>NC_035449.2:121990027-123426687 GCF_002127325.2 Helianthus annuus
TAGCGGGAGGTTAACACGTTCAACTGGTTCAATACGATCAACTTGTTTTATACGATCAACTTGTGTTATACGATCAACTTGTGTTATACGATCAACTTGTGTTATACGATCAACTTGTGTTATACGATCAACTTGTGTTATACGATCAACTTGTGTTATACGATCAACTTGTGTTATACGATCAACTTGTGTTATACGATCAACTTGTGTTATACGATCAACTTGTGTTATACGATCAACTTGTGTTATACGATCAACTTGTGTTATACGATCAACTTGCATAGCATATGAGATTAACAAGCAGTAAAATGTTTCGTGTTTAAATGTGGATAGAGTGTGAATGTAACAAGTTTCAAGTGTGGTGTAATTTGAATATGAAATACATGTTGCACCCAAAGTGTTTAAAACGAAAATGGGATCGAGTATACTCACAGTGATTGCGTTGCGATTTCTTGTAAAAACGCACGAGTAAAGGTATCCAAAAGAACGCATAGGATGGTTATCCTAGAGATATAAAATGACACATAACCAATTCGTTATTATTTAAATATGGTTCACAATATTAATTTAATATTACCGTTTATTACATTATTAACCTATAAAGTTTATAAAAGAAGTTATATTTTAAGGTTAACGAAAATGATTTTTTATTAAAGTAGGATAGAAACTTGTTAATGGGATTTTTTTTTTTTTTTTTTTTTTTTTGAACGGCTAAATGGAACTCTACACCTAAATACACCCTGTTAATGGGATTTTGACAAAAAGGATTGGCTGAAAGTAAAAATGATTTACGAAAATAAAGAATGGGTTTTTAAGGTTTTACTAAATAAATAATAAAAAAAAGAAGTTTAAAAGAAGAATATACCCAAAACAAACTGTTATAACTATGGACTTGTAGGTTTGTTGTCATAATTGCATATGTTTCAATAGAAGCTTTAAGCAAAAGCAAATGGAATCAAATCAAACGGAATGACGTAATATTTACAGAAACAAAATGGTCAAGAATTCTATACCGAAAAGGGTTTCGTGAGTTCCGTCGAACTCCGGTCGTCTTCTTCAGCGGTTAACGGTGGTTCCGGCGGTCGCAAGTTCTTCCGGCGAGTTGCAGGTTCTTCCGGTGGGGTGGTGAAGGTCGAATGGTGGTGGTTTTCGGAGGTGGTGAGTGCCGGGTATTTATAGACTGTCGATGCGGTTAGGAAGTTTGGAAGGTTGGCCGAGAATTGGAAACTAACGGTGATTGATTTTACGAAATGGTAATCAATCAAGATAAAAAGGAAATGATGATTGTGTACAACGCGGACTCGATTTAAAATTACCGAAATCAAATCTCTCGCAAGAAGGAAAAGTCAACGTTGTTGCTGTAATCTTGTTTGGGCGACAAATCTTAAAATGGAAAGGAGAGAAAACGTATATAAGTACGATATGTTTCCATACTTGGTCGGATGTGGCATGCCCGGCCGAGCGGTTAGAGTGTTGTTTGTTGTGTGAGAGGTCGCGAGTTCGAGTCCCATTATAGTCGGTTCCAGGGGGTTTAACCCCTTTTTAATTCTTTTTTTGACACTTAACTGAACTAACTGAGTTCTCTAACTCAGTTAGTTATTCCCTTTACAAAAACAAACCTAGTTAACCCTTTTTTATTAAATAGCTAAACTAGTTAGCATATAAATATGCTTTAACTAACTAGGTTAGGTTTAACTAACCACTTTAACTAAAAATTAATTTCATAAATCATTTATTTATTAAATATATATTATATTTGTTTATTAAATATACATATATATTATATCTATTTGATTTAATCCCAATTTCTGGTAATTTTACCGAATTAACGTACGAATTCCCGATTTTGTCTGGTTTAGGGTAATCTCTTGATCACACTTGTTTCGAGAGCCAAGATTTGAATATCTTTCCACTGTTTTTACGTGTTCGACATAGTTTAACGTGTTTTAACATGTTTTAACATAACATAGTATTAAAACAAGCATATGATCAAAACGATGCGTTTTTCATTATGATCCCAGTCTCAAAATACCAAATAGGGTAAAATGAGAGTACACTGGCTGAATTTAGAAAGTTTAATACGACTTTCTAAAAATAGAAATTACAAAAATACGAAATGTTACAGTGTTCGTGTCTTAACAGATCGGGTTGACCCGTTATGCCAGCCCTAGTCTTGTACTAGTTCTTTTCATGTCTTGTGTTATATGGTACATTTTTATATACGTAATTGGAATGAATGTTTTGGTTGAATGTTTTGTTATGATAAACGAATGTGTAGACTGTTATATATGTTAAGTGAGGTTTTGTTTCAAGAACTTGATCGCACAAGCATCCCGAATCGCACACTCGTTCCCAACCGCACACCCTTGTTCCTTTTGTGTTCTATCTCGGCCCAAACCCCTTGTATCTCGAATGCTCAGCCCAAATCACACAGCCCAAGGATGGGCTCGGTCCTTGTAGTGACCGCATGCACACACAAAAGGGTTGTGTATGGTTTTTAATGATTTAGTTTTTCAACATCATAAGAAAACCCTAGCTCCCCTTCTCTCTTAAGCGACCGACGGCAACACCCTCCTCCTTCGAAGCTCTCCTCGGATCGTGGCATCATCTCTTGTTCTAGCATTCTAGCACATTCTCTACTTCTCGGTTTGTATGTCGATCCTAATTCCGAACTGGTTGTTCTTATTGATCTTGGGTGTGTTATGTTTGATGCTATTGTTAGGGTGTGCATAAGGAATTAAATCATGATTGTAGGGTTTCGTTTACGTGCTATTATGAGTCTGATAAACCGATTTGATTAATGATCATTGATGATATTGATTTCTAGATGATAAGTGCTAAATCATGTTGTTTGACCATTTGATAATTCTGATCATGTGTATTCATAATAGTGTATTCGATGATGGGGTTATGTTGAGATAGATATGCATGAATTTGGGTTGTGTTATGATGAGTATAATGATTAGGGTCAATGATTGTTTATGATTGGTGCTTATGTGAATTAAGGAAACGGTTACAATTCGGGGATTTGTATGAACATATTGAATAACTGCTAGATTATGCTGTTTGATCTGATTAAATTACACCAAAATTGCTAACCGTTGTTACGAGATTAATGGGGAATCAAAGAAGGAAATCAGTTACATATTCCGAGTCTCGACTGAGGTTGCGAGTCGAAACGCCTTGGTTTCGACTCGAGACCACATCTTCACCAAAAATAAGAGAACTCGAGACCATGGTTGCGGGTCTGGTTTCGACACGAGACCTCATGGTCTCGACTTGCATTGCATGACCTGAAACCTCCCCTAGTCTCGACTCGAGACCTCTGGATTACAACTCGAGATCGTATGATCTTGACTCGAGATCTCTAGTCTCGACTCGAGACGTCATGGTCTCGACACTTGACTGTTGGGCCGCACAATGTTGGACTCGCACACTTGCATAGAAATTGCACACTGGTTAACGGGCCCTTCAGTGGGCCGCACTCAAATCGGAAACACTTAGGCCTTTGATGTGGGTTTATGATTGGACTGTTATGTGATACGTGCTATGCCATGATCAATACTTGTGTGCAACTTGAACCGAACTTGACTTGTATGATCACCATAATAGGACGAGGTTGACCACATTAGCTCAAATTACTTAATCTATCGAGCAAATCTAAGGTGAGTTCACTACTCTTTGAGCATGCGTCCCGGTGGGTGGGACAATTATTATGACACGTTTATATATAGTTGTAGTGTAATAATCTTTATAACTTGAGGAATTTGACATACAAGAAATAATTACTCTATCTATACATAAAATTACTCTACCGATAAAGTAATTACACTGCAAACAATAATTACTTTAGTTACACATAAAATTACTTTGTAAGTCATCAATATTACAATTATGTTACCGTACGTCTATTTGTCTGCTTTGCGCACTTAGTACGTTAAGTTGATTTGTATGTGATCCTATCGCTATGTATAGGGTGTTAGAATCAAACACAAATAGATTTAGTGTGTTAAACATACAAATAACTAGAGTAATGATTATTACTTTACAACTTTTGAATTAAACTATGCTTTTCCACCGCGCGTTGCGGCGGGGAATCTTCGTATGAACCAAATGATATGAAGGTGCAATATATAAATGTAACAACAATCCGCTCGAACAATTCATTTCGCCTTGAACTATTGCCAATGCGGGATTTAATATGGAGTCTAAAGTTTCGGATGTGTTCTCAGATAATTCGTGGAGATGGCCAGCCGCTTGGAGGGATTTATATCCGCTTCTTATACAACTGGATCAAATGTCCTTTGATATGCACAGACCTGATAAACTCGTGTGGCGACAAGGAGATCAGGTTCATGATTTTTCTACATCTCGTGTTTGGGAATCGATTAGGCACCGAGAATTAGAGATAGAGTGGAGTCGTATTGTTTGGTTCGGTCAATGCATTCCGCGTCATGCGTTCTTAATGTGGCTGATCATGAGAAGAAAATTACTCACTCAGGATAAAATATTGTCTTGGGATATCTGCATAGGAAGAATATGGATATGATGTGTTGTTTACTCTGTTATGCTAACCACGACTCTCACAGTCATCTGTTCTTCGAATGTAAGTTTTCTGCTCAAGTTTGGCATATGGTTAGGTGCAAAGTGGGTATGGTTTCGGTTCAGCCCAAATGGGATGATATTGTTAATTGGCTTCTGTTGCGGTCCAAGTCGAAATCTGCGGCAGACTATATTGCGAGATTGGGGGTGGCGGCTAGTGCATATTTTATTTGGCAGGAGCGTAACGCAAGATTATTCAAGAACCAGTTGAGACCTCCGGAAATGATAAGTGAAATTATTATCCAACAGGTGCGGTATAAATTGATGGGAGCGAGGTTGAAGAATTGTGATAACGTGCGTCGGCTTCTAAGGGAGTGGGAGATTAACGGAACTGGATTGCATGATGATGGCGGCTGACAAAGTTTTGTCTTTTGCTTTTTTCTAGAGAGTAGTCTAGTTGTTTGTTTCCTTTTGGTGGTTTAATTTGTTTTATTTTGTTCTACAGTCATGGGGTCCTGTGATTGAACTAGTGTAGGCTCTCTACACTACTTGTGCGTTTTGGTTGTGAATATATAGAATCACCGGGGTAACCCTTTACCCAAAAAAAAAACACAAAATAAAACAATTATAAGAAGAAAATGGTGACTTGGTGTAGCGACCTAAATGAATGAACGGAAAAATGATAGTGGTGACGTCGTGTTATGCCATTTTTATAAAAATTCATATCGTTTATTTAGTTTTTTTTTTCTAAAAAAACTAACGAACAAAAATTATAAAAATAAAATTACTGGGTTAAAGGCATATATTTTTTATAATGTAATTCAAGATTTAAAAGAAAAGTCATTGTAACAGCTATAGTTATTTTTTGATGTTATTTAATACAAAAGAAATGGTATGATAAATAAAAGTGTAAAAAATAATCTAGACAACTAAAAAGCCTTTAACCCTATATTATTTATAATTTTATTTATTATAAATTAACAATTCAAATTTTAACCTCCTGTGGTCCACCAATAATAATGATCACAAAAAATCTAAAGACAAAAAGATTTTATAGTATATCAATGTAAGAATAAAAGTATATTATTAATATATATGACATAACTAAGATAATACAATAGCAAACATGTTAATTTTTTTTAGCGGCCAACAAACTCAATCCGAGCACTCTCGGGACATCCACTGGATAAACGGAAGTACTACGAGAGTAACCCGAGTCCACCACCAATTCCAGGGAAAACCCGATAACCCACCCGCTCGTAGACACGATGTTGAAATTACCGGTAAAACCCGTTTGGCTCAACGATCCAACCCAGGTTTCCCTGGGTCTCCTATCATTGCCCACCAGTGTCTCACTTTGCACCAAGTGAGAGTCGAACTTGCATCTCTGAAGAGAAATGCAAGCACTCCACTACTTGATATTAGTGGTAAAACAAAAAGGTCAAAAAAATTATGGCTAAAACTAAACATAAAAAAGATTCATGTAGCCAACAAGATGTTATTTAATATATACTAGTTTTTTTTGACGTCATGCGTTGCGGTGAAACCGAGCAAATGATAATGTAAAACAAACGTGATTTGAATATATAACATATTGTTTAGAAAGCCAAACCATTAGAACGGTTTAATTTATCATCGTACCGTTTTAGGATATCAAATAAATACTTTATTTTGAGTACAACTTCTTTTTAACAAACCTTATAACGGAATGTCGAGAGAAAAAAAATTAAGCACAACTACATACGTAAGTTTTAGAAAAAAAAAATTATAAACGTAATTTATTAAAGAAGTGGCAAATTAATTGATAAATTAATATATGTTTAAAAAAGAAAAAAAAAAGAATTATTAAAAAAGTTGGTAAAGAAAATATATGGTTTAAAAAAGGAAAAATTAAAAATATGTTATTAAAAGTAAATATAATAATAAACTATTATAATATTAAGAAATAATAATAAAAAATTATATATTATTATAAAAATAAAGTTATTATTCATGACTATTCGTTAACAAATATATATAATATATATAATTATAATATAATATAATTGTTATTCCTCAATCTTGTTTTTAGTGTAGCTACTATAGTTCAAACTGAAAAAGAATAATAATTACTTTAATTTTTAATTATTTGTATGTTTAGTGGTTAATTTCATTTATATACCCTGTATATACATACTCTTAAGGCAAATAAATGTTTAAATACATAAAGTGAGAGTGGTTAAATACTTAACATCGATAAACACAAGTTGGATTTCACTCTAAATAAGAAGACTTGAGTTTGAATTTCGTGATTAAACCAATATCTAAATTAAAAAAAGAAATAGAAAAATAGGATTTGATCTAGCTAGTTCAAGAATACGTGTTTCTACAAAGTGCTTAACTTTATTCAACGTTGCCATAAAACGTGATAGTAACCTCACTTCCTCATTATAAGTCCAAAATAACGACAACTTCTTATTTTCTTTGTTGCATACGCGTAAGTTCATAAATAATTGTATGCAAATGATTTTTTTTTCATGATTACATACAATAAAAATTAGCTTATGTCTAAAACTACATCTAATAGGAAACTAATGAGCCAAATTACGTTAACCATTTAAAAAAATAGGTAATTTAGTCAAACAAGTGAGTTAAATAAGAAAATCACTAAATAATTAGTAGCTAGATGACATTATGGAACAACAAACATATCAAACGTTTATGAATCATTCATGGTATTAGAAGATACCTATGGAGTGAAGATACATTTTATATGTTCAGGCGATCTATTTATATGTTCAGGCAATCGATTTAGCTGAACGTGTTAACGATTCCACCAGATTAAACACAATCTTGTTATTGTTAATTTTGAATAAACCTAAACTATAAATCTTATATCAAGTAATGTCTTGTCAAGTTACCTAATGATAACGAATAAACCTAAACTATAAATCTTACATCAAGGTATGTCTTGTCAAGTTACCTAATGATAACTTAAATAAAAATGAGTTATCGAAATAAGGAAAAGAATGAGAAACACCCGATAATTTAAATAAAAATGAGTGATCAAAATAAGGAAAAGAGTGAGAAACACCCGATAATTTAAATAAAAATGAGTTATCAAAATAAGGAAAAAAGTGAGAAACACCGGGTTATAGAGAGTGAAATTAATTATTGTATTTTTTAATTCCTTTTAGATTAGTTATATATAACAATTTTCAATACTAGTTATACATAATAATATTAGATAAAAATCAGAAGTGATGCTATATTATATAAGAAACAATTTTTTTAATTTTACATATAAATATATATTATCGTAGTCGCCTATGCTGATGAAATCTCAACGATTCTGGTTTCTTTTTGTTTACTTCTCATTTAGGTAATATCTTTGGAAATAAATTAATATTCCCATATCTTTACATTACTCACCCACCAAATATATACAAAATCATATAAATTATAATAAAAGATAAATAAAATAACCGGAGAGAGAAAAAAGTAAACATTCAAGGTCAACTGATTTGAAACAAGGTTCCTTTCCTTGTATTTTTCTCTTTGAAAATAACATGAACCAACTGGCCACGCAACTCAGCATATATAATTAGTCAAGTTTACACACTTATAAACCAATCCACACGACACCATTTATAAACCACTTCTTCATGTATCCATTTTAGACCTTCAAAACCTGGTTTAAGCTTTAACTCCCTATTTTTCTCTCCGGGGCACTCGAGCCAAGAACCATGTCTGGCTCGAAAGATGGAAATGATGATGATAACGAGGCGGTTACAATGTATCCCAACTCGACAAGTGTCAATAGTAGGATCTTATTCATTGCAATTATAGTTTTATCTACTGTTGTGGTGCTTGTAACCATGTTACACATATACACAAGGTACATACTTCGACGCCAAGCGCGTCGTAGAGTGGCTCTTCAGGGCATAGGGCTCATAGCTCGTATCCACTCTGACGAGCCACCCAGAAGGGGACTTGAGCCCGATGTTATATCGTCTATCCCTATACTCATGTATAAGAACATTGGTCATGGCCAAGAGTCACAAGACAATGAATGCGCGGTTTGTTTAAGCTCATTTGAGGATGGTCAGATGATCAGGGCTTTACCAAATTGTAAGCACCATTTTCATGCTGAGTGCATTGACAAATGGTTAGGCTCACAAACTAGTTGTCCTATTTGTCGCCATGAGGTGGAGCTGGGTCCCACCCTTCTGCCATTGCCTCGCGAGCCTAGTACTAGGCTCGCGGACGGGGTGAGTGCACCTTCTGCTCCACCTCTAGAACCGACAAGTTTTGTTGGAGTAGCTAAGGAAGGGACTTCAGACGGGATGGCGCAATCATCTTCCAAAGTTACTGGAACAAGCTCGAGATTGGGTTCTTTTCGAAGGATGATAAGTATGGACCGATCTTCAAGACGCAATAATTCGTGTACGCAAGATGGAATTGAAGATCTTGAAAGACAATAAGCCGATAAGTACTGCAACATTCATTATACGTGAAACTATACGTCTATACTTTTTGTTTGGATTTGTATGATTTCGTTAAATATATCTTTGTGTGAATAGTATGGATAAGTTACTATACGTCGACAAATTTTGTTTGGGCTATATCTTGTGCATGTCTAATTACCTTATAATGAACACTTCCATGTTGATATAATTTTTGGGTAATTTAGTGTAAAAAAATATTTTTTTGCTAACTTTTAAGTTTTAACACAAATAGCTATATGTAATTATTAGTGATGGAATCAGGAACTTTAACCTAGAAGGTCGCAATAGACATTTTCTTTAACATACGTTAATAATTAATAAGTTTTTTACCAACTGATGTATAAATAGTCAAAAAATTTTTTTTTTTTTTATGAATGGCAAATGTTACTTTTTTTGTATAATAATTCTAAATTAAATATATCGGCTACCCCCGTTGACATAAGAAGTTGAATCTAAGTTTAGGGTGAAGAGAGTGGTGATCGGTAAAGGTTCGGTAAACACCTTTACCGATAGTCAAGACCACCGCCAACCACTTTACCGATCATGATGTTACCGATTAGATGGGCATTTCGGTGAAGGTTTACCGATGGGAAAGAGAGGGAGAGAAGGGCGTGTGGTGGTGTCCATTCCTTCTCAATTATCATACATTTTTCTCTTTTTTTTTATAGTTGTAATCTTCAAGAAGACAAATCTGGAAACTATAAACATTTATTTCTAACATTGGCAAAAACATGTTTCTTGAAATAAAACAACAAAATATCTTTCTAAATTTTCTATCATTATATTAAATTGAGTTAAGTAACACAATCATAAAATCAAATAAAAACTTATTCTATACTAACTACTAAGATTAAATTGAGTTAAGTAACACAATAATAAAATCAAATAAAAACTTATTCTATACTAACTACTAAGTAAAAACGGTTACTTAGTGACAATTGACTAGATTATAAACTAGCTTAATATTGTAGGGGTTGAAGAATTGGCTCAACAACTAGAATAGACCATGTTTATGACAATTGACTCATCTTTATCACATATACTTTACAACACTTAGCCCCTCATCTAGTCCGTATAGATGGAAAAGAGAAAAAAAAAATTAAAATAAACCAATTTTTCATTCTTGTTTCCTTGATTTTTCCCCTCTCATTCTTCACTAAAGCTAACAAGTAGCTACCGTCAACACCTCCTGTCGTCGCTTTTGGCCGGAAAAAAAATTCGATGTTGTTACTTCACTCCTCTTCTTGCTTTAACTACGCGAACCCCCTTCTTGCTTTAACTACACTTGGCTCTCACTGGTTACTAGGGTCAAACCAAAAAACATTGTAACACCCTGATTTTTCACCCTTTTATATTAAAATAGTAATTAAGTAATGATATTTGAATTATAACATGATAGTATGAAAATATTAACCATATGAAATTTAGTTAAGTAATGATATTTGAATTATAACATGATAGTAAGAAAATATTAACCTTATGAAATTTACTTAAATAAAGCTCTTTTTTTCCGATTTATGATAAATTTAAATTAGAAAATTTATTGATTTCGAAAAGAATTTGAATGCACCGGGTATTGTTTTTCAAAGTTTTGTGTTTGTATGAATTGTGATTTTGTAAGATTAAATATATTACGTATTGATATTTAATCTATAGCCATCATAATCATTTACATTATAGAGATTAAAATATATTATAACCTATTAAATAATTAGTTGGTAATTGTTGATGGACCATATTACCCTTATTAACTAATTAGGTTTCCTCATGCGTGCTTATAAAAGGAGAATTATGTGGAGGTTAAGGGGTTACTCAGTTACACAATTACACACACCCCATTAGCCATAACATCATTAGTTCGACCTCCTCTCCTAACCGATATCCCTTTTCGGTTTTCTAAGTCCCCATCATTAGTCAGCACCCTAAGGAGGAACCAGATCACGATGACAAGCATGTCGAACTCCATTACTGGATTCTCCAACGCACTGTCTGCTATAACAGGTATGTTTTATTGTTTTCCTTCATGTATAAACAGAACTGAACCAACATGTGGTATCAGAGCATATGTTGATTAGTCAGTTATGTTTTCGTATCCATAATTCTGGGATTGAAACTTGGAAAACGGATTTTTTGTAACTTTAAAAGTATAACAGCCGGTTTCGAGTCATGAAGATCGACTCGAGATCTCTGTTTTCGGGAAAAAGAATAATTATATGTTCACTCAAATTCAACTGGGTTATGTTTTAGCCGAAATCTGTTTAGAAAAACTATTAATATTCAGGTTTCGGGTTCCAGAATTTATGTTTTATGTTTTTAGGGTTCATCATGTTCTTGGGAAAATTCGATAATTCTGTTATGTTTTGGAATGTTTTAGGATTAATGAGTGTTTTTTCCATGTTTGATCCAATTTTATCTTTTAACTTTATGCGAAACTGTTATTAGATAAACAGTTACAATTTTTTTCGAAATATGTTGATAAAATTAGATCATCTTAAAACAGGAAATAATATCTCATAATCCCTTAGATTTCGAATTTTCAGTTACGTTATCACAATTAACAGCTGTTGACAGGAAGCTTCGAGATCATCAGATTACGACTCGAGACCATCAGTCTCGACTCGAGACCATAGGGTCTCGACTCGAAATCATCAGGTCCTTAAAACCTTCTACAACTCGAGACAAAGGTCTCGACTCGAGACCATAACGTCATAACTCGAGACAAAGGTTGCGACTCGAGACCATAACGTCATAACTCGAGACAAAGGTTGCGACTCGAGACCTCATCATGACTCGAGATCTCATAAGATATAGTAGTCGAGACCATGGTTCCGACTCGTGACAACAAGGTTGCGACTCGAGACCTCATAACTGACTCGAGATCTCATAACTTAGTCGAGACCTGACTCGAAACCTCATTATTTTAGGCTGTTTAAATGTGAACTAAAAATTTTTTCGGGGAAACCCCGGGCGGGGGCACGCTGTCCCCCGCACCCCCCAGGGAACTCACCACGGAGTTCGATCCGCGCTAACGGGTAGTTTGCTATTAAATAATTGGTTTTGTAATTATTTAGTTAAATAATCAGAATCAAATAATGTTTTGCAAAACCAAGATAGCTTAACTTGAATGAGCTTCTGATGTATCATTTCTGGCCAAAGCTGACTTGATACATCTACTTATCATTCAAGTATTACGAAAGCTATGTTAAGTGTGCATCATAAGCATGAATGTTTTAATATCTGGCCAAAGCTGATTTAATTCTTTCATAGATGGCATACTTAACAAGTGCATAACTAAAGTGACTGTTTCAATTTATGGCCAAAGCTGATTTGTTACAACCACTTTGCACATATGCTTAAATGATTACACTTCTGGCCAAAGCTGTTTTGTCTTCGTTTAAGTAGAATTTTTTAACTAAGTCTATTATTTTGATGTTAGTAATAGACAATATCATAGCTTCATAACGTAAAATGGTCATTATTTATGTCTGCCTTAGTTTAACGTGCCCTTAGATCACATTAGGACTTCTTCCTTAGTATCATAACTTGCTCATCTTATTTCCACTATCAGCACCAAATCAGGGGATTCCATCTTTGACTGGTGATAACTTTGATGCATGGAAGGATGCTCTCATGCTTACGCTTGGGCTGCTGGATTTTGATTATGCTCTAAGGGAGAATAAGCCAGCGGACCTTACCACTCAGAGTACTGCTGCTGAGCAAATACTTCATGAAAAGTGGACTAGGTGTAACCGCATGTGTCTCATGTTTATGAAGCAGTCCATAAGCAATGCTATCAGGGGAGCTATTCCTGATTCTGAAGATGCTAAAACCTACTTGGCTTCTGTGGAGGCGCAGTTCAAGGGGACGTCTAAAGCACACGCTAGTACCCTTATTCTCAAGCTGGTGACAACTAAGTATGATGGGAGGAGCGGCATTCGCGAGCACATCATGATGATGAATGACATGGCCAATAAGCTGAAGGGGCTGGAAATGGAAATCAGTGATGGTTTCCTTGTTCATTTCATCATTACTTCGCTTCCTTCGTCCTTCGAAGCATTCAAGATCAATTACAACACTCAGAAGGACAAGTGGACAATGAGTGAACTGGTCGCTATGTGCGTACAGGAGGAAGAGCGTATGAGGATGGATCGCCATATTGATGTTGCAAACTTCACTACCTCCGATTCTAAGAAAAGGAAGAACAATTATCAGAGGAAGGATGCTTCTAAAGTCCAAAGGCCTAATCCTAATTCTAATACAAGTGCACCTTCCAGCTCTAAGAACTCCTTAGGCAGTATCCGCTGCAAGTTCTGTAAAAAAGACAGGACATATGCAGAAGGAATGCCCTGACTTTAAGGAGTGGCTGGCTAAGAAAGGTAACGATTATTTTATGATACTTGAGTCCTATAATTTAAGTGTTCCTGCTAATTCTTGGTGGTTTGATTCTGGTTCTATGGTTCATGTTACCAATTCTACTCAGGGATTCCTTTCAATCCGGAAGCTGGAAAGAAACCAAAGAACGCTTAAGGTTGGGGATGATCGAGAATTAGAAGTGAAGGCCATTGGAACATTACAATTAGTTATGAAAACTGGTTTATGTATTAAACTTTATGATACCTTATATGTTCCTGAGGTAACTCGGAACCTTGTATCAGGACCAAAGTTAGACATGGACGGTTTTATTGTTTCCCATGGTCATCGCAAACTCTCTATCCTCTATGATTCTGTTCTTTATGGTACTGGTGTTCTGGATGGTGGTCTCTATAGATTAGAACTAGAAGATAACTTTTCCAAATCTTTGTTGTCATATAACATTAATGAATCACTCACAAAGATGGAAGAGAAACGAGACTTAGAGACTTCATCCATGTTGTGGCATCAGCGTTTAGGCCACATTTCAAGAGAACGATTAAATCGTCTCGTAAAGGATGAAGTCTTACCTCCCCTCGATTTCTCTGATTTTGGAACATGTGTCAAATGTCTTAAAGGTAAAATGACATTAGCGAATAAGAAAGGTGCCACTAGGAGTTCTAATTTATTAGAACTCATTCACACTGACATTAGTGGTCCCTACCAAATCGCTGGCATAACAGGACATACTTCATTTATCACTTTTATTGATGATTATTCTCGTTACATGTACTTGTATCTTATTAAGGAGAAATATGAATCTCTAACGACTTTTAAAGATTATAAGGCTGAAGTTGAAAAGCAATTAGATCGTCAGATTAAAGTTGTGAGATCAGATAGAGGCGGTGAATATTATGGAAGACATACTGATGTGGGTCAAGCTCCTGGTCCATTTTATGAGTTTTGTAAGGGCCAGGGGATTGTGAACCAATACACCATGCCTGGTACACCTCAGCAGAACGGTGTCGCTGAAAGAAGAAACCGTACCCTTATGAACATGGTGCGCAGTATGTTAGCCAACACTAATTTACCATTATTCCTCTGGACTGAAGCGTTAAAAGCAGTTGTTCATATACTCAATAGAGTTCCTTCTAAGTCTGTCCCTAAAACTCCTTATGAACTTTGGACAGGAAGGAAACCGAGTCTTAAATATATGAAAGTATGGGGCTGCATTGCTGAAGCAAAACTTTACAATCCTTTCCTAAGGAAACTTGACCCTAAAACAGTTACCTGTTTCTTTATCGGGTATCCTGAGAACTCAAAGGGTTATCGTTTCTATTGTCCTTCCCATGTCACCCGTATTGTTGAAACCAAGCGTGCCGCGTTCCTGGAGGATTTCAAGGTCAGTGGGAGCAGTACCAACCCTTACGAAGAATTGCAAGAAGTACAAGACGCCGGGGGGAGAGACTCGTCGCTTACTATTACTCCGATTACTCCTCTTGTACCCAATGCAACTACTGCACCTGAAGCTACTGCACCAACTCCAAATTCACCTCTACAATCAGAACCCATTAACCTCATGACGAAGGCACATCAAACACTCATAACCACGACAACGCTGTACCCGATAATCCACTCAGGAGGTCATCTAGGCAAAGAAGGCCTACTAATTAGGATGATTATGTTACCTACCTGACTGAAATGGATCCCGGAAAGCTCAATGATCCTATCTCTTACAATGAAGCCATTAGCAGTGATCAGTCTTCTGAATGGAATAAAGCGATGATTGATGAGCTTGAATCCATGAAGAAAAATGACGTTTGGGATTTGGTAGAATTACCCAACGGAGTCAAACCCGTAGGATGCAAATGGGTGTTCAAAACAAAACTGGATCCGAATGGGAATGTTGAACGCTACAAAGCGAGATTGGTTGCAAAGGGCTACACTCAGAAAGAGGGAATTGATTATCAAGAGACGTTTTCACCTGTCTCTCGTAAAGATTCATTAAGGATCGTCATGGCCCTAGTAGCTCATTTCGATTTAGAGCTGCATCAGATGGACGTTAAAACCGCTTTCCTTAACGGATATTTGGACGAAGATGTTTACATGAAGCAACCTGGAGGCCTTAAACCTGAGGGTCAGGAGCATCTAGTCTGTAAGTTGAAGAAATCCATTTACGGGTTGAAACAAGCATCACGTCAGTGGTACCTCAAGTTTGATGAAGTCATGAAGAGGCAAGGTTTTATGAAGAATCAAGTGGATCAATGCACCTACCTCAAGATGAGTGGGAGTAACTTTACTATACTTGTCCTTTACGTAGATGATATTCTATTGGCAAGTAATAGTTTAGACATGTTGCATGAGTCGAAGCGGTTACTTTCGCATAATTTCGACATGAAGGATCCCGGAGATGCTTCTTACGTCATTGGCATCGAAATTCACCGAGATAGACACAAAGGGATCTTAGGATTGTCCCAGAGGGCTTACATAGATCGTGTCCTCACACGTTACAACATGCAACAGTGCAAACCCTCCGTCGCTCCAGTAGTTAAAGGAGATATTTTCGGTTCATTCCAGTGTCCGACAACAGAGGTTGAGAAGGAGCAAATGAGCCAGATACCTTACGCGTCAGTAGTCGGGAGCTTGATGTATGCTTAAGTCTGTACTCGTCCAGATATCGCTTATATTGCTGGAATGCTAGGCCGCTATCAGACTAATCCTGGCCTAGATCACTGGAAAGCAGCTAAGAAGGTACTTCGATACCTGCAAGGGACGAAAGACTATAAACTGACTTATAGAAGAAGTGATCATTTAGAAGTGGTGGCTATTCTGATTCTGACTTTGCCAAATGCAAAGATGACAAGAAATCCACTTCGGGCTATATCTTTATGTTAGCAGGCGGCCCTATCTCATGTAAGAGTCATAAACAACAGTTGACCACAACTTCCACAATAATGGCAGAGTACATTGCTGTTTATAACGCAACCTGTCATGGAATGTTGCTTAGAAATCTGGTCACTGGACTCAAAATTGTTAATTCCATTTCTAGACCATTGAAGCTTTACTGTGATAATTCAGCTGCCGTTAGTTTCTCGAACAGTAACAGTTCGACTGGAGCTGGTTTATATCTCGATACAAAATATCTATTTGTACGTGAACGAGTTGAGGAAAATAATCTTTGTATCGAGTATATTAGTACTAAGGATATGCTTGCGGATCCGATGACTAAAGGTCTTCCTCCTAAGGTTTACGAAGAACATGTTCGGAATATGGGATTAAGTAAAGACCTTATTTGAGCATATTGTACTAGCTTATGTTTTATGATTAATGAAATTTCCTCAGTTTGATTTTGTATGTCTGTTAGAATATGTTCAACCGGTATAATGGCATATAGACAAATAAAGTTACAAATCAAACAAAGGGCTTACGCGTATTTTGATCATGATGATTAGGTTTTAAATTAAGGCTATAGTATGATTAATGGGGGTCCTGAGTCGCATAATGATTCAATGGCTGTATTTTTCTGCTATAGTACTTGTTTAAGGCTAAAATGAGTGTTAACTCCTGATCAGGCTTATCTAATACTTATAGTAAATGATTACTCGGCTAAGTGGGAGAATGTAAGATTAAATATATTACGTATTGATATTTAATCTATAGCCATCATAATCATTTACATTATAGAGATCAAAATATATTATAACCTATTAAATAATTAGTTGGTAATTGTTGATGGACCATATTACCCTTATTAACTAATTAGGTTTCCTCCTGGGTGCTTATAAAAGGAGAATTATGTGGAGGTTAAGGGGTTACTCAGTTACACAATTACACACACCCCATTAGTCATAACATCATTAATTCGACCTCCTCTCCTAACCAATATCCCTTTTCGGTTTTCTAAGTCCCCATCATTAGTCAGCACCCTAAGGAGGAACCAGATCACGATGACAAGCATGTCGAACTCCATTACTGGATTCTCCAACGCACTGTCTGCTATAACAGGTATGTTTTATTGTTTTCCTTCATGTATAAACAGAACTGAACCAACAGATTTAACTATTAAGAATAGATGTACGTAAGTTAATAAGTTATTATAAATTTATGATTATAGATAGAAAATAGATTTCATGATTTGCAAGTTTTAAGTTTTAATTAAAAAAATAATTCTGAATTTAATAGTATTTATTTATATACTTCAAATTAAAAAAAAAAGGTTGTTACATTGACGATACTGATGAGTATTTTTATAAAAGCATAAAATGTATTGAAACTCAAATTATATGTAGTTCAATATGCTTTAGAGGTTGACCATATTAGAATCATGGCTTCTTGCGTAAACATCCTTCACCATCTCGTTTGTTCCTACTTTTCCATCGATTTAGATTCATCATTCAAAAAGGGCATCAATGTATCTTGTATCTCCGCGACTAAGGTTTGGACTCTAAACAACTTATATGCACGGATTAGTTTTTCGCCACCTCGTAATCGGGAATCAAAATTCGTTATTATGTGGCATCGAAATTGTTATCTTATATAGTATTGATTGTATTGTTAATAACACAGAAAACGTGACTACTGAACTATTGACATCACCGTAAGGTGACCACTGAATGTGAACTACCTAATGTGCACTAATGAATGTGACCACTGAATGTGAATCGCTACTAAATGTGTATACATATATAAACAATAGATATTGTTAAGAACTATATATTATATTGTTGTTCCACTGAGTAAAATTTACTCAGTAAATGTATATATCTTTTATCTACGTTAGGTTAGAGGTTGGAGACACTTGGAAAAAGGGCTAGAGGAATTTATGGTTCAAGATCAAAGATTTTTTATTTAACGAAAAATAAAGGATGCTTTCGATTTATTGTAACGTTGTAATGATTTTATTATTATTGATGGAATTATGTTTGATTCTGATTACTTTATAAGTGATACGTCGGCCCTAATCCTAGCGGGGTGTTAATTGCCATATAGACCACCGTGGCAAAGACGCCATGTAGTTCCACCAGTGGTCAGGGCCAGCCAACCCAGGTCGTCGCTCGAGGCTCAAATTTTTAAAGGGTTCGAAAAGATTTTATAAGCTTTTATATTTAAATAAAATTATATATTTAGTATACGCATCCCTTTATTATCCAAAAGGTGTTGGTGGTGGAGTGTTAAAAACCATTTAAAAATAATGTAGAGGTCTCAAGTTCAAGTCTTGTCTCAACTGCTATTGTTTTAGTTTTTAAATTCATTTTCTCTTAACCACAATTTTGGGCCCAATTCTTTTCGTCGCCCGGGCTTTGCAACAAGCCAACATACGTCTAGAATGAATTTAAGATGAATAGGATATTAATGCTTAAAGTGGTGTGTTTATAAGTAAACAACCAACACGATCATTAGTAAGCATATTTGGTAGAGTTTTACGTGACACAAGATGGGTACAAAAGTTGGTTCCAATGGTTTTGGATCTTCAAGTTTGTGCATGTATGCGGTCACAAAAGCCGGAGCAAAACCCTCATAGGCTTTCCCAATTATGTTGGATCTCACATCTACCTGTTTTTTTGTGAAATTAAATTTGATAGAAGAGTGAAGTATAGAAGATGGGTGTGTATGATAAACAATAAGCAAAACATTATTCAAATGATGAACAACAAGATATATAAATCAATACGTCATCATAGATTTTGTATCAATCCGACAACCCCCATTGATGTTGTATTCATGAAAGACCCATGAAGAAGATAATACATATATACACATCTATTTGAAGGAGGTCACTATCTATTTATAGTACAAGACCTATAAACCCTAAAAGAAAATGGCAAACAACTACTCTTTTATAAAACAACAGTTTCATTTTTTTCAATTATAATCGAGTCTTCAAGTCTTTAACCTTCATGGTCTTCATATTAGTGGCTTGTTGCCATGGTGTTGTAATATCGTTGTATATTGTATCTGTATAACAAATATGAATCAGTTTTGTCACACCCCCAAAATCCACCTGCGGAGTATCACCGCTTGGGAGTGTGACTGACCAGGATCAAGCCACCAATCATATTGAACATGTAATTAATATTAAGTAAAATAAATGTAAACCATCCATCCAATACGATAGGTGTTCAAATCATAACCATAGTTTCAAAGTGTAGCGGAAGCATAGTAAATAATCCAACAATAGTTAATAGTTTTAAATGTCATAATAGTTCAACGTAGAAACCACGATCCTTGTCCACAACGACCCGCTTCTCCAGTGCAAGCTCCAAGTACCTAACGATCTGCAAGGCATGTAACAGAATGATCAACAAACTAGTTGAGCGAGTTCACAGTAAGTAAATGCGTAACAGTAAGTAACGGGTGGCTCTACTGGGCCAATAGTAAGTTATACAGGTGGGGGCTTCCCATGTTATGTGACCACTAGACTATTCGTATCAACTACTCGTATCATCCCTGTTCTTCATCCGAGAACAGTAGCGCGTATGGGGTGTGCGTAGGTTTTACGCACGTATCCTTCACAACCGAGGATAGAAGTAAGTAATGCGTACACGTAGGTTTTACGTGCGTGCCTGACATCCGAGGCAGTAATTGGCATATGACCACGTAGGTGTTATCCTAACCTACGGAACCGTCCTGACATCCGAGGACCATGGTAGGTGATAGTCTAGGAAAAGCATATATACGTTCATAGTCAATGGTAACCTTTATCCCATTCCCACGACCCGGGAATCCCATGCCTTAGTAGGAGTGTGAACTCACCTTGGTTTGCTCGGTATGCTAGGTTATGCACTCACAAGTAATTAATCAAGTCCTATTGTATGCACGTATAACAAATCAGTTCATGTTCGAAATGATACGCTAGTAATCTAATATCACATAGTGCTTGATAGCCAATATCATGTATCAATCATGTATCACGTAACAGTTAACCCATTCATACAATTCACGTAATTCATATGAACATTTACAGGATCATGCACCTCTCAAAAACTCAGACAAGTATGGGGGGGGGGCCACCCCTGTTCAAAACTCGGATGGTACATGTAATCATCATACAACCTCAGACATATAATCAACATATAAATTCGGGCATGGTTGATCATGTTTTAAACTCGGTCCAATATACATTCATTATACTCGGCCCAATACATACTCATTAAACTCGGTCCAACATAGGGTCATTAAACTCGGTCCACTATCAAATCATTTAAACTCGGACCAAGCAAGTTCCTTAAACTCGGACCACCTCAATTCATTAACTCGGACCAAGTTGATTTCATTAAACTCGGACCACCTCAATTCATTAAACTCGGACCAAGTTGATTTCATTAAACTCGGACAACACAACATCCATTAAACTCGGTCCAAAGGTGATCCAATAAACTCGGACATATAAAAGTCCCTAAACTCGGATCATTAAGCTCGGACCAAATGACATCTCATCAAACTCGGTCCAAGAACATACTCGGACAACAAACAACTCCCTAAACTCGGTCCAAGAACATACTCGGACTCTTTAATAAATCAATAAACTCAGACATAGGTTAAATCGTTAAACTCAGACTATCATGTGGAATTCCATACATTGCACAGACTCCAAAGATCATAACAGTTACGTTTTCATACGGCACAAACCCTAACTCATGCATTTTCACAACGAACTGTTCAATTAGCAATCATCCATTCATCATATCTAGCATCTTAAATCATCAAGAGGATCGATTATACGATTAACACATCATCACAATCAGAATAATCATAATCAATTTAAAGTACAGAACCATCAAATCAAAGCTAGGGTTTCAAGAATTCACAAGAATCAAGAATTGAAAACAATCAAACAATCAACAATTAATCACAACAATGATTAAACAATTACCTTGATTCGATTCTAGATGGATTGGCAAACAAACTTGATGCAAAGAACTTGTGAATCCAAGAATGATGAGAAGTGGTTGTAGAGAGGATTAGGGAATGTGGGTATACGTGCTTTGATTCTTGTGATGATTAGAGAATGATTAGTGAAAGAGATTAGGGTTAAGTATCACTAGAATTCCACTAATTACCATTTACATCCCTAAGTATTATATTTTACAGTATTACACCATCTCAAATAGTTTCACAGTTTCACCATCCAGTTTATGCATTAACACATAATCATGCAAAATCATACAACACACTTCATTGAATCAAAACATATACAAATTCCATAACAACTAATTGTGATATCAATCGACTAAATAATACAAGAACGTGCATTAAATGCGAAATAGAAATCTTGCAATTTCGAGTTGTCACATTATCCCCAACTTGAAAGAAATTTCGTCCCGAAATTTGGTACGCACTCACTGAGGAAGCTAGGTAAGTTACATCGTTCACTGGTTTTCCTGGGGTGTCACATCATCCCCCCGTTGATTTGGAATTTCGTCCCGAAATTCAGTAGTAGTAGCTTCAGCCTCAGTAGTGGTTGCATTGGTTTCGAATAACTGGGGGTACTTTTCTTTCATCTGGTCTTCGCGTTCCCAGGTGTACTCTGGGCCACGTTGGGAGTTCCAACGAACTCGAACAAGAGGGATTCTCTTGTGTTTGAGGACCTTAACATCCCGGTCCGTGATTTCAATTGGTTCCTCGACGAACTGCAACCGCTCGTCGATAGTGAGTTCCTTAAAAGGAATGATGAGGGTTTCATCCGATAAGCACTTCTTTAAGTTCGACACATGAAAGACATTGTGAACTGCTCCGAGTTCAGCTGCTAAGTTCAACTTGTAGGCTACTTTGCCAATCTTTTCTAAGATTTCGAATGGTCCGACGTACCGCGGATTCAGTTTGCCCCTTTTGCCAAAACGTACCACACCCTTCCAGGGTGAGACTTTCAATAATACCCGGTCCCCGACCTGAAATTCCAAAGGCTTTCTACGCTTGTCCGCGTAGGCTTTCTGACGGTCGCGTGCTGCCGCCATGTGTTGTCGTATCTGTGCTATCTTTTCTGTGGCGTCCACTACAATCTCTGGACCCGTAATCTGACTATCCCCCACCTCTGCCCAACAGAGAGGTGACCGGCATTTACGTCCGTACAATGCCTCGAATGGAGCGGCTTGAATGCTGGTATGGTAACTGTTATTGTACGAAAACTCCACCAATGGGAGGTGTTTTTCCCAGCCGTTGCCGAAATCGATAACGCATGCCCTAAGCATGTCTTCAAGTGTTTGAATCGTTCGCTCAGACTGCCCATCCGTCTGAGGATGATATGCTGTGCTCATGTCTAATCGTGAGCCGAAAGATTTATGCATTGCTTGCCATAGCTCTGACGTGAATCGTGCATCGCGATCCGAAATAATAGAGGTGGGCACTCCGTGCCTCGAAACAACTTCTTTAAGATAGACGTCTGCGAGAGTGGAGAACTTGTCCGTTTCCTTAATCGGCAGGAAGTGTGCAGACTTGGTGAGTCGATCAACTATGACCCATATTGTATCATTCCCACGCTGAGATCTAGGTAAACCTGTAACAAAATCCATGGAAATTTCTTCCCATTTCCATTGCGGTATCTTAGGCTGCTGAAGTAGACCAGCTGGTTTCTGATATTCAACCTTGACTCTCGCACAGGTCAAGCACTTGCCAACATAGGTGGCGATGTGGGCTTTCATACTTGGCCACCAGTATGTTGTTTTGATATCGTGGTACATTTATCCGACCCTGGATGTACCGAGTAGCGAGACTTGTGCGCTTCGTCCATCACAAGCTCTCGTAGACCGCCATAAAGTGGGACCCAAATACGCCCCGTTACATAGTAGGCGCCGTCTTCCTTTTGTTCCATTTGTTGCCTTGAACCACGTAAGGCTTCAGCCTTGACGTTTTCGGGTTTTAGTGCTTCTATCTGAGCAGCTCGTATCTGTGCAGGAAGACTGGACTGGATGGTAAGCTGTAGTGCTCGTACACGCTTAGGTAAAGTGTCCTTCCGACTGAGGGCATCAGCCACAACATTGGCCTTGCCTGGATGGTACTTGATGGCGCATTCGTAGTCGTTCAGAAGTTCAACCCATCTCCGTTGACGCATATTCAAATCCTTCTGCTTAAGAATATGCTCGAGACTCCTGTGATCGGTGTAAATCGTGCACCTGGTATCGTACAGGTAGTGTCGCCATATCTTAAGCGCGAAAACAACAGCTCCCAGCTCTAAATCATGCGTCGTATAATTCCGTTCATGAACCTTGAGTTGACGAGAGGCGTAGGCAATAACTTTATCCCGCTGCATCAATACACAACCAAGCCCCTGTATCGATGCGTCACAGTAAACCACGAAGTCATCTGTGCCCTCTGGCAATGAGAGAATAGGTGCGCTGCAAAGCCTATCCTTTAAGTACTGAAAAGCAGTCTCTTGCGTATTACCCCATCTGTAAACGACACCTTTCTGTGTTAGCATAGTAAGTGGCTACGCGATCTTGGAGAAGTCTTTGATAAATCGCCTGTAGTAACCCGCCAAACCCAAGAATTGGCGTATTTCTGTCGGTGTACGCGGTGCTGGCCAGTTTCTGATCGAATCAACCTTGGATGGATCGACATGAATCCCATCCTTGTTCACCACATGGCCTAAGAAGTGGACTTCACGAAGCCAGAAGTCGCATTTTGAAAACTTTGCGTACAGTTGCTCTTTTCGAAGAAGTTCCAAGATAAGGCGTAAGTGCTGCTCGTGCTCCTCCTGACTCTTGGAGTAGATTAGAATGTCGTCGATGAAAACAATGACGAACTTGTCTAGATAGGGTTTACACACCCTGTTCATAAGATCCATGAAGACTGCAGGCGCGTTCGTAAGCCCGAATGGCATGACAAGAAACTCGTAGTGTCCGTAACGAGTTCTGAAAGCGGTTTTGGAGACGTCCTCATCCCGGACTCTCAGCTGATGATACCCTGACCTTAAATCAATCTTGGAATAGTAACACGACCCTTGCAACTGGTCGAATAAGTCATCTATGCGCGGAAGAGGATAACGGTTCTTCACCGTCACCTTATTGAGTTCACGGTAGTCGATGCACATTCTGAACGTACCGTCTTTCTTCTTTACAAATAACACTGGAGCTCCCCAAGGCGAAGAGCTTGGACGAATAAATCCCTTTTCCAAAAGCTCTTGCAGTTGCTTCGACAGTTCTTCCAGTTCGGTTGGAGCTAAACGATACGGTGCGCGGGCTATTGGTGCTGCTCCAGGAGCTAACTCAATCTGAAACTCGACTTGACGATGAGGAGGTAAACCAGGTAAATCTTCAGGAAACACTTGAGGAAAATCACGCACAACTGGTATATCCTCCAGCTTCTTTACCTTTGCTGATGCGTCAGTGACAAGTGCCAGAATGGCAGTATGTCCCTTTCGTAAACATTTCTGCGCCTTTAAGAAAGAGATGATGCCAACCACAGCACCACTCTTGTCACCTTGAACTTCGAGGGGTTCTTGACTGGAGCGAGGAATACGAATAACTTTTTCTTTGCATAAGATCTCCGCGTGATGTTGGGATAACCATCCATACCGATGACGACGTCGAAACTACCCAAAACTATGGGTATGAGATCAATCGAGAAAGTCTGACCCGCTAGAACAATACTACAACCCTTGACTACCTGTGCGGCTTCTACACTTTTACCATTAGCTAGTTCTACGACGTGTTTGGTGTCTAGGGGTGTTGGTGTACGTTTTAATAATTTACTCATTTTCAATGACATATAGCTTGTATCAGCACCCGAATCAAATAAGACAGTAACATAAATATCGTCGAGAAGAAACTTACCCATAACCACATTGGGATCATTCACTGCGTCACCCCGACCTAGCACAAAAGCACGACCCCGAGCTTCGTTGCCATTGTTGTTGTTGTTTCCCCCGTTATTGTTGTTATTGTTCCCGTTGCCCTGATTGTTGTTGTTGTTGTTCTGGTTCCTGTTTAGCTGAGGGCAGTGTCTCTTGATGTGACCTTCAGCACCACAATTATAGCACCCCTTGTTGCCCTGTTGCTGATTCTGCTGTGCCGGTGGCTGCTGCTGATTCTGATTCGCAGGACGAGGGCTTCTACAGTCTTTGGCCTCGTGACCCATCTTGAGGCATCTTTGACATCGGCCCCTGTTACACTGGCCGCTGTGGTGCCTGTTGCAGTTGTTACACTTTGGAAGGTTTCCGCGATATCCACCCTGCTTGTGGCTACCTGACGACTGCTGGTTAGGGCTTTGATAGTTGCCAGTCTTTCGCTGCTGATTCTGGGACTGAACCGAAACTGATGCTTTGCTTGAATCCCCCTCCCATTTCCTCTTGTTGTCACTGAGGGTAACGGGAGTAGCTGAAGGAGTGACTGTAGCAGTAGTGCTGACGCGCTTAGGCAGTTTATTCTGATCCACTGCCTGATCGGTGATGCGATGAGCGAGACGCTGGATTTCCTGGATATTGTCGAGGTTAGCCGAGGTAACGTGGCTCTGTATTTCTGGTGCCAAACCTTTGAGATACAACTCAATACGCTTGTATGGAGGGTCCACCATAGTTGGACACAGCACGGCCAGCTCATTTGACCGTTTAGTATACGCTTCAATCTCTGATCCAACCATTTTCAGATTATACAGCTCGTCTTCCAGTTTGTGAATATCTTCACGCGTACAATACTCTCTCTTGATAAGTTCCTTAAAATCGTTCCAGGGTGTGGCGTTAGCAGCTGCCAACCCCAGAATTTGCACCTGCGCGTTCCACCAGGTTAGCGCTATTCCCTCCAAGGTGCCAGTTGCATACTTAACCTTGCGAGCCTCAGGGCACTCGCACATCTCGAATACCGACTCTAGCTTTTCGAACCAATGGAGGAGTCCCACTGCCCCCTCGGTGCCACTGAAGGAATTTGGACGACAGTCCATGAAGTTCTTGAAGGTACACACAGGCTGCTGCGCGTGTTGACCTGCTTGGGCGGCTGCAACTGCCGTAGCAATGAGAGCCTCTAGCTGGGCTTGAGTCATGTTAATTCGTGCGGCCATTGATCTTCACATCAAAGGCAACATAAGTGAGAAAAGTTCGCGAATAGTGCGATGACAGAAGAGTGTAAGCACGTAAGTGTTCTCAAGCAATAACAAGTAGTGAGCAAAGTAATGTAAGCATACTACGAGCAAAGTTCTATGCAGTTCTAGCAAGCAGGTAACAAACATAAACCTTATTACCTAGGATGTCGAGTCTTGCACGTGGAGCGAAGCGTCGTTGTGGATCGTTGAGAGCACTGTTCTGGTTATAGTCTGGTTTTAATAAAAACGTTTTTCCATATTAAAACCAAGTTCTCTATAACCAATGGCTCTGATACCAATCTGTCACACCCCCAAAATCCACCTGCGGAGTATCACCGCTTGGGAGTGTGACTGACCAGGATCAAGCCACCAATCATATTGAACATGTAATTAATATTAAGTAAAATAAATGTAAACCATCCATCCAATACGATAGGTGTTCAAATCATAACCATAGTTTCAAAGTGTAGCGGAAGCATAGTAAATAATCCAACAATAGTTAATAGTTTTAAATGTCATAATAGTTCAACGTAGAAACCACGATCCTTGTCCACAACGACCCGCTTCTCCAGTGCAAGCTCCAAGTACCTAACGATCTGCAAGGCATGTAACAGAATGATCAACAAACTAGTTGAGCGAGTTCACAGTAAGTAAATGCGTAACAGTAAGTAACGGGTGGCTCTACTGGGCCAATAGTAAGTTATACAGGTGGGGGCTTCCCATGTTATGTGACCACTAGACTATTCGTATCAACTACTCGTATCATCCCTGTTCTTCATCCGAGAACAGTAGCGCGTATGGGGTGTGCGTAGGTTTTACGCACGTATCCTTCACAACCGAGGATAGAAGTAAGTAATGCGTACACGTAGGTTTTACGTGCGTGCCTGACATCCGAGGCAGTAATTGGCATATGACCACGTAGGTGTTATCCTAACCTACGGAACCGTCCTGACATCCGAGGACCATGGTAGGTGATAGTCTAGGAAAAACATATATACGTTCATAGTCAATGGTAACCTTTATCCCATTCCCACGACCCGGGAATCCCATGCCTTAGTAGGAGTGTGAACTCACCTTGGTTTGCTCGGTATGCTAGGTTATGCACTCACAAGTAATTAATCAAGTCCTATTGTATGCACGTATAACAAATCAGTTCATGTTCGAAATGATACGCTAGTAATCTAATATCACATAGTGCTTGATAGCCAATATCATGTATCAATCATGTATCACGTAACAGTTAACCCATTCATACAATTCACGTAATTCATATGAACATTTACAGGATCATGCACCTCTCAAAAACTCAGACAAGTATGGGGGGGGGCACCCCTGTTCAAAACTCGGATGGTACATGTAATCATCATACAACCTCAGACATATAATCAACATATAAATTCGGGCATGGTTGATCATGTTTTAAACTCGGTCCAATATACATTCATTATACTCGGCCCAATACATACTCATTAAACTCGGTCCAACATAGGGTCATTAAACTCGGTCCACTATCAAATCATTTAAACTCGGACCAAGCAAGTTCCTTAAACTCGGACCACCTCAATTCATTAACTCGGACCAAGTTGATTTCATTAAACTCGGACCACCTCAATTCATTAAACTCGGACCAAGTTGATTTCATTAAACTCGGACAACACAACATCCATTAAACTCGGTCCAAAGGTGATCCAATAAACTCGGACATATAAAAGTCCCTAAACTCGGATCATTAAGCTCGGACCAAATGACATCTCATCAAACTCGGTCCAAGAACATACTCGGACAACAAACAACTCCCTAAACTCGGTCCAAGAACATACTCGGACTCTTTAATAAATCAATAAACTCAGACATAGGTTAAATCGTTAAACTCAGACTATCATGTGGAATTCCATACATTGCACAGACTCCAAAGATCATAACAGTTACGTTTTCATACGGCACAAACCCTAACTCATGCATTTTCACAACGAACTGTTCAATTAGCAATCATCCATTCATCATATCTAGCATCTTAAATCATCAAGAGGATCGATTATACGATTAACACATCATCACAATCAGAATAATCATAATCAATTTAAAGTACAGAACCATCAAATCAAAGCTAGGGTTTCAAGAATTCACAAGAATCAAGAATTGAAAACAATCAAACAATCAACAATTAATCACAACAATGATTAAACAATTACCTTGATTCGATTCTAGATGGATTGGCAAACAAACTTGATGCAAAGAACTTGTGAATCCAAGAATGATGAGAAGTGGTTGTAGAGAGGATTAGGGAATGTGGGTATACGTGCTTTGATTCTTGTGATGATTAGAGAATGATTAGTGAAAGAGATTAGGGTTAAGTATCACTAGAATTCCACTAATTACCATTTACATCCCTAAGTATTATATTTTACAGTATTACACCATCTCAAATAGTTTCACAGTTTCACCATCCAGTTTATGCATTAACACATAATCATGCAAAATCATACAACACACTTCATTGAATCAAAACATATACAAATTCCATAACAACTAATTGTGATATCAATCGACTAAATAATACAAGAACGTGCATTAAATGCGAAATAGAAATCTTGCAATTTCGAGTTGTCACAAGTTTCAAACTCTTTGTCGGTTTTGGTGAAAACTCAAAACCCAACAATCTCCCTCTATTTGGTAAGATAAAAATGAGTTTTTTTTTTTGCTAATATAGTGCTGTTTTGGAAAATGTTTTCCACAAGTAATGTCATGTTCAAAAATATTTCACAAATAATGTTATCTCCATTATAAATGGTGATTTTTATTTGGAAGTAGGAATGTTCAGAGAATGTGTAAGCTTTTAATCATTGAATAAGGTACAAAAGCCATTATAAATGGCGAAATTTGCAAAACTAATGTACAAAAGCCATTTATAATGGCGAATTCTGGTACAATAATGGCGATTTTCTGCAAAAAGCCATTCATAATGGCGATTTTCCGAAAAGTACTTACAAGTAGCCATTCATAATGGCGATTTTCTGCAAAAAAAACAAAAAAAACATTCATACTGGCGATTTCTATTAGTATGTTGTACCTCTTGGTTTATAACTAGTTGTTTGTGTATCTGGTTATATTATGTTGCAGATCAAGAACTGTTGTTGCTCCTTTAGAACGACTGAAAATATTGCTTCAGGTAGATTATCTATCTAAGTGTTTTACTTTGTTTATGTGGACAAGTAAAATCATTGATTGTCTTTTTATCTCAAAATCGGCCTAATAAGTAATAATGGATCCCTATCACTAAATCATTATTAAGCAGTCTTAAACTCTGAATGTGGTGATAGTGCAAGAATTCATATGTACTTATTTTCCCATCTTTAAGTTTTGCAAAAAGTCCCATTATGAATGGTTGTTGTACCAGAATTCGTCATTATTAATGGCTTTTGTACCTTACTTTTGTAGAATTCGCCATTTATAATGGATTTTATACAATATTTAATGGTTAAAGCTCACACATTCTCTGAACATTCTTGCCACACTCTACTTCTGTATAAAAATCGTCATTTATAACGGAGATAGCATTATTTGTGAAATATTTTTGAACATGGTGAAAACCTTTTCCAAAACAACACTAGATTAGCGAAAGACTCGACAAAAATGCATACATAGAAACACGATGATATATAGTGGAGCAAGGATATGATGCTCTCTTCACTGAACTTGTCTTTATCAGAAGATTTCTTTATTTAACATTTTAACTTATTCAATCCCGAACAATCATCTAGCAAGCCCTTGTCTTACATCCCTAACCCCAAAGGACTTTTAAGAACATAGGGTGTCTACCTTGTTGACATACAACTCAGGATACAATGATAAATGAAAATCATGGAATAACTGTCCAATTGCTTTAGAGTTTTATTCTCATGTAAAGATCTAGAACCCGATAACATCCAAAAGTTTTTGTTTTCAATTACCATGGAAATATTTAGTTTTTTTTTTTTTATTAATCATGTGAATGGAGTCATAGCAACCACGGTAGATCGTAAGGTTACAATGAACCGTATTCTTAATTTTAAGAAGAGTAAATTGCCCTGATAGTTCATGTGGTTTTGTAAAGTAACACCTATAGTCTCTAACTTTTGGAAATTACACTTGTGCTCTCTATGGTTTACTTTTTGTTACTCGGATAGTCCCTGGAGTGGATGTCCGTTAGTTTTCTCTGTTAAGTCCATCTGAAATTACTTATTTACCACTCCCTTTAAAAAATAAAAAAAACAAATATGGATTATTAAAAGTGTGGGGCCCATCATATCTACCCCTCCCTTATTCAACCACCGCCTCCACTGCCTCCAATCACCGCCTGCACCCACACCGTCTCCACCACAACCCACTTCCACCCACCATCACCAAAAACCCTAACCCCTCGGTTCCTAACCCACCCTTTCAAACCCAATTCAGTAGCATTATGCACAGTCCACTCACGGTAGAACACCCCTTGCACTCTCCCCTTAATCTCCACCTTCACCTGCAGTCAGTTAACAATCATCAACAATAACAAATGGGTTACGAATTTGACGTCAGTTGGATGAATTAGAGGGAGATTTTACTTAGCTTTTTGATGGGTGTTGATGGATTTGGCGGTGAAACAGAGGATGATTGAGAAGACATATTGAGGGGACGAGGTCGGAGTGGGGGAGGGTGAGGCCGGAGATGAAGACGAAGAACCGGAAATTGAAGGGGATCGCCGTTCGATTTGGTGGGTGTTGATGGATTTGGTGGTCGTCGTTCGATTTCAGATGAAGGGGATCTGTGGTTGTCTTAGGTGGGTGCGGTGGTGGCTGGTGGCAACATACGGTGGTGTTGGTGAAGACGGTGGTGGTGGCGGCATATGGTAGTGGTAGGTGAAGATAGAGAGAGGTGGTTGTCTTAGGTGGGTGCGATGGTGGCTGGTGGTCAGCGACAGGTGGGTTGAGACGGTTCTCTTGAGATATATATATATATATATAGAGAGAGAGAGAGAGAGAGAGAGTCGGAGTGTTTGTGTGTTTTGTGTGTGATTTTTTATATTTTAATAAAAGAAATGGGTAAATAAGTAATTTCAGATGGATTTAACGGAGAAAACTAACATCCATCAACTCAAGGGATCATCCGAGTAACAAAAAGTAAACCACAGGAAGCATCGGTGTAATTTCTAAAAGTTTGGGACTATATGTGTTACTTTACAAAACCACAAAGACTATCCAGACATTTTACTTTTTTTAAGAAAAATGTAAAGTATTATTTAATGTTTTCTGCACATCTATTCATTCTTTAACATATGTTATCTACATGGTATTGTGAAAACAAGAAACAAAAGTCAAATATTTGAAGATTCAAGACTGGGTGATGCCAGTGACGGACCTAGCCTATTAATTTAGGGGTATTTAAAAAAAAATATTGAGCAATCATACAATAACAAAAAAAAATTGTTTTGGGGCTTGGGCTATGTTTATCAATTGGGTGTGTTTCAATTATATTATACTTAATTTATGCATAATTATTATACAAGTTTGGTGTTGTAAAAGGTTTGTGCTTATAAAAATTTAGAATTTTAATAAATTAAAGTATCCTATTTTTTAGGAGTATCCCCATATTTGTTTAAGGGTATCTTTTATATAAAACCGAAAAAAAATTACACTACGAAAACGGGGTTGAGCCATAGTCCGTGATACCCCTCATTATATTATAAGTCCGCCACTGGGTGATGCTATACAAATCATATGTATATGTATAACGCCTTACAACACCTTATACAAATAATGTCGTATATCACCTTATACAACCTTGTATGACCTCTCATACGACCTGTATAAAGCCTTAGACAACCTCTCGTACGACCCGTATAACATCTTATACAACCATCTATGACCTGCTATGTGAGCCGTATATTGTATATGAGCCGTATGATCTTGCCACTGCCACATTAGTCACCTCTATGTCATTACATACAAATCATACAAAACCGTATAACGCCTCCTACAATCCTCGATAACCCATCATATATTTGTATAACCAATACGACCCGTCTAACAAGCCACTTAAGTGGTGTTTAAAAGACAATCCTTCACCCCACAAAGGGAAATTGTAAGCAATCCTCTCAACCCACAAGAATGCTCTCAACCGCACTCCGATCATCATCATCATCATCTTTCTCACTCCACCCACTCAAACTCAAACTCAAACCCACTTCATGTTCATACTCTTCTTCTAACCATCCACTGTGGTCTGGTCTCCAAAACTGGCGAGACAGCTCTCTCAACCACAACCGCTTCTGGGGACCCTCTGGTCCCCAACCCGAAGCCGAACCCACAATTGACCCAAATAACCAACATTCACAACTGGGTTCGGTCACTTCTCTAGCAGAAATGGGTGCTATGGTCTTGCAAACGCCAGACCCATTAAAAAAATCGAAACTTTCTCATCTTGCTTACTCTAAATGGCGTAAGGAAAGGCTCCCAGTTGGGGTTTCTGTTCCACCTACCAGCCCTGCTCGCCCTTCAAAGCCCCAATTGGTTTGTTCTTTGTTTTGTACTGATTGTTTTTATTGGTTTTGTTTTTGTAGGTTGTTGTTACTTAAAAGGGTTTTGAGTGTTTATTTACAGTTTTGTCACTTTGTTAGTGAGTTGGAAGAGGGTTTTAGGGGTTTCTGTGATCATTGCTGTAACTCCTGATGATACATTTTGATAAGACAAAGGGGCTGTTTGTTTACCGGTTCACACCTCTTGCTGGTTCAGCACTTAATGGTTCAGACTGTTTGTTCCGCGAGCTTATGTCTGAATGGTTCAGACATTTGACTCTGAATGGTTAAGCATTATACTGAGTCTGATTGGTTAAGACCTCTAATCTGAATTGGTCAGACATTTGCCTCTGAACGGTTAAGCATTATACTGGCTCTTAATGGTTCAAACATCTTACTGGTTCAGCGCTTAATGGTTCAGAGCTCTTATTGGTTCAGCACTCAACCATTCAGAAGTTGCTAAACAGCCCCAAAGATTGATATAATATACCTGGATTAAGAATGCTTATTTATTGTAGGAGATATATGGATGTATGTTTGCACTGATCAATTCAAATAGTAGTCAAAGTGGTGCCCAGGCGCAGAAATAACGGAAAAAACAGGCCAATCAAAAAAAAAAAAAAAAAAAAAAAAACTGTCGGAAACGGCCTATACTAGTCAAAAACAGTCTAAACCAGCCTATAACACGTCTAAAACAGCTAACAATGGAATAGAAAAGAAAAGCATGGCGTAGTGTGGTAAAAATAGTGATAGTTCATATGTATGCATTAACTTCATTCTTGTTTTGATTTACAAATAGAAAAGAAAAGAATTTTTGTTGGAAGTAAAAGTTGAGATTTCATGTAAATATTAGGCATTGTTAGATTATGTTAATGTATGATTCAGATTAGATAAATTTGAATTACGATTGGTGTAGTTTCATCAACTCTAGGCCTTTTAGAGGTTTCATATGGTCCATATATGAAGTTCTTACTTCTTTCTTTCATCATAGTGAACTGAAGTATATGCTTGTAATTTATTTCATGACACGCTGAGTTTCTAGTAGTCAAGTAGTGGTCTAGCTTTTGGTTACCAAGAGCACGCCTCAGGTGCATGACGTGATTGGGGAAATGCCTTAAAGTCTGGAAGTGGCGCTTCTTGCACACATGGGCTTGGTTTTAAAAAGCGATAGGCGCATAAAAGCGACGAGGTCTAAAATTGAGGCGCGAAGCGCAAAAGGGGTGGGCTTTTCGTACCCGAGGCGCAACTCGCAAGGTGTTTGTATAATTTTTTTATATGTCCCATACATATCCCATAGGTTTTTAGCTTCTTTTAACCAAAATATAGCTATAAATAAGGCTTTTATACCATTTTACTTACATGTACAAGTCAAAAAACCCAAGGTACAACTTTTTTATGCAGAAAAACGCCTCAGATACATGAGGCGTGCGCCTCAGGCCAAAAAGCCCCCCAAAACCCCAAAAATCTGCGCCTTTTGGGCGCTTCTTGAAATTACACAAGGCGCTGAGCGAAAAAGCCCCAGAAGCTGCGCCTTAGTGCACCTCGCGCCTCGGCGCACCTCAGGCGCGCTTTTTAAAACCAAGCACATGGTTCAAATTTAGGGTACGGGGGAGGCTCATATGTAAAAACGACCAAAAGGATGAAGAAACTATGAATTGTTTACTTAATGAAGGAGGTTGACATGTACGCGCCTTAACTTTTTGGGACCTAAATGCCTCGGAGCGCCTTGTGCCTTTATAAGATGCTGTTATTTTTTATAGAGTTATGTATGATGCTGACTATTACTTGAGATGCGTACGACACCTATGCATAGTCTTGTTATTGGTAACTTCAGGTATCTCCAAAAGAAATCCCAGCTCCAAAGAACTCTGGCTTGCCTCTTAACGCGTATATGCTACACAATCTTGCTCATGTGGAGCTAAACGCAATTGATTTGGCATGGGATACCGTTGTTCGGTTTTCACCTTATAGTGCGCTTCTTGGAGACATGTTTTTTGCTGATTTTGCCCGTGTGGCTGATGATGAGAGTCGGCATTTTGCTTGGTGTTCTCAGAGACTAGCTGAGCTCGGATTCAGGTGAACTATTTCAAATTTTCAATATGAGTGTATCATGTTTAATAACCTGGCTTTAAATTTTAATTACGCAAATTACCCGTTTGTTCATGCTAGTTATGGAGACATGCCTGCCCATAATGTACTATGGCGCGAGTGTGCGAAATCTTCAGATGACGTTGTTGCTCGTTTGGCTGTGATCCCACTAGTTCAGGTGATTTAACGCGCTTGTGAATTTGTGACGTAAGAAATGCTTCCTTAGATATTACACTTTTAATTCTGTTCTTAGTTTTAATATTAAGTTATTGATTTCATTTTTTATCACACATATTAATTTGATAATCAAGACTTTTATTTTATGTTTGGTAATTTGATTAAAACTAAAAGAAATTGATGTAAATGATATGTGATTTATACATCTTTTTGTCATGGTACATAATTAAAATAATAGTGAAATTACAATTTTTTTAATTATTCATTCTCTTTCATTGTATGATTATGTTAACAGGAGGCTAGAGGACTTGATGCGGGGCCTAGACTCGTGCAAAAGCTTATCGGGTTTGGAGATAAAAGAACATCAAATGTTGTGGCTAAGATTGCTGAAGAAGAGGTCGCACATGTAGCAGTTGGTGTGTACTGGTTTGTTTCGGTCTGCCAGCAAATGGGTCGGGCCCCTTGTCCTACATTTAGAGGTAGCTTGTCTTCATCTTACTTTTTTGTACTCAACGGGTCATTTAAATTACAATAGCTCGAGATCGGATCGTTAAAACCGAACCGTTAAACCAAACCACCAAAATGGTCCATTCAGACAACCCACCCGACCCGGCCGAATTGGTTTTTTCGTTTCCCAAAATTATAGTTAGCAGTTCGACCCAGAATTTTCGTTAAAACTGACCGAACCGGACCGTGAACACCTCTAATTGTTACTCTAATTTTGTTTTTTTTTTTTATTTCAACAGATTTACTAAAAGAGTACAACGTGGAGGTGAAAGGGCCATTCAATTACACTGCTCGTGAAGAAGCCGGACTTCCGCAGGAATGGTAATGCTGTAAATTTTGTGAGAAGTCATCACTGCTCTTTGCCCAGACCTGAAAAGTTTAAGTTAACATAATTTTATTTTTCTAAAGTTCACCTCAATAATAGCAAATAAACGAGTCTTGTGACCCAAATCGTCATCTTTAAGATGATGAAAATTTCATATTTTTTAACAATCAATCTCCTGAGAAAGGAAATGTTACAGGTGTACCCAACCCGGACCGAGCCCGAGAAAGCTTGGTTTTGGCTCGTGAGTAGTTTTTCCAGCTCAAGCTCAGCTGGGTTTTTATTAAATTATTTTATTGTATTGACATAATATATGTTATTTAGTATTTTATCATAATTTTATATAATGGTATTTATTCTGCACACACACACACACACACACACACACACACATATATATATATATATATATATAGAGAGAGAGAGAGAGAGAGAGAGTTAGAACTTAGAATCAAATACAAACAACTTTTGACATCGGAATGGTACGAATAACTAGAGTAATTATGTTTGAACTAGAGTAATTATTATTACGTTACAGTTTTAAATAACATAATAAGGGTCTGTTTGGTATGGGGTAATGGAATGGACGAAGGAATGGAATGGACGAGGTAATGGAATGGACGAGGGAATGCAATGGACCATTACCATTCCATGTCTTGTTTGGTAACCATGTGTGAATGGAATGAATTATTATTGTGTATTGTTCGGTAGGCAAGAAAAACGGAGTAATAAAATAAGTGGTGAGTGGTGGTGGTGGTGGTCAGTGGTAGTAATTGTGGGTGGTTATAGGTGGCGGTGGTGGGTGTCGACGGCGGCGATGGGTGGTGGTGGTGGCGGCGAGTGGCGGTGCGACGGTGACGACGAGTGGTGGTGGCGGTAAAGTGGTTGTTGGTAGTGGTGGTGGCCGGTGGGTGGCAGCAGAGGTGGCGGTGGGTGGCGGCGGCGACAGCGACGGCGGTTGGTGGTGACGGTGGTGGTGGCGTCGACGATGGTGGTGGGCGGTGGCGGCGAGTGGCGTTGGCGGTTGGTCACGGTTGTGGGTGATAACGGTGGCGAGTGGGTGGCGGCGGCGGCGGTGGCTGTCGGGGTGAGGTGGTGGCGGGTGGCGACGATGGCCTCGGTGGTGGGTGGTGGTGGTGGTGGTGGGTTTTGGCGAAGGTGGTGGGTTGTGGTGTTGTTGATGAATGGTGCAAGAGGGGATGGAATGGAAAAAAAACATGGGGGGTGGAAGGAATGATTTTGAGGGAATGGAATGCCTTTTGGAATGAGTGATTCCATTCCATTGACCAACCAAACATCCTTTTCTTCATTCCCTCGTAATCATCCATTCCATTCCACCTCTCATTCCCGCATACCAAACACTAACTAAAAGTTACCCTAGTTCATTTTGTTGTAACACTACAACAAAATGAACTACATTAATTACTTAAAATTATAGCGTAATTATTACATTCGTTCAAACATAATCACTCTAGTTATTTGTACCATTCACACGTTAACCCCTATTTGTACTGGATCCCACCCCTTTATCTACATGAATACTTGGCTTGTTTAAGCTGCGAGCTCTGTTAATTGAGCTCCATTTTAGCTTGAGCTCGTTTAAAACTCAATTCGAGCTTTTTCTCGGGAAAAAAGGTTGTATATTAAAAGTAGAAAAGATTTCTCTCACTTTCAGTTTCTTCATAGGTTCGCTAACTAATACATGTTATCTAGGTATGATCCATTAAAAGAAGGGATTAAAGACGAAGGCCCACTTTCTAAGGTATGTGTTGCTTGTTATGTATTTCATGAGATTTTTTTTTCTAGTACATAATTTGTGTAAAAATGGCAGGTTCATGATAGGTTGGCTCACATAATATCCATGGAGAAAGAGAACTCGAGTTTGAGCTGAGAAGAGTTATTGTTTTATGCCAAAGTTGTATCGATTGTATACTGAAAGAATGTAGTTGGTTGAGGTTGAAGCAAAGCAAAATGGTCGCGCAAATGAGGGAGTGATTGGACTTGGCATAACTAGGTCAAATAATCAATTTTGGATACTAGGCATAACAAATTATCGTCTAAAGGGTAAAATATCATTACGGTTTCTAACTTGAGTAGCTTACAAGTTAATACAATTATGAAGCCTCCATATTATGTCGTTTTGCATAGCTTTTGGTACATTTTAGACTTAAGATTCTCATGTTTCTCATCTGTAAATGGAGGTAAGAGCTGTATGTGGTCTTGTAGCTAAGCCTGGAAACTGAATGCAACGGGTCAAAATGAGTTCGGGACAAATCAGGTTTCAGGCAAAATAAAAGCTGTTTACCAATCACAAACACACACACACACATATAGGGTATATACGTATACTTTCACATGGGTATGTAAGGGCATGTTTGGCTAAGCTTATTAGAGTTAAAAAGGACTTTTGGGAAAAAGGACTTTTTGAAAAGGAGTTTTTTTAAAAAGTGTTTGGATTAACTTATGGGGTGAGAAAAGCCAATAAGTCAATAAGTTGTTTTTTAGAAAGTGTTTGGCTTAGCTTATTGATGTAAAATGGCTAAAATCGGGTAAATAAGGGGTATATTGGTAATTTGAAGTTTGAAAAGTTATAAGCTGGCCAAGAAGTTAGAATATACTAACTTCTTGAAAACTCCTTTTCCTTCAACTCAAAAAGTCATTTTAAAAAGCACTTTTCTATTTGTCAAACACTAAAATGACTTATTGGCTTTTTGATTAAGCCAATAAGTCAATAAGTTGGTTTGAAAAGCTTACCCAAACATGCCCTAAGACCATGTGTAATGGTGAAGAAAAATAATGTCCCCACCATGGGGCATTATCCGACACGTGTCATCCCAGTCAGCATGGGGCATTATAGCATAAAGTGGTGTAGTGGGACATTATTTTAATAACGCCCATGCAATTATTTCCCAATTATTTTTTTTAATTTAAAACATAAAAAACTTCATTAATTTAAAATAAAAATTACACTACTTGAAAAAAAAAACTGAAAAAAAAAACAGAAAAAAAAAACCGAAAAAAATAAAGTTAAAAGAAAAAGAAGATTATCTAGAGTCCATATTTTTCTCGAATTTTTTGGCGACGCATTTGCACAAGGATCAACGCATCGCCTTGGAGGTGGTCGATAGGTTTGGACAAAAACTCAATGTTCTTTTCCATTTGCCTCGCCTCTTGCATCTCGTTAAACTTTTTGGTTTCAGCCACTCGTTCTTTCATAATCTCATGACGTTGGTGGCCGAGGTCGCGAATGTCTTGGAGACCACGGTTCATCTCCTCGAAATCTTCCTTTAACTCGAGATCGGAAGACGACTCGACCGTTTTTTCCCGGTTCGCTTATCCTTTCTTCTACCGGTGGGTCGGGTCAACTCTTCTTGAATTTCCTCGTCAACGTCCACCACCTCATTTAAATCGACATTGCGGACATCCGATGTCGGAGTTGAAGGGTCAACGGAGGATGATGTTTTTGACCTTTTAGCTCGACGTCTACTACTAGACGTCATTGGATTAACTAGCGCTCACTTTGGACTTTTTCGTAGTAGCTCCCAACACTTATAGTACGTGAAAGGGCATTTCGTCCTCTCGAACTCCTCCAAAGTCCTCGTTAAAACCCCGACGTCACTTTCACCGCTCGGGCGAGTATCGTAGTTACGTTGGTAAACTTCTTGGAACGCGTGAGACTTGTTGTTGATGTCGGTCCATTTGCTAGAAATGGAATCTTTGTCCCGATGTTCGCCTTGACCCCACGTGCTAAAAAAGAGTGCACGAACCCTATCCCAAATAACGGGGCCCGTTTGAAAGTTTGCTACAAATTAAAAAAAAAAAAAGTAAAAATATAAGTTATATGTTAAAAAATAAAAGTAAAAAATAAGTAAAAAAAAATAATAAAAGAGTTACCGGTTTCTTCGTCCTCCGAAATGTCGAGCCACGCCCGAGTCAACGTGAATTCCTCCTCCTTCGTCCATTTAATGGTAGTTTTTGTACGTCGAGGTTCGTCCTTATCCTTCTTCTTATGCGACTTTCTGCCGCGTTTTGATTTGTCTTGCACCTGTTCGGGTTGCGTCTCCGGCACGACATCGACATCGGGTTTGGATTCGGGTTGTTGTTGTGACGGTTGCGACCCGCCGGCTTGACCATAGCCGAAGGTGGGAGGTACAAACGGAGTGGCGCCAGTCAAGTAAGCCGCGTACGGTAAAAAGCTCGGGTCCATGTCTTGAAGGTTATACGGGTTTTGCGGTTGGGTTGTGTTCGGGTTCGTGGGTCTTGCGGGGACACCAAAAGGGAGTCAGAATGGATGCATGATTTTATAAAAAATAGGAGAAAGTGGGTGTTTTTTATAAAAAATAGAAGAAAGTAGGAGAGAAAGTAGGAGTTTTTTTTATAAAAAATATGAGAAAGTGGGCTGATATATATAGTGGGTAAATTTTTAAATTAAAAAAAGTTAACTAATTTGACCGTTTGGCAACGGTACATTCTTGATCCCCAAGATTTTTTCAGCGTTTTAATTAAAACGCCATATTCATTTTTTTTTTGAAAATAACGGCCGGTAACGCCCTGTGTAATGGCGGCCGGGGCGTTATGCGGCGTTTTTTTTTTGAAAATTTTTTAAAAATAACGCCCCACTACGGATGGTCTAACACTTAGATGTACATACAAATGTTCCGTGATATTTGCTTTTTTGCTTGAGCTTAACAATTCTAAGTTAATACTTGCATTATAGGCAAGTAGCATCTTGGGTTGGGGGGGGGGGGATAAGGCTTAGGGACCATTAGGTCCTGGGTTCGATTCACATAAGAGGGTTTTTCTCAAATTTGTTGGGTTTCCTTTCCTCCTGAATTGGTGTATATGTATTATAGCTTAGTGGAGATGGATATGATTGGATGGTTCCGCTCGTGACACGATGATACTCCAGTGATCCAAGTTGTGCACTTAACTGGTTTACTAACAAGTTTTAATCATGACATTATTATTCAATACCCATAATAAATGTATCTATTTCATCACTGTTGTTTACCGAAACCAGACAATCCTTTTAGCCCAAGTGTATTTGAGATAGATTCTATATTGATCCGTACCCAATTAGTACTTTTATAAAATAACCGGTTTTGACATGAACCGGGTTGACTTATTAGTCACCCATGCGCGACCCACCTGCTTTTTGATGCATTTCAATTGAATAAGATATAGTGAGACCAGTAATCACAAACCATTTCTAGAATCATAAACAGCCGAAACAAACATCAAGATACAAAATCAAGAGGGGGCATAGAAGACCAACACTATAAGCTAAAAAGTTAAGGGGCGTTTGAATCTTATTTCTGCTCTAGCTGATGCCCTCAGATATTTTAGCATCTTTACTTCACCATGAGTATCAACCCATCCGCCGATCACTATATCTACTTTCTTTAGCATCGGTGACCTGGCCAAACTAAACTTTCATAAAATCCATTGCCGTCTTCATGTAGGTGAAGTTATCGTCATTTCATGTAGATGATCCAAGATAACATATGAGTAGTCTTGATGATCGATAAAGTTCGTGGTAGTTTGTGACATACCTTCATCTTGCATCTGTTAATAAGCAAAACACATTTCATTAAATAATATCGATAATATATATAGTCACAATACCTTAATGGGGTAACAACTCATACAAAGAATCTCAACCATTGGTAAACACTCAAACAACTCAACAAATTTAGAGTTCCAACATCCCATAAGATGATTTTCATCACCAATCTGCAACACATCTAGATTAAAGTATCAGAATATACACGATCAAATACATCTAAAGTGATAACTGCAAACTTATGAACAAACTTTGATCCAATTTCTTTTTCAAATAATGTTGTTTTGGTTCTAGCTTCCAAAACTTTTAATCTATGGTAATTCGGCCATGTCGAAATTTTGATGTAATGTGCATGTAGTAAGGGGCGAACCTCCTATCTTCTTTTCTATGTCTGTTTCTGTGTTATTTTTTTCTTCTTTCCTTGTTTCCCCAGCTCCTTGCTGAATTCTATATTTATATATAGAAGTTTTCGCCGTTCAAAAAAAAAAAAGATTCTTGACCAAAGCTTTTCATGTAATGTTAGCATCTAGATATCACCAAACACCTTATATGCATAATTTTTAAGCTTTTCTTATTAGCTCAATTTGTCATTATCCTACTACCTCATTACAACTCAACCATTTCATACCTCAAGTAACAATCAATAACATGTAATTTCAGTTAATATAAGAAGCAAATACACAATTTAACCATCATAATCATGGGTTCAACTCTTATGTCAAAACCCACTTCTAATCACTTATGAACACTTAACAAAATTCCTAATTTGTTCAAGTAGTTCATACATACGAGTTAGTATGATGTTTATAAACACGAATACAACATCAATTTACATTATCTTTACTACAATTACCACTACACCTTTCTATTTCATGGATTCTCTAAAATAGAAAATCCACCAAAAGTGAAATGGTAACATACCTTAGGCTTAGTAGATGTTAGATGACCTAAATTCTTCAACATGCAACTTGGTTTCACCTTTGATTCTTTTTGAATTTGTACACTTATCAAAGAGAGAACCCTTGTTCTCTTTCTCTCATCTCGTACCACGCACACACACACCCTAAGTGTGTGTTTTAGTTTTTTTAATCTTTTAACTTCTCATTTGTCCAACTTTAGCCCCTTAAGTTTAGGTTAGTATTTTGGTTTGTTCATAACTCACTTATTCTTCACTAATAAATAACTATATTAACTAGGTTAATATTCCTAGTTATACACTTCATGTCAATTGTCAATTGAACATGGTAATTCAATTTACCAAGTTTGGGAATGTTACTAACCGACTTAGATTAAGTCCCGATAACCCGAGCCTTTTATAAACTTTATTTTCTAAAGACATTTACTCCCCTTTTATTCAACATTAGATTTATTTATTTAAATCCTAATGTTTATGGGTTAACCTTTTACCACTAACGGTATTTTACTCGCTCATCCCTAGTTAATTTGGTTTAGTTGCCAAATTTGATTTTGGGATGTTACATCTATCATATAAAATTTCTTATATTTACATAAATACTTGGCTCGTTTAAGTTTGCGAGCCTAGGCAATCTCTGTTAAATGAGCTCCATTTTAGCTCGAGCTCGTTTAAGCTAGATTCAAGCTTTTAGCTAGCAAGCCAGTTTCCACTAACTAACATGCGGCCTTGCTAGTTACACCCTACAAATTATTGTAGCTATCTCGGGGAAAAAGGGAGCATATTAAGAGTAGAAAGATTTCTTTCACTTTCTTCATGGGTTCGCTAACTAAAACATGTTATCTAGTATGATCCATTAAAAGAAGGGATTAAAAACGAAGGCCCACTTTCTAAGTTATGTGTTGCTTGTTATGTATTTCATGAGATTTTTTTTTCTAGTACATAAATTGTGTAAAAATGGCAGGTTCATGATAGGTTGGCTCACATAATATCCATGGAGAAAGAGAATTCGAGTTTGAGCTGAGAAGAGTCATTGTTTTATGCCTAAGTTGTATCTATTGATTGTACAAAAATAATGTATTTGGGTGAGGTTGAAGCAACGCAAAATGGCCACACAAACAAGGGAGTGACTGGACTTACCAACTAGGCCTAGTATTCAGTTTTGGATACCGGCATAACAAAATTATCGTCTAAAGGTAATATCATCACGATTTTCTAATACGAGTAGCGTACAATTGAATACAAATATGAAGCCTCCATATGTTTTCGTTTTGCATAGCTTTCGAAAAGTTTTAGGTACTTAGGGGCTGTTTGGCAACATCTGAATGGTTAAGTGCTGAACCAGTAAGAGGTCTGAACCATTAAGTGCTGAACCTGAACCAGTAAGAGGTCTGAACGATTATGAGCCTGTATAATGTTTTAACCATTCAGAGGCAAATGTCTGACCAATTCAGATTAGAGGTCTTAACCATTCAGACTCTGTATAAATCTTAACCATTCAGAAGCAAATGTCTGAACCATTCAGACATCTGCTCATGAAACAAACAATCTGAACCATTAAGTGCTGAACCAGTAAGAGGTCTGAACCATTAAGAGCCTATTAAGAGGTAAACAAACAACCCCTTAGATTCTCATGTTCCTCACCTGTAAATGGGGGTAAGAGTTCTATGTGGTCTATTACATTTACTACTCACGAAGATGTATGTTTCCAAGATGAGGGTTTCCATATGTAGACCGTAACAAAGGCAATGTGTCAAAATGAGTTCGGGTCAGGCTTGAGACAAAAAGTACTGGTTTATCCCACACACACCACGTCATGTAGGGTATATACATATACTTTCACATGGGTATGTAAACACAAACGTTCCGCAAGATACACACAACCTATGCTCGGATTTGGTGGAATATTTTTGGCAAAGACGACGATGAAGACCAGAAAATATGATCTATCTTGTATGTTTTGTTAAGATTATGTATTTTTTAAATATTATGATAACTATTTTTAATATTATGTAGGAAGAGTGAGAAAAAAAAAAAAAAAAAAACTTACGTGAAAGAAATAGAAAAGAGATTGGAAAGAGTCCCTCCATCCACCCTTACAATGATGACACAATTTTTTCTATTAAAGTAATTTAAAATTTAAATTTAAAATTTAAAATACAATCAATTGTCAAGATATTACAAATAGAATCATCAATTTGTTGGATCTCTTTATTGAACAAACAATTACGAATCAAAATGTATAAAAATGAAAAACTAACAAAGCCATTGAGACTATGACTAATAAATCACACACCTTAAGATTAGGAATCCTAAGAAAACAAAGAATGATACAAACATGGTATATTTGTTGAGATACCTGTTTGTATATTTGTTCATATACAAACCAATTATGTTCTAAGATCAATTCCATCTCCAACTTAGCCAGAGATAGCTGCATATAGAAGTATGTTCCAAGTATCTGGCAATCCGGGAAGGCACCAATGGCTACAATCTAGACCGATGTGGTTGCCACTATAGTAGGTCGGGTGGGCATCCTTCCGATATTGAGAAAGTGTCGTGATGTCGAGTAAGTAGACTGGTTTCTTGACTCGTGCCAACACTTTATTTAGTACCACTGATGCCATAGGTGTGCCCGCAGGATACCTTAAACCGAAAAATGGTTGAGTTTCACCCTTGCATGATTTTGATGGCTCGTTCCAGTCCTTTCCCCTGTGTCATTAATGTTCGAAAATCTAGTGAAAATGTATTTCTTTTCATTAATTTTGGAAACATATAATTATAAGTCATTATAAATTTTAATTAACAAATCCTCTTCAATTGTTTTGATTTTTTACAATTGTAACCCATTTCTAAATTTATTGTAGGGTAATTTCCTATTGTTTTGTATTTCTTTTCTTTTCTCTTCTTTTCTTTTCTTTTGTATGGTTTTATATTTTATAATTATAAACGGTATCCACCAACAATTCACATCAAACCATGAGAGTTAAAGATAAAAATAATTTGAAAAAGTAAAAAATTAGAGAGCATACTGGTAATGGATCGGGGAAATGCCTTGGAAGAAGACTTTGGTTTTCGAAGGGTCAACATATCGATTGACCCATCTCGACCAAGTCGTCATCCCTTTATAATAGGCCACGAGTCTATTCATGTCTTTGTATAATTTTCCTCCTTCTCCCATGTAATCCCACCTGCATTTGAATAGTTTATGATTTAAAATACGGTTTTTTTTCAATTGAGTTACTATTGTCAACACAATATGTTTATACAGTTAAGATCTTACGGTTGGTCACGACCGGTGTGAGTCCACCAATGCCATGAGTTAAAGATTAACATGTCCATTCCCATCCATGCGCTTCCTTGCTTGATCGAGTCTAGTTTAAGTACACGTCCCTCGTTTTGGTTCACAATGTCAACTAGAGTGGTTGTGCGATATATTAACAATTGAAGTCCGTAATCCTGTAGGAAAATAACAAACACGTCAATATGGTACTCATTTTATCGAAGACTAACATCCATATGTATGCATATACGATAGTGACAAAAACATGACCTTTTTTTTTTAATTTTTCGTTGATGTAATAGTTCTTGTTGTTTATAATTTTTAGATATTTCATAAATACAAAACGGTTATATCATAAAGTTAATTTTTCGTTGATGTAATGTTCTTGTTGTTTATAATTTTTAGATACTTCATAAATACAACATGGTTATATCATAAAGTTATTATATATTTATAAATGGGAAAGAAATACAAGAAGAAAATTGGAAAATTAGGCAACCAATCAAGGAGTGACCATCATGATGTGATTTTAGTTTAAAGTAAATAGTACGTCATGCTTAATTGGTGTAGCTTATTAGGAAGACAAATCAAAAACCCTTTTTATATAAGATTTCTATGTGTAGATTTGATTTGTAATAATATAGGATGGAAGGATTGGTGTAGATTTGATTTGTAAGGTGTGTTCTGTTTTGCTCTAGCGATTTGCTAGTAGCGTTTTTGATATGAAAGTTGCTGTTCAAAAAAAAAAAAAAAAATATAAGATTTCTATGTGTTGAACTTTTTAAAAAACAAATTATTAATGGAAAATAAGTTTATCCACTAATCCACTATTACACGATAAATAAATTAACATATATTTACTATTAATTCCAAATTAAAAAAAATGTTCTATATTAAAAAAAAAAATTGTTCTAAATTAAAAAAATGTGTTTATATTTTGAAAGCCGCCTCTCGGTGCGTACAATAAATGAAGCGCAAATAAGAAAATCATGATTAGAAAAAGACGTTCACTTTTTCAATCAACGTAGACAATTGGACATTAAACTATCAAAGGCGTGCATCAATTTCCTGCCAATTATTTTATTATTCACAACAAAATAAAATTACATATCATTTTCTTTTACAGCTTAAAGTTAAAATTTATCATTATTAAAAAAATAGCAAACTATAAAATATCCTATGTCGACTCAACTAAAGATTATTAAGAAACATTTTATTAGTTTAATAGCAAAAGTCTTACCTAATTATTTTAAAAATCCGTTAATTATGTGTAAACTCAAGAAAGTATGTTAAAAAATACTTCTTTTTTTTGTTAATGAACGAGTCTAGCCAATATCAACTCGTCCTCAGGCTTCTAAGCGCGACGTTCAGGACGACGCCGGGGGGGGGGGGGGGGTTGGAAATGGTGTTGCCGAGCCCCACACCGCATAGCCTTAACAGGCAAAGCGAGTTGAATCTTTCATTTTAAAATATGATGATTACGTATGCCTTTATACACATCTCTAACAAAAAGTTATCTTATTAGTACAAACTTAAATCATTTGTCTTTGACTTAAAGAAATGATAGAACAATAATAGAGAAAAATGTGGAGGTTGTTGGATAGATAATAATTGACCAGAAGAAAAAAAAATACACTAAAATTAAATAATAATCATGAATTATAATAAAAAGAAAAATAAAAAGCTAACCTGGAAAGTAAGAATAGTAAGACTTCCGCCACTTTTGACAAGTGTGTATTTTGCGTTTGGCGCCCATGAATGAATCATGCAACTCAGTGAGATCCACATGTTGTAACTCAGTGAGTCACCCACAAACATGATCTTCTTCCCCTTCCATCTTTGTAGGAACTCCACGCCGTTAAACCTGCGACAACCTATTCTGTCAAAAACCGAACTGAACCGAACCAAATCAAACTGTCTCTCAACATGGTGAAATCAATGTTTCATCATCTTTATTGAGTAAAACATATGAGCTTATGCACCCCACTTCTCTCTCTCTCTCTCTCTCTCTTTTCGTTCTCTTACACACTTATATTTGTTTTTTCCTCGGTCATGTTCAATCATATATGTTTTGTTGAGTAAAACATAGCATCCACTGTTATCACACCCCTAAATCTTATTTTCACATCCTTTTTATTCTATCTCTCTCTATATATCTATGTATGTATAAAGAGAGATATAGAGAAAGGGTGTGTGAAACAAATGAGCTTAAAAGCACCTAAAAACCAACAAAACGAAAGTACAAACCTTGGAAGGTTACAACCGAAAGGCTGCCACCTGTACTTGAGATATGACCGGTCGGGTCGCGCGTATTTGACACAATCGAATTCCGGATCTATGAAAGGACATGTAGCAGGGTTGTAAAGAGGGTAAGATGGATCATAGACCCATTTGCCTTTGAAGACATTGCAAGAGTTAGCTTTTGAAGAATTGAGGAAAGAAGTGGCATTTATTTGACAAAAAAACAAAAATAATGACAAGCTTAATAATGAGGTGAAGGATCCCATTTCTTGGGCTTCGATCCAAATTGGTGGTCTTGTACTGGTGAGTTTAGGTGTATATATAGTGACAGAATAACGGAAGAGAGAGAGTATAAATTATCTTGATATAATATGATTATAACTAAAAATATTAAACATATACCATAATGTTTCATGTCAACTAATATTATTCGTTTTCTTTAGCAGAAGATTACCTACGCATATATTTGTATTTTTCAAATGGTGTTTGAGGGTCATACGTAATTTGTGCTTATTAATTAAGTAATTAGACAAGTTAGGTATGTAAAGTAATAATATGAAACGAATCAAGGCATATTTTTGTTCGTTTTGGTGTCCCAAAACTTTTCAATTATTTGTATATGAGTTTTATTAATAGATGTTAACTTTAATTTTACTTATAATCCCAAGTATTACTAATCTATACTATCTTATATCCTATATTACATATAACAAGATGACAAAAATGTAAATTTACATAATTTTAAAAGTTAAAGTAATTACAACTCTTAAAACATAAAATAGAAGAGTTAATTGCCAAAATCGTCCCTGAGGTTTGGGCACGTTTGTCATTTTCGTCCAAAATGACACTTTTGTACCATTTTGCCCCTCACGTTTGTAACTTTTTGTCATTTTCATCCAAACCACTAACTTAGTTTATTTTTTCAGTTAAGTTGAAGGATATTTGGATGAAACTGGCAAATATAAACCACAGGGATGATTTTGGCAATTTACTCAAACTCTTTTTAATTTCTTTTATTTAATTAATTGTGTCACATATATAATAAAAAAAGAATACACATGCAATTTTTATATGAAAAAAATAATAGTTTTGTCACATATTTTTTATAAATTTTCATCCAACCACAAACTAAGTTAATTTTTTCTATTAAGGCGAAGGATGTTTTAAATTTTATAAATTAATACAGAAATTAATTTTCAATTGTTTATATAGATAAGTTTTATAAAAATAAATCTACTTAAACCTCTAATTTTTATAAAAGTAAAATGCTTGTGACCTTATAGAAAAATGTCAAATAAACAAATATTATCATATGTACCAAAGTTTGTAATTCATCTTCTACTCTTTTAAATTCGCTCCTAACGAAAAACAAAAGCCAGCCCCCCCCTCAAACAACGTACTGTTACCAAACTTTAAAATTACCCACCAAATAGTAAGTATAATGCCATGAACCAAAAATTTCTTTACTCAAACCACTCAGAATAAATATTAGTTAGTTCCCCTCATAATCTTAATTAAATAAATATTTTACTTCTGCCAAACATATTTCCTAAGTGCTCAACACATTTAAAAAATATGTAACGTGAGGGGGGGGGGCAAAATGGTACAAAAGTGTCATTTTGGACGAAAATGGCAAATGTGCCCAAAGCTCAGGGACGATTTTGGCAATTAACTCAAAATAGAATTATTTAAAACACATTTTTGACTTTTAAACCAACTTAGAGCATTTACATTGGAATACTTATCTTAATCCATATAATTACACTAAAAATCACTACTTTTTTCCTCTCTCATTTTCAAATAAATAATATTATTTTATACCTTTATAATTGTCTTTTCTATTTTCTCCACTTACAACTACTTTCAAAGATATTAAAAAATTACCAGTATCTATGTTTCACGTAGCATCGTGCGCACACCCATCTAGTAAATTATAATGTATAATTACACTGATTTTTGTATTCTTACCATCTCTTATTATTATTTTTTCAATTGTGTTAATCATATTTTTAAAATGTTAACTAGTCATACATAGTAAAATTAGTAAATTTTTATACAATATTAATATATTAGTATTACTATAAAAATTGCTAAAAACATATTCTAAAATTAAATTTACTTTGTACCTAAAGTTAATCCAACAATGACAATAACATGTAATTACCCTTTTATTAAATAATATATTGTATAATACTTTTACGAAATGGCATTAATAAATAAGAAACTTTATTCAAATATTCTCATAAAAATGGCACATGGCATGTAACACAAGGTGGAATTTTCGTTACGAAAGCCCAAGAAGGTATGTTCTAAATTGAATAATAAATAAAAATCTTGTAGAAACAATTGACAAAAATGAACTAATAGATTATCCGGTTATAATATATAATTCAATAAAATATATTGGTATATATTTTTGTTATAAAGATTGATAAAAGTTGGGATATTTTGATAGCAAATGTTACATCAAATATATGTAATTGTACAAAAAAGTCTTTAAGGAATGATGGGATTATAAGTAGACAATTTCTTGACCTAAAGTATTAAGGCCCCAGCCTTCATTTTCATGTTTACACACCACAACTTTTACAGTTTTGAAATATATAACAATTTTGGAATATATAATTAGAAAACTTATCTTAAGATATAATTATTGTTGGTCTTCTCAAGATTGTAAATATATTTAAATTAAGTGGATGGTTCATGAAATTATTAAAGTTAATAAGAGGGTCCGTAGTGGTTTCACCTAAAGTATTTAGTTTCCTTTAGTTGGTTAATTCTAATTTAGTGGTGATCACTTGTTAACTAAGTTTCTTACAAAACAAGTTAAGAGAATAAGCAACTTTTTGGGTTAGACAGTAAGGTTTGAATCACTTAATAGTTCCTGAATTGAGGAAGGTGGGATTCCCCGATATTGGTCCTGAATACTTTTGCTCAACCTCCAACATGGCTTGTATCACCGCTTCCTTGCTTTGTTGACGCTCTACATAGAGGCCGACTTTAAGAGTTCTGATGCTCTGTCCGAGCCAAGAAAAACATGCCTCTTACGCCTTAGTTAAATAGATAATGTAAACTAGTTTTTTTAAACAACCATAAAAGTTATAATTTTGGTTATATTGATCTAATACATAATGGACTTAAGTTATAGATTTTAAGATTGATAGTTTTAAATGGGCCTAAGATATAAATTATGTTTTATATGGGTTTATATATAGGATTAGGTTCAAAAGTGAACACTAGTGTAGCTTGCGAACCGAGTAAACTAATCCTGGCCATATACGTGTGCAGATCAATGGCCAAGATTTGATGTTGAAATACACTAGTGTATTTTACGATTTGATGATGACATCCTGGCCATACACGTGTATAGATCAATGGCCAGGATTTGTTCACTTAGTTCGCAAATACACTAATGTTCACTCTAGAACCCCACCATATATATATATATATATATATATATATATATATATATATATAGGGTCAGGATTTAGAGAAAACGGTCAAAAGTGTGAGAACGGTGAGAACGCTTATGGGTCGTCCGATCAAAACAATCCATGGACTAGATTGCGCGGTGGCGTTTTCGTAAATAACATCAAATATATTATGTGGGACGCGCTTCATTAAAGGTAAAAGGGTCTTTTACCGCTCATATTCAAAACGCCATCAAATGATAAAACACCATTCAAAAAAATAAAACGCCATTAAAAACAAAACGCCAAAAATTAGTCATAAATCGCGTTGGATATTACAGGAAGATGAAACAACACAGAAATTGAATTTTAGTTATTAACATTTATTAGAAAAAAATCCCTCCTAAATTATGCGCCAAAAACATCATTATATAAACGAGGTAAAACATAGCTTCCATAATCACTTCAATCTATCCAATTCTGCAAAAAACATCCTTAACCAAAAACGCCAACTTAAACAAAACGCCAAAAATGGCAACAATCGTTTCTTGGAGATACACTCTGGGGATCAGGCGATATGTCCTCCGTTTTGACAACAGAAGGAGGGTGTATGTTAAGACGGTCAGGGCAATTCTAATGATGGAAGAAGAGATACAGAGGGCAATCTTATCCCTTGGCATCGCTCTAGACAACGAATGCCATGAAACACATATGCTTATGAAAGCATTAACCAGGAAATTTGGAGCAATCAAAGCAGATGTGAAGCCGGACCCTGTCATGACATCATGGCGTTTTGATGAGGAAACAGACATGGTGACCGTTAGATACGACAGCGGAGAGCAGGAAGTCTATTGGCTAGAAAACATCATGACAAAGCAGCGTCTGGGTTTCATGGAAGAATTGCATAACGCCACTTGTACCAACACAGAAATAGACTCAAAATTGGAGTTAATGAAGATCCAGATGAAGACTCCGAGGAGGAAGAAGATGACGCAAGTGATGGTTACTTTTCGGATAAAGTACCTTCAGACGAAAGCTTTTAATTTTTTTTCCTCTTTTTTTTCTTCTGTGTAATCTTCTTTTTTTTTTAAGATAATTAATGATATATTTCTCTCTTTATTAGCAAAACGCCAAAAAAATACTAAAAATGGTTATTCCTTACAAAACGCCAAAAATAACAAAAAATATTTTCCCTGCTTAATATTTTATTTACTCCGTTATTGTATTTTGTCATCTTGGTCTGCATAACTGTCACACCCCGATTTCCACGTGTCTCACCGGTGGGTCCGGTAGGGGATTATCGTGACGTAGTTGGCAACAATATAGTCAAACCACACAATATATGAATGCACAGCGGAAGCATAAAGATAAATATATTTCAACATTAGTGTAATATCAAAGTATCACCATTATTGAAATAAAATCCACAGGGGATCAGATAAAAATATAAGTATTGTTCAACAGACGTAGGCATCTTAAGCTTGCGAGACTCTTTATTGATGCTAAGGAGAAATAGCCAGCCAATTACGCTTAGTACCTGCATTTAATCTTTTTGGGAAAATACGTCAGTTTACACTGGTAAATACATTCAACCGACACTTTTGTAAAATGTTTATTAAAATTGATTTAAATGCACAAGGCACAAACTCTTTTATAACTTGGGAGAATTATTTAATATTATAATCTTGTGAACGTATTACATGTTCCTTATGCGTTCAGTAGCCCGGATCTTGTCCGGGTTAAAGATTAATAGACGCACCACATCAACTATTTATGCACTGACGAGTGTACGCCTACACTCCGCGCTTAGGTCGTGGCCATTTCGTAAAATGCTGCCAGGGATATCCGGGACATGGTCATTAACCCCCCCAAAGGCTTTTAAGTAAACAAAACTGTTTAAATGAGCCGATCAAATTTATTCAATTACCCACTCAACGGTGGAGAATTTGATGCCCGATCAAGCGGTATGCTATATACCGTAACCCAAGCCCGTATAACGGAAAATAAGTTAAAAGTATTTACCTTTGCAAGTATAAGTCCTTAATCGAATAAATTGCAAATAGCTTTTACTGGTCTCCTATTCTGGAACGAAGGTTTAAAATAACCTATTAGAATCCTAACGGGTATTTAATTTAGCCGTAGCTTAGACCGGTCAGTTTCAAAGGATAATTACGGTTTAATCGCGTGAAAGGCAAAAACAGGGAATGGAATGTGATCTGGACCCAACAAGTTTGAAGACTTGTTTTATATGGGTATAATAACCACACTCTGGATTTTGGGGTCAAAACAATAAGGTTTGACCCGTTTCGGCTAGTTTATGTAAACTAGTTACATAAACCGAACCGTGCACGCATAAGGCGCAACGGGTAACCGTAAGAGTCCTACACTGGTTTCCTAAGTCAATATGCTTTAAAGAGGTTGTGGTATCAGTAGGATACCTTCCACAATGCCCGTAACGAGTTTAAATCCATTTTATGCCCCGTAGGGGTAATTCGGTCATTTTAAAGATTATAAAGAAGTTTCTGAGTTCTACAGGAAATCTGAGTTTCTCGAACAGTTTATAAAGTTCAAAATACTTTATTTATTATTTAAATCAGTACCAACTGGAATCGGGTCAAAAGACCTTGCAGAACTCAAGTTATGGCCGAAAAGGGTATATTCGGTATTTACCGAACCGTTGCCATAACCGCAGGTTATGAGCAGGTTAAAAATAATTAAAAATCTTTAAAAATCCCAAAATATTATTTTACATCAATGTGTAAGAGGTTTGGTGTCGAAATCTGGGTTTAGATAGGCGTTATGCCAATTGCGCTATTTAATTACTAAAGTTTCCGTAATTTGCGCTATTTAGCATAACTCCTATTCTGGACCTCGGATTGACGTGAAATTTTAGGGAAATGCTTAGAAATCAGTAACCAAGGTTATGGTTCTTTCACATGTCCGAAATTCTCGTTTTAAATTAAAAAGGGCGTTACGGTCAACTTTTAAGCATTTAACGGAAATGTGTAAAAGACTCGGACAAACAACGAACCCTCACAGAGGGTTATACCATCATGTAACCTGGTCCTAAGAGAGTCCTAAGGCATATCTAATTCATACTTTAACGGGTCAGAACTGAAGTCAAAGCAAAAGTCAAAGTTTTGCGACTTTTGGCTCCGAACCGGGTCAAAACAGTAAATGATCGGATCAAACAAGCTTAGACTAGTTAATATACTTGTTATCATGTTTTATGAGTATTTAAACAGGTTACACACCATCTACATTACTGGTTATGCATGAAATCGCAAAATAGCATTTCTGTTGACTTTTTCTAAGCACGTTTGACTCGACATTCGGACTAGTTAGAGTGGAAATCAGAGGGTGCCCTTTTAGGGGTTTAAAGCCCACATGATTACCAACATATAACTATCTTTGATTCGACAAACCACTGGACCATTTGTGAAATATCGTAAAGTCAATCGTTAATTACGACGGATTGACTTTTAAGTTAAACTAAGCAAAAACTAAGCCACAAAAGGGTAGGCATACTTACAGAAGCTTGGTGCACGACTAAGGATGTTAGAAGAATGCTTGAGAGCTCCAGAGATGAACTAGAAGGCAGGTTTGAGGTGTGTTTCACATTGGTGCAATGCCTTGCCTTTTATAGTGAATTATGGTGCACAAGATCATTACAACTCACTCTAGGATTGCTCATGGATGATTAGCAGGTGTCCCTGAGTGCTAGGGGGCATGTAGAGGGCGCCCATGCTTCAATTAATGCATCAATGATCGTTTACAAGCTCAAACATTGAATCTGTCCAAGCTTTCTGCATCTGGGACCTTCACGCGACCCGCATTAGGATTCAGGCTAGGCTTACGCGGGTCGCCTGAATCCTTAAGTCAGTAAACAAATCTGCAGGTGGCTCGCGGCCCGCATCAACTCATGCATATCCTTAATGCGGCCCGTATTAGACTTGATTTTCAAGATTTTCATATCTTTTGTAATCATTAACCTGACCTTTCGGTTTCGAAGGGGTAACTTTGCGATTTGGCCCTTGATTATTTACGAATATGGGCCTCGTGACTTTTACCCGCATTGTTAAGTCCCCGGTTAGTTTAATTACTATCCGAAATGCCTTAACTTTTATTGTTGACGCTTCTAACCCCTCGCATACGAATTTGATCATAACTTTCTCGTTTTAAAACGGAACTTCGCGAAATTTATATCGTATATTCTAGTAAGCGTATTTTACTGTTACAAAGTCTCGGGTTCGTCAAAGGGTCAATCAGAGGTATAAATTAAACATGTTGACACAATTAACCCCTGTAGTTTGTAATCTCTCACTTTCTTCCGCGTTTCGCTCCGTACGATCCATGATTTATTCGTTTGAAGGTACGAGCATCATTTAGGGTTACTATAGAGTATATTTACCCTTCGTTGACATTTTTAACCCTCGAATCTACATATTTTCAAGGTTTGTCAACTTTAGTCCTTTATTTAATGTTTAATACCACGTGTAAACTCATGACACGTGTCAACACATTATTGGACACAAAATTTCGAGGTGTTACATCCTCACCCCCTTAAAATAAATCTCGAACCGAGATTTACTGAAATAAATAAGGGTATTTTTCTTTCATCGTGGATTCAACCTCCCACGTGAATTAGGGACCTTTTCGGGCATCCCATTTGACCTTAAAAATAGGTACATGCTTCCTTCAAAGCTTCTTTACCTGTCGATCTTCAATAGACAAAAGTTTCTCCAAAAATTTTAAGCTCTCATCTATATGCACATCTGTATGGGGTATTACCAGTGATTCGTCAGCGAAGCACTTCTTCAGGTTGCAGATGTGGAACACATTGTGAATTCCACTGAGCTCTTCGGGCAAGTTTAATTTATAGGCAACGGACCCGACACGTTCGATAACCTCGAAAGGTCCTATGTATCTCGGGCTTAGTTTGCCTTTCTTACCGAAATGCATCACCCCCTTCCAGGGTGATACTTTAAGTAACACTTTATCACCTACTTCGAAGTGAAAATCTTTACGCTTTGGATCTGCATAACTTTTCTGCCTATCTCGGGCAGCCTTGAGACGGTCTCGAATCTGGACAATCTTGTCCGTCGTTTCGAAGACTATCTCTGGTCCTGATAATTGGACATCTCCAACTTCCGCCCAACAAACGGGCGATCTACACTTTCTACCGTATAATGCCTCGAAGGGCGCAACCTTAATGCTGGTATGGTAGCTATTGTTGTAGGAGAATTCGATTAGTGGTAGGTTCTTATCCCAACTACCACCCAAATCGATCGCACATGCACGCAACATGTCTTCCAACGTCTGAATAGTACGCTCACTCTGACCGTCTGTCTGAGGATGGTAAGCCGTACTAAAATTCAGACGTGTGCCCAAAGATTGCTGGAAGCTTTTCCAAAAATGCGACGTGTATCTAGTATCTCTGTCAGAGATAATAGACACCGGTATGCCATGTAAGGCTACAATCTTATCAACGTATAACTGGGCCAACATGTCGGAGCTATAAGTCTCCTTGATGGGTAAGAAATGTGCTGACTTAGTCAGTGTATCAACTATAACCCATATTGTATCATTTCCTTTCCTCGTCTTGGGTAACTTGGTAATAAAATCCATAGTTACACATTCCCACTTCCATTCGGGAAGTTCAGGCTGTTGTAGCAAGCCTGACGGCTTTTGATGCTCAGCTTTGACTTGCGCACAAGTCAAGCATTTGGCTACATGTGCGGCTACAGACTTTTTCAAGCCTATCCACCAATAATTTGCCTTTAGATCCTGATACATCTTATCAGCTCCAGGGTGAACAGAATATTTGGAACTATGGGCTTCCTGGAGGATAACATCTCGTAGTCCTCCATAAATTGGAACCCATATTCGTCCATTTAATCGTAAAATTCCGTCCTTGCTAAGAGTTAACTGCTCCTCAGTTACTCCTAGCTTTTCTTTAGGATAGTTAGCTTCCAACACAGCTTCCCTCTGTGCAGCTAACAATCTTTCAATCAAATTATTCTTCACTTCAATGCTCTTGGCATTGATTCGGATGGGTTTCACCCTTTCCTTTCGACTTAAGGCATCAACGACTACATTCGCCTTGCCGGAATGATATCTGATTTCACAATCATAATCATTTAAGGTCTCCATCCAACGGCGTTGCCTCATGTTTAACTCCTTCTGATTAAATAGGTGTTGAAGGCTCTTATGATCAGAATAGATCACAAACTTGATACCATACAGATAATGCCTCCACAGTTTTAGTGCGAACACAACGGCACCCAACTCCAAGTCATGGGTGGTGTAATTCTTTTCATGCACCTTTAACTGTCTTGAAGCATAGGCAATAACCTTGCCTTTCTGCATGAGCACACATCCCATGCCTGTGTGTGATGCATCACAGTAAACTACGAACTCTTCGGTACCTTTAGGCAATGTCAGTACAGGAGCATTGCTCAACTTTTGCTTCAGAATGTCAAAGGACTCTTGTTGCTTAGAGCCCCAAACGAACTTTACTTTCTTCTTGGTCAAGGAAGTTAAGGGCGCAGCAATCCTTAAAAAATTTTCAATGAAACGCCTGTAATATCCTGCTAACCCCAGGAAACTACGAATCTCTGTAGGCGTCTTTGGCTCTTGCCAATTCATGACAACTTCTACTTTAGCGGGATCCACTTGGATACCACGCTCGCTGACAACATGTCCAAGGAATTGGACTTCTCGAAGCCAGAATTCGCACTTAGAGAATTTGGCATAGAGTTTCTCATGATGCAGGAGTTTGAGAATACAGCGAAGGTGTTTCTCATGGTCAGCTCGGTTCTTCGAGTAGATAAGAATGTCGTCGATGAAAACGATGATGAATTTGTCTAAGTACGGCTTGCAAACGCGATTCATGAGATCCATGAACGCAGCCGGTGCGTTAGTGAGCCCAAAAGGCATCACTAGGAACTCATAGTGACCATAACGAGTCCTCAATGCGGTTTTATGTACGTCCTCATCTCTGACTTTCAGTTGATGGTAGCCTGACCTCAAGTCAATCTTCGAGAAATAACTTGCCCCTTGTAACTGATCGAACAAATCGTCGATCCTCGGCAAAGGATACCTATTCTTTATCGTGACTTTATTAAGCTCGCGATAATCGATGCACAGACGCATCGATCCGTCCTTCTTTTTAACAAACAAGACAGGTGCTCCCCAGGGAGACGAACTAGGTTTAATGAAACCTTTAGCTAGCAGTTTATCCAGTTGGGTCCTCAACTCCTTCATTTCGGTTGGTGCTAACCTGTAAGGTGCTCTAGCAATAGGTGCTGCTCCAGGGATGATATCAATCCTGAATTCCACTTGTCTATCTGGTGGCAGACCAGGTAGATCTTCAGGGAAAACTTCTGGGTATTCCGAAATGATGGGAGTGTCTTCTATGTTCGGTTTAGTCTCATCAATAATCACTTGTGCCATGTAGATGACACAACCCTTCTTTAAACATTTTGAAGCCTTGAGCATAGTCACATGCTCAGGCAGCCCATACTAGGTATCTCCTCGAATGGTAAGCGATTCACCAGACGGAGTCTTTATCACCACTTGCTTTCTGTTGCAGACGATTTGGGCCTGGTTATGAGATAACCAGTCCATACCCAATAGTATGTCAAAACCGGCCAATTTAAAGGGAAGTAGAGACAGAGGAAAATAGTGGTTCTTAATGGATATCACACATCCCTCTAATACAGTAGAGACGGTTTCTATGGTGCCATCTGCTAACTCTACCTCATAGATCACATTTAAGGTTTTGACAGACATATTCAGGAATTTGCAAAATTTATGATCTACGAAAGACTTATCAGCGCCTGAGTCAAAAAGTACTCTTGCAAAGATATCATTTACAATGAAAGTACCTGTGATCACGTTATCGTCTAGCACAGCTTCTTTCGCATCCATTCTGAAGACTCTTGCATTGGTCTTCTTGGTCTCTTCAGGCTTCTTGGTGTATTTAGGGCAGTTGGTTTTAATGTGCCCTTTCTCATTGCAACCGTAGCAGGTTGCATCCTTCAGCTTTTTGCAATCCAAGGTCTTGTGGTCCTTGGACTTGCATATCCCGCAAGCAAATGACTTTGACTGAGTCTGCGAGTTTGATTCGAGTTTACACTTTCCAAAGTGATGTCTCTTGCAATTCTTGCACTTGGGCTTCTCACCAGATTGTTGCCCATCTCTCCTTGACTCAGACCCTTTCTTGTTGTCACCGTTTCCACGGTGCTTCTTGCTCGATCTTCGTGAAGTATCGTCTTCACGTTTTCTCTTCTCAGCTTCTTTGTTCCTCAGCGATCTTTGTCTGACCGCATCCAGAGTAAGGGACAAAGATATGTCAGCTACAGATCTAAAGGTAGCTGGCCGAGAGGCCTTCACGCTTGCCTTTATTTCGGGGTCTAAACCACCGATAAAACGAGCTATCCTCTTTGGCTCCGGGGTTACCAGACACGGAACCAACCGGGACATTGTGTTGAAGCTCGTGAGGTAAGCTTGACAGTCAAGGTTCGTCATAACCAACGATAGGAAGTCGGACTCGATCTTTTCAACCTCGTGTTGAGGGCAGAAATTTTCCTTGGTGAGAGAAATGAATTCCTCCCAAGTCATGCTGTACAAAACAGCCTTCCCCGAGGCCTGAACTAACGACCTCCACCAAGCCAGGGCTTCGCCCTTGAATGATTGCGAAACAAACTTTACCACATCTTTCTCTGCACAACCACTGATGTCCACCACGGTGTCCATCTCGTCTAACCAAGTCATACAATCTACCGCGCCCTTCTCCCCAGTGAAATCTCGGGGTTTGCAAGATACGAATTACTTGTAGGTGCAACCCCTGGCGCGAGATGCATCAGTAAACACTTTTCCCTTAGGACGGGCACTGTTTTCATTGGACGAGTGCCTATCGTCATCCTTTTTAGGCTTAGACGGAGTCGAAGGTGGTTTGCTGTGAGATTTTAAGTGGGTTTTTGGCTTTGAATGTGGTTTGGATATGGTTCTGCTCCGGGACTCGGTGTATTCTTCGTACTGTCGATCCAAGGCTGCTTTAACAGCGCCGTCGACCAGAGCTTTTAATTCCGCGCCCGTTATATGTATCTGGGCGTTATCATTGTCATCCTCTTTTGAATGACTATTTCCTCCACTGGGTTCAGCCATTGTAACTTGAATCTGCTACAGAAGATAATGACAAAGTTTTATTTAGGAGTTTATCATGGAATTGTCTTTTATAGCAATTCATTAACCATGGTAAACATAGACCACATCTGGTTAATTTGTTACTTACTTTAATTTAGGATTTGAATATAACTTATCCTAATTACAAATAATATTGTTAGTGGCACAAAAGCCTAGTCATAAGGACGTTTTTATAATATAAGCCGAGATTACAGAGAATCAAGGCATGAAGGTTTGAACCATAGTCCTTTTACCTTTTCTGACAGGGAGTCATAGACTACAACTGTCTTTTGTCTTATATGACAATAAGTATGGCCCGTAGGCATTACATCACTAATGGATGCTTAATAAGTTTGGCCCGTAGGCACTACATCGCTAATGGATGTTTAACAAGTGATCATCTTTATTGACAATTTAACCCATGATTTACAAATCATTAATTTGGGCTTTGGAATCCTTAAAAGGATTCTTATATAAGAATGACGCATGCGATTTTAACGAATCACATCTGCCAAGAATGTTAACATGTTTACAGAAGTTAACAGGAATCTGAATCTTTTAATCAGGTCTTACCATCTTGGCCGGGTCTTATAATGACACCAAGCTAGGTTTCAACATTAAGATCCTTTATTTAAGCAGATTAATTTAACAAGAATGATTTTTGATTTATTTCATATAAGAACGTATCTAATAAAAATGAAATTTTATAACATAACATTCCATTAATCATAATAATGCTTACACATTGCCCTAAACGGGACTTTTAAAATAATTAATTACCTACGCAGAGGTTTATAGAAAATAAGTCCACGCATGGACCAATTACATAGATACATGTCCACATAGGGACTAAAAAGATAAGTCCACGCAGGGACTGAAATGCAATCGTCCACGCAGGGACTAAACACAATAAATGTCCACGCAGGGACTAAAATACTCTAAACAAATGTCCTCGCAGGGATTTTGCTTGTAATAGTAAATACTGTAATACATAAAGAGATTAATGATCTCGTTTCTTCCTTCCTTTTAGTAGGTTTGCTAGGCCTTTAAGGAATCCTCGATTACTCTTACGTTCTTGTTCGAAGTCTCGTTCCACTCGGTTTAGACGGTGGAGGATTTCTTCTTGCTCTGGTGGAGAAAAATGTGGCTGTTGCGACGGTTGTTGAACCGGAGATCTAGGAGGTATTGGATACCCATGAGCTGAGTAATCTGGTCTCCAAAAGGTTCCATGTAGGGCACTATAATTTGCCGCTACCACATAGGGATCGTCATCATAGTTATAGTTGTAGTGCGTGTGAGTCGGCTGCTCAAACGGGTTGTATGCGGTGGAACCGCCATATGCTGGTATAGGGTTATCATAGCCGAATGGTGGCGGAGGTGGTGCAACTGGTGCAGAATTCACCTCTGTAGGGTGACCCGAAGGTTCCCCTAATTGTGGTTCTTCAGGCACTGACGGAAAGTGACTCGCACTCGAGTGGCGAGGGGTGCTGAAATGGAATTCCCCTCCTCGGGTGGACATCCGTGCGCCTGATCTCCTACTCCTTGGCGGATCAGGAAGTACTGGTTGAACTGGTGGCGGAGGAGGCGGTGTAACTGCCACGAACCGCGAATCCTCAGAAGGATCCTGCTGCTGCTGTTGGTTATGAGGCGAGAAGTGATGAGAAGGTGTGAAGTACCAATCACATTGGTCAAACCTCGCCTGATAACTGTCGGGACCTTGATAGGGTGTTCCATGAAAGGATAACCCATCAGAGATCTCGATTGGATGATTGGGAGTACCCCTTGCAGGTTCTATGGGATCCGTGTCCTCGTCCATATCTACCGGGTTATACCCTATTGGCTCTTAGACGTAATCCGCCGGGTTAAACTGTCCTATGAAGAAAGGAGAAGGATTGCCATAGGAACGGTGTGAAGCAGATCGCTGAAGAGGTATAAACGAAGGTTGAGGGTTACTGGGATCGTTCTCCGAATTTGGTCCAAAAGAATGACGGTAAGAGGGTGTTGAACTGTGCGAGGTAGAATGTCTTGCAGGTTCAAAGAGGTTCCTTCTTCGTCTCTGTGGTTCTTCACTCCTTGTACTAGAAGGAGCTCGCATGTTCGAAGGTCCGGCCTCGTGATCATTGTGAGTAATGATCGTCCCTTTGCCTCTTCCTCCTCTTCCTCTTCTAATTGCTGGTGGCATATTTCCTGCTTTCAAAACCTTAGATCACAATAAACAATAAAAAGACAAACCGGAATAACAATTCGAATTCGTCCTATGTTCTTGTCTAGACTCAAGTATGTGCAATTGTGTCATTGAGATTAAACAATTAAGGATAGTGTTTAATTCACTCAACGTTGGCTCTGATACCAACCTGTCACACCCCGATTCCCACGTGTCTCACCGGTGGGCCCGGTGGGGGATTATCGTGACGTAGTTGGCAACAGAATAGTCAAACCACACAATATATGAATGCACGGCGGAAGCATAAAGATAAATATATTTCAACATTAGTGTAGTATCAAAGTACCACTATTATTGAAATAAAATCCACAGGGGATCAGATAAAAATGTAAGTATTGTTCAACAGACGTAGACATCTTAAGCTTGCGAGACTCTTTATTGATGCTAAGGAGAAATAGCCAGCCAATTACGCTTAGTACCTGCATTTAATCTTTTTGGGAAAATACGTCAGTTTACACTGGTAAATACATTCAACCGACACTTTTATAAAATGTTTATTAAAATTGATTTAAATGCACAAGGCACAAACTCTTTTATAACTTGGGAGAATTATTTAATATTATAATCTTGTGAACGTATTACATGTTCCTTATGCGTTCAGTAGCCCGGATCTTGTCCGGGTTAAAGATTAATAGACGCACCACATCAACTATTTATGCACTGACGAGTGTACGCCTACACTCCGCGCTTAGGTCGTGGCCATTTCGTAAAATGCTGCCAGGGATATCCGGGACATGGTCATTAACCCCCCAAAGGCTTTTAAGTAAACAAAACTGTTTAAACCAGCCGATCAAATTTATTCAATTACCCACTCAACGGTGGAGAATTTGATGCCCGATCAAGCGGTATGCTATATACCGTAACCCAAGCCCGTATAACGGAAAATAAGTTAAAAGTATTTACCTTTGCAAGTATAAGTCCTTAATCGAATAAATTGAAAATAGCTTTTACTGGTCTCCTATTCTGGAACGAAGGTTTAAAATAACTTATTAGAATCCTAACGGGTCTTTAATTTAGCCGTAGCTTAGACCGGTCAGTTTCAAAGGATAATTACGGTTTAATCGCGTGAAAGGCGAAAACCGGGAATGGAATGTGATCTGGACCCAACAAGTTTGAAGACTTGTTTTATATGGGTATAATAACCACACTCTGGATTTTGGGGTCAAAACAATAAGGTTTGACCCGTTTCGGCTAGTTTATGTAAACTAGTTACATAAACCGAACCGTGCGCGCATAGGCGCAACGGGTAGCCGTAAGAGTCCTACACTGGTTTCCTAAGTCAATATGCTTTAAAGAGGTTGTGGTATCAGTAGGATACCTTCCACAATGCCCGTAACGAGTTTAAATCCATTTTATGTCCCGTAGGGGTAATTCGGTCATTTTAAAGATTATAAAGAAGTTTCTGAGTTCTACAGGAAATCTGAGTTTCTCGAACAGTTTATAAAGTTCAAAATACTTTATTTATTATTTAAAATCAGTAGCAATTGGAATCGGGTCAAAAGACCTTGCAGAACTCAAGTTATGGCCGAAAAGGGTATATTCGGTATTTACCGAACCGTTGCCATAACCGCAGGTTATGAGCAGGTTAAAAATAATTAAAAATCTTTAAAAATCCCAAAATATTATTTTACATCAATGTGTAAGAGGTTTGGTGTCAAAATCTGGGTTTAGATAGGCGTCATGCCAATTGCGCTATTTAATTACTAAAGTTTCCGTAATTTGCGCTATTTAGCATAACTCCTATTCTGGACCTCGGATTGATGTGAAATTTTAGGGACATGCTTAGAAATCAGTAGCCAAGGTTATGGTTCTTTCACATGTCTGAAATTCTTGTTTTAAATTAAAAAGGGCGTTACGCTCAACTTTTAAGCATTTAACGGAAATGTGTAAAAGACTCGGACAAACAACGAACCGGTCACAGAGGGTTATACCATCATGTAACCTGGTCCTAAGAGAGTCCTAAGGCATATCTAATTCATACTTTAACGGGTCAGAACTGAAGTCAAAGCAAAAGTCAAAGTTTTGCGACTTTTGGCTCCGAACCGGGTCAAAACAGTAAATGGTCAGATCAAACAAGCTTAGACTAGTTAATATACTTGTTATCATGTTTTATGAGTGTTTAAACAGGTTACACACCATATACATTATTAGTTATGCATGAAATCGCAAAATAGCATTTCTGTTGACTTTTTCTAAGCACGTTTGACTCGACATTCGGACTAGTTAGAGTGGAAATCAGAGGGTGCCCTTTTAGGGGTTTAAAGCCCACATGATTACCAACATATAACTATCTTTGATTCGACAAACCACTGGACCATTTGTGATTTATCGTAAAGTCAATCGTTAATTACGACGGATTGACTTTTAAGCTAAACTAAGCAAAAACTAAGCCACAAAAGGGTAGACATACTTACAGAAGCTTGGTGCACGACTAAGGATGTTAGAAGAATGCTTGAGAGCTCCAGAGATGAACTAGAAGGCAGGTTTGAGGTGTGTTTCACATTGGTGCAATGCCTTGCCTTTTATAGTGAATTATGGTGCACAAGATCATTACAACTCACTCTAGGATTGCTCATGGATGATTAGCAGGTGTCCCTGAGTGCTAGGGGGCATGTAGAGGGCGCCCATGCTTTAATTAATGCATCAATGATCGTTTACAAGCTCAAACATTGAATCTGTCCAAGCTTTCTGCATCTGGGACCTTCACGCGGCCCGCATTAGGATTCAGGCTAGGCTTACGCGGGTCGCCTGAATCCTTAAGTCAGTAAACAAATCTGCAGGTGGCTCGCGGCCCACATCAACTCATGCATATCCTTAACGCGGCCCGCATTAGACTTGATTTTCAAGATTTTCATATCTTTTGTAATCATTAACCTGACCTTTCGGTTTCGAAGGGGTAACTTTGCGATTTGGCCCTTGATTATTTACGAATAAGGGCCTCGTGACTTTTACCCGCATTGTTAAGTCCCCGGTTAGTTTAATTACTATCCGAAATGCCTTAACTTTTATTGTTGACGATTCTAACCCCTCGCATACGAATTTGATCATAACTTTCTCGTTTTAAAACGGAACTTCGCGAAATTTATATCGTATATTCTAGTGAGCCTATTTTACTGTTACAAAGTCTCAGGTTCATCAAAGGGTCACTCAGAGGTATAAATTAAACATGTTGACACAATTAACCCCTGTAGTTTGTAATCTCTCACTTTCTTCCGCGTTTCGCTCCGTACGATCCATGATTTATTCGTTTGAAGGTACGAGCATCATTTAGGGTTACTATACAGTATATTTACCCTTCGTTGACATTTTTAACCCTCGAATCTACATATTTTCAAGGTTTGTCAACTTTAGTCCTTTATTTAATGTTTAATACCACGTGTAAACTCATGACACGTGTCAACACATTATTGGACACAAAATTTCGAGGTGTTACAATAACGCCATTTAAAAAAACGCCAAACTTAGAAGATAGGATGTCTGTCACCTGTAAAACTGATAAAAAACTGATCAACACAGAAATACAAAAAACAGTAACTGAAAAGATAATTACTTTATTACTAACATTTATTACAATAAAAAACTCCTGCCTAAATTACGCACCAAAAAACTCCTATAACAGAGGAGTCTATACACAATGAAATTGATCACACCCAGAAAACACAAACGCCATATCCTCGAGAAACCACTCACTTTAAAACACCACAGATGGCAAAGCTTTCACTGAAATGGATTCTTCTTCTGAGGGGGTTATCTCAATAATATTTTGCTGAATGAGATGGACAAATATTCAAGAAAAAGAGACTGATGATAGTGATATGCCATCATGTGAGCTTTGTTCTTGATGAATATCGGCATGGAATAAAGGGATCAACACAAGTGTAAAATGCTATTCTGGACTCCATTATTATAAATAACATCAAGCAAGAGTTGATCTTCAATGACATGCCACCAAACAAGAATATCACACCAAAACGCAGGATGCCACTAAGCAGCTTCTTCTGAAAAAAGATAGGGTTTATGTAGGAAAGTTGGCATCTAGCTAAAGTATTCAAAAAAGGTTCAAAACGCCAAAACTAATTCAAGAAGATAGAGGCTGATGATAGTGAAGATTCGGAAGAGAAACTAGATTACCATTTTTTATTTTTTTTATTTTCATTTTATATTGTTTGGATATCAAGTTATATGTTGTTTTGTTATCTAATTCTCTATAAATAAAATACATTATTATATAAAACGTCAAAAACTACAAACACTAAAATGCTAAAAGTATGAAAACCGGGAGAACGGGTACTGGCAAAGCACATTGTAAAATGTATTAAACGCCAAAAAAGTCACTAAACTCCAAAAAATTGGTCTTATTGTAATCTTATGCAAATATTAATGACTCGTATTAAATTATTATACAAAAACAACACAAAACGCCAAAAAAATTAACCAGAAAACGCTATAACGCCAAAAAATTATCTATGTGACACAAAAACAATTAATTCAACGCCAAAAAGTTTAATAAATACAATGAACGCCAAAAAAAAAAAATTAGACGCCAGAAAATATTATATCGCGTTGGGAAAATAAAAGAAGATTGAAAAGACAAAAAAGCCCCTCCGCACTTCTCTACGTCGCGTGACACGTGTTAGGCCAGGATGCGTTCTCACCGTTCTCACACTTTTAGTATTCTTCTCCTTTCACGATTTTCGCGTTTGATATGCTTCTTTATTTTTTGCGTGCAAGATAATTTTGGCGTTATGTAGATTTATTAATTATTTGGCGTTTTATTGTTTTTTTTCATATTTCTTCCCGTTGAATTAATTCTTTTTGTGTCACATAGTTAATCTTTTGGCGTTATGGCTTTTTCCATGTCATTTTTGGCGTTTTGTATCTTTTTGTTAATAATTCATTACCATAGATTAATATTTTATAAAACTACAATAAAACGAAAATCAAAATAAACTAATAGTCTTCCGTAGGTGGGATTACATCAGAGATGTAACCATCGCTTTCTTCAACACTTTCTTCAGATTCTTCATCATCAAATTTCATTTTTGCGTATAACGCCATTAGCTCATCTCTTCTTTCCTGCAGCCTATTCTTGAATATCACTGAATCCTTGGATTTTGGATCATCCGAAGGTGTTAAATCACAGAGTTGTTCAATGATAGATAGCAACCCTGTCTTCAACATTTCTTCCATTGGTCTTGAATATTGCACCCCGTTTTGATAAGTAACTTCAAGTGTTCCTTTTTCCTCATGCAATACCCAACTGCTAAGTTTTGGTATTTGAGTATCTTCAATATCATCATCATCTTCATCTTCTTCTGCTGGAAACTTTCTTTCCAGTCTTTTTATTACAGTTCTTGTTCTTTCACAATCGTTGTCTCTTGGAACCCCAAGGGCCAGGATATCCTTCTGAACATTTTCATTCATTCCCATCATGGCTTTTATTCTTCTTACCTTTACCCTTCTCCTGTTAGAGAACTTTATGATGAATCGTTTTTCTTTCCTTTCAAACCTCCATGCAATAACCTTAGCCATTTTTTAAATTTTTTGGCGTTTTGGGGAATATGTGGCGTTTTAGTCTTTTGGGCGTGTTTGAGCTTGGGTTCTGATGGTGTTCTTTCATATTGACTTTTTTTCCCGCGTATGTGAGGTAATTATGGTGTTTTGAAAAAGATAAATAAATTTAATATAATAAATGTTAGTAATTATGTTTTCCGTCGTTTCATTTTACTGTTTTTTTGCAGTTTTACCGTGTTTTTGTTTTCAGACTCAACTGTTTTAATGGTGTAACACGTCAAATCTTTTGACGGCTGTCATTATGGCGTTTTGTTTTCCAATGGCGGTTAGATAACTATTGGACTTCTTTTGTTTTATATTCTTTGCATATTGTTTCACGCTTTTTTTATAATATTAGTTGTTCAAATTAATTGTATTATAGTTTGGTAGTTTTTTGGGGGCTTTTTATGGAATTATGGCGTTTTACACGTATTTGCTAATTTTGGCGTTTTATTATATTTTTCATTATAGCATTAATATTATTTTGTTGTTTATTAACTGACATTACAAAACAAACAATAGATAAAGAAAATTAAAAAAAAAACAAAGCAGAAACAATTTATGATTTAAAATCTTCAGTGTCATCAGTCTCTTTTTTCTTTTGAAATTACAAGAAACGTGACAAATAAATGGCGTTTTGGGTTTGGCGTTGTTTATTTTCTTTGTTCATGTGTTGAAGTGTCTTTGTGGATGTTGGAGACATAGAGTGACCCCCTGTGGGTGGATGCTATCTGCCAGTGGTCTTCATTATATTCATTGAGGCCAAAGTAGCATTTACACAGGCATAAGTCTCTTCTTATCATCCAAACCTTCTTCAGGAACAAAGATGACAGTATGACATATGGGTGTCATCAGCCCCTCTTTTTTCAATTTTGTCCGTCTCATGCAACAAAATCTTTCTACACTCACGTAACAAATCATTAAATGAAGCTTCATGCAGAACATTTACTGAGATCAAAGAAAATTTGTTTTGATGTAGTTGTATTTTTTTGCGTCTTACATTGAGTTGTAAATTTTTTTAGCAACCACTGTGTGTTTTTTTTGGTGTGATAAACGGAAGGTAGTGAGGCGTTTCTATTTATAGAATTTTTTTGGCGCGTAGTTTAGGCGGGATATTATTTTTATAACAAAAAATGTAATTAACATTTATCCGGATGTAAACTTTGGCGTTATATATAATGGCGTTTCATATTTTATGGCGTTTTTGAAGCCAGAGAACTTAAATAAAAACAAAGAAAAAAGTACGCACTGATAGAATTGACGTTTTGTATTTACTTGGCGTTTTATTTTTCATTGGCATTTTATGTGAGGAACGGTTTTTTACCTTTTTACCCTTAATGACGCGCGTCCACGTAATAAAATTGGTGTTATTTACTAAAATGCCACCGCGCCAATCTAGTCCATAGATTGTTTTGATCGGACGATCTATAAGCGTTCTCACCGTTCTCACACTTTTCACCGTTTTCTCTAAATCCTGACCCTATATATATATATAGGGGAGTGTTATCTTGAGAAAGCTAAATATTGCGAGAACCGCGAGAACAAATGAAAAAACTAATCAAAACTATTTTTTAATATAAATCTCATTGTAATTAAAATACAATATCAAAAAAGAATTTACAATATTAATAGTTCATTTCTCTTCACAAAATCACTTTTATTAGATTTTTTACGCATGTGTAAATATAACATATTTACACATGTGTAAATGGCAAACTTACACATGTGTAAATTTTTTTGTAATTACGAATTCACGTAAATTTAAATTTGTAAATTTAATTTATTACATTATATTCGAATAATAATGATAAGTGTAAAAATTTTTTTTGAATTTGAATTGTTTATGACCAAGTTCTTGTGGTTTTTTCATTCGTTCTTACAATATTTAGCGTTCTCATTTAAACCCTCCCCATATATATATATATATATATATATATATATATATATATATAGTGAGAACCGTGAGAACGAATGAAAAAACCACAAGAACTTGGTCATAAACAATTCAAATTCAAAATATTTTTTTTGCACTTATTATTATTATTCGAATACAATGTAAAAAATTAAATTTACACCTTTAGATTTACGTGAATTCGTAAATAAAAAAAATTACACATGTGTAAGTTTGCCATTTACACATATGTAAATTTGTTATATTTACACATGTGTAAAAAATTTAATAAGCGTGATTTTGAGAGGATAAATGAATTATTTGATGTTGTAAATTCTTTTTTTGACGTTGTATCTTAATTACAATGAGATTTGTATTAAGAAAATTGGTTTTGATTGGTTTTCCATTCGTTCTCACGGTTCTCGCAATATTTAGCGTTCTCAAGATAACCCTCCCATATATATATATATGTACGGGATCAGGAGAAAATGCCCCAAAGTGTGAGAACGGTAAGAACGCATCCTGGGCCAACACGTGGCGCAGGATATGATCAGGGTTTGAGGTGTTTTTTTGCGTCTTTTCAATATTCTTCTTTTTCCCGATTTGCGTAACATGCTACTTCATTTTTGGCGTCTAATATTATTTTGGCGTTGATTATATTCATTAACAAATTGGTGATTTATTTTTTCTTGGATGTGTGACGTTGAATTAATTGTTTTGTGTCACATAGATAAATTTTTTGGCGTTATAGCGTTTCCCTGGTCAATTGTTTTTGGCGTTTTGTGGTGTTGTATAATAATTCCCTACGAGTCATTAATATTTTCATAAGATTACAACAGACCAAATGTTATTTTATGGCGTTTAGTTAATTTTTTTGGCGTTTATTACATTGACAAGGTGCTTTGCCGCACCCGTTCTCACAGTTTCATACTATTAGCATTTTGGTGTTTGTAGTTTTTAGCGTTTTATATAATAATGTGTTTTATTAGCAGAGAATTAGATAACAAACAACAGATAATTATATAACAAAACAATAGAAAATGAAAGAGAAAAAAAAATAAAATCGTAATCTAAATTCTCATCCAAATCTTCACTGTAATCAGCTTCTTCATCTTAAATTTGTTTTGGCGTTTTGAACCTTTGAATACCTTAGCTAGATGCCAACTTTCCTACATAAACCCCGTCTTATTTAGACGAAACTTCATAGTGGCATCCTGTTTTTTGGTGTTATATTCTTGTTTGATGGCATGTCATTGAAGATCAACTCTTGCTTGAATGCTATTTATAATAATGGAGCCCAAAATAACATTTTACACTTGTATTGATCCCTTTATGTCATGCATATAGTCATCAAGAACAAAGCTCACATGATGACATATCACTGTCACCAGTCTCTTTATCTTGAATATTTGTCCATCTCATTCAGCAAAAGATTATAGAGATACCCACCTCAGAGAAGAATCCATTCATCGAAAGCTTTGCCATCTGTGGTATTTTTAACTAACTTTTTGGCGTTTTAAAGTGAGTGGTTTCTAGGGAACATGGCGTTTATTTTTCTGGGTGTGATCAATTCATTGTGTAGAGACCCCTCTCTTATAGGAGTTTTTTGGCGCGTAGTTTAGGTGGGATTTTTATTATAATAAATGATAGTAATAAGGTAACCCTCTTTTCAATTACTGTGTGTAATTATTGTTTTGTTCAGCTTTATCAGTTTCTAGGGTGATAGACGTCCCATCTTCCAAGTTTGGCGTTTTTTTAAATGGCGTTATGCAGACCAAGATGACAAAATAGAATAATAGAGAAAATATTAAGCAGGAAAAATATTTTTTATTTTTTTGGCGTTTTGTAAGCAATAACTTTTTGTAGTATTTTTTTGGCGTTTTGCAACTAAATAGAGAAATATATCATTTAATTATCTTAAGAAAAGAAAAAGAAGATTACACAGAAGAAAACTAACAAAAAAAAATTAAAACTCTTCGTCAGAAGGTACTTTATCCGAGAAGTATCCATCACTTCCGTCGTCTTCTTCCTCGGAGTTTTCATCTAGACCTTCATCCATGTCATCACCTTCACTTTCATCGGCTTCTTGTTCCTGAAGATTCTGAAGCCTCCATTTGAACATGTCTTGCATTAACGCCATTTTTGAGTCCATGTCTGTGTTCAAACAAGTGGCGTTGTGCAATTCTTCCATGAACCCAAGCCCCTGCTTTGTCATGATGTTTTCAAGCAGGTAGTCTTCCTGCTCTCCGCTGTCGTATATAACGGTCACCATGTCTGTTTCATCATCAAAACGCCATGATGTCATGACAGGGTCCGGCTTTCCATCTGCTTTGATTGGTCCAAATTTCCTTGTTAATGTTTTCATAAGCTTATGTGTTTCATGGCATTCGTTAACCAGAGCAATGCCAAGAGATAAGATACTCCTTTGTACCTTTTCTTCCATCTTCAAAATTGCCTTAATCGTCCTAACATACACCCTCCTTCTGTTGTCAAAACGTAGGACGAATCGCCTGATTGTCAGAGTATCTCCACCAAACGATGGTTGCCATTTTTTGCGTTTTGGTTAAACTTGGCGTTTTTGGTAAAAGATGTGTTTTGCAGAATGTTAGATTGAAGTGATTATGGAAGCAATGTTTAACATCGTTTATATAATGATGTTTTTGGCGCGTAATTTACGAGGGAATTTCTTCTAATAAATGTTAATAACTGAATTTCATTTACTGTGTTGTTTCCTCTTCCTGTAATCTCCAACGCGTTTTATCACTAATATTTGGCATTTTGTATTTAATGGCGTTTTATTTTTTTGAATGGCTTGTTATCATTTTTTGTTGGGGTTTTGAATTTGAGCGGTAAAAGACCCTTTTACCCTTAATGAAGCGCGCCACACTAATAAAAGTGATGTTATTTACGAAAACACCACCGCGTCATCTAGTCCATAGATTGTTTTGATCTGACGATCCATAACCGTTCTCACACTCTCCCCCGTTTTCTCTAAATCCTAACCCTATATATACAGAGGGAGAGAATCATGAGAAAACTAGATATAAACGAGAAAACTATAAAACTATAAAAAAAGGTCTAAAAACACACCAATTTTTTTTACAATTTTTTTAATTAAAAATCGCTATTTTTATTATATAAAAAACTTGCAAATAAAAAATTAGTACTACACTTGTGCATTATATGTATACGTGGCACATGAAATTTAGCTTTAGTTTTTAGGTTTTAGGTTTAGTTTAGCATTTTGGGTTAGGTTTTTTTTTGGGTTTAGGTTTAAGGTTTTTTGGGTGTGTGTGTGGGGGGGGGGGGGGGGGGGTTATGCTGGAATTGTGAAAATAACATTTTTTACCAATATAGGAAAATGATTTTTTTTTCTATTTTGGACTAGAAATAAATATAAGAAACTGAGGTTTCTTTATATATTTATTTGTGGTTTGTGTTCTATGTTGGAAGAGTTTCGCAACGAACTAAACCACTTCCAAAACGGAGCTAAGATGAATGGGATATCGATGCTCAAAGTTTGGTGTTTGAAATATTGAATGCTGAAATAAGGGAAAATGGCACCTTGTCCCACATAGGAGGAGAGATGAAACTTAAATGGCTATTTACATGGGAACTCTCTATCCTTAATGTTTCACTGAAGCACACACTAAGTGTACTCGCGAAGGGTGCAGAGCACCTTAACTCGCACACGCACAAGCGCGCGCGTGTGGCGTGGGCGATGAGGCACAATATGGCGCTTTGATGGCACACTTTGCACTTCGCATCGCCGCTTGAGAGTCGCCTTTGTATTTTTGACCATGTGCGCGTGGTGGAGCACAAGGGCTGCAAGGACCAGGTGGTTGGTGATGTGGCATGCAGGCGCATGACGTGGCAGTACGCTGCTTCGGCTGTTGTACCCTGGGAAACAAAACGAGTGCTCCTGGGAGACTCGGAATTTGTTTTAAGGGAAGCGTGTTGAACACATGCCTCAGCCATCAGAATTTTCTGCTTCTTCTTCTTTTCTTGTATTTGTTTATTTCAGTTGTAAAAGTACCTTAATTTTCAACTTTCTTTATTTCTGTATTGTAATCACATAATAAAATTTGTTTTATTTTTTTTATTTACGCGAACGGTTCCTACAATCTTAAAACAAATTTTTAAAACACCGTTCGTGTAATCAAAACCATTCTGTTTTGTGATTCAAACCAGTTTTGTTTCACTCAGTTTGTGTTTTAAAAATAGTTTTTTTTTTGTTTTCATCTTCAAAGGAGCAACTTTGGTTGAAAACAGTTCTGGTTACATTCAGATTCTGTCCTAAAATTGCTAAAAACTTTCTGCCTTGGTCTTCAAAGTTGGATTTAGAAGCCAAACAGTAAGTTTTAATAATTAAAAATTTTATGTTTTTTGGTCTTCAAAGTTGGACTTAGAAGCCGAAACAGTAAATTGGTGGTAAAAATTAAAATTTATTCGTTTACTTCTGTTTTTATTGTGTAAAACATAATTTTTGAACTAAACTTTAAACTTTAATTTTTTCAGAATGTTGAATGAAAATGTCAACGTTAACAACAATACAAATGTTGTGACGGGAGCCCCCTTGAACGCCACCATTGTGGGAGTGTCCATAGTGGCCAATCACGCTGAACGACCCGAGAAGTTCTCGGGTCTACACTTCAAGAGGTGGCAGCAGAAGATGTTCTTCTACCTGACCACCATGAACCTTGCGAGGTTCTTAACTGAAACCGCTCCCAACCTGTGGAAGGGGAGACCGATGCACAAAGACAGTGCGCGGTAGATGCGTGGAAGCATTCGGATTTCATATGTCGAGGCTATGTGTTAAACGGGCTTTCGGATGCATTGTATAATGTGTACTACAATGTCAAGACTTCCAAAGACTTATGGGATGCCTTGGACAAGTAGTACAAAACGGAGGATGCTGGCACAAAGAAATTTGTGGTAGCCCGGTTTTTGGAATTCAAAATGGTTGATTCTAAAACAGTTATGAATCAAGTCCAAGAATTGCAAATTATACTACATGACATCCTCGCGGAAGGCATGACACTTAACGAGATATTCCAAGTGGCAGCGATGATTGAAAAGTTACCTCCGGGTTGGGTGGATTTTAAGAATTATCTTAAACACAAACGAAAGAAGATGACTATAGAGGATCTTATTGTTCGTCTTCGGATTGAAGAAGACAATAGAATTGCCTTGTAACACCTCGAAAATTTGTGTCCAATAAATAAATGACACGTGTCACATACGACAAAAGTATTATAAACCCGGATCTAATTAAAAGATGTGTGGTAGGATTTTTAGACATGTCGACATGTTAATTTATACCTCTGAACGACTTCTTCATTATAAATCCCAAGACCCTAGCATGATTAACAATCAACTATACCTTAATCCGGTGATTACTAATGATAAAGGATGTCCAAGTTTACTAATTTGGATCCTATGAAAATAATGCTCAATAAACCATTGTTCATGAATTCCATCTTTGTGCAAACCAATGATACATTGTGATAGAGTAGATAACTGTCCAAGCATGGGTTAAAGGCATTGTGCTGAAAATGCCAACCAGAAATCATGCATTTGCAAGTTGTCCGTTCAAATCATGAAAGGTTATTTTTTTTTGCTTCTGACAAGGGCTTACGGACCGCAAGGGTCCTGCCTTACGGACCGTAAGGAGCGAAAGGTTAAACCGTTTTCTCTGTCAAAGGCTAACGGACCGCAAGAGCCCTGCCTTACGGTCCATAAGGGGTGCCCAGCGACAGTAAATTGGCTGTTGGCTGTTATAACGGTTAAACCGACATTGTAAGATATTTTCAGGGACATGGGCGACACCTAACACCTCCTAGGCACTAGGATACACTTGTAAATGATCTGGATCACCCCATAGGCTTAGTTGTCACCATCTTGGAGGATGTTGAACACTATAAAAGGCCAATGAGTTGCAACATTGTGTTCACTCATCTTTCTGCAATCTTGGAGCTTCTTTGGAGCACAAGTGCCTTCTCTAAGCATCTCTAGTCATTCATTGGACTTCAGTAAGTATGCTTAACCTTCCTTAGTTTAGTTTTTACTTAATTTTAGCTTAAAAGTCAAACCGTCGTAATTAACGGTTGACTTAACGATTAATCGCTAATGGTCCAGTGATTAGTCGAATCAAAGATAGTTATATGTTGGTAATTATGTGGGCATTAAACCCTTAAAAGGGCACCTTCTGATTCCCACTCTAACTAGTCCAAATGTCGGGTCAAAGTTGTTTAGAAAAGTCAACAAAAGCTTAATTTTTGAATTATCATGTAATTAGCAATGTAGAAGGCATGTAACCTATTTTTTAACTCATATAACTTGATAATAAGTATAAGAACTGGTCTAAACTTGTTTGATCCGACCGTTTACTATTTTGACCCGGTTCAGAACCGAAAGTCGCAAAACTTTGACTTTTGCTTTGACTTTAGTTCTGACCCGTTATGGTACGATTTAGATATGCCTTAGGACTCTCTTAGGACCAGATTACATGATGGTATAATCCTCTGTGACCGGTTCGTTGTTCGTCCGAGTCTTTTACACATTTCCGTTAAACGCCTAAAAGTTGACCATAACGCCCTTTTCACTTTAAGACGAGAATTTTGGACATGTGAAAGGACAATAACCTTAGTTACTGATTTCTAAGCATGTCCCTAAAATTTCACGTCAATCCGAGGTCTAGAATAGGAGTTATGCTAAATAGCGCAATTACGGAAACTTTAGTAATTAAACGGCGCAATTAGCATAAAGCCTATCTAAACCCAAATTTCGACACCAAACCTTTTACACACTGATGTAAAATAATATTTTTAGATTTTTAAAGATTTTTAATTATTTTTAACCTGCTCATAACTTGCGGTTATGGCATCGATTCGGTAATTACCGAATATACCCTTTTTGGACATAACTTGAGTTCTACATGGTATTTTGACCCGATTCCAGTTGCTACTGATTTTAAATAATAAATAGAGTATTTTGGACTTTATAAATTGTTCGGAAAACTCAGATTTCCAGTAGAACTCAGAAACCTCTTTTATAATCTTTAAAATGACCGAAATACCCCTACGGGGCGTATGTTGGATTTAAACTCGTTACGGGCATTATGGAAGGTGTTCTACTGATACCACAACCTCTTTAGAGCATATTAACTTAGGAAACCTGTGTAGGACTCTCACGGTTACCCGTTACGCCTTTTGCGCGCACGGTTCGGTTTATGTAACTAGTTTACATAAACTAGCCGAAACGGGTCAAACCTTATCGTTTATACTTCAAAATCCAGAGTGTGATTATATTACCCATATAAAACAAGTCTTCAAACTTGTTGGGTCCAAATCACATTCCATTCCCGGTTTTCGCCTTTCACGCGATTAAACCGTAATTATCCTTTAAAACTAACCGGTCTAAGCTAAGGCTAAATTAAAGACCCGTTAGGATTCTAATAGATTGTTATAAACCTTCGTTCCAGAATAGGAGACCAGTAAAAGATACTTGCATTTGTTTGATTGAGGTTATTACTTGCTCAGGTAAATACTTTTAACTTATTTTCCGTTATACGGGCTTGGGTTACGGTATTTAAAATACCGCTTGGTCTGGAAATTGACCCCGACTCATTAGTAGTTGGGTATTATCAATGTGACCCTTTAAAAATTGGTTTTGTTGGCTTTACGCCTTTGGGAGCTTAATGACCATGTCCCGGATATCCTTGGCATCATTTTACGAAATGGCCACGACCTCGACACGCGGGTGTAGGCGTACACCCGACAATGTGTCCATAATCATAAAGGTATAACCATTGGTTTTCCCGCCACGGTTTCATGCTATGTGGTGTGTCAATTAACCTTAAACCCGGCACGACCCGGGCGACCGAACGCATAGTGAACATGTAATTCTTTTACAAGATTTAATTTATAAATTATCCCAAGTTATAAAGAGTTTGTGCCTTGTGCATTCAAATCAATTTTATTAAACATTTTACAAAAGTGTCGGTTGAATGTATTTACCAGTGTAAACTGACGTATTTTCCCCAAAAGATTAAATGCAGGATCCACACGTAATAGGCTGGCCACTCCTTAGCATCGTTAGAGTCTCGCAAGCTTGGGATGCCGTTATCTGTTGAACAATATTTCTATTTTATTTTGATCCCCTGTGGATTTATTTCGACTATTCGTGATACTTGGATATTACATTCGATGGTTGAAATATAATCTATCTTTATGCTTCCACTGTGCATTTAAATATTGTGTGGTTTGACTATATTGTTGCCAACTACATCACGGTAATCCCCACGGGGCCCACCGGTGAAACACGTGGAAATCGGGGTGTGACATGCCTAAAAAGGCAGACTTGCACAGACCAGTGCGAGCGCAAATATGATTGAGCATGGGCAATCCTCTAAGGCCAACAAGGGTAAGGGAAAAAGGACAAAGAGAAAGCAAAGGCTAGCAAGCTTGGACCAAAGAAAGGGGTTGTGAAAAAGAAACCTCAAGCGTTCCAAGGGACTTGTTACAACTGTGACGAGCCGGGGCATCGGGCTAACCAATGCAAGAAACCAAAGCGTGAGCGCGCGCACATGGTGGATGAAGACGGAATGCCTTTGGTGGCAATGATTTCCGATAAAACCGCAATGATTGATGAGGACAATACGGTGTCCAACACTCCAAAAGGATGGTGGGTTGATACGGGCGCGACCCGTCATGTGTGCCCAGACAAGAGCCTCTTTACCACCTTCAAAGAGCTTGCGGGAGATGAGAAGCTGTACATGGAAAATGCAGCCACTGCGGCTATCAAGGGTGAAGGAACGGTGACTTTGAAGTGGACTTCGGGGAAGGAGCTCACTCTAAGCAACGTGTTATATGTTCCAGACTTGCGCAAGAGCCTAGTCTCGGGATGGTTGCTTAATAAGTTTGGATTTCGTTTAGTATTTGAGAGTGATCAATTTGTGCTTACTAAACGAGGAATGTATGTTGGTAAGGGCTATGCCCAAACTGGTATGTTCAATTTGAATGTAATGGCTGTAAAAAAGAACATGAATAAAATTGCTACTACTTCTACTTATATGCTTGAGTTTTCTGATTGGAATAAATGGCATGGTAGATTAGGTCACGTAAATTTTAATTCAATACGCCGTTTAATCAATTTAAAATGTATACCAACATTCCATATTAATTCTCATTCAAAATGTGAAACATGCGTAGAATTCAAACTTACAAGATCATCATTGAAATCGGTTGAACGAATAACCGAACCCCTTGATTTAATTCACACCGATATTTGTGATTTAAAAGCGGTACCCACAGGAGGTGGAAATAAGTACTTCATCACGTTTATTGATGATAGTACTAAATATTGCTATGTATATTTACAAAAAAGTAAAGATGAAGCAATAAGTAAATTTATCTTGTATAAAAATGAAGTTGAGAATCAACTTCAAAAGAAGATAAAATCTTTGCGAAGCGATCGAGGAGGCGAATAAGTTGCACCTTTTGCTGATTTATGCGCAAAAAGTGGCACTATATGTCACGGACCCCGACCCAGTTTCCTGGTTCGGACGCCGCGGGACAAAAAACCTGTGGTATTGATGTTTGATTTGGCAGCAGAAATTTTAACAGGATCGTTTAACTGAAAACACCCATTTATTTTATTTCAAGTTTCGGGAAAACCCCGTAATTTACAATAAAGGAATTTCACCGGGAAATCCCCTGATTTCAAAAAACATGTTTATTTATTTACTGCGCCACTTCATTCAAGCTGGTAGTGCTACGCGGCACTTTTCCTTGTTCACAATAAATCACCTGAAACATGTTGAAAAAGATTTTATCAGCGGGAAATATTGGTGAGTCATTCAATTTGTATAAAACCACACATTTTTATAATTTACAGTATTAAGAGCGATTAGAATTGTTCCTATCTTATAGTTATCTGGTCCAGTTGTCACTCGACCGGATCTGTGACTGTGATCATATCACTATTGGGTCCGTTCACCCAAAAGTGACGTGTATCACTATTTAGGTCCATTCACCTATAAGTGATAAAACAGCAGTGTGTGTACAATACCCCACTTACTTCTAGTAATTTAAGATAACAAAGACTTAATCCCTGTAAAATATAACTGGAAAACATTTAGGTTTTTACAAAGAAACTTTGATAAAAACAGAATGACTCACATTGCAAGTTTAAACGGACAGAGTCTGCCTACTGATTAAGCCTGGTAATCTAGTTAAAATAATAATGCAAACGAAACTAGGTCAGTAACTTAATACAACATTTACGATAACTCACGAGATCGAAACCCTCACGACAAATGACAAAGTATAGCCCGTATTCAGGCAGCACTTAAACATCCATCGGATCGATTTTAATCGATCGGACATTGTATCGTAGCAGTGATTGAGTTATTACCCTGTTATCGCAGCAGAGATTCGGGACTTTAGAGTGAAATTGGAAAGAACAGAGCACAACTAAACGTACGAAACAAATTTTTACGTCGAAACAGTCACCCCATGCAAGTGCCAAACCCCTGGGCTTTATACTGGATTTTGGTCTCCCATGCGTGTCACGCCAGGCACCCTGGCCTATGGCGCGTGTCGCGACAGCAACCCACCTAGGCTAGGTGTGCCTGGTGTCCTGCTTAGCCTTGCTGAGTCGAAACTTTTTCAAATTACGTGTTTTACCAACGTTTTTGAGGATAATTATCAATTAGGGGATACCCCCTTGAGTTTTAGGGGACCCGGATCCTAGTTTTGGCCGTTTTAAAAATTATGGGTCACGCCATATCACTTGGGGGTCTCAATTAGGGTTTCCTAATGGGCATTATTAAAATAAGAAATATTAACTTTGGCAAGGGTTATTACACCCTCCCTACCTTGTTTAAAATCTCGTCCTCGAGATTTACTAGAACAAGTGAGGGTACTTTCGCTTCATTTCCGATTCCAGTTCCCATGTATACTCTGATCCTCTTTTCGAATCCCATTTCACCTTGACCAGCACCAATCTCTTGTGCTTGAGGTGTTTGACCTTTCTATCTTCTATTTGGAGAGGCTTCTCCATAAATTTCAACTTTTCATTTACTTCTATATCTTGAAGAGGCACTACCAGTGATTCATCTGACAAACATTTCTTAAGATTGGATACATGAAACACATCATGTACCCCAGCTAGTTCTTTTGGTAGCTGCAGTTGATAAGCAACTGGTCCTATTCGTTGGGTAACTGTAAACAGTCCTATGTACCTTGGACTCAACTTTCCTTTCTTACCGAATCGAACTACCCCTTTCCACGGTGAAACTTTCAAGAGTACCTTGTCTCCAACTTGAAATTCTAACGGCTTACGTCGGTTGTCTGCATAACTTTTCTGGTAGTCTCGATCCGTTTTCAATCTTTCCTTGATTTGAGTTATCTTATCGGTGGTTTCCTGTACAATCTCAGGTCCTGATAGTTGACTTTCTCCTATCTCTGCCCAACATACTGGAGTTCGACACTTTCGTCCATATAGTGCTTCGAATGGGGCATCATTGATGCCTGTATGATAACTGTTGTTATAGGAGAATTCTATTAGCGGTAAGTGATCATCCTAATTTCCACTGAAATCTATCACACATGCCCTGAGCGTGTCTTCTAAGGTTTGGATTGTCCTTTCACTTTGTCCATCTGTTTGGGGATGGTATGCAGTACTTAAATTTAATCGTGTCCCCATGGCTTCTTGGAAACTTGTCCAGAAATGCGAAGTGAAACGACTATCCCTATCTGACACAATGGAGAGTGGGACTCCATGTAAGGATACTACCTCATCTACGCATAACTTAGCTAATCTTTCCATGCTAAAGGTTTCCTTCATTGGTAGGAAATGAGATGATTTGGTTAATCGATCTACAATCACCCAGATTGCATCGTTACCTTTCCTGGTTTTGGGTAGCTTAGTAACAAAATCCATTGTTATTAGTTCCCATTTCCATACAGGCATTTCTAACTATTGAAGTAAACCTGAAGGTTTCTGGTGTTCTGCCTTAACTTGTGTTAGTGCATACATTTGTCGACTTAGTCTTGTATCGAGTCTTGTACTAGATAGATTAGATCAGGGCGCGTAGATCGAGAAAATATGTGATTTTATGTAGTTTAGAAGATGATTTCACTTGAAGGTCTTGATTCCGCTTGAACTGCTTCTGTTACTTTCAAGCGAAATCATGAACAGTATAAATACATGTTCAAGCGAGATCAAATGGGATGATTGTCGAATTCCATACCGAGGTGCTGCCGGTGTGAGAACAGATTGTAATTGCTGTTATTTGAATCAAATCAGTGTTTAAAGTGAAGTTAAGCTGTTTCTACATCTATTTCTTGTTTTCCGCACCTGGAACAGATCAAAACTCCTCTGAACGACTCATTCGGGTCGATATACGATCCTACAAGTGGTATTAGAGCTCAGGAGGAGGAGTTCTATACGATTCAGCTTGAAAATCTCTGTTTTTCTACACCTTCTTTCAAAATTTCAAGTTTTCACGGTTAAAATCTGATCAATTTTTAACAGAATATATAAAATAGCATATTAATAAACCCTAGAAAGTTTCACGTTAAAATTTAGACTAAAAATGGGTAAAATGATGTTCGAAGTGATTCCGCTTGAACGGATCTCTTGTGATTCCGCTCGAGTTTTGTGACTGATTTCGCTCCAAGTTGTCTGTTTCAGCTTCAAAGTGTTGATTCCGCTTCAGGAATTTTCTGATTCCGCTCCAGGGTACCAATTCTTAAGATTCCGCTTGAAGAGTTCCTGGTGTTTCCGCTCCAAAAGAAACTTTGATATTCCGCTTGAAACTTAATTTGGGATTTCGCTTGAAAACAGAATTGAGATTTCGCTTGAAACTGTACTTTGCTATTTCGCTTGAAAGGGAATCTTGATATTCCGCTTGAACTTGTATTTAATTATTCCACTTGAAAGTTGCTGTTTTTGAAAACGTGCTACCGAATCATGGAAAACGAGTTCTACAACGCGTTTGCCACATCCCCGACTACTCCTGCATCCATTGCTCAGAATATGAACTTAGAAAACGAAACCGGAACGTTACAAAAACCCCCGAAGCTAATGAGTATTGAGGAGTATTACGGATGGAAAGATAGGTTCGAAAACTGGGTACAGGCAAACCATTTAAGATCATGGGAGTGCATTTTGAAGAAATATGTTTTACCTCGAACTGATCTGCAAGTTGAGAAAGCAATATCTGAGTTTACTGTTCAAGAAAGAGATATGTACAAAGCTGAGAAAATGATGATCAGTTTACTACAACAAGCTATCAAAGAAGACATTTTCATATTGCTTCAACACGACAAAACTTCAAAATCAATTTGGGATGCTCTTAGAGTCAAGTTTGAGGGTAGTGAACACATGATTAAAAGCAAGAAGGCATTGCTCAAGAAAGATTTTAATCTTTTCACAAGTTTGCCCGGGGAAGATACCAAGAAGCTTATTGAAAGATATTGCCACTTGGTGCGATCCATGTCGATGCTTAGTATTACAAAAGATCGTGAAGAATGGGTCGACAAATTAGCTGATGCTTTGCCACAAAAGGAATGGGGAACTTACTTGATGATCCTGAAGAACACTGGGATTTATGATGGGTTGACTATTTCTCAGTTTATTGAGAAGATAGAGGGACAAGATTTGGAACAGCAGAAGATTGCGAGGATGAATAGTCCAAGTGGTCAACAGGATGTAAAAATGTACTACAAAGGTGGTGTTCCAGAAGTTGAACGAAGCCCGAAAATACAAACTGCATTCAGTGCTAGAGATTCTACTGAAAATGTTGATCAGAGTTCAAATAAAAGCAGTGGATTCTCTTCATACCCGAATGTTAATTCAAAGAGTCCAACTTCAAGTTTCAGTTCTCAAAGTACTAAAAGTGGAAATGGTTATGTGATACAGTGCAACATTGCTTTGAATCTTCCAGATGGTCAAAATTTTTCTAAGGAAACTGCAAAATATCACATGGCATTACTTGGTTCTATGCTTCTATCCTATGGGGGTTTAGTTGCAGGATGGATCGGAAATCCTATGCTAACAAAGGAGGATTACGATCAGATAGACGCCGAAGAGATGGAGCTCATAGACATCAAATGGTGTCTTGCTAGTATTCTTAGGAGAGCAGAAAAGTTTAAACTGATTACCGGGAGAAATGACTTTCTTGATGCACATGTTTCTACTTTAGGTTTTGATAAATCTAAAGTTACTTGTTCTAATGCAAGGAGAAAGGCCATTTCAAACGGGAATGCAAGAATAGAGAGGCGAATGACGCAAAGAATCCGTTTGGAAAAGATGACTACTACCGGAAAGCCATATACCAACAAGTTGGTCAGCAACAACAACAAGAACCGCAGGTGGCTCATGGTAGAAAAGTGATTGAGGATTCAAAGAGAGCATGTTTGGGAAATCAAGAAAGCTTTAACTGGAACTTTCAGGATGATGAAAGGCTACCAGAAGGTTTTAGCTGGGATATGTTTACAGATGAGAAAGGAGATTTCAAAGCTTTCATTGCCAAGATTGTGAAAGAACCAGACATGTTCACCGAGTGGATGAAATCTATTGGTTAAACTGTGAAGAATAAAGAAGAAAAGTCTGTTTCGTCTGATAAAAGTTCACAAATTTCAGATGCTGGTTCAGAAAAGGAAATTGTCTTTGATCAAACCCATCAGATTCTGGTTCTTCGGATGTTAGTTCTAAAAAATCAGTAGAATTCGATCAATCTCCAACTGATGATAGCAGTGATGATGAGGAAGAACAACATATTAATGTTGCAAAATCTCATCTCTCTCCGGAAAGTTTTCATTTTTATTTTGCAAATCGATTGGAGAAACTAAAGGAGAAACGAGCTGCAAAAGAAGAAAAAGAAATGAAGACTGAAAGTGATGCTGAAAAGGATGAGATTGTTCGAAATGAAGAAATTAAAATTGCTGCTAAAAAGATTGCTGAAACTGAGCAGGTGACTGAAGCAGAAAAGGTGGTTGAGGTTGAGAAAATTATTGAAGTTGAAAAGATTGTGGAAGTTATTAAGCCATGCTCAAAGTGTCTTGAAGCTTGTAAAGAATGCGCAGCAAAAGATGAAAAGCTGGCAGAGTATGAGAAGATGAAAGAGCAGTTGTTGTTCAACCTAAACTACGTGAAGGAATCTTATGATGTTTTGAACAGAACAGTAACTGGTCTTCAAAAGACTAACTCTGAAAGAGAAAACGCTTTGACAATGATGAATGCAACGATGATGACAAAGGAGAAAGCTATTAATTTCTATATTGAAGAAAGTGCTAAGTGGAAGCAAGAGTTGGAAACCGAGAAAATTGAGAATGAGAGAATCAGACGCTTATTGCAGAGTTATTCTAGTTCTGATTATCTTATTGATCGAATTTATCCGACTGTTGCAGGTATGGAAGCATTCAAAGACGACAAACCAAAGAAGAAGGATACTGGTAAGAAACTGACTGTTAGCTATAACAAGTGTCCGCCTCCAATCTGGGAAGGTTATTCTCCCAGAAAACCAAATGAGGAGCAAGTCGAAAAAGCAGTCAATATAAAGTTAAAAACCGACACAACTGATGAATTACCAGAAAACATTGACGTCACATTCACCTCGTCTGACACTGATCATGAATCTGAGTTAATCAAAAAGGTGGTCGATCAGGTGTTGGATACTGATGAGGAGTCTGAGTCAAAGTCTGAATCTGAAGGGTCTAGTTCGTCAGTCAACATTCCAAAACCTACGGTTAAAAGGGCTTACAGTAAAGAGTTTTTGTTATCAAAAGCAAATTTGGATGATGAAACATTTGAAGTAGCATATACTTTGAATGATTCTGACAAATTATATTCTGACAAAGAGTTTCCAATAAGAAGTGTTAGATTTGAAATGATCAAAAAGGTTTTCAAAATGACAGAAATTAACATTTCTGAAATAAAAGATTTAAATCTTACTGGAAAACCTAAAAAATATACTTCAAGAGTTCAACAACGATTAAACAAGAAAAAGGGTTACAATTCTGGTTCTGGCTTTCAAAAGAAACCAAACCATAATAGTAGCTACAAAAAGAAAGGTTTACGGTTTATTCCAGCAGAAAATTATAAAAATGAGAAAAATTCTAAAACAAAAACAGAATTTGTTTCAGGTGGAAATGCAGAAGAGGAACAGAAGAAACTGTTCTGGAAACAATCAAACCAGGAGTTTCTTGCTGAGAAGAAAAGGAATGGAACTGGAGTGTTTCTTCCAAAAGAAACTCGAACCTGTTTCAAATGTAACGAAGTTGGTCACATTGCACCAAATTGTCCAAAGATTACAAAGACAAAACAAGGAGTTTCTGGAAAACTGAAAGAAAAAGTTATTGATGTTGAACCACCAACTGAACAGTTTAAAATTTTTGAAAATTCTACTCATGAAGTTGGTGAATGTTCAAAGAAAAATTTTTACAAAAAGAAAACAAAGGACAACCAAGTGTGGGTTGTTAAGAAGGGTGATGAGAAGGTCGGCGATGAATCTGGTTCCACAAAGCCAAAAGAGCCACAGGTTGAGGTAAAAGATTCAGTAAATGATGATGAATTTCCATCACTGGAGTTTGAAAAAGTTAAACAGAAAGTTGGTAAAGTTGAAATCTCAGATCAGTTTTATTCTGAGAAAACTGAGTTTGATGTCGAGAAAACATTCAATGGGAATGTTAAGAAAATTTTTGGGAAAATGCTTGATGGGAAAGTAAAAGGGGTTAAAGATTTTTATGCAACGAAGAAAGCAACTTTTAACCCAACTGAACAAGAATTAAAAGAGCTAAAAACACCCAAGATTGGTAAGACTTGGGTGGAAATTCTTTTCCCTTGAAGTCTCAGGACTATGCCGGAGATCCCAATTTTGTAATCGTGGATCAGGAATCGGCATCATCCTTATTATGTTTGTTTGTAAGAAGTTTTTTTTTTTAAAATGGTTAAATTTTTACAGGTGATGATTTATGCCGGAGCTTCCAGGTTGGTAAGTGTGAAGCAGGAATCGGCATCTTGATTGGTAAAATGGTTTGTGTAGATGTTTTTTTCCTACATGTGGTTAAATATTTGGGATATTTTTACAAGTGGTACAGAGGTTGCATACTTGTAAGTGGTAAATCAGAGACATTAAGTTGTACTTGATTTTCTACAAATGATTAATTTGAACAAGATGATGAACCTATCCCTACAAATGATAAAAACAAACTTATTTTCCGGAAAAATCATTTTGATTAAAACAAACTTAAGTGTTTTGAAATCATAATGAGAAAATAGTTTGTTGAAAGGGGGAGTTCTGATTGTTTATACCAAGTGGATGGCGAATTAAGGTGATTTGATATCGGTTGTCAGGTTTCTGTACAGTTTGTTTTTCAATTTTTCTTTAATGTGTTTGCATTTTAGGGGGAGTAGAAAATTTCAGAAAATCCAAAAACATTAGAAAATTTGAAAAATACAAAAACATGATAAAATCAAAAATGAGTTTTGTTGTAAAAAGAGGAAATGATAGTACATCAGTGGACTGTCACAACATGCTAAAGAATTGGAATGTAAAAATGTGATAAACAATCTCACTACGGATATGCCAGTAGGTTTTTGCACATTTAGTAGATTGTGACGGGATATAAACCTAAAATTCAAACTTGCTTATCTCGTGGGGAACAACTTCTTGGATATATGGGTAACCCCAGAAATCTTGTTTGAAAGGTCCCTCTTTCTGAGATATTAGGTCTTTATACTCAGTGATATCTGGGGTATTATCCCGGGACTTCTGCTGAATGGAAATTCTGACCTAGTCCCCGTATAATACTTTCTGCAAATGCTTGAAATACAACAACGCCCTCAGCAAATTGATGAAACAATAAAATTAATAGTCATTGCTGTTGTAAAAAGATCCTCTAAAGGGGACACTCCAAAAGTCGAAGCTGTCATCTCTCTGCGTATACGGAAGTATCGACCTGAGCTCTCACGGCCCTCGCAATTAACCCCTTTACAGATATCATCTGTGGTATACTCACCTGTAAGACTGAATATTAGGATCTGGATACGAGAGTATATTCAAGTAGTGGGACACGCGAATAAGTTTAAGTATCTAAGACATTAATATCGTATCTTGAAACAGTTGAACTTTGTGTGAAAATTTAAGTGGATCAATATACTGACAATCTAGGTGAATTGTTTAGATCTTAAAATGAAATGAAGCTTAACGGTGTTGTTGATATGTCTCGTAAACTGATATGATCCTCTTTCACAAACTCACAAAAATATTGTTTGTAAATATTTCTTTACTGCATTTCATTATTTTCAAAAACCCCAAAAGATTTCTGTGTGTTTTAGCATAATTTTTGAAAAATTCAAAAAGATTTTCGACTACTGATATTGGAAAGCTGATTTTCAAAATTGCAAGTGCTAAACATGATGAGCATAATTTGAGGGGGAGTTTTATTCTTAATTGATTGTTGTTTTAATCAAATCTTCAAGTGGTCCATCAGAAATCTGATTGATTTAAGGGAGAGTTAAGGCTAGTGCATGCTTTGTGATTTTAAATGTGTAAAACTTACTTTGAGGTAGAGATTACGCAGGGATAAGTATGAGCTGGGTTTAAAGATCCTGAGCTGGAAGAGAGCCAGGTTGATCGATCCTGAAAAGGTTGTGTTTAATGAGTCAGGTTTTGATTCTGTGGACAAAGTTTGAGCCAAACAACGATCCTGAAGCTGATGATGCTGATGAACTTAAGGAATGCCAGCATATCACAAGGGGGAGTCTGAAGACATGCTAGAGAAGATAGAGAAAGTGAAGCCCGAAGACCGATAAAGACTGAAGTTGCAAAGACTCGACACAGTCAGACTCGTCAACATCTGAGGGGGAGTCTGTTAGTGCATACATCTGTCGACTTAGTCTTGTATCGAGTCTTGTACTAGATAGATTAGATCAGGGCACGTAGATCGAGAAAATATGTGATTTTAAGTAGTTTAGAAGCTGATTTCGCTTGAAGGTATTGATTCCGCTTGAAATGGTTATTGCCACTTTAAAGCGAAATCACAAGATACTGATTCCGCTTGAACGGCTTCTGTTACTTTCAAGCGAAATCATGAACAGTATAAATACATGTTCAAGCGAGATCAAATGAGATGATTGTCGAATTCCATACCGAGGTGCTGCCGGTGTGAGAACGGATTGTAATTGCTGTTATTTGAATCAAATCAGTGTTTAAAGTGAAGATTAAGCTGTTTCTACATCTATTTCTTGTTTTTCGTACCTGGAATAGATCAAAACTCCTCTGAACGACTCATTCGGGTCGATATACGATCCTACAACTTGTGAACAAGTTAGACACTTAGAAACGTATCTAGCTATGTCTTTTTTCATTCCTATCCACCAGAAGTTATTTCTTAAATCTTGATACATCTTCTTATTACCAGGATGCATTGTATACCTAGATTTATGGGCTTCCTCTAAAATCTTATTTCTTAAATCTCCATGTCTAGGTACCTAAATTCTTTTCCTATGGTATCTCCAAATTTCATCAGTCCCTTGTTCTAATTCCTTTATCCGTCCTTTCATTCCTTCAGCATCATCCTTGATTGCTGTTTCCTAAACGTTCTTCAGTTGTTCCCTTAAATCTAACTATAGATTTAATCTAAGAGCACGAACCCGCCTTTGCTTTTCATGATACTTACGACTTAGGGGATCTGCTACTACATTTGCCTTTCCTTCGTGATATAGGATATCACAGTCGTAATCGCTTAAAATTTCCATCCATCTTCTTTGCCTCATGTTCAATTCTTTTTGCCCAAATATGTACCTTAAACTCTTATGATCTGTATAGACGGTAAACTTACTTCCGTACAGATAATGTCTCCAAATCTTAAGGGCAAAAATTATGGCTCCTAATTCTAAGTCATGCATTGTATAATTTTCCTCGTGCTTTTTCAATTGTCTTGAGGCATACGCAATTACCTTTTTGCGTTGCATTAACACACACCCTAATCCTAGCTTAGAAGCATCGCAATAAACCTCAAAATCTTCTGTTCCTTTTGGTAAGGAGAGAATTGGGGCATTTGTTAATCTTTGCTTCAAAATCCTAAAGGCCTCTTCTTGCTTAGGTCCCCATTCAAACTTAACAGTTTTACAGGTTAGCTTAGTTAATGGAACAACTATCTTAGAAAAGTCTTTGATGAAGCGCCTATAATATCCTGCTAATCCTAGAAAACTTCTAACTTTGTTAGCTGATTGCGGGACCTTCCAGTTCGTGATTGCTTCAATCCTGAAGGGAGCCACGTGAATGCCTTCATGATTCAGCATGTGTCCTAAAAATTGCACCTCCTGTAGCCAAAATTCACACTTTGAGAATTTAGCGTAAAGCTTTTCCTTTCTTAACAAAGTTAAGAGTGCGTGCAGGTGCTCATAATGTTCATTCTGATTTTTGGAATAAATAAGTATATCGTCGATGAAGACAATTACAAATTTATCCAGATACGGCTTACAGATCCTGTTCATCATGTCCATGAATACGGCAGGAGCATTCGTTAATCCAAATGGCATGACTGTAAATTCATAGTGACCATACCTAGTCTTGAAAGCAGTTTTAGGTATGTCTTCCTCCTGTACCTTTAGCTGATGGTATCCGGAGCGCAAGTCTATCTTAGAGAAGTACCTAGCTCCCTGAAGTGAATCAAAAAGATCATCAATCCTAGGTAATGGGTATCGATTCTTAATTGTAACTTTATTCAATTCCCTATAATCGATACACATCCGCATCGAACCATCCTTCTTTTTCACGAACAACACAGGTGCTCCCCAAGGGGATGAACTAGGTTGTATGAATCCTTTGCCTAACAATTCATCTAACTGCTTTTTCAATTCTAACATTTCAGTGGGTGCTAATCGATATAGTGCCTTAGCTATTGGCGCAGTTCCAGGGATTAGATGAATTCTAAATTCTACTTCCCTATCTGGTGGTAATCCAGGCAGCTCTTCTGGAAATACATCAGGGTATTCCGATACTACTGGAATTTACTTAAGTTCCTTGCTTTTAGTGTTAATGATTACCGAAATCATATACACTATTCCTTGTTTTCGTTCATAACTAGCAATTTTCATTACTGAAATGAACTTCATTGGTTTACGCGGCTTATCTCCTGTTATCAAAATTACTTCTCCTGCTAGGGTATGAATTTCTATGGAATTCTTATCACAGAGGATTCGAGCATGGTTGGCTATTAACCAATCCATTCCTAATACGACATCGAATCCAGCTAAATTCATAGGCAGTAGGTTTGCAGAAAATTTATGGCCTGAGGGTTCTATATTTCCTTCTTGGAGAACCTTATCTATATTAACCGAATTTCCTTCTACCATTTCTACCGTATAAATATGCCTAAGTTTAGTTAAAGGTTGCTTAAGAGCTTGGCAGAATGAAGTATTTATAAAACTTTGGCTTGCACCAGAGTCAAATAATACTTTTGCGTAAACATCATGTACAAGAAACATACCAGCTATCACATCCGGAATCATTTCTGCTTCTTGAGTCGTCAGCTGGAAGGATCTTGCATTCTTCTTATTTGTTCCTTCGGCAGGTTTGGTCTTGTTGTCAGCTGGCTTAACTAATTTTGGGCAATCGGGCTTGAAGTGCCCTGCTTCTCCGCAGTTGTAGCAGATCATGGATTTCTTCCTGCATTCCTCTTCTCGGTGTCCTGGGATTTTGCAGAAATTACAGTACCCCTTACATTTCCCAAAATGCTTCCTTTTACAGTTACTGCAAAATGGAGCGGTAGAGGGTTGTCCGATTCCCTTTTTCTTGAAATTACTACTATTACCCCCACGGAAACCTTGGGTAATCTTTTGTGCCAATTCCTTTTTCCTGTTTTCTTCTCTTGTGCGCACCAGTCCGTCAGTCAAGGTGTTGGCCAGTTCGACCGCATCGTTAATGGTTCGGGGTCTCGCAGCTTTGACTATATCATGAATCTCGCTAATTAGTCCCCAAATATAGCGAGAAATAAGCACCGGCTCTGGCGAACCCAGGGTTGGTACAATTCTAGCATACTCAAAAAATTTCGAAGTATACCCTCGGCAGTCCACGTCCACCATCCGGTGGTTTAGGAACTTATTCGTCATTTGTTCCTTTTCGTAGGTGGGACAAAACTTTCTTTCCACCAATTCCTTGAACTCCTCCCAACTCATGGCATATGCCACATCACTTCCTTTTGCTTGCAGCATCGTGTTCCACCATTCTAACGCCTTTTCCCTGAAAAGGTGGGATGCATACAAAACCCTGTCTTCCTCGGCGCATTTATTTATTTTAATCACTGCTTCGGTCTTTTCTAACCAACGCAGTGCGGCAGTCGCCCCTTCATTGCCTGCAAATTCGACCGGCTTACAGGCAAGAATGTTAGTGCACGGAATGTCTGTTGACTTCGTCTACATCAAGTCTTAGGTCAATATAGGTCGACATAGGGTTTAGAATGTCGAAATTGTGAAATATGTTGTCAGGTTCGCTTATATGAACATTTGTTCATAGGTTCGCTCCTAGTGTCTTACAGGTTCGCTTTTAGGTCATTAGATCAGATAGGTTCGCTTTTAGTACATCATTATGGTTCGCTTTTATGGTCAAGTGGACAGGTTCGCTTTTGTGGCAGTACACATAAGCGAACCAGCCTATAGTATATATACCTGATGTTGTCATTTCAGTTGTAACGTTTTGGAGCGAACCTAGGTCATTGCTTGTGGGACGATACGCTGTCAAACTGTAATCAGAAAGCAATAAAGAAGAAGAAATTAGAAAGAACTAGCTGTTGTAACTTCATATATTCTGATTCCGCCTTTATATATGAAGATGAACTGTCTCAGCTGACTTTTCGGGGTCAAACAACGGTCCTACAAGTGGTATCAGAGCTCAGGACGAGGAGTTCATACTACTACAGCTTAGATCTACAAAAATCTCTGATTTCTACTCTCTTTCTTGCATACTTTTTCGATTTGAAGTGGTTCCTACGGTTGGAATTGTCTGAGATTTGAGTATATTGTGTGAAACTTACTAATAACAAATCCTAGAAAGTTTTAGGTTAAAACTCGGCTTAAAAATGGTTTAAACAGGGTAAAATCAGAGGTCCGCTTTTACGAATAGTTGAGATCCGCTTATAAGACATCATCAGATCCGCTTATAAGACATCGTCTGGTCCGCTGATAAGACATCTTCTGGTTCGCTTATAAGTCAGTTTTTGGTTCGCTCGAAAGACATTGTCTGTTTCGCTTTTAGTGACAGTATAGGTTCGCTTATCTGGATTTAGCTTATTCGGACACTGATAGTTTCTTTTGAGAAAACTTGTTTGATTGCACAAAATTTGGCGAAAATGTTTGATGAACAAGAAAACAAGAATCTTGAAAATCTGAATAACTGGAAAAAGGAAGCTAGGAATGAAACGAGATATGATAAAGAGGTTTATATAAAAAGATACGAAAATTTCTTGTGTATGAAGGATGAATCGATGGAGATGTTGAAAGAAAGATTTTGGGATTTAATTCTCAAATTAGAAAAACATAAGGTTTGGTACTCAAATGATGAAAGAAAGCTAAAATTTGTTGAGGTGTTACCTTTGGAATGGAATAAATTTGTGAATAATGAACTAAAACGAGATTCTTGGTTATCACGTACTGATTTAAGAAGTCTGTTCAACAAAGTTACAAATCAGAGTGGTTATGATTATCGGAGAAAAAGGGAATTATTGGATGAAATAAAAGAAGAATCAAAAAGTATTGATTTGAATGTAATCATTGAAATAAGAAAACGAATTGATGTGTGTCTTGCAGCAAAAAAGAATATGAGATACGATATTAAGAGGGGTTGTTATATTGATAAAAATTTGAATCCTCTTGATTTTGTTAAACTTTTTTGTGCAGGTACATATGAAAAGATGAATGGAGATTGCTTGAAATGTGAAAAATCAGAAACAGATAATGCCAAACTTCTGAAGGATGTAGAGAGTTTGACATTGGAAAACAAAAATTTGAAGATCGAGAAGAAAGCTGATGAAGAACAGATTCCGGGTTTACGTTTAAACTGTGAAAAATTGAGATCTGATAATGACAAACTTTTAAAGATTGTTGAGAGTTTGTCATTAGAAAATAACAATTATAAAAAATTGGAAAATGATTTCAAAAGTCAAATAAAGATTTTACAAGATGAGAGAGATATTTTTGGGAAGAATAATTTGGAAAAACAAAGCGAAATAAACTCTCATCTTGCTAAAATTATTCGACTTGAGCATGAAGCTGAAGATGCTAAAAAGAAAATTGCTGAGTTTGAAAAAGATTTTGAAAGCAAAAGAAAATCTTCAGAAAATGAAGATTTCTGGATCAAACTGGAAAACAAGAATCTAAAAGAGAATGAAACAAGATTTCAAGAAAAGTTAAAAGTTGTGGAAAATGAAAAATTTGTTCTTGAAAAACTTAAAATTGAAAATGATAATTCTATCAAGTCTCATCTTGAAAGAATATCTCAGCTTGAAAATGAAGCTGAGAATTCAAGAGTCAAGATTGATGAACTTGAAAAGAAGTTGAAAGGTTTTGTGACTTCATCAGATAGGTTGAATTTTCCCTGTCCAAAACCAATCAACTCTGTTCCAATAAGTGACAAGGTCACAAATTTTGACAAAGTCAAAATTGAAGATTGTGATGATAAATCTGATGATGAAAAAGAAAAAGAAGAAAAAAGAAAAACATTTTTGAAATTAAATGAAATGTTTAAAAATATTGTTTTACATTCTACTGAGAAAGGTGAATGCTCAAAGCAAAAACCTGTAAAGAAGAGTGTGGAACAGAAACAAAAAGATAAAAAATCAAAAAATTTTCAAAAAGAAAATAAAAGCTCATCAGATCAATCATCCAATCACAATAAAAAATCACAAAATTTTAAAAATGAAAACTTACAAAATATTGGTAATAAGTGGTGCAGGTTTGACCACAGTGCTTCAAAGCCAAATCCAACATTGAGGAGGAGTGCAGATTACCACAAAGCCAGACAGTGTTATGATCTGAGTGTTTGGGGTGAAGGTGATATATGGTATGATAACAGAGTGTGTTACTCTTGTGGAGTTAGAGGTCACATTTCTGTTAACTGCCAGAATTGGAGTTATGAAACGCGAAGATGCTATAATTGCAATATCAGAGGACACATTGCTAGAGATTGCCCAAGGAGATCGATGGGAAGATCGAGGGTTGAATCTCAAAGAACGGCAAAGAAGACAGTCAACGTCAAGCCCAAAGAACAGAAGGTTCAAGAACCTAAAGTTCAGGAAGCAAAAGTAAAACTTTCTCAGGGGCAAAAAGACAGACTGCGAAAGAAGAGGAAGAAGGCCAGAGAATATCTGGAAAGGATTTTGTCCTCGGGTTCTTTGGTTGGTAAGAATAAGAGTTCTGATGAATCGACTCCATCGACTGCAAAGTCAAGCAAGTCGAATCCATCAGATACAAATCTGAGGACAAAAGAGAAAAAGGAGAAAAAGAAGGGTGTCGGCGATGAATCTGACAGATCAAAGTCAGACAAGCCACACTCAGGCAATGATTCTGGTGTGTCAAAACCAGAAGAGCCTTTTGTTGAGGTAAAAACCGTCAAACCCAAGGCTGGTCAGGCTTGGGTGGATCTTTTCAAATGAAAAATCCTGACTTGCCGGAGTTCCCAGGTTGGTAAGTGTGGAACAGGTATCGGCATCTTTCTTGAGAAATTCACAGGTTGGTAACTGTGATATTTCGAATTACAAAAGACTAATCAAGGACATTAAGTTGTACTTGATTTCTCTTTCCGACAAGTGATAAAATATGGGGTTCTTTCATTGTAAAAATAAAATAAAAAAAAGAATGTAACAAAGTGATGATCTTGCCCCTACCCGTATTTGTGAAATGACACACAAAACTAATTTTCCGGAAAAACCATTCTGATTAAAACAAACTTAAGTGTTTTGAAATCTAAATGGGAAAATAGTTTGTTGTCTGGGGAAGTTCTGATTGTTTATGCAAAATGAATGGCGAATTGAAGTGATTCGATATTAGTTTGTCATTTTATTTGTACAGTTTTCAAATTTTCCTTGAAAATCAAAATTGAAACATATTTTGATTTTAGGGGGAGAAAAATTTAAAAAAAATTAGAAAATTTGAAAATTCCAAAAACATTGAAAAAAAACAAAAATGAGTTTTGTTGATAAAAGAGGAAATGATAGTACATCAGTGGACTATCACAACATGCTAAGGAAATGAATTGTCAAAAGTTATAAACGGTCTCACTGATGATGTGACGATAGGTTTTCGTACATTTAGTAGATTTATTCGGGATATAAACCTAAACTTTCAAACTTGTGAAATTTGTGGGGAACACTACTTGGATATATAGGTAACCCCTGAAATCTCGTTTGAAAGGTCTCGTATTCTGATATACTAGGTGTTTATACTCTATGATGTCTGAGGTATTATTCCGGGACTTCTGCTGAACGGTAGTTCTGACCTAGTCCTTGGATAATACTTTGCCTTAAATGCTTGAAACATAGCATAAAGCCCTCAGCTGATTAGACAATAAAATTGATAATCATCTGTTGTAGCTGAAAAGATCCTCTAAAGGGGACATACTGCAAAGTCGAAGCTGATATCTCTCTGCTAAACGGAAGTTCTGACCTGAGATCCCTCAGTTCTCGCATCCCCTAATTTATGTACAGGCATCATTGTAGTATTCTTACCTGTAAGACTGAATATTGGAATTCTGGATACGGGAGTATATTCAAGAGGTGGGACACAAGAATGAGCTAAGTTCTTAAAACATCTAAATCGTATCCTGAATAGATTGAAAATTGTGTGAAAATTTAAGAGGACAACTATATCGTCAATCTACGTGAATCGTTTAGAACTTAAAATGATTAAAGCTTAACGGTGCTAGTGATTTGTCTCAAGATCTGATATGATCCTCTTACACAAACTCACAAAAATATGTTTGTTTAAAGTTCATTTCTGCATTTTAATTGTTGTTATTGCATTTGTGTTTCATATTTTTGAAAAGTCAAAAAGATTTTCGACCAACTGATGTTGAAGAGCTGATATTCAAAATTCGAGTGCTAAACATGATGAACAGGTTTGGGAGAACATATTGAAAACTTTGAATGTCATATACAAATATTTTGAAAGGTTGTATGCTTAGTTAATCAAGGTCATTCATTTGAACTTGATGTAACTAATGTGTTTATTGAATAATGATATCTACCAGTAAGTTTATGGGAATTCGATTGTTATAAATTTGTGAAACTTATGGAAAGGTAGAGAATATGCAGGGTAAACAGGTTTGGACTTCATTATTCCCAACGGAGGCAAAATGTCAAAGCTTGAACCAGATATCTCAAATTCTAGCATATTGAGAGGGGGAGTCAATGAAAGGGGGAGTCTGGATCAACAGTTAATGGGAAGACTGAAGTTGGAGCCAGGATATAATCCTGAAACTTGTAAAGATAGAGTGCTTAAGATGAGAAGACAGAGAGTTGAAGAAAAGTCAAAGACCGAAGACTCAGGAGCTGAAGATTGCTGAAGACTACGTCAACATCCAAGGGGGAGTCTGTTAGTGCACGGAATGTCTGTTGACTTCGTCTACATCAAGTCTTAGGTCAATATAGGTCAACATAGGGTTTAGAATGTCGAAATTGTGAAATATGTTGTCAGGTTCGCTTATATGAACATTTGTTCATAGGTTCGCTCCTAGTGTCTTACAGGTTCGCTTTTAGGTCATTAGATCAGATAGGTTCGCTTTTAGTACATCATTATGGTTCGCTTTTATGGTCAAGTGGACAGGTTCGCTTTTGTGGCAGTACACATAAGCGAACCAGCCTATAGTATATATACCTGATGTTGTCATTTCAGTTGTAACGTTTTGGAGCGAACCTAGGTCATTGCTTGTGGGACGATACGCTGTCAAACTGTAATCAGAAATCAATAAGGAAGAAGAAATTAGAAAGAACTAGCTGTTGTAACTTCATATATTCTGATTCCGCCTTTATATATGAAGATGAACTGTCTCAGCTGACTTTTCGGGGTCAAACAACGGTCCTACAAAGAAATTCTTTGTAGGTTCAACCAGTCGTTGCTACTTTCATTTTCTTAAGAAATGGGGCTTGAACCACATTATTATTATTATTATTATTATTATTATTATTATTATTATTATTATTATTATTATTATTATTATTATTATTATTATTATTATTATTATTATTATTATTATTATTGCCGCCCCCGTTGACACTGTTACTGAAATTATCGTCGCGGGTGCGTTTGCTATGATTGGCTTGTGAAGGTTCAACGGGATTCTTAGCAGCAGCGACGATTGAGGGGATAGCGTTGGCTATTCCCTGAGCAACGATATTTTCGATATCTTGTCTATTGAGAAAATGGTGTTCATTATTAGGTTCAGATTAGTTAACTTCATTTTCCGGTTGGTTTACTGCGTTTTCCATCTGAATAATTAACAATATATATAAATTATTGTCACAAAATGGATAACAATTAAACACAATAAGGCAATCAAAACACAATTAAGTCAACACATATAGCCAAAATCGTCGACATTGCGACCTTTATATTTTTACATATTATGCGTCCAGGGTGGGGTTCGGCTACAAAGTCCATTTTTCCTACAAAGTGTACAAAGTCATAAAACACCACAATTTCAGCCATAAAACACACTCAAAACCCACAAATAACAAAGTGAATGTCACTAAAACACAATATTCAAACCCTAACAGTCCATAAAAACCTCAAACACACCATCATAGAACTATGAATATAAAACACAACATGATAATCAACATAAAACACACTAATGTTAGTCACTCGAAAATCAAAGCCTTATCATCCAAAACACAACACAAAACCCGCAATATGGTGTTTTAGTAATCTTCACTTTATTACTTGTGGATTTTGAGTGTCTTTTATGGCTGAAATTGTGGTGTTCTATGACTTTGTACACTTTGTAGAAAAAATAGACTTTGTAGCCAACTCCCACCCTATGCGTCCATACAAACCAGCTATTTTACAGATGAGTTATTTTAATTATTATTATTATTATACAATATTATATTATTTTATAGGTTATATTATATAATATTTCACATTTTATTATTATTATTATACATAACATGCAACTTTGGTTAACGGGTCCTTCAGAAACGACGCTCCCTCTCGTCGTACTTCCACGTGATGTTTTCCTCCACTTCTCGAATCCGATTTCCCGCATCCACCAATTCCTCGCCATAACGGCGCAATTCGGCAACGTTCTCCGGGTTCATGGGTGGAAAAGGTGCAGGCTCAGGATCAAACTGGGGAAAGTAAACATTAGGATTATTCATGAAATTCTGGAAGTGCCAGTCACTTGTCCACCATTCTTCCAACTGTCTATTAAAAGGTTGTAGATTCACAATTGGGTCTGGAATAGCAGGTTCCAAATTGATAGGAAGTTCAGATTGGGCAGGGAAATTGAAAAGGGTTTCGTCAGCAGGTCCGATGAGGTCACAGTTCGCCAGTTTTCTATCGAGTTCCTCCCAAGGTGGCAACTCCTGAGCTTAAACAGAGCTCTCCCCTACTTCATTTCCCTTTCCTTTTGGATCCTCCGTCTTTTTCACCTTTTGGGCAGCTGGCTTCTTCTTGCGTCCACGCTTCCAGTCCAGAAGCCTTCTCATCTTTTTAGGCTTTGGTTTCTCCTGTGACTGGGCCTGAAACACTAGTGGCTTCTCGGTGTCAGCCTGATAACCGGACTGGGTTCTGGAAATCTCCATATTAGAAGTATGGATAGTGAAACTTCGGAGGGCTTTCGATAGTTCATTCATGCTGTTAGGCACACATGAAGAAACACACAAAAATTTCAAGTTAAAATTTTATTTATTGTAAATTTAATTTTCACAGAATCACAAAATGGCAAATTTGAAACTTAAGTATTTCTCAAATACTTAAGTCGCTTAAATCAGTGGCTCTGATACCACCTTTTCTGTCACGGCCCCTGACCCAGTTTCCCAGTTCGGACGCCGCGGAACTATTAACCCGTGGTATTGATGTTTGATTTGGCAGCGGAAATTTTAACAGGATCGTTTAACTGAAAACACCAATTTATTTTATTTCAAGTTTTGGGAAAACCCCGTAATTTACAATAAAGGAATTTCACTGGGAAATCCCCTGATTTCAAAAAACATGTTTATTTATTTACTGAGCCACTTCATTCAAGCTGGTAGTGCTACGCGGCACTTTTCCTTGTTCACAATGAATCACCTGAAACATGTTGAAAAGGATTTTATCAGCGGGAAAAACTGGCGAGTCAATCAATTTGTATAAAACGACACATTGTTATAATTTACAGTATTAAGAGCGATTACAATTGTTTATCTTATAATTATCTGGTCCAATTGTCACTCGACCGGATCTATGACTGTGGTCATATCACTATTGGGTCCGTTCACCCAAAAGTGACGTGTATCACTATTTAGGTCTGTTCACCTATAAGTGATAAAACAACAGTAATGTGCACAATACCCCACTTACTGCCAGTAATTTAAGATAACAAAGACTTAATCCCTGTAAAATATAACTGGAAAACATTTAGGGTTTTACAAAGAAACTTTGATAAAAACAGAATGACTCACATTGCAAGTTTAAACGGACAGAGTCTGCCTACTGATTAAGCCTGGTAACCTAGTTAAAATAATAATGCAAACGAAACTAGGTCAGTAACTTAATACAACATTTACGATAACTCACGAGATCGAAACCCTCACGACGAATGACAAAGTATAGCCCGTATTCAGGCAACACTTAAACATCCATCGGATCGGTTTTAATCGATCGGACATTGTATCGTAGCAGTGGTCGAGCTATTACCCTGTTATCGCATCAAAGATTCGGGACTTTAGAGTGAAATTGGAAAGAAAGAGCCCAACTAAACGTACGAAACGAATTTTTACGTTGAAACAGTCACCCCATGCAAGTGCCAAACCCCTGGGCTTTATACTGGATTTTGGTCTCCCCCGCGTGTCGCGACAGCGACCCACCTAGGCTAGGTGTGCCTGGTGTCCTGCTTAGCCTTGCTGAGTCGAAACTTTTTCAAATTACGTGTTTTACTAACGTTTTTGAGGATAATTATCAATTAGGGGATACCCCCTTGTGTTTTAGGGGGCCCTGATCCTAGTTTTGGCCGTTTTAAAAATTATGGGTCACGCCATATCACTTGTGGGTCTCAATTAGGGTTTCCTAACGGGCATTATTAAAATAAGAAATAATAACTTTGGCAAGGGTTATTACATTATACATCAGTGTACACCTCCTTATTCTCCACAACCAAATGATATGGCGGAACGAAAGAACCTTACATTGAAAGAAATGATGAACGCCATGTTGATCAGTTCTGCGGTGAGCCAGGACATGTGGGGGGAAGCCATTCTCTCAGCCAATTATCTTTTAAACAAGATACCACTCAAAAAGAGGGACGAAACTCCATATGAGTTATGGAAAAGATGGAAGCCTTCATACAAATACTTGAAAGTGTGGGGGTGCCTAGCAAAGGTGATTCTATCACCTCCTAAGGCTCTTAGGATAGGACCCAAAACTGTTGATTGCGTATTCATTGGGTATGCGCATCAAAGTAGTGCACATCGCTTTCTTGTACATAAGTCCAAGAATCAAGATGTACACGAAAACACTATCATGGAGGTGAATCCTAATGTGGTTTCATACTTTGAAAATGTGTTTCCTTTGAGAGGACAAACACATGCAACGTCATCAACACCCAATTTTGAAGTAGGTGAAAGCTCATCTACACCAGTTGATGAGGTAGTTCATGATAAGACATATAAACGACCTGAGGTTGAAGAAGGCGATCGTAGGCGAAGCAAAAGACCAAGGGTTGAAAAATCCTTCGGTCCAGACTTCGTTAGCTATATGGTTGAGGGCGAGCCCAATACATATCGTGAAGCGGTTTCCTCTTCAGAAGGGCCTCAATGGAAAGAAGCAATAAAGAACGAAATTGATTCTATATTGCAAAATCATACTTGGGAGTTAGTAGATCTTCCACCTGGTTACAAACCACTTGGATATCGTTGGATATTCATACGGAAGATGAAAACTGATGGAAGTATTGATAAATACAAGGCTAGGTTGGTGATTAAAGGATTTAGACAAAAGGAAGGTCTAGATTACTTTGATACCTACTCGCCTGTGACGCACATAACCTCGATTAGATTGGTTCTTGCTATAGCGGCTTTAAGAAATTTGGAAGTTCACCAAATGGATGTTAAAACCGCATTTCTAAATGGCGATTTAGAAGAAAAGATTTACATGTAGCAACCTGAAGGTTTCTCCGCCCTAGGTCAAGATGGTAAAGTATGTAAACGCGTCAAGTCTTTGTATGGCTTGAAGCAAGCACCAAAACAATGGCACCAAAAGTTTGATCATGTCATGATTGACAATGGTTTCAAAATAAATGAGTGCGACAAATGTGTTTATTTCAAAGACACAAATGAAGGTTATGTGATCTTATGCCTTTATGTAGATGATATGCTTATCATTGGGAGTAATGATAAAATTATCAAAGCTACTAAAAGCATGTTGAAAGCGAGATTTGATATGAAAGACATGGGTTTAGCGGATGTAATTCTTGGAGTAAAGATCATAAGAACCCAAGATGGTCTTATGTTAAGTCAATCTCCCTATGTGGATAAAATTATTGAAAAATTCAATTCGGGAGATACGAGTGTAGCTCGAACTCCAGTTGATACCTCCCAACATCTAACGAAAAATAGAGGAGAGGGAGTTGCTCAGTAGAGTACTCAAGAATTATTGGCAGTCTAATGTATCTAATGACATGTACTAGACCCGACTTGGCTTACGCGGTGAGTAGGCTAAGTAGATATACTAGCAATCCAAGTCATGAACATTGGAAAAGTATAACGAGGATGCTTAGATACATAAGATAAACAAGAGATTATGGACTGCATTATACCTGACAACCAGCAGTAATCGAAGGATACACTGATGCAAACTGGATATCGGACAATAAAGATTCCAAATCAACAAGTGGTTATGTGTTTACACTTGGAGGAGCTGCTATTGCTTGGAAGTCTTCTAAGCAAACGGTTATAGCAAGATCCACAATGGAATCCGAATTTATCGCCTTGGATAAGTCAGAAGAGGAGGCAGAATGGCTACGTCAATTTGTGGAATATATTCCAAGATGGCCAAAGCCTTTGCCAGCCATATGTACACATTGTGATAGCCAATCAATGATTGGTAGAGCTCAAAGCTCGATGTACAATGGCAGATCAAGGCACATTCGACGTAGACATAACACGGTACGACAACTATTCTCAACGGGTGTTATCACAATTGATTATGTGAGATCAAAGGATAACATTGCGGACCCGTTTACAAAAGGATTAAGCAGAGAGTTAGTTGAAACGTCGTCAAGAGGAATGGGACTAAAGCCCTTGATAAATGGGAATATGAGGGAAACCTAACTTAGTTGACTGGAGATCCCAAGATCTAAGTTCAATAGGACAACTTAATCATATTACCAAAACGGAGTCACTGTGGGGGAGTACCCCAAACCAAATAAAAGGGAGTTATATACTTCCTAGTCCATTCCAATCAGTGACATTGAAGTGAGGCTAAGCGTATTAAGGTTAACGATTTCGGGAAATCAGATAACCATGATGCTTTTAATGATTCATGGGAATCACCTATGTGAGAGAGAAGTAGGGTCGCTTCAAATGGCTTTGTGGGGTGCGTAATCCTAGAGCTCTCACAGAACCAGGCTAGTGTTCCAGGACCATAATAGGACACGACAATGAGGGGTTGGCCAGACTAGGGAGAGTATTGTGTGAAGTGTATTGTCACTTACACAAATGGGGGTATGTTCAAGGACATCGCGTCTACAAACCGCTAGTAAGCTAAGTATACTTCACAGAAGAAGGTTCAAAGATAACAACCTACCTATCTTGCAATACTCAACTATCGGAGTATATCGTTGAAACGTGTAAGGAAAGATCGATTTCCATTCATGTGGGGGATTGTTGGAAATTTTGTGAAAATAACATTTTTCACAAATATAGGAAAATGATTTTTTCCTATTTTGGACTAGAAATAAATATAAGAAGAGGTTTCTTTATATATTTATTTGTGTGTTTGTGTTCTATGTTGGAAGAGTTTCGCAACGAAGTAAACCACGTCCACAATGGAGCTAAGATGAATGAGATATTGATGCTCAAATTTTGGTGTTTGAAACATTAAATGCTGAAATAAGGGAAAGTGGCACCTTGTCCCACATAGGAGGATAGATGAAACTTAAATGGGTATTTAAGTGGGAACTCTCCATCCTTAATGTTTCATGGAAGCACATACTAAGTGTACTCGCGAAGGGTGCGGAGCACCCTAACTCGCACATGCGCGCGTGGCGTGGGCGATGTGGAGCAATGTGGCGCTTTGATGGCGCACTTTGCACTTTGCACGCGCGCATGAGCGTGCAAGACGTGCGTGCGCGCACTAGTCTGTCTTGCGCGCGCACGCCCGCAGAAGCTTCCAACATTTATAACAGTGCTGTTACATTTTAGCATTTGAAACTGACGAGTCAACGGTTTTGACTGATAATTAAATGACGAATTAAACTGCATTGAAGACGTTTAATGCAATTTAATTCTCCCATTTAATTCGTTTTACAGTTTCATCTCAACATCTGCAGTATAAATAGGAGCACCTGCTGCAGAACCAAGACACTAGTAACACAACAGTGTATGCAACTTTCTATCTACATCTTTCTGATCGTTATCTTGCTCTCTTCAAGGTAGCCTTCGGGTTTTGTGTCAGCTCCGGCAGTATGCTGCTTCGGCTGTTGTACCCTAGGAAACAAAACGAGTGCTCCTGGGAGTCTCGGAATTTGTTTTCAGGGAAGCGCGTTGAACATCTGTTTCTTCTTCTTTTCTTGTATTTGTTTATTTCAGTTGTAAAAGTACCTTAATTTTGAGCTTTCTTTATTTCTGTATTGTACTCATATAATAAAATTTGTTTTATTTTATTTATTTATGCGAACGGTTTCTACAGGTTAGAGGGTTTAGGTTTTTTTTCGTGTTAATACACATGTGTAGTACTATTTAAAAAAAAATTATATACTAAAATAGCGACTTTTAATAAAAACAAATTGTTAGTGTTTTTTAGACAGGTCCCCTCTCCCTTGCCTCCCGATATGTTTACATCGTCGCAAGTTTTTTTATTATAAGAGAGTAATTTATACATAACAGTAGTTTTCTTTTGAATATAAATATAAATACTATATTGAAATATACCTTCACAGAATGATCATGATCGTAAAATCTCCCAAAGTCCAAAATGTGTTCCTTCATCCGGTCTCCAACACTACGCTACTATAGTTGTGGGTCAACAAGTGTAGCTTTGGGCTTTATGTGAGCATATGTTTCTTTATTGAGTTCCACAAAATTTCTACGATTTTCCACAACAAAAAAATGATAAATAGAAATTTTAAAAGCATAACGACTATAAATCACAAATATTCTAACGGTACGTGGGTGACATCCCACACTAGTACTATGATTAAGATAAACAACAAACAAGTAAAATAAGAGAGAATTTATGAAAAAATTTATGAAATGTTTCCAACATGTTGTAGTTTTAAAGTTACTTAAATTTCGTAGGTGTCACGTCAGTCACCTATTATAACATTTGATTGTGGACGCATGCGGCCATCGTGACTTTTGTAATATCACTATATGGATTTGTCTAGTTGGCTATATGAAAAAGAAATTAGTTGTTAATAATACGATCATTTTTTTTAATTAATAAGCAATTATGCAAATAAACAATACAAAAACCACGGCACACTATAAACAATACAAAAACCACGGCACACGAATATTATGAAAAAAAAAAGGGTTTAAAAGTAATGCCACGAAACTTGAATATTAACCTTAAAATACTTAAAATTGAATTAGTTTTTTTTTCCTTACACCTTAGAATCAACCATTTTGTAATCGTGAAAACCTAGCAATATCTTGGTGACGGTTTTATCCATAGCAATTAATCATATTGTAGTAATCATGATGGGGATGGTTTTTATGACATTTTTTTAAGACTTTGTCGGAGAAGTATCCATCACAAAAATGTGGCGATGGAATTCTTTGCGACAGTTTGAGTTTACGACAGAATTTTCATCGCACAATAATTTTAGTAAAACTTTTTAAAATTTTATTATGCTGAATTTAATTTGTGAAGGAACTTTCTACGCAAAAATGTAGGCAAGCGGTTGCTAAAGCCCGTCACTAATGTTGTGACGGAGTAGCGATGGATATGTTTTGTCGCAAACTGGTCTCAGAGTAAAAACAGTAATTTGTGAAGGAACTTCCTACTCTAAAAGGTCGGTCGCTAATGTAATGTTGCGAAGGTGAACAAACCGTCGCTAAAATTTAGTCGCTAATGCTGTGACAGAGTTGCGAGGGATATGTTTTGTCGCAAACTGGTCGCAGAGTAAAAACGCAATATTTACTACTGTTTTTTTCCATCGTAATCTTAGGAAGTCCGATTGTTCCATCTCAAGATAGATATCGTTGATATTAATTCGGTAGTTGTGTCTGGTAGAAAAGAACAAAAAGAACATTACAGAATTTTGAATTATTTATATGCAGAAATGGTGAATAGTGGTGGACAGCAGGTGTTTATGTTGCCTAAATTGGTGCCGGAAACTGTGCATATAACTCATGTGAGTGTATCATTCTCTCTGTTGTTATAATCCGCTGAATCTGCAATCTTTTATTTCATTTTATCTATAACATAAAAAAGTGTTCTTTTTATATCAAAAGATTATTATTCTTGCTACACTAAATACATGAACTGGCTATACCTATTAAATACGATGAATTTGAGAAAACATGCGATTCTAATCACTCAACTAATCATATCTCTGTATAGTATTATAGCCTAGTGACATCTTAGGGGGTGAGATAAGGCTTAAAAACCATTAGATTCTGGGTTAGATTCTCATAAGGGGTTTTTTCCCAGATTTATTGGGTTTCTTCCTGAATTGGTGTATAGCCATTGTTGCCTAATGGAGATGGATATGATCGGGTGATTCCGCTGATGAGACTATGATACTCCAGTGATCCAAATTTGACGTTCGAAAAAAAAAAATAACCATATCTAGATAACTAAATAAGTGAATAGCGTTCGACTTCGTATACCAACAATGTTGTCTGATTTGCTATAAGAAGCTCATGAATTTGTTTTTTGTTCCAGAGTGGAGAATTCCCAAAAGGTCACGACAGCACTCAATTAACCTGGTACTTGTGTACTACTCTCACTAGAGCTCGCTTAAGCTTGAAGTTCTGATGGAATTGATAACCAGTACACCAAAAATGCTCGCACGATACACATAATCTCGTTATTAATTAACAGGGCCGTCTCCGAAAATCACAAAAAAAAAAAAAAAAATTAGCCCTGTTTGAGATAAAAAAAAATTGGGCCCTATTCGCAAGTCTCCATATAATATAAACTCTTCAATCATTCAATCAAATATATAAATACTAAAAACCCATAATGCTACGATAATTGTTATGAAATAGATAAAACAAATCCGGGCCCTATTTGCAAATCTCCTCACTGCTGTCGTGCTGCGACTGAATCATTGAAAGTCTAAATCACTGCGAAATTGTGAAATTCCCTGATCTGATCGAATGATGATTGACGTTTTGTTTCCAGTTTCCCTCTTCCCAATTCCCTGTGCGATATACTATACTGCCTGCGACATTGCAACGTTTTGTTTCCATTCCCTGATCTAGCAGGCCCTTATTTTTGTTTAGACTAGTCACTTGGGCTTGTTAATTGGGCCATTATTTTAAAACTTTTAAACAGGCCTTTATTTAAAAAACTTTTGGTGTTTTAGCAGGCCCTTATTTAAAAAACTTTGGGTGTTTTAGCAGACCCTTATTTATACAAACATCCATAAATTTTTTCTGAATATATATATATATATATATATATATAAATGTAAAAAAAATTCGGACCCTATATTGATTTGGGCCCTGATTACAGGCACCTCCTGCATCCCTGATATACGGCCCTGTTAATTAAGTTTTTACATAATCATACTTACTATTAATGTTGTAAATGCCTTGGATAAGTTTTTTTTGTTTCAATGGTGTTGAAGATCAAGTGCTCGGGATATAAAAAACACAGCTTGAAATTTATTTATAACTTTGCTAAATGTCATTGATGGTGAACTTAATAATGGTCTGTAAAACTATCTTTACTAGTTCATTCACAATATTAGTGAATAATTGTAGGAACTAGGTTCACTCTTTATAAAAATATATTACAAAATATATAATAACGAGACTCTCGTTATTCGTAGAAAATATGATAGTACAATCCGGTTACAAGACTATATGAAAAATAAATAAAATACAAATACATTGTACCAATCTTGATTCAAGCCAGCGTCTTTGGAAGAACTTCAACCGCACCATCTTGTACGAACCTCCGCTGCAAGAATGAACAAACTATCGTTGACGGTTTTGGTTGAGGATCGTGTTTGACACGGGGCCCTTAAAACAGATTCTGCGCCTCCTCTCAGACGGTCTGTTTCCAGGATACAACAACCAAAGCAGTAGTTGTACTGCCGGAGATGGCTCTCACGCCCGAGATTACACCGGGTATAATTATGTGTTATGGAAATAGATGAAGTTGATAAAAGGATAATTTAGAGAGTGCTCCTCTCTAAAATTCCATGGAACAAAAGAACCTCCTTTTTGTGTATCTCTCTCATATATCTTTAGAATGAGTCCTCATTCTTTTTATAATCATACACATAAAGAGCTAATTAAAACTCAATCAATATTGTCATAAGTTAGACAATTAAACAAGATATTAAACCTTGTGATCAATAGGTTTTAATTTCTCATTAATCTTGTACTAAACAAGATATTTAATATTGTAACATACAATATTAAGGTTCAATCAAATGGATTATAGTGGTCAACTCGAAACGCTCATTTCCATTCATGACAGAATTAAATGAGTTGAGACCATTTAGACATTAACTCACTGGTGGTTGACAAGTTTTCCTGGTCGCTCATGCGCGTAGGCGGACCCGCAACATGGCTATTGTCCAACTAGTATTCTATTACTGCCTGAACCGAGTTGGCAGTTCATGCATCACGCTACATGGACCTTACGCCACGCCATATGGAGCCGCGCATCACACGGATGCCACTACGTGTACCAGGATGACACCTGGTCATGTGCCATCCATACTCATGCGCCACACGGATGCCACTACGCATACCAGGACGCCACCCGGTCATGCGCCATCCATACTCATGCGCCACACGCACTCTCCGCCCTAGCCAATGACGTGCGCCATGCGCCTAAGGAGCTCACGCCGCATCGACATTCCATGGCATCCGCCTACGCCACCTAAGGGTGCGCCATAAGCGGACCCGCCATGTATCTGACCACGCGCTCATGGACAAAAATACAAAGGCGGTGTGCGAAGTTCGAAGTGCACTACATAGGGCCTATAGCCCACGGCACGCGCGCATATGTGCACGAGTAAGGGTGCTCCGCACTCTTTCGGGTCCCCACTAGTGTTTGCCTTTAAGGAAACAATATACAAGGAGTGCTCCTCCTTATAAACCACTTTAAGTTTTGTCATCCCACCTATGTGGGACAAATTGACAAAACTAATCCATTTTATTCATATTTGTTTGTTCCAAACATACAACTTCAAGCTTCGATATCTCATTCATCTTAGCTCTATTTGGACATAGTTTGAACACAAACCATAAATAATTATTTATACAACACATATATAAATATTATTGATGTCCAAAATATGTAGTGAAAAACTCATTTTCACTAAAATTTCCAACAATCCCCCACATGAATGGAGATCGATTAAAACATACAAAATTCCCCGATGAAAACTCGACAGTCGAGTATTGCAGGATAGGTAGGTGTAGCCTTTGAACCTCCCTTTGTGAAGCATACTTAGCCTACTAGGGTTTTGTAGACGTGATGTCCTTGAACAACCCCCCATTTATGTAAACGACAATATACATTCACACAATACTTTCCCTAGTCAACCTTGATTGATTAATAAGTTTAAATGAGCGATGATTGACATTGAGTGATTGATGTTGATGTTGTATGATTGGCGATTAAATCATAATACTAGCTTTATATGGTCTTATGAACTTGACAACGTAGCAGGCATGGAGTCTTATATCGGTGTAAGCTTGTCTGACAAACTATTAGGCAGTTGATGGTGGAGATAAATTCACATATTGATGTTTACTTACGATTGAAGTTGATGTGCACAGTTTGATGTTAAAACGTGATTTGATAGAATTGCTAAAAGTTTATAAACCGTTAACTCCTTGTTTTATTAAAACTAGGACTCACTCAGCGTAATTGACTTTTTTAGAATGCATGTCAGGTTGACAGGTTGGTGCTTTGATAGGAAGTCCACGACATGGATTAAAGACTCCCTTTCTCTTCATCTTGGTATCTTATCAACCTTACATGACCAATTATATTATTTAAATATTATGATAAATTGGAAGAGTTATTGTATTTGACATTTGATGTAATTTCCCGTTGCCATGTGATGATTATTATCAGTTTAAGAACTAAGTTTTGGCGCAATGATCCAACTGTGTGGCTTCTCGATTTTGGGCCTTACAAGTTGGTATTAGAGCCATAGTTTGAGAGATTCAGGCATTCTTCGATGCCTGAACTTAAACTGAGACTGAGACATAGTATAGGATGCCAAAAAGGGAAGCCCGAAGCCATGGGTACACGATTTGATATTGATTGTAGGATGCCTTGCATCTAGGACAAAGAACTTGAATGTCAAAGTTGTTATGACGAGGGATGGTTTAACCCGAAAGGTAAGGTAGATGTTAATGCAATTAGCCACTGTTATTTGCTGCTTAATCTGCTCGTAGTAATCTGGATTGTTTCCAGGCATGGCAAAGTTATTGTTCACTTTTATATTAGGGATTGATTATGATGGCTCGCGGTGGTACACGTGGTGGTTGTCGAGGTGGACGTGGTGGTGAACCCCAAGTCACCCGAAGGAATACCAAACTAACTGAGCCTGAACGTGAAGAAACTATTCCTATTGAAATGGAACTACACTCTCCACACTATGATGAAAGTTTCACTTTGGAGCCTGTCATCAGAGAATTTATAGCTAATGAGGTTTACAAGGTCATTCACAACACCATGCCATCGATTATGATAGAAGTCCTCCACATGGTCGGCCCTATAGTAATGTGAGGTAAGGCTTGGGCATAAGGTCTCCACAAAACTAGGGCCACTATTTTGTAAAAAAAAAAAACCATATATATATACTAAAGATGTTGGGCCATGTTTAATTTGGGTCTGCATTTGCTAAATAATGACTAGGGCAGAGTAAGAAATGGTTTGCTATTGTCGACAGTGAAAGTGTAAAATATGGTTGCTAGTCGATTTGGTCGAAAATTTTCTTGGTTTCTGGATTTTACGATTTTCTTACTAACTAGTCGAATCTAGTTGATTGTCAATCTTTTTTTGCTCGGAAACTATTTGAAGAGTGATGCCGATTTTATGTGATTTATGGCTTCTTCAATTCTTTGATTTATTAAGGGAAATCGTTAATTTTTTTTGTTGATTTGATGATTTCTAATTTTCGGTTTTAATTTCTGGAAGTATGTATCCTGCTTTACATAAGGTTTCATATGTATTTCAGAGGTTTCTTTGTGCTAAGAAGTAAGAACGATTCTATCATGATTTTCTTTCATCAACTATTTAGCTATAAATAAACATTTTTTGAATTGACTCATTTTGATGTGACCCACCTTTTTCCTAGGATTAGGGTGACACTAAAAGGGCCACCAAATTTGGAGTCCGCTTTGGGCCTCCAAATAGGTTGGGCCAACCCTAGTTCTCTGAACTCTGAAGGGCAAGGAACTTGGGAAATAGGTTGGGCCACTCCTTACATACCTCAACAAAATGGTGTGGTGGAGCGGTGTAACCGAAGTGTTATCGAGACGATCTGAAGTATGTTGAAAGCAATGAATGTTCCACATTTTTATTGGGGTGAAGCGGAGAGGCATGCCATTTATTTGCTGAACACGTCACCTACACATGCACTTATGAACAAGACTCCATTTGAAGCTGATAAGGGAAAACCGCCAAACCTGGAATATTTAAAGGTATTCGTGTGTGTTGAGTTTGCTAAGTTGCCACCTAAGAAACTAAAGAAACTAGAGGACATGAGTAACCCTCGAGTTTACTTTGTATCAGAACCTGGTTATGGTGGATATCGGATGTACAACCCTGTGAACAAGCGAATTATTGTTAATCGAAACATGAAATTTTTTGATGGAATAAAAGAGATGGATCTGGGAAAAACAAGATGAACAGGTACCTGGCTGGGATAATTTTATTATGAAGATGGATAAATGGGTTGAAAGTGGCAGCAATGAGGAAGCATCCCAAACCCAAAGTCATACGGAACAAGCTGGTCCAACTGATGAGTAGTCAGCTCATCCCGAGCAATCTTATGCTACTGAGTCAGAAGGGGGTTAGTCTCTGGGCAACTTTTAGACACTTGTTACAAACACCATAAGTGACAGTTCAGAAAAATCAGGTCGGTATTCATTGACATTCGATATTCCAACCTCGTCCACAGTAGTTTCATTTGATAATGCTCTCACAAAAGGTTTTAGACCCAAGAATGAGGTTTGTTTGAGAACTCTTCCAATAGAGATTAATTAAGATGAAGATGAATTGATGTTATCTATCGATGAGCAACAGTCCTACTCTGAAGCAGCGGGTAATATTGATTGGGAAAGAGCCACGAGGTAAGAGATCGAATCCATAGAAAAGAATAAGACTTGGGTATTGACAAAGCACAAAATTCCATTGGTTTAAAGTGGATTTTTAAAATAAAATAGGATTCAACCGGTGAAATTGTAAAGCACGATTGGTTGCAAAGGGGTATGTGAAACAATATGGGGTTGACTACGAAGAGGTATTTGCTCCACTAGCATGGATGGAGACGATTCGACTTATTCTTGGGTTGGTTGCACACAAGGGGTGGATGGTACATCACCTAGATGTAAAAATCGGCATTTTTTTTCTTGGGGAACATAAGGAAGAGGTCTACGTTGATTAACATGAAGGCTTTGTGAAAAAAGGATCCGAAGGAAAAGTGTATAGGTTAGCAAAGGCTCTCTATGGTTTAAAGCAGGCACCAAGACCGTGGAACTCCAAACTTGACCTTACACTAAATCAACTTGGCCTTGTTAAGTGTAAAAAAGATCATGCTATGTATAATAGACATACTAAGGATTCCATACTTATTGTTGGGGTACACTTGGGTGACTTAATAGTAACTGGATCAAACAAAGAGGATATTTGTCTATTTAAGAAGAAGATGGAAAGTAAGTTCAAAATGACTGATTTGGGATCGTTAGCTTATTATTTGGGAATAGAAGTGAAGCAATCAGCACACAGTATTCAAATAAAACAATCTGCTTATGCTATGAAAATCGTAAATGAATAAGGTATGATGGAGTGTAATGCCAACAAAGTTCCAATGGATCCAGGGATGAAACTACCAATAAAATAAGGCGGTGAACCGGTTAATGTCACTATGTATAGGCATATGATTGGGTGCCTACGTTTTCTCTTACATAGACGACCCGACATTAGTTTTGTTGTTGGTCTAGCAAGTCATTACATGGCGGAGCCTAGCGAAAGTCATTTAGGAGTTGTGAAACAGATCAAGTATGGATGGAGTGAAAACAACTCACTTATTGTAACATCCACCAAAATGGGTCTTAGAAAACCCGACTCGTTGTAAACTGGATCCTAAATGAGTAAATAGAAATGAGAATTTTCGTAACTAATATAATTATTTTCCGCTAAAATGTAAATATAAAAATGAAAATATTAACTTTAAAAATAAAGGTCACTTAGATCCGTTAATAAATGCAAAAAAAATAAGTATCTAGGTTATATTGGTTTGTAAAATAAAATTAAAACAAGTTAAAAGCTTCAGGGACTAAATTCAGCAAAAATGCAAACTTACACCCCCTTCATGCGAGTTCATGCACCTCCTAGTCCCACCCCACGCGCTTCCACTCGTCCTAGCGCGTGGGTTACACGCACCTGCGTGTTGTCCTTCTCCTCCGCCTGTTTCGCGACTCGAGAGCTCCAAAACCCGATCCGTTTCGATTTGATTTGATTTGTTTCGCGACGTTTGAAGGCCATTTTAGTCTCATTTAATTCGGCTTTATGGAGATTAAAGATTTTGACAACTTAATCGGTCCATATCCATCATTGATCTATACATTCAATCCCAAATTACTTCATCATTAAAACACCTTTAACTCACCAAGAACACAAATCGAAATTTATCAAATTCGATCTCTTTAGCTTGTAATTTTGATATCATATGAATCCTTGGAACATTTCACAACATTCCCCACTCTCAAATTCCATAACAATCACCATTATCTGCAAATACAAGTGAAGATCAAAGCTAGGGCTTGGAACTTCATCTCGTGATTTCTCTCTTAATTCTCGACCATTTCAGGTGATTCTTGATTCCATTTTGCTTAGTTTTTCGAGCTCTACAAAAGCCCTCTATCAATTTCCGTGATTGAGGGCAAACAAATCCGAATGTAGAACATTGTGATTCTAGGGTTCGTGATCACTTGAATTTGTTTTTTTTTTTTTAAATCTAGATTGATGTTTTATACGAAATTGAATATGCAGATATATCATTATCATATTAGAATAGATTCTAGATTTTTTGGGAATTATTGGACGTTGTATGAATTTATTGAACAATTTAACATATTATATTAGTTTAGAAATTCGTGGAAAAATACTCAATAATCAAAATATTATATCCCAAATTATAATTCTAAATTTTCCAGTAAATAATCATGATGTAAAATTTATATATCTATTTTCATATTTTGGATGTAATTTAGTTATAATAAGAGGATTAAACAAATCATAAAACCACATTTATTCTTTTAATAAATTTAACTAATTTTTATTATTACAAAAACAACCCTGGTGGAAAATGAAAATTCTTATCAGAATGATTATAATTCTCTACTGGGTGAAATGTATTAGATGGATAATTGTAATTATCTAAATTTAACACTCATAAAATAATATAGAAACATATAAATATAACTATATATATGGGAAGTTTCAAATGAAAACCACTGATTATTGTGAAAACTCGAAAACTAATTAAAAAAGCCAAAAAAACATAGCAATTTTTTCTTTTTTTTGCATACTAATTTTCGCAGGTTTATGTATATAAAAAAAATTTCAAAAAAAAAAAAAATTTTTTTTGTAGTGCACATGTGTAATACTACACATGTGTAGTACACATACACATGTGTAGTATAACACATGTGTAATACAAAATTTTTTTTTTTTGTTTTTTGAAAAAAAGTTTTCTTTATATATAAAAACCTGAGATTTTTATAAAAAAAATTGAAAAAAAAAAATTTTTTTTTGTGTGTTTTTTAGGTTTTTTTTAGTTAGTTTTCGAGTTTTCACAATAAAAGTGGTTTTCATTTGAACCATCCCCATATATATATATATATATATATATATATATATATATATATACGGAGAGGATCATGAGAAAACTAGATATAAATGAGAAAACTAGAAAACTAACTAAAATCCACTAAAAAGGAGGGGGAGGGAGACTTTTAATGAAGGAGAGGGAACTTTTAATGAAGGAGGGGTAAAATTGGAAAAAAAAATATATAACTTTTCAAACATTTCCCATTTCTCCATACTTTATCATTTTAAAACAAAAATGGCACCATAAGATCACAAATTTTCTTATCTTTCATTCAAGTATATTCGAGCATATTTTTTATGACATAAAAAAAGATTTATGGTGTCGTCTTGTTTTCAACACTATTATTATAGTAGTGCACATGTCCAATATAACATGTACTACAATTGCATTACATGTTTAAAATTAGCTTTTTTGAGTCTAGTTTAGCTTTTAGGGTTAGTTTTTTTGGAGGTTTAGGATTAGGATTAGGTTTTTGGGTGTGTGGGGGGGGGGGTTTAGGTTTTTGGGGGGTGGGTTTAGGTTTTTTTCGGGTTTATGTTTAGGGTTTAGTTTTAGGTTTTCGGGAGGGTGGGGGTGGGGGGGGGGGTTAGGTTTTTGGGGGGTGGGGGGGGGGGTTAGGCTTTTGGTTGGAGGGTGAATTTAGGTTTTTTTTTTTTGGGGGGGGGGGGGTTAGGTTTTTGGGGGGTGTCGGTGGGGGGTGGGTTAAGTAGTTTAGGCTTTCCGTATTAGTGCATATGTGCAGTACAACAAATTTTTTTTTTTTTCAAATTTTTTTTCCATACATAAAAAGTAGCGATTTTTCTTTAAAAAATTGTAAATAAAATTTGGTATTTTTTTAGGTTTTTTTAGTTAGTTTTTTGGTTTTCTCATTTAAACTAGTTTTCTCATGATCCATCCCCTATATATATATATATATATATATATATATATATATATATATATATATATATATATATAATTACGTTATTACTTCTTAAACAATACTAGTTTTTTTAGACGTCGGGCGTTGCGGCGAAACCGAGCAATTGATAATGTAAAACAAACGTCAATTGAAAATAAAGCATGTTGTTTAGAAAGCCAAACCATTAGAACGGTTTAGTTTATCATTGTATCGTTTTATGATACCAAATAAATATTTTATTTTGAGTAGAACTTAGTTTTTAACAAAGCCCATAACGGAATGTCGAGGGAAAAAATTAAGCACAACTACGTACTTAAGTTTTTAGAAAAAATTATAAACGTAAATTATTAAAGAAGTATCAAATTATTTGATAAAATAATATATATACTCAATAAATAGAAAATGAATTATTAAAATAATGGTAAAGGAAATATTTGGTTTTAAAAAAGGAAAAAAGAAAAAAAAATATGTTATTAAAAGTAAATATAATAATAAAATATTATAATATATTAAATAAATAATAATAAAAAACTATATATTATTTTAAAAATAAAGTTACTATTTGTTCTTCGAAAACTATATATATATATAATTTCTGAGCAAAATACATAATTGTTAATTTATGTGTTAGCTTACATACCTATTTGTTTAGATAGTCACCTACTGAGTAATAGTTGTGATGCGAAATTTATTAGCAAAATTCAACATACAAAAATATAAAAGTATATATAAAAATTATGTTATTAACTTTTATATAAATTCATGATGTTATTCCTTAATAATATCTTCAATCAAAATTTATATTATTTCATATATGGAGTTATAGATTCTCTTAGGGAAGTTATGTTTAGGAAAATTTGTATAGTTATTTATTGAATTATTGGGAATTTTAGTATAAAGTTTAAGGCATAAAAATATAATCAATCATAGGTTATTACACCTTGAAATAATAAATCTTAATCAACGTTACACTCACTTATATATATAATCATTTAAGTTCACTTACATAAATATATATATTGAGTTAGGAATTTCTATTTATATATCAAAACAATATTTTATACAATAAGTCCCTAAATGCAAGAGCCCAAATCACTAGTCCCGAATCACATGTTATTCCGTTTGTTTAGTTTGTTTGTTTTATGTTTTTAGGGTGATTGTTGTTATTTGAATTTATTCCGTTAATCTCGTGTGGTTTTACTCGTGGATCAAACTACGCAAATAATGAGTAGATCTAACTCTTTCCTCTGTTTACAACTAAACTTTTAGGTTGTATCATGTGTCACATATTCACAAACTTAATCACTTTAATCATCAACATGCAAAGTCGTGTGTAAATCATGTGTTGTGTAGTTGTGGTTTGTTTATTTATTTATGTGAAGTCGCAGTCAATTGTATTTTAGCACGTCATTGTGGATCCACTGGTTGACCGATTTCCCACGGCCATGGGTTGTAGTCTGGTATCGTCACATCATTAGATTCGCTCTTCGGAGCTTGAGTCTCGCATAGTCGCATTATCGCTTTATTCGCAATTCTCGTGATCGTATTATCTCATTTTGTATGTATTGGTTATTGTTGTTTATATGTTGGGATTATTATTCTAACACTTGAATTGCAAGTTAAATATTTTCTTAAAAATAATAAAACCTATTATTTTATTAAATATAGATTTACTCATCAACTTTTTGTTGACTCAATTTCTTTTACGCATGATACAGGAAATCATGTGTGACGAGATGAGGATGACGACACGTAGGAGTTGCCTTAGTCAAATAAATTGTATTTTATTTTATGTTTTGTGACATTGAATATTGAATGGATTATTTGAAAGTTATATGTAATGTGACATTTTAATTTTGACATGATCAAAAACAATTTTGCTAACATTTTTAAATAGTTTCATAGTCCTGTAAAAGAAAGATTAGGTCCTCCAAACGTAGACACAAAATTTTAAATTTAAGGATGAGACAGATATAATAAACTGTAAGTTGACTAAAATAAATTATGGCTAAATGTATATCAACATGCATCTAAAGACAAACTAAACCACATATAACTTGCTGCATGTGCCATTGGATAATTAGAGACCTAATTCAATATCTTATCTTAATGTAACCATAACCCTACCCTACCCTATGAAATTATGACCATTTAACATTGTGATGCCTAGAGTAAAGGTGGTGCCTTGGCTACGGAAATGAAAAGTAAAAAAATAATTGACATAAGGTTGGTCAAAGATTGCACCCTTAACCTAACTATTCAAGTTTCCGTTGGCCTAAGATCTACTCACATAATGCTAATGAAAACATGTGGTACTGATTAACTTAAAAAACAAAACAAAACAATCCAACTACATAATAAATGGTCAAAAACTATGAGAAAAACCATGATATTATATACTCTTATTCAGTGGCGGAGCTTAAACAAAAATTTAGGGTCTGTTTGGTATGGGGTAATGGAATAGACGAGAGAATGGAATGGACGAGGTAATGGAATGGACGAGGGAATGCAATGGATCATTACCATTCCATGTCTTGTTTGGTTACCATGTGAATGGAATGAATTATTATTATGTATTGTTCGGTAGGCAAGAAAAACGGAGTAATAAAATTAGCGGTGAGTGGTGGTGGTGGTCGGTGGTAGTGATTGCGGGTGGTTATAGGTGGCGGTGGTGGGTGCCGGAGGGGGTGATGGGTGGTGGTGGTGGCGGCGAGTGGCGGTGCGGCGGTGACGACAGTGGTGGTGGCGACAAGGTGGCTGTTGGTGGTGGGTGGCAACAAAGGTGGCGGTTGGTGGCAGCGGTGGCGGTTGGTGGTGGCGGTGGTGGTGGCGTCGACGATGGTGGTGGGTGGCGGCGGTGAGTGGCGTTGGCGGTTGGTCGCAGCTGTGGGTGATAACGGTGGCGAGTGGGTGGCGGCGGTGGCGGCGGTGGCGGTGGTGGCGGCGGTGGCGGTGGCTGTCGGGGTGAGGTGGTGGCGGGTGGCGGCGATGGCGTCGGTGGTGGGTGGTGGTGGTGGTGATGGGTTGTGGCGAAGGTTGTTGGTTGTGGTGTTGTTGTTGAATGGTGCAAGAGGGGATGGAATGGAAAAAAAACATGGGGGGTGGAAGGAATGATTTTGAGGGAATGGAATGCCTTTTGGAATGGGTGATTCCATTACATTGACCAACCAAACACTTTTTTCTTCATTCCCTCATAATCACTCATTCCATTCCACCTCTCATTCCTGCATACCAAACACTACCTTAGTGTAGACCACACTCTTAAAATTCAAATTGGTGGGGGGCGGACTTTTAAAAATCCAATATTTTACATTACAAAAGAAATTCGTAAACTTTTGATAAAATTAACACTACTAGCGAAAAATTGGTAAGGTGAGAGGTGCCCCGGCCCCAATAAAGCTCTGCCCATACTCTTGTTAATAGAAAACTTAGTCAATTAGAAAATCAATAAATCTATAAGAAAAAAAAACAACACACACCACCTCCACCAATGGACATGTATCCTTCATGATTGGTGTTTGTTTTTAAAAATGTTCTAAGATTATTGTCATTGGAATGCAAGTTAAGGGTCAATTTTGTTAATCAGTTGAAGCCTTTGGATGGGTTTAAGGAACATGCGGGGGAGATTGTTTCTGAACTTTATTCGATGACAAACAAGTACAAATTCACCTTCTTAAATGCCCGGCCCCTTCTTGCTCTTAAGTTATTATAATTATTGTACTCTCTCTCTCTCTTTCTATCTCTCTCTCTCTCTCTCTCTCTCTCTCTCTATATATATATATATATATATATATATGGGAGGGTTATCTTGAGAAAGCTAAATATTACGAGAACCGTGAGAACGAATGAAAAAACCAATCAAACCGATTTTTTTTTAATACAAACCTCATTGTAATTAAAATACAACATCAAAAAAGAATTTACAACATCATTTAATTCATTTCTCTTCTCAAAATCACTCTTACTAGATTTTTTACGCATGTGTAAATATAACAAATTTACACATGTGTAAATTACAAACTTACACATGTGTAAAATTTCATTTATTTACGAATTCACGTAAATTTAAACGTGTAAATTTAATTTCTAACATTACGTGACTAAATGAATGCTTGTTGATTGTGTTTACACGTGAAATGCTGTCTACCTGCCTTAACGACGTAGTACTATAGTTTGGACTCAGCACCCCTTCACACGGGGGTTGTTAAGGAGAATTACTTGCATGGATTACGATGGTAATCATGTACTGCGAACTGTCTCGGACAGTCAACCCGCAGTCATTGGTATCGATAGATCCATGTCGATAATTAACATGCTTCGTTTTCCTCTGTGTACGTGCTGGTTATGCGTAAACTATTCGAACTCTATATGCTATTATCAAACTTGTATGCTCACATTTACATTATATGTATTGACTGTCTTTTAACGTATGTGACAGGTGTTTAAGATGTTTGCTTGCTAGGAAAGCGAGGCTAGAATAAAGCATCTAGAGCCCCTAACAAATAGTTGTCTGAAGTCAACATTGTATTCGAACAATAATGAGAAGTGTAAAAAGAAATTTTGAATTTGAATTGTTTTTGACCAAGTTCTCGAGCTTTTTTTCATTCGTTCTCACGGTTCTCGCGATATTTAGCGTTCTCATTTAAACTCTCCCATATATATATATATATATATATATATATATATATATATATATATATATATATGCCAGTCAACATACAAAATGGTTAACATACATTGCGTACGCGATTGTTTACCAACGTACGATTTTATGTTTCAAGTTGAATTTAAACACCCCCAATGCGATTTGTATGTACCCATGGGATTTCATCCCCCATGTACACAACATGCGATTTCCAGATTTTATGAATGCGCTTTTTTATAACGTGCGATTTCAAATTGTGTACGTAATTCGTGTTAAGGCCAATTGTACAATATACTTTTTTCTATATATATAAATATATATGGGTAGGGTTCATGCGAGAACCACCTTTATCGCGAGAACTATGAGAATCAGTGTGAACACAACCAAAATCACTTAAAAAGTTTAAAAAACAAACAATTTTTTTTAATTCTCCATTAAAAATCGCAACATTTTATTAATAATTTTTTTTGATTTTTTAATCCGAATAACTATTATTGATACACTTGTGCATATGTCATATATTTTGACAACACCTATACAATCACTACCATACGTAATATTATATTACTAATATTATACAATTTCTCGTCCGTATACACTGCAGTTTATAAAATTAAACCCTTATAAATATTTTTACATTTTTTTTATAAAATCACTAAGGTTATTCATATTGATGCACATGTACATAGTTTATACAGTTTGAGGGAATTAATATTAATGCACATATGCATTAAGTTTGTATGTTTGGTTATCTTACTGGTTGTTTTTTATTGTAGATCAACATATGGAAAAAAAATGAAGAATGTAACTTTTGTTCTGAAATCGATAGCTATGGAGGATGATGACGTAATGATGCTACAGAGGATGGTGAAGTAATGGTTAATCAAAGTGTTTAAAACGGTTGTTTGTTATTTAATGTTGCAGTTGGGAAAATATGCACATGTGTATCACTTTATAAATGATGTTGTCATTTGTATGCACATATGCATTTTGGTTTATTTTATCTAGTGGTTGATAGTTTGGTTATATTTTTTTTTATGATGTAATATATTGTTTGGTATGGTATGAAGGTTGGTGATGCTATGTGCATAGTTTGAAATATTATACCAATTGACAATGTATTACAAATGGTAGTGTATATGGAAGTGAAATTGTATAATATTGGTAATGTATTATGGATGACAGTGTAGATGGAAGAGAAATTGTATATGTTTTATCAAGAAAGAAATATGAAATATGCATATGTGCATCAGTAATTGTTATTCGGATTAAACAAAAGTAAAAAAAAAATATTTTTTTATAATAAAAAGTTGCGATTTTTAATGAATTTTTTTTTTAAAAAAAAATTTGAGTGCTTTTAAGGTTTTTTAAGTAGTTTTGGTTGTGTTCACACTGGTTCTCGCGGTTCTCGCAATAAAGGGTGGTTCCTAACGAATCCTATATATTCGTTAGGAACCACCCTTTATTGCGAGAACCAGTGTGAACACATGGCAAAGTTGTAATTAAGTGACATATAGTAAAAAAAACACGCGCTCCTGTTATTACCAGCCCCTGTTCACTATCGTCTTTTACAAACTAGGGTTTCATTAGAGATCTTGCATAATCGACGACGGCGACTGATCTCTCCAATTTCCCGGCGGCGACATCCACATTTTACGACGGATTCACTGGGGATACTGATTACGGCGTTGGGGATACTGATTACAGCTACATATGGCTTCGTCTGACTTATCTCGTGTTGGAGTTGGCATGGTGTTTATGGCGACATATGGCGTCTCCTGATTCATCACCTGTAGATCCTCGTATATCTGATGATCCTCCTCATACATTGTCTGAATATCATCCTCGTACAACATCTAATGCCGACTTTGGTGGTCCATTTGCTGTCAATCCCGTTGATAGTCACAGAATTATGTCTAAAACAATTGTAAGTCAACATACCATTCATGGCTTTGAAATTCAGACTCTTGAATCTATGTTTACATCAGACAATGTTGTCTTATAATCAATGTATCTGATCGTTCATTATCTTTTGACACTAATTCGACTGGTACATCACCTACAAATACAGAACATCAAGAGTTGCAATTCATTCGATTTGTGACGAAAGGTACTATGTTGACTATAAATGATGTATATACTTTGTAAATGATATTATATTAAACGATATGCACATGTGCATTATATTTACTGTAAATGATGTTGTATTAAATTATATGCACATGTGCATTATGTTGATTGTAAATGATATTGTATTAAATTATATGCACATGTGCATTATGTTGAAAATTAGACTATGTCGTTGATGTATAGTTTCTGAACAAGTTCCTTATGGATGACTATCCAATTATGTAAAGGATGGCAGCAAACAAATGGGCTTGGGTGGCGGACAACTACAAAAAAAATAGGGGAGGTGACTGTGTGGGATTGGCAATGGAATAACAATCCAACAACCAGGGAGGCATGGGTGGAGTTTATGTAGCTTTTAGTGCTGCTGAGAGACACCAGAATGAAGACAGGTCAATATGGGTGGGGTTGGCACTCAGAAAAACAAGTCGAATTTCAATGTTAAAACCGTTAAAGAGGATTTGTGTGTCCATAAGCGACATACTCAGTTGATACAGCTATTGCATCTTCTTCCATTTTTGTTTCTGCAACTATCACATGGCTTATGTTTGAGAGGATAGGCTACCATCTTCTTCCATTTTTTTTGTGCCACTTTCTAATACTTACTCTGGCCATATTCTTCTTGTGATCCAATTTGTCTTCTTTTGTTAACAGGTGAGTTGATCACCTTGATATCTATAGCTCCATATCTAGGCTGACCAATTGTTTCCTGACAAATTAAAATTTCAATATTCTTGCTTGATTTACCTTTAATTTTGATAGGTCTCCTCCTAAGTTTCATGATATTACATTGTCCCAATAAATTTGTGATGCTATTGCTCTCCTTGTGATGACCAGATCGATTAGGCCTGCTTATAATTAATGGAAATGACTACTGGGAGAGACTTGAAAAGATTTATGAGTTTGGTGTTTGAGCACGTCGGGAGACTTTTCTATTCGGAGTTTGAAGTCTAGGCTACAAACATATAATAAGGAGGTTCTCGAGCAGGTATTTGTTTGGAATAATTGGACACCTAGAAAAGTTGGTTTGGTCGGGTGGATAGCCTTAGTCGAGAAACTCCCAACGAGAGACTCCCAACGAAGGTGGCACTTAACGCAATAATCATCCAAACACAGTCAAACTGCTACGTTTTCTGCAGCGATTCCCCAGAAACATGTGAACATATTTTCGTTTCATGTCAGTTCGCTCAAACAGTTTGGTCCGTAATTACTCAATGGTGCAAAGGCCCGACTGCATTTATTTTCAGTCTCAAAGATTTGCTGGAATATCATAATATTGTCCAAGGGTCTGCAAAAAAGAAAAAGGCGATTTATGCGGTGTCCCTTATCTACCTCTGGAGCTTTTGGCGAATGAGGAACAAGATGGTTTTTAATCAAAGTCAATTGTCGGTGTAGAAGGTAGTCGAGGAGATCAAGAACATGAGTTAGTTATGGGTAAAAAATAGATCGAAGGAGGTGAGTTTAACTTGGGCGGCCTGGAACAATTTTGATGTATTTCTATCATAGTATTCTGTTTGTTTTTTGCTGTATGAGTTTTCCTTCTGTTGGTAGATGTAATTGTGGTGTAGCACCTTGCTAAATGTTATGAATAATTTTATATAAGTAACATCTACAAATTTAGATCAACAAGAGTTGCAATTCATACGTTTTGAGATTAAAGGCATTATACATTTATATGTGTTTCGAAGTTTACACTCACATGATTCATTTTTATATCCTTAAAGTGTTTTTTCATAGTTTACTCTTACATGCTTCATTATTCTCTCATCAAGTAAATCACATTTATTTACAATCATATCATAATAATGCACATGTGCATTATTTTGCCAATACACCATAATCCATGTTTAATTATTAACCCTTTTCTTTTTTATCATTAAAATTAAACAAACAATTGGTTTATTACATAAGTTACTTATATTTTCATACATCATGTAATCCTGCACATGTGCATTATGTTGCCAACCATCTTCCTGCATATGTGCATTATGTTGCCAACCATCACAAATAAACTGTTAACTATCAGTACATAATGTTATGAATATGTGCATCACATTACCAATGCCCCGTAATCATCAACAAATAAATGTTGAACAAGTGCGTGAACATGCCATATACCTTATTAATTAGAATGTTATATGTTTTACTTTTTATGTATACATGAACAATTATAAGTGTTGTACATTCTACACTACATGAACAATTACAACTATTGTACATTCTACACCTAATGGCACACTATATTGGATACCCTTTGTTGAATCTGAATACAACCATATGGTCATCAGTATCAACCGTCGCCATTACCGTTGATCTTGCCAACTTCTTGTTCTTTACCGCACGCACTTCGTCACCTCCGTTTTTTATGTTTCATCACGTAACCTCCTTTTTTTGAGGTTTCATCACGAGTTCGCTTAGTTGCCCGCCTTTTTTGTGTTTATTTCTTCTTGCGCACCTGCTTGCATTATGTTGCCAACCATCTATAATCATCAAAAAAAAAAAATAAATTGTTAACCAACAGTACATAATTATGCACATGTGCATCACATTATTAACACCCAATAATCATCAATAATAAACACTAAACAAATAACTGTTATTTTTTACATTCATTACTTTTATTTTCATATATTACATAATCATGCACATGTGCATTATGTTGATACCACTCCTTGATCATCACAAATAAATTGTTAACCATCAGTACATAAGCACATGTGCATCACATTACCAACGCCCCGTAATCATCACCGAATAAATGTTGAACACATGCGTAAACACGCCATATACCTTATTAATTAGAATGTTATATGTTTTACTTTTTATGTATACATGAACAATTACAAGTGTTGTACATTCTACATTACAGGAACAATTACAACTATTGTACATTCTACACCTAATGGCACGCTATATTGGATACCTTATGTTGAATCTGAATACAACCATATGGTCATCAGTATCAACCGTCGCCGTTACCGTTGATCTTGCCAACTTCTTGTTCTTTACCGCACGCACTCCGTCACCTCCTTTTTTTTGTGTTTCATCACATCACGTAACCTCCTTTTTTTGAGGTTTCATCACGAGTTCGCTTAATTTCCTGCCTTTTTTGTGTTTATTTCTTCTTGCGCACCTGCAGAATATATTTAATGTGTTTACATAAATGATATCATTTAACATGAATTTAATAAAGGGATGCACATGTGCATAAACTCCCATCTGGATCATCAAATATTAATCAACCTTTTTTACCTTTTGTTTAACTGTCGCGTAATCATATTCCATTCCATCCGGCATTTTAATTGACCTGTCATCCCTTGGTTTCAAAAAAAAAGAAATAAACATAACTTATCAATGAATATGTGCATTAACATTAACTTTATCATCACCATATACAATATGCACATGTGCATCAACATAAACGACCTTATTAATATATTCTGGCAAATTATGCACATGTGCATAGTGCATAATTATGCACATGTACATCAGCATGAATGACCTTAATAACCCATTCTGTCAAAGTATGCAGATGTACATAACTATGCACATTTGCATCCATATGCCTACCCTTATTAACTTAATCTAGCAAACCATACATATGTGCATAAATATGCACATGTGCATTAACATGACTCACCTTATCAGCAAGCTTACTTCAATAATAAACCTTAACCTGTACCAAATCAAGATTCGTAAGCTTGCTTCAATAATAAACCTTAACTTGTACCAAATCAAAATTCGTATTATCACTAATCATATATAACATTAATCATTAACAAATCTATTATGGTAAGATATGCACATGTTCATAACTATACATATGTACACCTAATACCAACGACGATTGATTCCCGGAGATACTGTCGTAGTGACACGTTCATTGAACCATCTATTCTTATAATCACGTTGGCACGTTGCCCTAATTATGAACGGATTAAAAATCCACAATGTTGCCCTAATTATTATGTTCCTAATATAAATAATACGACTAATTTTGTACGAATTTGGGGAACTAACCTCGATTATATGACGAAATATGAAATATCTGCTGGTAAAATCTCAAATCTGAGATAAAATCTCAATCCAGATGCTTCGATATGGTGAACTGATGATGGCGAACTGATGATGTATCCGAGACGATTATGTAATCAATTGTAATCGACGAATTGTTGAGATAATCAGGTTGAGAAATGTGGAAAGATTTGGATGTAATCGAGTTTTGAGTGTGGAGCGTGAAAGTGTTTATTAAGTGTAATTTAATTTATGTTTGAAGTCCGATAGTGGAGGCAGATATTTTAAAAGTTGTTTGGTATTTACAAAATTGCCCCCTGTTCACATTGGTTCTCGCGGTTCTCGCAATAAGGGTGGTTCTCGCATGAACCCTACCATATATATATATATATATATATATATATATATATATATATATGACTAGGTTCAAGAGTGAACACTCATGTATTTGCGAACTGAGCGAACTAATCCTGGCCATTCACGTGTGTAAATCAATAGCCATGATTTGATGATGAAATCCTAGCCATACACGTATGTATATCAATCGCCAGGATTTGTTCACTCAACTTGCAAATACATTAGTGTTCACTCTAGAACCCCACTATAACAACCCTCCTAAATAATTTTTCGACACCCTTAATATGTTTAAAGTGTCCCTATATGTCTTAAAACATACACCGTATGCGAAAACTGGGCCCAAATACCCTTACATAATTAAAAATAAAATCAAAATCAAAATCTTAGGGGTGCTCGCGGGCCGCGAAGGTCTTGCCTTCAGGCTTCGCGGGGCACGACAGATAGGCCACCAGGAGACGCCCGGTGCCGACACGTGGCACAATCATGTCAAGCCTAGTGTGGTGACCCAGAACAGCTAGGGCCTACCCACCCTAGCTCGCGGGCCGCGTAAGACCACCCTTGAGTCTTCACGGGCCACGAGGAACTGCGAAATCAGCACTATAAATAGGTGGGATCGGCTTCAGACCCAAACCGTTCAATCTTTCTTTCTCTCTCGAAATTCTACATTGCAATTGTAATTTCCGGGCATAATACCCCCCTAATGAAGTTCTGCCACGTTGTAAGTATCATAATCCCGGTTACGTATTAGATACGCTACCCGATTGATCTAGGGTTCCGTAACGGCTGTCGTGGTTCTGCCCGACGTAGTCGTTGGAATGCCGTCTCGGGGAGGGTATTACTAATGTAAATATTGGGTTATTGTACTAACACGTGTGCATTTGTGTAATTAATAGATAATCACCAGGAAATCCTTAAGGAAAACCCTAAGACAACAATGTGAGTAATCTCCTTTTTACAAACTGTTTTTACAAAACCTCAAACAATTAATATTATATTAAACAGTGATTGAGTATTTGTATTCTACAATTATCGTCGGTATGTTGGGGTTTTGTATACAAAATTTTTTACTAAATTGTGAGTAGTAACATGACCACAAGTCGGGTTGACAGTACCGTGGGTGGTAATTAAAATAGAAGGAAAAAAATGTAATTGCGCGACCGCCCTCAATACTGTACAACGGTTTTTACATGTCTTGATTAAACTGGGATTCACTCACCAGTATTTCCCACTGACAAAATGTTTTTAAACGCGTTTCAGGTAACAAAATGTGAAAGCCAAATAGAAGACAGCTGGACAGCACTGAAGGCTTGGAAAAGTGGCTATGAAGTTGCCTAAAATAAAGAGATGTTTTATTTAAATAAAATAAGGTTTATCCCTATAAAAAAATGTATGTACTTGAAACTTGGGATTTTTCCCATGTGTTTAATATTATAAAAGCGTGGTATTTTACTCGGATAAAATATTTCCTAACTACGGTCCTGATGTAATTTCCGCTGCCAAAATGATAAACACAGATAACACCAAAAATGGCCGAGGCCGCCCGTTCCCGGGTACTTAGGGGACAGGGGTTGCGACAGAAGGTGGTATTAGAGCTAAGCCACTGATTCAGCCACATAAGTGTTCTGCTGACACCAAGATATTATTCAAAATGTTAGGAAATAAATTATGGAAATACATGCATATCTGTATATTATCATTATGTGTTATTTGACTTGTTAATTTACAGTATGAGCGACCAAGGACCTTCCGACGCCTACCGTTAGTTGTCCAGCTCACCTAGGATCGAAGGCACCTCTTCACAGCCTACCCTCTCAGGGTATTCAGCTGACAATGAAGATGGGATATTCATGTTTAAGGCTCCGTCTGAAGAGCCATTCCCTCCTAAGAAGAGAGGATGGTTCAGTAGAGGAGCGCATGAACGTAGGAAAATGATGAAAAAGTTACAACAACAGCGTGCTTTAGCAGCCGTTAAAAGAGAAACAGATGCTCACACCCAGGATATGCTCAATAGGAGTTTTGCAAATTTCCATATCCTAGCAACTACAGCTGCCGACCCTAACCTGGAGCAACTCATAGCACCCCAGCCCTTACCACTGTTTCCCACACAGCTAATGGAAATTGAAAACAATCCAGAAAATCAAATCCCAATGCCTGATTTTGACCCCACTGAGATACCTAGAATACCAGCACCCAATCCTTTAGACCCAAACTACGACCCATGGTTTGATGACCATAGGGATTACCAGCAACGCTACCCAATACCAGAAGACGAACCCATGCCAAACCTCGCAGCCTACCCAGACTTGGACCCTCTAGATCCCTACTATGATAATGATCAATACATTAGGGAAATTATAGAGAATCCATATCCTTACCAAGAACCCATGCCCCAGTTCCCAAACCCAGTACCAGCCCCTGCACCCCCAATGAGCACAGAGAATGTGCAAGAACTCCGAACCTTTGATGATGAGATCTTAGAATGTAGTGAGAGGATGAGACAGATCGGACAACGACTCGTCTGGAAGTATGATGAGCGTAATATGGAGTTCTGGATGAACCCATATCAGTGACGGTGATAATAATAATAATAATAAAATAATAATAATAATAATAATAATATTAATAATAATAATAATATATAATATGTGTGTATGTTTGAATATATATAGAGTGAATTTCAAGGATTGTCCTTTATCTTTATAACCATTTTCAGGCGTTGTCCTTTATGTTCAAAATTGACGAGTTTTGTCCTTTATGTTTTCATATCATACACGTTTTGTCCTTTAGGCCTAACCCAGTTAGTTTTTTCAGTTAAATTTGGTTATGTGCTTTGCACATGAGGGCATTTTTGTCAATTCAAAGGTAAGTTCAACGACAGATTTACAACTCAAAGCTTCTGCAACCTTTGAATTGACAAAAATGCCCCCATGTGCAAAGCATATGACCAAATTTAACTGAAAAAACTAATTGAGTTAGGCCTAAAGGACAAAACGTGTATGATATGAAAACATAAAGGACAAAACTCGTCAATTTTGAACATAAAGGACAACGCCTGAAAATGTGTATAAAGATAAAGGACAATCCTTGAAATTCACTCTATATATATATATATATATATATATATATATATATATAGATAATAGCTGTGAATGCTTAATAGTATTGTAATTTTAATTTCCAGTTCCAGTTTGTATTAGATGCATAATATATAAGAAAGAGTAAGTCGCAATGTTCGACGATTTTGATCAATATGCGTGTTGTGTGATTGATTGTATTAAATATCATCTTGTGATATTAATAATTGGCAAATGTTTAAAACTCAGATGGACAACGAAGTAAACCAGGAAAACCAGAATGATAATAATCCGAATAACGATAACCCGAACAACGATAATAATGGAAACCAAGTGGATAAAAGTGCCATCCAAAATATAGTGGCACAAGGAATTATAGACGCAATGCCATATATTATAAAAACGGTTAAGGAAGTGGAAAACAAAAGTGATCATGGCAGTAAACAACCAACTGAACCGGAACATAGCGTAAACAATGGACACATACTTCAAGTGCCCATTCCCAAAAGAAGAAGGACCATGTCTTATGGTTGTTCTTATAAAGAATTATGGTCCTATAAACCAATGGAATTGTCGGGCAATGAAGGGGCCGTTGTAGCTCTACGCTGGATAGAAAAGACTGAGGCTGTTTTAAAAATAAGCAAGTGTGCGGAAGAGGATAAGATAATGTTTGCCTCCAATCTGTTTAAGAACTCAGCATTAGAATGGTGGAACACTATCCTCCAGTCTAGGGGAAGTGACAAGGTTTACAATATGGAATGGGAGGAATTTAAGAACATGGTAGAAAGGAAATTTTGCCCTCCCAATGAAAAGGAACAGATATCAAATAAGTTCTTAAACCTTTGAATGACTGGAATAGATAGTAAGGGGTACACTACATTATTCTTTGAATATGCTAGAATAGTGCCAACCCTTGCTTCACCAGAACCAGTATTAATCTCCCGTTACATCTGGGGATTAATCAGTGAGATTAGGCATGTAGTAAAAGCGGCTAGACCTCAAACTATAGAAGAAGCTGTAGAACTAGCAAACACCTTGATAGATGAGTTAGTGCATACACGAGAGGAGGACCAGAGAAGGAACCTAGCTCAAAGGCTTACCCAAGAATTTCATTATGGAAATTCCAACCGTGGGAAAAATGTAGGTTCTACCTCTGCACCTTATTGTAAGGCTTGCAAGAAGAAGCATTCAGGAAGATGCTCCACCTACTGTAATTTCTGCAAGATACCAGGACACAAGGAAGAAAATTATAGGAAGAAACCTAATAATGGTATGTGTTTCAACTGTGAAGAAAAAGGTCACATCAAGCCAAACTGTCCGAAACTAGTTCCAACCATAAACAATAAGACTACTAAAAATGCTAGAGCATTTGTTCTAACTGCGGAAGAAGCAAAGATGATTCCAGACGTGATAGCCGGTACGTTTTTAGTTAATGATGTTTTTGCTAAAGTATTATTTGACTCTGGTGCAAACCAATGTTTTATTAATACTTCATTTTGCAAACTTCTCAATCAACCATTAACTAAACTCCCACAAGAATGTCTAGTAGAAACAGCAAATGGAGAAACCACTAAGATTTCTGAAATCTTGCAGGGAGCAAGAATAGAGTTTTTAAATCAAAAGTTTATTGCAAACCTTTATCCAATGAATCTGGCAGGATTTGATGTTGTATTAGGAATGGATTGGTTAATAGCCAACAAAGCCAGTATATTATGTGATCAAAAGTCGATCCAAGTAAATTCACCAAGGGGTGAATGTCACACCCCCAAATTCCTCCTGCGGATAACACCCGCTTCGAGGGCGTGACTGACCAGGATCCAGCCACCAATTATACTGAGCATTTAATTAATAGTAGAAGTATTTAATATCCGGAGTAATTAGCAACATTAGAGTTTAGATTCGGTAATTAGTTTAACAAAACAGCGGAAGCATAAACCAAAATAGTTTTAAAGACAGTTCATTGTTCAAAACAGTTATCCCGACACACGGGTTTGACGAACACTACACATCCCCAAGCAGCAGCTCCTGAATCATTGGTTACCTGCAAAGCATGCAGTAAGGGGTCAACAATAATGCTGAGTGAGTTCACTAGTTGTCCAGTTTTAATTACCAAAAACTTTGTTTCGCCGGTTAATTTATCCGTTTATACATGCCCTGGGGAGCTACCCCAAAAGTTAGCGACTAAACTGTTTTTCCAATACCGAACACTAGGTAACCGTTGCGTATCCGCAGGATGCCCCGATGTCAATGTTCTATCATCATTGACGAATATCTGAGTACATTAGTTCACGCCCGTCCCAAACCAGGGCACGGTGTGAGGCTGGTAAACACCTAAATAGCGCTATCAACTAATAACCCGTTCGCCTAACCCGGCGACTAATCGGTATTTGTAGTAGGGACTTGAGTGATAGAGTTTCGTTTAGTGCCGTTAGTTGCAATCCGTATAAACAGTAATTAACCAAAAGGTTTCCCAATACCAGGGAAGGAAAAGTAGTTTTGTTCCCAATAACCAGGGAAGGAAAAGTAGTTTTGTTCCCAATAACCAGGGAAGGAAAAGTAGTTTTGTTCCCAATAACCAGGGAAGGTATGTAAATGGTATCCCCTTTTACCAGGGGATAGGGTTGTTTTAGTCTCGTGTCCCAAACCACCGGGACGCATGCTTTTAAGTTGTGAACTCACCTTGGGTTGCTCGGTAGGTTTAGGTTACTTGTCAATCACGTTGGTCACCACGTCCTAACATGGTCACCGGTATAGGTCAGGTTTGGTGCACAAGCAATCGCGTAAAAACTATACACATAACTGGCACGTAACATGCAAAACAATACAAACAGTCATGGGGTTATTGGGCCGGCCTAAACAATTAAGCAGTCAACAGTAACACATAACCCCAGTCAACAGATAGCCCATAACACATAATGGCCCAATAACCAAAATGGACAGCCCAGTCGTAACCAGGAGGTCTCGAGTCGCAACCAGGAGATCTCGGCTTGTCACGTTATGGTTGCGAGTCGCAACCGTTTGGTCTCGAGTCATCATGCTGTGGTTGCGAGTCGCAACCGACGTAGTCTCGAGTCGCAATCTCGTGGTTTCGAGTTGTCCTGCTATGGTTGCGAGTCGCAACCGTGTGGTTTCGAGTTGTCACGCTTTGGTTGCGAGTCGCAACGGCGTGGTCTCGAGTCGTAATCGTGTGGTTGCGAGTCGGAAGCTGTCCCTTTCATGTACACGTGATGATGCAGATATGACAGTCCAATTTGTACATATGAAATCAGACCCAGATTAGGAAACTACCAATAAGGTTTCTACAAACACTTTTCCAAATCTGACCATTAAACCAAATAGATCAAACTTTGCCATTTTTAAAACCTTCAAACCATATTCAACAAGTTCATCTTATGTTCTTAGTTTTCTAGGGTTTTCATGCCAACATAATCACACATTTTGAACCAAAAATCATATATTTCAAACAAGATTGTCATGTAAGAACAAGAAACATATTATTTGTAGCCGAAATCTTAAGTCTAGCAACATCATTTTGCAAGAATAATAAAGCATAATATGTTTGGCTATGAACACTTTTAAACTACCCTTTTTCTTGCCATTTAAACATGTTATCACATATATTCAACTTCACAAATCATCCTAAATTCATACATAACACTATGAACCAAGCATACAAGTCCATTCAACATAACATAAATCCTATGCACAAGGATAATACTAACCGGTTGTGAAGAAGAAGAAGGAGCCGAAAACAAAGAGAAAGGAACCGAGAAGATGGAGTGTCCGAGTGATGGTCTTGACCGAGTCCTTGTCCGAGATCCTTGAGCTTGAACCGAAAATTGGAGGAGATGGTAATGTTGTTTGAGGGTTTTCTTAGTTGAGAGAAAATAAGGAGTGTATGTGTTGGTGTGTTGTGTAAAATGAAGGAAATGAAGGAAAGTGGGGATTTATATACAAGCATCAAATAGGCTAAGGGTGGTTTCGGCCCAAACCGGTTACGGCCCAAAGGCCCACTCGCAACCGCCCGGTTGCGAGTCATGGTCTCGACTCACGTACATTTATATATAATACGTACATTCAACACACATTAAGCAAATAAAGATCACGTTTCCATTTAATAATATTTATATACACAAAATATTACAAGGTGTTCGTTCGGAAAAACCTAGAGTGTCACATTATCCCCAAGTTTTAAGAACTTTCGTCCCGAAAGTTGAAGCAGCCACTGCCAAGCTAGCGTGTTTTAACGGGGTGTCACATCATCCCCACGTTAGTTTGGAATTTCGTCCCGAAATTCGGTTGTAGCTTCAGTGCTGGGGTTTTCGTTTGGGAATAACTGGGATACTTGGACTTCATCTGGTCCTCCCGCTCCCAGGTAAACTCTGGGCCGCGACGTGAGTTCCAACGAACTCGAACAAGAGGTATTCTAGTGCTCTTGAGGACCTTAACATCCCGGTCCGTGATTTCGACAGGTTCTTCGACGAATTTCAACTGTTCGTCGATTGTGAGTTCCTTCAGAGGAACTACGTGCGTCTCATCTGACAGACACTTCTTCAGATTCGACACATGGAAAACGTTGTGAACTACACCGAGTTCTGCTGGTAAGTTCAGTCTGTAGGCCACCTTGCCTATTTTCTCAAGGATTTCGAAAGGTCCAACGTACCGTGGGTTGAGTTTGCCTCGTTTACCAAAACGAACCACACCCTTCCAGGGTGAAACTTTGAGTGATACCCGCTCCCCAACCTGGAGCTCAAGTGGTTTCCTGCCCTTATCGGCGTAGGCCTTCTGACGGTCACGAGCGGCCGCCATGCGTTGTCGTATTTGAGCAATCCGCTCAGTAGTGTCTACCACATGTTCTGGACCAGTGATTTGACTATCCCCCCACCTCTGCCCAACGAAGAGGTGACCGGCATTTACGTCCGTACAATGCCTCAAACGGGGCAGCTTTAATGCTGGTGTGGTAGCTGTTATTGTACGAGAATTCCACGAGTGGCAGATGCCTTTCCCAGCTGTTGCCAAAGTCGATTACATAAGCGCGAAGCATGTCTTCTAAGGTTTGAATAGTTCGCTCGGACTGCCCGTCCGTCTGTGGGTGATACGCTGTGCTCATATCTAGACGTGAGCCAAAAGACTTGTGCATTGCTTGCCACAGTTCCGAAGTAAAACGTGCATCTCGATCAGAGATGATAGAGGTGGGCACCCCGTGCCTCGAACAACTTCCTTGAGGTATATCTCCGCCAGAGTGGAGAATTTATCTGTTGTCTTTGATTGCCAAGAAGTGTGCGGATTTCGTGAGTCGATCCACGATCACCCAGATAGTATCGTTTCCGCGCTGTGATCTAGGTAGGCCAGTAACGAAATCCATGGAAATTTGCTCCCATTTCCGTTGTGGTATCTCTGGTTGTTGGAGTAGGCCTGAGGGTTTCTGATATTCCGTCTTGACTTGCGCACAAGTCAAACACTTGCTGACGTAAGTTGCTATGTGGGCCTTCATGCTAGGCCACCAATACGTAGTCTTAATATCGTGGTACATCTTGTCCGAACCAGGGTGTGCTGAGTAGCGAGATTTGTGCGCTTCATCCATCGCAAGTTCTCGTAAGTCGCCATAGAGTGGGACCCAAATGCGTCCTGTTACATAATAAGCACCGTCTTCCTTCTGTTCTAAGCGTTGCCTTGACCCGCGTAGGGCTTCAGCTCTAACGTTCTCTGGTTCCAGTGCTTCTATCTGAGCAGCTCGTATTTGCGAAGGTAGACTAGAATGGATCGTGAGTTGTAAAGCTCTTACGCGCTTAGGCGTAGTGCCCTTCCGACTGAGGGCGTCTGCCATTACATTGGCCTTGCCCGGGTGATACCTGATAGAGCACTCGTAATCATTCAGCAGTCCGACCCATCGTCGCTGTCGCATATTCAGTTCCTTCTGCTTGAATATGTGTTCTAAACTTCTGTGGTCGGTGTAGGTGGCGCACTTGGTTCCGTATAGGTAATGCCGTCATAACTTAAGTGCGAAGATCACTGCTCCCAGTTCCAAATCAAGCGTTGTGTAGTTCCTTTCGTGCGTCCTAAGTTGTCGAGAGGCGTAAGCAATAACCTTCTCGCGTTGCATCCGTGTGTAACTGGGATCCTGATTCGAAGCATCATGGTATACCGCTAGATCACCCGTACCCTAGGGTGAAGTTGATGCTCAGTGCATTACAAAGTTGGGATTCGAAAGCTGAAAAGACGTCCTCCTGTTTTGGTCTTTCACGAACACAACACCCTGCTGTGCCAACGAGACTTAAGCTGTGCGACCTTCGAAAATCTTGTGATTAAGCTGCGATAGTATCTAGTGGGACCAAGAAACTCCTGTATCCTCGAAGGGATCTTTGATGTTGATCAGTTCCTAACCAAAATGGATCTTAGCGAGATCCATGTGTATTCCCACTTCGTTGTTTGATAAAAAGAAAATGTGTACTTCCCGAACCCTGAAGTCATACTTAGGTAGACTTCGCACGTAGACGCTCCTCCCCTAGAAGCTCTACAATGGAATACAAGTGTTGTTCATGGTGCCCCTTTCTCCTAGAAGTGATTCAAAACGTACTAGATAAACACAGTTGCAGTGTGATCCATAAAGCAGCTGGTGGGTTGTTCACCCCAAAAGGTCATGGAATAATTCATCCGGTGTCTCCTGGGAATGGCCTTATTGCGTTTACTATGCCGTTTTAGGAACATCCTCCCTTTGGACTTCCATCTGATGTTAGTTCGTTCGCTACTCAATCTTCACATAGGAGCATGACCCATGTAACTGGTCAACAGGTTGTCAATACAGGATCGAGACAAACGGTTATGGGCTGTCACCTTGATGAGTTCTTAATAGTCAGTATACACACGACAAGGTCCATCTTCCCTAGGATAAGTGGGGCTCCCCCAAAGCGAAGAAATAGACCCTACAAAACTCCTGTCCAACGGTTCCTATAGTTGCTTTGATAGATCTTGCGACCTTCCTGGCGCAAAATGGTAAAAGTACAAGTAATCAGGGCTGCCTCAGACGTGAGATCAAACTGAGATTCCGCCTAACAAATTTTCGGAAGAAAAACTGAATGTTCCTCGGATAGCACGCCGAGAGAAACAACGAACAACTGGTGGATCCTCGATCCACTTTTCCTTAGCCTTAACATCCGTAGCGGTTGCTAACACAGCGGAGTAATCCCTCTGTAGACACTTCTGGCCTTCACAGCTGAAATGGCGCTAACTATTGAACTACTCTGATGCTTTAGAACAAAGGCCGATTCTCCACACAAAGTTTTCTCCTTACTGGGTATATTCGCGTGATTCCTGGGTAACCAATTCACACTAACTACTGCGTTGTAACCATCGAGGGTGGTAGAAGGAAGGTCGTCATCGGACACTCGTCCCACAAGGTCGTGTTTACATCCTAACGAACTTTTGAGATTCTATTTGACTTGCCATCAGTCGATTCCACATCTGGTTCGGTTTCAAGAAGTATCAGGGTCAAGCAGAATAGAGATGAAGCAAACAACTACCCATACAAGCTACCATGTTGCTACTACGCCTGGCGTCGCCTGCGCCAATCCTAAATGCCCTTCCACGAGCATCATTTCCAATGTTGTTGTTACGGTTGCGAGGATTCCCATTACTATTATCATTCCCCTGGTTGTTGACCTTGATGTTGTCGCGACTGTTGTTTCTGATGGCGTTGCTTGAAATGGTGCGCTACGATCCTTCACTGACAAGTCCATCTTGTCACGTTTCCGTGCCGCGTCCCAAGGTGTACTTATTGAGCTGGCCGTTACGCATTTCCGCACCATTGTCAATTGTCATCGCTTACGGCCCGACTGATTCGTAAGAGCTGGCTCCTATGAGCCGCTGACTGGAGTTAAGGGTTCGATTGGAGTCAATTCGCTGATGCTCGTTGTCGGTGACTAGGGTCGTTCAAATGCTGAAGCCAGTAAGGTACTACGTCTACCCTCTTGACTGAGTAATACACGGTATGTTGAGATAGTGTTGCAGAAGTGATCGCACTTCGGGATTTAAGACGTCAACACGTTAAGTTCCAGCAAGCGAAGAAAGGTGAGAAGGATATAGACCAATCATTGTCGTTTCAACATCCATCCCAGGGATGTTCGTACAAGCACCTAATGTTCTACACAGTTCGCTAGGCGTTCATATGGGTGTTCAGGTAATACTCGATAGCATCGAGGTTCGAAAGGGATGCAGTGAGAAGTGAAAAGATCGTGTTCGAGTAGGAGACAATCACTGCTACGGCTCCTATGGACTGTTGTGTTTCTCATCATACAAATAACGAAACGGAACCCCTTTTTCACTTGTTAAGCCTCACTGGGACTCACATCCACCCCACTATATTATTATGTGTGCACCCACAATAATATTGTGATTTGCATGTTCATCTCAGCTCCTCTTAACTCATGTCAAATGGTTCCCCACACTCGAGTAGATTTCAAAGAGTATCAAGTAGTGTAAGTCATGGAGGTTTAGGGAATTACCACCCTATCAATCACATGATACGAGAAAGTGTACATGAATTCATATTGGTGTGCTAACGTGCAATCACATGCAATATCGTATGTGGGCGTTCACTAGTTAGGCATACTAGTACGTATAGCGAAACAGGAAACATAAAGTAAGCAAACAAGTAAACACTGGTCCGAGCTATGAGGTCAAAAGTGTTGAGCCTTGTACTTGGAGTGTAGTGTCGTCACGAGTCACGGGTTATAGTCTGGTTTTCTCCAAAAAGATTTTCCCCTTTTTTTTTTTTAAACCAAGTTCACTATAACCAATGGCTCTGATACCAATCTGTCACACCCCCAAATTCCTCCTGCGGATAACACCCGCTTCAAGGGCGTGACTGACCAGGATCCAGCCACCAATTATACTGAGCATTTAATTAATAGTAGAAGTATTTAATATCCGGAGTAATTAGCAACATTAGAGTTTAGATTCGGTAATTAGTTTAACAAAACAGCGGAAGCATAAACCAAAATAGTTTTAAAGACAGTTCATTGTTCAAAACAGTTATCCCGACACACGGGTTTGACGAACACTACACATCCCCAAGCAGCAGCTCCTGAATCATTGGTTACCTGCAAAGCATGCAGTAAGGGGTCAACAATAATGCTGAGTGAGTTCACTAGTTGTCCAGTTTTAATTACCAAAAACTTTGTTTCGCCGGTTAATTTATCCGTTTATACATGCCCTGGGGAGCTACCCCAAAAGTTAGCGACTAAACTGTTTTTCCAATACCGAACACTAGGTAACCGTTGCGTATCCGCAGGATGCCCCGATGTCAATGTTCTATCATCATTGACGAATATCTGAGTACATTAGTTCACGCCCGTCCCAAACCAGGGCACGGTGTGAGGCTGGTAAACACCTAAATAGCGCTATCAACTAATAACCCGTTCGCCTAACCCGGCGACTAATCGGTATTTGTAGTAGGGACTTGAGTGATAGAGTTTCGTTTAGTGCCGTTAGTTGCAATCCGTATAAACAGTAATTAACCAAAAGGTTTCCCAATACCAGGGAAGGAAAAGTAGTTTTGTTCCCAATAACCAGGGAAGGAAAAGTAGTTTTGTTCCCAATAACCAGGGAAGGAAAAGTAGTTTTGTTCCCAATAACCAGGGAAGGTATGTAAATGGTATCCCCTTTTACCAGGGGATAGGGTTGTTTTAGTCTCGTGTCCCAAACCACCGGGACGCATGCTTTTAAGTTGTGAACTCACCTTGGGTTGCTCGGTAGGTTTAGGTTACTTGTCAATCACGTTGGTCACCACGTCCTAACATGGTTACCGGTATAGGTCAGGTTTGGTGCACAAGCAATCGCGTAAAAACTATACACATAACTGGCACGTAACATGCAAAACAATACAAACAGTCATGGGGTTATTGGGCCGGCCTAAACAATTAAGCAGTCAACAGTAACACATAACCCCAGTCAACAGATAGCCCATAACACATAATGGCCCAATAACCAAAATGGACAGCCCAGTCGTAACCAGGAGGTCTCGAGTCGCAACCAGGAGATCTCGGCTTGTCACGTTATGGTTGCGAGTCGCAACCGTTTGGTCTCGAGTCATCATGCTGTGGTTGCGAGTCGCAACCGACGTAGTCTCGAGTCGCAATCTCGTGGTTTCGAGTTGTCCTGCTATGGTTGCGAGTCGCAACCGTGTGGTTTCGAGTTGTCACGCTTTGGTTGCGAGTCGCAACGGCGTGGTCTCGAGTCGTAATCGTGTGGTTGCGAGTCGGAAGCTGTCCCTTTCATGTACACGTGATGATGCAGATATGACAGTCCAATTTGTACATATGAAATCAGACCCAGATTAGGAAACTACCAATAAGGTTTCTACAAACACTTTTCCAAATCTGACCATTAAACCAAATAGATCAAACTTTGCCATTTTTAAAACCTTCAAACCATATTCAACAAGTTCATCTTATGTTCTTAGTTTTCTAGGGTTTTCATGCCAACATAATCACACATTTTGAACCAAAAATCATATATTTCAAACAAGATTGTCATGTAAGAACAAGAAACATATTATTTGTAGCCGAAATCTTAAGTCTAGCAACATCATTTTGCAAGAATAATAAAGCATAATATGTTTGGCTATGAACACTTTTAAACTACCCTTTTTCTTGCCATTTAAACATGTTATCACATATATTCAACTTCACAAATCATCCTAAATTCATACATAACACTATGAACCAAGCATACAAGTCCATTCAACATAACATAAATCCTATGCACAAGGATAATACTAACCGGTTGTGAAGAAGAAGAAGGAGCCGAAAACAAAGAGAAAGGAACCGAGAAGATGGAGTGTCCGAGTGATGGTCTTGACCGAGTCCTTGTCCGAGATCCTTGAGCTTGAACCGAAAATTGGAGGAGATGGTAATGTTGTTTGAGGGTTTTCTTAGTTGAGAGAAAATAAGGAGTGTATGTGTTGGTGTGTTGTGTAAAATGAAGGAAATGAAGGAAAGTGGGGATTTATATACAAGCATCAAATAGGCTAAGGGTGGTTTCGGCCCAAACCGGTTACGGCCCAAAGGCCCACTCGCAACCGCCCGGTTGCGAGTCATGGTCTCGACTCACGTACATTTATATATAATACGTACATTCAACACACATTAAGCAAATAAAGATCACGTTTCCATTTAATAATATTTATATACACAAAATATTACAAGGTGTTCGTTCGGAAAAACCTAGAGTGTCACAGTGAAAAGATCACAATTAAAGGAGATTAGCCCTCTTGATCTACGAAATTCATCTCTGTGATGAAAACAGCCAATTATGTAAGAAAAGGATCATTAGTGTATTTGATTTCTATAATCATTAACACTAAAGGAAAGGAACTAAAAGATATTTCAGTAGTATCTCAGTTTCCAGTTGTGTTTCCAGAAGAATTACTAGGATTACCGCCAGACAGAGAAGTTGAATTCAGAATTCAGTTACTACCAGGAACAACACTGATTGCCAAAGCACCTTACCGTTTGGCACTTGCAGAAATGCAAGAATTGAAGAAACAATTAGACGAATTGTTGGAAAAAGGATTTATACAGCCGAGTTCATCGCCATGGGGAGCGCCGATTTTATTCGTCAAGAAGAAAGACGGATCGATGCGTATGTGCATTGACTACTGCGAATTGAACAAGGTCACGATTAAAAATCGGTATCCATTACCGAGAATCGATGATTTATTTGATCAATTGAAAGGAGCTCGATTTTTCTCAAAAATCGATTTACGGTCAGGATATCATCAATTAAAGGTACAGGAAGAGGACATTCCTAAGACCGCCTTTAGAACAAGGTATGGCCATTATGAATTTACTGTCATACCATTTGGTCTAACCAATGCCCCAGCTGAATTTATGGACATGATGAACCGAATATGTAAGCCATATTTGGATAAATTCATAATTGTCTTTATAGATGATATTCTCATTTACTCTAAGAGTAAAGAGGAACATGCAAAGCATTTGCACGCACTTCTAAGTTTATTAAGGAAAGAAAAGCTTTATGCAAAGTTTTCAAAGTACGAGTTTTGGTTAGAACAGGTACAGTTTCTTGGACATTTAGTCAATCATGAAGGAATTCATGTGGATCCCATCAAGATCGAGGAAATTACTAAATGGAAAACCCCTGAGTCATCAACCGAGGTTAGAAGTTTCTTAGGATTGGCCGGTTATTATAGGAGATTTATTCGAGATTTTTCTATAATAGACATTCCCTTAACTAAGCTAACCTGTAAATCTGTTAAGTTTGAATGAGGACCACAACAAGAAGAAGCCTTAGAATTCTTAAGCAAAGATTAACTAACGCACCCATACTAGCGTTACCAGAAGGAATTGAAGACTTTGTAGTCTATTGTGACGCTTCTAAGTTAGGTTATGGATGTGTATTGATGCAACATAAAAAGGTCATAGCTTATGCATCTAGACAACTTAAGAATCATGAAGAGAATTATTCAACCTATGATTTGGAATTAGGAGCCATAATTTTTACCCTTAAGATTTGGAGACATTACCTTTACAGTAGTAAGTTTACCATTTTCACTGATCATAAGAGTCTCAGGTATGTTTTCGGGCAAGAGGAGTTGAATATGAGGCAAAGACGCTGGATGGAAATTCTTAGTGATTATGATTGTAATATCCAGTATCATGAAGGAAAGGCTAATGTAGTAGCTGATGCTTTAAGTCGAAAGTATCATGAAAAGCCAAGAAGAGTACGTTCTCTTAAATTAAATCTACATATTGATTTAAATGAACAGATTAGAAAGGCACAGGAATCAGTAATCAAGGATGATACTGAGAAATTGAAAGGAATGATTAAAGAATTAGAACAAGGAACAGATGGAATTTAGAGATTCCATAAGAAAAGAATGTGGATAGCCAAATTAGGAAACCTACGCCACCGTATATTAGAAGAAGCCCATAAGTCTAAATATACGATGCATCCTAGAAATGATAAGATGTATCAGGATTTAAGAAAGAATTTCTGGTGGATAGGAATGAAAAAGGATATAGCAGCTTATGTTTCTAAATGCCTAACTTGTTCCCAAGTTAAAGCTGAACATCAGAAACCCTCAGGTTTATTGCAACAATTAGAGATGCCAGTTTGGAAATGGGAATTGATAACAATGGATTTTGTTACCAAATTACCCAAAACAAGGAAAGATAATGATATAATCTGGGTGATCGTAGATAGGTTAACTAAGTCAGCTCATTTCCTACCAATGAAGGAAACCTTCAGTATGGAACAATTAGCTAAGTTGTATGTAAATGAAATAGTTTCATTACATGGAATTCCTTTATCAATTGTTTCTGACAGAGATAGCCGTTTTACCTCTCATTTTTGGACAAGTTTCCAAAAAGCCATGGGAACCAAGTTAAATCTAAGCACAGCTTATCATCCTCAAACAGACGGACAAAGCGAAAGGACAATTCAGACTATGGAGGATATGCTTAGAGCTTGTGTAATTGATTTCGGAGGTAATTGGGACGATCACTTACCATTAATAGAATTTTTTTATAATAACAGTTATCACACAAGTATCAATGCTGCACCATTTGAAGCACTTTATGGACGAAAGTGCCGAACCCCAGTCTGTTGGGCAGAGATCGGAGAAAAGCAACTTTCTGGACCAGAAATAGTACAAGAAACAACTGACAAGATTATCCAAGTCAAGGAACGACTGAAAGCAGCACATGACCGACAAAAGAGTTATGCTGATAACGGGCAAAAGCCGTTGGAATTTCAGGTAGGAGACAAGGTATTATTGAAAGTTTCTCCCTGGAAAGGAGTTGTAAGATTCATCAAAAGGGGAAAGCTAAGCCCCAGGTATGTTGGGCCCTTTGAGATTATTAGAAGAAGAGGACCTGTAGCCTATCAGCTACAACTGCCAGAGGAAATGGCAGGAATACATGATGTATTTCATGTATGCAATCTCAAAAAGTGCTTGGTCGATGAATCACTGATAGTACCTCTTAAGGACATAGAGGTAAATGAACAGCTTAAATTTGTAAAGAGTGTAGGACCGTTATTGACAGTCGTGTGAGTCAATCAGAGCTAAGTACTACCGAAAATGCAGCGGAAATACAAAATCGGTATGAATCAAAGCAGAAATGGAGTAGAAACAGAAGTAGATCACTTTAAAACAGTTTTCTCATTGATCTTTCACAAAATACACGAGCAGCAGTTCGGCTACACGGGAGACATGAACGTACAAAATGAGAAAACAACTTGGGTATTTATAGGGGTGATGATTTCGCTCATATGACCATGTCACTTGGAGCGAAACCTCAAGCTAGTGATTTCGCTCTTATGGCACATGTTCATATAAGCGAAATCTAAACATGAAAACCTAACTTTTACACTTCAACCCCCTATACAATACATAATTAATACATCTAGACCCTATACATTGAATAACTAAGACTAAGACGCAGGCTTTAGACATTCGTGCACCAACAAACTCCCCCTTAGATACAGCCGCAGTCTTCAGTCTTGGTCTTTGGGTCTTCACAACGACTTGAACTTTTCTTCGTGCTGCTTAGGCTTCTTTCTAAGCGCGTTCCTTATCATGTCGTTCTCTTTCTTTCTCTTCTTATCCTCTTCAGCTTGAATGTGCATCCATTTGCCTCTGTTCTCATCAAGCTTTTGACGTTCACGAGCAGCTTTTCTTTTCATCTTCTCATCGAGCGACCACCATGATGACTTCCATTTACTTTCAGAGTTGATACTTTTCTAAAAGCAAAGGGTTGCAACTCGCTGAAATTGCATGGCCTGCTCTCTGTCCTCTGGCTGATAATGAATCTTGTTTATGAAAAGACATTCGATATCCTTTGCAGAGCAGTTCACAAGCCACATAGGATCATATACATGAATCTCTCGAATTTCTCCTCCTGCTCTATAAGTAATAACTGCCTCAGTTGAAATGCAACTATACACCCAGCCCATGAATCCTTTGTAGAAATCCTGCTCCATAGGTGGCACTGGGATAGTTTTCATCGTCTTCGGCTTTTTTGACATTAAGAATCGTTTCAACAAGTCCTGTTTCAGGATCAACCCTCTGAACTCTTTTAGGATAATGCGGCTTCCAATGACGAAACTCTTTCAGCGATTCAAACTTGATATACCCCCACATTAGAATATCATTCTGCCGCACAGGATAATCTAAAGATCTGACTTTAGGTAGCTCTTCCACATCCCACCAGGGTAATGACATCACATCATATAAGTACTCAAAATATTGTACCCCGTATTCTCTTCTGATTGCATACGCATTCACTTGTGGTAAGAAACCCCAGCTAATTATGTCACCGAGAGACACGCTTCGATCACGTTGATAGAACTTTAACAGTCTTTTAAACTTCCTCTCGTGACTAACTTTGAACCATTTCTTTCGTTCTTCCTTTTCCAAATCTTTAGGAGTACCATCAAAGTTTTTATCTTTTAAAACTTCAGCTACCTTTCGTCGCAACTCATCACGATTCTCCTCTGTAAAGAACTCCATCAGTGTAGGCAACTGTGAAGTATCTTCACTAACACTTTCGTCATCCGTCCAATCTTCGACTTCGACTCTGTCATACATATCAGCATCTTTAACATACTTATACTCGTAATCATTCTGCTGATTGATATCAAAGGCATTCAATTCTTCTTCAAAGTCGAACTTAAAGTCAGGAGTCACCATACGCATCATTTCTCTGATCGTTTCCAGCGTATATGTATGAAAATGTTCTCCTTCTTCACGATAAGTATCCAACCTCAAGATTAACTTTTCAGCTTGTTGAACATTTTGTGCATCACTCGACTCCCCCTTTCCATCTGCTCCCCCTGATTCTTCATTTACTGAATCGTTCATCAAATTATCAACATTTTTCTCAGTAGAAGCTTCAGTAACTTTCAATCCTGTACCACCCTGAGCATCATCGTCATCATCATCTTTACCAGAACCATGACTACTCGCAGAATAAACTTTCTCATCCTTTTCATCTTCCTCTTCATCCTCCTCTTCTTCATCTTCTTCATCACTATCACCGATTAACTCATCAAGAGGAGTATAATCCTCAAAAAGACCAGAAACAGCAGAAATAGGCTCGGGATTTTCAATAACCATAGAAGGAACAATCGATCTTTCTGTCACTGCAGAACTTCCTTCAACTCCTTTACCCTTTTCTTTCATTTGTTCATCAATTTTAGCTTGACGTTCTGCTCTGAGCTCTTCAACTTGCAGCTCTTCAAACTTTTGCTCTACAGACGTTCCGAGCATGCTTTCAACAACTTTATTTAGCATATAGAACTCGTGATCTCTGAACGCTTTAGCTGCTTCAAGCTCTTTGTTCTTCAACTTGAAGTATTCATTTTGTTCATCACGTCGAGTCTTTTCTTCTTCAAGCTCAGCAATTCTCACCTTCAAGATGTCTATCTCTGACTGATCAGAATCAATCTTTTTCACCAACACTTTGTTATCATTCTCCAACCTCTTCACACGCATTTCTAAAATTCTTTCACGATCTATAACTTTCTTGTTTTCAGCGGCTAGCTTTTTGTTTTCAGCAATCACTTCATCAACCTTCTTTTCAACATTCTTTACTTATGAGGTGTTTGCGAAATCAAAATCTCCTACATCATCAAGGCTCACATTCAAATTTGAAGGAACATTAGGAAAATTTCGGTACCCTGCAGAACCAGGTGTTAGTTGACCTTGGGTGAGTGGAGGTATTTGAAAAATTTCTTGCAATGTAAGAAGGGTTTATTGTGGTGGTGGTGAATGATGTAGTGGTGAATGATGAATAGGTGATGGTTGTCTTGGTGGTGTTGGTTGTTTAGGTGGTGAAGATTGTTATGCTGGTGTAGGTTGTCTGGGTGGTGATTGGATTGGTGATTGTGGTGGAGTTGGTTCATGTGGTGGTGTTGGTGGCTTCTTGGTTTCTTTTGCCGGTTTCTTCTTTAGCACAATCTTCGGCATTTTAATATTTGGTGTAACTTTTCTGATCTTTGGGGATACGACTTTCTTTCGAGCTCCAGCTTTCTTTCTACCACCTAGAGGAGATTGTGACTCGGAGACATGTTCTGGAGAAGGAACGTAAGCATCATCATCGTCCTTTTCCTGTCTCTTTCTCTTTCTCAACAATTTTTCTTGTTCTATTGCTTCCTGAACTCTTCGTAAACGTTCAGTTTCATCAATCTCATCATCTGAAGAGCTCGAGGAGCTTGTAGTATCTTTATCCATATCATCTCCCTCAATGTCATCAATAACCTTTTCTTTCCCTTTCTTTGCTTCAACATTTACAACTTGATCAACTTCAGCAACCACTGTTGGCCCTGTTTCCAAAACTTTTGTATCGAACAACAAATTTTCTTCAACATTAAACGGATCTTCTTCCGAAGCTACCACTGTCTCATCTTCTTCAGGTTCATCAACCAATAACGTTTTTGCGACTTTCTTTTGCTTCTTCTTTGGTTGTGAAGAAGATTCCTCACCCCTTTTTTTTGGGTAAAGGGTTACCCCGGTAAATTTTATTCAATCCAACAACCAATAAAACAAGTGAGGAGCAAAACACACCTCAGTTCTCTCGAAAGACACGCCTAACGAGAGTTAAAACAAGCGAAACAAAACACGCAAAACAAGAACACACCAGACAACAATGACTACAAACTCAAACTAAACTAGCCGTAATCATCATCAGCAACTATAATCCCCCGCGGCAGCGCCCACTCTTGCAAAATTCTATCCGAATGGATAGATTGCTTGAACTTCATCGATTGGAGTTTCAAACGAACCGTAGATAAAATGACATTGACCAGCTGATCGTGATCCCTTCTTTTCCTTGTAAATAATCGTCTGTTCCATTCATTCCATATAAAATAAGCTGAAGCACTAACCACAAGTCTTGAAATAACATGCGTTGCCTTCTTCGAATTCACTACCCCCAGCAAGTGGTCAAAGATATCACTCCATCTGTTAGAAATAGCTCCCATGTCTGCTTTAGCTTTGACACCATCCCAAACACGAGAAGCATATCCACACTCAAAAAACAGGTGCTCATGTGAGTCTGGACCAGAACTAGACAACGAGCAACACATTAGATTAAAATTCGCATTACCCGAGGTATTCCATTTGCACATAACGTCTTGGGTTTTCAACTTCTTATGTATAATAAGCCACATTATAAACGAGTGTCTCGGAATAGCTTGCGGGAACCAGATCAGATTAGACCATTGGATCTCCGGTTGAGTCACACGAATGTCATCCCAAACCGAAGCAGTGCCAAAATCAATGATATTCCCCAGCCTACTCTTCCACACCAACTTATCATGCGTCGCGTCATCCAGATTAATATCACTCAAGAGCCCCAACATTGGAAACCGATTAGACCACATCACTGGCCAACGCCATCCATCTCGGCCACGAACATCACAAAGCTTTGTTTCCAAACTGAATCCCGCATTATCCTCACCCTTTTGAACAATAGGAGTGGCCTTTCTGCGTCTTCTCCCTGTTTCTTTAACATACCATTCATTCTTTGTGCTTTTGAAATCTTCAAGAATTTTCAGCTCTTCAACATACGCTGCCTCTTTCATTTCAGCTTCATTCCTCCAGTTCTGATGATCAACTGGATCTGGATCAACGTAGTTAGCATCTTTTATAAAACCAAAGAATTCAGCACCAACTTTCAGTTCTGGATGATTCGGGTGGTATCTCATAAGATGTTTAAGCGTATCATTGCTCATGTGTGATTGTATCAAAAAGTCATTCTTTATGTTTCTGTCAATCTCAGGATAAGCGTGATCAATCATCATCTGCAGGAACCTCGGATACATCCAACTCTTGCTGCCTGTCTTAATATTCTCAGCCATATAGTGGAATACAATGTGTGAGAAATTGTATTTTTTGTTCAACACCAACGCCGTAACCATATTCATTTGATAATCACGCATCGTATCATAACTTCCTTTCGTATGGCTCAAAGACATCAACACACAGTGAATAATGAATTTGTATGGTTTCTGAAACTTCGATTTCAAATAATTCCCAGCATTCAAAGCTCCCTGATAACCCATTCTTAGCATGCATCCTTTCACCATTCTTTCTGGAAATCTCGTTGGCGACTCTGTCTCATCTGGAAAGTTAACAACTTCACGGATAAGCGCTTCAGTGACTAGAATCTTCTCCATCTTGCCATGCACTTCGATAATTGATGAAATTACTTTGTTCTGATCATCATAGCTTGCATTTTTCCAGAAACGTTCTATGTGAGATTTGTACAGTGGTCTTTGATCAGTCAATGCCTTCTGAATGGGAATACGACCCATGAACTCCAATATGCCACTAAACTTTGCCAACTCTGGGTTTTTCTGAATATCCAAATCACAACAACTGTTGTGAAGAGGATCAAAGACAACACTGGAACCCGGCAAATCACAATCACACACACTGAATCAGAGTTACTTAGAAAAATCTCAAAAGTTTACAAGTGATTACAAAATTTTCAATTGAAACCCTAAGTGCATAATGAGCGAAATCAGAATTGACATAAGAGCGAAAACACATTGACACTAAGGGCGAAAACACTTAGCACTTTGGGCGAAAGCATCTCATGTACACAAAAGCGGAATCACTATGTGTACACAAAAGCGGAACCACTGATGTCTTAATAAGCGAATTACAGGATGTACAGATGAGTGGAACCACATGACTTAACTGTTTTGAGCGAAATCACAATACACAATCAAAAATTCATCAACTCCCAAAATTGAACCCACTAATCTGTTAACATGAGAAATCCGATACTCAGGGTTTGTTTTAATTTCAATTTTGACCTCTAAAACCCCCTAGATCTAAACCTGCAATGGCCATACTTTGACAATCATCATCAAACTTCAGATTTGTAACAATCAATCAACAAATATGTAATCTATACACTTAAACGACAACATATGATTGTTTTCAAGTTCTGATTTAACATGTTAAGCCCTAAATCTATGTATCAATCAACAACAGATGCCGACAGTTCAAAATAACGATGATTCAGGTCAAAATAAAGTATAATCAACCTTGCCCATGATTGTACACTATGATAATAACAAGATCTATAAAAATTTTGGCAGCAATTCATTTGAAAACTGATGATTTTAGGGTATCGCTTATGCTTGCCGGAGAGAGAGTGTCTTAGGAGGGAAAGGTGGAAAGTGACGAATGAGCGGAATCAACTGACTTATATAGTTGGTGTGATTTCGCTCTTAAGACCAATGGTCCTTATGAGCGAAACCTCATGGAAGTTATAAGCGAAACCACATTTGTGAAGCATCTATGAGCGAAATACGTTTTAAGTGTGACATATGAGCGAAATACCCTTTAAAGTGACATATAAGCGAAATCAGATCTTGATTTTCAAAAATTTAACATTTTAACACTTTTCAGATTAAACACTGTCACACCCAGTTAACCAAGTCAAAGTTAATGACCTTGGTCAACTGCTTGGCCTACCAAGTCCAAGTTAATGACCTTGGTTGACCGAATTATGAAGTATGCTGTTTTTTTCATTCTGAAAATAGTTCAAATGAATGAACCTTTTGAACGATTTGAACTTTCAAACACTTTTCAACTTGTCAAACACTGTACCAATCACTGTTTTGCATCTCTAGCTTACCCAGCCCTCATCAAACACTGACATGATCTGCACTAAGCTTTGATCGTCCGATTCCCAACGTCAGTTGTCGAAAATAAAATGAGAAACTAAAATCTTTTTGAATTTTTAACTGAATAAGCTGAAAACTGTACACACAATCTTTTTGTGAGTGTGTTAGGGGATCATATCAGCTGCCGGCTAGACACAAGCACCGTTAAGCTATATTTTCATTTTAAGCATTAAACAATTCGCGTAGATTGCCGATATACTGATCCTCTTAAATTCTCACAAAACTTTCAACCTGTTCGGGATACAGAATTAGTGTTTTAGGACTTAAACATCTACATGTGTCCCACCTCAGTATATACTCCCGTATCTAGATCCCAGTATTCAGTCTTACAGGTGAGTATACCACAGCTGATATCTGTTCAGGGGTAGGTGCGAGGGCCGTGAGAGCTCAGGTCGATACTTTCGTATACGCAGAGAGATGACGACTTCGACTTTAAGGTGTGTCCCCTTTAGATGATCTTTTGTTTTCAACAGCAGCGACTATCAATTTTATTGTTTCATCAGCATGCTGAGGGCGAGCTTATATTTCAAAGCTTTTTGCAGAAAGTATTATCCGGGGACTAAGTCAGTACTTCCATACAGCAGAAGTCCCGGGATAATACCCCAGATATCACTGAGCATAAAGACCTAGTATCTCAGAATACGGGACCCTTCAAACAGGATTTCAGGGGTTACCTATATATCCTTGAGGTGTTCCCCACGTAGACGCAAGTGAATTTTATGTTTATATCCCAAACTGATCTACTGATTTTGCGAAAACCTATCGGCACATCTTTAACGAGACTGCTTAATTGCATTTTATACATTACAATTCTTTAGCGCACTGCGTCCGTCTAGCTGATGTACTATCATTTCCCCTATTCTACACAACTCTTTTTGAATTTTTTAATGTTTTTGGATTTTTGAATTTTATCATTTTTTGTATTTTTCTGCGAATTTCTCCCCCTAAAATTAAAACATATTTTTGTGTTTTTGTTTTTATCAAAAAGCAGAAAATAAACTGTACAAACAAAATTGACAACACGACAAAGGTTCACGTCAAATCGCTGCCCAACTCGGCTTCACATTCAATAACCCTCCCAGATTGCAGATTTTTCATCCCGTTCAATTTCAAAAGATAGTAAAATCTCTTTTTGTCAAATGGTTTAGTATAGAAATCCGCTTTCTGATCATCGGTGTGCAAGTGTTCAATCCGAATTAATTTTTTCTCGTGACAATCACGGATAAAGTGGTGACGGATTTCAATGTGTTTAGTTTTTGAATGGTGAACCGGATTTTTAGTGATGTTAATAGCTGCCTCATTGTCCACGTAGAAAGGAGTATCTAAGAACTGCAAACCGAAGTCTCGCATCTACTGTTGGATCCAAAGGATCTGCGAGCAACAGCTGGAGGCTGAAACGTATTCAGCCTCGCAAGTAGAGAGCGCTACTGCGGTTTGTTTCTTACACTGCAAGGTGACGAGTCGAGTTTCGAAGAACTGACACCCAGCAGTGGTGGACTTTGCGTTTTGCTTGCAGCTCCCAAAATCAGAATCAGCAAAACCAGATAAAGTAAAGTCACCCGATCGAGGATACCACAAGCCGATGCTTGGGCAGCCTTTCAAATACCGTAAGATACGTTTCACTATGGTCAGGTGTGACTGCTTTGGATTTGACTGATATCTGGCGCAGATACACGTCGGGTACATGATGTCTGGACGGGAAGCCGTGAGATACATCAGAGAGCCAATGATAGATCGGTACAATGTCTCGTCCATCTTCACTCCATTCTCGTCTGGACAAATCCCATGATTCTGCGCGAGGGGGGTTGATGCAGGACTGCAATCTGTCATGTCGAACTTGTCAAGCACGTCCTTCACATACTTCGTTTGGTGAATGAAGATTCCGTCGGGCATCTGTTCCACCTGCAGCCCAAGGAAGAACTTCATATCCCCCATTGAGCTCATCTCAAACTTTTTCTTCATCACCTTTTCAAATTCTTTGCACAGGTCGTCGTTGGTGGATCCAAAAATGATATCGTCAACATTTGCACGATTAACAAGTGGCCTGCCTCTTCCTTGGGGAACAAAGTGCTGTCTACTGTGCCTCTTGTGAACCCGTTGTCCAACAAGTATTGAGAAAGCGTCTCGTACCAGGCTCTCAGGGCCTGGTGAAGTCCCCACATACACGTCTTCTCTGATTTGTCCATAAAGGAAGGCAGATTTGACGTCTAGTTGATATACTTTAAAATCTTTCCAAGACGCGAAGGCTATAAATATCCGAATTGCCTCAAGTCTGGCAACCGGTGCATAAACTTCATCATTATCTATTCCTTCCTATTGACTGAAGCCTTGAACCACAAGTCGCGCTTTGTTTCTCACCACGACACCTCTGTCATCACGTTTGCACTTAAAAACACATTTCATCTTGATTAGCTTTTGATTCTTAGGCAAATCGACAAGTCTCCAGACACCCAGCTTTTCGAACTGTTGCAGCTCCTCCTGCATTGCATTCACCCAGCTATCCTCGGTCAATGCCTTTTTGTAGGTTCGGGGCTCTATCTGTGAAATAAAACATTTTAATGAGACTTCTTTCTGCGTATCAGCAATAGATGAATAGAAACATGTAAAAGCTCGGTATATTTGATGTCGGGTTTTGACACCACTTTGTAGGTCGCCAATAATTTGTTCTGAAGGATGATAAGACAACGTCCTTGGCATAGCATTGTCAGGCACATTCACTTCCGATTCCAAGCTCGATATGTCAAGATCAACGGTTTGATCCTCAGCATCCGCTGGATCCTCGTCAAAAGTCGGAGCGGGTTCTGCTTGTAACACCTCGAAATTTTGTGTCCAATAATGTATTGACACGTGTCTTGAGTTTACACGTGGCATTTAATATTAAATAAAGGACTAAAGTTGACAAATCTTGAAAGTATGTAAATTCGAGGGTTATAAATGTCAAACAAGGGTAAGTATACTGTATAGTAACCCTAAACGATGCTTGTACCTTCGAACGAATAAATCATGGATCGTACGGAAGCGAAACGCGGAAGAAAGTGAGAGATTACAAGTTGTAGGGGTTAACTGTGTCAACATGTTTAATTATACCTCTGAGTGACCCTTTGAGGTACCCGAGGCTTTGTAACAGTAAAATACACTCACTAGAATGTACTATATAAATTCCGCGAAGTTCCGTTTTAAAACGAGAAAATTATGATCAAATTCGTACGAGAAGGGTTAAAGGCGTCAACAATGAAAATTAAAGCTTTCCGAATAATTAACAAACTAACCGGGGACTTAACAATGCGGGTAAATAACACGAGGCCCTTAGTTGTAAATAATCGAGGGCCAAATCGCAAAGTTACCCCTCCAAACCCGAAAGGTCAGGTTATTAATTACCAAAGATTTCGTTATTAATTACCAAGATTTAGGCAATGATTATAAAAGATTCAAAAATCTTGAAAAATAGACCTGACGCGGGCCGCGTAAAGGTTAAGGGTTAGTTAACGCGGGCCGCGAGCCACCTGTTAATCCGGTTTCTAACTTATGGGTTCAGGCGGCCCGCGACCAAGATGCATGAACCCTTAACGCGGGCCGCGTGGAACACACAATAACAGAAAACATGGGCAGCTTCAATGATTTGGCTTGTAGACGAACTTGTGAGCAATCAATGAAGCATGGGCGCCCTCTACCTGACCCCTAGCACCTCAGGACACTTGTTGATCATCCATGAGCAATGTAGGATGTGTTGTGATGATCTTGTGCACCAAACTTTACTATAAAAGGCCATGCTTGGTTCACAAATGAAACACACCTCAAAACACATCTTCTGATCATTCCTGGAGCTCACAAGCTTTCTTCTAACATTCCTAAGTCGTGCACAAGTCTCTGTAAGTATGCCAAACCTTCTATGGCTTTGTTTTTGCTTAGTTTAGCCTAGAAGTCAATCCGTCATAACTAACGATTGACTTTGCGATAAATCACGAATGGTCCAGTGAATTGTCGAATCAAAAGTAGTTATGTGTTGGTAATTATGTGGGTAATAAACCCCTAAAAGGGTTCCCCCTGATCACCACTCTAACTAGGCCAAATGTCGAGTCAAACGTATACTTAAAAAGTCAACAGAAAGCTATTTTGTGATTTTATACATAATCTGTAATGTAGGAAATATGCAACCTGTTTTGATGTTCATAAAACATGATATTAAGTGTATAAACTTGTCTAAGCTTGTTTGGTCCGGCCATTTGCTATATTGACCCGGTTCGGAGCCGAATGTCGCAAAAGTTTGACTTTTGCTTTGACTTCAGTTCTGACCCGTTTTAGTGTAATGTAGATATGCCTTAGGACTCTCTTAGGACCAGGTCACATGATGGTATCATCCTCTTTGACCGGTTCGTTGTTTGTCTGAGTCTTTTACGCATTTCCGTTAATTACTTAAAAGTTGACCGTAACGCCCTTTTTAAAATAAAACGAGTATTTCGGACACGTGAAGGGACCATAACCTTGCTTACTAAATTCTAAGCATGTCCCTAAAGTTTCACGCCAATCCGAGGTCTAGAATAGGAGTTATGCTAAATAGCGCACTTAAAAGAAACTTTTGTAATAAACGGCGCGATTAGCATAACGCCTACCTAAACCAAGATTCGACACCAAACCTTTTACTCACTGTTGTAAAATAATATTTTGGGATTTTTAAAGATTTTTAATCGTTTTTAGCCTGCTCATAACCTGCGGTTATGGCTACGGTTCGGTAAATACCGAATATGCCCTTTTCGGCCAAAACTTGAGTTCTACAAGGTCTTTTGACCTGATTCCAGTTGCTACTGATTTTAAATAATAATTAAAGTATTTTGGACTGTATAAACTGAACGGGAAACTCAGATTTCCTGTAGAACTCAGAAAGCCCTTTAAAAAGTCCTTAAAATGACCGAAAAACCCCTACGGGGCGTATAATGAACTAAAACTCGTTACGGGCATTATGGAAGGTATCCTACTGATACCACAACCTCTTTAAAGTATATTGACTTAGGAAAACAGTGTAGGACTCTTACGGTTACCCGTTGCGCCTATTGCGCGCACGGTTCGGCTTATGTAACTTACATAAATTAGCCGATGCGGGTCAAACCATATTATTTTGACCCCAAAATCCAGAGTGTGAATATTAAACCCATATAAAACAAGTCTTCGAACTTGTTGGGTCAGAATCACATTCCATTCTCGGTTTTCGCCTTTCACGCGATTAAACCGTATCTATCCCTTGAAACTGACCGGTCTAGGCTACGGCTAATGTAAAGACCCGTTAGGATTCTAATAGGTTATTTTAAAACCTTCGTTCCAGAATAGGAGCCCCGGTAAAAGATATCTGTGATTTAATCAATTAAGGACAATACTTGCAAAGGTAAATACTTTTAACTTATTTTCCGTGTTACGGGCTTGGGTTACGGTATATATAAAATACCGCTTGATCGAGCATCAAATCTTCCATCGTTTGGTGGTTAATTGAATAATTTGATCGGCTTGTTTAAACAGTCTTGTTACTTAAAAGCCTTTGGGGGGTTAATGACCATGTCCCGGATATCCTTGGCATCATTTTACGAAATGGCCACGACCTCGACATCCGGGTGTAGGCGTACACCCGGCATTATGTCTACAATTAATAAAAGACGTAACCGTTGGTTTACCCACCTCGGTTTTACGCAATGTGGTGTGTCTATTAAACTTTAACCCGGACTAGATCCGAGCTATTGAACGCAAAGAAGGAACATGTAATTCGTTCACAAGATTATAATATTAAATAATTCTCCCAAGTTATAAAAGAGTTTGTGCCTTGTGCATTCAAATCAATTTTAATAAACATTTTACAAAAGTGTCGGTTGAATGTATTTACCAGTGTAAACTGACGTATTTTCCCAAAAAGATTAAGTGCAGGTACTACACGTAATCGGCTGGCTATAGCTCCTTAGCATCTTAAGAAGTCTCGCAAGCTTTGATGCCTTGTCTGTTGAACAACACTTTTTATTATTTTGATTCTCCTGTGGATACCATTCAACTATTTGTGATACATTCGATATTACAATCAATGGTTGGATTATATTTATCTTTATGCTTCCGCTGTGCATTCATATATTGTGTGGTTTGACTATATTGTTGCCAACTACATCACGGTAATCCCCCACCGGGCCTACCGGTGATACACGTGGAAATCGGGGTGTGACAGGTTGGTATCAGAGCCAACATTGAGTGAATTAAACACTATCCTAACGTGTTTAATCTCAGTGACACAATTAGACATGCTTGAGTCTAGACAAGAACTTAGGACAAATTTGAATTTTTATTCCAAGTTTGTCTTTTTCTTTTATTATTGTTATTTAAAGTTTTAAAAGCAGGAGATATGGCACCGGTAATTTTCCGAGGAAGAGGAAGGGGAAGAAGAGGCAGAGGAGAGATCGTTACTCACCACGATCACGAAGCTGGACCTTCAAATACGCGAGCTCCTTCGACCACAATGAGTGAAGAACCGCAAAGACGGAGAAACCTTTTCGGACCTGCGAGGCATTCCACCTCGCACAGCTCGACGCCGTCGTATCGTCACTCTTTCGGGCCAGATTCCGAAAATGATCCCAGTAACCCTCAACCCTCCTACATGCCTCTACAGCGTTCGGTATCGCACCGTGCTTTTGACGATCCCACTCCTTACTTCAGAGGCCAGTTTAACCCAGCAGATTACATCCAGGAACCTTCAGGCTTTGTTCCATATGGATGAGGACACTGATCCAATTGAACCTGCTCGTGGTACGCCCACGCATCCTATCGAGATCTCAGATGGATCTTCTTTTCATGGCACACCTTACCAAGGGCCAGATAGCTTTCAAGCGCTGTTCAACCAACATGAGTGGTACTTCACACCCTCCCATCAGACATCGCAACACGAGCAGCAACAACAATAAGATCCCTCCGAGGATCCACGTTTCGTGGCAGTTACGCCACCACCTCCGCCACCGGTTCAACCAGTAATGCCTGATCCGCCGAGGCGTAGAAGATCGGGTGCTCGTATGTCCACCCGAGGAGGGGAGTTTCACTTTAGCACCCCTCGACACTCTAGTAGTAGCCACTACCCGCCACTACAAGAAGAAGGACCTTCAAGTCCAGTACAGGAGGCGAACTCCGCACCAGTTGCACCATCTTCGCCACCATCTGGGTATGACCACCCAATACCTGCATACACGGGTCCAACGGCTTACAACCCGTTTGAACCGTCATCGCACGCACATTACAACTACAACTATGAGCGCGACCCATATGTGGTAGCGGCTAGGTATAATGCCCGCTATCCAGACGGAGCTTTTGGAAACATGGGAATACCGGACTACTCAGCTCATGGGTATCCAGCACCTCCTAGACCTCCAGTTCCGCAACCGGCGCCACAACCACGTTTTTCTCCGCCCGAACAAGAAGAAATTATCCACCGCTTAACTCGTGTGGAACGGGATTTCGAGGAAGAACGAAAGAACAACAGGGGATTCCTTAAGGGTCTAGCGAACCTGTTGAAAGGCAAGAAGAAGAAACGTGACCATTAGTCCTTATATATGTTCTAATGTAATGTCTATTTTAAATAAAGTCCCTGCGTGGACGCTTATCGTATTTCAGTCCCTACGTGGACTTATCTTTTAGTCCCTGCGCGGACATCTATCTTGTATTAGTCCCTGCGTGGACTTGTCTCTTATTTTAACCTCTATGTAGGTATGTACTTGTTTAAAAGTCCCGTTTAGGGCAGCGTGTAATCGTATTGAAGTTTGGAATGTTATGTTATGAATTTCATTTTGTTATTAATATATATGAAATAAATCAAAATCATTCCTTTTAGTTTGATCTGCCTAAATAAAGAATCTTAAGAGTGAAACCTAGCCAGGTGTCTTTTAAGATCCGGCCAAGATGGTAAGACCTAATTAAAAGACTCAGATTCCCTGTTAACCTCTGTAAGCATTATAACAATCATGGCAGATGTGATTCGTTAAAATCGCACACGTCATTCTTATACAAGAATCCTTTAAAGGATTCCAAAGCCCAAATTAATGATATAATAAATCATGGGTTAGATCATCAATGAAGATGATCACTTGTTAAACATCCATTAGCGATGTAGTGCCTACGGGCCGAATTATCAAACATGCATTAGTGATGTAGTGCCTACGGGCCATAATTGTTGTCATAATAAGACAAAAGACAGTGGTGGTCTATGACTCCCTGTCAGAAGGGGGTAAAAGGACTACGGTTCAAACCTTCATACCTTGATTCTCTGTAATCTCGGCTAATATTATAATAACGTCCTCGTGACTAGGCTTTTATGCCACTAGCAATATTAATTGTGATTAGGATAAGTATGTTCAAATCCTAAATAAAAAGTGAGTAACAAATTTACCGGATATGGTCTTCGTTACCATGGTTAATGAATTGCCATAAAAGACAATTCAATAATAAACTCCTAAATAGAATTTTCATTATCTTCTGCAGCAGATACAAGCTACTATGGCGAATCCTAACGGAGAAAATAGTCATACGAGTGAAGATGAATATGATAATGCCCAAGTACATTTAACGAGCGCTCAACTAAAGGCTCTTGTCGACAACGCTGTTCAAGCAGCTCTAGATCGACAATATACCGAATCTCGAAGCAGAACCGTTTCCAAACCACCATCAAAGCCGAAGACACATTCCGAATCCCACAGCAAACCATTATCCAAACCACTCTCCAAACCCAAAAAGGACGACGACAATCATTCGTCAAATGAAAACAGTGTTCGTCGTGAAAGGGAGTATACTGATGCATCCCGGGCCAGGGGCTGCACCTACAAGTACTTTGTGTCTTGTAAACCCCGAGACTTCACGGGGGAGAAAGGTGCCATCGATTGTATGACGTGGCTGGATGAGATGGACACTGTGGTGGACATCAGTGGCTGTGCGGAAAAGGATGTGGTAAAGTTTGTGTCGCAGTCGTTTAAGGGCGAGGCCCTGGCTTGGTGGAGGGCGTTGGTTCAGGCCTCGGGAAAGACTGTGCTTTACAGCATGACATGGGAGGAATTCGTTTCTCTCATCAAAGAAAATTACTGCCCTCAACATGAGGTGGAGAAGATAGAGTCCGATTTTGTATCATTAGTGATGACAAACCTGGACTGCCAAGCCTACTTAACGAGCTTCAACACGATGTCTCGATTGGTTCCATATCTGGTAACCCGAGAACCAAGGAGAATCGCTCGTTTTATCGGGGGGTTAGAACCTGCGATAAAGGCAAGTGTGAAGGCCTCTCGGCCAACGACCTTCAGGTCTGTAACTGACCTCTCTTTGTCCCTCACAATGGACGCGGTCCGACTGAGATCGCTGAGGAACAAAGAGGCCGAGAAGAGGAAGCGTGAGGACGATACCTCACGAAGGTCGGGTAAGAAACACCGTGGGAACGGTGATGGCAAGAGAGGGACAGAGTCGAAGAAAGATGGGCAACAATCTGGAGAGAAGCCGAAGTGCAAAAACTGCCAGAAATTCCACTTTGGGAAATGTAGGCTTGGGTCAAACTCACAGTCTCAGTCGAGGTCGCATACTTGTGGACTGTGCAAGTCCAAGGACCACAAGACTGTGGACTGCAAGAAGATTAAAGATGCGACCTGCTATAACTGCAATGAGAAGGGGCACATTAAAAGCAACTGCCCCAAGTTCGCCAAGAAGACTGAAGAAACCAAAAAGAATAACGCTAGAGTCTTCAAGATGGATGTGAAGGAAGCTTTGCAAGACGACAACGTAATCACAGGTACTTTTCTCGTGAATAATATCTTTGCAAGAGTACTTTTTGATTCAGGCGCTGATAAATCCTTCGTAGACCAAAAATTTTGCAAATTGCTGAACATGCCTGTCAAAACCTTAACTGTGAAATACGAGGTAGAGCTAGCAGACGGCACGGTAGAAAGCATCTACACTATATTAGATGGATGTATGATATCCATTAAGAACCATTCTTTTCCTCTATCTCTACTTCCCTTCAAAGTGGCTGGTTTTGACATCGTTCTGGGTATGGACTGGTTATCCCACAACCAGGCCCAGATCATCTGCAACAGAAAACATATAGTGCTAAAGACTCCGACTGGTGAAAAGCTCACCATTCGAGGAGATACGCAGTATGGATTGCCCGAGAACGTAACTATGCTCAAGGCTTCAAGATGTTTAAAAAGAGGTTGTGTCATCTACATGGCACAGGTGATTATCGAAGAACCCAAACCAAGGATAGAAGATATTCCAGTCATTTCGGAGTATCCAGAAGTTTTCCCCGAAGATCTACCTGGGTTGCCACCAGATAGGCAAGTGGAATTCAGAATAGATATCATCCCTGGAGCAGCTCCCATTGCTAGAGCACCCTACAGGCTAGCACCAACTGAAATGAAGGAATTAAGGACCCAGCTGGATGAACTGCTGACTAAAGGTTTCATTAAACCGAGTTCATCCCCTTGGGGAGCACCTGTCCTGTTTGTTAAGAAGAAGGACGGATCGATGCGTCTGTGCATCGATTATAGTGAACTTAATAAGGTCACGATAAAGAATAGATACCCATTGCCAAGGATCGACGATTTGTTTGATCAGTTGCAAGGGGCTAGCTATTTCTCGAAGATCGACTTGAGGTCGGGCTACCATCAGCTGAAGGTCAGAGATGAAGACGTACATAAAACAGCGTTTAGGACTCGATACGGTCACTACGAGTTCCTAGTGATGCCTTTTGGGCTCACAAATGCACCGGCTGCGTTCATGGATCTCATGAATCGCGTCTGCAAGCCGTACTTAGACAAATTCGTCACCGTATTCATCGACGACATTCTTATATATTCAAAGAATAAAGCTAACCATGACAAACACCTACGATGTATTCTCAAATTGCTGCATCGCGAGAAACTCTATGCCAAATTCTCTAAATGTGAATTCTGGCTACGAGAAGTCCAATTTCTTGGACATGTCGTAAGCGAGCGTGGTATCCAGGTGGATCCCGCTAAAGTAGAGGCGGTCATGAACTGGCAAGAGCCAAAGACGCCTACAGAGATCCGTAGTTTCCTGGGGTTAGCAGGATACTACAGAAGATTCATTGAAAATTTCTCAAGGATTGCTGCGCCCTTAACTTCTCTGACCAAGAAGAAGATAAAATTTGTTTGGGGCCCTAAGCAGCAAGAATCCTTTGATATTTTAAAGCAAAAGCTAAGCAACGCCCCTGTGTTGACGCTACCGGAAGGTACTGAAGAGTTCGTAGTTTACTGCGACGCGTCACACACTGGCATGGGGTGTGTGCTCATGCAGAAAGGAAAGGTGATTGCCTATGCTTCGAGACAGTTGAAGGTGCACGAAAAGAATTACACCACCCATGACTTGGAGTTGGGTGCCGTTGTGTTCGCACTAAAACTGTGGAGGCATTATCTGTACGGAATCAAGTTTGTGATCTATTCAGATCACAAGAGCCTTCAACATCTGTTCAATCAGAAGGAGTTGAACATGAGGCAACGCCGTTGGATGGAAACCTTAAATGATTATGATTGTGAGATCAGATACCATCCCGGCAAGGCGAATGTAGTCGCTGATGCCCTGAGCCGGAAAGAAAGGATGAAACCCATCCGAATCAATGCTAAGAGCATTGAAGTAAAGAATAATCTGATTGAAAGGGTGTTAGCTGCACAGAGAGAAGCTGTGTTGGAAGCTAACTATCCTAAGGAGAAGCTGGGAGTAACTGAGGAGCAGTTAACTCTTAGCAAGGATGGAATTTTGAGATTGAATGGACGAATATGGGTTCCTATTTATGGAGGAGTACGAGATGTTATCCTCCAGGAAGCCCATAGTTCCAAATATTTTGTCCATCCTGGAGCAGATAAAATGTATCAGGATTTAAAGGCAAATTATTGGTGGATAGGCTTGAAAAAGTCTGTAGCCGCTTATGTAGCCAAATGCTTGACTTGTACGCAAGTCAAGGCTGAGCATCAAAAGCCATCTGGCTTGCTACAATAGCCTGAACTTCCTGAATGGAAGTGGGAGTGTGTAACTATGGATTTTATCACCAAGTTACCAAAAACGAGCAAAGGAAACGACACAATATGGGTTATAGTTGATAGACTGACTAAGTCAGCTCATTTCTTACCCATCAAGGAGACTTATAGCTCCGACACATTAGCCCAGTTATACGTAGATAAGATTGTAGCCTTGCATGGCATACCTGTGTCTATTATCTCTGATCAAGATACTAGATACACGTCTCATTTCTGGAAAAGTTTCCAGCAATCTTTGGGCACACGTTTGAACTTTAGTACGGCTTACCATCCTCAGACTGACGGTCAGAGTGAGCGTACTATTCAAACGTTAGAAGACATGCTGCGGGCATGTGCTATCGATTTAGGTGGTAGTTGGGATAAGAACCTACCACTAATCGAATTTTCCTACAACAATAGCTACCATACCAGCATAAAGGCTGCGCCTTTCGAGGCATTATACGGTAGAAAGTGTAGATCGCCTGTTTGTTGGGCGGAAGTGGGAGAGGTCCAATTATCAGGGCCACAGATAGTCTTCGAAACAACGGACAAGATTGTCCAGATTCGAGAGCGTCTTAAAGCTGCCCGTGATAGGCAGAAAAGCTACGCTGATCCAAAGCGTAAGGATTTTCACTTCGAGGTAGGTGAAAAAGTATTACTAAAAGTATCACCCTGGAAGGGGGTGATGCGCTTCGGTAAGAAGGGCAAACTGAGCCCGAGACACATAGGACCTTTCGAGGTTATCGAACGTGTCGGGTCAGTTGCCTATAAGTTGAACTTACCAGAAGAGCTCAATGGAATTCACAACGTGTTCCACATCTGCAATCTAAAGAAGTGCTTCGCTGATGAATCATTGGTGATCCCACACACAGATGTGCATATAGATGAGAGCTTGAAGTTTGTGGAGAAGCCTTTCTCGATTGAAGACCGACAAGTAAAGAAGCTTCGCAGGAAACATGTACCGATAGTTAAGGTTAAATGGGATGCCCGGAGAGGTCCCGAATTCACGTGGGAAGTTGAATCCACGATGAAAGAGAAATATCCCTATTTGTTTGAGTAAATCTCGGGTCGAGATTTATTTTAAGGGGGTGAGGATGTAACACCTCGAAATTTTGTGTCCAATAATGTATTGACACGTGTCTTGAGTTTACACGTGGCATTTAATATTAAATAAAGGACTAAAGTTGACAAACCTTGAAAGTATGTAAATTCGAGGGTTATAAATGTCAAACAAGGGTAAGTATACTGTATAGTAACCCTAAACGATGCTCGTACCTTCGAACGAATAAATCATGGATCGTACGGAAGCGAAACGCGGAAGAAAGTGAGAGATTACAAGCTGCAGGGGTTAACTGTGTCAACATGTTTAATTATACCTCTGAGTGACCCTTTGACGTACCCGAGGCTTTGTAACAGTAAAATACGCTCACTAGAATGTACTATATAAATTCCGCGAAGTTCCGTTTTAAAACGAGAAAATTATGATCAAATTCGTACGAGAAGGGTTAAAGGCGTCAACAATGAAAGTTAAAGCTTTCCGAATAATTAACAAACTAACCGGGGACTTAACAATGCGGGTAAATAACACGAGGCCCTTAGTTGTAAATAATCGAGGGCCAAATCGCAAAGTTACCCCTTCAAACCCGAAAGGTCAGGTTATTAATTACCAAAGATTTCGTTATTAATTACCAAGATTTAGGCAATGATTATAAAAGATTCAAAAATCTTGAAAAATAGACCTGACGCGGGCCGCGTAAAGGTTAAGGGTTAGTTAACGCGGGCCGCGAGCCACCTGTTAATCCGGTTTCTAACTTATGGGTTCAGGCGGCCCGCGACCAAGATGCATGAACCCTTAACGCGGGCCGCGTGGAACACACAATAACAGAAAACATGGGCAGCTTCAATGATTTGGCTTGTAGACGAACTTGTGAGCAATCAATGAAGCATGGGCGCCCTCTACCTGACCCCTAGCACCTCAGGACACTTGTTGATCATCCATGAGCAATGTAGGATGTGTTGTGATGATCTTGTGCACCAAACTTTACTATAAAAGGCCATGCTTGGTTCACAAATGAAACACACCTCAAAACACATCTTCTGATCATTCCTGGAGCTCACAAGCTTTCTTCTAACATTCCTAAGTCGTGCACAAGTCTCTGTAAGTATGCCAAACCTTCTATGGCTTTGTTTTTGCTTAGTTTAGCCTAGAAGTCAATCCGTCCTAACTAACGATTGACTTTGCGATAAATCACGAATGGTCCAGTGAATTGTCAAATCAAAAGTAGTTATGTGTTGGTAATTATGTGGGTAATAAACCCCTAAAAGGGTTCCCCCTGATCACCACTCTAACTAGGCCAAATGTCGAGTCAAACGTATACTTAAAAAGTCAACAGAAAGCTATTTTGTGCTTTTATACATAATCTGTAATGTAGGAGATATGCAACCTGTTTTGATGTTCATAAAACATGATATTAAGTGTATAAACTTGTCTAAGCTTGTTTGATCCGGCCATTTGCTATATTGACCCGGTTCGGAGCCGAATGTCGCAAAAGTTTGACTTTTGCTTTGACTTCAGTTCTGGCCCGTTTTAGTGTAATGTAGATATGCCTTAGGACTCTCTTAGGACCAGGTCACATGATGGTATCACCCTCTATGACCGGTTCGTTGTTTGTCCGAGTCTTTTACGCATTTCCGTTAATTACTTAAAAGTTGACCGTAACGCCCTTTTTAAAATAAAACGAGTATTTCGGACACGTGAAGGGACCATAACCTTGCTTACTAAATTCTAAGCATGTCCCTAAAGTTTCACGCCAATCCGAGGTTTAGAATAGGAGTTATGCTAAATAGCGCACTTAAAAGAAACTTTTGTAATAAACGGCGCGATTAGCATAACGCCTACCTAAACCAAGATTTCGACACCAAACCTTTTACTCACTATTGTAAAATAATATTTCGGGATTTTTAAAGATTTTTAATCGTTTTTAACCTGCTCATAACCTGCGGTTATGGCTACGGTTCGGTAAATACCGAATATGCCCTTTTCGGCCAAAACTTGAGTTCTACAAGGTCTTTTGACCCGATTCCAGTTGCTACTGATTTTAAATAATAAATAAAGTATTTTGGACTGTATAAACTGAACGGGAAACTCAGATTTCCTGTAGAACTAAGAAAGCCCTTTAAAAAGTCTTTAAAATGACCGGAAAACCCCTACGGGGCGTATAATGAACTAAAACTTGTTACGGGCATTATGGAAGGTATCCTACTGATACCACAACCTCTTTAAAGTATATTGACTGAGGAAAACAGTGTAGGACTCTTACGGTTACCCGTTGCGCCTATTGCGTGCACGGTTCGGCTTATGTAACTAGTTTACATAAATTAGCCGATGCGGGTCAAACCATATTATTTTGACCCCAAAATCCAGAGTGTGAATATTAAACCCATATAAAACAAGTCTTCGAACTTGTTGGGTCAGAATCACATTCCATTCTCGGTTTTCGCCTTTCACGCGATTAAACCGTATCTATCCCTTGAAACTGACTGGTCTAGGCTACAGCTAATGTAAAGACCCGTTAGGATTCTAATAGGTTATTTTAAAACCTTCGTTCCAGAATAGGAGCCCTGGTAAAAGATATCTGTGATTTAATCAATTAAGGACAATACTTGCAAAGGTAAATACTTTTAACTTATTTTCCGTGTTACGGGCTTGGGTTACGGTATATATAAAATACCGCTTGATCGAGCATCAAATCTTCCATCGTTTGGTGGTTAATTGAATAATTTGATCGGCTTGTTTAAACAGTCTTGTTACTTAAAAGCCTTTGGGGGTTAATGACCATGTCCCGGATATCCTTGGCATCATTTTACGAAATGGCCACGACCTCGACATCCGGGTGTAGGCGTACACCCGGCATTATGTCTATAATTAATAAAAGACGTAACCGTTGGTTTACCCACCTCGGTTTTACGCAATGTGGTGTGTCTATTAAACTTTAACCCGGACTTGATCCGGGCTACTGAATGCAAAGAAGGAACATGTAATTCGTTCACAAGATTATAATATTAAATAATTCTCCCAAGTTATAAAAGAGTTTGTGCCTTGTGCATTTAAATCAATTTTAATAAACATTTTACAAAAGTGTCGGTTGAATGTATTTACCAGTGTAAACTGACGTATTTTCCCAAAAAGATTAAGTGCAGGTACTACACGTAATCGGCTGGCTATAGCTCCTTAGCATCTTAAGAAGTCTCGCAAGCTTTGATGCCTTGTCTGTTGAACAACACTTTTTATTATTTGGATTCTCCTGTGGATACCATTCAACTATTTGTGATACATTCGATATTACAATCAATGGTTGGATTATATTTATCTTTATGCTTCCGCTGTGCATTCATATATTGTGTGGTTTGACTATATTGTTGCCAACTACGTCACGATAATCCCCCACCGGGCCCACCGGTGATACACGTGGAAATCGGGGTGTGACACTGCTTCTGAGTCGTCAGATTCGTCAAAAGATGGAGCTGGTTCCTCTGGAGGTTCGTGAGCTGTTCCACTTGGTCCGGCTTCATTGTCGTGAGTACGCCCGGTGGGTTGAGGAACTATTGGCGGTTTAGACACTTGCTCCTGTGGCATGTGTTGTTCATACTGATACATAAGTGCTAGTTCCACATCACTCGGCTCGACCGGCAGATGAAACGACTCCCAGAGCTTATCGTAGTCGAATAGGAATCTTTGTCCGGGAAGTTGTGGCGATGGAGTGTGCTTCTGACAATCCACATGTAGGACTTGAATCACCTTCCCCAGGCATGGTACGAACACCCTCTTCAGCGGGCTTGCGTAACCTACAATGAAAACTTCATTAGATTTAGCGCCAAATTTACCGTTTTCATCAATAAAAGTGCAAGGAGATCCAAACGGCTCCAAAAACTCAAGATTCGGCTTATAACGGCGCAGCAGCTCAAAGCAAGTCTTTTTGTACTTCTTGACAGTGAGAACTCTATTCAATGTGTAACAGGCTGCTGATACTGCTTCACTCCAGAAAAAGATTGGTAGCTTGGAATCGGCTAACATTGTACGGGCTGTCTCAATCAGGGTCCGATTCTTTCGTTCAGCTACGCCATTCTGCTGTGGTGTGTACGGCGCATTGAATTTATGAAGAAGTCCCTTCTCATTACAGAACTCGTACATCTTATTGTTTTTGAATTCCGTTCCGTTGTCGCTCCGAATCCTCCGGATTGGCAATTTATACACCGTTTCCATCTTCTTGAAAAGCACCATCAAAGACTCAAAAGTTTGATCTTTTCGTTCCAAGCACACTACCCAAGAAAATCTCGTAAAGTCATCAGTCACCACCAAGCAATATAAGTCTCCGCTGATGCTCTTTACGTTGACAGGCCCGAAGAGATCCATGTGCAATCTCTCAAGAGGTAACCTGATTGTGTTCATGATCTTCAATGGGTGTGACTTCCGAGTCTGCTTTCCTTTCTTACACGCTACATAATCATCATTTAAGTGAAAATTCTTCAGATTAACACCATCAACTAAATCATTGTGTACTAAAAAGTTCATTTTGCGAACATGAATGTGGCCCATCTTTCGATGCCACATTATCGAATCTTTTTCTGTCGCTTTAGTCTTTGAAACAAAACACTGTTTCTGATGAGATGTTGGCGTTGCGACGCTCATATCAAGTATATAAAGATCATTCTCCCGCGGAGCGCGCAACAGCACCATCTCATCAGGGATTTTAAATCCTGGTTTCAAAACAACACATTCAGTTTTAGTAAAGTGTACACTAAATGATTTATCAAAGATTTGTGAGATACTGAGTAAATTGTTTGTTAACTCTACTATGTAGTTCACTTTGTTGAACGAAATCACGCCATTTGACAGCGTTCCTTGACCAACGATCCTTCCACCTTGATTCCCAGCAAATCCAACATAGCTTCCGTTTATGGATTTGACATCATAAAGCAGAGCAAGCGTCCCAGTCATATGCCTTGAAGCACCACTATCCATAATCCACTTCGATAGTATAGACTTGGGCAGCCCCTGCAACCATCAAATCAAATTTATTCAAACAATGAAGCCCAGGATTTCTTAACTTCCGACACACTTCCGAACACAACATCACACTTCTCATTTGTTTTCGGAAAATCAAATGTGACATTTGGAACCTCTTCTTTCACAATTGTTTTAACCTTGTTAGTTATTGGTGGAAATTCAGCAAGAAACTTATCAACTTCATTTTCAAACTCAACAACGTCATCTTTAAAAATGTTTGATTCACTTTTCAAAACATTCTCCATCTTTTTGACCTCAACAGACGGTTTCGATTTCGTGACCCAAGATTGATTTTCAAAATTTTTTGTCTTAGGGTAAATTTTTTAAGTCTTTCGAGTCTTAGAGGATTCGCCAATCTCGAAAGTCGATTTCGGCTTATCCTCCGACTTCAAAGATTCACCTCTCTTCAAAATACGGATCGGAGAAACCATCGGCTTTTTGCCCTTTGTGTCAGTTGGAGATTTAGGTCGAGGTTTTTGAATGTTTGACTTTTGAACAGTTGGTTCAGAAACAGTTTGTTTTTTAACACTTGGTTTTGAAACAGTTTGTTTTTGAACACTTGGTTTTTGAACATTTGGTTTTTGAACCGGTTTTACAACAGGTTTCTCAATCACTTTCTGACACTGTTTCGCCATGTGTCCGATTTCACTGCAGCGGTAACACACCCTTTTGTTATATTCAACAAAAGTCGATTTGACTGACTCTTCTTTTAACTTCTTTGCTGCATTGAAATCGTCCACAACTTTTTGACTGAAAATATAATCTTTCTCATCGTCAACACTTGGACCAGCGAGAAAAAAAATCATTCATCTTCTCTTTCGGCTTAAACACCTGCTTAGCCGTTTTCTTTTCAAACCCAATTCCTTTGTTTTTAAAATTAGTTTTCTTGTTGTGACCTTTACCATCCCCATCTTTCTTTCCCAAACTTGTTGGGCGTGATGTCACAAACGACTTTTTAGGTTTTGAAAAGAATTCATTGTTATTAACCTCGTTAATGTTCATTTCAACCAGTTTAAACACTTTTTCGACATTCTCGATTTTCACATTCTGAAGTGGATACTTGTAATAGGAATAAAGTTTGTCTGTTCCAATCATGGTGTACACCACCATAATCGGATCGTCATTCGCACTCTTTTCCGATTTCGGTATGTATTGATCTAAGAAATTCCCTTCATCTTCAGAATCACTAACAACCTTCTCAGATTGAGCCTTTTCAGATTTCTCACTCTCCTCATCCAACACCTGATCGACAATAGTTTTGATAACCTGAGATTCGTTGTCGGTATCGGATGGGGAGAATGTGACATCTATGGTCTCAGGCAAATCATCTTCTATCGATCTCAATTTGAGATTCAAAGCCGCTTCCACCCCATCTGGATATTTCTGTGTAATGATTCCACATTGGGGGTGGAACACTCTTAAAGACTGGTGCCGTATGTGGCTGTTGGGGAACAATCTGCTCAAGAACGTACGATGAAGCCACATAACTCATTAACTTTTTATCAATCCGATCATTTTCAATTTTAACCAATTCGAGTTCCTTTTTAAGAGATGCGATCGTGTCTAAATGAAAATTGACTTCATTTTGTTTATCGAATAGTGTTGTTTTAGCCAATTTTGTAGCTTTATCGTTTTGAACACTTTCCTTTTGTATCATCTTGATTGACCTGGCGAGAGTATCGTACGCCTCTTTAACTTGGCCAAGGTCAAACTTAATCATATCAGCGTGGTGTTTCAATTCCTGATACTTAGTGTCTTTTTCAAGACACTCCATGCATGGTTCTAAACACTGTTTGCACGGCGTTTCAGGGATTGAAACAACCTTTTCAACAACCTGCTCTACACAATCAATTTTACCGACATTGTTTGACTCAGACTCAGACAGTTTTACTGATTTGATCTCCTGAACTCCAGATTCCTCTCGTTTGACAGACACACTACTGACAGACTTTGACTCCTCGGATTCTGAGTCTACCTCTTTAAGTTTTCCCATTAGAGCTTTGTCAGCTATGTCTTTCAAAACTTCTCCAGTCATCTCTTTCGACACATCGATCAATTCTTCAACGACTTCTTTCTTCTCTTCAAATCTTGGGCATGATCCGGTCCTTGGTTCTTCAAAATAACCTGCAAAAGATTCAGAAATGTTAGGAGGCAATACAGATTTCATTAAACTTCTCAAAACCTCCTGCTCAGACTGGTAGTAATACACTCCAGCAGCTATTTCTTCCATATTGACCGCATTATCAGTAGAAACCTCTTCAACAACTACAGAAACATCTTCAGTAACTGTTTCCGGTTCAGACACCATCTCAGAAATTTCAACAACTTCAGCCATCATGGCCTGTCCATCGCTACCGGGGATATACTTATCCCAGCTGAAACCTGCAGCAACCTTCTCATCGTCTTGATTCACAATCAGCGCCTTTTCCGGTTTATTCTCAATCTGTGGCCTCTGAACAGTTTGCTGTTGATTTGGTCGGTGATAGATCGCTTGCCTGTAGTAGTCGTTGGTGAACGGGTTTTGATGATTGTTTACTTCACGGTTAGGACATTCTCGTTTGAAGTGACCGCGTTCTTTACATTTAAAGCATGTAACTTTCGACTTATCAAACCCTAACTTTTGATCGGGGCCTGATAGACTGTTCCGGCCTGTAATTTCCATGAAACGTTGAGACCTACGCAATAAACTCGCCATACACCACTTGATGTCAATTAATTCAAGCTCTTCGGGATCGATTTGGTCGTAACCCTCCTTCGTCATGCAGGATTACCAATCCTCCCTGCGACTAAGCCCTCATAAGCCACAAGAACGGAAGCAAGCATTGCTATGTGCTGTTTTGCGGTTGTTTCAGTTATCTCGTTTCCATTCTTTATGTTTACCGCAATATTGCACTGAACTCCAGAAACGTACGCCTGATGATTTGATCCAGTAGAACTTTGAGGTAAAGGCTGTTCCTGAGCTTTGACATTTGGTTCAAAGTTCGCGAATGGTGAAGAATTGCCAGATTGAGGAGTGTTTGAAGAAACACTTGAGGTGTTATCAACAATGAACCCTGTCTGTATTTTTGGGCTTTGATTGGTTGAAACTGTAGGGTTGCCTTTGTAATACAATGATACATCCTGCTGCACACTCGCTGAGTTCATTTTCTTGATTTTCAGCAATTCCAGCTCGTGGGCTTCAATCTTCTCGATGAATGAGCTGAGGTTGAGATTCACAAAATCAGAATTGTTCTTCAGCATCATTAGATAAGTGCCCCACTCATCATACGGAAGTGCATCACACAGTTTATCAATCCATTCTTCATTCGTCTTTGTAATTTCCAAACGCTTAATTTCAACCACAAGATGACAGCATTCGATTAACTGCTTTGTTGTCTCGCCTTTAATCCCAGTAAAAATATCAAATTCCTTCTTGATTAGAGCCTTCTTGCTTTTAATCATTGAAACACTGCCTTGGAATTTTAGCTTCAACGCTTGCCACATTGACTGAGAATTATCTTCATGTTGCAGTAAAACGAGAATATCTTCTTTGATGGCCTGTTGCAGAATGCTCACCATCTTCTTTTCAGCCTTGAAGTCAATCTATTCAGATTCTGTCAAACTCCCGATGCCCTTTTCCAATCCCATTCCATTAACTGGTGGTACATACTTCGCCTCTATTTTCATCCAACATTCGAAGTGATTGGCTTGCACCCAGTTTTTGAAATGTCCTGACCAACCCGCGTATTCATCCAAACTCATAAGCTTCGGAGGCTTTTGCATCGTCCCTAATTCATTCTCCATGTTAACGTGCTGAACTATACTCGCCGGACTTTGCGTAACCGACATGTCGCTCCCCGCAAACAAGTTATAAAAATCTTGATGTTCCATTTTTAGCGACAAATTTCCAAAAATGTTTAACTTTTTGATTAACAGGTTGTTTTTGTCGAAAAACTTTTAACACAGACTGAGTTTCCAGCACTCGATCACGTACGAAATGGACTAAGCGCTCAAAATATGATTTTTACACTAAAACAGGCCTTATAAGCGAAATCAGATTCTAAATGTTGTTATGAGCAAAATCACTTTAGGTCAGAAAAGCGAAATCAGGTAATGTCTATATGAGCGAAACCCCAAGAGCGAAACCCCTAGAGCAAAACCCAAACATGACACTATGAGCGAAACCCTAAGAGCGAAACCCAAGAGCGAAACCTCAAAAATGACTCTATGAGCGAAACCACACGAGCGAAACCCCCGATTTCGCTTATACCATATGAGCGAAATCACTCAAGTACACAAGAGCGAAACCTATTCACGAGCCATTTTAGTTCACTTTTAAGCTGTTTTTAGTTCTGAAAATCTCAAGGGTTTGTTATTAGACAATTTTACACTATATGTTCAAATTTCAGTCCATTTTGTCCGTCGGAAAGTCCAGAAACTCAAAATGTGCTAGAAAAAGGCTTTGATTCGGGTAAACTAGCTCACAACTGGCTCTGATACCAATTGTAGGACCATTATTGACAGTCGTGTGAGTCAATCAGAGCTAGGTACTACCGAAAATGAAGCGGAAATACAAAATCGGTATGAATCAAAGCAGAAATGGAGTAGAAACAGAAGTAGATCACTTTAAAACAGTTTTCTCGTTGATCTTTCACAAAATACACGAGCAGCAGTTCGGCTACACGGGAGACATGAACGTACAAAATGAGAAAACTACTTGGGTATTTATAGGGGTGATGATTTCGCTCATATGACCATGTCACTTGGAGCGAAACCTCAAGCTAGTGATTTCGCTTTTATGGCACATGTTCATATAAGCGAAATCTAAACATGAAAACCTAACTTTTACACTTCAACCCCCTATACAATACATAATTAATACATCTAGACCCTATACATTGAATAACTAAGACTAAGACGCAGGCTTTAGACATTCGTGCACCAACAGAGAGGCCTCTACAGATTGAAGACAGGAAAGTCAAAAATCTCAAACACAAAAGGTTGATTTTAGTCAAAGTAAAATGGGATTCCAAAAGAGGACCAGAATACACTTGGGAGCTTGAATCAGAAACGCAAAGGAAATATCCACACCTATTCCATTAGACCTCAAGGACGAGTTCTAAAACAAGGTGGGGAGGATATAACAACCCTCCTAAATAATTTTTCGACACCCCTAATATGTTTAAGGTGTCCCTATATGTCTTAAAACCTACCCCGTATGCGAAAACCAGGCCCAAATACCCTTACATAATTAAAAATAAAATAAAAAACCAAATTTTAGTGGTGCTCGCGGGCCGCGAAGGCCTTGCCTTCAGGCTTCGCGGAGCGCGACAGATAGGCCACCAGGAGACGCCCAGTGCTGACACGTGGCACAATCGTGTCAAGCCTAGTGTGATGACCCGGATCAGCTAGGGCCTACCCACCCTAGGTCGCGGGCCGCGTAAGACGACCCTTGGGTCTTCGCGGGCCGCGAGGAACTGCGAAATCAACACTATAAATAGGTGGGATCGGCTTCGGTCCCAAACCGTTCAATCTTTCTTTCTCTCTCGAAATTCTACATAGCAATTGTAATTTCCGGGCATAATACCCCCCTAAATAATGAAGTTTTGCCTCATTGTAAGTATCATAACCTCGGTTACGTATTAGATACGCTGCCCGATTGATCTAAGGTTCCGTAACGGCTGTCGTGGTTCTGCCCGACGTAGTCGTTGGAATGCCGTCTCGGGGAGGGTATTACTAATGTAAATACTTGGTTATTGTACTAACACATGTGCATTTGTGTAATTAATAGATATCACCAGGAAATCCTTAAGGAAAACCCTAAGACAGCAATGTGAGTAATCTCCTTTTTGTAAACTGTTTTTACAAAACCTCAAAAAATTAATATTATATTAAACAGTGATTGAGTATTTGTATTCTACAATTATAGTCGGTATGTTGGGGTTTTGTATACAAAATTTGTTACTACATTGTGAGTAGTTACATGACCACAAGTCGGGTTGACAGTACCGTGGGTGGTAATTAAAGTAGATGGAAACAAATGTAATTGCGCGACCGCCCTCAATACTGTACAACGGTTTTTACATGTCTTGATTAAACTGGGATTCACTCACCAGTACTTCCCACTGACAAAATATTTTTAAACGCGTTTCAGGTAACAAAATGTGAAAGCCAAATAGAAGCCAGCTGGACAACACTGAAGGCTTGGAAAAGTGGCTATGAAGTTACCTATAATAAAGAGATGTTTTATTTAAATAAAATAGGGTTTATCCCTATAAAAAATGTGTGTACTTGAAACTTGGGATTTTTCCCATGTGTTTAATATTATAAAAGCGTGGTATTTTACTCTCATAAAATATTTCCTAACTACGGTCCTGATGTAATTTCCGCTGCCAAAATGATAAACACCGATACCACCGAAAATGGCTGCGGCCGCCCGTTCCCGGGTAATTAGGGGACGGGGGTTGCGACACTCACCCTTTATATATATATATAATAGTTGGGATAAAATGAAAAGTCCTACAAGTTGTAAGAACTTAGATAACTCGGCCTTGCAAAAGGTTTTTCAAAAAAAAATCCTAAAATATCAACTTTTCCAAAAAAAACCTATTTTTTACACCCGTCGTAAATACTTTAAAAACTGGTCGTAAATACTTTAAAAACTGATGCCATGGTGATGACATCAGCAACTGTAAGGGTCGAAAACACCACTTCGATTTTTCTACAGCCGTCTTTGTAATGTTTTAATCTAAGGGTGTGCAAAAAATGGGGGCAAAACTCGCACGGGAAGGCTGATTTCTCTAAGTTCTCACAACTCCTAAGAATTTACTCTTGACTCGAATCATATATATATATATATATATATATATATATATATATATATATTACTATATAAGGGTAAAGTTATCTTAAATCAAACAAGTGTACAAAGACACCATGAATTGCAAAATATAACACAATGCTAGAAAATATAACACAATGTTAAGGAAAAAAGATACAGTGAGTCACAAAAAAAAACACAATGACGTAAATATAGAAAAGACACAATGCTAAATAAAAAAACACAATGATATAAACAAAAATTTAAAAACCGACAAGAAACAATTACGCCGTTGGTCCTTGTGGTTTCTACCAAGTATCAATGTCGGGTAGTAATATTATTCTGTTGCAAAATCAGGTATTAACGTTTTAATTTTTTTGAACGGCATTAACGTTTTAATTTGTCACAATATTGAGTACTAAGGCTAACCCTTGTTAAAATTTTTATTAAGTCTTACCAAAATTACTACAATGCTCTTTATATAAGTTTTCAAACATTTTATAAATCTAGGGACCAAACTTGCCCTATTTCAAAAGTCGTTTAAATGAAATCACAAAACTTTCCGATCCATCTTTGTTTTAAGATTTTTAACTTTCAGTCGAAGAAATATGGGTTCCGACAATTCCATTCAACCATTGTAATCTCGCATTAAACCATTGCCAAATACCCCCAAACTCTTTAAAACATTAAGCCGCCCAAAAAGATCCCCACTCTGATTAACTGTTCTAAAATTTCGTCGACAACCAAACATTCCCGGTAATTCTGAAAACCTTGTTCTTGTTTCCCAAATCGACAAACTAATCAAATTAACTCAGGTCAGACTTGCCTTAACGTGATGAACGCGTTGTTTCCTTGTAACAGTCACACTTTAATGGATATATTTAAAATCCAAATTTTCGGAATCACATTTAATTCGCAGATTTTCTATTTCTTCTGTCAATACTTATTATAGACACATTTTATTGAATTCCGTGATTGCCAATCAATGTAAATATAGAAACTGAGCAAACAACTTATTTCACCAAATCAATTTTGGTCCGAAAAACTGTAACTTCCTATAAATAATGGTTCAGGCCTCTCTTTCGTGTTTACGGTTACACCATTTCACATTTCACTCAAGTCAAACACTGTGATTCCCCTGCAATCCCGTCAGAAAGCAAGAACTCCAGTCAACTCGATGTTGGTCCATTACTCGCTAAAGGTACAAATTGATTGATGCATTATGTTCGTCTCGTTTCCTAGAGCGAAAGCCTTAATCTGGTACGTATTATCATTATCATATTGTGGTTGATTTAAGGATGTAGAAGTTAGGGTTTATATGTTTTGAATTTATTAAGTTACAATAATGCCCTTGTGATCAAATATAATTAATTATAAAAATAGACCCTCTAGTTATTAAAAGACATTTTAGTCATTATGGTAAGACTTAACAAAAAATTTAACAAGGGTTGGCCTCAATACTCAACATTGTGACAAATTAAAATGTTAATACCTGATTTTACTACAAGAAACTATTAGCACCTGACATCGAAACTTGGCAGAAACTACAAGGACCAACGGTGTAATTTTTTTAATCTACAAGCTATAAATCCCAAAGTGATCCTAACCATACTATATGAAGCATCTATTTAGGATAGAAATGTAATTTCACAATTTTTTTAAGACTCCTGTTACAACTTTTGAAACATAGGATACAAGTACTCAACACAATAGTTCCTAATTTGCCCTTATTAAATAAATTCTCTTAATTAATAGATTACTTAATACACATGAGATTATTTAGTTTAGTATATTAACTATTATCTTATTTATAATACTTTAAATTAATATTTAAATTTACATTCCCTATTTATATTTGGAAAATTGGTTTTTAATAAACTAACCTTTGTCCCGTTGGTAAATAATAATCTTACCTACGTAATTGGTATACAATAATCCTACCTATCAACATGTTGGTACTCAATGAACTTTCGTTTATTTTTTTTAACTGAAGTTAGTTTTTAAGTTTTATTTATTACACAAACAGCCCCTGTAGTTGTAATTTACTAGCTTTAACTATTTAAAACTAGTAAATTACAGTCCCTTGAGGGTTTTTTTGGTTTTATAAAATAGTTAAAACTAGTAAATTACAACTACAGGGACTTTTTGTGTAATAAATAAAACTTAAAAATTAACTTCAGTTAAAAAAAATTAACGAAAGTTCATTGAGTACCAACATGTTGATAGGTAGGATTGTTGAATACCAATTACGTACGTAAGATTATTATTTAGCAACGGGACAAAGGTTGGTTTATTAAAAACCAATTTTCCATTTATATTTTTTTATAGTTAAATACTATTTAAATTAAATTATTTTTAAGTATATAATTACTAAATATTTACATATTAACAATCTTATTTGTAATACTTTGAATTTACATTTTATACTTATATTTTTATAAACTAAATACTATTTAAATTAAGTATTATCTTAATGTAAATACTTAAATATATAATTACTAAATATTTAAATGATTATAACAATAATAATACCCAAATATAATTAGTGTTTAAGGCAGATCGGGTCATCTTTAAGATCATTTGATATTTCATTAATATAACAAGAGGACATAATGATAAATGACAGGTTTTTTATGCATCAAAAGTTGTACCACATGTATTATAGATTTTTTTAGTGTTATAAAATTGAAGTTAAACTAGAAAACTGACTCGCGCGCGTTGCGCCGCGGCCAACGAAATTAACATGTTGTTGATTAGATTCACATTTACAATGTGTTAAAGATGTTTTTTGTTGGTTAAATCTGTATTTGTAGGTTCCCTTGTTCGTACGGATCGTCACAGAATTGTTTATCTAACTTAGAGTGCAGAATCCCCTAGATCAGAATAGCACAGAAACGAGTAGAAAACAGAATTCCAAATTAAACGGCCTTCTATTGATTATCCAAACAATCAGTTTTACAATCAATTCAAGACACGCACAACCTCACAACCTCTCTCTGTGATCTTGCTCAAACCTTACTTTCGTTATTCTTCTCTCTCTAGACTTTCTCTCTCTAGAATTCTCTAACTCCTCTAAAAAACTAAAACCCTAATCACAAAACATGTTTATATACCACATGTCAGTAAATTGGGCTTCCTACTGGGCTAGGCCATTTTCCAAGCCCATTACAATAATAAATTCACTAACCAATAAGCTAAGCTCAATACAAAATATCCAAAGACTAAATAATCAAACTATTAAGCTGTTGTCACCGAATATGCACCAACAGACTCCCCCTTGACAATAGCTTCATAGTGTAACTTTATCTTCAAACATCTTATGTTCTTTTGGTCTTTGGATAGCGTCAGCTACACAGTTTCTAACAGCAACAGACTCCCCCTTAGCTGATGCTTCCAATCTCCAAAACTTTCATTCATTGTAGATCATTTAACTAGCAATCTTTGGTTAAGCAAGTAAGCTCCAACTCTTCCATATCTCTTTCTCTCTGTAATGTAGTAGAAGGATCCTACCATGCATCTTCACACATCTTCACTTCACTCTCAATCTGCACTTTACTTGTATTCTGCACTTCATTTTAATAACTGCATCAATCTGTTTAGAAACACAAGCAAGTATCTCGAAAAACTATTAGTCTTTTTCACATTTAAAGATAAACCAATATTTTATCTTGGTTTGCAAAAACAACTACCTGTCAATTCAAAATGGAAGTCTTTTAAAAAAAAATTTTTTGGTATTTTTTATATTTTTCAAAACAAACTAAACTAAACTCACAAATATTTACAATCATCTTTTTGTGAGAATCATGTGTAAGAAGATCATATCAACAAAATCAAACTGTTTTCACACTACTAGATAATTTTTTATATAATTTTCGTGAAAAGCAGTCCAAGACGATTACCAGTATATTTGTCCACTTAAACAAAATGCATGAACATTTCAGGTACCATTATCGTATGATACGTTAAGTTAATTTTATTACTGATATACTAGTGTCCCACTTCAGGATATACCCCCGCGATCAAGGTATGCACAAAGATTCCTCGTAGTAGGTGAGTATACTGAATTCATCCGTTTTGTTTTTCAACGATAGATAATTGGTGATCAGGTCAGTACTTCCGTACAACAAAGAGACCAAAATATCTAACGAGGGCTAAGACAAATACCAATTTTTGGTACGATTTATGCATTTTGCACTTTTTGAATGACTCTCTAGGAGAGCTTCTTCATTTTCAGGATTTTGGCATTTTTAGCTCTTTTAAGATATCCTGGTTGTGCCTAGGTCAGCATGTATCTGGATGCAGCAGAAGGACAACCCTGATATCCCTAGATGATATAACAGTATAAAGACCCAAAACTTCAGATTTTGGCAATCTATCAACGCAAGATTTAAAGTCATTAAACCATACACCACTGATGTGTTCCCCACTCATACACAGTTCGTTATGTTTATGTCACATTGGTAAGTTGATTATTTCATGCTTTTTGCCTACTAGTACATCATATGATGAAGCTGCTATCACACTTAAGCAATTTAATTCAGTTTGAGTGTGACGGTCTAATTTGCTGATGTACTATCATTTCTTCTTTTTCACACAGTGATAACTCATTTTCGATTTTATATTTTTTATGTGTTTGATTTTTCAATGTTATTGTTTTTTTTTAATTTTTAATTTATAACTTACTCCCCCTAAACACACGCACTAACAAAACTCTTTTTGACTTGGGGAAATTTCTCCCCCTAAATTTTTGTTTTTATGGAGCAAGTTTTGAAAACACAAATTTACAAACACACACAGACTCCCACTTTAATCTGACTATAAGTTTTTCAATGTTAAAGCTTAGAATTATCATAACAAACACTAAAGTAAATAGTTCGTTACCAATTTTAACCTAATATTCACCTCAGTTGCTTTACAGGAACAACCACTGTTGAACACATCAACAGTCCTTCTTGGTCATCCTGCACATTCTCAACAACTCAGTTAGACTTAACAACCAAAACCTGACCGGTTTTGGGTCGACCATATAAATCCATATAAGATGCCTCTAACCAATATCCATCACACCTTAATGGTGTCTTGGATGTTTTACCTGTTATTGAACAAGATTTATAGCTTCCACTAGGTCTTTGACCATAAGAGTTCCAATTAACTCTCGGATTTTCCGACCTTTGAAAATTATTATCTTGATACCTTCTTCACCCATTATTATACCATGAATTTTGAAAAAAACTTTGGATGTTGTTGAACATTTGAGTTACTAAAACCCCTATGTTCGTTTCTTCTTTGAAAATTCCGAGTACCAGAAGTTTGGTATCGATTTTGATATCCAAAATTTCTATTGTTGAAATCGATTTGATTTACCATTAAAATGAATAAATTGTGTAGAATTGCTTCTTGGTCTATCAAATCTTCTCGATGTTGAAGTCTTTGATTGAAATCTTGGTTGATTACTTTGACAATGATGTTACACATTATTATTCAAACCAACCCTATTCCCATCCTTAACTTCATCAACTTTTTGCTTATTTTTCTTTAAAGGACAACAACTCGCCACATGTTCTTTGTTGTGACATCTGAAACAAGATTTTGTCTTATAAATTCTCTTTTTGTTAAATCTCTTTTTAAATGTTTTCTTCTTTTCCTCTTCAGTATCCTCATCCGATTTATGAGGTGTACTGTTAGACTCAACAGATTCTTTCAAAGATATTGGACTATTAGGCAAGTCCACAGTTATCGGATCCACTACAGCTGGTGTAGTAGGCATAAAGTCAGTTAGCTCATTCTCATCAGGTAAAAAAGAGTAGTCTTGATTTTTAGAAGATGAAGATTTACTAAACCCCACTCCTGTTCTATCATTACTCTTTTTCAGCCCTTTTTTAATTTGAGTCCTAACTAATGATGATTTTCCAAATTTGTCTAACTTTCCTTTAAGTTCAACAATTTGGTCTTGTGCAACGGCCAATTCCCTGCACTTATTAGAAAACTCATTAGTTTTATCCTTTAGAGTTTCACGAGCCAAATCAGTGACCTGTAACAGTTCATTGACTTTGCTTGTTAAACTGTTGATTTCCTGTTCATTTGATTTGAGTTTATTTAAACAATCTGACTCTCATTTAATCAAAAGAACATTTAACTCTTTTAAATTCTCTAATTTAGTTAACAGGATTTTGTTTTACTCCGATAGTCTGTTAACTTTACCCTGTAGTTCAGTGCAATTATGACATGTATGACTTACAGATTCTGATGATACCTTCACCTCTGCTGTAAGTCCATTCACATCATTCAAGCCCTTTGAAACTTCTGCTTTCTTCTTTTCAACCTTCTCCTTCTTCTCATCTTTCAAAGCATCTGCTTTTTCATCTAAAGCACAAGCACCTACACTTTGTCTAGATGAACTCTGATAACGTTTTTCTAAAGCTTCCCACATTTCTCTAGAAGTCCCATACTTCCTTGAAGATATATTTAATTCCCTCAGGCAAGGACATCTTGATCACTGCTAAAGTTTTCTTCTCAGCATCAACCATAAGTTTCTCAGATTCATCCAACTTCTCATAAGAAATCACTTTCACCCTTCCTTCAACACGACGTGTAGGAGCAACATATCCATCAATCATATAGCTCCACATTCTCGCATCCTCACTTTTCACAAATGCCTCAAATTCCTCTTTCCAGACAGCATATTGTTTAACGTTTATCAGCTTTGGCCAATGTTTAACAGTCTCACTGACCTTATCCATTTTCACCATCACGCAGCTTAAAAGTTTAACTGGATTTTGGTAACCTGTGTCAAAATCCAAATATAACTTTTCTACTGGTCCTTGTAGGGTTTTTACCGTAACCGTACTGATAAAACCGTACAAAAATGTGTCCGAAAACAGTGGTTACCAAATTACACCGTTAGAATCGTCTCAAAAAGACGAATCTAATGATATATAATTTCGAAAACCCAATTCGGAAATTTCCAGAGTTTTTTTTTGTCCTAAAAATCCGTGGAGTCCAACGGCGCAATCGGTTTGCTGAGTTGAGCTACGGATCGTTTTCTATTCATGAAAACGTTAAATCTTCTATACGTATCTAATTCCTCCACAAAACTAAATACTCCACCTTTTAATTCTTCCAGCAAATACTCCACTTAGCCAAACTAATTATGCTGGTTAATTCCTCCATGTAAGTTCGCTGGTTAATTCCTCTGGTTATTATATTCGCTGGTTAATTATGCTAGCTAATCAAATTCGCTGGCTAATTATGCTAGCTGATCAAATTCGCTGGTTAATTATGCTAGCTGATCAAATTTGCTAGTAGTCCAAATTCGCTGATTAATTCCTCTGATTAATTTCGCTGGTTAATTATTTTGGTTAATTATGCTGGCTAATTTCGCTGAGCGACGCCTAGTAACTTCGCCGATCACCGTAATAATGTCGCTGAGGATAATTTAAATAGTTACCAAAGTCTCCTTTGGATTTAATTTCGCCGATAAATTCGTTGGTCAGTTAATTTCGCAGGTCCAGACTGCGAAATTAATTAAATTCGCCTGTAAATTTGGAAATTCAATCTTCTCAAAATTTTTGATGATTTTCCAGATTCTTTTAACAGTTTCCTGCAGAATCACAAAGCAAAATATCAGTAACTTTTCGAAAAAATATGGAAAACACGAAGAACAGTCTTCGAAAAAATATGGAAAACACGAATAACAATCCCCTTGTTCGTACGGATCGTCACAGAATTGTTTATCTAACCTAGAGTGCGGAATCCCCTAGATTAGAATAGCACAGAAACGAGTAGAAAACAGAATTCCAAATTAACTCGCAAAAGTTAGAACGAAGCGTATAACAAAACGTAAAATCGTTGAACCACACACACACACATTGTGCCGTGTTAAGTCGCAAAATATATATCTAAACGTAAAACCAAAGATTTTGCAAAATATGAAAAATATAGGGGATCAAAGTTGAAAGTAAAAAGGTTATGATGTTAAATTGGAAAAACTAAAAACTTTTGGGTTAAAATTACAAAATCAAGTAGTTTTAGGTTTAAAGTGAAACATTAATTTTTTTTTTGAAAACCCCCAAAACATGGGGTACAAAACCTCAATGCCTTAACTTGTTGTAAATTTATTTTATGTAAATTTATACAACTAAGCACCATATACAACACAACTATGCACAAAAAACTCATTAAGCATCATATACAAACCCACTATGCACAAACATCTTTCAAATTAATAGTATATAAATTATAAATCTAGCTTAAAAATATAATTTAAATAGTATTTCGTTATAAAAATATAAATAGTAAATGCAACTCTTTTAGAGTGCGCAATCTAACTCGACTTTTCTTAAACATTGTTTTGACCCAAACATATTTTGACTCGAACCAAAATTATCTTTTTTATGTGACCTGTTCTGAAGCGACATGCTATCCGACCCGACCCGGTCCTATCAATGCATATTATTAAATATTAAACGTATTATTAAAAGAAAGGCGAATAAAAGAAATTTAAAATTAGAATATTAAATTCAACTAATTAATAAATATTAAATATTATGTTGTAAATAAAAATTATATGTATAAAAACTATTAATATTTAAGTTTTCATTTACTATTTATATTTTAATGACTAGACTTGCATACCACAGGGATTGAACCCGACCTTCTATTACCAACACCAACTAGGGATGGCAAAAATACCCGAGCCTGACGGGTATACCCGAAACCCGACACAAATGGGATGGGTATACCCGATACCCGACGGGTATTTGGCCGGGTCTGGGATTAGTTTTAAAAATTTTCGCGGGTATGGGTCGGGTATGGGATTAGGTGATACCCGACCCGATTACCCGAAACCACATACCTGTTTACCCGAACTATATACCCGAAGTTTTTAATTTATATTTTTATTTTCCATTAACCATTATCAATTAGTGATTTATTTTAGTATGTTCATAATATGAAAAAATAAATTTTCTTTTAGCATATGTATTTCATGATAGTATTTATATTTTGTATGTTGTGAAGTATATACATATAAGTGTATAAATATTATAAAGTTATTATTACTTTATAATAAAACTTATATGTATGTAATGTATATTTTAATTTATAATAGTTGTTGCATAAATAAAATTATATAATAACTATAATAGTAAAAAAATGTATTTGGAAATCCCAATGTATATCTTTTAACAAACTAATGGGTATACCCGGTACCCGATGGGTTATTACCCGACATATACCCGACGGGTATTGGGTCGGGTATGGGACACAATTTTACAACCAGGTATGGGTATGTGATTACCAATACCGACCCGAACCCGACCCATTGCCATCCCTAACACCAACACCACTACCACTGGGCCATCCCCAAGTGGATAAGTATTATTCTACTTATATACTTATATATATATATATATATATATATATATAGGGTAAGGTTATTGTAAAAAAGGTTAAAAGTGTGAGAACGGTAAGAAATATTATGGAGATGAGATGTGTCCTAAATCTAAATTAATTCAAAAGGGTAAACAAGTAATTTTATCATTAATTCAATTAATTAAAAACTTCTCATAACCGCCACCTTAATTATAGGAACTGGATTTTTTTTAAAGATCTCTATAAAGACCATTCAGCAAGTATATAACACCATTCAGCAAGTATATAACACCATTCAGCAAGTATATAACACCATTCAATAAAGTATATAACACCATACAATAAAGAATATAACACCATTCAGCACATATATAACACCATTCAATAAAGTATATAACACCATTCAGCACACATATAACACCATTCAATAATCATTACATCTTTGTATCATCTTCTCCACTTCCGGCACCATTACTGCCAGTCCGCCGCCGCTGTCGTGTAGAGGTAGCCAACCACCCGACACCACCTTGCTGGATGTCTTTTAGTCGCTCGTATGAAACCACCAGAAACCACCTTGCCGGAACCCCTGCACCTTCGGACACCCAAACCACCACCGGAACGACACACCAGCCGTCGCCGTAATCATCGGAAAAAACGAGAATGGGGCGCTGTTCGAATTCTGGAAGAAGGAGGGGCGTTGTTCGAATTCTGGAAGAATGAGGAGGATATTTCGAATGAAGAAGAAAGAGATTTCGAAAATTTAGGGAATTGATTTGCAGTTTCCTATTTTCATATTGATGTAAAAGACAGAATTGCCCATACAAATTTCAAATCAGTCCAAACTAATAAAAACATTTTACAATCTGGTCCCTTTTGATCTAAACCATTAGATCAAGAGATCTAATGACTGAGATTCTTTCTCACCCTTCTCACACTTTTGGTCTTTTTTACAGGAATCTTTATCTATATATATATATATATATATATATATATATATTAATCATAATAATAATACCTAAATAAAATTAGTGTTTAAGACAGGTTGGGTTAGATTGCGCTCTCCAAGATAGCCACATTTACAATTTGTAATTTTATAACTAAATACCACTTAAATTAAGTATTATCTTACTTAAATACTTAATATATAATTACTAAGTATTTACATAATAATAATAACGCCCAAATATAATTAGGGCTTAAGGTAGGTCGGGTTAGATTTGTGACAACTGTCAAATTTGCATGCATCCGTACAATTATTAGACAATGATTAATGCTTAATGACTGTGCTGATTTACTATTTATGACATGAATTGCTTTCTAATGATTGTTATCATATATACATGTGCATCATATATTGCAAATGTCATATCCTTATTGCATGCAACACTTTACGGATTCAAATGATGCACGAAACAAAGGTAGCACAGTTATAAGACAAATCAGAAAAAATGCTGACAGAGTTCAGTGCATAGACAAACATTGTAATGAGACACAGAATGAGCTAGAAACCAAGAGTTACACTAGTATAGTGTGTAGGAAAGTAAGGATCATGAAACTGCCTTCCTAGTGATAGTTTAAGTGCCGGAAAGTGCCTAAAACTCACACAAACTGCAGAATTCTGCAGAATTCCGCAAAATTCAGCATTTAAACAATTTAATATCATGCAGAAATATGGTTAAATAGTCCTGAATACTTTCCTAAGTGTCAGGAATCAAAACTGTCACAAAAGGAAACATAAAGCACATTAAACTGCATAGTTTAGCACCTTAACGAACCGATAACCAACCGAACAACCGGACACTATCCGAAGCATCAAATTTTCACTAGAAGCATTGTTTTGACATTACCAAGCTAGTTATGGTCTCCGAACATCATAACACACTATATAACATCTAGTAACTAAATAACCTAACTAGATACTTGATTTCCAACTAACTAAACTAACTAATGGTTACAGTCCAACTCTACACCCCCATACCTACGGCCATAGTGTGGCCCACACTTGTGGATTTTATTTTGATATTATATTAGATTATGTTTCATCTTTAGAAACATAAAAACCTTTGGAAATAAGTGTTGGTGGACATTATAAGTTTAACCCTTAAGACTATCATTCTCATAACTCACCACACACACACACTTCTCTTCTTCTTCCTCCATTACCTACGGCTCACACACCCCACCTTACTACCTTCATTTTCGTTCAACATTTAAGCATTCCAAGGTGATTCTAAGGTGTTAGAAGCAACATAAGGAAGCTAGGAGCTCTTGGAAGTTGCAGGACCTCTCTCAAGTGCTTTTAACCACCTCTTTTACATCTTGTGATCATCCCTAGCCTTGAGCTAGTAGTAAGATCATCTACACCTTATTTTGCATCTTATTAAGTTGGTTAAAAGGTGGTATAAGTAACTAATCTTGAAGAACACCAATGAACAAGAACATGAAACTTAAACATAAGCTTAAAAATCATAAGAAATCATGTTTGGTGTTGTTATGCTACTTGATGGTAGATTGTTTATGTTGATGATGTTAAACATCATATGATCTTGCTAGATAGTGATTAAAGAAATAATCTAGCAAGATGAGAGGATGATTATGATGTAGATCAAAGTAATCATCTTTATGTTAAGGCATGAACTTGAAATATAACATGTTTTCTTGAAAAATAATGATCAAAGTGTAATATAGATCATATAAATGGATGATTTCAAAGAATAATTTTCAAGAAACCAAGTTAAAAATACAAGATTTACCTAAGCTTGGTTCTTAGAGAAATTAACCACATTTTTAGTGGTTAATCAAGTGTAGAAATATATATTTAACAAGAAAAACTCAAGAAGAAACATTTTTAGAAAAATGTTTTACAAGTTGTGAAGATCTAGCTTCTTTAAAAATGATGCTTTTAAATAAACAACCACACTTTAAATGGTAACTAAGCCTACTAAACACACTAGTAAGTTACTACAAATTTTTGTAAACTTTCAAGTTCATGAAGTATTAATTTATGCATGATTTTGGCAAAATGGTAAGTATTGGTTGATTTATTGTTGATTGTGGTGATTTACAAAAGAAAATGATATGCTTTGAAAGCATGGAAACCTCCACTTTTAAGGGGAAACTATGGCAAAATTTTTCTAGAAATTAAACACTTAGAAAAATATTTATTTACAAGTATATTTCAAACCATGAATTTTCATATAAAGTTTGCCATAATTTTTGTTAAAAAATTATAAATATTGGAGGTTGGTTTTTAGAAATAAAAGTGACTAAATATGTATTTAGAAAATATATATTTAGAAGTCACCATGTGTGTGATTATTTGTATATTATGTGTATTAGTTATATTATTTTAGGACTTGAAGTAATATAACTCACCAAAATACCAAGAAATTACAATCCAAAATATTACCAAAATTCCAAGAATTAAATACACAAATTATACCCAAAATATTGCAGAAACCGAACAAGGAATATAACTTACAAAAGTATTCCGGAATTTAATTCATAAGTATATTTTGGTAAATAGTATTTTGGGCTCAAGAGAACAAAAATATGATTTTTACAATTGTTACAAAAATATATCATATTTTTTACAAGGAGAAAATATATTATTTTTGTGAGAAAATATATATTTTCTTGAATAAACATGAAATACATTATTTTTGGGTGAAAAATAGGTTTATATATATTTTCCAAGTTAAACTTGAAAATATATTATTTTTGAGACTTATATGAAATTATAAATATATTTGCCAAGGGAAAAATTATAAATAATTTTTCTATGTAATATTTCTTAAAATATATATTTTGAGAATATATATTGATGAATTTTTATTAGAAATATTATTCCGGAAAAATTAATACAAAAATTAAGTATAAGGATACTTAATAAACACAATAAAAATACATATTCTCGTACGTATAAATACACACCGGAATACGCCACCGATACTTGGCAAAAATATACAAGAATTAGAATACAAGCATAAATACACCCATCCTTGGGAAGGATATACATGTATAAATACATAAAAAGTAACAAGTTAAAATATTTATTATTTTGACAAATAATTATATAACTTGGCAGCGGACAAGAAGCGATCCCTCTTGAAACGGCATAATGTTAAGGATTTCTTGCTTGATCGATTGAGGAACATTGCAAAAGAAGACAGTGCTCTTCGCTGGAATCGGTACCAATCCAGATATACAAGTAAACGTCTCAAGCGCCTCCTTAACCTTCCTAACCGAGATAAGATCTCCGTGAACAAATATAAACAAGTCATCAGCAAACGACACATTGATGATTTTTTGTTTCACATAGTGAGCATGATATTTGAAAGGTGCAGAGGCAGCTTGCTGAAGTAGAAGTGAGAGGACCTCCATAATTAACGTGAATAAATAGGGCGACATCAGGTCCCCTTGCCGTAACCCACGTTTACCCCTAAAGTAACCATGAAGATTACCGTTTGTGCTTAAGGAGTAGGAAACTGTAGACACACAAGTCATTATCCACTTCACCATTTTGTTGTGGAAACCAAACCGGTTCAAGATATCTTCCAAAAAAGACCAATTAACGGTATCATATGCTTTCTGTATGTAAATTTTGAATGCACATCTTGCAGGCCCCCTATTAAGGTGGTAATTATGCATCAATTCCTGAGTAAGGAGAATATTATCAGATATCTTCCGACCTGGAACAAAAGCAGATTGGTTGATACTGACAAGAGATCCTAGACTTCCTTTTAACCGATCCGTGATGATCTTACTAATATATTTGTACAGGACGTTGCAACAAGAAATCAGCCGATAATCCAACACTGAATCAGGGGTATCTTTTTTCGGTATCAAAGCACGAATAGTATGGTTAATTTGATTTAGAAGCTGACCATTATCAAAAAATTGAAGAACCGCATCAGTGACTTCCTTGACAACAATTTCCCAAGCATGCTTAAAAAACGCTGACGTATAACCATCAGGACACGGGGCTTTATCTTCACCAATACTAAACATAGCAGACTTAACCTCCTCTCGAGAGACTTGACGAACCATGTGGACAGCGACATCATTACTAAGAGTATTAATAAAAAGATTATCCATGTTGGCCGTTTGAACCGGAAGCTCTACACCCAAAAAATCTGAGTAGTGAGCCACCATAGCGTCGGCTACACCAGCTCCTTCATGACGAGAACCCATAAGATCCAAAACACTATGAATTTTTGATCTAGCATTTCTGGCTTTAACGGAATTATGGAAAAATTTTGTGTTTGAATCCCCCGCACATAACCACTCCACCTTAGACTTCTGCTTTAAAAAACACTCCTCATCATATGCAGCCGATTGAAATTCTTGAAGACACTTAACCTCCAGCTGTCGTAACGTAGCGTCCAAAGGGTTCTGATCCACCTGAACGTGGATATCACCAAGTTTTTTCCTCAATTCCGCCACTTTATCATGCAAATTGCCTTGAACGAATAGGATCTTCCTCAATCGTGGTTTCAAATTTCTCATTTTTTTCACAACCGATAACATAGCAACACCTTCAATCCTCTTTGACCATTCTTTTTGTACACATTCCTTAAATTCCGGTTTTCTTGCAATAAAGTTCGGAAATTGAAATTCCGGTTCTAAGGATACACGGGGTATGATCCGACACACGAAACGGGTGAAACATAGCAAAGGCCTCAGGAAATTGCTAAAGAAAAGTAACATTACCCATAATCCTATCAATCTTTTTCATAAGACCAACTCCACTTTTAGGCTTTTGGGTCCACGTATATTGAAGCCCATGTGCATTAATATCAAAAAGTTCAGAATATTGAATACATTCATCGAATTCACGCATGCCAATGGATTAAGTAGAAGTACCATACAACAAATCTTCCAGCTTTAGAGCCGAGTTAAAATCTCCCATGACCACCCAAGGCTTATCAAAACACACACTTTTATGTTTACATAAATCATCCCAAAGAGTTCTGAGAAGTTAATACTTATTCTCCGCGTACACAAATGAATAAAAGAGAACTTTATTATTAGCTTTGAAAGTAATCTGGGCATGAATAACTTGATCCGATTGATACAAAATCATGACATCAACCTTATCAGACTTCCATCCCAGGATAATCCGCGTCCCCGACTACATAGCCCACCATTCGAAGTCCAGCTCCAACCACGGAAAACATTCTTACACACATTAACCAATTTCGTGACGTCTACATGAGACTCAAGAATAGCACACATATCTAATTTATTTTCATTAACAAGCATACGAACCTCACTTTGTTTCAGGGGACGGTTCAAGCCCCTAATGCTAAGGAATGTACTGTTAGATCATGTGAATGGGTAGGCGCACTCTTAAGACCATTAATCCTCGTGTTAGGACTGAGGGGCATGAGTGATAGATCTATTTGGGTGTAGCGAGCCCCACCCATGTACCCGCATGATGGACCATGTGGTGACTATGTCTTATAGCCAGCGGCCCGGTACAAAATCTGCTAGGTTTGAGCCTTCCTATGCCATTTCACACATATTAATGTATTAGCTACACATTAATTGATCTATTTCCTTGTTGCTTTCATGCCGGTTTACAAGTACATACATACATACTTACAAATGTTTTCAAGGATGTTCGTGCACACATACAAAACACATGAACTCGCTCAACTTTTGTTGATATTTCCAAACTACATGTATTTCAGGTAATTAAGTATGGATCTGGCGGGCGTTGGAGTTTAAAAGTCATGTTTCTAATAAAGGTGTCATCTGAAGTCGAAGGGTTTGGGTTATGTATTTTATCCTGGATAAGATACAGGGCTCAAAACCTAGTTTGTTTGCGTCTTTTGTGAAGTCCTTAAGGAACGTAAAACTTGTTGGTATTGTATTTGAACATGAAGTCTGTGTTTGGATTTTAAGACAACGTTGTTTGTAATGTTTTAAAACTATCTATGGATGAACATCTTGGGTTTTATCATATAGTTGTTTGTTATGGTTGAATGCAATGATATTAAGCAAGTCACACATAATCACGCTTCCGCAAAAGTCAGGGTATGACAGTTTGGTATAAGAGCTTCAATTGTAGCGAACTAGGATTCCTTCTCGAGTCTAGACTACAATCACTAGGGCTCTCTCACGAAAATATTTTTAGAACATGTTTTCATTGCATACACAAAACGCCCAGATCCACAGAACAAACATTTTTACAAAAGGAAAGACAAAGAAACACAATGCAAGATCGCATTGGTGGTTTAGTCTGCATGAGGTAGACTAGGAAGAATAGAAAGGTTTCATGAAGGATAATGTGAATACATGATTACATGATAAATTGCCTTTGTTTGCATATACTGAGCGATAGTGGTCACTATATGTACATATGTTAGGATTATGACGTTACAGGCACACATGTCAGCCTCAGAGAGTGGGTTCTCGGATGCCCACGGCCCAAAGGCAGTCGCATCAGACGACGATGTTATGCCGCGCCAGATATATATACGTCAGACACCGAGAGTAGTCCTGACATGCTATCCGAGGACGAGGACGACTTCCAGCCGTTCGCGCTACCAGACTTTAGCGATGATATACATATTGCTGATGGTTTCCTTGACGAGGATCCTTTTGTCATTCCTATTCCAGTCCATGATCACCTCATCATTGGTCACCCCGATGGCGAGCACATTGTGGCTCCGATCCTCGATCATGTTCCTCTTGTGGTCATTCCTCCCGAGGATTGGCCTTTCGATGATTTGTTTGATGATGACGTTGATTTGTTTGTTGATGATCCTCCTGTCGACGCCCAAGGTGATGGAGAGATAAACGAGGATGTTATTGCTGTCACCCCTCCTGACATTCCTGTCATTGAGATATCCTCTGATTCTAGTTTTCACTCGGTTTCAGACTCCTTTGAGTCTGTGACATCTTTAGCTTTACAGACGGTCGGATTGCAGCTTTTTACTACTGACTCAGACGACGCCACCGCTATGTCTGCCGCACTATCACCTGCTCGAGATCCCACACCCCCACACGACCCAAAGACTGCTCCTAAGCTAGCTCCTGTTCCTTTGGGTCACACTGATGTTGCACCTATTGATCTTGAGCCGATTCCTGATCCTGACCATCTTCCGTTTAAATTACCAAATATTGCACTCCCTACTCCCAACCCGGTACCTGCACCTATTGATCTTACTTTTGCCGAGCCATTTATTCCTCCACTTGCACCCGCTGATGTTGCTCCTCTCCCTCCTGTAGAATCTAATGTCCATCGCACTGAGTTGCCGATTGTTTTCCTTCAGGACATCCTTGCACCTCATCCAGGGGAAGGTACTATAGGTCAACACCCGCATAACGATCCTTTGCTTCAGCAGCTCTTCCACAGATCCCTCAGGCTGCACCGTTTGCTCCTTTCACTACTTCACCGCTGGACAAGTCATTCCGATGGTCCCTACCATACACTATGCCGATTTCAGACCCCTATCATCCCCCACATTATGGAGGCTACACATGGGATGAGTTGCTCCTGTCACTTCAGCTACAGCTTGAGGTTTTGAGTCGTAGAGTTTTGGAGCTTGAGCTGACACCATGTCCTCCACCCTGTCTATGTCAGTATATTTTCCATCCTCCACATTCATCACTTTCTCCTTTTGCACCCTCACCTGCTGCTCTTACACCTTCTCCAGGTTTTGATGCTCGTTTCTTCACTATCGAGCAGCAGATCAGTTACTTACTTCGCCGTGTATACGAGCTCGAGGAGGAGCTCGCACATGTTCGCAGTTTGCTTTCCTTCCCTCCACCTCCTCCTACACCATCAGCATAGTTGGTTTTTGGTTTTATGCAGGTTGCATTACCTTTGGTGGGACCACTACTATTGAGCTGAGATTGTGAAGCCTTTTGGAGACCACCTTTTGATTATGTGATTCGAGTATATTGATAGAATTATTGGACAAGGGTAGTGTGACCCTTTGTCCCTCTTGATGTGATACGCTTTGTAAACAAGGTAACTGTGGTCAGCAACTAATGAAAGCTCAGTCGTCATGTACTCGCTAAACATTTTGTTGATTTGCATGTTGTGCTATGATTATGATGTTGCATGATTGCTTGCTATGATGAATGCTTATATATATACATACATACGACCTTTGGACGACTATTTACTTACTTGACAAATAAGACCTAACCTATCTGATCTTCTTCTTAGAAGATGTCGCCTCGAAGGAACACCGATACCAACAACCCTCTGCCAACGACAGAGGCGGAATTACAAGAGCGTATCTCACAGGCCATCGCACAGCACGAGGCCCTTCGCTCCAAACGCATCGGAGGTACCTGAGGAAATAACCCACCCAACGGTAATGTTTAGTCACTTAAGACACATTACAAAACGTTTGGACATTTCCAAGTGTGCTTTGCTAATGCCATATGTGAATAATGTTGCTTATGTCGCAGGCTACACCTACAAGCAGTTCTTGGGTTGCAAGCCTCTGGATTTCGACGGCACTGGGGGTGCTGTAGCTTTTGTGCGTTGGGTTGAGAAGACGGATTCCGTTTTGCGTTTGAGCAATTGTACTCCAAGGCAACAAGTCACGTACATTTCTGGACTGTTTCTAGATGGGGCTCTGTTATGGTGGAACCTTCAGGTTTAGACGTTGGGTGAGACTGCTGCGTATGCTTTGACATGGGACGAACTGAAAGAGCTGATGCGTAAGAAGTATTGCTCTCGGGTGGAAATCCAGAAGTTGGAAACTGAATTCTGGAACTTGAAAATGGAAGGTTCAAAGATAGCTGAGAATGTGCAGAGATTTCATGATTTATCGCGAGTTGTTCCATACTTGGTGGAACCAGAGTTTAAGAGGATCGAACGTTTCATCTAGGGATTGGCACCTCAGATTCTGAGCATGGTGACAGGATCAAAGCCTCCAACAATTACCGATGCTATCGACATAAGTGTGGCGCTCACTGAAGAAGCGGTTAGACTAGGAAAATTTTCCACCTCGGAGGAGAAGAAGGAGACTCATGTGGAGCCATCTGGAGATAACAAAAGAAAGTTCGCAAATTTCAAGAAGGGTACTCAGGCGAATAACAACAGCAAGGCCAAAAAGGGAAAAAAGTACATGGGTATCCTACCTAACTGCGACAATTGTCGACGTCATCATACCGGGCGATGTAGATATGGAAAATGTGATAACTGTGGCAAAGTGGGGCATGTCAAGGAGACGTGTAGGCAGGGTACTGAACGTGGAAATGGAGGTCAGGATGGTAGCGGGAATCACGAAGGAAACAACGACAACAACAACTATCAAGGCAGAAATGGTGACGATCAAGGACGTGGTCAAAGGGGTTTTAACTGCGGTGATGTGAGGCATTTCATGAAGTATTGCCCTAAAAACAATCAGACACACGGATGAGTGTTCAACATCAGAGCTAGTGAAGCACGCTAGGATCCAAACGTGGTTATCGGTACGTCCCCTGTTAGTCAACATTATACATCTGTGCTGTTTGATACTGGTGCCGATTTTAGCTTCATATCTCTAGAGTTTAAGAATATACTTGGTTTAGTAGCGAGTAGATTAGATATCCCATATTCGATAGAACTATCTAATGGGAAGCTAGTAGAAGCCAAAGGAGCAATTAGAGGCTATGTTATGGAGCCCGGGGAACGTGAGTTTTCAATAGATCTTCTGCCAGTTGAATTGGGAAGCTTCGACGTCGTAATTGGGATGGATTGGTCGTCGAGTAATCGTGTAGAGATTGTTTGCCACGAGGAGATTACCCGCATCCCGATGGTGAATGAAGAGATGATTGTGATACACGGGGAGAAGCAGGATACGCCTCTACGGATTATTAGTTGCTTGAAGGCAAAGAAGTTTTTGCTTAAAGGATGTGTTGCCTTCTTAGCCCATGTCATGGACAAAGAAGCCAAAGAACCTAAGCTCGAAGATATCCCTGTGATAAGGGAATATCCTGAAGTCTTCCTCGAAGACTTGCCAGGATTATCTCCTCAACAATAAGTCGAATTCCACATTGACTTGGTTCCAGGCGTCACGCCTGTAGCTAAGACACCTTATCAACTTGCGCCTTCAAAGATGCAAGAGTTGTCAGCGCAGCTTCAGGAGCTGCTAGATAAGGGATTTATGAGACCAAGCTTCTCGCCTTGGGGAGCTCCAGTTATGTTCGTCAAGAAAAAGGGCGGTTGTTTACGAATGTGTATCGACTACCGAGAGCTGAACAAGCTAACCATGATCAAGAACCAATATCCCCTACCGAGGATTAACGACTTACTTAACCAACTGCAAGGTTCCAACTACTATTCTAAGATTGATCGTTGATCGAGTATCATTAGCTGCGAATTCAGGAAGGAAGTATAACGAAGAACACCGAGTCAAAAATTTGTTTTTAGATATGCACTAATATTGTGTTTCTGCACGGTACAAAAAATAGTTATATACAGAATACAAAACTTTGAGAATCTAGGAAACATGTATTTAGGACCTTCTGGGACTTATGTCAAAGTCCATTAGAGATTATCTCGTAAAAAAACCACGTCCATTGACTCGAGCAAACACCATTATTTTGTCATATATGCAATTGTAGTTATCCGAACAGGTGAAGTACTCGAAATTCTTATATTGAAATTTCCACTTTTGCATCTAGCAAGTAGATTTTTACATCTCTACTCCTCTTAATGGTATTTGCATCGTGTCAATTTTCTTCATTAAAGCGAACACTCATTTGCTTCGGTACTTGATCGTTTCATATGATACACATGCAATCGTTTGTTACGCATGTGGCTTCCCTTCTAATGATCGTTTTCATCAAAGTTACAAATATCATTTCGCTATATCCAGTTAATGCCTTGTGTCTCGGATAATCTGCATTATTGTAAGTATCGACTCCTTGATATTGAGTCAACAAAACCCTCTCGAAATTTCTTTTCCTTCCAGTTACATACATGGTTTATCTTTGTAACCATGCCGAAATTCCCTTGTCGATATATACGTTTATTGCCGGATTGCTCTGAAACCAAGTTCAATTGCTTGAACTTGTCCATTTCGCATATTCAATTCAAGACACCATATGATGTATTGAAAGCATCATATTCAAATTCATTTTAGCAAGTGTTTCTTTTGTTCCGAGCCATAGTAGACTTGTTCGGTCTGCGACTCCATTAAATCGTTTGTTGGTTTCGACACCTTGTGGTGATGCTTTCACTAAATTGCAGCTTGCGTTAATCTTGTTTACGCATCTCGTACACGGATTTAATTGTTTATTTATTGACTTGCTCTAAATCCGCTCTGTTTTATCATGATTAAAGCAGTCTTAACACAATCGTGTGTTAAGACAATGGTACATAAATTCATCTTATATTCCAGTGTACCTCCTAACGGTTCTTTCATTATCGATCGAATGCCTTGCGGTATTTATTGCTTTTTCATCTTCGATCGAAAACAGTAGCTCTTTGATGCTCTATATTTAATTGAAAAATCCTACGATACCGTTTGAATCAAAATTTCAGGTTTGCTTCATTACACTTTCATTTGATTTCAAACACGGTGAACTTGTTCGGTCACCGCTATTATTGAATTATGTCATTACGACACCTTGTGGTGTCGGTACAAACTTGTAGCTTGTGCTAGTCATGGTCAACCGTTTCATACGAAACTACGTATACCTTTCGTTTGACTCGTCATTTAAACACTCTTAATGCAACTACAAATCAAGATAATGATACACCAAATTCGGTTGAAATTCATTTCGGTGTATTCTCACAATTCAATAATGTCAACACGCTATTTTATCCATGTATTTGTTCGAAAGTTGACAGGTCATTTTCATGTTACTACCACATTTGAGCTTGCTGATTTTGAGTTCATCTAACGGATGTTATTGCTTCTAGAACTCTTTTGCATATTGTGAACGATCGTTTGGAATTCTATTGGTCGAAACACCTCTTTTGTTGAACCCCTGTTAACTGAGTTACACTAGATTATACATCTATACGTCTCGTATCCTTTGACATCAAAATTCTGAAACACATACCTTTTAACCGTTGGGTTCTTAATGTTGTAATATGTCCCTGGATTCACCTTATTCGAATGAGTCTTGTTTCGGTTTCGTGGTTAATCACTTCGGTGTTATTCATATCCAACTACGCATAACGTAACCCTAAGGAGTTAACGTAGTCTAAATTTCGAGGATGAAATTTTCTTAACAGGGGGAGAATGTGACAACTGTCAAATTTGCATGCATCCGTATAATTATTAGACAATGATTAATGCTTAATGACTGTGCTGATTTACAATTTATGACATAAATTGCTTTCTGATGATTGTTATCAAATATGCATGTGCATCATATATTGCAAATGTCATATCCTTATTGCATGCAACACTTTACGGATTCAAATGATGCACGAAACAAAGGTAGCACAGTTATCAAACAAATCAGAAAAAATGCTGACGGAGTTCAGTGCATAGACAGACATTGTATTGAGACACAGAATGAGCCAGAAACCAAGAGTTACACTAGTATAGTGTGTAGGAAAGTAAGGATCATGAAACTGCCTTCCTAGTGATAGTTTAAGTGCCGGAAAGTGCCTTAAACTCACACCAACTGCAGAATTCTGCAGAATTAAGCAAAATTCAGCATTTAAACAATTTAATATCATGCAGAAATATGGTTAAATGGTCCTGAATACTTTCCTAAGTGTCAGGAATCAAAACTGTCACAAAAGGCAACATAAAGCACATTAAACTGCATAGTTTAGCACCTTAACGAACCGGTAACCAACCGAACAACCAGACACTACCCGAAACACCAAATTTTCACTAGAAGCATTGTTTTGACATTACGAAGCTAGTTATGGTCCCTGAACATCATAACACACTATATAACATCTAGTAACTAAATAACCTAACTAGATACTTGATTTCTAACTAACTAAACTAACTAATGGTTACATTCCAACTCTTCACCCCCCCCCATACCTACGGCCATAGTGTGGCCCCCACTTGTGGATTTTATTTTGATATTATTTTAGATTATGTTTCATCTTTAGAAACATAAAAACCTTTGGAAATAAGTGTTGGTGGACATTATAAGTTTAACCCTTAAGACTAATATTCTCATAACTCACCACACACACACTTCTCTTCTTCTTCCTCCATTACCTACGACTCACACACCCCACCATACTACCTTCATTTTCGTTCAACATTCAAGCATTCCAAGGTGATTCTAAGGTGTTAGAAGCAACATAAGGAAGCTAGGAGCTCTTGGAAGTTGAAGGACCTCTCTCAAGTGCTTTTAACCACCTCTTTTACATCTTGTGATCATCCCTAGCCTTGAGCTAGTAGTAAGATCATCTACGCCTTATTTTGCATCTTATTAAGTTGGTTAAAAGGTGGTATAAGTAACTAATCTTGAAGAACACCAATGAACAAGAACATGAAACTTAAACAAAAGCTTAAAAATCATAAGAAATCATGTTGTTTGGTTTTGTTATGCTACTTGATGGTAGATTGTTTATGTTGATAATGTTAAACATCATATGATCTTGCTAGATAGTGATTAAAGAAATAATCTAGCAAGATGAGAGGATGATTATGATGTAGATCAAAGTAATCATCTTTATGTTAAGGCATGAACTTGAAATATAACATGTTTTCTTGAAAAATAATGATCAAAGTGTAATATAGATCATATAAATGGATGATTTCAAAGAATAATTTTCAAGAAACCAAGTTAAAAATACAAGATTTACCTAAGCTTGGTTCTTAGAGAAATGAACCACATTTTTAGTGGTTAATCAAGTGTAGAAATATATATTTAACAAGAAAAACTCAAGAAGAAACATTTTTAGAAAAATGTTTTACAAGTTGTGAAGATCTAACTTCTTTAAAAATGATGCTTTTAAATAAACAACCACACTTTAAAGGGTAACTAAGCCTACTAAACACACTAGTAAGTTACTACAAATTTTTGTAAACTTTCAAGTTCATGAAGTATTAATTTATGCATGATTTTGGCAAAATGGTAAGTATTGGTTGATTTATTGTTGATTGTGGTGATTTACAAAAGAAAATGATATGCTTTGAAAGCATGGAAACCTCCACTTTTAAGGGGAAACTATGGCAAAATTTTTCTAGAAATTAAACACTTAGAAAAATATTTATTTACAAGTATATTTCAAACCATGAATTTTCATATAAAGTTTGCCATAATTTTTGTTAAAAAATTATAAATATTGGAGGTTGGTTTTTAGAAATAAAAGTGACTAAATATGTATTTAGAAAATATATATTTAGAAGTCACCATGTGTGTGATTATTTGTATATTATGTGTATTAGTTATATTATTTTAGGACTTGAAGTAATATAACTCACCAAAATACCAAGAAATTACAATCCAAAATATTACCAAAATTCCAAGAATTAAATACACAAATTATACCCAAAATATTGCAGAAACCGAACAAGGAATATAACTTACAAAAGTATTCCGGAATTTAATTCATAAGTATATTTTGGTAAATAGTATTTTGGGCTCAAGAGAACAAAAATATGATTTTTACAATTGTTACAAAAATATATCATATTTTTTACAAGGAGAAAATATATTATTTTTGTGAGAAAATATATATTTTCTTGAATAAACATGAAATACATTATTTTTGGGTGAAAAATAGGTTTATATATTAATCATAATAATAATACCTAAATAAAATTAGTGTTTAAGACAGGTTGGGTTAGATTGCGCTCTCCAAGATAGCCACATTTACAATTTGTAATTTTATAACTAAATACCACTTAAATTAAGTATTATCTTACTTAAATACTTAATATATAATTACTAAGTATTTACATAATAATAATAACGCCCAAATATAATTAGGGCTTAAGGTAGGTCGGGTTAGATTTGTGACAACTGTCAAATTTGCATGCATCCGTACAATTATTAGACAATGATTAATGCTTAATGACTGTGCTGATTTACTATTTATGACATGAATTGCTTTCTAATGATTGTTATCATATATACATGTGCATCATATATTGCAAATGTCATATCCTTATTGCATGCAACACTTTACGGATTCAAATGATGCACGAAACAAAGGTAGCACAGTTATAAGACAAATCAGAAAAAATGCTGACAGAGTTCAGTGCATAGACAAACATTGTAATGAGACACAGAATGAGCTAGAAACCAAGAGTTACACTAGTATAGTGTGTAGGAAAGTAAGGATCATGAAACTGCCTTCCTAGTGATAGTTTAAGTGCCGGAAAGTGCCTAAAACTCACACAAACTGCAGAATTCTGCAGAATTCCGCAAAATTCAGCATTTAAACAATTTAATATCATGCAGAAATATGGTTAAATAGTCCTGAATACTTTCCTAAGTGTCAGGAATCAAAACTGTCACAAAAGGAAACATAAAGCACATTAAACTGCATAGTTTAGCACCTTAACGAACCGATAACCAACCGAACAACCGGACACTATCCGAAGCATCAAATTTTCACTAGAAGCATTGTTTTGACATTACCAAGCTAGTTATGGTCTCCGAACATCATAACACACTATATAACATCTAGTAACTAAATAACCTAACTAGATACTTGATTTCCAACTAACTAAACTAACTAATGGTTACAGTCCAACTCTACACCCCCATACCTACGGCCATAGTGTGGCCCACACTTGTGGATTTTATTTTGATATTATATTAGATTATGTTTCATCTTTAGAAACATAAAAACCTTTGGAAATAAGTGTTGGTGGACATTATAAGTTTAACCCTTAAGACTATCATTCTCATAACTCACCACACACACACACTTCTCTTCTTCTTCCTCCATTACCTACGGCTCACACACCCCACCTTACTACCTTCATTTTCGTTCAACATTTAAGCATTCCAAGGTGATTCTAAGGTGTTAGAAGCAACATAAGGAAGCTAGGAGCTCTTGGAAGTTGCAGGACCTCTCTCAAGTGCTTTTAACCACCTCTTTTACATCTTGTGATCATCCCTAGCCTTGAGCTAGTAGTAAGATCATCTACACCTTATTTTGCATCTTATTAAGTTGGTTAAAAGGTGGTATAAGTAACTAATCTTGAAGAACACCAATGAACAAGAACATGAAACTTAAACATAAGCTTAAAAATCATAAGAAATCATGTTTGGTGTTGTTATGCTACTTGATGGTAGATTGTTTATGTTGATGATGTTAAACATCATATGATCTTGCTAGATAGTGATTAAAGAAATAATCTAGCAAGATGAGAGGATGATTATGATGTAGATCAAAGTAATCATCTTTATGTTAAGGCATGAACTTGAAATATAACATGTTTTCTTGAAAAATAATGATCAAAGTGTAATATAGATCATATAAATGGATGATTTCAAAGAATAATTTTCAAGAAACCAAGTTAAAAATACAAGATTTACCTAAGCTTGGTTCTTAGAGAAATTAACCACATTTTTAGTGGTTAATCAAGTGTAGAAATATATATTTAACAAGAAAAACTCAAGAAGAAACATTTTTAGAAAAATGTTTTACAAGTTGTGAAGATCTAGCTTCTTTAAAAATGATGCTTTTAAATAAACAACCACACTTTAAAGGGTAACTAAGCCTACTAAACACACTAGTAAGTTACTACAAATTTTTGTAAACTTTCAAGTTCATGAAGTAGTAATTTATGCATGATTTTGGCAAAATGGTAAGTATTGGTTGATTTATTGTTGATTGTGGTGATTTATAAAAGAAAATGATATGCTTTGAAAGCATGGAGACCTCCATTTTTAAGGGGAAACTATGGCAAAATTTTTGTAGAAATTAAACACTTAGAAAAATATTTATTTACAAGTATATTTCGAACCATGAATTTTCATATAAAGTTTGCCATAATTTTTGTTACAAAAATTATAAATATTGGAGGTTGGTTTTTGGAAATAAAAGTGACTAAATATTTATTTAGGAAATATATATTTAGAAGTCACCGTGTGTGTTATTATTTGTATATTATGTGTATTAGTTATATTATTTTAGGACTTGAAATAATATAACTCACCAAAATACCAAGAAATTACAATCCAAAATATTACCAAAATTCCAAGAATTAAATACACAAATTATACCCAAAATATTGGAGAAACCGAACAAGGAATATAACTTACAAAAATATTCCGGAATTTAATTTATAAGTATATTTTGGTAAATAGTATTTTGGGCTCAAGAGAACAAAAATATGATTTTTACAATTGTTACAAAAATATATCATATTTTTGACAAGGAGAAAATATATTATTTTTGGGTAAATAAAAATATATATGTTTTCTTGAAAATTATTAGAGATATATTATTTTTGTGAGAAAATATATATTTTCTTGAATAAATATGAAATACATTATTTTTGGGTGAAAAATAAGTTTATATATATTTTCCAAGTTAAACTTGAAAATATATTATTTTTGAGACTTATATGAAATTATAAATATATTTGCCAAGAGAAAAATTATAAAAAAAATTTCTATGTAATATTTCTTAAAATATATATTTTGAGAATATATATTGATGAATTTTTATTAGAAATATTATTTCGGAAAAATTAATACAAAAATTAAGTATAAGGATACTTAATAAACACAATAAAAATACATATTCTCGTACGTATAAATACACACCAGAATACGCCACCGATACTTGGCAAAAATATACAAGAATTAGAATACAAGCATAAATACACCCATCCTTGGGAAGGATATACATGTATAAATACATAAAAAGTAACAAGTTAAAATATATTATTTTAACTATTATTCCAAAATTTAATAAATATAATTTAAGTTAAAATATTTATTATTTTGACAAATAATTATATAACTTAGAATAATACTCAAGACACAATGAAACGTAACTCAAAGACACTAATTAAGACCAAGGTCAAGGCACGACCCACCCGTCTAATGAACCGTAGTACGCATGTAGGTAGTCGTGCGATCTAGAGGAAGCTTTGAGTTACATTGGATACGAAGAACGCAAAACTGTGAGTTCATGTCCCCCTTTTCATTTAACTGTTTTTGTTTTATAACTTCGGGGGTGAAATACATGTTACAAAATGTTTACAAACGATTACAATTGGTATGGTTAGCTAAAGAATGTACTGTTAGATCATGTGAATGGGTAGGCGCACTCTTAAGACCATTAATCCTTGTGTTATGACCGAGGGACATGAGTGATAGATCTATTTGGGTGTAGCGAGCCCCACCCATGCACCCGTAGGATGGACCATGTGGTGACTATGTCTTACAGCCGGCGGCCCGGTACAAAATTTGCTAGGTTTGAGCCTTTCTATGCCATTTCACACATATTAATGTATTAGCTACACATTAATTGATATGTTTCCTTGTTGCTTTCATACCGGTTTACAAGTACATACATACATACTTACAAATGTTTTCAAGGATGTTCGTTCACACATACAAAACACATGAACTCGCTCAACTTTTGTTGATGTTTCCAAACTACATGTATTTCAGGAAATTAAGTATGGATCTGGCGGGCGTTGGAGTTTACAAGTCATGTTTCTAATAAAGGTGTCATCCGAAGTCGAAGGGCTTGGGTTATGTATTTTATCTTGGATAAGATACAGGGCTCAAAACCTAGTTTGTTTGCGTCTTTTGTGAAGTCCTTATGGAACGTAAATCTTGTTGGTATTGTATTTGAACATGAAGTCTGTGTTTGGATTTTAAGACAACGTTGTTTGTAATGTTTTAAAACTATCTATGGATGAACATCTTGGGTTTTACATATAGTTGTTCGTTATGGTTGAATGCAATGATATTAAGCAAGTCACACATAATCACGCTTCCGCAAAAGTCAGGGTGTGACAAGATTGTGCTCTTCAAACGAGCCTCAATGAGACCCGTCGCATCGCACCGGGCAACCCACTAGTGTGTTTGTGTGTGAGGATCGGATCATGTACAAAGTATCAAATTCGTGGAAAATGTAGGAGACAATACGAAACATTGATCTAACAATCCATTGGTTGAGATTAGACGGTCCCAAAATTTAGCAATCACGTAACAAAAACAATTGGTGAAAGAGCAAAACTGAAAGAACCACTATTGTTGACTTTTAAATGAACTCTCCTCACGATTCTTAAATGACCATAGCTTTTTCAAATGTTAACATTTTTTTTAAATTATAACATATAAACGAAAATTATATTCTCTTTTTTGAGTAGGGTACTGTTATACCTTTTTTTATAATCTAAAGTTTTTTTTACAAGTTACCTGATTATGTAGCAATACATTAAAATGTTTTTACATAACATTACATAATTACGTAACATGTATTATATTAGAAAATAAGTATAGATTTACGTGATTATGTATTAGTACATAATTACGTAATATGCATTATATTTAGAAACAAATATAACATTTTGTGATTTTGTACTAGTACGTAATTACGTAACGCTAGGTAACTATGTACCATTACGTACTTCTGCTACATGATTACATGAGTTACGCACTTCTGCTACGTGATTACATAAACGATTATATCCCTCTCTTATAGTACATGTGTCAGATTTTTGTGGCCTCCTACACTTCGCACGGACTATACTGTTTCCATACGTTCGTACGTTGTGCCACTCCTTCGGTTGCTTGCTTCCCTGTTATACTTCCGTATGGACCGCATGAATACGTACAGTCGTACGTTCGGGTCTTCACTTTTTTTTCTAAATTGCAACCAAGTCCTTCATCTTCCATATATATCCAGTTTTCGACTAATTCTTCAAGAAATCATCATAGAGATCTGCAAGTTCACGTATAAAGCAATTAAGCACAAATATTTACGAATTCACAGAAAAAAAGATGTATAAAATCGGTATTATATAACATAAAATATGTACAATTCAAATTGCACCAAAAATACTTAATAGTTCATCCTCCACTAAATTGCATTTCAAGCAAGAAGAATATGGTGTTATGTATGGAATACGTAAAACCATTAAAGTTATGACAATGTAGCAACAAAATGATCATCTTTACTCGCATGCTTGGAGGTATACAACATATAACTAAAGTGTTTATTGAGGCATTTTGTTGAAGTCTCGTGTAAAAGAAATGTATCTTCACCATTGAAAAAATAAAAATCTAGAAAAAGTCTGGTGGGCGAGTCCACAAAGTTCTTGCATTCGTTATAACATGTGTAGTAGTGGTACACATGAATAATGCTCACGCTCTGGGGTGTTTTACGTCATGTGGCAGTCCAGTCAGCAATGGGGCATTATGGGCCGTTTTTCATAAATGGGTGTAGTGAGGATGTGGGCATTATGTTAAATGGGATTTAATAGAATTAAATAAAAACAAACTATCAAAAAATGTTATTGGACAAAAAACCATCAAAAAAATGGTGATTGGTCAACACACAAGGAGCTTGGCCGTGAAAAAAACGCCAAACCAGATTTTGTTGAAAACAACGCCCAGGGGGTGGGAGTTGGCGTTGTGAGGTGATTTTTAGGGGAAAACGCCCAAAAACCCCCCACTACGGATGGTTTTAGTGTATATGAACACATGATAACGTTGTTCCTTAAATCAATCTTTACATGTCTTACTCTACAAGTCTACATATAATAAACCAAGTTTGTGTAACAAAACAAACGCCAAACTCATAAGCCAATGTTTGTAGATGTCCAATTATTTGAAGCTAAAGAAACTTAGATAACAACGAATCTGCATGACATCTTTGAATTTAAAGACAGATCTTACTGGATCTATAAATTTATTTTAATGGGTTCCTTTTAATAAATTCTTTAATTCTCAATAATTTTTTTGAAATCCTATAAGGTTCTCACTATTTTTCTTCAAACGCAGTGGTGGGAACCCACAAATGTGGGTTGGATCTGCCCCTGACAGAGATGGAAAGATAGGCGAGTATCGGGTTGGATCTTTGGATCAAAACTGATACGAGTTAAACGTGCTAAACTTTATTCAAAAGCTTTTCGAAATAATTATACAATTTCGTGTAATGTGTTTTATTATATAACCATATTAGCATAACTAGTTTCATCTTAATTGTTTTTTTAAATTTTTAAATAAGATGATTTATAAGGAAGCATATATCAACTACTAGGCTATAACCCCGTGTATTATACGGATTGAATAAATATATTTTATATATTAAATAATAAAAAGTTATATCTTTAAGAACCATATTGTATGGGTTGAATAAATATAATTTTATATACCAAATAAAAAATTTATATCTTTAAAACCACGTGTTTTACACGGGTTGAATAAATGTAATATTGTTTATCAAATAATAAAATAATACATCTTTAAAAAACCTCATTTATTACACGGGTTAAATAAATGTAATTTTGTTTAACCAAATAATAAAAAGTTACATTTTTAAAAATATGCGTATTACACGGTATGTGTCACACCCCCAAAATCCACATGCGGAGTACCACCGCTTGGAGGCGTGACATGACCGAGATCAAGCCACCAATCATATTGAACATTAAAGGTAATAAGTAAAAGTCATTCATTAATACGAAAGGTGTTCAAAAACCAAAGCATAATCAAGTATGTAGCGGAAGCATAAATGTAAAAACCCATCACAATTCAAAAGTCTAAAATGTCATAATGTTTAATAAAGCATCCTTGATCCATGTCCACAACGACCGCGCCTCCCAGTGCAAGCTCCATTTGTACCTATTGACCTGCAAGGCATGTAACAACGAGTCAACAATAAAGTTGAGCAAGTTCACAGTTGATTGTTTTAGTTATAGTATTCATTTTCGTTAACCGTATGTTTGTTTAGTAACCATGTATCGTATATACTTGTATCGCGGCCCTCCAGGCATGTTTGCGAAGATTTGTGGGAGTTTCCCATGTATTCTAGACTAGTTATATTTGTATCGCGGCCCTCCAGGCATGTTTGAGAAGATTAGTATTCGTATCGCGGCCATTCCAGGCATGTGTGCGAAGTTTAGTATTTGTATCGCGGCCATTCCAGGCATGTGTGCGAAGAGTAGTGGGGGTTTCCCATGTATTACTAGTCTAGCAGTATCTATAAGTGACCTTCCCCTAACGAGGTCAGTGGTACGTAATTCTAGTAACAATGTAAGTACGAGTAATTATTCAATCCCATTCCCAACCCCGGGAATCCCATGCCTTGGTAAGGGTGTGAACTCACCTTGGTTTGCTCGGTATGCTAAGGTATGTGCTCACAGTTAATCAATCAAGTCCTAGAGTATGCACGTATACATAATCAGTTTATATCCACTAAGTCCATGTAAGCATATACCATCACAGTAGTATTGGATTAGTAATCACGAATAACATAAGGCACATATTCAAGTTCATACAAGTCATGCTTTACACTTAACGTCAGTTAATCAATCCAGTTAACACTTAACAGAGTTAAATTAAGTTACTGTGCAGATTACCCATTCGGTGAAACACCCTCTGTTTTGCCGTGAACCCTCTTCGACGAAACACCCACTGTTTCGTCGTGGCTTCCCTCGGCGAAACATATTTGTTTCGTCAAGACTGGTGTCGGCGAAACACACCTGTTTCGCCGTGACAGTCGTTTCGTCAAACACCTGTGTTACGTCATTAACAGTTACGTACATAAAACCATAATCATTGCTAACAATCGTCATCAACATCATCGATCATCATCATCAGTAAATCATGAGTATTCAATCAATCATAACAGAACCAAACATTTATCTTAACAATTTATTCATACCCGAGCATAACAAGAACACGAATCCACCCTATCAGTCAACCTATATCATCGCACAATACTCCAATCAGATTAAATAACAAGAATCCTATGTACTAACTGATTCAATCTTTTTATCTTTACCATCCGAACCGTGTTTACCAGTTTTGTTATCATCACAACCAACCGAAAATTTCAAACATAAGATCGCACATTACATAGCATCAATGAATCATGGTTTCGATTAATAACAAGCAAGGATAACAATCTAATGATCATGTGAGGATTAAACGCTAACCGTAATGAATGGAGAAATACTCGATTGATCTAGAGGGCTTCAAGGATTCAACGTTGCCGTCACAGAGAGTTCTAGGGTTTTCAGCTTTTGCCAAAAGTGTTACGAATGGAATAGAATGCCTGATAAATATTGTGTAACGAACTGGGCCCTTAATGGGCTTCGGCGAAACGGTTGGGCCGGCGAAACATCCTGTTTCGTCGAACTAGGGATGGCGAAACAAATCTTGTTTTGTCGTGATGATTTATGGTGAAACACACTTGTTTCGTCGGGTTGGTTCGGGGTGTAACAATTTAATGTTTTTAACTTTCGAACAGATTACATGTTAAGTCACCAAGCATATAAATGTAACAATCACATAGTGTCACAACATATAACAAACGTGTACGATTACAAGGCAACAAGTCGTATAAACAAACAGCTTAACAATTAACGTGCAATAATTGCGAATAAGGAATCTTGGAAACTCGAGTTGTCACATTATCCCCAACTTGAAAGAAATTTCGTCCCGAAATTTAGCATGCGGTTACTGAGGAAGCTAGGTAAGTTGTATCGTTTACTGGTTTTCCTGGGGTGTCACATCATCCCCCCGTTGATTTGGAATTTCGTCCCGAAATTCTGTACTAGCTTCAGCCTCAGTAGTAGTTGCATTGTTCTTGAACAACTGGGGATATTTGAGTTTCATTTGGTCTTCTCGTTCCTAGGTAAAATCTGGGCCACGACGGGAGTTCCAACGAACTCGAACAAGCGGTATTCTAGTGTGCTTGAGGACCTTAACATCCCGGTCCGTGATTTCAATAGGTTCCTTGACGAAATTTAACTGTTCGTCGATAATGAGCTCCTTTAAAGGAACTATAAGGGTCTCATCTGACAGACACTTCTTCAGATTTGACACGTGGAAAACGTTGTGAACTGCACCGAGTTCTGCTGGTATGTTCAGTTTGTAGGCCACTTTGCCTATTCTTTCTATGATTTTGAACGGTCCGACATACCGCGGATTGAGCTTGCCTCGTTTGCCAAAACGAACTACACCCTTCCAGGGCGAAACTTTGAGTAGCACTTGATCCCCAACCTGGAACTCGAGCGGTTTCCTACGCTTATCAGCGTAGCTTTTCTGACGGTCACGAGCTGCCGCCATGCGTTGTCGTATATGTGCAATCCATTCAGTAGCATCAACTACTAGTTCTGGACCTGTGGTCTGACTATCGCCCACCTCTGCCGAACAGAGAGGTGATCGGCATTTACGCCCGTACAATGCCTCGAATGGAGCGGCTTGAATGCTGGTGTGATAACTGTTATTGTACGAGAACTCCACTAACGGGAGATGTCTTTCCCAGCTGTTGCCGAAATCGATAACACATGCCCACAGCATGTCTTCTAAAGTCTGGATAATGCGCTCAGACTGCCCATCCGTCTGAGGGTGATAAGATGTGCTCATGTCTAATCGTGAGCCAAAAGCTTTATGCATCGCTTGCGACAGTTCTGAAGTGAATCGTGCATCACGATCCGAAATAATGGAGGTTGGCACTCCATGCCTCGAAACCACTTCTTTCAAGTAGATGTCTGCTAAGGTAGAGAACTTTTCTGTTTCCTTGATAGCCAAGAAGTGTGCAGACTTAGTGAGTCGATCCACGATCACCCAAATAGTATCGTTACCACGCTGAGATCTAGGTAGGCCAGTAACAAAATCCATGGAAATTTCCTCCCATTTCCATTGTGGTATCTTTGGTTGCTGAAGTAGGCCTGATGGTTTCTGATATTCCGTCTTGACTCTCGCACAAGTCAAACACTTGCCGATGTAAGTTGCTATGTGGGCCTTCATGCTAGGCCACCAATACGTAGTTCTAAGATCGTGGTACATTTTATCTGAACCTGGATGTACCGAGTAGCGAGACTTATGTGCTTCATCCATTACAAGTTCGCGTAAGTTGCCATAAAGTGGGACCCAGATACGCCCCGTTACATAATAGCGCCGTCTTCCTTTTGTTCTAATCATTGCCTTGAGCCGCGTAGGGCCTCAGCCCTGACGTTTTCTGGTTTCAATGCTTCTACCTGGGCATCTCGTATCTGTGCAGGAAGACTAGACTAAATAGTAAGTTGTAGTGCTCGTACGCGTCTAGGTGCAGTATCTTTTCATCTGAGAGCGTCAGCCACAACATTGGCTTTGCCTGGATGGTACTTTATGGCGCATTCGTAATCGTTCAGTAACTCGACCCATCGTCGTTGCCGCATGTTCAATTCCTTCTACTTGAAGATATGCTCGAGACTCCTGTGATCGGTGTAGATGGTGCACTTGGTACCGTACAGGTAATGTCGCCATATCTTAAGCGCGAAAACAACAGCTCCCAGCTCTAAATCGTGTGTCGTATAATTCCGTTCGTGAACCTTGTAGGATCGTGTTTTGACTCGAACGAGTCTATCAGAGGAGTTTTGATTAGATACAGGTGCGGAAAACAAGTACCTGACGTAGAAACAACAAGGTATTCTCTTAAATCACTTTTCTGATTGATTTGACAGCGTTTACATTCAATTCTCACACCGGCAGCACCTCGGTATGGAAATCCCGATCGTTACAAATGAGATCCGCTTATGGGTATATATAGTGCAGGTAGGTCCCCACATACGGACATGTCCGTATAAGCGGACCTGACACAAAAGCGGACCTCCTATGTCCGTATAAGCGGACCTACACTCTAAAACACCTATACTCTCCAGTTTTCGCGTAAAACGCGCCCTAATCTATACAATACAATGTATAACATGATCTAAGACGAAATCAACAGATGTAGTGCACCAACAAACCTTAAGTTGGCGCGAAGCGTAGGCAATGACTTTATCTCGTTGCATCAATACGCAACCAAGACCCTATATTGATGCGTTACAATAAACCACGAAGTCGTCTGTGCCCTCTAGCAATGAGAGAATAGGTGCGCTGCAGAGTCTATCCTTTAGGTGCTGAAAAGCTGTTTCCTGTGTATTACCCCAACGATAAGTAACACCTTTCTGTATCAGTAGTGTAAGCGGCTGTGCAATCTTTGAGAAGTCTTTCATGAACCTTCTGTAGTAGCCCGCCAAACCCAAGAATTGGCGGATTTCCGTTGGTGTACGTGGTGCAGGCCAGTTCCTGATCGAGTCTACCTTGGATGGATCCACATGAATCCCGTCCTTGTTTACCACGTGGCCTAGAAAGTGGACTTCACGAAGCCAGAAGTCGTATTTCGAAAACTTGGCGTATAACTGTTCTGTTCGAAGGAGCTTCAAAATAAGTCGTAAATGCTGCTCGTGTTCCTCCTGACTCTTAGAGTAGATCAGGATATCGTCGATGAAGACTATGACAAACTTGTCTAGGTAGGGTTTGCACACTCTGTTCATAAGATCCATAAATACCACAGGCACGTTTGTTAACCTGAATGGCATGACTAGAAACTCGTAGTGGCCGTAGCGAGTTCTGAATCCTGTCTTGGAGACGTCCTCATCCCGGACTCTCAGCTGATGGTAACCTGACCTCAGATCAATCTTTGAGTAGTAGCTCGACCCTTGCAACTGGTCGAACAGGTCATCAATACGAGGAAGAGGGTAGCGATTCTTCACAGTTACCTTGTTTAGTTCGCGGTAATCTATACACATCCTGAAGGTACCGTCTTTCTTTTTCACAAATAATACTGGAGCTCCCCAAGGCGAAGAGCTAGGACGAATAAAACCCTTATCCAAAAGTTCTTATAGTTGCTTAGACAGTTCTTCCAGTTCAGTTGGAGCTAAACGATACGGTGCGTGAGCTATTAGTGCTACTCTAGGAGCTAGTTCAATCTGGAATTCGACCTGACGATGAGGCGGTAGCCCAGGTAAATCTTCGGGAAACACTTGAGGAAAATCGTTGATGCGTCTGTAACAAGTGCCAAAATGGCGGTGTGACCCTTTCGCAAACATTTCTGAGCCTTCAGAAAGGAGATGATGCCAACCACGGCACCACTCTTGTCGCCTTGAACTTCGAGAGGTTCTTTACCAGAACGGGGTATACGAACAATCTTCTCCTTGCATAAGATCTCTGCTTGATGTTGGGACAGCCAGTCCATACCAATGACGATGTCGAAACTACCCAGAACTATAGGAATGAGATCGATGGAGAAAGTTTGACCGACTAAGACGATGTTACAACCCTTGACTACGTGTGTGGCCTCTAGACTTTTACCGTTGGCTAACTCTACGACATGTTTGCTGTTTAAGGGTGTTGGTGTACGTTTTAACATTTGACTAACTTTTAGAGACACATGACTGGTATCCGCACCCGAATCAAATAATACAGTAACATAAAATTCGTCGAGAAGAAACTTACCCATAACCACGTTAGGATCATTCCTTGCATCACCCTGCCCTAGCACGAACACACGACCCCTAGCGTCGTTGCCATTATTGTTTCCCCCGTTGTTGTTCCCATTGCCCTGATTATTGTTGTTGTAGTTCTGGTTCTGGTTTAACTGGGGGCAGTCTCGCTTGAAATGGCCTTTAGCACCACATTGATAACATCCCTTGTTGCCTCGCTGCTGTTGCTGCTGTTGGTTTCGCGGAGCAGGTGGTTGTTGTTGTTGATTCTGATTTGCAGGTCATGAGCTCCTACAATCTTTAGCCTCATGACCCATCTTGAGGCACCGCTGACAACGACCCTTGTTGCACTGGCCATTGTGGTGCTTGTTGCAAGTATTGCACCTTGGGAGGTTTCCCCTATATCCACCCTGTCTCTGACTTCCAGTAAATTGGGTGCTGACCAGGGCTCTGATAGTTATCAGTCTTTCGCTGTTGCGCCTGGGACTGAGCTGTAGCTGAACCCTTGCTGGAATCCCCCTCCCATTTTCGCTTGCTGTCCCTGGGAGTAGCAGGAGTAGTAGTAGCGATAGTAGTAGCACTGATACGTTTAGGCAGCCTGTTCTGTTCCACTGCCTGATCTGTGAGGCGATGAGCAAGACGTGTAATATCCTGGATATTATCAAGGTTGGCCGATGTCACATGACTTTGAATTTCTGGTGCTAGCCCTTTGAGATACAACTCAATACGCTTGATAGGAGGGTCCACCATAGTTGGACACAAGATGGCCAGCTCATTTGACCTTTTTGTATAAGCCTCAATTTCTGACCCCGTCATTTTCAAATGAAAGAACTCCACTTCTAACTTGTGAATGTCATCACGTGTGCAGTATTCCCGTTTGATCAGTTCCTTGAAATCATTCCAAGGGGTGGCGTTAGCAGCTGCCAACCCTAACATCTGGACTTGCGCGTTCCACCAAGTCAGCGCAATACCTTCTAGAGTTCCAGTGGCGTACTTCACCCTGCGAGCCTCAGGGCATTCACACATCTCAAATACGGACTCGAGCTTTTCAAACCAATGGAGGAGCCCAACTGCTCCTTCAGTGCCACTGAGCGTGCTTGGACGACAGTCCATGAAGTTCTTGAAGGTGCAAACAGGTGGCTGAGCGTGTTGACCTGTTGTGTATAAGAACAGGACAAGGTTAAACACAAGAGTTGGTTTGGGAGTGTAGGATCTAGAGATCCTAGTGTGAGTTACGACCTGCAGGGTATACCTCCTGCTTGTGCGGCTGCAAGTGCCGCAGCAACTTGTTCGTTAATGAGAGCCGTCAACTGGGCTTGAGTCATGTTAATGTGTCCAGCCATGATCTTCATAGCAAAGGTAACATGAGTGAGAGAGGTTCGCGAAAAGTTCGATGACAGAAGAGAGTAAGCACACAAGTGTTCTCAGGCAATAAGTGTTACATTTATCTAAGCATACCATGAGCAAAGTTCTATGTAATCTAGCAAGTAGGCAATGTAAACATGAATAGTAGTACCTAGTGTGTTGAGTCTTGCACGTGGAGCGAAGCGTCGTTGTGGATCGTTGAGCACTGTATAGGTTATAGTCTGGTTTTAATAAAAACATTTCCCCTTATTAAAACCAAGTTCACTATAACCAATGGCTCTGATACCAATCTGTCACACCCCCAAAATCCACACGCGGAGTACCACCGCTTGGAGGCGTGACATGACCAGGATCAAGCCACCAATCATATTGAACATTAAAGGTAATAAGTAAAAGTCATTCATTAATACGAAATGGTGTTCAAAAACCAAAGCATAATCAAGTATGTAGCGGAAGCATAAATGTAAAAACCCATCACAATTCATAAGTTTAAAATGTCATAATGTTTAATAAAGCATCCACGATCCATGTCCACAACGACCGCGCCTCCCAATGCAAGCTCCATTTGTACCTGTTGACCTGCAAGGCATGTAACAACGAGTCAACAACAAAGTTGAGCGAGTTCACAGTTGATTGTTTTTGTTATAGTATTCATTTTCGTTAACCGTATGTTTGTTTAGTAACAATGTATCGTATATACTTGTATCGTGGCCCTCCAGGCATGTTTGCGAAGATTTGTGGGAGTTTCCTATGTATTCTAGAGAAGTTATATTTGTATCGCGACCCTCCAGGCATGTTTGCGAAGATTAGTATTCGTATGGCGGCCATTCCAGGCATGTGTGCGAAGTTTAGTATTTGTATCGCGGCCATTCCAGGCATGTGTGCGAAGAGTAGTGGGGGTTTCCCATTTATTACTAGTCTAGCAGTATCTATAAGTGACCTTCCCCTAACGAGGTCAGTGGTACGTAATTCCAGTAACAATGTAAGTACGAGTAATTATTCAATCCCATTCCCAACCCCAGGAATCCCATGCCTTGGTAAGGGTGTGAACTCACCTTGGTTTGCTCGGTATGCTAAGGTATGTGCTCACAGTTAATTAATCAAGTCCTAGAGTACGCACGTATACATAATCAGTTTATATCCACTAAGTCCATGTAAGCATATACCATCACAGTAGTATTGGATTAGTAATCACGAATAACATAAGGCACATATTCAAGTTCATACAAGTCATGCTTTACACTTAACGTCAGTTAATCAATCCAGTTAACACTTAACAGAGTTAAATTAAGTTACTGTGCAGATTACCCATTCGGCGAAACACCCTCTGTTTCGCCGTGAACCCTCTTCGATGAAACACCCACTGTTTCGTCGTGGCTTCCCTCGGCGAAACATATTTGTTTCGTCGCGTTTGTTTCGTCAAGACTGGTGTCGGCGAAACACACCTGTTTCGCCGTGACAGTCGTTTCGTCAAACACCTGTGTTACGTCATTAACAGTTACGTACAGAAAACCCTAATCATTGCTAACAGCCATCATCAACATCATCGATCATCATCATCAGTAAATCTTGAGTATTCAATCAATCATAACAGAACCAAACACTTATCTTAACAATTTATTCATACCCGAGCATAACAAGAACACGAATCCACCCTATCAATCAACCTATATCATCGCACAATACTACAATCAGATTAAATAACAAGAATCCTATGTACTAACTGATTCAACCTTTTTATCATTACCATCCGAACCGTGTTTACAAGTTTTGTTATCATCACAACCAACCGAAAATTTCAAACATAAGATCGCACATTACATAGCATCATTGAATCATGGTTTCGATTAATAACAAGCAAGGATAACAATCTAATGATCATGTGAGGATTAAACGCTAACCGTAATGAATGGAGAAATACTCGATTGATCTAGAGAGCTTCAAGGATTCAAGGTTGCCGTCACAGAGAGTTCTAGGGTTTTCAGCTTTTGCCAAAAGTGTTACGAATAGAATAGAATGCCTGATAAATATCGTGTAACGAACTGGGCCCTTAATGGGCTTCGGCAAAACGGTTGGGCCGGCGAAACATACTGTTTCGTCGAACTAGGGATGGCAAAACAAATCCTGTTTCGTCGTGATGATTTATGGCGAAATACACTTGTTTCGTCGGGTTGGTTCGGGGTGTAACATTTTAATGTTTTTAACTTTGGAACAGATTACATGTTAAGTCACCAAGCATATAAATGTAACAATCACATAGTGTCACAACATATAACAAACGTGTACGATTACAAGGCAACAAGTCGTATAAACAAACAGCTTAACAATTAACGTGCAATAATTGCGAATAAGGAATCTTGGAAACTCGAGTTGTCACAGTTTGAATAAATATATTTTCTATACTAAATCATCATCATACTCAGTAATTTTCTATACGAAATAATAAAAAAATATACATTCTTAAAAAACCCCGTGGATTGTAGGAATTGAATAAATCTAATTTTATATAGCAAATAATAAAAAGTTATATCTTAAAAATTATAAATAAGAAGGAGATTAAACTAAACAATAATTATCCATAAGATATTAAACTAAATAATATTTAGTAGGAGACTTATCTATAACTAATTAGAAAAGATTAAACTAAAATAATAATTATCTATAAGAGATGGTCTAATATGATGACAACTGTCCTATAAATGTTTTCTTTTATTATATAGTACTAGCGGTAAGACCCGTGTGCAAACACGGGTCCTTTCTTAGAAAACCATGCATAACATATTGACAGAACATATAGATATGTGTATAGATATTGTACCAAAACGTGTTATTTATTATAGCTAAAAGACAACTATAAGTAAATATAAAAGATATTTAACAAAGTTAATAAAAGATGTCTAAAAGATATCTAACAAACTTAAAGTTTAGATTGTGCAAACACGGGTGGTTTCTTAGAAAACCATGCATAACAAATATAAACGATGATTATAATTATATTTATATAGACTTATAAATAAAATAAATAAATAAGTCAATCAGTAAATACTTAAAGTTTAGAGTACAAAAACTTAAAGTTTAGATTGTGTTGAGTCTTGTTTTTCTTCCGTAAATGTCTGAAAAAACCATTTTGATGATGTAATCTTCTTGAGCCTTGTCTTCTTTTGTTAATTCATCCATTTGCTTTTCTTTCCTTCTTTGATAAAGGATGCTAGCATGTGGAGCAATGGGTCTCCTGATTGGCAATATTTGTTGTTTGACTGGAACCACTGCTTCCGGATAATCAGGCTTTTTAGGAGCAGTGGGATCTCTCTTCGTTAACTCTTCCAACTTTTTTGTAGGTAGCAAACACCTTTTCTTCTCTCCACCTTGTAATCTGGTTCCTTGACCCATAATCAGCAGTTATCAGCTCTTCTTTCATTCTTTTCAGTTTCAAGGTCCTTTCTGGTACATTTTTCTTGTAATTGGCCCAAACCGGAGGAGTTTGCTTTACCTTGTCTTGAATCATCTTTTGAATTCTGGCTGTCTCCTCTTGCAGTTCACTGATGGTCCATTCTTTGTATTGATACTTTTCTGCCTTGTACTTCTTGTATGCTATTATGTATTCAAGATAGTAATTTCTCATGCATTCATCATCTTTTTCTGATAATTTCTGGCAAAAGAGTTTTGAGAACTGCTCTAAAGTTCTAACTTTGGTGAGCAGGTATTGATAATTTCTTTGAATCTCTTTGTCAGACTTTCCCTCTGTATCTCTTTTAGATATATCCTCTGCTTGTTGGCCTTTATTTTGAGATATTCTTCTATATTTCTTGGCAAAGGATAACCTTGAACAGATGGGAGTTTCCTCTTTTCAGGATCATCTTCAGAGTAGAAGGATTTGATTTCCTCCCTGACTGCTGGAAGATCTAGAGGATATTGTACTCCTGCAGGGTCAGTGGCATTGTTTTGTTTGAAGAGTTGAACTGATGATAATGGAACAGGGTTTGGAATGGTGACAAGGGACAGTGGTTGTGTAGATGTTAGAGTTGGGGAAGTGTCATCTTCCAGTACAATGTTTGTTATCTTTCTCCTTTTGTGCTTTGGAGAAGTTGGTGGTGTATTTATGGGTTCAGTGGCAGAGATTGAAGTAGTTGGTATCTGATTAACAGTTATTGAAACAACTGGTTTTTCAACCACTGTGGTCACTACAACAGTTGATGTGTCAACTGTTGTTTTCTGCTTTTTGGCAGATGGTTTTTGTGGTGGTGATATTGTTTTTGGTATGACAGTGGATTGAGCGTGGGTTGATGTACTAGTGATGGCAGTTGTTGAGATAACATCTGTTGAAACAACTGAAGTACCAACAATTGTTGATACAACATGAGTTTTAACATCTGTTGGTTTGGAGGTTTGATGAGAGGAACTTTTGGGAATTTGAAGAGTTTGTTTGGTGGTTTTGGAAGGTGTGGTTTTGCGTTGACTTACTTTTCTGGTAGGCTGTCTTCTTTTAGGTTTAGAAGTACCTTGCTCTTCTTTTTCCATCAAAACTTTCTTCTCCTCCTCAAACCTTTTAGACCCTTTCATGTTTGCCTTTAATGCAGCAAATGCATTTTGAGTCTCATCAACCTTTTTGGAACCATCTGGCCTTGGGATTTCTACCACAAGTTTGGACATTCGATCTGGTGGCATGTATAAACCATCTTCTTTTCCCTTCTTCCCTTTAGTTTTCTCCCACTTTTTGACATCATCAGGATTTTCAACATAGATGATTGAAGGAGGAGCAGTGCCAATAGTTTGAAGCAGATGAGCTTTAATGGCTTTGATATCAGCTTGGGTATCTTTGTACCTAGCTTCCATGACATTTCTGACCATTTGAAGTTGAACTTCATGCTGTTGATCTGCATATTGTCTTTGTTTGTGAAACAAAGGTTGAAACAGATGCCATAGCTCAGCAGCGGCTGGATCAGATGTTGCGGATGGTGCAGCAGTGGGTGTAGCCTTTTGAGCTTGTAACAACTGTTGCAGCATAGTTTTGATTTCTTCAACAGATGTGTCAAGTTTATCAACCCTCTCTGTCAATTCTTTGTACTTTAAACCATCACCCAAGTTAATGGGATCATCTGATTTCCCACCAGTGGTGGTTGTATCAGTGGTTGACTTAGGAAAAGTTTCCCAAAAATCATCCACTGATGCCCCTTGTTCTCGGTACTGGGGACTTCTTTCTTCAGTAGAGCTTACCATTTTAAGGTCACCAGCGTATAATGGAAACACACCAGTAGACACTATGGTTCCCAAAGAAGAAATTGCCTTCAAGGGAGTCTCACTAATGAAACTACTGTCCAGGTGTAAACCAGTGGGTTCAACACCAGTAGTAGCTGCTCCACTTGAACTACTGACAGGAATTACTTGTAATTCCTGCAGTGTAGCTTCCTCAACTGTTGGTGGGTTAACAGAGATAGAGACACCAGACTCAGTCACTTGTTGTGGTATATTCTTATTGACAGGTGATTGAGAAGAACTTATTTTTATCTGAGCTATATCAAGTGCATCCAACAGAGGTATCATTGATTGTGGTGTCCCTGTTGATACAACCTGATCCTTTTGAGAGGATGCAGGAGGAGTTTTAGTCTCAGGTTGAGATCTTTCTACCATCTGCTGTGAGGAAATAGCAGCAGTGGTTTCAGGTGACTTTTGTGTTGTTACAGGTGTTACCTCTGGGATCTCGTCTTCCAGAGTCACCTTTTTGGTGGGTTTGGAGGGTTTTTGGATAGTTTTCTTTTTGGTCTTTTTGGTGATTTTTGGTGTGGGTTTCACAGATGGGGTTGTGCTTCTGTGATCACCAGGAGCAGTGGGCTCAACAACAGGGGCTTGAGGAGCAGTTGTTGCTGCTAAATTCTGCTCAGGTACCTTTGTTTGGGTTTTCGAAGGTTTTGACAGCCTTGTGAATGTTTCAGAAGTTAGACTGTTTATTTGAATAGGATTTCCTTGGATAAGAACATGTGCATTATCCTTTGAAAATTTCTTTTGAAGATAAAAACTTAAAAACCTTGGAAACGATAAAAATGATTTTTTATTAACATTCTTAACCATATCATTGAAAATTTCCTGAGAGTAGTTAAAATTTTGTTCAGCCATGATCGCATAGCCCAGGTATTGAATTTTCAATGGTATTTCATTAAAAGCTGTTGTTTGATTTGACACACATATCAGGAGGGTATGGAATAAAAACCTCGGAGCAGGAGGAAAACTGCCCTTTTCTAAAGTATCCTTTTTCATTTCTTCTTCATACCCTCTCTCAGTGAAATCAGTTTGGTACTCTGTTTTTGGGATAGAGCTTTTACCTGTAAGATCATTGATTTCAAAAAACTCTGAAATGGTTTGAGGTGTGATGACCACTAGAATTCCCCTTATTGATGAAGTAATAGCTAAGGTCTTTTTGTCCTTAGTTTCAAGCTTTGCATTTTTCCAGAACTCTCGTTGGGTATCCACGTAGATGGTTTCATTGCAGGTCAACAAAGTTTTGTACTTTGAAGATGAAAGTGCATCAATCACGGAATGAAAACCTGTGTTTTTACTTGTTTTTCAAGTGTGCACACGTAGTTATGACGGATTTTGAATGGCATATCCATGATAAATCAAAGGTAGTTAAGAACGAAGGAAGAAGATGAGTGATTTGAGAGAATTTGATGAAAACTGCTTTTGAAAGGAATTTTGAATTCGACTCGACAGTCAAAACCCTGTTTGGGGTTTTGATCAGGGTTTTATAGGTGGAAAAAGTGAATGCTGACATGGCAGCGGTTACAAAAGATCTGACGGCTAGTACTGTCCACGTGAGAACCTCTGATGAATAATGGATGACAGTTGTTAGGAAACCACTGATGAATCAATATCAGTAGTTTACAGTGCTGAAAATGAAAACAGTAACTGACTATAACTACCAGTGGATAGACTATCAGTGAATTAAAACACTGACCTTTAACAACAGTCATTATATAAACAGTGGTTCAAGCATGTTCCTTCTCCAAAAAAAACAATATTTTAACCCATCAGTCGTTTCAATCACCTTCAACCTCCACAAAACACTATTTTAACCCAACACTGGTTTTAAACCACCATTTTAACCAAACAGCGTTTTCAACCACAGTTTTCTTAACAGTAGTTCCAAACATCATTTTCATCCATCTGTTGACCAAAGTCAACAGATGTACCAACCACTGTTTTATTTTCAAACATCTGTTCCCAATAACAGAGCTTTGATCATTTAAACATACCTTTGCCAATATTACAGTGCTGAAAATGAAAACAGTAGCTGACTATAACTATCAGTGGATAGCCTATCAGTGGATTAAAACACTGAGCTTTAACAACAGTCATTATATAAACAGTAATTCAAGAATCTTCCTTCTCCAAAAAAATAATATTTTAACCCATCAGTCATTTCAATCCCCTTCATCTCCACAAAACACTATTTTAACCCAACAGTGGTTTTAAACCACCATTTTAACCAAACAGTGGTTTCAACCACAGTTTTCTCAACAGTAGTTCTAAACATCTGTTTTCATCCATCTGTTGACCAAAGTTAACAGATGTATCAACCACTGTTTTATTTTCAAACATCTGTTCCCAATAACAGAGATTTGATCATTTAAACATACCTTTGCCAATATTACAAGCTTTTACACTCTCAAACCTAAATATTTATTTACTTAATTTAAATAACAAACATGGTTAATAATTTTAACACAACTAATTATATAAAAACTACAAGTGTCAAACAGCATACAAAGTTCATCCATCTGTTGACCCAAGTCAACAGATGTATCAACCACTGTTTTATTTTGAAACATCTGTTCGCAATAACAGAGCTTTAATCATTTAAACATACTTTTGCCAATATTACAAGCTTTTACACTCTCAAACATCAATACTCATTCAATAAAATTTTAACACAGCAAATAACAGAGCTTTGATTAATAATTTTAACACAACTAATTATATAAAAAATACAATTGTCAAAACAACAAATAGCATTCAATAAAATATAGGATCCTAATTCCTAATCAATTGGTGAAACAGTAGTCTCGATAAGTAAAGCTCCTTTCGGACCATTGTAGTTATCAACATGTTGGAGGTATTTCAGAAGTTCGTTGCTCAGATTAACTTCAATCATATCCCCCCAGATGCTTGTTATCAGCCACTTGTTGTCTTCAATTATATTAGTCCTTCGGCGCCTATCTACATAATCAACTACACGAGGATTATTGAAAACAAACACCTTCATCCAGCCTTCTTCTTCATATCTGAGCAAATCAACAGTTAGCTCAACAGACTTTCCAATAACAATCAAATGCAACCTCTTTGCGATGGTCAAAAAATGCCCTTGGCAAGGATTGACTACAATACTCTCGGGAAAATGAAGCATTCTGAAAGTCTTACTCAGAACATCAAAAGCAACGATGTTCATCTCACCTAGTGGATACCAATAATTTGAAACCATAAAATATATGGTTTTATCAGCATAAACTCCTGTAGACCATGAATAACCACTTGAACCATAATTGTTTACGCTACCGAAATTTATTGTTCTCCATGACTCACGACGTCGTGAGTAAACACGAGCAACAATTACATTACGGTAACATCTGATGTTCAGCACTTTCAGATCATTGAACTGATCAAAATAAATTCCACCAGTATCAGAGTTTCGATGATGATTGTAATTGAAGTAGTCATCACACAAAACCTTATAGCACCTGGTAGTTGGATTCCAAAGAATCAACTGACAGCAAATCCCTTCATTGCAAACTAACAACAAACCATTAAATGACGATAGAATACGTAAGTTGCTACGGTGGACATTGTTAGGAAAACTTAAGGTTTTGCTTCTAACAACATCCAAAGTACCAGCAACTACGTCGTCAATGAAAATTGACGTGTCTTTAAAGGATAGTAGTTTCTTTTGTACTGAATCTCCACTTCGGAGAGCATGCATCATCTGAAATGCATGACTTGACAATTCGCTATAAAAATTCATGGAAAGACATTTGAAACGGCCAATATCTTCTGCAGAGAGCCTTGTGAAAATCTCGTCAACAATCACTTGAAACCCAAATTTTTCCATTCTACAGAGAGCCTTGTGAAAATCTCGTCAACAAACTTTTGAAGATGATTGGGTAGATGGATGAAAACGGTAATGATCAAAACCACTGCCCAATGTATTTTATATACCCAATGAAGGCGGTTATGACTAAAGAATATGATGCGACACTCGTTAGGCTTTTAATACATTTACATGGGAAAAATATAAAATTAAACACGTTATTATAATTACAATTAACCTATTCATTTACCTATAAGACGCCTTTACCATAAGACAGAAGTGATTGAGTGACGTGCATTAATTGCAAAGTATATATCCCGAGGCATTTTGAATTTGAAATTACCGGCAATTTCAAAACCACTGCTATGGTATATGTTTGCCAAAGGAAACATCTGCTAAATTATACTTTCTTGGCTATGGGCAGTAGTTTGCACTCTTTAATGTGGGCCAGACCTTTGACATTTAAATATAGAGCAGTAGTTTGAAATTAAATGTATTTTAACTCAGATAAAAAATTGACACATCAGCAATCATCATTTAGTCATAACTCAGATAAAAAATCTATTCATTTGGAATTCAAAGATATTGCGAACATTTGTTAAAGCTTCTCCTGTTTCCAACAGTAGCAAGTCAAACAGATGTTGGCAACAACAGATGTTGGCAATTGACAACAGTAGCAAGTCAAACAGCCGTTAGATCAGCAGATGATGATTTAGAGCAGATGTTCTCTATACACTAACAGAAATTATACAATATCAACATAATCTAATTAAACTTAGAAACAATTTCACTTCTACATCAAAATTATCAATCTGCAATAATCAGATGATATTAAAAATTACATAATAATACTTATTCAGCTTAAAATTACAACGTAACTTTAAAATCTAACAACACCACCAAGAAATTTACAAACCTAACAGCAAAATTTAGTGCTTTTAGCTTAAAATTTAGTGCTTTTAGCTTTAAACTCCATCAATGTATATCTTCGACAATCGCCATGAACTCCACGGAAGTACTCAATGCATCAACATCAGGTTTCTAGAAACCTGATCTCTCGTGAACAGATCAAGATGCAGTACATGAAAAGACTTCTTCAGCTATAGAAGAGTAGCCCTGTCCTCATATACGCAATCCTTAAATTTGTTCATAAAGAGCTGCTTTAAACCAAACTTTATGCTTCTTTTAATACAAAAAAGGCAGGAAAGACCATTACTCTAGTAAGATAAAATCTTATCTTACAGCAGTAGCAGATCCTTTCTTGCGTTTAGTAGGAACTACTGCGGGTTTTACATCATCATCATCTGCCCAAAATCATATATATAATCATCATTAAATGTACATTATTAATAATCTTTCTTTGTGTTTAATTTAACTTTATGCTTCTTTTAATACAAACCTATAATAACCCGCAATAGATTGTATGAATTTCAAACAACTGTGATTAGACAGAAATATAAAGCGAGAATTAGAGTATATCACTTGAAAATTAAGAATTCAAAATTTCAAAACTGGAGTAGCAAAAAACACATACTTTAAACGATGTTGAAACAATGACACTGGAAACAACCGTAGAACAACCATCATCATCATTATCTGCAGCAGATCATTCACAATCATCATTTAGTCATAACTCAGATAACAAAACTTTAGTAAAAATCAAAAAGAAAAACAAACATAATCATATATATCACATTACCATGATCAAGGCAAGCCACATATCCCCAAAATTTTTTCTGAAAGTGGGACAGAGAGAACTTCAGTTTTCTGTTATCCTTTATGAACAAATGCCGAGTATTGAGAAGAAGGGATTTGAGGGAGAGATACATTAGAAATGTGGTTTGAAAATACAAAAGTAGTGAACACGTTTATATAAGAAGATAATTGATAGAAGTGAGTGAGTGACATGCATTAATTGAAAATTACATATCCACGTGCATTTTGAATTTCAAATTACCCGCAATTTCAAAACATCTGCTGCTAGGTATACCTTTGCCAAAGGAAGCATCTGTTACTTTCTTATAGAAGGGCAGTGGTTTGCCCTTTGGAATGTGGGCTAGACCATTTGAATACACAAGACAGCCATCTGAAATCAAATTAAAGTGATTTATATATTAAGCTTTATGATATAATAATGACATAAGAAAAGCCTTGTTAGACATGCTCTCAAGCTGACACATCAGCTTTTCTTATGTCACTTGGATTTCTCCTTTTATAGAAAGTGTAGATAGATTTTTCTTAACTAAATCATATATTTACAATTTAACCTCGCAACTTTTTTACTTTCAACTTTAGTCCCCTATACTTTACATCTTTCACAAATTTTCGATTTATGTTTCGTTTTAAATTTTTGATTTATGTTTCGTAATGTGCATTCGTGGTTTAACGTTTTTACGTCTGTTTTTCCCGTTTGACTGGTTTGTCGCAATGCGCGAGTCCTGAATCGAATTAGTTATTTTTTCTATATTTTACGTTGCGGTCTAATCTATTTGTATTAAGACGTTACAACTTCAACATTTGTGCTATTTGACACGGTTTTATGCCCCGCCGTAACATAGAGGACTTATTCTAGTTTTATCTTATTTAATACAATATGAAAATATAAACCAAAGAATAGATAAATTGACAGAAATTGTCACATTTGAAGGCTACAAATAATGAAAGAAGTCACATAGTAAAAGAAGGTGTGTGCTGCTTATCTTCTTCCTTTTAGAAATTTTTGAGTTGACTTGAAAGGTCTTATTATTTTGTTATTTTATATAAGCCAGTAAGCCACCACGAATTTGTGGAATCATGTATGGATCATTCTCAATCAAATAATACGTTTATCTTAGACTAATTAAGGAATCAAAATCTTTATATTATTGAAGATATATTCCCGAGTCTACTTTAATACCATCGTGCGATTTAATATGGTAATTTATAGTTTAGTAAAGACTGGCTTTGTCAATAAGTCCAAGGTGTATCCACGCTGGTTAGTTTGGGGTCCAACTAAGGGGAATATTGAGACTTGAGAGAGTAAATAAGATTCTTAAAATATTAGTTATTGGTTCAAATTTCTTTTTGGTATTTTTTTTAACGGCAAATTACTTTTATTCATAACCATAAAAATTTATAGGCGGATGTTACCAATAAGATGTTAGCAACATATAGTCATCCTCTTTGATAATCACCCAAGTTTGAACATACAAAACACAAATACTTTAAAATACAGATTAGAGACTAAAATTTACCAAACTCTCTCAATCCGTGAGCGCATCCTTTGATCTATGTTTGATCGATGTGAACGCCAAGTATTGTAGTTCCCTGAAAATTCCGTCAACTGCTATTCTCTTCCCATCAAAAATGACGTCATTCCGAGCTTTCCAAATCACCAAACATGTTGTCAACACAATTGTTTGCACCGACCTTTTCTTGTCCTCCGACAAATTCAAACTTTTTTTGGTATTTAGACATAGCACAAAACTTGTTAGAAAATAATTAGTAAAACGAACCTTGAAATTTTTTTAGCTAATTACATTTATAATGTTTAATACATGAGATATACAAATTAATAAATTAAGACTTTATTTCTAACAAGGTAAGATGAGCGAGGTATTAATGTTTAAAAAGTTATTGGATTTTATCACTTTGACTCCCACCACTTCCAACTTAACACTTTGTGTGTTGTGTCACTCTGAAGTTAACTAAAAAACTAAAGAACAAACCCTGACTTCGATTCGACATGAGCTCTTCTTCTACTTCTGCATTTAGTGTCATAAAAAACATGAACTCTCACCACAAAACATGTTTTTTGGTTAACTCCGGATTGACACAACACACAATGTGTTAAGTTGAGAGTGGTATGAGTCAAAGTGATAGTTAGATTTAAAACATATACATTTACAAGCTTGGGGGAATAGTGCCAGGCAGCTGTCTGACACTCCCTCATTGGACCAACCAAATTATTATTTTATACCCACTTTAAAATTACGTTTTTTCCCAGTTTAAAATTACGTTTTTGCACCAAGTTCAAAATATAATTACCTTTCTCAAATTACGATTTTGCCCTCGGTTTAAAAATTACGATTTTACCCTCAGCCAAAATTACGTTTTTGCCCCAGTTCAAAATAAAATTGTGTTTTTTCCTAGCTCAAAATTACGATTTTACACCAGTTTATTATTTTATACCCACTTTAAAATTACGTTTTTGCCCTCAGTTCAAAATAAAATTATGCTTTTGCCCCCAGCTCAAAATTCCGATTTTGCCCTCGATTCAAAATTACGATTTTACCCTCAATTCAAAATTACGTTTTTGCTCCCAGTTCAAAATAAAATTATGGTTTTTCCCTAGCTCAAAATTACGATTTCACCCTCCGTTCAAAATTATGATTTTGCCCCCACTTCAAAATAAAATTATGACTTTGCTCCCAGCTTAAAATTATGATTGTGCCCTCTGTACAAAAATATTATTTTGCCCTCGTTTAAAAAATATGATTTGACCCTCAGTTCAAAATTACATTTTTGTCCCAGTTCAAAATAAAAATATGCTTTTGCCTCCGGCTTAAAATTACGATTGTGCCCTTGTTCAAATTTATATTACGATATTACCCCAACTTCAAAATTACGAACTTGCCTCTGCGCAAATTTATAATTTTGCCCCTGGTTCAAATTTACAGTATTGCCATCACTTCATCTTTTAGCAAATTACGATTTTACCCCAGTTAAAAAAATACAACTTTGCCCTCAGTTAAAAAAATTACAGTATTACCATTGTTTTAGTTTTTTTTATAAAAAAAAACTATTAAAGTGTTTTCTTTTAATTGGTTGACTCTATTTAATTGTTTTTCGTGTCAAGGAGCTGTCTAACACTCGCTCATTAGTCCTTACAAATTACTATTTTGTCCTGAGCTCAACATTACGGTCTTTTCATCGTTTTAGTTTTTCTTTCTAGCAAAACTATGGTACTGTTTTTTTAATTGGTTGAGAATTATTCGGTAATCGCCCCGCAACGCGAGAACCGGCATCAACTAGTTAAATATAAATAACATGAAATAAAAGAGTGAGGATTGTTCCTTTTGATTTCGTTGATCCTGACAATAAGATATCATTTCTATCGTACATGCTAGTGTATATTTTAATGATGATGCAAAATATGGATTATTATATATATATTATATATATAAATGAAAGCAAAAGTAGAGTTTGTAATTATTAATATTTGCAACCGTGAACGTTGAAAATATCCATTTATCTAAACTTGCAGCCATAAATTAAAAAGGAAAATGACCTTTCCTTTGTACCTTTTGTCGACAACCCCCTGTTTTTTTAGTGAACATTGGTTTGTTTTATGTCTACTTAGAAATTTTCATATTAATCCATTGGGAATAGCGAATGATGTTGTAGCCCACTGGTTGTAATGGAGATGGGAAGGTTCGAATCCCACTTCGACCGAGCTTTGGTCATGTATAGTCTTGACCGAGATGTTATTCAAAAAAAAAATCATTGAGAATAGTCCAATGGTGTTGATGAGTTAGATAATATGTATAATAAGTAGAGATCATGGATTCAATTCTCATGATATGCAATGCAAGTTTAATCATTAAAAAAAATGCAACTGGACTTAAAAGTGTTGTGTGAAAAGAAAGTGCTAGACGCATGTATCTCTTTCCATTGTAAAAAAGAAAAAAAGAAGAATCAATGCGAGGTTTAATTGATGGATTTTTAGTTTTTTACAATATAAGACTTGACTGGTTGAAAGCCTTAGTCCCACCACCCCTTCTCCCTTCCCCGTCGTTACTTACCCCCTCCCCCCCCCCCCCCCCCCTCATGCTGCCGATCACACTCGCTTGGGCCTGTATACGACACCTTAGCGACGGAAAACTTGCCACCACATGGGGGTGCGAAGGCGTGATACAAGGTCTTAGAACAACCTGCCATTTTTTTCAAGTTATTCTATTTTTTAAATGCACGTGAATTGTTTATACAATATTATTTTTTAAAAACAATTACACCATAGTCGAGGAATATTCTTTTTAATTAAGTTTGTACTTTCACAATACTTTAATAAAACCTAATTATTTGTGTGCATAATTATAAACATAGATATCATAATCACAAATATTGGTTACGTGTTTATCATATACGTTGCGCAATTATATAGATAAGTTTAGTAAGTTCTTGTTTACTTATTTTAATAGATTCCCTAATTGTTGTGCCTATTTGGTATATAAGGATGTGTTCATAGTTTGCTGAATTTTATACGTATGTATTGTTCATGAAAAAAATCAATCAAAACAATTTTATTTTGTTTTGATTTTCAACCTTTATTTATAAAATATACAATTAGAATTTATGTATAAATTTACATGTATTCGTATATTAAAAAACAATAGACACCGGTAAGCATTCTTCCATTTGCACGTGTGTACAAATTTTTCTAAGAGTATAAATGAATTTCATTGAAAAAATTAATAATCTAATATCATAAATTTTATATAGTAAATAAAGATTTTGGTTGGTTATACGTGAGTTAGCGTAGTTCTCATAATAATAAGGAGGTCTTAAAATAACTATTCTATATATATACACACATGCGCACACTATATTATCATACGTATGAGCAGGGGCGGAGCTATAGGGAGGTCAGGAGGGTCCGTTGACCCTCCGGCCACCGACCGACCATGTAAGTTTTAAACCTTCATTCGGTGAATTTTTGTATTTTGACCCCTAATATTGTTGGTTGAAGAGTACTTAAAACGAAAAAGAAGAAAGTGTAAGAAGGTGAATGATGCTTATTGGAATTTGTTTCCCATGTAGTCCATGGTTAAAGAGATGCAGAGCAAGATGTTAGGAGTAGTGTGAAGAAGATAAGGGCATATTTGTCATTAACCATAAAAATAGTCTTCGGTCAAAAAGTAGATGTCAGGGCACGTTTTCTTTTCTTTTAACTTGTTTTAGAGATAACTTCTTTAGGTGTTTTATAATCCATAATAATTATCTAACGTAATTCTTTAATTGTACTAAACTTTCAATACAACAAATAATAATTTAACATAATTCTTTAATTTTACTAAACTTTCATACATTATTAATTTTCACTTTTATTAGTTTATTTGATATAGTTTAAAAATGTTAAGATTTTTAAATTTATTTCTATTTAGTTTTAATCTTTTTCTTTTCATTTTTCATGAATAAAATTACAATTATAGCATATTAGCAAGTGTAAATATATATATATATATATATATATACACACACACATTTTGACCCTCTAGTTATAAGTTTCTGGTTCCGTCACTGCATATGAGGAGTACAAGAAAGATATTTCACATAATTTTAATAGTTTAAGTAACACAACTTTAAAAATATATTGAAAAATCCTTTAAAACACACTTTGACTTTAATTTAAAGCCAAATTCCCGTCACGATTTTTAAATGATCAGAACTTTTTCATATATTAATATTTAAAAAAAACCATATATGTATGTTTTCCTAACCATGTCTTTAACTTGATTATAGTATTGTTACAGTTTTTTTTTTTTGAAATTATAAAAAAAACTTACCATGTCACATGATTACAAATGTCTGTGTTCCCGACCACATTGTCATAACCCGACCCGCAGCAGATTGGTACGAGACATGATGATTATCCGAAGCTTAAGTCACTATTAAAATTTCAAAATTAAAAAGTTATAATTAAAATTTCACACGTTTCATATAAGATCAAATATCCAAATACACAACAATATCCAAATAAAATAACATAAGAATTGCCTTTATTAATTACTAAGGCAAAGGCTTCTATGTGATCTTGATCCAGTCCGGCCTTTAGTTCTCACTACCTGTATCATATGTAAAAAGAGTTTTTGGGTCAACTACAATAAGTTGGTGAGTAAATCCAAGTAAGGAAAAATAAATTTGCATTTTAATTTAATAAAATAAACATGCAAGTTCATGTGTAAACATATATAGTGAATGATGCGACAACAAATCATGAATAAAATAAACCAAAACCAAATGCTTGTATCCCACAGCCACAAGGGTGTGGGTGTGACTAAATGAGGTGGCAATACCAACATCTAGGGGTGTAAACGAGCCGGGCCGAGCCCGAGCCCGAGCTTGACCTGGCTCGAGCTCAGCTCGTTAGGTTTTTATGAAGCTCGAGCTCGGCTCGGTTCGAGCCTACTTCTTTGAGCTCGAGCTCGGCTCGCGAGTAAAATCCAAAGCTCGAGCTCGGCTCGAACTATTTTGAGAACAACCTTAATGAGCTAAAAGCTCGGCTTGAACTCACTTCAACATCGCTTAAACGAGCCAAAGCTCGGCTCTAGCTCGACTCATCAATGTTATCAACATTATTAATATATTATATATAAAAAGATTAAAATTTTGTGTAGGCTCGTTTAGGCTCGCGAGCCTAAACAAGCTTTGTATTTCAGGCTCGAGCTCGGGCTCGATAACAAAACGAGCTCTATTTCAGGCTCGAGCTCGAGCTCGGGCTCGGCTCGTTAAGGTTCGGCTCGTTCGAGCTTTTAACTGAGCCGATCACAAGTAGCTCTCGAGCCTCTGGGCTTATTTACACCCCTACCAACATCCCATATTCATGGGGAAAGGTCATCCGTGGATCCACAATTTGCTTGCTTGCTTGAATTAAATAACCAACACAACAACCGAATAAACTACAACCAAATAATACATAGAATACACACTAACATTGATGCTAGGTAAATGGTTAAAATGTTTAAGAAAATTTGTAACAAAATGATACATCCCAAATAGTTGTTTTATTTATTTATTTATTTATTTTTTGTAAAAAGGGGGAAAATTTTTACTCACTGTTTGCGTTCCGTTAAAAAGGGGGAATAGAATTTACTCTGACTTTCAAAGAGGCTTGGTTTTTCTAAGCGACCATTTCTTCCGTGATGTGGGCCGCCATGCAACGGCCAGAATTTTTAGCACGCATTCCAGTACGAAGTCGTCTAGTAGACATCTACAACCATTAACGCAAACAATTTAAGAATTTAGAGAATAACGAGCGACTGATGAGTTGAATAATAATACCCCGAAAGCATAAAAATTATGATAAATTGATATTTCAAAATAAAATATTGAAAATTCCTATGTTTGTCACATTATAAGGCTTGGTATGCTTTTCATGTTGTAAGGCCATATAATTGAGTAGGTTTACGCTTGTCTTTATTAAATACAGTTATAAGTATTGGACTTAGTTCTTCTAGTGGGTTAAATAGTATTGGGTTGATTTGTCTAGAGTGTACGGTTTGGGCTTGGCCTAGTTTGTATTTAGGTTACCCTATGTAACTATAAATAGGGTGTACCTAGGTCATTTTGGGGTTGCTGTTCTTGCTTAACATTTTCGAGTAGGTTGTTGATTTATTTTTGTTTCATGCGAATTATACTAGAAAAGTCTTAGAACTTGTGTGCAATATTCATTAATCCAATCGACTTTCTTCATCTTGTTTCTACACCTTTTTAGTTTTCCGCACTTCGATTGTGTTTGTGATATCCGATTGATAGTTTCTGGACTTACAATTGGTATCAAAGCATAAGAAGTTTTTCGAAGGCTCGGTTTTCTGGATATTACTCGAAGAACAAGAAGAAAGAACAAACAGATTCGAAGAACAGAAAGAATAATCAAGAACAGTTTAAAGATTTAACGTTTTTGATCTATTTTAAAAAGTGAAAAGTGTGTTTGCATGTTTTTTGGGATTATTGGAGGAAAGAATCCCAAAATATTTGATTTTCGAATTGTTCCTTGATTTTCGAGATTTGGTTATTGTTTGGTATCAAAATAATTCGTTCACGGGTTCAGATCTGCTGTATACAGGTTTAAAAGTTGAGGTGTGCGATCTGGAGTGTACCTTCCATACAACAATGTTTGTGTGCGGGCTGGCTTATCAGTGTGCGGTTTAAGTGTATGACATTTTGTTAGTGTGTGGCCCAGTGTAATAGTGTGCGGTCCAAGCCAGTCTGTGTGCGGGCAAATCTTCAAGTGTGCGACCCAACTTGTGTGTACGGCCCAAGTATTTTGTTGTGCAGCCCAACTAACGAGTGCACGGTCCAAACTTCAAGTGTTCGGCCCAAGAATTCTGTATGTGTACGGTCCAATTAACTGTGTGCAGCCCAGACTCTCAGTATGTGGACCAACAATCAGTGTGCGGTTCAACTAACAATGTGCGGTCCAAATATAGAAGTGTGCGGTCCAAATATAGAAGTGTGCGGCCCAAACTAAAGTGTACGACTTCAAAGTGTGCGGCCCATATAGAGTATGTGGGCGTGTGTAAAGGTGGAATTATAACCAGTTGACGTGTTCGGTTTTAAACGTATTTAAGTGTAGAATTTGATCTACAAACAATCTTAGCAAACTGACTGCACGGTTGGACTCGTGTGATTTTTTAAAAAAAGGCCACAAAAATTCTAAAAAAGTGTTTGGACATTATATATCATTGGACTCGAAATTCCGAGACGAGTCTAATGGTACGTTTTGGCAAAAACAGTTTTCGGTCAGTTTTGGAACGTTTTTAATAGTCCCGTTATGGTAAAACCGACATTTCCGAGGGATTACAGTTTAGCAAGTCAGAAATGTCTTCTCAAGGTGATGTGCTTGAGCAGAAACTTGAAAGTTTCAGTTATATTCCTAGTGAATCTGTAGAAGCACTAACTGACTGGTTTGCAAAACTGCTATCTGAAATGAAGAATGCAGAGATTGTGGTGTCTACTTATATGAGCAACAAGAAGCTTCTAGATGCTCTGAAAAGTATTCCAGATCAGCCCAAGAGTAGCTGGTTTAGGAATGTTAATCAGATCGTCTTGACAACCAAGTGTTACAAAATGAAGCCTGATGAGTTTATCTCACTCATGAAATCATATAATAAGGCTGACAAGTAGAAGGCTCAAGGCAACACATCTGCTGCAGTTTGCTCATCCACTCCTGCTGATTCATTGACGAATTCAGAAGCAGGTTGTTTTGCAGGCACTCAGATTCATGATTTCACTCCCACTCCAGCTAAGGTATGTGTTGATGATATTTGTTGTACTAAAGCTTGTAGAGGGAATGTAAGTGGTTATAAAGAACAGGCCAACTCGTTAATTATGCAACTGCAGTTATCCAAATCTGATTTATATTAGATCAAAAAGAAAATCAATGGATACAAGGATATGGTAGAGACACAAAAACGTGATATTCGACAGTTGCCTAAAGATTTGAGTCAAGAGAAGTGTATGCATCTCAACTTTAAGGAACTTTCTGAAAAATTAACTGCTGAACTTGATTCATTAAAATCAACTTTTGAAAATACAAACTTTAATTTTCTAAAATTCGATGTTTCTAGTGAAAAGTTGAAAACATGATAAATAAGCAGTTACAGTTTAGTAAGAAAGAAACTAGAAATAAAGGTCTAGGATATGTGAGTATTCCTCCACGATACAATTATTCCTACACCGCAATTCCTATGACTGAAGAGGAGATTGCCAACATGCCTGACATGGTCTATGGACAGGCTGTCAAGGTTGAGCCAGCAAAACCCATGAAAATTAAAATCTCAAAGCCTAAAAAGAATGAAACAAAGACAAACTGAACCCGCTTCTGCACCTGTCTTTGTTAAATTAAAAAATGTCTCTAAGTAAACAGAGACATTGAGTTTTGAGAAAAATGCAGAATCGGCTAATAAACCAACTGAGCCAGCTATACCATTTGACTCCAAATGTGAATCACCTGAAGCAACTAATTCTGAGAAATTAGAATCAGTTGAATCTAGTGACTCCAGCTGTGTATCTTCTGGAGCAACTAAGTCAACAGCAGAGGATTCAACAGAGCTACAACAAAAGGAATGTAACTCAAGCTCTGAGATTAAATGTGTGAACGATACTGATGCTTCTACTTCATGTACAGATGAAGTAAAGGTAGAGGACTGGGTTGAGGGGGATGATATTGTTTGCCAAGAAACTGCAGATGTTTGTTTGAAAACATCAAATTTGTCTATTCATGCTCGTCCATAGGTGTCAAATAAATATGTGTCTCCAAAACCAACAGTGTCAAATGAAATTGCAAAATCTAATAGTGAATGTGGTAACTGTTGTAGACAGGGACATATGAAGCAGGGCAGAAAGTTTAAAAGGTCTGCAAACAAATCATCCAACAAATCTTATAACTCAAATTCATCCTCAGTTGGGTAAAATGGACCGGGATATGCTCCTCATGTAAAGAAGCAAACATTCTACAACTGCGGCATACCCGATCAAACTGCACGGAATTGCACACATCGTCCTTATGTGCCATATTATATAAAGAATCAAAGGGTTACATCAAGGGATAGATCTTATTCTAAGCCAATGAAGGTTGAAAAGCCCAAGGCAATGATGAATAAGCATCCCAAGATTAATCATCTGATGGGGATTGGAATGTTGCGAAAGCTAAATGAAAACAATCTTTGAAACCTAAACAAGTATTGAAAATCAATAAGGATAAAAAGCAACCTGTTCTGCCAAAGGAACCTAAGAAATTAGAAAAGCTTAAACAAGTTTGGAAAGCAAAACATAAAGCAGCAACATCACCAAACCCTGAAACAAAAAGGGAAATGTGCTTACGGGAAGTGTCTTATTTTGATGCTTCAGGAAATCCCAGGACCACGATGGTTTGGGTACCAATGTCTTACTGATCTCCTTATTTTTCAGGGACAACCAAGGAGGAGCTATTGACAATCCTTGGAATGTTGATAGCGGTTGTTCCAGAGATATAAAGGGTAACATCTCATTGTTGCAAAAAGTTTTATTTATTTACAGTTGATATGTTTCCTTTGGAGAAGATAATAGAGGTAAGATAAGATCGGCAAAAAGGTACACTTTAAATTTCGTGTTCTAATCTTGATATTGATTAGTCTTAAATCTGAAGACAGAATGGTTAAGTAAAAACAACAAAAATATTTTCATTTTCTTTTGTTTATCTTTTTACATATATTTTCTTTATTAGGTAAATTTACGCATAAGATTGATGCACAAATTTAGGGGGATATAGAGAGAAATATGTAAATATGTATTGTTTTCGAGGGAGAAAATGAAAAATACAAAAACATTTGAAAAAACAGAAAAATAAAAAAAAGATTTTATTGCATATATGGGATATGAAATAAATATCCGTGTTAAAGGGTTTGACCAACACATGTAAGGTGCTATAGCTGAAAAGACTAGGATCTACTGTGTTGTGTCGATAGGCTTAGCGCTCAAAAGATACTAAGTGATATAAACATAAAGAACTATGTATCATGTGGGTAACATACCATCGGCATATGATTTTATGGTCTTAAATCTTTATGCTGTTGAGTCATCCGAAGATATCATGCCTGTCCTTCTGTTGCATCCAGATTATATGCAGACCTAGGCACAGTCAGGATATCTTAAAAGAGCCAAAAAGAGACCAAAAATCTTAAAGGGAGATAAACTCAAATTGAGGGAATTCCAATGTGCTTTTACAGAAAAATTCGAACCAAAAAGGTATTTGCCTAACCCTCGTTGGACACAAATATTGGTTACTCTGCTGTACGAAAGTACTGACCTGTTCACCAATAGTCTGACATTGTAAAATGAAAGGATGAACTCAGTATACTCACCTGCTTTGATGAATCGTTGTGCTTACCTTGATCGCTGGGGTGTGTCATGGAATGGGACACACGGTATTATAGTATAATACTACCTTAATCGTATCACGAAGTTGAAAAATTAAAAGTTGAGTGTTAAAGTTTAAGATGGCAAACATATCGACAATCACTTAGACCAGTCAGAATAAGTTCGTACCGGGAAATGTTCCTTGGTTTGCCTAAGAACGATTTTGATCCCATTGCAATTGTAATTGTATATTAGTTTCTTTGTTTTGTCCGTGTTTATGTTTATATGCTTAAATTTAAAATTAAAAAATAGAAAATTCAAAAATCCAAAAAATAGAGTGTTTATTTGTTTCATTAAAAATTATTAACCGTTCTTGAAGATTTGATTGATTATTAAAAATTGAGTGAAATTTGAATTGTGAAATCCGAGTAAGTACTTGGATGTACCAAATGTCAATATGGTACTTTCCTCTGCTGCGTAGAAATGTTTGCTTATGAATTTCTGAGAATGTGTAGAACTTGATTTCAATCAAGAAACAGGGGTTGATGAAAAATGAGATGCTGTTAGCTGCTGACAAAGCATGAAGCATCACAACAAACCAAACTTCCTGTTTTCATCCACAGGAATCCTTCTCCTGTGCCAGGCTGCTCCTCTGCTCGTGTTGATTAACTGTTGGCTTCAGGAACACCTGCATATTCACACAACTCAATTACTTGAATAATGCAACCCAAGCCTGTTTGACCTTGGGTATTGTGACACAATAGGAATTGTTCAATTTGGGAAAATCTTTGTCATTTTTAACAAAAACTTTTTCATTCTTATTTTCAACCTTCTTGGTTGAATCGATTTTCCTTTTCTCATTCACAGAAGTCTGTTTCTTGACCACCCAAATTTGTCCTTTTGAAACATTCCTTTCATAAAATTCTGAATTATTTTGAACGTTTCGTTTTGACAAATCAATTTTTGGTTTCCAGATTTGTTATGTCTTTGATATATTAACTTTTGGTTTCCAAATCTGCTTTGGCTCAAACTTGGGTGTCTTTGGTTTCCAAGTTTGTTTTGACTCAAACTTGGTTGATTTATGTTTCTCAACCTCAGATTTCTTTTTATCAACATCAACAAACTTCAGATTTGGACATTTACGACCAACATGTCCAATTTGTTGACATTTAAAACATGTTTTCTTCGAAACACCTTTAGCCTGTTGTTATTGTTTCTTCTGAGCATAGAATTCCTCATTAGTCTGTCGAATAAATCAGATTTCTTTCTCTTCTTCAGAACTGGTTCCATGAATAAAGTTCGTCTTTTTCTAAAGGTTTGTCTTTTCAGCCCGTTTCTTTTGATGTTGTTTCTTTTTATAACCCAACCCAGCCTTTGTGTTTTTCTTTTTGTAACCAGGTTTGTTATAAAAAGTTTTCTTGCTCTCTTTTCCGGAAAATTTTTCAATTTCAGATTTCTCGATTTCTACCAGTTTAAAAACTTTGTCAATCTTTTCCGCAGTCACATTTTGAATCGGAACTTCAATATCTGAGAATAATTTATCCGATCCAATCATATAATAAGCCAAACTTACTGGATCATCATTCGCATTTCTCTCAGATTTTGAATTTTTCAAGTAATTTTTATGAAAAGTTTCCTCATCTTCAACTTGTGATTCGGACTTTTCGTTTTTGGTAGAATCCTCTTTCAGAACGCTTTCAACAACCTTACCTACCACCTCTGAATCAGCATCCTCATCAAATTTGGAGTAAGTCACATCAATGTTGTCAGGCAATTGGTCAACTATGTTTATAGCTTTTGCCACCTTTTTGTCATCATAGAATGTATAATTATTCTCCAACGGTGGTGGTATTTGATGAAATTCTGATCCAATGCCCTTTTTGTTCTTTTAGAATTATTATCATCTGGTGTAATATTGAAAATACGTTCGAGAATGTACGAAGAAGCATGATAACTTTGAAGTTTATTAACTTTCTTTTCTTTCTCAGCTAATTCTCGTTTAACTTCAGCAAGTTCATCAATGTATTGATTTAAAACCCTTTGTTTAGCTTCAAGAAATCTTGTCATTTCAATATATTTTGAAAGTCTTCTTTCAATACTTTTCACAGTTTCATATGCTTCTTTTACTGTATGATATGACAATTTCATCCCATCAAATTCTTTTTGCAATTCTTGAATGATATTATCTTTTTGTAAACATTCGTTGCAATCTGCTGAACACTTTTGTTTTAAAACTTTATTTTCTTTTTCAAGACCATCACATTTCTGCGTCAGCTCTTCTTCTTTTTGTTTCAAAAACTTTTCAATTTCAAACATTTATTTACATTTTTCTTTGAAAACATTTTTTATTTTAGTAAACTCAATGTTTCTAGATCTTAAGTTTTCATCCTTCTCGGTACAAGCACTGCATGTTTTCATGCATTTCCTACACTGCACTTCATTTATGTTTTTAGATTTGTTATCAATTTTATCATCATTGTCAGTTGACTTAGCCTTGTCAGACGACTCAGTAAATTTGGTTTGAGTTGCTGCCTCAATTTGATCTGCCATCGTTGTATTGTCGGTCATCTTCTTCAAAATCTTATCCTTCAGCTTTTGGCTCTCATCAACAATCTTTTCCAGACTCTTCTTCTTCTCGACACTTGCATAAATCACCCTTCTTATGCCCTCCTCCACTTCTTTCTCTTAATTCTTATCTTCTTCGATTCTTGAAAAAAAAATACTCCTGCTGTAGGAATAGCAGCAACAAGCGCTTCAAAATCTACCATATCTGGATCCACTGCCGGGTTCCCTTTAGGATCTAGATAGCACTTTCTCTCATTATCCCATCTCTTTGCATCCCTTACTTCCATTAAAACCTTATACACTGCACTCAACCTTATACGTGCATGACGTTCTTCTCGACTTGGTCCTACCTCAGCCACCAAAGAAACCTTCTCCTTTGGAATGTATTTATTCCAATTGAACCCTTCGTCCTCTTGAGTTACCACCAAAGTTTGTTTTCTTTCTTTTGACAAACCTTCACTAATCTGCTTTTGATTCACCTTTGGCGGCTGCTCATTGGTGCGATGGTAAATTGCTTTCTTGTAGTAGTCGTCATGAAAAGGATTCACACTTTCATCAACTCCCTGATTCAAGCAGTCTCTTTTGAAGTGTCCTTTCTGTTTGCATCTGAAGCACGTAACCTTATGTGACAACTCGAGTTTTCAAGGTCCTTACTTGTCACGTTACTTGTTTCGCAAAGTGTTTTTATAATTCGTTTGCATTGTAACTTGTTCATGTTTGATATATGTTTGGTGTATTGTATTATAGTTTGGTAAGTAATAAACTTATGAACTTATGAACTGTTTGAGTTATAAACTTAACACATGCATTCTCATCCTTATGACTATGAAACATAGGATTTTCACCACAACCCTCACTTGACGAAACCTAGGTGTTTCGTCATGCACATCACGACGAAACATAGGTGTTTCGACATGTGGGCCTGTGGCCCAGATGAGGCCCAGGTGCGAACCAGTTATATTAACCTCATAACATCACGTAAGATCACAAACGGCGAAACCCTAACACTCTTTTCCCTCCCTTGCACCCGACGGCAATCATCATCCCTCTTGAAGTTCTTGTTTATCTCATCTCGCATCCGTTTAGTATGTGATGACTTGACTTAACCTGTTTGTTATGTAGTTTGTATAATCATCTTCACATTTTGTTATAACGTGACTAATCTGAATGTTAGGAATCATGGTTTGATACGAATATGGTTAAGGATAGTTATGAATTCTGGCAAACTAATGAATTGTTGGTGATGGTGATCTGATTGATTGTGGTTTTTAGTGACATGATTAGGGTTAATGATTTATGATTTATGCGATTTGACTATATTAATGACGAAACCGTTTGAGCATGAGCAATAAATGTTAAAATCATAATGTTTAGTCTGTTTGATCTGTTTTGGGAAATGGTAAACGTGTTTGCCAAAGTCACGGGTAAGTGGTTATTGAGGAAAAGGAAATCAGAACTATTATGTATGCGACGAAACTCCCACCTTGGCGAAACACTCATATCGACGAAACATGGGTCTTTCTTCGATGGGAAATCACGACGAAACACGAGTCTTTCGTCGACAGGGATCATGACGAACCATGGGTCTTTCGTCGATGGGTTAAACCAACCCAGTGGACTAAGTTGATTTTCTGTTGATGAATGATTAAGATGATGACATCATATTACTACTGTTAATGATGATTAAAATTTACCGAGGAGACATGATTTGGTTTTTACGTATGGCACAATTAACTGTTAAGCGTTGTTATGAATCATATATGTGAAGTATGCTTTACATGGGCTTGAATAGCTGTTATGTGTTATTTAGTGATCGTTGTTCTAAATGCACACTGTGACTATGAACTTATACGTGTACAATGCAAACATAAACTAATTATACATGAATACCATAGGCTTGATTGATTAACCGTGAACAAGTAACTAATCATACCGAGCAAACCAAGGTGAGTTCACTGCTCTTTTCCCAAGCATACGCCCCGGGGAGGGACATCTGGTAATCATTCCGGGGAGGAACGTCGGGTTATTGGGATGTTGGTTATTATACTCATTTCTATCATTAAGTCCCCTTACATATACCGAATGGTTACCGGGGAGGCAACAGGGTTATTCGTTGATAGCGCTATTAGGTTTGGCACCCTCACACCGTACCGGGGAGGACGGTCGTGAACTAATTACCTTAACCACTTGACCAATGTGTGATAGAGCATTGGGGTTTGGGCAAATAAATCAAGAGCCATCTGCGGTAATCGAGTTAATAACAAAATCAAATCATTGAAATGTTTTATACTCATATCTGGTAATTAAATGTGTTAACAAACTTTGAACTCACCAGCGTCCTCTGATACACTTGTCTGCATGCTTGTAGGTCGTTAGGTACCTGGTTATGGACTTCCTATCTGGGAGTGCTGGAGTGGTCATGGATCGAGACTCTTGGATACTTGTTTCATTGGTTTTGAACACTTGTTTTGAAACAGTTGATTTACAATTTACATTATGCTTCCGCTGAACGTTTAATTTGGCTTTAACTTATGACTTGGATTTATATTATGAAATGAATCGAATGTTTTATTTAAATATTTATTATTGGTTCAATGTGATTGGTGGCTTGGATCCTGGTATTTCACACGCCTCGTGGTGTTCCCGCATGTGGTATTTTGGGGGTGTGACAGTTTGGTATCAGAGCCACTGGTTATAGTGAACTAGGTTTTAAAACGTTTTTATAAAACCAAACTATAACCGAACAACTTCGAAAATCGACTATGACACTCAGCTCTAGATTGCAAGGTTCGTCTTCTGTTTACTTTATGCATTACTTGCTTAGTAGTTGCACACACACGACTTGCATGAAACAACATATTTGATACCTTGATGTGATTACCTGTGCTGCATGTCTTAGTGGAGCTAGATAGTGTGGCACTACTCTTCGACTCTTGTGATTATTAATCCTGTAATGCCTTTCGTTTTACTATTTGAATGTGGGGGGAAACTTTTAGCGCAAGTTAAGAGGTGTTGAGATAAGCATGCAAATTGCCTTATTATTATGGGTGCACACATAATAATAACGTGAGGTGCATGTGAGTCCCAGTGAGGCTTAACGAGTGTGAGAAGGGTTCTGCCCTATTGTTTGGTGTAAACTTTGTAGTTTGTAGATGTCAACATGAGATTTGACTCCTACCTTATCACGATTCTTAAACTTGTTCCCTCTCCTTATATAGAATCATGAGTGGACGAGGCCATAGACGTGGACATATTGCGATGACTCAGGCTGAGTTGACAAATCTGATTAACACCCGTGTGGATGAGGCATTAGCAGCCTATCAAGCTGGTACGATATGTGCCAAATCTTCTTATTTCTTGTGTCGGGTACACAATTCTTACCCATGTGTTGTATTTTCTTTCGTCCATCAGGCCAGCAAGCGCATTAGAACCAAAACCATCCGTCTGCTTGCACTTTCAAGACGTTCATGGATTGTAAGCCACAGACATTCAGTGGGACTGAAGGGGCTGTGGGGTTACTACGTTGGTTTGAGAAAGCTGAGTCAGTGTTTGCTATGTGTAACTGTCCCGACGGGGACCGTGTGAAGTATGCTACAGGCACTTTGAAGGATGGTGCCTTAACTTGGTGGAATGCCTAGGCGCAAATGTTGGGCATCGAAATGGCTAATTCAACAACATGGGATGATTTTAAGGAGTTGATGCGGGAAGAGTACTGTCCTCATGACGAGATTCAGAAGCTCGAGAATGAGTACTACGATTTGAAGATGGAAGGGTCCGAGATCGAGGCTTACACGAAACGATCTCATGAACTAGCAATTTTGTGCCCTAACCTGTCTCGACCTCCACCTCGAAGAATTGAGTTGTACATCAAAGGCCTGGCACCAGCAGTAAAGAGTTTGGTCACTGCTGCAAACCTTAACAATCTGCCCACGATCATTTGTTTAGTACACAAGATTACTGACCAAGAGGTTGAGCGTGGCTCATTGCCGCCTCGTGTATCTGCTACGACCCCTGCTGCTACAGCTACCACACCTGCTAGTGATAACAAGCAAAAATGGAACGATGCTGATAAAGCAACCAGTGCTAGTCAATCTCAGAAAAGGCCTGACAACAGTAATACCCGTAGTTTCAGTCAGTCGTCCTCAGTTAACCAAGGCCAGGGCCGCAATCAGAATCAAGGCTCCTACGTTGGTAAGAAGCCAAAGTGCAACAAGTGTGGTTATCATCATTATGGACCGTGTGTCCAGGCTTGCCGTAGGTGAGAAAAGGTGGGCCATGAGGCCAAAGATTGTAGAGCCCTGCACCCAAAGCAGCAACAGCAGCAGAATCAGCAGCATCAGCAACAGCAAAGGCAGCAGCCCCATCAGAACCAAGGCTATAGGAAGAGGTGCTTCAAGTGTGGGGATGAGGGCCACATCAAGCGGGATTGCCCTCAGCTGAATCAGAATGTCAACGACAACAACAACCGCCAGAACACAACAACAATACTGGGAACAACAACAATGGCAACAATAGGGGCAATGGTGCTCGTGGAAGGGTATTTACGATCGGTGCTGGTGATGCTAGGAACGACGGCAATGTCGTGACTGGTACGTTTTCTGTGAACAATCTTTTTGCTTCTGTGTTATTTGATTCCAGTGCCGATTGTAGTTATGTGTCCCGAGAGTTCAGTCAACGATTAGGGTTAACCCCAACACCTTTAGAAGCTAAACATGTAGTAGAATTAGCCGATGGTAAAACAATTGAAGCCTCACACGTTTATGTGGGATGTAAACTCAACCTTGTGAGTCAAGTGTTTGATATTGATCTCCTTCCTGTTACCCTCGGTAGTTTTAATGTAGTGGTTGGTATGGATTGGCTGTCTAAGCACCAAGCTGAAATTCTCTGCAAAGAGAAGATCGTACGTATTCCTCTCCCCAGTGGAGAATTTCTATCGGTTCAGGGGCATCGCAGTGGTGCGATGGTTGGTATCATCTCAGCTATGCAAGTGCAAAAGTATCTACGAAAGGGGTATCCTGCTATTCTAGCACTTGTTACAGACACTCCATCTGAAGGAAGCAAGATCGAAGACCTGCCAGTTGTTCGTGAGTTTCCTGATGTATTTCCTGAGGAACTACCTGGTTTACCTCCTCACCGTCAAGTAGAATTTCAGATTGATCTTGCGCCAGGAGCGGCACCGATTGCTCGTGCTCCTTATCGACTTACACCTGGGGAGTTTCAAGAGCTATTTAATCAACTCCAGGAACTGTTGGATAGAGGTTTTATCCGACCCAGTTCTTCACCTTGGGGAGCCCCAGTTTTGTTTGTGAAGAAGAAAGACGGGTCCTTTCGCATGTGTATTGATTATTGGGAACTCAACAAGGTGACAGTTAAGAATCGTTATCCTCTACCACGTATCGACGACTTATTTGACCAGTTGCAAGTGTCCAGTTTTTACTCGAAGATTGACTTAAGATCGGGCTATCACCAGATGAGAGTTCTAGAGGAGGATGTTCCTAAAACGGCTTTTCGAACGCGGTATGGGCATTATGAGTTTTTAGTTATGCCGTTTGGGTTGACGAACGCGCCAGCGGTCTTCATGGATCTTGTAGGATCGTTTTCGGCCCTGAATGAGTCGATCAGAAGAATTCCTATCCAAAACAAGAGGCGCTAATGCTTTGGTGCGATCTCAGCCGTATTCACTTTAAACTGTTGTTGTATTGATCAATAATGCGATTATACGTTCTGACAACGCTTCGCCAGCACTTCGTGGCTTACGGGAAGAGAACACCTAAAACTATCTATTTGATTTCGCCCATGATACCCTTTATATAGGGTTCTGATTTCGCTCTTACATACCATGTCCATAAGAGCAAAATCACATGTTACAACATAAGCGAAGTCAGGACTTTGACACATATAAGCGAAATCAGGAACATAAGGTTTCGCTCCAAATGACTACATGTCATTTGGGGCGAAATCACCTCTAACACATGTTTCTTGGATTTCGTGTCATGTTCTATCCTAAACAACATAAGACTCGATAGAAGACGCAGGCGACAGACGGATGCACCAACAAACTCCCCCTCGGATGTTGACGGAGTCTTCAATGTCGAGTCTTCGCTAGTCAACCTTCAGTCTTTATCAGTCTTCATTCTTCTTTGAAGTGTTTGTCATTGCAAGAATCCTCTCTCAAATTTTATCATCAACAAACTCCTTTCTCTTGGATGTTGAATATTTAAACTTCATCAGCATCAGCTAATCGAGGATCAAAACTGGAGTTCTCTGCTTTATTAACACTGTCTTCAGACTCCCCCTCTCAATCTGCTGGGATCGTAGTCTGAATTCACAGCTTCAAGATTCATTCCAAGATCATTACAAGACTCTCTTCCAGCTCAGGGTAGTCACCTGGCTCAGATTTACACCTGCACAATCTCTACCCAACACATAAGTTTCTTTAAAGATAAACTTTTTAAGCTTTTAGAAACTTTTGCAAGAAACTTCAATAATGATTTTTTACATTCAGGATCTTTTCCTAGCTTCTTATTATGCAAACTTAACAACTTCACATACTCTCTCCCCAAACCTGTTCTTCATGTTTAGCACTTGGAATTTCGAAAATCAGCTTCTCAACATCAGTCGTCGAAAATCTTTTTAACTTTTTCAAAATTTATGCTAAAACACACTAAAATATTTTTGGATTTTTAGAAAGAAAGTAATATTTTTGTGAGTTCGTGCAAGAGGATCATATCAGTTTTTGAAACATATCACTAACATTGTTAAGCTAGATTTCATTTAAGTTCTAAACAATTCACCTAGATTGTCAGTATGTTTGTCCACTTAAATTTTCACACAAAGTTCAACTGTTTTGAGATATGCAATTAGTGTCTTAATTACTTAAACTTATTCGTGTGTCCCACCACTTGAATATACTCCCGTATCCAGATCCCAATATTCAGTCTTACAGGTGAGTATACCACAGATGATATCTGTAAAGGGGTTAAATTGCGAGGGCCGTGAGAGCTCGGGTCGATACTTCCGTATACGCAAAGAGATGACGGCTTCGACTTTTGGTGTGTCCCCTTTAGAGGATCTTTTTGTTACAACAACAGTGACTATCAATTTTATTGTTTCATCAGCTTGCTGAGGGCGAAGCTATGTTTCAAGCTTTTGCGGAAAGCATTATCCGGGGACTAGGTCAGTACTTCCATATAGCAGAAGTCCCGGGATAATACCCCAGATATCACTGAGCATAAAGACCTAGTATCTCAGAATAAGGGAGCTTTCAAAGAAGATTTCAGGGGTTACCTATATATCCAAAAAGTTGTATCCACGAAATAAGCAAGTTTGTATTTAGGTTTATATCTCGTTACAGTTTACTAAACGTGTAAAAACCTACTGACACATCCACAGTGAGATTGTTTATCACATTTTGACTTTACATTTCTTTAGCATGTTGTGATAGTCCATTGATGTACTATCATTTCCTCTTTTATGCAACAAAAACTCATTTTTCATTTTATCATGTTTTTGTCTTTTTCAAATTTTCTAGTGTTTTTGGATTTTCTGAAAATTTCTTACTCCCCCTAAAATTCAAAAACATCTAAAAAAATTGAAAACAAACTATACAGAACATGACAACTGATATAAATTGCCTCAATTCTCCATCCGTTTGGCATAAACAATCAGAATTCCCCCTCACAACAAACTATTTTCCCATTAAGATTTCAAAACACTTAAGTTTGTTTTAATCAAAATGGTTTTTCCGGAAAATAAGTTTTGTTGATTTTACCAATTGTAAAGTTTGGGGATCAAATCATCACTTTGTTTTACCAATCTTTTGAATGATAGTTAACTCAAGTTCAATTTAATGACCTTGATTAACCACTTGTAGGATCAACCTGGTTCAAATTCTGAACCACTTGTATCAATCACAAATAAACAACTCAAACCTCCTTTTCAACCAATTACCATCTGTTGGTTGAATTCTCAAGGTGCCGATTCCTACTCCACGCTTACCTACCTGGGAGTTCCGGCAATTCTTGCTTTTCAAAAACAAATTAAGAAAGATGCCGATTCATGATCCACGATTAACAACTTGGGATCTCCGGCAAGTCAGGTTTTTACTCTTTGAAAAATATATCCACCCAAGCCTGACCTTCCTTGGGTGTATCATCCTCATCTTCTTCATCTTTGCTTTCAACGGACTTGTGAACACGTCTTTTAGAAGCATAAAAATCTTTGACATTTTTGGCCTTACCATTGACCATTTGTCCAAAGATACGTTTCACATTTCCGTTGAAAGTCTTTCAACATCAAATTTCTTCTTGTCAGAATAAAATTGATTTGAAATTTCCACTTTTCCAACTTTCTTCATAAAATTTTTAGCACGCAACAGTGGAAAATTTTCATCATTCATGGTTGGAACTGATCTTTCAACCTTTCTTTCAACATGTGGCTCCTCTGATTTTGTGGAATCAGATTCATCACCAGAACTGTTACCTGAACCTTTCACAACCCATTTTTGATTTTTTACATTTTCTTTTCTTTTCAAAGCACTAGTTGAACATTCTCCCTTTTCAAAGGTCGAATTTTCAAAGCCTGTAAATTTTCGGGTTGATAGTTCAGTTTTCTCGACAACTTTCTCTTTCAATTTACCAGAGACTTCCTGTTTTGGTTTGAATGTCTTCGGACAGTCCCTAGCAACATGACCAGCAGTCTTGCACTGAAAACAGGTTCTCTTTTCAGTCTTCTTCTGAACAACATTCTTCTTCAATTCTTCTTGCTTCTTGGCAAGGAATTCTTGATTTGTCTGTTGTCTGAATGCTTGTTCTTTCTCAGCCTCTGTTGTTTTCCCTGAAACAAATACAGTTTTTGGTTTATAAACTTTTTCATTTTTATAATTTTTCGATTGATTAAATCCAAGACCTTTCTTTTTGAAATTACGATTATGGTTTGGTTTCTTTTGGAAACTATAACCACAATTGTAACCCATTTTCTTGTTAATTCTTTGTTGTTCTCTTGAAGTGTATTGTTTAGGTTTTCCGATAAGATTTAAATCTTTATTTCAGAAATATTAATTTCTATAATTTTGAAAACCTTTTGAATCATTTCAAAATTGACACTTCTTATTGGAAAAGCTTTATCAGAATATAATTTGACAGAATCTTTCAAAGTATATGCCACTTTGAATGATTCATCATTCAAATTAGATTTTGATAGCAAGAACTCTTTATCATAAACCCGTTTGTCCTTTTTGATTGTTGACTTTGACGCATCGGACTTAGACTTTGACTTGGATTTGGACTCCGGTTTTGACTCCTCACAGTCATCTTTATCTAACACCTGATCGACCACACTTTTTATCAAGTTTGACTCATGATCAGTGTCGGATGACGTGTACGTGACATCAATATTTTCTGGCAAGTTATCCGATGGCCCAGACTCCCATTGTAAGTTTATTGCCTTTTTGACTCTCTCGGAATTTGGATTTCGAGGTGAATATCCATTTTCTACCGGGGGCGGACATCTGTGATAGATAACACTCAGTTTCTTACTAGAAATCTCCACTTTAGCTTCCTCTTCTGTCACTGATTTCTTTTCTTCTGAAGTCTTTACTCCTTCAAACGTATTCAATTCCTCCACGATCGGATAAATCCTGTCAACAACAAAAGTAGAACATGAGTAACTACGCAATAAATTGCTAACTCTCTCAGTTTCTGTTTTCTGTGTTGCCAGCTTCAGTTCCAGATCAGCACATTTCTTTATGTAAAAATTAACATCATCAAGCTGTCTTATGTAAGCTCCTTTGAGTGTGTTCATTGCTATAGCTTGTTCACTGTTTGACTCAGTGTATTTGTTGATCTCTTTGTTCATTGTATCATATGATTCTTTTAATCTGTTTATGTTGTGTAGCAATTCATTGTTCTGCTTGATTAAAAAATCACAGTTTAAATACTTTTCTGGAACTTTGATTGGATCAGCATCAACTTTGATCTCAAATTCTGGAATGTCTTTGACTGTTCTGTTTGATTGGAAAAATTCATTTCTTCTCTTTCTCTCAGCTTCAGCTTCAGCTTTTAATCTCTCTTCCTCTTCTTCATCTTCTTCAAGCTTTCTCTGTCTTTCTTCAGTAGCTTCTCTGACTTTTCTGTATTTTTCTGCCCATTTCAGATCATAGGCATTTGCAATGAAAGCTTTAACATTTGAAGTGTCTTTTGACATCTCTTTGACCATGAGTTCTTGATATGGGCAAAAATTGTCCCAGCAGAAACCTTTAGCCAATTTTTCATCATCTTGTTCTGCCAAACACACTTTGCTGTTTGTTGGAAGATATTTATCCCAGCTAAAATTGTCATATTTGCCCTGATTAACTAGACATGCTCTTTTTGAATCTTCAATACTTCTCCCATGAGCAGTTTGTGCCTGATGCGGTGCTGGTGGTGTGATTTGATGATAAATCGCCTTTTTGTGATAGTCATTGTTTCCGAAAGGGTTCTGAGCTCCACTTGCTTCTCGATTTGTGCACTCTCTCTTGAAATGCCCCTTTTCCCTGCAACGAAAACAAGTAACTTTAGTCTTATCAAAACCTAAAGGTGAAACATGAGCTTCACGAAAATCATCTCGGCCTGTAATTTGTTTAAACTTTTCGGCTCGTCTCAACACACTGGCCATGCACTATTTAATATCCATCAATTCCATTTCCTCGGCATCGATTTGATCGTAATCCTCTTTCGTGAGCATTGGATTACCGATCTTTCCGGCCACAAAACTACTATAGGATTCCAACACCATTCCCAACAAAGACATTTGATTTTTAGCAACTTCTTCAGAATAATCTTGATCACTCTCAAGATTTAATACAATATTGCATTGAAGTTTTCTTCCGTTCTTTGTTGCAGAAATGTTTGGATCGACTGATGAAAATCTTGTGCTGTTTGATCCCTGAGATTTCTTTTCAGAAGATTCTTTCACACTGAAAGCAGTTTCAACTTTTGGAGAAAGATTTGTCGTTCCAGTAACACCACTCTTATAATACAAGCTGATGTCCTGTTCTCCATCGTAGTTCTTCATCCTGACAATCTTTCTCTGCTCCATCTCTTGAGCTTCCAGGTGTTTGATGAAATCTGCCAGTGTCATATTTTTATAATCTTTTCTGTTGGATCTCAGCATCATCAAAAACATTCCCCAGATTTCATGAGGTAGCGCATCTGCAAGTTTTTCAATCAATTCATCAGTATCTTTTTTAATACCAAGTTTCGACATATTTCTCACCAAGTTACAATATCTCTCGATAATTTGCTTGGTGTTCTCAGATTTCAAACCACGAAACAAATCAAATTCTTTCTTCATGAGAGACATTTTGTTTTTGAGCATATCATCGCTTCCAACAAATTTTGCTTCCAATTCTGTCCAAATTGAATAAGCAGTTCCATCATGTTGAAGCAGAATCAAAATATCTTCTTTTATCGCTTGCTGAAGCAGACTCACCATCAATTTCTCATCTCTATATTTCTTTTTATCTTCAGTACTCATTTCTCTAATTGTTAACTGATTATTATTCCTTGTGGGCCTAACATATGGCTCTTCAGTGTGTTCCCAGGCATCCAAATGATATGCCTCAACCCAGTTTCCAAACCGTTCAGACTACGCATTGTAATCATTAATATCCATGAGCTTAGGTGGTTTTTGAGACGTCCCGGTTTCATTTTCAAGCCAGGCACTCTGAGTTATGTTCATTGGACTAGCAAAGGCGTTGTAAAATTCATTGTCCATTGTTCAAAGTTCACAAGTTCACAAACTTCTAAGTTTAGGCAAAATTGACTTTGGAGCGAAATCTCAAATTGACCTTAGAGTGAAATCAGCAAGTTCTGTTCGAGCGAAATCCTAAAGTGACACTGGAGCGAAATCCCAAACTGTTGTTTAAGTGAAATCCCAAAGTTCCACAAAAGCGAAATCAGACTTGAACACTTGAGCGAAATCAGCTTGAATTGTGATTTTGGAGCGAAATCAGTTATGACGTCATCATTTTCACGAGTCACTACGAGCGAAACCTCAAAAATACTAAGTTTTAGGTCGATTTTAGCTTTGAAACTTTCAAGGATTTATTAATACATGATTACGAGTGCTGTGTGTGAAATTGAGCAGGTTTTACCGAGAAAAATTTTCAAAAATGAAAAAGAAGGTGTAGAAAATCAGAATATGCAGCTGAAATGGCAAGAACTCTTCCTCCTGAGCCCTGATACCACTTGTAGGATCGTTTTCGGCCCTGAATGAGTCGATCAGAAGAATTCCTATCCAAAACAAGAGGCGGAAACTAATGCTTTGGTGCGATCTCAGCCGTATTCACTTTTAACTGTTGTTGTATTGATCAATAATGCGATTACACGTTCTGACAACACTTCAGCAGCACTTCGTGGCTTACCGGAAGAGAACACCTAAAACTATCTATTTGATTTCGCTCATGATACCCTTTATATAGGGTTCTGATTTCGCTCTTACATACCATGTCCATAAGGGCGAAATCACATGTTACAACATAAGCAAAATCTGGACTTTGACACACATAAGCGAAATCAGGAACATAAGGTTTCGCTCCAAATGACTACATGTCATTTGGGGCGAAATCACCTCTAACACATGTTTCTTGGATTTCGTGTCATGTTATATCCTAAACAACATAAGACTCGATTCAAGACGCAGGCGACAGACAGATGCACCAACAGATCTCATGAACCGTGTATGCGAACCATATATCGACGACTTCATTATCGTGTTTATCGACGACATTCTGATCTACTCAAAGAACAAGGAAGATCACGAGCGGCACTTGCGTCTTATTTTGGAGCTTCTGAGGAAGGAGCATCTTTACGCGAAATTCTCTAAGTGTGACTTCTGGATTCGAGTGGTACACTTCCTTGGCCACATTGTGAACGAATCAGGGATACACGTGGGTCCTGCTAAGATTGATGCTATCAGGAATTGGGCGGTACCAAAGACTCCTTCAGTGGTACGACAATTTCTTGGACTCGCTGGGTACTATCGCAGGTTTATTAAGGACTTTTCGAAGATCGCCCAACCTCTTACCTCATTGACACAGAAGGGCGTTGTATACTCATGGGGAACGAAACAAGAAGAGGCTTTCCAGTTGTTAAAACAGAAACTCTGCAGTGCACCAATCTTGTCTCTACCTGAAGGTACCGAAGATTTTATGGTATATTGTGATGCTTCTATTCACGGTCTTGGTTGCATGCTGATGCAATGCAACAATGTGATAGCCTATGCTTCTCGACAGTTGAAGGTTCATGAGAAGAACTACACGACTTGGAATTGGGAGCCGTGGTATTTGCCCTCAAAATCTAGAGGCACTACTTGTACGGTACTAAATGCACTATTTATACCGACCACAAGAGCCTTCAGGACATTTTCGACCAGAAGGAATTGAATATGCGACAGCGTCGCTGGGTGGAACTTTTAAACGACTATGATTGTGCCATCAAGTATCATCCGGGCAAGGCCAACGTGGTAGCTGATGCCCTCAGTCGAAAGGAATCGAAACCTAAATGTGTTCACGCCTTGTAGCTCACCATTCATTCTAACCTACCTGACCAGATCCGTTCTGCACAAACAAAAGCGTTGAAAGAAGAAAACATTGAAGCGGAGTATTTACGGGGCATGGAAAAGCGACTGGTAGAGAGATCTGATGGTATTCTCTACTTCATGGAACGGATATGGATTCCTTTGTTTGGTAACCTTAGAGAGCTTGTGATGGATGAAGCACACAAGTCTCGATACTCTGTTCACCCAGGTTCGGATAAGATGTATCAGGATCTCAGAGTCATGTATTGGTGGCCGAAGATGAAAGCTCACATCGTGACTTATGTGAGTAAGTGTATAACTTGTGCTAAAGTTAAAGTGCAATATCAGAAGCCATCTGGATTGCTTCAACAACCAGAGATACCCATGTGGAAATGGGAGCAAATCGCAATGGATTTCATCACAGGTTTACCACGAACTCAAAACAGAAACGATACCATCTGGGTGATCGTTGATCGTCTCACAAAGTCTGCACATTTTCTTGCAATCAAGGAAACGGATAAGTTCTCACAACTAGCTGCTATTTACCTCAAGGAGGTCATTTCTAGGCATGGAGTGCCGACTTCTATTATCTCTGATCGTGACCCGTGCTTCATTTCAGATTTGTGGAAGTCGATGCACAAATCGTTTGGCTCACGCCTCGACATGAGTACTACTTATCACCAACAGACGGATGGTCAAAGTGAACGAACCATCCAGACACTTGAAGACATGCTGAGAGCGTGCGTGGTTGATTTTGGCAAGGGTTGGGAAAAACATTTGCCTTTGATAGAGTTTTCTTATAACAATAGCTACCATACCAGTATCCAGGCAGCTCCATTTGAAGCATTGTATGGATGGAAACGTCGTTCACCTCTTTGTTGGGCTGAGATAGGTGATAGTCAGATCACAGGCCCGGAACTCGTACTCGAAACTTCAGAAAAGATTGTTCAGATCAGGAATCGTATGGCGGCAGCGCGTGATCGCCAGAAAAGCTACGCCGATAAGCGTAAAAACCTTTGGAGTTCGCAGTTAATGATCGTGTTATGTTGAAGGTCTCACCCTGGAAGGGTGTGGTACGTTTTGGAAAACGCGACAAGCTTAACCCTCGTTATGTTGGGCCATTCAAAATTCTGGAGCGAATTGGTAAAGTGGCATACAAGCTAGAGTTACCTGCAGAGTTGGGTAACGTTCATGATGTTTTCCACGTGTCACAACTGAAGAAGTGTTTGTCTGATGAGACACTTGTGGTACCGTTTCAAGAGCTGAAAATCGACGACAAGTTGCAGTTTGTCATGGAACCTATCGAAATCATGGACCGAGAAGTCAAAGTCCGCAAGCATAGCCGAATTTCGATTGCGAGAGTTCGTTAGAACTCAAGGCGTGGACCGGAGTTCACATGGGAACGCGAGGATCAGATGAAGCTCAAGTACCATCACGTATTCCCAGCTGACAAATCAAAATCTGATGCAACTAGTGAATTTCAGAACGAAATTCCCATTCAAGTTGGGGATGATGTGGCACCTGAGGAAAATCCACAGTCATCCTGATCTGACACTTTGCCGCTTTTGGATTTCTTGTCAAATTTCGGGACGAAATTTCTTTCAAGTTGGGGATGATGTGACAACCCGAGTTTTCAAGGTCCTTACTTGACACGTTACTCATTTAGCAAAGTGTTTTCATAATTCGTTTGCATTGTAACTTGTTCACGTTTGATATATGTTTGGTGTATTGTATTATAGTTTGGTAAGTAATAAACTTATGAACTTATTATGAACTGTTTGAGTTATAAACTTAACACATGCATTCTCATCCTTGTGACTACGAAACATAGGATTTTCGCCACAACCCTCACTTGACGAAACCTAGGTGTTTCGTCATGCACATCACGACGAAACATAGGTGTTTCGCCATGTGGGCCTGTGGCCCAGATGAGGCCCAGGTGCGAACCAGTTATATTAACTTCATAACATCACGTAAGATCACAAACGGCGAAACCCTAACACTCTTTTCCTCTCCCTTTCACCCGACGGCAATCATCATCCCTCTCGAAGTTCTTGTTTATCTCATCTCGCATCCAGTTAGTATGTGATGACTTGACTTAACCTGTTTGTTATGTAGTTGGTATAATCATCTTCACATGATTGTTATAACGTGACTAATCTGAATGTTAGGAATCATGGTTTGATATGAATATGGTTAAGGACAGTTATGAATTCTGGCAAACTAATGAATTGTTGGTGATGGTGATCTGATTGATTGTGGTTTTTAGTGACATGATTAGGGTTAATGATTTATGATTTATGCGAATTGACTATATTAATGACGAAACCGTTTGAGCATGAGCAATAATTGTTAAAATCATAATGTTTAGTCTGTTTGATCTGTTTTGGGAAATGGTAAACGTGTTGGCCGAAATCACGGGTAAGTGGTTATTGAGGAAAAGGAAATTAGAACTGTTATGTATGCGAAGAAACTCCCACCTCGGCGAAACACTCATATCGACGAAACCCGGGTCTTTCGTCGATGGGGAATCACGACGAAACACGGGTCCTTCGTCGATGGGGAATCACGACGAAACACGGGTCTTTCGTCGACAGGGATCATGACGAACCATGGGTCTTTCTTCGATGGGTTAAACCAACACAGTGGACTAAGTTGATTTTATGTTGATGATTGATTAAGCTGATGACATCATATTACTACTGTTAATGATGATTAAAATTTACCGAGGAGACATGATTTGGTTTTTACGTATGGCACAATTAACTGTTAAGCGTTGTTATGAATCATATATGTGAAGTATGCTTTACATGGGCTTGAATAGTTGTTATGTGTTATTTAGTAATCATTGTTCTAAATGCACACTGTGACTATGAACTTATACGTGTACAATGCGAACATAAACTGATTACGTATACATGAATACCATAGGCTTGATTGATTAACCGTGAACAAGTAACTAATCATACCAAGAAAACCAAGGTGAGTTCACTGCTCTTTTCCCAAGCATGCGTCCCGGGGAGGGACATCTGGTAATCGTTCCGGGGAGGAACGTCGGGTTATTGGGATGTTGGTTATTACACTCATTTCTATCATTAAGTCCCCTTACATATACGGAATGCTTGCCGGGGAGGCAACGAGGTTATTAGTTTATAGCGCTATTAGGTTTGGCACCCTCACACCGTACCGGGGAGGACGATCATGAACTAATTACCTTAACCACTTGACCAATGTGTGATAGAGCATTGGGGTTTCAGCAAATAAATCTAGAGCCATCTGCGGTAATCGAGTTAATAACAACATCAAATCATTGAAATGTTTTATACTCATATCTGGTAACTAAAACGTGTTAACAAACTTTGAACTCACCAGCGTCGTCTGACACACTTGTCTGCATGCTTGCAGGTCGTTAGGTACCTGGTTATGGACTTGCTATCTGGGAGTGCTGGAGTGGTCATGGATCGAGATTCTTGGATACTTGTTTCATTGGTTTTGAACACTTGTTTTGAAACAGTTGATTTACAATTTACATTATGCTTCCGCTGAACGTTTAATTTGGTTTTAACTTATGACTTGGATTTATATTATGAAATGAATCGAATGTTTTATTTAAATATTTATTATTGGTTCAATGTGATTGGTGGCTTGGATCCTGGTACGTCACACACCTCGCGGTGTTCCCACACGTGGTATTTTAGGGGTGTGACACCTTGGATTTGTCAAATCCCAGTTTTGTGCTTGGACCTTCAAGACATTGCCTCCCTGTAATCTCCATAAATCGTTGAGCTCTCATGATTACACTCGCCATACACCATCTGATATCATTGAGCTCCATCTCTTCTGGATCGATCTGGTCGTAATCTTCCTTTGTCATGTTCGGGTTTCCAATTCTACCCGCCACCAGACTTCCATAAGATTCCAGAATCGATGTTAAAAAGCTCATTTGCTACCTGGCTAAATCAGCATTCATATTTGGAGAATCTTTCAATTTCAGGGCAATGTTCCATTGAACTAGATTTGGACTGGATTTATCTGATGCAGAGGATGAATGATAGCCAGAATTATAGTTCAGAGACCTGCTTTTTGATGAATCACCAGAGTTCTCTGTGTTAAAAGCAGTACCAATCTTTGGTGCTTGATTGTTCAGCATGCTTCCACGATAGTAGATATTTACATTTTGCTGATAAGTTGAACTGGTCATTTTGTTCTACTTTTTTAGATCCAGCTCATGGCTTTCAAGTTTTTCAAGCAAACTATCCAAAGTGATTTCATCAAACTTTGCATCGTTTTTTAGTATCATGACAAAGGTTTGCCAATCATCTACATGAGGTAATGCCTCAATCAGTTTTTCGATGATCTCTTCTCTGTCCTTCTTGATTCCAAATCTTTCTAGCTCGATTTTCAAATGACAGAAACGTTCTATCATTTGTCGGACATTCTCCCCATTCATGCAGCTGAACTGGTTAAATTATTTCTTTAGTAAAGATATTTTGTTTTTCTTGATTTCTTTACCACCTTCAGCGCCTCCAACATGGATTTTGATGTTTCTTCATGTTGTAACAAACTAAGAATATCTTCCCTAACCGATTGTTGTAACATTGCGATTATTCTTTGTTCGTTAGAGAACTCTATTTTATCACCATCTTTGTATGATTTAAGTGGAATTAATTCATTTTTCTCATTAGTTGTTTAACATATCCAAAGTGTAACATAGACCAACAATCATAAGCAAATGCTTTCACCCAAATTTCAAACCTATCTTTCTACCAATTATAATCTTCAATGTTCATTAGTTTAGGTGGTTTTTGATGATTTCCGTACACATTATCATATTTCAAACTCTCAAAAATAGCATTCGATATGTGTAAGTCCCGTAACGAGATCACAATGATATCGCACTAACTTGAATGGTGGCGGAATCACATAAACAAGCTATCAAGAAGAGAAGGAGATGAAAAGAAAGATTCTTTATTGATGATTGAAATTCTCTTGCATACATATGAAGATGTCTAATACAAGATTGCTAATGTCACTAGCCATGCTCCTAATGATATAACCTCTCTATTTATAGTAAGTGTTTAGGGAGGAGGCTCCCTAAACCCTAGGTCCAACTTACCCAAAAAGCCCATGTTACATCCATTAGCCCACATATCCTACTAATCTAATTTGCTACTTATCCATAAACCTTCAAGGGTCTAACAATCTCCCCCTAGGTTTACTGGATCAGTAGTTGCATCAAACTTGAGGATCACGTGGTTGAGGATCAGCAAACAGAAGATTCTTCAAGATGTTAGCAGCCGCAGTCATCCATTCTTTCGCACACACTTCATACTTCTCATGGCAGCGAATTTGTTGGCTGGTGAGAATCAAGATGTCTTCCTCATGAAAACTCATCAGATCGTATGAGTTTGTAATCTTGATAGATTGCTAGTTAGTAACAATCACAACTTCCGCCATCTTCGGATCATAAGCCCAGAACTTGAAGTTTTTAAGAATCCCCTTTTCAAACTTGCGAGAGAGGGAAATGATCTTTTCTTTATCAGTGGGAGGCCAGATGACAGATTTGACAGTTCTTTTGGTGAAGGGATCTCGAACACCAGGATTTCTACGAATTTCTGATTCAGCGGTCTTCATTGTAGCAAAGTTGCTTTTTTACTTCCCTTTCCAATCTTGCATGGAATGCCCATTCTCTTCCCCTTTGATTTGGCTCAGGATCATAAAATGGGGCACGCAAGAGACTTTTCAAATCTATCTTCATCCATGACTCAAACTGAGCTTCCTGAGCATAGTATTCTCGATGACCGCACTTTCGCGTAATTAACCACATCTGTTTGTCTTGTTCATACCTCCAACAGGCAACTTCAGACTTGTTTTCTACTTGATCATAAAAGCTCGATCCCAGTTCCATCACATATCTATCTGGCCTCTTTGTTGGATCCTTGAGCTGGAAGTTTTCATCAAGAGGATTCATGTCTTGATTCTTCATCACCAACATTTGCTTGTTACTTTGTTTCTTCTTCTTTGGCTTGCTGCTTCTTTACTTTGGTTCTGCAGTAAAATAGGCATTCAAAGCCGCTTCATGTTCAGCATCTGCTACTGCATTTGCTGTTGCTCTTTGTTCAGGAGTTTGTTCTGTTCTGCCAACATAGAATTGTTCATCCTCTTTGTCAACAAACTTATTCCTAAACTTTTTCTCCAACTTCGCTTTCAGATCATATACAGTGGACATCAGCATTCCCACGTCACCTTGCAGTTGATCTATTGTTAGATCCCTACTTGAGATTTGTGACTGAAGTGAGGAGATCTGAGCTTCTTTCAAAGCAGCATCTTGCTGAAGTGATGAAATTAGAGCATTCTTTAACTCCGCATCTTGTTCTAATACAACCACTCGTCTTTTCAATCTTGTGACATATGCATTTTCATCACTGTCACTGTCACTTTCAAAGACTTGTCTTTTCTCGGTTGCATAACGAAACGCTGCTTCATCATGCTTAGTATTTCCTGCTCCACTGGAACTTCCTGCTTCAACTCTAACTCCGCTTGAGCTTCCTGGTTGTGAGGGTGTAGATTCAAAATCAAAGTTGAAGTCATATAGATCAGGTTCTTCTGTGCTTGTCTTCTTTGATGCATCTTCAGATTGTGGATCAGGCTATGGATCAATAGATGGAGTGAGCTCAGGATTAGTTGATGGGCCAGAATGGTCATGATCAGGAGCAGTGTCAGTTCTTTGTTTCTTTCTAGCTCATTCTTCAGCATCGTCAGTGATTGCTTCAATCTCAGCTTGAATTTCTGAAGTTGTAGCAGTAGCATCTTGAACAACAGCGGTAGGGACAGATGGAGGGTTTCCGTCACCACCCTGTAAGCTTAAAAGTAATGCTGCTAAGTTCTCAGCAGACATTGGCACCAGTTTCCTAACAGCTTCCTCTTCCTTTCCAAACATAACTACCTCCACCTCGCTTTCGAAATCAGTTTCTTCTTCACTGGATCCTGTTTCTGATTCTAAATCAAGTACTTCTGTCTCAACCTCATCTTCGTTGCCAGCTACTTGTTGCATAAGCTGCACATCGTGTTTTTCAGCTATCTGTGTGTTTATCTGTGGAGGAGCTGGGGCAATAGGAGCTGCAGGCACAATATCAGCAAATCTACCGTGCTTTTCAAGATCAAACTTTCCGACAAAACTGTGATGCTTTGCCCTTTTGTTTCTGTATGCATTCTCAAAGTAATTTGGCCCCATCGGCTTCAAGTTTGTATTATTTGGGCCCTTGACTAGCTCTGGGTGTTTCTTGTCAAAAATCATCTGGAGGAATCTCGGGTACATCATAAATATCTTCTTTTTTGGATCTTCAAGCATCTTCTTCATATTATCAAAAATGAATGCTGAGAAGTTGAAATCCCATTTGTTCACTAATGGCACTAGCGCACACGTCTGTGTCTTGTTCAGTTGATCAAAACCACCTTTGTTTTCCGCGATACACTGCAAGAAGAAATGTACCAGCAGTCTCCAGTATGGTGGGAACAGCTTCTTCAGAACCGTCGGATACGCTCCTTCATAACTCATCCTTCGAAGGGCGGCGAGAACTCTGGTCTGATTGTATGAAGTAGGATGTTGTGGCAGATCCCCCAACCTCAGAGCTTCCCTAACGATTGCTTTAGAGATGATAATCTTCTTCTTTTGAACAATGGCTTCAATAGTTCCAGCTCCCTCTGCTCCCTGTCTGTTTATCTTGGCCGTGTTCTAGAAAGTATTTATGCAGCTGTTGCATATGACCGGCTCTGCTTGTAGTGCGTGTGTGATAGGACAGTTGTTAAGACCCCTTATCAGTGATCCAAACATGTAACACCTCGTAAAAACGTGACCAATATAATGAAGACACGTGTCATGGACTTTAAACGTGTAAGGATTTGATTATGAGGGACTAATGTTGCCAAACAATGTAAATATGTGAACAAAGGGATCCAAAGTATCAACGTGCCATTCTTGTGCCTCTGATTGACCTCACACGACGTTCGAATTCTTTAATGAATAATTTATCGAACATTGGAAGTTGTTTGTGTTAAAAACAAGGATCTTACAAAACATAGGGGTTAAAAGTGTCAACATGTTAAAGTTACCTCTGAGTGACCTTTAACGAATCCAAAAACATTGTAAATAAATTAATATTTCATTCACAAGAATATTAGATATTAAATTTGTAGAGTTTCGAAGAAAACAAGACTTTTCGGGTGATAGTACAACTAACCGGGAGCTTAACGGAGTTAGTATATGAACCAAGGTCCTTAAAAGTTAACTATGGGGGTCCAAAATGCAATAAATGGAAGTTATATAAAGTTTAAATGGACCAGGGACTGAAATTTCAAAGCTTAAAACATTTTTCCCGGTTTACCAGGTCGTCGCGGGCCGCGTAAGCCAAGGCCTAGGCTTACGCGGGCCGCGTAAAAGGCACAGATGCAGAAAAATAATGGCAGCTGCATGTACAGCAGGTTGCACCGCCTTAGAAAGCTGGTTTTCGAATTCAAGGACTGAACGAATGGTATTTCATGCATAGGGGACACCTGGGATGTAACAATCCTCAAGAAAACCGACACCCTCGATTATTTTTACGACATCCTAAAATATTTTAAAATATCCTAATATGTCTTTAAAAACACCCCATACGCGAAAACGGGCCTCAAATACATAAAATAACATTAATAATAAATAAAGAATTGAAAATTTAAGTTTAGGCGGGCCGCGTAAAGGACCCTTAAGGTCTACGCGGGCCGCGACAACTTGATGATCAGGCGAGCCCCGGTACGGCCACGTGTGTGTGCGTGTTGGACCTACCCCATGACCTGGACACCCTATGCCCTACCCAGGCTAGTATGCGGGCCGCGTAAGCCCTTGCGTACATTTACGCGGGCCGCGAGAGGATCAGAATCAGGCACTATATAAGGAGGCCTCGGGCTTCAATAGCAAATCGTTCATTTTCTTTTCTGTATCTCGAAAATCTCTCATAGTAGGCATAATTCCCGGGTATTATACCCCCTAAATAGCGAGGTTCTGCTACGATGTAAGTATTATAACCCCTGGAGACGTATTAGATACTCTGCCCGATTGATCCAGGGTTCCATAACGGCTGTCGTGGTTCTGCCCGACGTAGTCGTTGGAATGCCGTCTCGGGGAGGGTATTACTAATGTTAAAATGGGTTATTATACTAACACACGTGCATTTGTATAATTTATAGATTATTCCAAGGAAATCCTTACTGAAAACCCTAAGACAACAATGTGAGTGATCCTTCTTTTTATGTACTCATTTTTGTGAGTAATCCTCTTTTTGTTAATTGTTTTTACAAAACCTCACATGATTAATTATATATTAATTAGTTATTGATTATTTGTAAGAATACAATTATAGTGGGTATGTTGGGGTTTTGTATACAAAAGTTGAGTATGACAGTACCACTGATGTTAATTGTTATTTCTTGGAAACAAATGTAATTGCGGATGTGCCCTCAATACTGTAAAATGATTGGTGTTTCAACTTGATTAAACTGGGATTCACTCACCAGTATTTCCCACTGATAAAATGTTTTTAAAACGCGTTTCAGGTAACAAAATGTGAAAGCCAAATAGAAGCCAGCTAGACAGCACTGAAGGCTTGGAAAAGTGGCAATAAAGTTACCTAAAAAGAAATAGATGTTTTTCTTAAATAAAATAGGGTGTATCCCTATGAAATTATGTGTACTGAAAACTTGGGCTTTACCCATGTGTTTAATATCATAAAATGTGGTCGTTTACTCTGATAAAATATTTCCTAACTACGGTCCTGATGAAAATTTCCGCTGCCAAATTAGACAATAACGTGATACCACCGAAACAGGCTCGCGGCCGCCCGTTCTCGGGGATTTGGGATCGGGGGCTGCGACAGAAGGTGGTATCAGAGCTATGCCACTGATTCAGCCACAGAAGTGTTCTGCTGACACCAAAATTCAAAGTGTTAGGAAATAAATAACGGAAATACGTGCATTATTGTATTTTCTTGTTATGTGTTATCTGACTATCTGTTAGTTTACAGTATGAGCGACCAAGGACCATCTGACGTGTATCGTCAATTGTCTGGTTCGCCTAGAAGCGAGGGCACCTCCTCTTCTCAGCCTGCCCTCTCGGGGTACTCTACTGATACAGAAGAAGGAATCTTTGTGTTTAAGGCTCAATCTGAAGAGCCATTTCCTCAGAAAAAGAGGGGATGGTTCAGTAGGGGAGCACATGAGCGTAGAAAGCGTATGAAAAAGTTACAAGACTAGAGAGCACTAGCCGCAGCTAAAAGAGAAACCGATGCCTATGCCTAGGATATGCTGAATAGGGGTATAGCTAATATCCATATTTTAGCAACCACTGCAGCTGACCCAAACCTGGAGCAAATGCTAGCACCCCACCCACAACCACCAATTCCTGATCAACCCATGGAAATAGAAAACCTTGGAAATCAAGTAGAAATGCATGATTTCAACCCAGAGGAGATACCTAGGGTACCTGCACCAAATCCCCTAGACCCAAATTACGACCCCTGGTGGGATGATGTTAGGGACTATGTGCAACGCTACCCGATTCACGAAGATGTGCCAACATCCAACCTAGGAGCCTACTCAGGTTTAGATACTCTAGATCCCTATTTTAATAACAATGCATACATTAGGGAGATCTTAGAAAATCCTTAGCCATACCAAGCCTCTATACCTCCATACCAGGAACCCGCACCCCAGATTCCGAACCCATTCCAAGAACCTGCACCCCCAATGAGTGCAGAAAACGTATAAGAACTTAGGACTTTCGGTGAGGAAATTTTAGAAAGCAGTGAGAGAATGCGACAGGTGGGAGAGCGTCTCGTATGGAAATACGACGAACGCAATATGGATTTTTGGATGAATCCATATCCATTAATGTGATGGTGGAAACGGTAGTAATATTAATATAATATAATATAATAATATATGTGTGTATGTGTTAGAAAAAAAAAACTACGATGCATATTACTAGTATTGTAGCTTTACATTTCAGTCGGTATGGTAATTTTAATTTCAGTACCGGTGTGTAATAGATGCATAATATATGAATAGAGTAAAAGTCGCAATGCTCGACGCTTTTGACCAAAAGTGCGTGTCATGTGATTGGCTATATTCAAATATTATTGGTGATATTAATATGTGGTAAATGTTTAAAATTCAGATGGACAACGAAGCGAATCAAGAAAACCAGAATGATAATATCCAGAACGACAACCACTTGAATAATGATAATCTGAATAATGAGAATTCGAACAACAATAACAATGGAAACCAAATGGATAATAGTGCCGTTCAGCATATAGTGGCACAAGGAATTATAGATGCAATCCCATTTATTATTCAAACGGTTCAAGAAACGAATAATAAAAGTAAGCATAGCAGTAAGGGACCAACTGAACCGGAACACAGCGTGAACAATGGACCCGTACTTCAGGTGCCCATTCCCAAAAGAAGAAGAACCATGCCATATGGTTGTTCTTACAAAGAATTCTGGTCCTGTAAACCAATAGAATTCTCGGGCAATGAAGGACCCATTGCAGCTCTACGATGGATAGAGAAAATTGAAGCTGTTCTGAAAATAAGCAAGTGTGCTGAAGAAGATAAGATAATGTTTGCATCTAATTTATTTAAGAATTCAGCCCTAGAATGGTGGAACACTATCCTCCAGTCAAGAGGAAGTGATAGGATATATAACATGGAATGGGAGGAATTCAAAAATATGGTAGAAAGGAAGTTCTACCCTCCCAATGAAAAGGAGCAGATAGCGAACAAATTTTTGAACCTTAGAATGACCGGAATAGATAGTAAGGGGTACACTACTACATTCTTTGAATATGCTAGAATAGTACCAACCCTTGCATCACCTGAACAGGTATTAATCTCCCGTTACATCTGGGGATTAATCGGAGAGATTAGACATGTAGTCAAGGCAGCTAGACCTCAAACCATAGAAGAAGCGGTAGAACTAGCTAATACCTTGACAGATGAGTTAATCCGTACTAGAGAAGAAGACCAGAGGAGAAACCTAACCCAAAGGCTTACTCAAGAATTCCGTTCTGGGAATTTCAACCGTAGGAATGTAGATTCTACCTCTGCACCGTACTGCAAAACCTGCAGAAAGAAGCATTCAGGAAGATGCTCCATTTACTACAATTTTTGCAAGGCCCCAGGACACAAGGAAGAAGATTGCAAGAAGAAATCCAGTATTGGAATATGTTTCAATTGTGGAGAAAAAGGTCACATCAGGACAAATTGTCCGAAATTGGCTCCAGCTGCAAACAACAAGAATCCTAAAAATGCTAGAGCATTTGTTCTAACTGCAGATGAAGCCAAGATGATCCCGGACGTCATAGCTGGTACGTTTTTAGTTAATGATATTTTTGCTAAAGTATTATCTGACTCTGGTGCAAACCAAAGTTTTATTAATACTTCGTTTTGCAAACTTCTAAATCAATCATTAACTAAATTACCACAAGAATGTCTAGTAGAGACAGCAAATGGAGAAACCGTTAGGATTTCTGAAATCTTGCAGGGAGCAAGAATAGAAATTTTTAATGAAAATTTTATTGCAAACCTTTATCCAATGAATCTGGCAGGATTTGATGTCGTCTTAGGAATGGATTGGTAAATAGCTAATAAAGCCAGTATTTTATGTGATCAAAAGTCAATTCAAGTAAAATCACCAAGGGGTGAAAAGATCACAATTAAAGGAGATAAACCATCTAGATCCACTAAATTCATCTCTGTGATGAAAACTGCAAGTTATACAAGAAAAGGATCTATAGTGTATTTGATTTCTATAGTCACTAACACTAAAGGAAAAGAACTAAAAGACATTCCAGTAGTGTCCCAGTTTTCAGATGTCTTTCCAGAGGAATTGTCGAGACTGCCGCCAGACATGGAAGTTGAATTCAGAATCCATCTGCTACCAGGGACAGCACCGATTGCCAAAGCACCTTACCGTTTGGCACCCGCTGAAATGCAGGAACTGAAGAAACAATTAGACGAATTGTTGGAGAAAGGATTTATACAGCCAAGCTCATCGCCATGGGAAGCACCGATTTTGTTTGTCAAAAAGAAAGACGGATCAATGCGTATGTGCATTGACTACCGTGAATTGAACAAAGTCACGATTAAGAATCGGTATCCATTACCAAGGATCGATGATCTGTTCGATCAACTTCAAGGAGCTCGATTTTTCTCTAAAATCGATTTAAGATCAGGATATCATCAATTAAAGGTACAGGAAGAGGATATTCCTAAAACCGCATTTAGAACAAGGTATGGTCATTATGAATTTACCGTCATGCCATTTGGTTTAACCAATGCCCCAGCCGCATTTATGGACATGATGAACCGAATATGTAAGCTATATTTGGATAAATTCATAATTGTCTTCATAGATGATATTCTAATTTACTCTAAGTGTAAAGAAGAGCATGCAAAGCATTTGCACTTACTTTTAAGTTTGTTAAGAAAGGAAAAGTTGTACGCTAAGTTTTCCAAGTGCGAGTTTTGGTTAAAACAGGTACAATTTCTTGGACATTTAGTTAACCATGAAGGAATCCATGTGGATCCAACAAAGATCGAGGCGATTACCAAATGGAAAACCCCTGAGTCGCCAACTGAGGTTAGAAGTTTCTTAGGATTGGCCGGTTATTATAGAAGATTTATTCGAGATTTTTCTAGAATAGCCATTCCCTTAACCAAGTTAACCTGTAAATCTACTAAGTTTGAATGGGGACTAAAACAAGAAGAAGCATTTAGTATCCTTAAGCAAAGACTAACCCACACACCCATATTAGCGTTACCAGAGGGAACGGAAGACTTTGTAGTCTATTGTGACGCTTCTAAGTTAGGTTATGGATGTGTGCTGATGCAACGTCAAAAGGTTATAGCTTACGCATCTAGACAACTTAAGAATCACGAAGAAAATTATTCAACCCATGATCTAGAACTAGGAGCCATAATTTTTGCTCTTAAGATTTGGAGACATTACCTTTATGGTAGTAAATTTACCATATTCACAGATCATAAGAGCTTAAGATATGTTTTCGGGCAAAAAGAGTTGAATATGAGACAAAGACGCTGGATGGAATTGCTTAGTGATTATGATTGTGATATCCAGTATCATGCAGGAAAAGCTAACGTAGTGGCTGATGCTTTAAGTCGAAAGTATCATGAAAAGCCAAAAAGGGTACGTTCTCTTAAATTAAATCTACAAGTAGATTTAAACGACCAAATAAGAAAAGCACAAGAATTAGTAATCAAGGATGATACTGAAAAATTAAAAGGAATGATTAAAGAATTAGAACAAGGAACAGATGGAATTTGGAGATTCCATAAAAAGAGAATGTGGATACCTAAATTAGGAAACCTACGCCACCGTATATTAGAAGAAGCCCATAAGTCTAAATATACGATGCATCCAGGAAATGATAAGATGTATCAGGATTTAAGGAAAAAATTCTGGTGGATAGGAATGAAAAAGGATATAGCAGCTTATGTTTCTAAGTGTTTAACTTGTTCACAAGTTAAAGCTGAACACCAGAAGCCCTCAGGATTGTTGCAACAGTTAGAAATGCCAGTGCGGAAATGAGAATTGATAACAATGGATTTTGTTACCAAGTTACCCAAAACAAGAAAAGGTAATGATACAATCTGGGTGATTGTAGATAGGCTAACCAAGTCAGCTCATTTCTTACCAATGAAGGAAACTTTCAGTATGGAACAGTTAGCTAAATTGTATGTAAATGAAATTGTTTCATTACATGGTATTCCTTTGTCAATTGTTTCTGATAGGGATAGCCGTTTTACCTCTCATTTTTGGTCAAGTTTCCAAAAGGCAATGGGAACTAAGTTGAATCTAAGCACAGCTTACCATCCTCAAAAGGACGGGCAAAGTGAAAGGACAATTCAGACAATGGAAGACATGCTTAGAGCTTATGTAATTGATTTCGGAGGATTGGGACGATAACTTACCTTTAATAGAATTTTCTTATAATAATAGTTATCACACAAGTATCAATGCTGCACCATTCGAAGCACTTTATGGACAAAAGTGCAGAACCCCAGTCTGTTGGGCAGAAATTGGGGAAAAGCAACTATCTGGACCTGAGATAGTACAGGAAACAACAGATAAGATCACTCAAGTCAAGGAACGACTAAAAGCAGCACGTGATCGACAGAAGAGCTACGCTGATAACATACGTAAGCCGTTAGAATTCCAAGTAGGTGATAAGGTATTGTTAAAAGTTTCTCCTTGGAAAGGAGTGGTAAGATTCATCAAAAGAGGAAAGCTAAGTCCCAGGTATATTGGACCTTTTGAAATTATTAGAAGAATAGGACCTGTAGCCTATCAGCTACAACTGCCAGAGGAATACATGATGTATTTCATGTATCTAATCTCAAAAAGTGCCTAGCTGATGAATCACTTGTAGTGCTTCTTAAGGATATAGAGGTAAATGAATAACTCAAGTTTGTAGAGAGGCCTCTACAGATTGAAGACAGGAAGATTAAGAATCTCAAGCATAAGAGATTAATACTGGTCAAAGTGAAGTGGGACTCCAAAAGAGGACCTGAGTACACATGGGAGCTTGATTCAGAAATGCAAAGGAAATATCTACACCTATTCCAGTAGTCCTCGAGGACGAGCTCTAAAACAAGGTGGGGAGGATGTAACAATCCTCAAGAAAACCGACACCCTCGATTATTTTTCCGACATCCTAAAATATATTAAAATATCCTAATATGTCTTTAAAAACACCCCATACGCGAAAACGGGCCTCAAATACATAAAATAGCATTAAAAATAAATAAAGAATTGAAAATTTAAGTTTAGGCGGGCCGCGTAAAGGACCCTTAAGGTCTACGCGGGCCGCGACAACTTGATGATCAGGCGAGCCCCGGTGCGGCCACGTGTATGTGTGCATGTTGGACCTACCCCATGACCCGGACACCCTATGCCCTACCCAGGCTAGTACGCGGGCCGCGTAAGCCCTTGCGTACATTTACGCGGGCCGCGAGAGGATCAGAATCAGGCACTATATAAGGAGGCCTCGGGCTTCAATAGCAAATCCTTCATTTTCTTTTCTGTATCTCGAAAATCTCTCATAGTAGGCATAATTCCCGGGTATTATACCCCCTAAATAGCGAGGTTCTGCTACGATGTAAGTATTATAACCCCTGGAGACGTATTAGATACTCTGCCCGATTGATCTAGGGTTCCATAACGGCTGTGGTGGTTCTGCCCGACGTAGTCGTTGGAATGTCGTCTTGGGGAGGGTATTACTAATGTTAAAATGGGTTATTATACTAACACACATGCATTTGTGTAATTTATAGATTATTCCCAGGAAATCCTTACTGAAAACCCTAAGACAGCAATATGAGTGATCCTTCTTTTTATGTACTCATTTTTGTGAGTAATCCTCTTTTTGTTAATTGTTTTTACAAAACCTCACATGATTAATTATATATTAAGCAGTTATTGAGTATTTATAAGAATACAATTATAGTGGGTATGTTGGGGTTTTGTATACAAAATTTGTTACTGGCGTGGTAACATTCCACAAGTTGAGTATGACAGTACCACTGATGTTAATTGTTATTTCTTGGAAATAAATGTAATTGCGGATGTGCCCTCAATACTGTAAAATGATTGGCGTTTCAAATTGATTAAACTGGGATTCACTCACCAGTATTTCCCACTGACAAAATGTTTTTAAAACGCATTTCAGGTAACAAAATGTGAAAGCCAAATAGAAGCCAGCTGGACAGCACTGAAGTCTTGGAAAAGTGGCAATAAAGTTACCTAAAAAGAAATAGATGTTTTTCTTAAATAAAATAGGGTGTATCCCTATGAAATTATGTGTACTGAAAACTTGGGCTTTACCCATGTGTTTAATATTATAAAATGTGGTGGTTTACTCTGATAAAATATTTCCTAACTACGGTCCTGATAAAAATTTTCGCTGCCAAATTAGACAATAACGTGATACCACCGAAACTGGCTCACAGCCACCCGTTCCCGGGGATTTGGGATCGGTGGCTGCGACATGGGATGATCAGGAATCAATTGTAGACTTGTGTGGAGTGATCCTATGAATTCTTTTTGGCTATATAAGAACTTGTTGGTTTGCTAGTTCATTTCTCATTCACAAAATTATTCAAAACTCACTCTCTGGAGCTCTCTGGACTTCAAGCAAGTTTCCCTCAGCTCCTAATTCGTGCTAAGAGCCTTTGTAAGCATTCTTAGCTTCTCTAGTTCAAGTTTCATTAGCTTAATGACCAAAAGTCAAAGCCGTCATAATTAAGCTTTGACTTAGTGATTAATCACTAATGGTCCAGCCATTATTCGAATTGAAAGTGGCTATGAGTTGGTAATTATGTGGGTAATAAGTCCTTAAAAGGGCACCCCCTGATTATCACTCTAACTTGGTCAATTGTTAGGTAAAACTTAATATTAAAAAGTCAACAGAAAGCTATTTTTGCAAATAAACTCATAACTGATAATATAGAGGTTATGGAACATGTTTTAACACTAAAATAACTTGGTAAATAATGTAAGAACATATCTAAGCATGTTCAACCCGACAATTCTGAGTTTAGGCTCGGTTCGGAACCGAAAGTCGCAAAAGAAAACTTTTGCTTTGACTTTCAGTTCTGACCCAATTTAGCTTTTTTTAGATGTTCCTTAAGGTTCCTTTAGGACCATATTATAAGTTAGTAAAACCCTCTGAAGTTATACTAGATGGTTCCTTATTTACCCGATTTATTTACATGTTTCCGTTAATTGCTTAAATGTTGACAATTATGCCCTTTTGACATTAAAACGAGATTTTTGAAAATATGAGAGGACAAAAATCTTTATTACTGATATATAAACTTGTCCTAAAAATTTGACATCATTTTGAGGTCTAAATTAGGAGTTATGCTCAATATCGTAATTTGAAAGCTTTTTATTAATTAAACGACATTTTTAGCATAAAGCCTACTTAAACCCAAATTTCGACACCAAACTTTTTACCCACTGATGTAATATAATATTTTGGGAATTTTGAAGATTTTTATTAATTTTTAAACTGATCATAACATGGGGTTCTTGCTTTGAATCGGTAATTGACGGTTATACCCTTTTTGCTAATAAAATGAGTTTTACATAACATTTTGATACCAAACTTTTTGCTACTGATTTTATATGTTAAATAAAATATCTTAATCCTTCTGAACTGATAAAAATCTCAGCTTTTCTTATATAACCTGAAAATCGCTTAAAACCGACTTTTTACGCATTTTAAACGCATAGTAAGGGTTAAAACTATTTTTAACACATAAGACTTATTACCTACTGATGTTTTTAGTAAATTTTTATACTTTAACAGAAAGAAAAAAGTTTTGAACTCATATTTCCAAATTTGACCTTTAAAGCTTATGTGAAATGACCAAAATGCCCCTGCGGTGTATAGTTTGGTTATAAATGATAAATTTCACATATATTCAATACCCTACTGATATGACTTACAAAAATAAATATTTTTAATGATCACTTTAGACTAGAACCTCAGATTATTATTTAACCTCTTTTATAATCTTAAAAATGACCAAAATACCCATACGGGGCATAAATTGATTTTAAATTCATTTTGGGCATAATGGAAGGTATCCTACTGATATCATAACACATTTTAAGCATATTAACTAAGGAACCTATACATGACTCATTTGGTTGCCCGTTATGCATTTTTCGCGTTCGAAACGGTTTATGTGACTAGTTCGCATAAATTGACTGAAACGGGTCAAACCTTATCATTTTTACCTCAAAATACAGAATGTGTTTAGTTTACCCATATTATACAAGTCTTCATACTTGTCGGTTCTAAATCACATTCTAATCCGGTCTTCGCTTAATCTTGCGTTTTGAACCGTATATCTTTCTTTAAAACTAACCAGTCTAAGTTTAAACTTAAGTAAAACCCGTTAGGAATCTAATAGGTTATTAAAAACCTTCGTTCCAGATTTAGGAGCCCAGTAACAGATATTTGCACTTGCTGATTGTATACGACTGAGATAAATTTGAATATTTTGCTCAGGTAAATACTTTTAACTTAGTTTCCCTTATACGGGCTTGGGGTACGGTATATAAAATACCGCTTGGTCGGGTATTGAATTTTTAATCATATGAAGGTTAAATCACTGAGATAACCCGTTTAATCTGTTTTGTTTATTCTAAGCCTTTGGGGGGTTAATGACCATGTCCTGGATATCCTCGGCTCAATCATTGAAATGGCCACGACTTAAGCACGGGGTGTAGGCATACACCTGCTGGTGCGTATGTAAAATAATGAACCTGCCTATTCGAGAATAACTCGCCGTGGGTTATATTATGTGGTGTGTCTATTAATCTTTAACCCGGTATTCAACCTGGGCCACTGAACGTATAACAAGTTATTTTTAAATAATTATCCTAAGTTATAAAAGATTATTTGTGCCTTGTGCATTTAAATCAATTTTCTTAAAACATTTTCAAAAGTGTCGGTTAATTGTATTTACCAGTGTAAACCTGACGTATTTTCCAAAAGGTTAAGTGCAGGTACTATGCGAAATAGGCTGGCTACTCCTGAGTGAATAAATAAAGAGTCTTGCAAACTGTGTCACTCAAAAATCTGTTGAACAATATCTTCTTTTGTTTAGATCCGCCTGTGGATCATTTTACATTCCGTTTATAATATTTATACTACTTTCATTCGGTTTGCAATATTATTACTTTTAATACTTCTGCTGTGCATTAAATTGTGATATATTGACTATGATGATATCAACTACGTCACGATACTCCCCACTAGGCCCACCGGTAATACGTGGAAATATCGGGGTGTGACAAAACATCTCCAAGTGCTCTGCAGGAGGATCCGAAAGGTAACCCGCTTGGTTGTGGAAGAGTTCCACTTCCAGTTGCCTCTGATTCTTATCTTGCATCATAGCTCCTGCCATTTTCTACACTAAACATCAAGCGTTAGTTCCTTTAGGAAAATGTTAACTTATATTTGAATTGTTGACGGGTCAACAAGGTCAACACGTCAAACAGCTCAAATAACAGTCAGTAGGTCAAGCAAAGGTTCAAAAGGAAGTCCAGATTAGCAGGTCAAAGGTCCAGGTCAAAAGGAGTTCAAGTCAATTCGGGTTAAGGTCTGGGATGGTGAAGGTTCATCTCGGATGGACCTCTTCATCCGGGATGACATAATCATCCTATCCGGGATGAGTTTTATTAGTCCGAGATCATCCAAGATGATAATCTCCTAGTCCGAGATCATCCGTGATGGTAGAATCTGGTCCGGAATGAAGTACCTTGAGTCCGAGATGGGTCTGAGATCGTCCGAGATGAAATCAGTTGAGAGAGAATCTTCAATAGTGGTTCGACTTGGTTCGAGATTAGTGTCTCGAACCTTTGTCAGTATTGCATTTAATTATCTCGAATGGGCCAATGTGCCAGGCCCATCTCGGATAACTGATCCGTGATGATGGGCCTGTTTAGGCTTTGACTTGGGCAACCTGATGGGTCCCATCTGAGATGGTGGGCTATGTCACACCAAACCAATATATTAATATTATTTTATTAAGCCCTTTCAAAATAGAACATACCCCATCAAAATCAGCGAATCAACCTACCGAGCAATTTTACTATCAACATTTTAATATAATATTATAATATGAAAATACTAACACTGGGGTGTTTTGAGAAGACTGCCACGAGATCAAATCGTTTTCGAACTGATTAAGGAACACTTTTCAGCTGTTCACTTACTTGGACTGGTCCACGCGATTGTTAATATACTTGTCCTCTTAAATCTAACACTCAATCTTCAACTTTTAGCCTTGTGATACGCTTAAGGTAGAATTATACAGTAACATCCGTATGTCCCATTCCAAGGTATACCCCCGCGATCAAGGTAAGCACAACAGTTCATCGTAGCAGGTGAGTATACTGAGTTCATCCTTAAACTTTTCAATGCCAGACTTTCTAGTGATCAGGTCAGTACTTTCGTACAGTAGAGAGACCAGAGAAGTTTGACGAGGGCCAGGAAAATACCTTTAACGGTACGGATTTGGCTTTTATAAGCGCACGGAATTCTAATTATGAGATTTTCATCCGTTTTTAGGTTTTGGCCCATTAAGCGGCTCTTTTTCAAGATATCCTGACTGTGCCCAGGTCTGCATATAATCTGGACGCAACAGAGGGGCAGTCATGATATCCCAGATGATTCATCAATATAAAGACCTGAAACCTCAGATGTTGGCTATCCATCAACGCAGGATTTAAGACCATGAAATCATACACCGTTGGTCTATTACCCACAGGATGTCCAGTCCGTTATGTTTATATCACTTGGCATCTTTTTGCTTTTCGAGCGTTAGACCTATCAACACATCACAGTGGATCCTAGCCTGTTAAGCATTGAAACCTTACATGTGCTAATAAAGTTCTTTAACATGAAAATTCATTTCATTTCCCAACAACTTTTTCTCCCCTAAATTTGTGCAAAAGTAGAATACTTTACACCCAAATTTATCATATGAGATACCGTTATTCTTAAACCCCCCTTTTTTACGTGCTCAGTCAGTGAAACGCATCATTTTCAAGAGGTCTACAAGCACTTTGAACCTCAAGATGCTGACAGGTTTTGTGAAAAGATCCGCTGTATTAGCAACAGTATGGATCTGTTCAAGTTTAATTAAACCTCTGTCAAAACAATCTCGAATAAAATGAATTTTGATGTCAATGTGCTTGGTTTTGGAGTGAAAAACATGGTTTTCAGTGATCCGGATAGCGACATCATTATCACAATAAATAGTTGTATCAAGATAAGTCAAACCATAATCCTCCAGCTGATGTTGCATCCATAGAACCTGGGAGCCGCAGGCAGATGCTGCAACATACTCTTCTTCTGCGGTGGAGAGAGATACAGTTTGCTGCTTCTTACACTGCCAAGAGATAAGTCTATCCCCCAAGAATTGGCATCCAGCTGACGTAGATTTTCTATCCCTGCGTGTCCCTCCAAAGTTGCTATCTGAAAAAGCAAACAAATCAAAGTTCGAATCTCTGGGATACCAGAGTCCAAGTTTAGGAGCTCCCTTCAGATATCTAAAAATTCTTTTAACCACAGTTAGATGAGAGAGTTTACGGTTAGCCCGATAACGAGCACACTGACAAACAGCGAACATTATGTCTGGCCGACTGACAGTTAAGTACGTCAGTGAATGTCACCTTTTTCATTTTTATCATATAAGAATTATAGGTTTGTTTAAATTTATTACCCATTAGTAACTAGTTTTATTTTTAATATAATTATTCGACTTATTTTATTCTTATACGTTTTTACATAATTTAAAACTATTATATATATATATTTGGTTGGAATGTTATACCAATTAATTGGCTTGTACATATATATGTGTGACATTTCTATTTTCTATATTAAAATAAAGTATATAAAAACTTATATTATTAAATGAGTAGGTTACAGGTAAGTTGACTGTTAGAAATATGAAGTACCTAGACGAGCCTAGGACCCGTTTAATAATTAAATTATAAAAATACATTATATTTGAATCTACTCCGTTTTTAATGAAACATGGATCAAAATATAGATACAACTATTCTCGTTCTAATGTTCTAATGACATATTTACTGTTTTATAAAACGTCATATTTTAAAACTTATAAGTGCCAAATAAGTGAAGCATCTGAATTAATTTTAATAATAAAACAACAAAATCAAAATCAAAATCAAAATATTTTGAATTCTATTCAAAGTGTACGTGTGATTGAATTTAATGCATGAATTTAACGTTGAACTATTTACGTGGACAACTGCGTAAACTCTAAGCTAACTTTCAACTATAAATAATAGAAGTGCTCCTCATATCTCATTGTCTGCTTCTCTTCCTTCTCGCTCGCTCTCTCTCTATATATTTGTATTCCTTTTTTTCTTTTAATATTTTTACCAATAATACTCCAAAGCTCTGCCCCGTTTTAAGTGTTTTAACCCTTGATTACTGATACCCTGTTCGATTGATCTAGGGCCCCGTAACACATGTCAAGGCTCTGGCCGACTAAGTTTGTTGGAGTTCTGTCTCGTGATGTAGGGATAAAGTTGAATTGGGTTACTATACTAACACGAGGGCATTATATATTTTATTAAATAGCTCAGGAGTTATACCCAAGATTCTACTAGGAGGCTTTTAGTTAAACCGTAAAGTTACAAAGTGAGTCCATTCTCTTTTCTCACAGTTTGTGAGTCATTCCTCTTTTTATCACCTTTTTGTGACACAATTATATTTTTAAAAATACTTTCAAAAATCGTAAATGTTTATCACTTATACTTAGAGTGATTAAATTTTCTATTCTGTAATAACTGCCGATATAGGAGGTTTTATACATTACTTGACCCTTGTTACTATTGGCCAAAAAGTTAGCCAATAACTTCATGCATGACCACAAGAACGGGGGAAATTGTGCCCCAGTGGCCATAGCCTATAACTAATATTATTTTTACATTAAATAATTAATAAATTTAATGTATGATTGAAATCAATCTAAATAGTGCCTATATAAAAAAGAGCTTTATTAATCATTTTAAAATATATTAGTTATATTAAAGAAAATATATTTAATAAACCTAAATTTACTATTAACAATTATAAAATAATGTTTAGTCAATAAATGTATATCATAATAAAATATGTCAACTATAATATATTCTACTTTTAATATACTAAGATTATATTTTAAATCTTAGTCACATTAATCTATTAAGTAATAATATCACAATTATTTAATTAATATATTATATTTGATAAAGTTATAGCTATTAGTTTGACATAAAAAGATATATTTCATTTTCTAGGCTAATTGGATTTGTGCTATAGAAAATATATTTGACAAAGTAATGTCATGGGACACTACTTAGTTCAGAATCACTTGTTGAGAGAATGATCAATAAGTGATATGACAGAATAACTAGTTGAAAGAATGATCAACAGTGATATGACCAGAGTCACTAGTTGAGAGAATGGTCAACAGTGAAATGACCAGAAATTTGACCAGAGTTACTAGTTGAGAGAATGATCAACAGTGATATGACCAGAGTCACTAGTTGAGAGAATGATCAACAGTGATACGACCTCAGTCACTAGTTGAAAGAATGATCAACAGTGATTTGACCACCGTCATGGGAACCGCCTAGTGACAGATACCTTTAAATAATAATAAGATATACGATATATCTATTACTTGATAAACTTCACTATTGGACGAAAGTGAGCCAATGAGTGATATGACCACCGTCATATCGGAACTGCCACCATGTGACAAATATTGATTGAGTTGTTAGGTAAATATAAACAAATGTAAAAACCCTTAATGCTGTAAGGTATAACAATATATTTTATAAAAATGGAATGAACTCGCCAGTATTTATTACTGATAAAATATTTTCAAAACGTGTTTCAGGTAATTTACTGTAAAGATAATAGTAGCCAGCTATGGAGCACCGAAGGTTTAAATAAAGTGGCTATGAATACCTGAATAAAAGAAGAAATTATGTTTTATTTATTTGGGTTTATCCCAATAAAAACAATTGAATTGAATATGGGTTTGAGCCCATTTATTTAATATTAAAAGTTGGTGATTTTATAAACTCTGAAATTATTTCCTAATTACGATCCTGATGAAAAAAAAATTCCACTGCGTATTTAATAAACACCGGTACCATCTGCCTGGTTCGCGCTCCCGCTCCTGGGGTGGGGTCGGGGGATGTGACAGAAGGTGGTATTAGAGCCACTTGTTTAAGCTATTTAGGTGTTTTTTTTAATACCTAAACTTAAACAATAAAGTTAAGAAATTAATAGAAAGTAACATATGTGTTATTTTTGTAGATTTAAATATATGTATATATACCAGATATAGACACAATAATTCGTATTTCTAGTTGGTGTCACCTAATATATTTTAGCCATTGTTTTACCAAATATAATTGCTGGATATTCAAAATAGATCATTCATCTCTTATGTTCTTAAACATTATATATAATTGTGAAGTCAATTATAGGTAGAGGATCCTGTACAAAGTTTAACTTTTGTGAGAAGTGTGAGAAATAATTTGGGAATGACAAGTGTCCTTTATTTTAATTAATTCAAAAGGGTGTATTTGTAATTTTCCATTCTTATCAATTAATTGATTCCAAGATAACTGCCAAAAAAAACTGGCGATGAGATATTTTAGGGATTCTTTCGAATTTTGTAATTTTTTGCAAGATCCAATAAGAATTTCATGTACGCATCATTCTTCATCAATTGTAATTGTTTTAGTGTTTTATCATGAACAGAGTTATATATTTTTTTTTATATTTAGATGTATAGTCTCATATGGATGATCAATAGTGTTATATTATGTACAGACATCTTAATTTCCTTTCATAGTGTTTTATACATTAACAGTGTTATTTATTTATATTTATATGTATAGTGTTTTATCCCCAATCAATAGTGTTATATACTGTACAGACATCTTAATTTCCTTTTATAGTGTTTTATCCCCAATCAGTAGTGTTATATTCTGTACAGACATCTTAATTTCCTTTCATAGTGTTTTATCCCCAATCAATAGTGTTTTATACATTGAATTGTTTAGGGTAAGTTTTTGTTTTAGTGTTTTATCATTAACAGTATTATTTTTTTATATTTATATGTATAGTATTTTATCCCCAATCAATAGTGTTATATTATGTACAGACATCTTAATTTCCTTTCATAGTGTTTTATCCCCAATCAATAGTGTTATATTCTGTACAGACATCTTAATTTTCTTGTTCGTAGTGTTTTATGATTATTGTTAATTAAACTGTATAGTGTCTTACAATAGTCAAGGAAATCGGATAATCAACTTTTGAATGGAAGTCGCTAGTTTTTAGGAGAATGATGGGGGTTTTGGTTGTGTAGGATACGGTTACCATATTTGAAACATCCGAAAAGACACTATTGCCCTTCAATTTTACATAAGGTCCTTCTAATTAAAACACAATTTACATTTTTATACCCTATTGATCTCAACCATTAGATCTAATATCCAATGGTTTAAAACACTTCTTACCCTTCTCACATTTTAAACACGTTTTACCATATCCCTACCCGTCAATTATATACTGTGACTAAATGTGTTATTTTTGAGATTACATAAGTTAGGAAATATTAAATATGAGATTACATAAGTTATATATATCAAGGGACAACCAGATAAGACAATTGTGTCAACAAAAATCAAATAAAATGGCAGTAACATAAGTGAAGGTGTTTAAGTATGTTTCCTAAATGAGTAATCAAATAAAATGTATAATTACCATAACAAGACTATATATTGTGACTAAATGGCAAATATAAATGTGTAACACTGGTTGGCTTTATTATAGCTAAAGGAGGAATATATGTACACATAAAATACCATTGAACCAAATAAGTGATTTTGGTTTAAGCTAAACATATATTTGATATAAATACTTTATTTCAAACTTGTGTGTTATTGGCAAATATATATATTCAAATTACTAAAAGTATGCATGAATATATATAATTATAAATAATTAAACCAAATATATATGTAAATATATATAATTAATCTTATATATATGTAAGATTACTTATATGTATATATTGATAATTTAATACCTGATAAACGTTTATATTTGGCTAAATGTATATATATATTATGTCTGAAATCTACATATATATACATATAATTAATTATTTATATATTTGAAAATGATATAATCTATTAAATAGAAATACATTACCATTTATATTTATTATGATTTTTAATAGATTATCATATGGTTAGTTAATTTGTTTTAAACAGATTTTATGGCTCGGGTATGGTTATGAATTAACCAAAAACAATCTGGCGTATTGTGTTATATGTCTAAAAAGTTATGTTATGTATTTTTATTAATTGTTGTTTCCAATTGATCATCCCTTTATATATTTTACGAAAAATAAAATCTTTCACTACGTCAAAAATGGGCTACGACCACACTTTTGGCAAAACAGCCTGCCACAATTTTTTTCAAATGTGTGGCTAAAGGTCATTCATACCATTTTAAAACACCTTCGGCCACACATTTGATTATTAATGTAACCATTATAAAGCAGCTGAAAACCTTTAGCCACAGTTTTAGAAAATAATGTGACATTTACTAGCCACAACTCAGAAAGTGTGGCCAAAAGTGATCTACGACCACATATTTTTTTTTTCGTATGACCAAAAACACATGTATTTGAAACCTTTAGTCATAGTTTAAGAAAAAAATGTGACATTTATTAGCCACACTAGAAAAGTGTGGCCAAATGTGATCTACGACCACAATATTTATTTCATCTGACAAAAAACACATGTATTCATAACCTTTAATCACACGTTAAGAAAAAACGGTCACACAAGAAAAACGTGGCCAAATGCGATCTACGACCACAGTATATGTTTGATAATGTGGCTAAAAGTAATACGTATGCACACACATTATATTGTGTGACCAAAGGTTAGACAATAGCCACACATATAAATACAAAATTTCATGTGGCTTTTCATAAACATTCGTCACAGCATCGTTATTTTCTGTATTTCATGTGACGAAATGATATCAAATGTCACTAAAAAAATATGTGACCAAAAGTTAAACTTACTACATGTTTAAAAGTTCCCCCAAAAATTTTTATTCTAAAATTTAAACTTCCTTCTAAAATATTTCATTATAAAACTTCCCTCCAAAATATGTAATCATAAAATTTCCCTCCAAAATATTTCATATTTCAGTTTAAAAATTCCCTCTCAAATAATATTTTCATTTAAAAATGTAACACCCCAAAAACTCGAATTATTCAGTTACTAGTATGTACCACGTTTAAAAGAAGAAAATGAAATAACTAGGTTATTAAACCTAGTTATATGCTTGGTTAAAACAAATAAGGATAAGAAATTAAGTTAATTATGAACAAATGACAAACTTGAGGGGTTGATTTGGAAAAGATGGAAAGATGAAATATAAAATAAAAATAAAACTCAAAAACACACACTTAGTGTGTGTGGGGGTGCGTACGATCGCACAGGAGAAGAGGCAGAAAGGGGCACAAACCCTAATTCAGCATAAATCTTCAAATCGAAAGAGGAAATTGGCTCTAACCTGATGCATGGACCTAATTACATGATCATCTAGCCCTAACAAAAACATCGTAAGTTGTTATTTTGAATTTGATGATTTTTGTATGAATTGGGTTATGATCAATTCACGAAATTTTTAATGAAATTGAGCACGAATATATGTTAGAATTATCATATGGAATGTGAATTTTACAAGATTTTGATGTTAGTTGATGTTTGAAGATGAAACCCACTTGGGCTAATGAAAATGGCGACATGGGTATAACACTCATGTCGAATTCTTGTTCAAAAATTTGATGTAACATGTTGTATGTGATGAATATTTGTTTGATAGTTTGAGTATGGTGTGGTTTTAGGTCGATTTTAATAGTATTTTATTTTTAAAGGCGAGAATAGGAAGATGAACACAAGATACTTGTACAATATACTCTATTAACGCGAAACCCGCCAAGTGTTTGATGAAATGTCCAAGTGATGTTTGGATGTGAGAATTGTATGAAACGGCTCGAGATTATGAATGAATTGTGGAAAGACGAGGTTAGTAGCAAACTAACTTGAATAGTGTGCTTTAGATACAATTCGTATAAGTATTCGGAAAAATGTATGTTTCGATAAAGATTATGCTTTAGGAACTAGTATCTTGTGCTTGAATGGTGTAATGCTCGCCTTGTATTTGATGCGCTTGAATCATGGTAATTAAAAATGAATGTGTATTATATGTGAAACGAATAGTTAATTGGCCAGTAATAATGTTGGAAGTTATCTCATATTGTTACCATGGATTATGTTGCCAAATGTAGAATCACAAAACATTTACACGTGAAAGTATATGTAAGCAAATGTGTATGCAAATATGATTATTTGATCATGCGGTTGTAAGTACATTTGCATCACGAGTACAAAATGTATATAGTGTTATATGGTATGTGCTAAATTAACATGTGTTTTATGCGTTAACATGATGGATTGTATGAGTTTGAAAGATCTGATTCTGGATATATGCTTTATGTTTATTATATTTGCCTATGAAAGTCAAATGTGAGTTATGCTTTCGATATGATCATTTATATGTAAAATCGTGTACACTAACAAGGATGTGATTGCGGTGACACGAAAGCATTAGGAAATGGACTCAAGCAAGAAAGGCTAACGGATCAAGAGTGGACAAGGAAGTCAATGCGAAAACGGACGCTCAAGGTAAGTGACTTTTGACTCACTTCTTGTATGCATATAGAATTTTTATGTTCATGAATATGGGGAAATTATGTAAGGTTATGTAATGATGAAAGTTTTAAGATAAGTATTGATCTAGTTTAGACGTGGGTAGTTATCTAAGTCGAAGGTAGTTTGATGGGATTAAACGGGTTGAATAAGTAAGATAGCGGTAATGAAATTTGTGAAGATTAAGGACCCGGGGCAAGGACTCTTAGTCAAAGATGTAAGGGGAATATTTTTACGGACCATTAGGAATAAATTCTCTGTGTTTCGGATGTGTATGGGTCAAGATATGGGAGTTTTAGTGGTTAAAATGGGGGTTGAACTGGTCGCCACCGTAGCTTACGGTAGCCACCGTAAGCTACGGTAGGTTCTGAAGTCTTTTGGGCAACCGTACGGCAGTAGCATCTCACTGTAAACATTTTCAGGCCACCGTAAGCTATGGTAGCCACCGTAGCTTACGGTGGAGCTGTCGCGCCGCGCAAAATAGTAAGCATGGCTTACGCGGCCTGCGAGGGACCGTGCTGCCGGCTTTTTTGCTGAATTTTTGATGTTTTGAACATGAGACTTGACTAAAAATGGTTTTCCAAGGCCTCATACATTATGTTAAGAATGGTTTGAATATAAATGATGTTAAAGGTCGTCGGTAGAGGTCAACCACGTCCTAACATGGTTACCATACAAGTCAGGTCTAGGTGCACGTATGGTTACACATAGATAACAGATTATGAGCCCATGTTGATCATGGCAATCACATAATTCATGTTAGCACATCAACAGTCATATCGTATCCAACTTGTGCGATTAAAAAGGTTTGGGCTCGCACAAGTTCATAACTCAAAAGCCTTGTGCGATTCACCAAATGAAGCCCAATAGAATAACCCGGCCCAATATATAAGCATAGGTCTTGTGCGATCCGGACGGCTTGTACGATCCGGATGGCTTGTGTGACTGAGTTGGGCCATTCGGCCCAATAGCATCTATTAAGTTCAACAATGTGTAAGGCCCAAGATCTTGTGCGATCCGCACCTTCTTGTGCGATCCACCCGATCTTGTGCGATCATGCATGAATAACCAGTACCATGTGCTATATGTGTTTGTACCTATCTTGTGCGATCCACTTGTGCGATCAGATCAGGTCTTGAGCGACCTGATCTTGTGCGACCGACAATCTTGTACGATTTATTAAATGATTTCCTAAATTCATGCAATACTGTTACTAGATCCAATCAATTTCATTTAACCAATTTAACCGTTTCCATAGTTACAATTTATCAATCAATACATTCAACAGTTTCCATCCCAACTAATGATTGATCAAACCAAACAATTTACTAATAATTCATAAGAACCCTAAACATATTCATAACATGAACATAAACCACAACTTCAACATATTAACAGATTTGTGTCCTTGATTTCTAGCATGCACTCGAACATATCATCACCACAATTCGTCTAACATAAACACAATCACAGCCGAGAATATATATATATATTTTCGGTTCTAGATTATTAACAACCTCATGTGGTTAACAACCCTATACATGTGAGCCGATTTCTTCTAGATCAACATCAAACATATATCAAACCCTATAATTGTAAGACCGTTTGTTCATATTATCAAATCCGAATATCATATATTCGAACACCTAACACTATATCAAATCATCATATAAACATCATCAATCACATTTTGTTTCTCCATCATCATGTCGAGCATGTATAACACAACATCATACAATCATAAAAGCAAATAGTTTAAACACTAACCGATTAGAGAAGGAACAAGGATTGATTCGAACAAGGAAAGATCTTCGATGGGGAGGGTGTTTGGCTGCCGTCGGGTTCGTGAGGGAGAGAGAGAGCACTAGGGTTTGAGTGTAAAGTGTTTTGCAAATTATGAGGGGTATACCCTATCCCCTAAGTGATATGCGACATAAGGGAGTGGGCCGAACCCTCATTTGGGCTGCCCAATTGTGACACTCGAGGTTTTTCCGAACGAACACCTTGTAATATTTTGTGTATGTAATTATTATTAAATGAAAACGTGATCTTTATTTGCTTATTGTGTGTTGAATGTACGTATTATATATAAATGTATGCGAGTCGAGACCATGACTCGCAACCGGGCGGTTGCGAGTGGGCCTTTGGGCCGTAACCGGCTTGGGCCGAAACCCCAAGCCCAAACCGAAACATCCCTTGGTATATATACCCCACCTTCCCCACTTTCCTTCACTTTACACAAACACACAAACACACACTCCTCATATTTTTCTCTCAACTAGAAACCTTCAACAACAACACCACTCTTTTCGGTTCAAGCAAGGATCCCGGACAAGAAACTCGGTCAAGACTATCACTCGGACACTTCATCTTCTCTCATTTCCTTCCTTTCTTTCGGCTCATCCTCCTTCTTCACAACCGGTTAGTGTTGTTACTATGTGCATGAGATTTATGTTTGTTGTATGAACTAGAAATGCTTGGTTAGAATGATTATGCATGACTCTTAGGTTGATTTGTAAAGTTTGACAATATTTGGTAACATGTTTAAGAAAATGGTAGTTTAAGAATGATAATGCCTAACCATACTATGCTTCATTGTTTCCTTGTAAAATAATGATGTTAAACTTAAGATTTCGGATATAATGTATGTCTTGCATGTTGATCTTGCTAAAACATGTGATTTTGGTTCATAAATATATGATTATGTTGATATGAAAACCCTAGAAAATGATGAACATAAGATGAACTTGTTTGAATATGACTTGAAGATGTAAAAATGGCAAAGTTTGATCTATCTTTACTAGTAATCAGATTAGGAAAAAGTGTTAGTGAAACCTTATTGGTTGTTTCCTAATCTGGGTCTGAGTACATGGTACAATTTCGGACTGTTGCATCTGCATCATCACGTGTACGTGAAAGGGACAGCTTACGACTCGCAACCGCACCGTTGCGACTCGCAACCAAGGCAAGACAACTCGAGACCACGTAGTTGCGACTCGCAACCACTGCATGACTACTCGAAACCACAAGATTGCGACTCGAGACTACGTCAGTTGCGACTCGCAACCACAGCATGATGACTCGAGACCACGGTTACGACTCGCAACCATAACGTGACAAGCCGAAACCACCTGGTTGCGACTCGAGACCAGCTGGTTGCGAGTGGGCTGTTCATTTTGGTTATTGGGCCCATATGTGTATAACTTGGGCTATCTGTTGACTGGATTATGTGTTGCTGTGACTGCTTAATTGTTTAGGCCGGCCCAATAACCCAACGACTGTTTATTTATATGTGTGTTACGTGCCAAGTATGTGTTTTACGTGAATGCTTGTATACCGAACCTGACCTATACCAGTAACCATGTTAGGACGTGGTGACCAACGTGATTGACAAGTAACCTAAACCTACCGAGCAACCCAAGGTGAGTTCACAACTTAAAAGCATGCGTCCCGGTGGTTTGGGACACGAGACTAACAACCCTATCCCCTGGTAAAAGGGGATACCATTTACATACTTTCCCTGGTTATTGGGAACAAAACTTACTTTTCCTTCCCTGGTATTGGGAAACCTTTTGGACAATCCTATCCCCTGGTAAAAGGGGATACCATTTACATACCTTCCCTAGTTATTGGGAACGAAACTTACTTTTCCTTCCCGGGTATTGGGAAACCTTTTGGTTAATTACTGTTTATACGGATTGCAACTAACGGCACTAAACGAAACTCTATCACTCAAGTCCCTACTACAAATACCGATTAGTCGCCGGGTTAGGCGAACGGGTTATTAGTTGATAGCGCTATTTAGGTGTTTACCAGCCTCACACCGTGCCCTGGTTTGGGACGGGCGTGAACTAATAGACTCAGAAATCCGTCAATGATGATAGAACATTGACATCGGGGCATCCTGCGGATACGCAACGGTTACCTAGTGTTCGGTATTGGAAAAACAGTTTAGTCGCTAACTTTTGGGGTAGCTCCCCAGGGCATGTATAAACGGGTAAATTAACCGGTGAAACAAGTTTTTGGTAATTAAAACTGGACAACTAGTGAACTCACTCAGCATTATTGTTGACCCCTTACTGCATGCTTTGCAGGTAACCAATGATTCAGGAGCTGCTGCTTGGGGATGTGTAGTGTTCGTCAAACCCGTGTGTTGGGACAACTGTTTTGATCAATGAACTGTCTTTAAAACTGTTTTGGTTTATGCTTCCGCTGTTTTGTTAAACCAATTACCGAGTCTAAACTCTAATGTTGTTAATTACTTCGGATATTAAATATTTCTACTATTAATTTAATGCTCAGTATAATTGGTGGCTGGATCCTGGTCAGTCACGCCCCCGAAGCGGGCGTTATCCGCAGGTGGATTTTGGGGGTGTGACAGATTGGTATCAGAGCCATTGGTTATAGTGAACTTGGTTTTAAAAAGGGGAAAATCTTTTTGGAGAAAACCAGACTATAACCCGTGACTCGTGACGACACTACACTCCAAGTACAAGGCTCAACACTTTTGACCTCATAGCTCGGACCAGTGTTTACTTGTTTGCTTACTTTATGTTTCCTGTTTCGCTATACGTACTAGTATGCCTAACTAGTGAACGCCCACATACGATAGTGCATGTGATTGCACGTTAGCACACCAAAATGAATTCATGTACACATTCTCGTATCATGTGATTAATAGGGTGGTAATTCCCTAAACCTCCATGACTTACACTACTTGATACTCTTTGAAATCTACTCGAGTGTGGGGAACCATTTGACATGAGTTAAGAGGAGCTGAGATGAACATGCAAATCACAATATTATTGTGGGTGCACACATAATAATATAGTGGGGTGGATGTGAGTCCCAGTGAGGCTTAACAAGTGAAAAAGGGGTTCCATTTCGTTATTTGTATGATGAGAAACACAACAGTCCATAGGAGCCGTAGCAGTGATTGTCTCCTACTCGAACACGATCTTTTCACTTCTCACTGCACCCCTTTCGAACCTCGATGCTATCGAGTATTACCTGAACACCCATATGAACGCCTAGCGAACTGTGTAGAACATTAGGTGCTTGTACGAACATCCCCGGGATGGATGTTGAAACAACAATGATTGGTCTATATCCTTCTCACCTCTCTTCGCTTGCTGGAACTTAACGTGTTGACGTCTTAAATCCCGAAGTGCGATCACTCCTGCAACACTATCTCAACATACCGTGTATTAATCAATCAAGAGGATAGACGTAGTACCTTACTGGCTTCAGCATTTGAACGACCCTAGTCACCGACAACGAGCATCAGCGAATTGACTCCAATCGAACCCTTAACCCTAGTCAGCGGCTCATAGGAGCCAGCTCTTACGAATCAGTCGGGCCATAAGCGATGACAATTGACAATGGTGCGGAAACGCGTAACGGCCAGCTCAATAAGTACACCTTGGGACGCGGCACGGAAACGTGACAAGATGGACTTGTCAGTGAAGGATCGTAGCGCACCATTTCAAGCAACATTAGAAACAACAGTCGCGACAACATCAAGGTCAACAACATTGGAAATGATGCTCATGGAAGGGCATTTAGGGTTGACGCAGGCGACGCCAGGCATAGTAGCAACATGGTAGCTTGTATGGGTAGTTGTTTGCTTCATCTCTATTCTGCTTGACCCTGATACTTCTTAAAACCGAACCAGATGCGGAATCGACTGATGGCAAGTCAAGTAGAATCTCAAAAGTTCGTTAGGATGTAAACACGACCTTGTGGGACGAGTGTCCAATGTCGACCTTCCTTCTACCACACTCGGTGGTTACAACGCAGTAGTTAGTGTGAATTGGTTACCCAGGAATCACGCGAATATACCCAGTGAGGAGAAAACTTTGTGTGGAGGATCGGCATTTATTCTAGAGCATCAGAGTAGTTCAATAGTTAGCGCCATTCCAGCTGTGAAGGCCAGAAGTGTCTACAGAGGGATTACTCCGCTGTGTTAGCAACCGCTACGGATGTTAAGGCTAAGGAAAAGTGGAACGAGGATCCACCAGTTGTTCGTTGTTTCTCTCGGCGTGCTATCCGAGGAACATTCAGTTTTTCTTCCGAAAATTTGTTAGGCGGAATCTCAGTTTGACCTCACGCCTGAGGCAGCCCTGATTACTTGTACTTTTACCATTTTGCGCCAGGAAGGTCGCAAGATCTATCAAAGCAACTATAGGAACCGTTGGACAGGAGTTTTGTAGGGTCTAGTTCTTCGCTTTGGGGGAGCCCCACTTATCCTAGGGAAGATGAGCCTTTTCGTGTGTATACTGACTATTAAGAGCTCATCAAGGTGACAGCCCAAAACCGTTTGACTCGATCCTGTATTGACAACCTGTTGGCCAGTTACATGGGTCATGCTCCTATGTGAAGAATGAGTAGCGAACGAACTAACATCAGATGGAAGTCCAAAGGGAGGATGTTCCTAAAACGGCATAGTGAACGCAATAAGGCCATTTCCAGGAGACACCGGATGAATTATTCCATGACCTTTTGGGGTGAACAACCCACCGGCTGCTTATGGATCACACTGCAACTGTGTTTATCTAGTACGTTTTGAATCACTTCTAGGAGAAAGGGGCACCTTGAGCAACCCTTGTATTCCATTGTAGAGCTTCTAGGGGAGGAGCGTCTACGTGCGAAGTCTACCTAAGTATGACTTCAGGATTCGGGAAGTACACATTTTCTTTTTATCAAACAACGAAGTGGGAATACACATGGATCTCGCTAAGATCCATTTGGTTAGGAACTGATCAACATCAAAGATCCCTTCGAGGATACGGGAGTTTCTTGGTCCCACTAGATACTATCGCAGCTTAATCACAAGATTTTCGAAGGTCGCACAGCTTAAGTCTCGTTGGCACAGCAGGGTGTTGTGTTCGTGAAAGACCAAAACAGGAGGACGTCTTTTCAGCTTTCGAATCCCAACTTTGTAATGCACTGAGCATCATCTTCACCCTAGGGTACGGGTGATCTAGCGGTATACCATGATGCTTCGAATCAGGGTCCCAGTACACACGGATGCAACACGAGAAGGTTATTGCTTACGCCTCTCGACAACTTAGGACGCACGAAAGGAACTACACAACGCTTGATTTGGAACGGGGAGCAGTGATCTTCGCACTTAAGTTATGACGGCATTACCTATACGGAACCAAGTGCGCCATCTACACCGACCACAGAAGTTTAGAACACATATTCAAGCAGAAGGAACCGAATATGCGACAGCGACGATGGGTCGGACTGCTGAATGATTACGAGTGCTCTATCAGGTATCACCCGGGCAAGGCCAATGTAGTGGCAGACGTCCTCAGTCGGAAGGACACTACGCCTAAGCGCGTAAGAGCTTTACAACTCACAATCCATTCTAGTCTACCTTCGCAAATACGAGCTGCTCAGATAGAAGCACTGAAACCAGAGAACGTTAGAGCTGAAGCCCTACGCGGGTCAAGGCAACGCTTAGAACAGAAGGAAGACGGTGCTTATTATGTAACAGGACGCATTTAGGTCCCACTCTATGGCGACTTACGAGAACTTGCGATGGATGACGCGCACAAATCTCGCTACTCAGTACACCCTGGTTCGGAAAAGATGTACCACGATATTAAGACTACGTATTGGTGGCCTAGCATGAAGGCCCACATAGCAACTTACGTCAGCAAGTGTTTGACTTGTACGCGAGTCAAGACGGAATATCAGAAACCCTCAGGCCTACTCCAACAACCAGAGATATCACAATGGAAATGGGAGCAAATTTCCATGGATTTCGTTACTGGCCTACTTAGATCACAGCGCGGAAACGATACTATCTGGGTGATCGTGGAGCGACTCACGAAATCCGCACACTTCTTGGCAATCAAAGACAACAGATAAAATTCTCCACTCTGGCGAAGATACACCTCAAGGAAGTTGTTTTGAGGCACGGGGTGCCCACCTCTATCATCTCTGATCGAGATGCACGTTTTACTTCGGAACTGTGGCAAGCAATGCACAAGTCTTTTGGCTCACGTTTAGATATGAGCACAGCGTATCACCCACAGACGGACGGGCAGTCCGAACGCACTATGCAAACATTAAAAGACATGCTTCGCGCTTGTGTAAACGACTTTGGCAACAGCTGAGAAAGGCATCTGCCACTCGTGGAATTCTCGTATAATAACAGCTACCACACCAGCATTAAAACTGCTCCGTTTGAGGCATTGTACGGACGTAAATGCCGGTCACCTCTTTGTTGGGCAGAGGTGGGGGATGGTCAAATCACTGGTCCAGAACATGTGGTAGACACTACTGAGCGGATTGCTCAAATACGACAACGCATGGCGGCCGCTCGTGACCGTCAGAAGGCCTACGCCGATAAGGGCAGGAAACCACTTGAGCTCCAGGTTGGGGAGCGGGTATCACTCAAAGTTTCACCCTGGAAGGGTGTGGTTCGTTTTGGTAAACGAGGCAAACTCAACCCACGGTACGTTGGACCTTTTGAAATCCTTGAGAAAATAGGCAAGGTGGCCTACAGACTGAACTTACCAGCAGAACTCGGTGCAGTTCGCAACGTTTTCCATGTGTCGAATCTGAAGAAGTGTCTGTCAGATGAGACGCACGTAGTTCCTCTGAAGGAACTCACGATCGACGAACAGTTGAAATTCGTCGAAGAACCTGTCGAAATCACGGACCGGGATGTTAAGGTCCTCAAGAGCACTAGAATACCTTTTGTTCGAGTTCGTTGGAACTCACGTCGCGGCCCAGAGTTTACCTGGGAGCGGGAGGACCAGATGAAGTCCAAGTATCCCCAGTTATTCCCAAACGGAAACCCCAGCACTGAAGCTACAACCGAATTTCGGGACGAAATTCCAAACTAACGGGGAGATGATGTGACACCCCGTTAAAACACGCTAGCTTGGCAGTGGCTGCTTCAACTTTCGGGACGAAAGTTCTTAAAACTTGGGGATAATGTGACACTCGAGGTTTTTCCGAACGAACACCTTGTAATATTTTGTGTATGTAATTATTATTAAATGAAAACGTGATCTTTATTTGCTTATTGTGTGTTGAATGTACGTATTATATATAAATGTATGCGAGTCGAGACCATGACTCGCAACCGGGCGGTTGCGAGTGGGCCTTTGGGCCGTAACCGGCTTGGGCCGAAACCCCAAGCCCAAACCGAAACATCCCTTGGTATATATACCCCACCTTCCCCACTTTCCTTCACTTTACACAAACACACAAACACACACTCCTCCTATTTTTCTCTCAACTAGAAACCTTCAACAACAACACCACTCTTTTCGGTTCAAGCAAGGATCCCGGACAAGAAACTCGGTCAAGACTATCACTCGGACACTTCATCTTCTCTCATTTCCTTCCTTTCTTTCGGCTCATCCTCCTTCTTCACAACCGGTTAGTGTTGTTACTATGTGCATGAGATTTATGTTTGTTGTATGAACTAGAAATGCTTGGTTAGAATGATTATGCATGACTCTTAGGTTGATTTGTAAAGTTTGACAATATTTGGTAACATGTTTAAGAAAATGGTAGTTTAAGAATGATAATGCCTAACCATACTATGCTTCATTGTTTCCTTGTAAAATAATGATGTTAAACTTAAGATTTCGGATATAATGTATGTCTTGCATGTTGATCTTGCTAAAACATGTGATTTTGGTTCATAAATATATGATTATGTTGATATGAAAACCCTAGAAAATGATGAACATAAGATGAACTTGTTTGAATATGACTTGAAGATGTAAAAATGGCAAAGTTTGATCTATCTTTACTAGTAATCAGATTAGGAAAAAGTGTTAGTGAAACCTTATTGGTTGTTTCCTAATCTGGGTCTGAGTACATGGTACAATTTCGGACTGTTGCATCTGCATCATCACGTGTACGTGAAAGGGACAGCTTACGACTCGCAACCGCACCGTTGCGACTCGCAACCAAGGCAAGACAACTCGAGACCACGTAGTTGCGACTCGCAACCACTGCATGACTACTCGAAACCACAAGATTGCGACTCGAGACTACGTCAGTTGCGACTCGCAACCACAGCATGATGACTCGAGACCACGGTTACGACTCGCAACCATAACGTGACAAGCCGAAACCACCTGGTTGCGACTCGAGACCAGCTGGTTGCGAGTGGGCTGTTCATTTTGGTTATTGGGCCCATATGTGTATAACTTGGGCTATCTGTTGACTGGATTATGTGTTGCTGTGACTGCTTAATTGTTTAGGCCGGCCCAATAACCCAACGACTGTTTATTTATATGTGTGTTACGTGCCAAGTATGTGTTTTACGTGAATGCTTGTATACCGAACCTGACCTATACCAGTAACCATGTTAGGACGTGGTGACCAACGTGATTGACAAGTAACCTAAACCTACCGAGCAACCCAAGGTGAGTTCACAACTTAAAAGCATGCGTCCCGGTGGTTTGGGACACGAGACTAACAACCCTATCCCCTGGTAAAAGGGGATACCATTTACATACTTTCCCTGGTTATTGGGAACAAAACTTACTTTTCCTTCCCTGGTATTGGGAAACCTTTTGGACAATCCTATCCCCTGGTAAAAGGGGATACCATTTACATACCTTCCCTAGTTATTGGGAACGAAACTTACTTTTCCTTCCCGGGTATTGGGAAACCTTTTGGTTAATTACTGTTTATACGGATTGCAACTAACGGCACTAAACGAAACTCTATCACTCAAGTCCCTACTACAAATACCGATTAGTCGCCGGGTTAGGCGAACGGGTTATTAGTTGATAGCGCTATTTAGGTGTTTACCAGCCTCACACCGTGCCCTGGTTTGGGACGGGCGTGAACTAATAGACTCAGAAATCCGTCAATGATGATAGAACATTGACATCGGGGCATCCTGCGGATACGCAACGGTTACCTAGTGTTCGGTATTGGAAAAACAGTTTAGTCGCTAACTTTTGGGGTAGCTCCCCAGGGCATGTATAAACGGGTAAATTAACCGGTGAAACAAGTTTTTGGTAATTAAAACTGGACAACTAGTGAACTCACTCAGCATTATTGTTGACCCCTTACTGCATGCTTTGCAGGTAACCAATGATTCAGGAGCTGCTGCTTGGGGATGTGTAGTGTTCGTCAAACCCGTGTGTTGGGACAACTGTTTTGATCAATGAACTGTCTTTAAAACTGTTTTGGTTTATGCTTCCGCTGTTTTGTTAAACCAATTACCGAGTCTAAACTCTAATGTTGTTAATTACTTCGGATATTAAATATTTCTACTATTAATTTAATGCTCAGTATAATTGGTGGCTGGATCCTGGTCAGTCACGCCCCCGAAGCGGGCGTTATCCGCAGGTGGATTTTGGGGGTGTGACACCAATGATCCGTATACAAAGAGTAAGGCCCGAATGGGCTTGTGCGATCGGTCGAGAGTTGTGCGTTTTGGGCTCGTTTATTGCCAAACATTTAATACACATAACATATAATCATAACATTATCAATAACATTCAATTAATAAAGTTCACGTAATTACATAACATTGCACAAAGATAGGTTCGGAATACGAGTTGTCACATTATCCCCAACTTGAGAGAAATTTCGTCCCGAAATTTGGTACGTACTCACTGAGGAAGCTAGTTAAGTTACATGGTTTTCCTGGGGTGTCACATCCTCCCCCCGTTGATCTGGAATTTCGTCCCGAAATTCCGTGGTAGCTTCAGCCTCAGTAGTGGTTGTACTGTGTGCGAACAATTGGGGATACTTTTCTTTCATTTGGTCTTCTCGTTCCCAGGTGAACTCTGGGCCACGACGGGAGTTCCAACGAACTCGAACAAGAGGTATTCTAGTGTGCTTGAGGACCTTAACATCCTGGTCCGTGATTTCAACAGGTTCCTCGACGAATCGCAACTGTTCATCGATAGTGAGCTCCTTCAAAGGAACTATGAGGGTCTCATCTGACAGACATTTCTTCAGATTCGACACGTGGAAAACGTTGTGATCTGCACCGAGTTCTGCTGGTAGGTTCAGTCTGTAGGCTACTTTGCCTATTCTTTCTATGATTTCGAACGGTCCGACATACCGCGGATTGAGTTTGCCCCTTTTGCCAAAACGAACCACACCCTTCTAGGGTGAGACTTTAAGTAGCACTCGATCCCCAACTTGGAACTCGAGTGGTTTCCTGCGCTTATCAGCGTAACTTTTCTGATGGTCATGAGCCGCCGCCATGCGTTGCCGTATCTGTGCAATCCGTTCAGTAGCATCAACTACCATTTCTGGACCTGTGATTTGACTATCCCCCACCTCTGCCCAACAGAGAGGTGACCGGCATTTACGTCCGTACAATGCCTCGAATGGAGCGGCTTGAATGCTGGTGTGGTAACTGTTATTGTATGAAAACTCCACTAAAGGGAGGTGCTTTTCCCAGCTGTTGCCAAAATCAATAACACATGCCCGAAGCATGTCTTCTAGGGTTTGAATCGTGCGCTCAGACTGCCCATCCGTCTGAGGGTGATAAGTTGTGCTCATGTCTAGCCGTGAGCCGAAAGATTTGTGCATTGCTTGCCACAGTTCTGAAGTGAATCGTGCATCACGATCCGAAATAATAGAGGTTGGCACTCCGTGCCTTGAAACAACTTCCTTCAAGTAAATGTCTGCTAATGTAGAGAACTTGTCAGTTTCCTTGATAGCCAAGAAGTGAGCAGACTTTGTGAGTCGATCCACGATAACCCAAATAGTATCGTTCCCACGCTGGGATCTAGGCAGGCCAGTAACAAAATCTATGGAAATTTCCTCCCATTTCCATTGTGGTATTTTTGGTTGCTGAAGTAGGCCTGATGGTTTCTGGTATTCCGTCTTGACTCTCGCACAGGTCAAACACTTGCCAACGTAAGTTGCAATGCGGGCCTTCATGCTAGGCCACCAATACGTAGTTCTAAGGTCGTGGTACATCTTTTCTGAACCAGGATGTACTGAGTAGCGAGACCTATGAGCTTCATCCATTACAAGCTCGCGTAAATTTCCATAATGTGGGACCCAAATTTGTCCCGTTACATAGTAGACGCCCTCTTCCTTTTGTTCCAATCGCTGCCTTGAGCCGCGTAGGGCTTCAGCCCTGACGTTTTCTGGTTTCAATGTTTCTACCTGATCATCTCGTATCTGTGCAGGAAGACTAGACTGAATAGTGAGCTGCAATGCTCGTACGCGTCTTGGCGTAGTGTCTTTTCGACTGAGGGCATCAGCCACAACATTGGCTTTGCCTGGATGGTACTTGATGGCGCATTCGTAATCGTTAAGTAGTTCAACCCATCGACGTTCACGCATGTTCAATTCCTTCTGCTTGAAGATATGCTCGAGACTCCTGTGATCGGTGTAGATAGTGCACTTGGTACCGTACAGGTAGTGTCGCCATATCTTGAGCACGAAAACAACAGCTCCCAACTCTAAATCGTGCGTCGTGTAGTTCTGTTCGTGAACCTTGAGTTGGCGCGAAGCGTAAGCAATAACTTTATCCCGTTGCATCAATACACAACCAAGCCCCTGTATCGATGCGTCACAATAGACCACAAAATCGTCTGTGCCCTCTGGCAATGAGAGGATAGGTGCACTGCAAAGTCTGTCCTTTAAGTGTTGAAAAGCGGTTTCCTGAGTATTGCCCCAACGATAGGTGACACCCTTCTGTGTCAGTAGTGTAAGTGGCTGTGAAATCTTTGAGAAGTCTTTAATGAATCGTCTGTAATAACCCGCCAAACCCAAGAATTGGCGTATTTCCGTTGGCGTACGTGGTGCAGGCCAGTTCCCGATCCAATCTACCTTGGATGGATCAACATGGATCCCATCCTTGTTTACCACGTGGCCTAGAAAATGGACTTCACGAAGCCAGAAGTCACATTTCGAAAACTTGGCGTACAATTGCTCTGTTTGAAGGAGCTTCAAAATAATTCGTAAATGCTGCTCGTGTTCCTCCTGACTCTTGGAATAGATCAGGATGTCATCGATGAAGACAATGACAAACTTGTCTAGGTAGGGTTTGCATACCCTGTTCATAAGATCCATGAAGACTGCAGGCGCGTTCGTTAGCCCGAATGGCATAACTAGAAACTCGTAGTGGCCGTAGCGAGTTATGAATGCTGTTTTGGAGACGTCCTCATCCCAACCTCTCAGCTGATGGTAACCTGACGTTAAGTCTATCTTGGAGTAGTAGCTCGACTCTTGCAACTGGTCGAATAAGTCGTCAATACGTGGAAGAGGATAGCGATTCTTCACTGTCACCTTGTTGAGTTCGCGATAATCAATGCATATGCGGAAGGTACCGTCCTTCTTTTTCACAAATAATACTGGAGCTCCCCAGGGCGAAGAGCTAGGTCGGATAAATCCCTTATCCAAGAGTTCTTGTAGCTGTGTCGATAGTTCTTCCAATTCTGATGGAGCTAAGCGATACGGTGCACGTGCTATCGGTGCTGCTCCTGGAGCTAGTTCAATCTGGAATTCGACCTGGCGATGGGGCGGTAGCCCAGGTAAGTCTTCAGGAAACACCTGAGGAAAGTCGCGTACAATTGGAATATCTTCCAATTTCTTTTCTTTCGCTGACGCATCGGTAACAAGTGCCAGAATGGCAGTGTGGCCCTTACGCAAACACTTCTGGGCCTTTAGAAAGGAGATGATGCCTACCACAGCACCACTCTTGTCGCCTTGAACTTCGAGAGGTTCTTTACCAGAACGGGGAATACGAACGATCTTCTCCTTACATAGGATCTCTGCGTGATGTTGAGATAACCAGTCCATTCCAATGACGATGTCGAAACTACCCAGAGCTATGGGAATGAGATCGATAGAGAAAGTCTGACCAACGAGGATAAGATTACAACCCTGAACTATGTGTGTGGCCTCTAGACATTTACCGTTAGCTAACTCTACGACATGGTTGGTGTTTAAGGGAGTTGGTGCACGTTTTAACATTTGGCTAACTTTCAAAGACATATAACTTGTATACGCACCCGAATCAAACAAAACAGTAACATAAAAGTCGTCGAGGAGAAACTTACCCATTACCACGTTGGGATCATTCCTTGCTTCTCCCTGCCCCAGCACAAATACACGACCCCTAGCTTCATTGCCATTATTGTTTCCACCGTTGTTGTTACCATTTCCCTGATTGTTGTTGTTGCGATTTTGGTTCAACTGGGGGCAATCCCGCTTGAAGTGGCCTTCAGCACCACACTGAAAGCATCCCATGTTGCCTCGCTGTTGCTGCTGCTGCTGGTTTTGAGGAGCTGGTGGTTGTTGTTGGTTCTGATTCGCAGGTCGTGAGCTCCTGCAATCTTTAGCTTCATGCCCTATCTTGAGACATCTCTGACAGCGGCCCTTACGGCACTGACCACTGTGGTGTCTGTTGCACCTGTTACACAGTGGGTGAATTCCCCGATATCCACCCTGCCCCTGACCACCAGAAGTTTGCTGACCCGGGCTCTGTTAATCACTATTCTTGCGCTGTTGTTGTGCTTGAGACTGAACGGTAGCTGAACCCTTGCTGGAATCCCCATCCCATTTCCGCTTGTTGTCATTGGGGATAGCAGGAGTAGCAGAAGTGGTAGCGGTAGCAGTAGCGCTGATGCGCTTAGGCAGCCTGTTCTGTTCCCCTGCCTGATATGTGAAGGGATGAGCAAGACGCTGAATATCCTGAATGTTATTAAGGTTAGCCGATGTCACATGGCTCTGAATTTCTGGTGCTAACCCCTTGAGGTACAACTCAATGCGCTTGACTGGAGGGTCCACCATGGTTGGACACAAGATGGCCAGCTCGTTTAACCATTTCGTATAAGCTTCAATTTCCGATCCTGTCATTTTCAGATGATAGAGCTCCACTTCCAACTTGTGGATGTCATCACGTGTGCAGTATTCCCGTTTGATGAGTTCCTTGAAATCGTTCCAAGGGGTGGCGTTAGCTGCTGCCAACCCTAAAATCTGAACTTGCGCGTTCCACCAAGTTAGCGCAATTCCTTCCAGAGTACCAGTGGCGTACTTCACCCTGCGAGCCTCAGGGCATTCACACATTTCAATCACCGACTCGAGCTTCTCAAACCAATGGAGGAGTCCCACTGCTCCTTCAGTGCCACTAAATGTGCTTGGACGACAGTCCATGAAGTTCTTGAAAGTGCAAACAGGTTGCTGAGCGTTTGGACAGTTCCATGTTTATTTTATAGAATGCCTTACGAATTTCTAGTATATAGTTTAATGTTGCATGGTGTATTATTGACTAATGGTTGGGTTGTACGTGGTGTCCACAGGTATCGCCCGGGTGCCTCTACCATCATCAAAGTGAAGCGGACTTAGCTCGAGTTGGTGAAGGATTGTACGGGGTAGAACAGTCACGTAGTTTGTTTTAAATAGGTCATGAAGTCATGATATAATTAACATTGTGAATGTATTACAAGATGTAATTGGGTCTTCATGTAGTTAATATGACGTTTCAAGAACGGAATTTTTGGGCTCGTATTTTCCGCTGTGTCGTATTTAAGTTCTTACAAGTTGGTCATACAGGGAATCATTCATCATACGAACGGGTCATGCCCGAATTTTGTTAAATAAAAGTATGATAATATCACATTTCGGAATGTGAAATTTGGGTGTTACAAAAAAAAATAACATTATTTAATATAAAAAAATATGACTACGTATTTAAAGATACAAACTTTTATTTAACATTACATTTTCTAAATCATATTTGTTATTACTCATTTTCATATAAATGTTATATTAGTTACATTTATATACCTTTTTTAATATCTTTTATTTTATAAATATCATTTTTCAAAAATCTTATATTTTTAAAGTATATAAATTTATAAAGTTTCCTTTTATTATTTGAGTAATTTCCTTCCAAACTTATATTTGTCGTTTAATGAACCATATTGGGCTTCAATGTATAAAAATGGTCAATCAATAGATCATATATGTCTTAATAGACTATATTGGGCCTTAGTGGGTAAATACGAACAATAGTAGATTATAGATGTCTTAATGGACCATATTGAGCCTTATGAGATCACAATATAAAATCTAGGGGTGTGCAAAAAACCAAATTAACTGAACCATAACCGAATTAACCGCCAATATCGAACCGAAAAAACTGAACCAAATAAAAAACCGGTGGGCCGGTTAATGGTTTTTTTTGAAAACCAAAAGTAGCGGGTCGGTTGTGGTTATCATTTTTTCCATACCCACCATAACCGAACCGAACCGACATGTATTAAATCTTTGTAGGATTTAGGACTTTTCACCATATTTTTAATATTTGATGTTTTTTACTGAAGTTTTTTAGTACTTATGGGTTTTTCATATCATTTTGTGGTTTTGGTTGAATGTTTATTTGAATTTATGGAATGAATCATATCACTTTATATGAATATTCAATAATAATTGGTATTAATATTATAGATTATATGTATTTTTAATACTATGTAATATGCTAATATATACAAATATGCAATAACAATTTATTCTATGTTAAAACAAAATAAGCTATTTTTAGCTAAGCTAAATACATGGTTAACCACCCATAACCGACCCGCTATAACCATAAAAACCAAATAACCATAACCACCATAACTGATCGGTTATGTTATGGTTATCCAGTAACCGACATCGCGGTTATGATTATGGTTTTTGGTCAAAACCGACCCAAACTGACCCATGCACACCCCTAATAAAATATTAGATAATACATGTCTTAATGAACCATACTGTGCCTTAATGGATCACAATGGACAACAATATATCCTATATGTATTAATCGACCATATTGGGCCTACTGGGCCTTAATCGATCATATTAGCCAATAGTAGATCATGCATGTCTTAATGGACCATATTAGGCCTTAATACATCACAATGGATAATAGTAGATCATACATGTCTTAATCGACCATATTCGGCCTTAATAGATCACAATGGCCATTAGTAGATCGTACATGTCTGTCTTAATGGACCATACTGTGCCTTAATGGATCATAATGAACAATAATACATCATATGTGTCTTAATTTACCAAACTGGGTCTTAATGAATCATGATGGACAATAGTAGATCATATTTGCCTTTCAAAAAAAAGTAGATCATATTTGTCTCAATGGAACATATTGGGCCTTAATGAATCACAATAGACAATAACAGATCATGTCTTAATGGATCATATTGGGCCTTAATGAATCACAAGGGAGAATAGTAGATCATATAGAAGTTAACGGACCATACTGGGCCTTAATGAATCACAATGGAAAATAGTATATCATATATGTTTAATGGACTATATTGGACCTTGATAAATCACAACGGACAATAGTAGATTATATTTGTCTTAATGGATCAAAATAGACAATTGTATATCATATATGACTTAATGAACCATAGTGGGCCTTAATGGATCACAATGGATAACAATGAACAGTAGTATATCATATTGTCTTAATGGACCATATTGGTCTTTAATGGATCACAATGTGCAATAATAGATCATATATGTCTTAATGGGCCATATTGGGCATTCGTAGATCAAAGTGAAACATCGTAGAACATATATGTCTTAATGGACCATATTGAAGATTAATGGTTCTCAAAAGCTAATAGTAAATTATACGTGTCTTGGTTAATATTAGTTGTTTCAATAAGTTATTTTTGTATGGTTAATATTAAAAGTTATAATTTACCTTTTTACACAATATTAAATTTATATATCTTTTACAAAAAGTTTTTACCCAATATGTATTAATTTTCCTCCTTTTTAAAATTTTAGATTTTCACATCTAAATTTCTATCTCCCTCCTATCTCCATTCTAAACCCTAATTCCCTCCCTCCCCAATTGCAAAACACTTTCACAAATCCACCTCCAATTTCCCAACCAGTCCTGCCGCAAAATACTACATCTTCACAAATAAAGTTTTTCATCTGATTTCACAAATCCACCTCCAATTTCCCAACCAGACCTGCCGCAAAATACTACATCTTCACAAATAAAGTTTTTCATCTGATTCCTTCTAAAGTTAGTGCTAGTGGTCTCCTTTCTTGAAAATTCGTGCAATGGATCCATCTGAAGGATTGATTCTCCCTCCGATTCAACCAGTTAACGAGGTGAACATCGTGTATTCTTTAAATCCCCATCGTGTATTCCCTAAATCTCCATGTAGCGGCTCAGATGTTGAAGCCATTTGTTTTTATTCTCAACGGATTTCAGCCTCAATATATGATTTAGAGGAGTGTGAAGCTGCTATGCTTTGAGAGGCTATACGACTTCGGCGGTGGTTGTAGGAGATAACTCCATCCAGCGGTGGTTGCAGGAGAGAAATCCGACTGGCGGTGTCATCAGAACCTCTTGTTTCTCGATTAAAACACTTGAATAAGCCGCAAATGGAGGTTAAGAGGTTGTGCGACATCGTTTCCGGTGCTCTGGTGCAGAGACCTTCAGTTTGAGGGTTCATACGGTTGTTGCTTAGAAATCTGTTTATTGGCTTCTGTTTCTGGTAAATCTGCACTATATAATGAATATTATTGTTTATTTTTATGAGATCTATGTTATTGCAATTAATAAGTGTTAGTTTTATCCTTTTAGGTTGTTTCTGGGCGTTTTAAGTTGTTACGTGAATTAGAGAAGTTATTGTTGTGTTCATTGTTTTATTTTGTTTGATGAGTGCATCTCGATTCATAAAGTGTGTGACAGTCGGCATTGGAGCTGTTGGAAAGACCTGTATGCTCATTACTTACATCTGTGATTGCTAATGTTGGTGCATATGTCTGTCGAATTCGTCTTGTATCGAGTCTTGTATTAGATTGAATAGATCAGGGCACGTAAAACGAGAAAATAGTGTTTATCGCATTTCGCACGAAATGAATTGGTAGCCATTTCGCACGAAATGACTTGGTCATTTCGTACGAAATAGGCTGGCTATTTCGTTTGAGTGTTTTCGTACGAAATCACTATTTCGTTTGTGTTGTTTCGTGCAAAATCACCATGCCTATAAATACCTGTCATGCCTTGTCATTTGTAACTTTCCGGTTTCAGTACCGAACTGCTGCCGAAGTGTCTACTCGCTGTAAAACATTGTTATATCAATCAAAAGACAGTTTAAAGTGAATTTCTAGCTGAATCAACTTGATACGTCTGTTTTCGCCTTTCGTATTGAGCAAAAACTCTTCTGAACGACTCGTTTGGTTGTGAAAACGATCCTACAAGTGGTATCAGAGCTCGGGAGGAAGAGTTCTTACCGATTCAGCTCAAAATTCTGATTTCTACACCTTCTTTTCGAAATTAACAAGTTTTCACGGTCAAAATGAATTGATTTTTACACATGTTATGCAAAACTGTGTTTTAACAAAGCCTTGAAAGTTTCAGACTTAAAATCGAACTAAAACCTGATCAATTTGACAAAAACATGACCGAGATGATGACATCAGCAACATTTCGCACGAAATGAGTTTTTCATTTCGCACGGAATAGCATATTCACATTCGTTTCGCACGAAATCACATTAGATTATCCTATTTCGCACGAAATCACCTACTTCTATTGAAAGTGTGTTATTTCGCACGAAATCAGTCATTCCGCATCAGATTGGTTATTTCGTTTGAACAGGGTCATTTCGTGTGAAGAAGTTCATTCCGCACCAAAGTTCTTTTCGTTTGAATTGTGCTATTTCGTTTGAAAGATTAAGTTTGTGAAATTTTGAAACCGAATCATGGAAGAGGAATTCTACAACGCATTTGCTACTCCTATCACTATTGCACAGAACACAATGTTAGAAAATGAAACGGGCACCATGCAAAAACCGCCAAAGCTCATGAATATCGAGGAGTATAAAGGATGGGGGGAACGATTTAAGAAATGGGTTCAAGCAAATTACTTGGATGCTTGGGAATGTGTTGAAACAAAATATGTTAGACCGATGAATGATGATGAGGAGGTTATTGCAATTAAAATCTTAGTGCAGAAGAGAAAAAGAAATACAAAGATGAAAAGATGATGACTAGTTTATTGCATCAAGCTGTGAAAGAAGATATCTTGGTTTTATTGCAACACAATGGAACGACATATTCTATCTGGAAAGCATTAAAATCAATGTTTGTTGGAAGTAAAGAGATGATTAAGAACAAAAAAGTCACTTTTGAAAAAAGAGTTTGATTTATTTTGCGGTTTGAGAACTGAAAGTACTAAGCAGATCATCGAAAGATATTGCAATCTGCTAGTTAACATGAAGAGGGTGAGCATCACAAAAGATAATGAAGAATTGATTGAGAAGTTGGCCGATGCATTGCCACATGAAACCTGGGGCACATATCGTATGATGTTTAGAAATAAGAAAGATTTTGGGAATCTAACACTGAGTAAGTTTATTGAAAAACTTGAAGCTCAAGAGATGGAACAAAGGAAGATCTCTAGAATGAAGGATTTTGATGGTGAACAAGATATTGGTTTATATTACAAAGGAGGTATCAGTGATAAGACCAACATGTCACCAAAGATTGAAACTGCATTCAATGCTAAAAATTCTTCTGGAGGATCATCTAAAGGATCAGACAACAAAATGAGTTTTTCTTCATATCCATCATGTCACACCCCCAAAATACCCCAGGCGGGAACGCCGCGGAATGTGTGACGCATCAGAGTTCGAGCCACCAATCACATTGAACCAATGATGAATATTTAAATAAAACATGTCATTAATTACCAATAGTAAATGTCAATCATAAGATTAAATCAAAAGAGTTGTGTAGCGGAAGCATATAATAAATCGTTTAACAACCGTATCATAATAAATGTTCAAAACCAAAGTATCAAATGTATATTATTCCATGAGCTTCGATCCATGACCACTCCAGCACTCCCAGATAGCAAGTCCATGACACGAATCCTAACGACCTGCAAGCATACAGACAAGTGTGTCAGACGACGCTGGTGAGTTCAAAGTTTTATCAACGCGTTTAGTTACCAGATGTGTGTTTACAATAGTTCAACGTTTAGTTTTGATGTTGTTATTACTCGATTACCGTATGTGGCGTCTAGATGTGAATGCCCAACCCCAATGCCTCCATTTAGGCATTGGTCATGATGTCAAGGTATCAAAAACCTTGAATAGATGTAAGGGGTCTTATATGTACACGATGTGAATGCCCAACCCCAATGCCTCTAACTACGCATTGGTCATGAAGTCCAGGTAATTAGTTCACGCCCGTCCTTTCGGCCCGGTGTGAGGGTGCCAAACCTAATAGTGCTATCAACTAAATACCTCGTTGCTTCTTCAGCAACACGGTAGATGTATGGGGTCTTACATGATTTATACAGTGTTTAATAACCAACATCCCAAATTGACAGTTTACCCAGTATTCCCTTTAAAAACGTTTACCAGAAGTCACAAACCACCGGGACGCATGCTTAGAAAAGTGTAGTGAACTCAGCTTGATTTGCTCGGTATGTTACAGTAAGTGCTCACAAACAATCAGTCAAGTCCTAGAGTATTCACGTATATATATATATAATCAGTTTGAATTCATGAAGTTCACACATGTATATACACTCACATTGGATACAAATTACTGAATACCAAGTAGCACGTAACACGTATTCTAAATCATACAAATCATGTGTATCACTTAACGACAGTTAGTAAATTCAGTCAACTTCAAACAGAGTTCAGTCAAGACACTTGTGCTGATTAATACCCCGACGAAACCCACTTGTTTCGTCGGGCACACCCTTCGACGAAACACCTACGTTCCGTCACTTATAACCTTTGGCGAAACGCTTTCCGTTTCGTCGTGACATGCCTCGACGAATCATGCTTTTGTTTCGTCGTACATCGTTTCGTCGGACATGCGTTTCGTCTACTCGTATCAGTTACGTCGTGTGTTTAACAGTTACAACCAAGTTAATCGAAACCCTAGCTGCCGTCATAAAAGTTATACAATCTTTCAGTAGTTCACCTATTTCATGGATTAACAAATCATCATGCAACCATTGATACATTACCAACGTCATTCAACCATTATCGTTCATATGAGAAAATGCTAACCAAATCATATCCCGACAATCTGCTTCTAACATGAACCCTAGATCATGAGACAACCTTAAATCACAACATGTGCGGATCCAATGATCATGTTCCTTTTAACCGTAACACCAATAACATACCAAGCCAACAAAATACACCGTAAAAACATTCATGATTAACATCACATGTCGATTACTAATCCTAGTTAAACACATAAGAACATTAATCAATACATATCAATACGATGGAATTTTCACTAACCGATTCGAGATGCTCAAGCAATGATTCGGATGATGGTGAACGATGGTTGCCGTTAATAGGGGAAAGCTCTAGGGTTTTCTTAATTTGTCAAAGATCGTTACTAATAACAGGATGCTCGTATAAATAACACATGAAACGGGTTGGGCCTGACATGGGCCTCGGCGAACCGACACCCGGCGAATCGCCCAGTTTCGTCGACGAAACGCACTCCGTTTCGTCAACCCAGCTGATGACGAATCTGGATGTTTCGTCGGACCGGTTTGCGATTTAGAAAGTTTGTGTTTTCCACAGTTTCATGACATAACACTTAACCACTTTTACATATCACTATCACAATTCACTTTAACATATTTCAACGTATATCGTTACAAAACGAACAAGTCGTGCAAACAATTAACATAACAACAGTTAATCAAATAATAAATACAAAAATAGAATGTCGGAAACCCGAGTTGTCACATCATCCCCAACTTGAAAGAAATTTCGTCCCGAAATTTGACAAGTCATCCAAACTAGTAAGGCGGTAACTCAGGATGACTGTGGATTTTCCACGGGTGCCACATCATCCCCAACTTGAATGGGAATTTCTTCCCGAAATTCGCTAGTTACATTAGGTCTAGAATTGCCCGGCTTGGTCTTGTCTCACCCCCAAAATACCCTAGGCGGGAACGCCGCGGAATGTGTGACGCATCAGAGTTCGAGCCACCAATCACATTGAACCAATGATGAATATTTAAATAAAACATGTAATTAATTACCAATAGTAAATGTCAATCATAAGATTAAATCAAAAGAGTTGTGTAGCGGAAGCATATAATAAATCGTTTAACAACCGTATCATAATAAATGTTCAAAACCAAAGTATCAAATGTATATTATTCCATGAGCTTCGATCCATGACCACTCCAGCACTCCCAGATAGCAAGTCCATGACACGAATCCTAACGACCTGCAAGCATGCAGACAAGTGTGTCAGACGACGCTGGAGAGTTCAAAGTTTTATCAACGCGTTTAGTTACCAGATGTGTGTTTACAATAGTTCAACGTTTAGTTTTGATGTTGTTATTACTCGATTACCGTATGTGGCGTCTAGATGTGAATGCCCAACCCCAATGCCTCCATTTAGGCATTGGTCATGATGTCAAGGTATCAAACAACCTTGAATAGATGTAAGGGGTCTTATATGTACACGATGTGAATGCCCAACCCCAATGCCTCTAACTAGGCATTGGTCATGAAGTCCAGGTAATTAGTTCACGCCCGTCCTTTCGGCCCGGTGTGAGGGTGCCAAACCTAATAGCGCTATCAACTAAATACCTCGTTGCTTCTTCAGCAACACGGTAGATGTATGGGGTCTTACATGATTTATACAGTGTTTAATAACCAACATCCCAAATAGACAGTTTACCCAATATTTGTCACGGCCCCCGACCCGGTTTGACCCGTTTCAGGAGCCGCGGAACAGAAATCCTGCGGTATTTTAATTTAGGCGACAGCGGAAGTCTTTTAAAACAGGATCTTTAGTATTTAAAACTGCTCATTATATAATTTAGGGATAAAACCCAGTAATTTACAATAATGTGATTTCAATGGAAATCTTTATTTTTAAAACATGTTCCTTTATTTATTTACACTGAGCCACTTTTCTAAGCTGGTAGTGCTTCCTGGCACTTTTCTTTGCTCACAACAGATTACCTGAAACATGTTTGAAAAAGGTTTTGTCAGCGGGGAAATACTGAGTGAGTTCATTCAGTTTTTAGGAAATGACCCATAGTTATAAATTACAGCATAAGAGCGATTACAATGGTTCATATCTTATTTTTATCTGGCTTTCTGCCACAATGGTGACAAGTCACAATGGTGACGATGGTCATACCACTTATTAGGTTAATGAACTCTAATAGTGACGTTTCTCCCTAGTAGGTCAATGAACCTAACTGGGAGAAATAGTAATGTGCACAATACCCCACTAACCAATAAATCAAGATATCCACGACTTAGTCCCTGTAATTATAACACTTTGAAAATAATTTGGAGTATTGTAAAATAGTTGATAAAAAGAAGAATGACTCACATTGCAGTTTTAACGAGCAGTGTATAAGCCTACTGATTAGCCTTGATTATTTCTAATTTAACAATAATGCACACAAAACAGGATTAGTGATCAATACAGCAGTTACGATAATTCCCCGAGATCAATTTTGACAATGAATGTCCAAGTGCAATACTTCGGCTCATTTATCAAAATGACAAACGATAAAGTATAGTACTTCAACTCGTATATCGAATTATCGACAACGACAAAGTACAATGCTTCGGCTCATTATCGAATTATCGACAACGATAAAGCATAGCCCAATGTGGGCGGCACTTAGACATTCTTTGAATGTATTGATTCCGGAAACTGAATCGTAATAGCGATCGAGTAATTACCCTGTTCTGCGGCAGCGATTCGATAATTGTGTGTGTGTGTTGGACTGTTTTGCTTATAACTCGACCTACATAACTCCGATTTTCGTCGTTCAAGTGCCAAAATTCAAGTCCCAACCCCTGCTATTTATACTGAAATTTTGACACCGTCGCGTAGCGCGAGGGGGTGCCCCCTTAGGCGTCGCGCTACGCGAGTGACCACCCTATTTTCATAGAGTAGCCCTTCGTGCGTGTAGGCTTGCTGTGTTGTCAGTTTCTTAAAATTCGATTTTTACAATTAGTTATGAAGATAATCGTTGGCTAGGGTTTATCCCCCCCTGAGTTTTAGGGGCCCTGATCCTGATTCTGAAAATTCTGAAAATTTTAGGGTTTGTGTAGAATCACTTGGGTGTCTCAATTAGGGTTTCCTTAATAGCTAATTAATATTCTAATTATTAATTTTAATGAGAGTTGTTACATCCTCCCCACCTTAAGAAAATCTCGTCCTCGAGATTTACTAAAATAGATGAGAGTATTTTTACTTCATCTCTGATTCCAGTTCCCAAGTGTACTCTTGTTCTCTTCTGGATTCCCATTGGACTTTCATTAACACTAGTTGTTTGTTTTTGAGAAACTTAATCTTCCGATCTTCTATTTGTAGGGGTTTCTCTGTCATTTATCTCTATATCTTGAAGAGGTACTACCAAGGATTTGCCTGATAGACGTTTCTTAAGATTGGATACATGAAACACATCATGTACTTCAGTTAATTCTTCTGGTAGTTGTAAATGATAAGCTACTGGTCCTATGCGTTGGTTTATTGGAAATGGTCCTACGTATAAGAGACTTAGCTTCTTCTCTTACCGAATTTATAAATTCCTTTCCAAGGAAATACTTTCAATAGCATTTTGTCTCCAACTCGGACTTCGACGGTTTTTGTTTATTATTTGTATAGTTCTTCTAACCGTCTTCAGCCTTTCCTTCGTGATACTGAATATCACAGTTGTAATCACTGAGGATTTCCTTTTTCTTATGTTTAATTCTTGTTGCTCAAATATGTATCTTAAATTCTTATGACCCATATGGATAGTAAGCTTGCTTAGATAATATTTCCTAATCTTAAGGATAACTTGTGGTTTCTAATTTTTAGGCTTACAAGTGGTAAGGCTTTCTTCGTGCTTTTGCGATTGCCTTGATGCATACACAATTACCTTTTTGGGTCGCATTACCATATATCCAAATTTTAACTTTGAAGCATTACCGTATACTTTAAAATCTTCTGTTCCTTCTGGTAAGGCTAGCTAGAGGCTTCTTTTTGTTTGGGTTCTTATTTATAATTAACTGTGTTAACTTAGTTAAGGATGTATCTATCTAAGAGAATCCTTAATAAACTGCCTATAGTATCCGGCTAATTTTACAAAATTCCTACTTTTCATTTAAAGATTGCGAACTCTTCCATTGTTATCTTAGCAGGATCTAAGTGAATATCTTCATGATTTATCATGTGACCTTACATGGTTTATTTCCTATAATCATAAATACTTCTCCGGCGGTTACCTGGATTTTCTATAAAGTTCTTATCACAGAGAATTCAAGTAGGGTTGGCTACTAACCAATCTATTTCTAACACAACATTAAACTTGGCTAATTTCATAGGAATTAGGTTAGCGAAGAATTATATGACCTGAGAGTTATATTTTCCTTTTTGCATGTTTTGACTGTAAAGGTTTGTCTGAGAATGAGGTATTTATAAAACTTTGGTGTGCATCAGATTCAGTTAATACTTTTGTGTAAACGTTATAACCTAGGACGTACCGGCTATTACATCTGGAATGAGCTCTGTTTCCTGAGCAGTCAATTGAAAGGCTCTTGCATTCCTTTTTGCTTCTTCTGCAGGTTTGGCTTTAGTGTCAGATGGTTTGTTCAGTTTTGGACAATTTGGCCTAAGATGTCCAGTTTCTCCACAGTTGTAACAAACTGAAAATTTCTTCCTCCTGCAGTCTTCTTCCTGATGCCCCGGAATTTTGCAAAAATTGCAGTATCCTTTGCATCTTCCAAAATGCTTTCTTTTGCAAAAATTGCAAAATGAACTAGTAGAAGATTGCCCATTCCCTCCTTTCTTAAAATCGTTATGGTTATCCGAACGGATTACCTGGGTAATCTTTTGGGCTACTTCCTTCCTTCTATTTTCTTCTCTTGTCCGTACTAGTTCGTCAGTCAGAGTATTGGCTAAATCCACCGCATCATCAATCGTGCGAGGTTTCGCAGCCTTGACAATGTTACGGATTTCAGAAATCAATCCCCAAATATATCGAGAAATAAGTACTGGCTCTGGCGAAGCCAGGGTTGGTACTACTCGAGCATATTCGAAGAATGTCGTAGTATACTTTCGACAATCTACATCAACCATTCGGTGGGTTAAAAACTTGTTTGTCATTTGTTCCTTTTCATATTCGGGACAGAATTTTCTTTCTACCAAGCTTTTAAATTCTTCCCAGTTCATAGCATACGCCATCCTTCTTCCTTTTGATTGTAACACCGTATTCCACCATTCTAGCGCTCCTTCTTTGAAAAGGTTTGACGCGTACATGACCTGATCATCCTGAGCACATTTACTTATGGCAATTACTGCCTCAGTTTTCTCTAACCAACGTAGTGCCGCAGTCGCTCCTTCGTTGCCTGCAAACTCAGATGGTTTACAAGCAAGAAATTCCTTGTAAGTGCAACCAGGCGTTGCAACTTTCATTTTCTTAGGGAGCGGCGCTGGTTGTGGTTCATTGTCATGATTAACATGATCATTGCCTCCGTTTACGCTATTACTGAAGTTATCTTCAGAAATACGTTTGCTAGGAACGGGTTGTTGTGGTTCTATTGGATTTTTAACAGCAGCAACGATGGCTGGAATAGCGTTGGCTATCCCTTGAGCTATCATTGTTGGAATAGTGTTGGCTATCCCTTGAGCAACGATATTTTCTATATCCTGCCTAGTCATATATTGATCTCCCGGTTGTTGCTCAGAATCATTAACCTCATTAACTGGTTCATTATTAGCGTTTTCCATTTGACAACTAAGTTATAGATAAATAATTAGTATACAAGAAATAATCCAATATCATACTTAATTGCACATAATCACGTATACGAACAAAATTTTGTAAATTTTCTAAAATTTCATGCTTCTATATACAACCGTTTTATTATTTATCTTACACATACTGATTTTACTATTATTATTACTACATAATAACAGTTTCATAAATCCCCTATTCTTTTTGTCAATGATATTCTAGTAACTTGTGTTCCCTCTTATCGTAGTTCCAGGAGATCTGTCTCCTAATCTCTTGGATCCTATTCCCAGTATCCATTAGTTCTTTACCTAAGCGAAGTTCAGCCTTATTCTTGTTACTCATTGGTGGATTTGGTAAAGGTTCTAGATGGAACTTGAGGAAAAAGCTTATAGGGATGGTTTTGTAACTGTATTTCATTAACTAACCATTCGTTTATTTGCGAGTGGATTGAAGGGTTTGGAATAGATGGTTCTAAGTTCATTGGTAACGGTGTTTCAAGAGAGCGATTAAAAATATTTTCATTAATAGTATTATGGCTTGCCATTATAAAATCTAACTCTTCCTGAGATGGTAACTTTTCAATTTGCCTAAAACTTTCCCCAATTTCTATTTCCTTGGGCTTGGGTTTCTCGAGAGGTAAAGCATCGAATTCTATAGGTTCTTCTACATCTAGTATATACCTATTGAAATCTCTGGAAACTTCTACTCTTACTGGATAGAGATTTAAATTCTGAAGGGCCTCAGACAAGTTACTCATGCTGTTTAGCAAAAATAGACATAGTCAGAATTCATAAAATTTATAGAAAACTTTTTAAATATTAGTTCCTACTGGGTATCACTGAAATTTACATCATACGAGGTTTTATTTCAAAATTTTATGATTTTCTTGATAAGACTTCTAGATTGTAGATAATAAAGGTACTAATACTTGAATCAAATTATTTAAGAATTTGTATGACTTACTACATTGACTAGCATATAAAGATCTGCTCATACTGTACACAATTAGTCAGATAAATAAATAAATAATCACAAAATAGCAATTAATGGAAATTAAGTATTTTCTAAATACTTAATTGGCTTAAATCAGTGGCTTGAGAAGTGGCTCTGATACCACCTTATTTCTGTCACGGCCCCCGACCCGGTTTGACCCGTTTCAGGAGCCGCGGAACAGAAATCCTGCGGTATTTTAATTTAGGCGACAGCGGAAGTCTTTTAAAACAGGATCTTTAGTATTTAAAACTGCTCATTATATAATTTAGGGATAAAACCCAGTAATTTACAATAATGTGATTTCAATGGAAATCTTTATTTTTAAAACATGTTCCTTTATTTATTTACACTGAGCCACTTTTCTAAGCTGGTAGTGCTTCCTGGCACTTTTCTTTGCTCACAACAGATTACCTGAAACATGTTTGAAAAAGGTTTTCTCAGCGGGGAAATACTGAGTGAGTTCATTCAGTTTTTAGGAAATGACCCATAGTTATAAATTACAGCATAAGAGCGATTACAATGGTTCATATCTTATTTTTATCTGGCTTTCTGCCACAATGGTGACAAGTCACAATGGTGACGATGGTCATACCACTTATTAGGTTAATGAACTCTAATAGTGACGTTTCTCCCTAGTAGGTCAATGAACCTAACTGGGAGAAATAGTAATGTGCACAATACCCCACTAACCAATAAATCAAGATATCCACGACTTAGTCCCTGTAATTATAACACTTTGAAAATAATTTGGAGTATTGTAAAATAGTTGATAAAAAGAAGAATGACTCACATTGCAGTTTTAACGAGCAGTGTATAAGCCTACTGATTAGCCTTGATTATTTCTAATTTAACAATAATGCACACAAAACAGGATTAGTGATCAATACAGCAGTTACGATAATTCCCCGAGATCAATTTTGACAATGAATGTCCAAGTGCAATACTTCGGCTCATTTATCAAAATGACAAACGATAAAGTATAGTACTTCAACTCGTATATCGAATTATCGACAACGACAAAGTACAATGCTTCGGCTCATTATCGAATTATCGACAACGATAAAGCATAGCCCAATGTGGGCGGCACTTAGACATTCTTTGAATGTATTGATTCCGGAAACTGAATCGTAATAGCGATCGAGTAATTACCCTGTTCTGCGGCAGCGATTCGATAATTGTGTGTGTGTGTTGGACTGTTTTGCTTATAACTCGACCTACGTAACTCCGATTTTCGTCGTTCAAGTGCCAAAATTCAAGTCCCAACCCCTGCTATTTATACTGAAATTTTGACACCGTCGTGTAGCGCGAGGGGGTGCCCCCTTAGGCGTCGCGCTACGCGAGTGACCACCCTATTTTCATAGAGTAGCCCTTCGTGCGTGTAGGCTTGCTGTGTTGTCAGTTTCTTAAAATTCGATTTTTACAATTAGTTATGAAGATAATCGTTGGCTAGGGTTTATCCCCCCCTGAGTTTTAGGGGCCCTGATCCTGATTCTGAAAATTCTGAAAATTTTAGGGTTTGTGTAGAATCACTTGGGTGTCTCAATTAGGGTTTCCTTAATAGCTAATTAATATTCTAATTATTAATTTTAATGAGAGTTGTTACAATATTCCCTTTAAAAACGTTTACCAGATGTCACAAACCACCGGGACGCATGCTTAGAAAAGTGTAGTGAACTCACCTTGATTTGCTCGGTATGTTACAGTAAGTGCTCACAAACAATCAGTCAAGTCCTAGAGTATTCACGTATATATATATATATATATATATAATCAGTTTGAATTCATGAAGTTCACACATGTATATACACTCACATTGGATACGAATCAGTGAATACCAAGTAGCACGTAACACGTATTCTAAATCATACAAATCATGTGTATCACTTAACGACATTTAGTAAATTCAGTCAACTTCCAACAGAGTTCAGTCAAGACACTTGTGCTGATTAATACCCCGACGAAACCCACTTGTTTCGTCGGGCACACCCTTCGACGAAACACCTACGTTCCGTCACTTATAACCTTTGGCGAAACGCTTTCCGTTTCGTCGTGACATGCCTCGACGAATCATGCTTTTGTTTCGTCGTACATCGTTTCGTCGGACATGCGTTTCGTCTACTCGTATCAGTTACGTCGTGTATTTAACAGTTACAACCAAGTTAATCGAAACCCTAGCTGCCGTTATAAAAGTTATACAATCTTTCAGTAGTTCACCTATTTCATGGATTAACAAATCATCATCCAACCATTGATACATTACCAACGTCATTCAACCATTATCGTTCATATGAGAAAACGCTAACCAAATCATATCCTGACAATCTGCTTCTAACATGAACCCTAGATCATGAGACAACCTTAAATCACAACATGTGCGGATCCAATGATCATGTTCTTTTTAACCGTAACACCAATAACATACCAAGCCAACTAAATACACCATAAAAACATTCATGATTAACATCACATGTCGATTACTAATCCTAGTTAAACACATAAGAACATTAATCAATACATATCAATACGATGGAATTTTCACTAACCGATTCGAGATGCTCAAGCAATGATTCGGATGATGGTGAACGATGGTTGCCGTTAATAGGGGAAAGCTCTAGGGTTTTCTTAATTTGTCAAAGATCGTTACTAATAACAGGATGCTCGTATAAATAACACATGAAACGGGTTGGGCCTGACATGGGCCTCGGCGAACCGACACCCGGCGAATCGCCCAGTTTAGTCGACGAAACGCACTCCGTTTCGTCAACCCAGCTGATGACGAATCCGGTTGTTTCGTCGGACCGGTTTGCGATTTAGAAAGTTTGTGTTTTCCACAGTTTCATGACATAACACTTAACCACTTTTACATATGACTATCACAATTCACTTTAACATATTTCAACGTATATCGTTACAAAACGAACAAGTCGTGCAAACAATTAACATAACAACAGTTAATCAAATAATAAATACAAAAATAGAATGTCGGAAACCCGAGTTGTCACATCATCCCCAACTTGAAAGAAATTTCATCCCGAATTTTGACAAGTCATCCAAACTAGTAAGGCGGTAACTCAGGATGACGGTGGATTTTCCACGGGTGCCACATCATCCCCAACTTGAATGGGAATTTCATACCGAAATTCGCTAGTTACATTAGGTCTAGAATTGCCCGGCTTGGTCTTGTCTCACCCCCAAAATACCCCAGGCGGGAACGCCGCGGAATGTGTGACGCATCAGAGTTCGAGCCACCAATCACATTGAACCAATGATGAATATTTAAATAAAACATGTCATTAATTACCAATAGTAAATGTCAATCATAAGATTAAATCAAAAGAGTTGTGTAGCGGAAGCATATAATAAATCGTTTAACAACCGTATCATAATAAATGTTCAAAACCAAAGTATCAAATGTATATTATTCCATGAGCTTCGATCCATGACCACTCCAGCACTCCCAGATAGCAAGTCCATGACACGAATCCTAACGACCTGCAAGCATGCAGACAAGTGTGTCAGACGACGCTGGTGAGTTCAAAGTTTTATCAACGCGTTTAGTTACCAGATGTGTGTTTACAATAGTTCAACGTTTAGTTTTGATGTTGTTATTACTCGATTACCGTATGTGGCGTCTAGATGTGAATGCCCAACCCCAATGCCTCCATTTAGGCATTGGTCATGATGTCAAGGTATCAAACAACCTTGAATAGATGTAAGGGGTCTTATATGTACACGATGTGAATACCCAACCCCAATGCCTCTAACTAGGCATTGGTCATGAAGTCAAGGTAATTAGTTCACGCCCGTCCTTTCGGCCCGGTGTGAGGGTGCCAAACCTAATAGCGCTATCAACTAAATACCTCGTTGCTTCTTCAGCAACACGGTAGATGTATGGGGTCTTACATGATTTATACAGTGTTTAATAACCAACATCCCAAATAGACAGTTTACCCAGTATTCCCTTTAGAAACGTTTACCAGATGTCACAAACCACCAGGACGCATGCTTAGAAAAGTGTAGTGAACTCACCTTGATTTGCTCGGTATGTTACAGTAAGTGCTCACAAACAATCAGTCAAGTCCTAGAGTATTCACGTATATATATATATAATTAGTTTGAATTCATGAAGTTCACACATGTATATACACTCACATTGGATACGAATCAGTGAATACCAAGTAGCACGTAACACGTATTCTAAATCATACAAATCATGTGTATCACTTAACGACAGTTAGTAAATTCAGTCAACTTCCAACAGAGTTCAGTCAAGACACTTGTGCTGATTAATACCCCGACGAAACCCACTTGTTTCGTCGGGCACACCCTTCGACGAAACACCTACGTTCCGTCACTTATAACCTTTGGCGAAACGCTTTCCGTTTCGTCGTGACATGCCTCGACGAATCATGCTTTTGTTTCGTCGTACATCGTTTCGTCGGACATGCGTTTCGTCTACTCGTATCAGTTACGTCGTGTGTTTAACAGTTACAACCAAGTTAATCGAAACCCTAGCTGCCGTGATAAAAGTTATACAATCTTTCAGTAGTTCACCTATTTCATGGATTAACAAATCATCATCCAACCATTGATACATTACCAACGTCATTCAACCATTATCGTTCATATGAGAAAACGCTAACCAAATCATATCCTGGCAATCTGCTTCTAACATGAACCCTAGATCATGAGACAACCTTAAATCACAACATGTGCGGATCCAATGATCATGTTCTTTTTAACCGTAACACCGATAACATACCAAGCCAACTAAATACACCGTAAAAACATTCATGATTAACATCACATGTCGATTACTAATCCTAGTTAAACACATAAGAACATTAATCAATACATATCAATACGATGGAATTTTGACTAACCGATTCGAGATGCTCAAGCAATGATTCGGATGATGGTGAACGATGGTTGCCGTTAACAGGGGAAAGCTCTAGGGTTCTCTTAATTTGTCAAAGATCGTTACTAATAACAGGATGCTTGTATAAATAACACATGAAACGGGTTGGGCCTGACATGGGCCTCGGCGAACCGACACCCGGCGAATCGCCCAGTTTCGTCGACGAAACGCACTCCGTTTCGTCAACCCAGCTGATGACGAATCCAGTTGTTTCGTCAGACCGGTTTGCGATTTAGAAAGTTTGTGTTTTCCACAGTTTCATGACATAACACTTAACCACTTTTACATATGACCATCACAATTCACTTTAACATATTTCAACGTATATCGTTACAAAACGAACAAGTCGTGCAAACAATTAACATAACAACAGTTAATCAAATAATAAATACAAAAATAGAATGTCGGAAACCCGAGTTGTCACACATCATTTGATCCAAATGTATCAGCAACAAAGAGTGGTAAAGTACTTCAATGCAACATTGCTCTAAACCTTGAGAATGATCAAAACTACTCGGAAGAAGTTGCAAAAAGTCACATGTCTTTGTTAGTGACTGTACTAGAATCATATGGGAGCTTAGTTGCAGGAAGAATCGGGAATCCAATGTTGACAAAAGAGGATTACGATCAGATTGATGCTGAGGAGATGGAGTTGATGGATATAAAGTGGTGTTTAGCGAGTGTGTTGAGAAGAGCTGAAAAGTTTAAACAAATTACGGGAAGAGATGATGTCCGTGATGCTAATGTTTCTACTTTAGGATTTGATAAATCTAAAGTTACTTGTTTTCGTTGCAGGGAAAAAGGACACTTCAAGAGAGAGTGCACGAACCGCGAAGCAAGTGGAGTTCAAAATCCGTTCAACTACAATGATTATTATCGGAAAGCGATTTATCATCAAGTTGCTCAACAACCACATCAACAACAATCACAAACAGCTCATGCTAAGAAGGAGATTGAAGAATCAAAGAAAGCATATTTGATGAACAAATTGATAGATCAAGATGATGAAAAATTACCAGAAGGTTTTAGCTAGGAAAATTTTAGCTAGGATAATTATTGTCCAGATAAAGAGATTTTAAAAGCCAAAGTGTTTGTTGCTCGAGTTACTGAAGATAGTGATAATGATGATTATTATGCAAACAGAATGAAAGAGCATTTAAGATTGATGGAGGAGAGTGACAGTGATGATGGAAAAGTTCGAAAGAAAAAGAAGAAAGTTAAAAAACAAGTCAGCAGTGATGATGAAGAACTTCCTGTGATAAAGAAAAAGGTTTTCCTCCTGCAATCTTCTTCCTTGTGTCCTGGTGCCTTGCAGTAATTGCAGTGAGTAGAGCATTTTCCAGAATGCTTCTTCTTGCAAATCCTGCAGTATGGTGCAGAGGTAGATCCTACATTCCTACGGTTGGAATTCCCAGAACAGAATTCTTGGGTAAGCCTTTGGGTTAGGTTTCTCCTCTGATCTTCTTCTCTAGTTCGTACCAGTTCATCAGTCAAGGTATTGGCTAGTTCCACAGCTTCTTCTATGGTTTGGGGTCTAGCTGCCTTGACTACATGCCTAATTTCTCCAATTAATCCCCGGATGTATCGGGAGATTAATACCGGTTCAGGTGATACAAGGGTTGGAACTATCCTAGCGTATTCAAAGAATGTAGTAGTATACCCCTTACTATCTACCCCGGTCATTCTAAGGTTCAGAAACTTATTAGCTATTTGTTCCTTTTCATTAGGAGGGCAAAAATTTCCTTTCTACCATGTTTTTAAACTCCTCCCATTCCATGTTGTATATCCTATCACTTCCCCTTTACTGGAGGATAGTGTTCCACCATTCTAGGGTTGAGTTCTTTAACAGATTCGAAGCAAACATTATCTTGTCTTCTTCAGCACATTTGCTTATTTTCAGAACAGCCTCAGTTTTCTCTATCCAGCGTAGAGCTGCAATAGGTCCTTCATTGCCCAAGAATTCTATTGGTTTGCAGGACCAGAATTCTTTGTAAGAACAACCATATGGCATGGTTTTTCTTCTTTTAGGAATGGGCACTTGAAGTACGGGTCCATTGTTCACGCTGTGTTCTGGTTCACTTGGTCACTTACTACTATGCTTACTTTTATTATTCGCTTCTTGAACTGTTTGAATAATAAATGGCATTGCATCTATAATTCCTTGTGCCACTATGTGTTGAACGGCACTATTACCCATTTGATTTCCATTGTTATTGTTCGGATTCTCATTATTCAGATTATCATTATTCGAGTGGTTGTTGTTCTGAATGTTATCATTCTGGTTTTCCAGATTCACTTCGTTGTCCATCTGAATTTTAAACAATTGCCACTTATTAATATCACAAATAATATTTAATACAACCAATCACACAACACACAGGTTGATCAAAAACGCCGAGCATTGCGACTTTGACTCTTTCTTATAGTATGCATCTATTACACACCAGTATTGAAATTAAAATTACAATACCAACTGAAATGTAAAATTACAATACTAGTAATATGCATCCGTAGTTTTTTTTTCTAACACATACACACAGATATTATTATTATTATATTATTATTATTATTACTACCGTTCCCACCATCACATTCACGGATATGGATTCATCCAAAAATCCATATTGCGCTCGTCGTATTTCCATACGAGACGCTCTCCTACCTGTCTCATTCTCTCACTGCTTTCTAAAATTTCCTCACCGAAAGTCCTAAGTTCTTGTACGTTTTCTGCACTCATTGGGGGTGTAGGTTCTAGGACTAGGTTCAGAATCTGGGGTGCGGGTTCCTGGTACGGGGCCTAGTATGGGTAAGGGTTCTCTAAAATTTCCCTAATGTATGCATCGTTGTCGAAATAGGGATCTAGAGTATCTAACCCTGGGTAGGCTCCTAGATTTGGCATGGGCAAATCTTCATGGATAGGGTAATGTTGCGCATAATCCATGTTGTCGTCCCACCATGGGTCGTAATTCAGGTCTAGGGGATTTGGTACAGGTACCCTAGGTATCTCTTCCGGGTTGAAATCATGCATTTCTACTTGATTTCCAAGGTTTTCTATTTCCATGGGTTGATCAGGAATTGGTGGTTGTGGTTGGGGTGCTAGCATTTGCTCCAGGTTTGGGTCAGCTGCAGTGGTTGCTAAGATATGGATATTAGCTATACCCCTATTGAGCATATCCTGGGCATAGGCATCGGTTTCTCTTTTCGCTGCGGCTAACACTCGTTGTTCCTATAACTTTTTCATACGTTTCCTATGCTCGTGTGCTCACCTACTAAACCATCCCCTCTTTTTCTGAGGAAATGGCTCTTCAGATTGAGCCTTAAACACAAAGATTCCTTCTTCCGTATCAGCAGAGTACCCCGAGAGGGCAGGCTGAGAAGAGGAGGTGCCTTCGCTTCTAGGCGAACCAGAAAATTCACGATACGCGTCAGATGGTCCTGGGTCGCTCATACTGTAAACTAACAGATAGTTAGATAACACATAACAAGAAAATACAATTATGCACGTATTTTCGTTATTTATTTCCTAACACTTTGAATTTTGATGTCAGCAGAACACTTCTGTGACTGAATCAGTGGCATAGCTCTGATACCACCTCCTGTCGCAACCCCCGATCCCTAATCCCCGGGAACGGGCGGCCGCGAGCCAGTTTCGATGGTATCATGTTATTATCCAATTTGGCAGCGGAAATTATCATAAGGACCGTAGTTAGGAAATATGTTATCAGAGTAAACCACCACATTTTATAACATTAAACACGTGGGTAAAACCCAAGTTTTCAGTATACACACTTTTATAGGAATAAATCCTATTTTATTTAACAAAACATCTATTTTATTCTTAGGTAACTTTATTGCCACTTTTCCAAGCCTTCAGTGCTGTCCAGCTGGCTTCTATTTGGCTTTCACATATTGTTACCTGAAACGCGTTTTAAAAACATTTTGTCAGTGGGAAATACTGGTGAGTGAATCCCAGTTTAATCAAATTTAAGTAAAATCATTTCACAGTGTACAGTATTGAGGGCGATCTCGCAATTACATTTGTTTCCAAGTTATATCAATTATCACCCGTCGGTACTGTCAGACCTGACTTGTGGAAATGTTACTCCTTGACCAGGTGGTAACAAATTTTGTATACAAAACCCCAACATGCCCACGATAATTGTATTCTTACAAATACTCAGTAACTGTTATTCGCATGGAAAGGTATTTAAGGTTTTGTAAAAAAAACAGTTAACAAAAGATTTACAAAAAGTGGATCAACTCACATTGCTGTTTTAGGGTTTTCAGTAAGGATTTCCTTGGAGTAATCTATAATTTACACAAATGCACGTGTGTTAGTATAATGACCTATTTTAACATTAGTAATACCCTCCTCGAGACGGCATTCCAACGACTACGTCGTGCAGAACCACGACAGCCGTTACGGAACCCTAGATCAATCGGGCAGAGTATCTAATACGTCTTCAGGGGTTATAATACTTACATTGTAGCAGAACCTCGCTATTTAGGGGGTATTACACTCGGATATAATGCCCACTATTTAATTTTGAGAGAAAGAAAAGAAAGTTTGAACGATCGGAAATGAAATCCCGAGGCCTCCTTATATAGGGCTGAAAACTGGGTCTCTCGCGGCCCGCGTAAAACAAGCACAAGGCTTACACGGCCCGCGTCAAAGCTAGGTCAACACGTAGCCCATCCAGATCACCAACTAGGCTCGACATGTGTTGGGCCACGTGGCAGCCCATGGTCGTGCCAGGTTTTAAGTTCTCGCGGCCCACATAAAGGTTAAGTGAGACCTTACGCGGCCCGCCTGAACCCTATTTTCTTTGTTTTTTATTTATTTTTGATGTTATGTTATATTTCGGGCTCGGTTTTCACATACGGGGTATATTTAAAGATATATTAGGATATTTTAAATATTTTTAAAGTGTCGGAAAAATTATCAAGGGTGTCGGTTTTCTTAAGGATTGTTATAGTTACGACACCTTGTGGTGGCGTTTTCTTTAATTTGAAGCTTACGCTAATCTCATTTTCACACCTGATGTACGGATTTATTTATTTAATTTCTGTTGGTTCATTATCTTAAACAGTCTTAATACAATTATGTGTTAAGATAAGAGTACACAAATTCATATCATATTCCGGTGTATCTCTAAAGTTTCTTTCATCATTAATCGAAAATTCTATGATATTCAATTGTTCTTTCATTATCAATTGAAAATCCTATTCGAAATGAATATCTAAATTTATTTCATTAAAGCATTCAGTTGATTACGAACACGGTGAAATTGTTCGGTCACCATAATTATTTCAATCATTTCGGCACCTTGCGGCGTTGATATAAACTTGTAGTTTGGACTAATCATAATCATACAAATCATGCAAAACCACGTATGTCTTTCGTTTGACTCGTCATTAAAATAGTCTTAATGAAATTATGTATTAAGACAATGATACACTAACTCTGTTGTATTTCGGTGTATCCTTGCAATTCAATAAATATAAACCCATTGATTTTTCTCATATCATGGTTTGATAGTTGACAAATCATTTTTGTGCTTTTATTTTATTTGATCTTATTGATTCTAAGTCTTCCTCAGTTGACAATCAGAGTAAGTTTTCTTTTGACAAAGAATTCTATTGATTCTAAAAGTCATTTCACAACTTGTAAACATTCAACTTAGACATCTATTGATCATATATCTCTTTTGGCTTGAACCTAGTCACCTTGGAAATTACATCATTTCATCTTGTTCCTTTGACATTTATTTTTGAAATAATTCAGTTGAACCATTGAGTCCTATTTATTGTAAAACTCGTATTCACAAAATTGGAGCATGTCTTCATTCTGTGTCATTTACCTTAATAATGTTCTTATTAACTAAGACGTGACATAACTCTAGAGAAGACATCATAGCCCAAATCTCGAGGACGAGATTTAAAACAAGGTGGGTCGGATGTCACCTTTCCATTTTATCATATAAGAATTATAGGTTTGTTTAAATTTATTAACAATTAGTAACTAGTTTTATTTTTAATATAATTATCCGACCTATTTTATTCTTATACGTTTTTACATAATTTAAAACTATTATATATGTATTTGGTTGGAATGTTATACTAATTAATTGGCTCGTACATATATATGTGTGACATTTCTATTTTCTATATTAAAATAAAGTATATAAAAACTTATATTATTAAACGGGTAGGTTACGGGTAAGTTGACTATTAGATATATGAAGTACCTAGACGAGCCTACGAACCGTCTAATAATTAAATTATAAAAATACATTATATTTGAATCTACTCCGTTTTTAATGAAACTTGGATCAAAATGTAAATACAAATATTCTCGTTCCAATGACATATTTATTGTTTTATAAAACGTCATATTTTAAAAGTTATAAGCGCCAAATGAGTGAAGCAGTCAAATTAATTATAATAATAAAATAATAAAATCAAAATCAAAATCAAAATATTTTGAATTCTATTCAAAGTGTACGTGTGATTGAATTTAATGCATTTATTTAATGTTGAAGTATTTACGTGGACAACTGCGTAAACTCTAAGCTAACTTTCAACTATAAATAACAGAAGTGCTCCTCATATCTCATTGCCTGCTTCTCTTCCTTCTCGCTCGCTCTCTCTATATATATATTTATATTCTTTTTTTCCTTTTAATATTTTACCAATAATACTCCAAAGCTCTGCCCCGTTTTAAGTGTTTTAACCCCTGATCACTGATACCCTTTCCGATTAATCTAGGGCCCCGTAACGCATGTCAAGGCTCTGCCCGACTAAGTTCGTTGGGGTTCTGTCTCGTGACGTAGGGATAAAGTTGAATTGGGTTACTATACTTAACACGAGTACATTATATGTTTTATTAAAAACCTCAGGAGTTATACCTAAGATTCTACAAGGAGGCTTTTAGTTGAACCCTAAAGTTACAAAGTGAGTCCATTCTCTTTTCTCACAGTTTGTGAGTCATTCCTCTTTTAATCACATTTTTGTGATACAGTTATATTTAAAAATACTTTCCAAAATCCTAAATGTTTATCAGTTATACTTATAGTGATTAAATTTTTGTATTCTACAATAATAGCCGGTATGAGAGGTTTTATACATTACTTGACCCTCATTACTATTGGCCAAAAAGTTAGACAATAGTAGCATGACACAAGCATGGGGGAAATTGTGCCCCAGTGGCCATAGACTATAACTAATATTATTTTTACATTAAATAATTAACAAATTTAATGTATAATTGAAATAAATCTAAATGGTGTCTATATAAAATAGAGCTTTATTAATCATTATTAAAATATATTAGTTATATATATTAATTATATTAAAGAAAATATATTTAATAAACCTAAATTTACTATTAACAATTATAAAATAATGTTTGTCAATAAATGTATATCATAATAAAATATGTCAACTATAATATATTCTATTTTTAATATATCAAGATTATATTTTAAATTTTAGTCACATTAATCTATTAAGTAATAATATCATAATTATTTAGTTAATATATTATATTTGATAAAGTTATAGCTATTAATTTGACAGAAAATGATATATTTCATTTTCTAGGCTAATTGGATTTGTGCTATAGAAAATACATTTGACAAAGTAATGTCATGGGACATTACTTAGTTCAGAATCACTTGTTAAGAGAATGACCAATAAGTGATATGACCAGAATCATTAGTTGAAAGAATGATCAATAGTGATATGGCCATAGTCACTAGTTGAGAGAATGATCAACAGTGATATGACCAGAAATTTGACTAGAGTCACTAGTTGAGAGAATGGTCAACAGTGATATGACCAGAGTCACTAGTTGAGCGAATGATCAACAGTGATACGACCACAGTCACTAGTTGAAAGAATGATCAACAGTGATTTGACCACCGTCACGGGAACCGGCTAGTGACAGATACCTTTAAATAATAATAAGATATACGATATATCTATTACTTGATAATATTGGACAAAAGTGAGCCAATGAGTGATATGACCACCGTCACATCGGAACTGCCACCATGTGACAAATATTGATTGAGTTGTTGGTAAATATAAACAAATATAAAAACCCTTAATGCTGTAAGGTACAACAATATACTTTATAAAAATGGAATGAATTCGCTAGTATTTATTACTGATAAAATATTTTCAAAACGTGTTTCAGGTAATTTGCTGTAAAGATAATAGTAGCCAGCTATGGAGCACTGAAGGCTTAAATAAAGTGGCTATGAATACCTGAATAAAAGAAGAAATTATGTTTTATTTATTTGGGTTTATCCCTATAAAAACAATTGAATTAAATATGGGTTTGAGCCCATTTATTTAATATTAAAGTTGGTTTTTTTATAAACTCTGAAATTATTTCCTAACTACGATCCTAATGAAAAAAAATTTTCCGCTACGTATTTAATAAACACCGGTACCATCTGACTGGTTCGCGGCTCCCGCTCCCGGGGTGGGGTCGGGGGCTCTGATAGTGAACCGATCATAGATCGATACAATGTCTGATTAACAGGGCTTCCCTCAGGTTCCTCAGTCAACAACGGCCGCTCTGCAATTGGGGAGTCTATCGACTTTGAATCTGTCATGCTGAAATTTGCAAGAACGTCGTATACATATTTACTCTGATGAATCAAGATTCCTTGGTTACTCTGACGTACCTGTAGGCCCAAAAACATCGTCATCTCTCCTAAAGAACTCATCTCAAACTTCCTCTTCATTACCTCTTCAAACTCCTTGCAAAGCACATCATTTGTGGACCCAAAGATGATGTCATCAACGTATATTTGAACAAGGATGATGTCCTTGTCAACACGTTTAATGAACAACGTTTGATCAATTGTTCCCCGAGTGTACCCATGAGCAAGCAAATGTTCTGTTAGGGTAGCATACCATGCACGGGGTGCTTGGTGCAAACCGTACAGAGCCTTGTCTAGCTTGTAGGCATATCATTCCTTCTCTTGATCAACAAAGCCCGGGGGTTGAGCGACATAAATCTCCTCCTTGACCATCCCATAAAGAAATGTCGTCTTTACATCCATCTGGTACACTGTAAAGCTCATAAAGGATGCATAGGCCAAGAAAATACGGATGGCTTCAAGATGAGCTACTGGAGCATACACTTCATCATAATCTAAATCCTCGACCTAACTGAAACCTTGGACTACTAATCGAGCCTTGTTCCTTACAATCACTCCAGAATCATCTTGCTTATTGCGAAACACCCATCGTGTGCCAAGAGCTCGCTTTCCTTGAGGCAGCTTTTCTGTCACACCCCGACCACGCTAAAACAAGGAAACCGCGGCGGAAACGCCGGGGAGTGTCGTAACAGAATCATTGTTTCACAACACATGGATTAAGGTTTCGTTTTATTTAAATATTAAGTTTTAACATTGTCTTGAAATAGAACAAACAAGTTCAACATATTGTCTATCATTGTTATTAAGTCACTAAGGCCTCGTCCGATCCTATGTGAGCATGCATCCTAGTCATCATCAACATCATCAAACACCACCTGAAACATATGTGAAAATAAAGTCAGCAAAGAAATGCCGGCGAGCACATAGGTTTTGCGAGTGTGTCAAATTCATGGCTTGTATACTTATTGCAATACCTCGAACGACTACAAGAGTCGATAATTGAAAACCTTGTTTTGAAAAGTGTTTTGTATTGCAATATGATTAACCAACTTAAAACAAGTTGGTTATAGTTTATAAACCTCGTTGCCATGAATCTTGATCCAAAAGCATTTGCTTTTGTAAACCAAATTGTAAATCGTTCTTGTAATAAAACTCGTATGGTTTATATCATTTATTAAACATCGTTGCGTATCATCGTTTGAAATCGTTCGTCCAAGTGAACTAAATAACGCCACAGAATGTAATAGGATAAAAGCACTTATATATAAGAAGTACGAGCAGCGTATCTACCATGCTTTTATCACATTACACCCACCCCATTATCTAATCACATACCAAAAACCAATCGTTCAATTGTACTTGTTTTCAATCGTTCGTGTTATCAAAACCAATCGTTCAACTCGTTTGTGTTATAAACCATCGTTCAATCGTTCAAATCGTTCAAATCGTTCGTGTTTTAATTGTGAAAACTAACTTTTGGTCGTTCTCGTTGAATACATTCAAACCTGTGTGACTCCTCCATCGTTCAACTCGTATTAACAAACCACTAAAGGGTAAGTTAACAATCATCAGGTTCTTTCGTTACCCACATTACCCCCATACATAACCATGGCGATAGTCCGATAACGGGATTTGTCAGATCCTATGGTACCATAACATACTACTGGCCGGCTCGGCCAAAGCTAATGAATGTCATTCGTGTTATGTAATAACATCCCAACAAGTTCGTTCACATTATCGAAATCGTTGTGTTTAATATAAACCATAGTATTCGTTTTTGAAAACATCGAAATCGTTTAGCACATATGAATCACCCCAAAACAATTGAAAGCAGTAAAATAGGGGAACTATGTACTCACTTGAGATTGCAAGGTATCCCTGATTAAATGAACTAACAAAGCTCGAGCAAACCAAGGAAATCAAGTGGCACCTAGTATCGGATCACTATGTTAATAAATCGACACCTAAATCGGGAGATCGGGTAGAATGAGGTCTCGTAAACTAAATGAGTATTAGAACTCATGTGATATAGTTTAACAAAGCCTACATTCAGATTCAGAACCTATCCTAAGTGCTTATGACCCGTTGTGACCCGTTAAGGTAGTCTACGCTACTTTAACGCGTCTTTTGCACAAAAGCACAAATGAATGCCCTAACTAGTCCTATGACAAGTATTATATGCCCTAACATGTTTATATATGTTGCATAATCAGTTTAAGTGTCAAAATTTAAGTTACATATGCTTAAATTCAAATTATGCATGAAAAGGGCATTTTGGTCATTTTCCTAAGGCATATAAACTACCTATCATACAACTAATCAAACTAAGTGACCATAAGGTATAACCTCGAAAGGTTATTCCCTATACAACTATGGTCACAAAATATGTTTGGTCGGATCCTAATGATCGACCAAACGGGTCGGGTTCGAAAGTCTAAGCGGTTGTTTAGACCGCTTGACTTACGACCCTAAACAAGCATTAAACTAAAAGTGACGAGATAAACATGTTAAAACATGTTTAACTAAGTTAGAAAACTGATTTGATATCAAAACAAAGTGTTTTGATACCCGAAAATAGTTTCGTCGCAAAATGTACATAATCGTGCATTTTGACCGAAACTTTGACTCGTCACTTTGCCTAATCAACGTGGTAATCAGTAGGTATAGTCACAAGGAACTATAACCATCGTGATCACGCTCACGTTGCAAAGTTCAAACGAACTTTGCCTTGACAAATTCGTGGTCAAAGCTGAAAGTCAAACACTATTTGACTTTCTTGTTTAAAATAAACAACCAAGCATGAAAGATCAATTACAAAGGATCCAAGCTTGGAAATAGTACTAAGAAAACCAGATTGGAGGCCTTCAACAAGTGTGAGAGTCTCTCAAATGAGCAGATTAGAGAAAGATGATGATGAGCAATTAAATGGGTTGAAATCCCTTGCTATTTATAGCAAATTTGAAGCCTTAAGATCATTCCATGTGTTCTATGTGTTGTCTTGATCTTAGGAGGGTGTTAACAAGTGTTAAAAGCAGATTAAATGGTGGCAAATTCGAGTTATGGGTCATGAAAACTTGCTTTTAGGGGCTGCCACATAGCTGCTGATGCAGCAAAGAAGGTTCTGTCAAAATCATGGTGTCGCGTGGCACGACAGAGATGCCTCTGAGCCGTCGCGTGGCGCGAGCTCATGCATCAGGTTTTCAAAATTTACAATTTTGGTCCCTGCACACTCATTAGGCCATTTCCGACGCGTTTAAACCCTGTTAAGCCAATTTTAAGGCTCTACAAGGATGTCAAAGCATAGGGGACTTGAAACATGCTTGAAAATATCTCGGATGTCGGTTCGTTTGGTCGTACGGTCGCGTTATTCGGTTAATTATGATGAAACTCGAACGGACGCGAAAACGATCCAAATTAAGCGACGAATGGTATTTTTGCATTCCTATCACTAAAATATAATATTTTAGTGATTACAAAAATTTTTGGATGTTCGGATATGTTCAGAACGTAAGATATGCGCGTAAATGCAAACTTATGCCCTTTTTGACGCTTTTAGTCCCTATTGATCAATTAAGCGCATTTTCGCATACCGAACTCCTCAAAGCTTGTTTCTAAGATATGTAAAGGATATTTAGGGTATGTTTAGCTTATGATCATGTTCTGGAATGTACGTTGCTATACGAATCGGCAGACTTTCGCAGTTTGTCGTAAATAGTCCCTTTGATCGAATAAACTTGTTTTTGACACACCAAACCCTTCAAAACTTATTTCCAAGTTATGTAAAGGTTATTTAAGGTATGTTAAGCATATATCACTATTCCAGAGTGTTTGTCACGTTAAACTGATTACGTTTACGTAATAGTTTGCGTATAACTTTCCAGAAATCGATTAAAAGCTTGAAATCGAACGAGAATCAAAACGTGAAATTGTCAAATACAAATACACAAATATAGAGACTAAAACACATTGTTTCATTGATAATTGATATAGTTTTACATCGTTCAGTGTTTACAGAGCACAATTGTCACAGTCTCCCCTACTTTAGGAAATTTCGTCCTAAAATTTTAACTAGAGGAAACTTGTGAAAACAAATGTGGGTATTTCGCCTTCATTTAGTCCTCACGTTCCTAAGTAAACTCTAGGCCTCATTTGGACTCCCAGCGAATCTTGACTAATTATATTTGTTTGTTCTTCAGTCGCTTGACTTCACGGTCCATTATCTCCACTGGTTTCTCGACAAAGTGCATCGTGTCATCAACTTGAATTTCATCGAGTGGAATGTGAAGATCAGTATTGTCTAAACACTTTCGTAAATTGGACACGTGGAATGTTGGGTGAATATTCCCAAGTTCAGGAGGTAGCTCAAGTCGATAGGCAACCTTTCCGATTCTTTCAACAATCTTAAATGGTCCAACATATCGTGGTGCAAGTTTTCCTTTCTTTCCAAACCTCACCACTCCTTTCCAAGGGGATACCTTGAGTAGGACATGGTCTCCGACCTGAAATTCCAAGGGCTTGCGTCGCATATCCGCATAACTCTTTTGACGGCTTCTAGCTGTCAGAAGATTATCGCAAATTTTCTTGACTTTGTCTGTTGTTTCCAGAATGAGCTCAGGTCCAGTAAGCTGAGCTTCAGCGATCTCATTCCAACAGAAAGGTGAACGACATTTTCGACCGTATAAAGCTTCAAACAGTGCCATATTGATGCTAGCATGATAACTATTGTTGTAAGAGAACTCAATCAACGGTAGATGAGAATCCCACTTACCACCAAAGTCTATCACACATGCTCTGAGTGTGACAACTCGTATTTCCGAACGTACCCTTATGCTTGATGTAACTTGTATGTACACTATGTGACTAATTGATATGTTGATCTTAATGGATTGATTGTGAGTTGAATGTTTCATGTTATGTATGATTGTGTTATAAGTATAAGTGTATAATAAATCTCGACCGCACAACACTAGTCCAATCGCATAAGACCTTTCGGGCCACACTCCTTGTACTCGAAATCAAGGGCAGCCCATGATGGGTTCGGCCCACCCTTTTACACGCATAACCTCATGAGGAGGGTTTATACTCCTCATTATTTGCAAAACACTTAACACACACAAAACCCTACCCTCTCTTTCTCTCCTTCGAAGACTGACGGCAGCCATCCTCCTCTCTTCGAAGTGAAGGCCGACGAGTGTCTCTCCTCCCTCTTTCGAAGCCTTATCATCACACACAAGCCTTGGCTCATAGCTTAACTCGGTTAGTCTCTTATTAGCGTTGGTGTTTGATTGTTTGATAATGAGCAATTGATATTATGCATGACTAAATGATGAATGATTGTGTGATGTTTCTGTATGATTGATCCGAATCCATATAATGATTATGAGGTTAGTGTTGGCTTGGAATTAGGGTTTATGTGATGATGTTCTATGAATCGGATTTGCATGATATTGACCTAGACCCGATTGCATGTTAATCGACTGTTATGCAAGTATATTTGGATGATTGGTTGTGTTGTCATGTTAGGGTGCATGTTAGTAATCAAGATCATGAACCTGTTAATGTGATTAATATTATGGTTTATGCTATTAATGAGATTAAGGTTCATAGGAATTATATGATAAAGTCTTAGTGATTGTTAATGGGATTAAATAAAAGGAAACTGTCAAAGTGTTGTAACTAATTGCACCCTCAATCGCACAAGGTCAGATCGCACAAGATCTGATTTGATCGCACAAGGGACTGGTCGCACAAGCTTGGTGCAACTGTTTAAGCTCACAGTACAATTATGCTATGCATGATCGCACAAGGTATTGTGGATCGCACAAGACTGTTTCAATCGCACAATACCTTGGGCCACACAAATTATTAAGTTATGCTATGTTGTTGGGCCGAACAGCCCAAAACCCCAATCTCACAAGTTATCCTTAATCGCACAAGTCCAAATGGACCGCACCAGTTAAGTGTTTGTTAAATTGTTTGGGCTGCACAAGATATTGGGTTGCATGTTATTGTGCTGGGTTTGTTTTGGATCGCACAACCCGTTGTGAGTTGCACAAGTTGTGCTGATCGCATAATAGGTTGGGCCGGGTGTTTCATTGGGCTTTATTTACCGACTCGCACAAGATGATTGGGCTCGCACAAGCTCAACGGCCCAATCATCTGAGTTGCACAACTTCGGGCCTTATACTTGACTGTTACTGTTAACGTGTTCTACGTGTTTGCCATGATCGTTATGTGGTTGTAACTTGTTTGTTTATGTGTAAACTTACGTGCACTATTTGAACCTAGACCTGACTTATATGGTAACCATGTTAGGACGTAGTTGGCCACAAACAGCTCGATTGACCTTTTGTTTATCTGCCGAGCTAACCCAAGGTGAGTTCACATTTCTACAAGGCATGGGATTCCCGGTGGTTGGGAATGAGTAATTGATTGAAAGGAAACCTGCGTATTCTCCTTGATTAGAATACGTACCTCCACCCTCTTAATTGAAGGGTGACAACATTGGAACCTGCGTGATCTCCTTGTATGGGACACGTACCTCCACCCTCTTAACTGAAGGGTGACAACATTGACACTAGAAAAAAAACTCTATCATAAGTCCCTCATTTTTATATTGACTTAATCATCGGCCCAATGGCGAACGGGTCATTAGTTAAATAGCGCTATTAGGTTTGACAAGCCTCACACCGTGCCGCAGAGGACATGAGTGGACTAATGGATCTGGGCACGTCAATGATGATAGACATTGACTTAGGGCACCCAACTTTCTTAGTCAGTAGTCGATATGGTAACGGGTCTAGTGGGATATTCATGGGGTAGCCCCCATGGCTGGGAGCCAGAGAAAAAGGAAAGGATTAATCATGTTTTTAAACTATGGGGTAACCCCCACGACAAGTAAGCCAGCTAATGGAAAATTATGTTTTTGAAACAACTTAAAACGAACACCCAACTGTGAACTCGCTCAACTTTGTTGTTGATTCGTTACTATATGCCTTGTAGGTCGTTAGGTGCTTAGATGGAGCTTGCACAGGAGGACAAGGTCGTTGTGGAACATGGATTGTTGTCTTCCACGTTAAACTTTATGAACTTAACTTATGTTTTGGTTTTAAACATTATGCTTCCGCTGATAACTTGAACTTAGTTAATTTGTTTTGGACACCAATTATATTGTTGGTTGGTTTTATATTTACTTTAATACATTGTTCAATATGATTGGTGGCTTAATCCTGGTCATGTCACGCTCCCTGCGGTGATACTCCGCTTGTGGATTTTGGGGGTGTGACAGATTGGTATCAGAGCCATTGGTTATAGTGAACTTGGTTTTAAAAAGGGAAAAGATTTCTGACAAAACCAGACTATAATCTGTACAGTGCTCAACGACCCACAATGACACTTCGCTCCACGTGCAAGGCTCAACACTATTGGTAATATAGTTTGTGTTTGTATTGCCTGCCTGTTAGTAAATAGTGCATTGTTCATAGCATGCTTAGTTGACATAGCATCTGATTGAAAAACCTGTGTGCTTACTCTCTTCTGTCATCCCATACTTACACACTTACACGACACCTTTCTCACTTGTGTTTACTTCGATGTGACGATCATGAGTGGACACCTGAACCTGACTCAAGCCCAGCTGACGACTCTAATCAACGAACGAGTTGCTGAGGCACTCGCAGCAGCTCAAGCAGGAGGTATAGCTGCCATTTCGACCTATCCTAGGATATTTAGATCCTACTCTCGTGATCCAACTCTCGTGCTTAACCTTATCCCTTCTTTCTCACGCAACAGGTCAGAATGCTCAGCGTCGAGTGTGTACATTCAAGACCTTCATGGACGGTCGACCCGTACCTTTGACGGCACAGAAGGAGCCGTGGGCCTCCTCCACTGGTTCGAGAAGATCGAATCTGTTTTCGAAATGTGTGAATGCCTTGTTGCTAGTAGGGTGAAGTTTGCTACGGGAACTCTGGAAGGTGGTGCGTTAACTTGGTGGAACGCACAGGTTCAAATGCTAGGGTTGGCAGCTGCTTATGCCACCCCATGAAATGACTTTAAAGTGTTGGATCGACGTGTGACCCGAATTAGTCGTTTAGAAGAGTTTTGAATCAAAATCAAAGGCGGAATCAGTGATTCTGACTTGATACAGCTTGATTCTCCCTAATTATCTTCTTATTAATGATTTCAAAGCTTTTACAGATCGTTTGACAAACCGGCAGCACCTCGGCTCTGAAATAGGAAAGTTACAAATGACTTGGCAAGCTTGGTATTTATATACTGGGTATTCCGTACGAAACCAACACGACTCATTTCGTGTGAAATGACTTTGACTCATTTCGTACGAAATGACCCTTTAACATTCAAACCCTAATTTTTCTAATACCAAGCACCAATCTATCCTATGTAGACACAAGACTTGATAAAGACGAAGTTAACAGACATTAGTACACCAACAGACTCCCCCTTGGATGTTGACGAAGTCTTTAGCCACAAATCTTCAGTCTTTAGTCTTGATCTATCATCCTCTCTGCCTAAAATGTCTGACACTGTAAGCTTCTTTCAATCTCTAATCTTCAAACTCCCCTTTGAATGTTGATCCAGAATGTAGACTCCCCCTTTCGAAGACTCCCCCTTTCGATAAGCTGGGACTTGTATTCTGGCTCAAACTTTACACAAACTTAGCCATGGGGATTGATACTTTCACAAAACCTATTACCTGCTTATCAAAAATTCAACAATATAATCTATTGACATTTTTTATTTCTTTTGTTTGTTTATCAGTTTTAGAAATCCACTTAAGTATTCAGGTCCAAGTTAATGACCCTGAGTACTCAATTTGTCTACCAAGTCCAACTTAATGACCTTGGTTGATCTGTGACAAAAACAAAACTGATTTTTGTTAAAAAAAAAAAAAACTTTCAAACATTTTCTAAAAAAATTACAAGTTTCAACTTAATGAACTTGTTTTGACTTTTCATTTTCACAAGTTAAACATATTAAGCTCACGACTCATCTTCCAGCTCAGAAACTTCCTGGATCTGCTTCGAACTGTGAATCTGAAGATCAGCTTTCCACTTTGGTTTGTTGGAAAAATAAAGCAGAAGTGTAAAATCTTTTTGGATTTTGAATAAAGTTTCTAAACTAGAATGCAATGAAACCTTTTTGAGTTTTGAATGTTTAAACTGAAATGTAATGCGATAAACGTAAGCTATTTACAAACATATTTTTGGTGAGCGTGCTAGGGAATCATATCAGCAATTGACAAGCTACAAGTACCGTTAAGCTTTAATTTCATACTCAGAATTAAACAATTCTCTTAGATTGTCGATATACTGATCCTCTTAAATTTTCACACAAATTTCAATCTATTCAGGATACGAATTTAGTGTTTTAAGATCTTGACTTATACGCGTGTACCATCTCAGAATATACTCCCGTATCCAGACCACTATATTCAGTTTTACAGGTGAGTGCACACTAATGATATCTGTAAAGGGTAAATGCGAAACCATGAGAGCTCAGGCTAGAACTTCCGTTCGTACAAAGAGATGATGGTTCGACTTTAGGTGGGTTTCCTTTAGGGAATCTTTTATTTCAACAGCACATGAGTAGCATTTTGCAATGTTTCATCATTTTTTATGTTGAGGGTGAGCTTTAAGAGTTAAAGCAAATGCAAAGCATTATACGAGGACTAGGCTATTGCTTTCGCAAAATCAGAAGTCCTGGTATAATACCCCAGATATCATCACGTACAAAGACCTAGTATGTTAGAAATGGCGTCTTTCAAACAAGATTTCAGGGGTTACCTATATATCCAAGGGATGTTCCCCACGAAATAAGTAAGTGATGATTTAGGTTTATATCCCGAACAAACCTACTAAGTGTGTAAAAACCTATCGGCACATCATCAGCGAGACTGTTTAACACTATTAAACTTTACAATTCTTTAGCATACTGTAATTGTCTAGCTGATGTACTATCATTTTCCCTTTTTACACAAGCTCTTTTTTAGTTTTCTATTGTTTTTGGATTTTTAAAATATCTCATGTTTTTGAATTTTTGAAATTTTTACTGTTTTTGTATTTTCTGAAAATATAACCTACTCCCCCTAAATACCAAAACAAGTAAAAAAATCGACAAACCATTGCAGATTGCTTCTCAACATCATCTACAGTGGTACCTTCATCTACGCCAATGATCCCATCCGACACCGATAAAAGCTTCATACCGTTCAGTTTTAAAAGATATTTAAAACGAATTTTATCAAAAGCTTTGGTATGTAAATCAGCTTTTTGCTCGTCAGTGTGGATTTTCTCAATTCGTATCAACTTCTTCTCGAAACAATCGCGAATGAAGTGATGACGAATTTCTATGTGTTTCGTTTTAGCGTGATGAACAGGATTTTTCGTGATATCTATCGCTGCCTCATTATCAACAAAAATAAGGGTGTTAAGAAATTGCAAACCGTAGTCGCGCATCTGTTGCTGGATCCACAAGATCTGAGAGCAGCAGCTGCTAGTAGATACATACTCGGCTTCACATGTGGATAAAGCTACAGAGGTCTGCTTCTTACATTGCCAGGTGACCAATCGTGGTCCGAAAAACTGACATCCCGCTGTTGTTGATTTAGCGTTAACTTTGCAGCATCCGAAATCGGAATCGGAATACCCTTCGAGCGTAAAGTCACCTTCTTTTGGATACCACAACCCCAATGATGGAGTTCCTTTCAGGTAGCGCAATATCCGTTTCACAATCACCATATGCGAAGCTCTCGGGTTAGATTGAAATCTTGCTGCGAGGCAGGTAGGATACATGATATCGGGTCTTGAAGCTGTCAAATACATCAGCGAACCTATCATGGAACGATACATCGTTTCGTCTACCTTCTCTCCGGTGAGATCAGGGTTTATCCCATGGTTCGTTGCTAACAGGGTGGAAGCTGGAGTAGATCCTGACATCCCAAATTTCTCTAAGATATCATGAACATACTTCGTCTGATGTATGAAAATTCCCTCGGGCAGTTGATCGACCTGAAGTCCCAAAAGCATCTCACCCATCGATAACATTTCAAATTTCTGCTTCATAACTTTTTCAAAGTCTTTGCACAGATTTTCATTCGTTAACCCAAATATTATGTCATCCACGCATATCTGAACTATCAGAAGATGTCCATCGACCTCTTTGGTGAAGAGAGTGGCATCCACTTTTCCTCAGATGAAGCTGTTGGCAAGCAGGTGTTGAGACAATGTCTCGTACCAGGCTCTCGGGGCCTGGTGTAAACCATACAGCGCTTTATCCAGTAAATAGACCTTGTCTTTGTGGATTGGGTCGGTGAAGCTCGGTGGTTGTCCGACATATACCTCCTCTTTTACCTTCCCATAGAGAAACACCGATTTAACATCTAACTGATATACTTTAAATCCTTTCCACGATGCAAATGCTAGGAAGATTCTGATCGCTTCAAGTCTAGCCACGGGAGCATACACTTCGGTGAAATCTACACCCTCCTGCTGACTGAAACCATGGACTACGAGTCGAGCTTTGTTACGAATAATAACCCCTCGATCGTCTCTTTTTAACTTAAACACCCATTTGGTGTTGATCTTCCTGTGACCATCAGGCAAGTCTACCAATTTCCACACTCCCAATTTCTCAAACTGACTAAGCTCCTCTTGCATCGCGTTGACCCAAGAATCTTTGGTTAATGCTTCCTTATATGTTCTCGGTTCAATTTGCGAAATAAAACAACTTAGTGAAAACTCAGTTTGTAACGTAGCAACTGTAGAATAAAAACAAGTAAGCCCTTGGTCAATTTGTCGTCTATTGCGAACGCCTGATTGTAATTCTCCAATAATCAACTCCTCTGGATGGTATGAAAGAGTTCTTGGCATCACCTCGCCTGGAACATTACCTCGCCTTCCAAATTTGTGATATTTTGATTTACATCATGTTCACCAACTGGATTTGTTTGACTTGAAATCTGGATCTGCTCCCCCTCAGAATCTGAATCACCACGATCGAATACTGGTATGTTATCAGATTCTAAATTATCATTGATTGCCGTCTGATTATCAAGAGCATGTTACTGTTCTGAAAATTGCTGAATATCATCATGTTCTCCAGCATTACTCGGGCCTGCTTCATCATCATTTGAAGTTTGACGTGAACGTCTAAAAGGTTCTGCTGGAAACCTTTCTTGAGATGACTCATACTCTCTAAGAATATCCAACTCGTCACAGAACTCTGGTTCTTTTTCCATATCAAAAGAATCCCACAAAGTGTCATAATTGAATCTCCATGAGTCTCCTGGATTCTGTGGTGGCATTGTATACCCTTGACACTCAACATTCTGTGCTTCGATGATCCGCTTCAAGCTTGCAACAAAGACTCATCGTAGTGGACTAGAGTAACCCACGAATATGCCTTCGATGCTCTTTGGACCAAATTTACCAAAAGGCTCTAGAACAGTGCAGGGAGACCCAAACGGTTCCAGATACTTCAAGTTCGGTTTGCGGTTGTTGATCAGCTCGAAAGATGTCTTGTTGAATTTCTTCACTGTAAGAACCCGGTTGAGTGTATAGCAAGCGACTGACACTGCTTCTGCCCAAAAATTGACTGGTAGCTTTGAATCAGCAAGCATCGTCCTGGCCGTTTCAATTAGCGTCCTGTTCTTTCGTTCAGCTACTCCATTTTGCTGTGGAGTGTAAGGAGCACTAAATTCTTGCAATATACCTCTCTCATCACAATATTCTTCCATTATGTTATTCTTAAACTCTATACCGTTGTCACTCCTGATTCTTCTGATTCGAGTTTGGTACAAGTTTTCAATTTTTTTGAACAATGCCATCAAACTTTCAAACGTCTCATCCTTTGACTTCAGAAATGATACCCACGAAAATCTAGAGAAATCATCAGTTACTACAAGACAGTAGAGATCACCAGTTATGCTTTTGACGTTCACTGGACCAAAAAGATCCATATGAAGTCTCTCTAACGGTCTTGACACTGAGTTGACTTTCTTTTGAGGGTGTGATTTCTTCTTTTGCTTGCCTTTGATGCAGCTAATGCACTCCCCTTCCAGATGGAAACTTTTCAAATGAACACCAGTTACTAAATCGTTGTGCACCAGGTGATTCATTTTTCGCAGGTGAATGTGACCCATCTTTTGATGCCACAATTTTTATTCTTTTTCTGTTGCTTTTGACATGAAACAATGAGCCTGACCTGTGGTAGTAGTAGCTACGCTCATGTCCAACACATACAGATCATTGACTCTAGGTGCTCTCATGATAATCCATTCTTCGAGAACAGCAAATCCTGGTTTCAAGGTCAAACATTCTTTGTCTGTGAAGTGCGTTGTATACATACGATCACAGATCTGAGATATGCTCAGAAGATTGTTTTCAAGCTTGGCGATGTAGTTTACTCTTTCAAACGTGACAATACCATTTGATAAAGTTCCTTCACCAACTATTCTACCACCTTGATTGCCTGCAAATCCCACATATCCTCCGTTAAACCCTCTAACATCGTACAACAGGGTTTTCTTCCCCGTCATGTGCCGAGAAGCTCCACTATCCATAATCCAACGTGAAACGGATCTTGGAAGCTCCTGCACATATCACAAACAATTAGTTAGATTTGGATGCCACCCAAGCCTCAAATGACTCAGGTAGCTCAACTTTGATGTGAGTTTTTGTAGTATAAAGTGGCGGAAAATTCTTGTCATTCATTTTTAAATTTTCTTGTGACTCAACCTCAACCTCTTTATATAAGAAAAATTCATCTTTATGAGGTTGACCAGATGATTGGTCTTTCTTTGAAACATCTTTCTTCTCAGAAGTAGTAAACTTTTGTGCTTCAAGTTTCTCATAGTAATCCAAAGGAACATTCATCTTTACCGGTGTGGTAGAAGATGATTGTTTTTCCGACTCTGAAACCTTTGGTTTTGGAGAACTTGTTTTCTTTTCAACAATTTTGGGTTTCCATGTTTGTTGAGGTGACGCAACCCATGTGTAAAACTTGTCAATTTTAGTTACCACATTCTTTACAGGTTCAGTTTTGATTTTGGTGTTTTCATTTTTCAAAACTTTCTTCTCAACAACCATGGGAGCTTTACCTTTTGCATCAACTTTCTTTTTCTGACTCTCAACAACTTCAGACTTACACTTTAAGTTGGTACACTTTCGTGCAATGTGTCCAACTTGATTGCATTTGAAGCATGTTCGAGTATCAACTACCCGACTTGTGCCTTCAGTCTGAGGCTGTGAGGCCTTCTTCTCAAAGAATTCTTGATTTGATTTGAAAAAAATTGAGACTCTTCATCAGAAAGTGAGCTTGAGCTCGAACTTTTCACAAAAACTTTTTTCTCAACAAACTTTTTGTTTTGAATATTTCCTCTTTGATAATTCTTACCACCCTGATATCCTCCCGACCATTTGTTTTGGTTGTTGTTATAAAAACGCGGTGGTACAACAGGTTTTTTATAGTAAGATTTATCTTTTTCAAAATTTAATTGTCTTTCAGAATGTTTCAAACCTCCGATTTCTGACACATCAATCTCAATCAACTTGAACACATTTCTTAGTTTGCCAACATTCACATTCTCCAAAGGAAAATCACGATCCGAATACAACTTATCACATCCTGCCATCTTGTACATTACAGGCCTAGGTTCTTCACTTAAGTTGTTTTTGGATTTTGATTTCGGAATATATTTGTCCAAAAAGCATTCATCATCCTCAGTAATGTCACTTTCAGATTTCAAAACATTTTCAGCCATACTTTTAACAATTTCAGACTGGACACTACCTTCATCGGACGATGAAGTGAATGTAACATCAATTGTGTCTGGAAGCTTAATTTCATTTTCTTCTTCATCATTAACCAACCTGGATTTTTTCTTTGAAAAATTGTTTAAGACTGGTGGTGGAACCTGATGATACCCAACCCCAGTTCCATCCGAGTATACATCTTCACCAGCTTTGTTCTTCCCAATTAGTTTAGGAACGATATGTTGAAGAACAAAACTTGCGGAGTTGTAACTGTTGAGTTTCAACTGGATGCGTTCATTTTCAATTTTAGCTTCTTGAAACTGAAGCTTCAACTTAGCAATCTCATCCAATTGTTGGTTGATTTCCTCTTCTTTTACCCTAAGAACTCCTGACAGTTGCACATTTTCTTTGTTTGTTTTACCATTTCTTTCATCATAATCTTTTACCGTTCATTTTAGCTTCAAAATTTTCTGAGAGTTGACGATTTTCATGAACTAATTTTTCGTTTTCTTTCCTAATTCTTTCTACGTCAATTTTATCATTTTCGATTTTCTCAGTTAATTCTTTTAATCGTTCATTTGAAGCTTTTAACATTTTGTCACGGTTTAAGATCTGATCTTCAACATCTCTGACTCTTCCTGTCAGCTCTTCAGTCTTTTTACCGCTGAGGTAAGCAAGTGTACTACAAACCTTGCAGTCTTTCATGCAATTTTTGCAGTCGCTCTCAATTTTAGCTTTCTTACCTGACTCATTGATTGCATCATTCTGACAGACCTTGCTTTTAGACTCAGTTCCAGAACCAGAAACTACCTCTAGCTATTTCGCTGCAAGCACTTTGTTAGCCATCTTCTTCAAATTTTCTGCAGTGAATTCTTTTGACGTGTCAATAATCCCGTCATCAACTTTCTTTGGCTGCGACTCCTTCTCTTTTTATTTTTCTTTTACTTCAGCTTCTCCACCTCCCCACCACATTCTTTGTCTTGCTTCTTCTTCTTCAGCAATTTGCTGGGTGAGAGTTTCAACACTGATAGAATCTGGATCAACAGTTATGTTTCCCTTGGGATCTAGGTAACATTCTCTATCAGCATCCCATCTATTTGCCCTTTTTGCTTCTTTGTATGTTTGATAGATTTTACTCTTCATGTACTGAGCTTGCATCTTTCTGTTGATGTATTTCACTTCTTCTGTTCTGCTATCTTTGAAAGGAACAATCTTTGTCATGAAAGCATACCCAACTGCATCTTCTTCTGGTAACAGTTCACTCCAATCGAAGCCCTCATCATCATGAATAACAGCAAGAGCTCTTGATTTTTCATTAGGGGTATCTTCTAGCTGCTTCATTCTAGGAGGTTCTGATTTGTCTTGATGGTAAATTGCTCTTTTATAATAATCCTCTCTGAATGGATTTGCAGTATCATCAGCATATGCGTTTCGACATTCACTTTTAAAGTGTCACTTTTGTTTACATTTAAAGCACGTGACTTTCGATTTATCAAACCCGAGCTTTGTGGAAGGTGCGCCAATGGAGTGTCTTCCTGTAATCTCCATGAACCTTTGTGCTCTCCTGACTGCACTAGCCATACACCATCTGATATCGATCAACTCCATCTCTTCTGGATCGATCTGATCATAATCCTCCTTGGTGAGGTTAGTGTTTCCAATCTTGCCTGCAACAAGGCTCTCGTATGATTCTAGGACAGATGCTAAAAAGACCATTTGCTGCTTTGCGGATTCTTCACTGAAATTTTGAGCATTCTTGAGATCCACAACAATGTTACATTGAAACAGATTCTTTGGAACAGATTGACTTTGAGTAGTTGACGATGAACCTCCATGATAACCACTGTTTAAACTTTCTTGATTTGACGTGTTAGAACTTTCTGCTGAAAAAGTTGTCTTGGGGGACACAGTCTTTGGGATCATACTTCCTCGATAATACAGCTCAACATTTTGCTGATATGAGGAATGATTGACTTTGTTTGATTTCCTGATCTCTAATTCATGACTCTCCAATCTTTTGATTAACAGATCAACTATCAGTTTAATTGGCTCTACTGTGTTTTTCAGCATCAAAGCAAAGTACTGTCAGTCTTTCTTATCAGGCAATGAGTCAAACAGTTTGTCAACCAATTCTTCTTGAGTGTACACGATTCCGTGTCTTGCAAGTTCCATCTTCAAATGCCCAAATCTTTCAATCATCTTTGACACAGATTCGTTTTTCAAACATCCAAACAAATCGAATTCTTTTCTTAACAACTTCTTTTTGTTTTTAACAATTTCGGCACTACCCACACATTTCACTCTCTGTTGGATCGTCGTGTGACCCTAACGAGTCAATCAGAAGAGTTATACATCAAAATCAAAGGCGGAGTCAGTGATTCTGACGTAATATAGCTTGATTCTCTCTAATTATCTTCTTATTATTAATTTCAAAGCTTTTACAGATCGTTTGACAAACTAGCAGCACCTCGGCTCTGAAATCGGATCGTTACAAATGAATCAGCAGGTTGGGTATTTATAGGCATGTAATTTCGCACGGAATTGTACAAGCGAAATTACATTCATGCGAAATTACTAATTTCGTGCGAAATACCCATGTGTAATTTCGTGCGAAATTACCCATTAACATCCAAAACCTGTTTTCTGACCTGCTGAACATTGGCTTATCCTATCTATACACATGACTCGATACAAGACATAACACACATTTATGCACCAACAGACTCCCCCTTGGATGTTGACGAAGTCTTCAGGATCGAGTCTCCAGTCTTGATCAGTCTTGTCTCTCTATCCAAATTGATTTGACACTGTAAGCATCCTTCAGTCTTTATCTTCAAACTCCCCTTTGAATGTTGATCCAGAATCTAGACTCCCCTTTTCGAAAACTCCCCCTCTCAATAAGCTGGGACTTGAATTCTGGTTCAAACTTTACATAAACTTTGTCATGGGGATTTCAGTTCACTTCTATCATACTTTCAAACCTGTAACCTGTTTCTCAAAAATATGACATTACAATCTATTCACGTTTGAACTTCTTTTGTTGGTCATCAGTTTTAGAAAACCACTTAAGTCTCCAGGTCCAAGTTAACGACCCTGGGTACTCAATTTGTCTACCAAGTCCAACTTAATGACCTTGGTTGACCTGCGACAAAACAAAACTGATTTTTGTTAAACATTTTCAAAACATTTTCTGAAAATTACAAGTTTCACGTTAATGAACTTGTGATGACTTTTATTTTTCAGGTTTTAGTACAATTAGCTCCAAACTCATCTTCCAGCTAGAATCTTCCTGCATCTGCTTCAAACTGTGAATCTGAAGATCAGCTTCCACTTTGGTTTGTCGGAAAATAAAGCAGAAATGAAAAATCTTTTTGGATTTTAATAAAGATTCTAAACTAGAAAGCTATAAAATCTTTTTGAGTTTTGGAAATTTAACAGAAATGAAATGCAGTAAATGTAAACTATTTACAAACATATTTTTGGTGAGCGTGTTAGGGAATCATATCAGCAATTGACAAGTTACTAGCACCGTTAAGCTTGATAACATACTTAGAATTAAACAATTCACTTAGATTGTCGATATACTGGTCCAATTTAATTTTTCACACAAATTTCAATCTGTTCAGGATACGATTATAGTATTTTAAAATCTTGACTTAAATGTGTGTCCCACCTCAGAATATACTCCCGTATCCAGATCCCAATATTCAGTCTTACAGGTGAGTATACCTTGATGATATCTGTAAAGGGTTAAATGCGAGGGCCATGAGAGCTCAGGCTATTGCTTCCGCAAAATCAGAGAGATGATGGCTTACAGGTGAGTATACCTTGGTGTGTTCCCTTTAGAGAATCTTTTCTTCAACAGCACATGATTAGCATTTTGCAATGTTTCATCATTTTTTATGCTGAGGGTGAGCTTTATGATTAAAGCAAGCGGAAAGTATTATACGGGGACTAGGCCATTGCTTCCGCAAAATCAGAAGTCCCGGGATAATACCCCAGATATCTCTAAGTATAAAGACCTAGTATCTTAGAAAGAGGGACCTTTCAAACAAGATTTCGGGGGATACCCATATATCCTGGAGATGTTCCCCACATATAAGCAAGTAATGATTTTAGGTTTATATCCCGAACAAACTTACTAAATGTGTAAAAACCTACCAGCACATCATCAGCGAGACTGTTTAAAACTTTAAAACTTTACATTTCTTTAGCGTACCGTAACTGTCTAACTGATGTACTATCATTTTCCCTTTTTACACAAGCTCTTTTTCAGTTTTCTATTGTTTTTGGATTTTAACATATTTCATGTTTTTGAATTTTTGAATTTTTTACTGTTTTTGTATTTTCTAAAAAAAAACTGTTGTAAACTAAAACTGTAAACTAACTACTCCCCCTAAATACCAAAACAAGTAAAAAATCGACAGACCATTGCAGATTGCGTTTCAACATCATCTACAGTGGTACCTTCATCTACGCCAATGATTCTATCCGACACCGATAAAAGCATCATACCGTTCAGTTTTAAAAGATATTTAAAACGTGTTTTATCAAAAGCTTTGGTATGTAAATCAGCTTTTTGCTCGTCAGTGTGGATTTTCTCAATTCGTGTCAACTTCTTCTCGAAACAATCGTGAATGAAGTGATGACGAATTTCTATGTGTTTCGTTTTTGCGTGATGAACAGGATTTTTCGTGACATTTATCACTGCCTTATTATCAACAAAGATAGGGGTGTTAAGAAATTGCAAACCGTAGTCGCGCATCTGTTGCTGGATCCACAAGATCTGAGAGCAGCAGCTGCTAGCAGATACATACTCGGCTTCACATGTGGATAAAGCTACAGAGGTCTGCTTCTTACATTGCCAGGTGCCCAATCGTGGTCCGAAAAACTGACATCCCGCTGTTGTTGATTTAGCGTTAACTTTGCAGCATCCGAAATCGGAATCGGAATACCCTTCGAGCGTAAAATCGCATTCTTTTGGATACCACAACCCCAATGATGGAGTTCCTTTCAGGTAGCGTAATATCCGTTTCACAATCACCATATGCGAAGCTCTTGGGTTAGATTGAAATCTTGCTGCGAGGTAGGTAGGATACATGATATTGGGTCTTGAAGCAGCCAAGTACATCAGCGATCCGATCATGGAACGATACATCGTTTCATCTACCTTCTCTCCGGTGAGATGAGGGTTTATCCCATGGTTCGTCGCTAACGAGGTGGAAGCTGGAGTAGATCCTGACATCCCAAATTTCTCTAAGATATCATGAACATACTTCGTCTGATGTATGAATATTCCTTCAGGCAGTTGATCAACTTGAAGTCCCAAGAAAAATTTCATCTCATCCATCGATGACATTTCAAATTTCTACTTCATAACTTTTTCAAACTCTTTGCACAAATCTTCATTTGTTGACCCAAATATGATATCATCTACGTATATCTGAACTATCAGAAGATGTCCGCCGACCTCTTTGGTGAAGAGAGTGGCATCCACTTTTCCACGGATGAAGCTGTTGGCTAGCAGGTGTTGAGACAATGTCTCGTACCAAGCTCTCGGGGCCTGGTGTAAACCATACAACGCTTTATCTAGTAATAGAACTTGTCTTTGTGGATTGGATCGGAAAAACCCGGTGGCTGTCCGACATATACCTCCTCTTTTACCTTCCCATAGAGAAAAGTCGATTTAACATCTAACTGAAAAACTTTAAATCCTTTCCACGACGCAAATGCTAGGAAAATTCTAATCGCTTCTAGTCTAGCCACGGGAGCATATACTTCAGTGAAATCTATACCCTCTGCTGACTGAAACCCTAGACTACGAGTCGAGCTTTGTTACGAATAATAACCCCTCGATCGTCTCTTTTGCACTTAAACACCCACTTGGTGTTGATCTTCCTGTGACCATCAGGCAAGTCTACCAATTTCCACACTCCTAACTTCTCGAATTGACTTAACTCTTCTTGCATAGCATTGACCCAAGAATCTTCAGTTAGCGTCTCTTTGTATGTTCGCGGTTCGATCTGCAAAATAAAACAACTTAGTGAAAACTCACTTTGTGAAGGAGCTACTGTAGAATAAAAACAAGTAAGGCCTTGGTCAATTTGTCGTCTAGTGCAAACGCCTGATTGTAATTCTCCGATAATCAACTCCTCTGGATGATATGAAAGAGTTCTTGGCATCACCTCGCCTGGAACATCCACCTCGCCTTCCAAATTTGTGACATTTTGATTTACATCGTGTTCACCGACTGGATTTGTTTGACTTGAAATCTGGATTTGCTCCCCCCTCATAATCTGAATCACCACTATCGAATATTGGCCTATCATCAGATTCTTGATTATCATTGACTGCCGTCTGATTATCAGGAGCCTGTTCTGATTGGACACTATTCTGTTCTGGAGATTGTTGAATATCATCATGTTCACCAGCATTGCTTGGACCGGCTTCATTATCATTTGAAGTTTGCCGATGACTTTTAGAATACTCAGCTGGGAACCTTTCTTGTGATGACTCATACTCTCTCAGAATATCCAACTCGTCAAAGAAATCTGAATCTTCTTCCTCATCAAATGACTTCCACAAGGTGTCATAATCATAACGCCATCCGTCACCAAGATAATGAGGTAGCATATTATAACCTTGACACTCAACATTGTATGCTTCAATGATCTTCTTATACCTTGGAACAAAGACTCGTTTCATTGGACTTGCATATCCCATGAAAATTCCTTCAATACTCTTTGGACCAAACTTACCACGAGGTTCTATAACCGTGCAGGGAGACCCAAATGGTTCTAGATACTTCAGGTTTGGTTTGCGGTTGTTGATCAGCTCGAAACATGTCTTGTTGAATTTCTTTACTATGAGAACCCAGTTGAGTGTATAGCAAGCGGCTGACACTGCTTCTGCCCAAAAGTTGATTGGTAGCTTTGAATCAACAAGCATTGTTCTGGCCGTTTCAATTAGCGTCCTGTTCTTTCGTTCAGCTACTCCATTTTGCTGCGGAGTATAAGGAGCACTAAATTCTTGCAGTATACCTCTCTCATCACAATATTCTTCCATTTTGTTGTTCTTAAACTCAGTACCCTTGTCACTCCTGATTCTTCTGATTCGAGTTTGGTACAAGTTTTCAATTTTTCTGAACAACACCATTAAACTTTCAAACGTCTCATCTTTCGACTTTAGAAATGATACCCACGAAAATCTGGAATAACCGTCAGTTACTACAAGACAGTAGAGATCACCGGTTATGCTTTTGACATTCACTTGACCAAAAAGATCCATATGAAGTCTCTCTAAAGGTCTTGAGACTGAGTTGACTTTCTTTTGAGGATGTGATTTCTTCTTCTGCTTGCCTTTGATGCAACTAATGCACTCCCCTTCCAGATGAAAACCTTTCAAATGAACAACGTTTACCAAATCATTGTGTACCAGGTGATTCATTTTTCGTAGATGAATATGGCCCATCTTTCTATGCCATAACTGTGACTCCTTCTCCGTTGCTTTTGACATGAAGCAATGAGCCTGACCCGTGGTAGTCGTAGCGACATTCATGTCCAACACGTACATATCGTTGACTCTAGGTGCTCTCATGATAATCCATTCTTCAGGAACAACAAATCATGGTTTCAAGATCAAACACTCTTTGTCTGTGAAGTGCGTTGTATACATTCTATCACAGATCTGAGAAATACTCAGAAGATTGTTCTCAAGCTCGGCGATGTAATTCACTCTCTCAAACGTGACAATACCATTAGATAGAGTTCCTTCACCAACTATTCGACCACCTTGATTGCCTGCAAAACCCACATATCCTCCATTAAACCCTCTAACATCGTATAGCAGTGTTTTCTTCCCTGTCATGTGCCGAGAAGCTCCACTATCCATAATCCATCGTGAAACGGATCTTGGAAGCTCCTGCACATGTTAAAAACACTTAGTTAGATTTTGATGCCACCCAAGCCTCTTTTGACTCAGGTAGCTGGACATTAAGGACAGTTCTTTTGGTGAACAATAGTGGAAAATTCTTATCACTCATCTTTAAGCTCTCTTCAGATCTAACCTCAGCCTCTTTGTTTAAGAAAAACTCATCTTTCTGAGGTTGACCAGATGGTTGATCTTTCTTTTGAACATCTTTCTTTTCAGAAATTAGCATTTGTTTTTCAAGTTTCTCATAGTAATCCAAAGGAACATTCATCTTTACCGGTGTAGTAGAAGATGATTGTTTTTCCGACTCTGAAATCTTTGGTTTTGGAGAACTTGTTTTCTTTTCAACAACTTTTGGCTTCCATGTTTGTTGAGACGAAGCAATCTTTTTGTAAAAATTGTCATTTTTAGTTACCACATTCTTTACAGGTTCAGTTTTGATTTTGGAGTTTTCATTTTTTCAAAACTTTCTTCTCAACAATCATTGGAGCTTTGCCTTTTTCATCAACTTTCTTTTCTGATTCTCAACAACTACAGACTTAGGCTTTAAGTTGGTGCACTTTCGTGCAATGTGCCCAACTTGATTGCACTTGAAGCATGTTCGAGGAACAACTACCCGACTTGTATCTTCAGTCTGAGGCTGTGAGACCTTCTTCTCAAAGAACTCTTGATTTGATTTTGAAAAAGTTTTAGATTCTTCGTCAGAAAGTGAACTTGAACTCGAACTTCTCACAAAAACCTTTTTCTCAACGAACTTTTTGTTTTGAACATTCTTTTTCTGATATTTCTTACCACCCTGATAACCACCCGACCATCTGTTTTGGTTGTTGTTATGAAAACAGGTTTTTTATAGTAAGATTTATCTTTTTCAAAGTTCAATTTTCTCTCTGAATGTTTCAAACCTTCGATTTCAGACACATCAATCTCAATCAACTTAAACACATTTCTCAATTTGCCAACATTAACATTTTCCAAAGGAAAATCACGATCCGAATACAACTTATCAGATCCCACCATCATATTTGTCCAAAAAACATTCATCATCCTCAGTAGTGTCACTTTCAGTTTTCAAAACATTTTCAGCCATGCCTTTAACAATTTCAGATTGGACACTATCTTCATCGGAAAATGAAGTGAATGTGACATCAATCGTGTCTGGAAGCTTAATTTCATTTTCTTCTTCATCATTAACCAACCCGGATTTTTTCTTTGAAAAATTGTTTAACACTGGCGGTGGAACCTGATGATATCCGACCCCAGTTCCATCCGAGTAAACATCTTCACCTGCTTTGTTCTTCCCAATTGGTTTAGGAACAATATGTTGAAGAACAAAGGTTGCGGAGTTGTAACTGTTCAATTTCAACTGGATGCGTTCATTTTCAATTTTAGCTTCTTGAAACTGAAGCTTCAACTTAACAATCTCATCCAATTGTTGATTGATTTGCTCTTCTTTAACTCTAAGAACTCCTGACAGTTGCACATTTTCTTTGTTTGTTTTACCATTTCTTTCGTCAGAATCTTTTACCGTTCGTTATAGCTTCTCAAAATTTTCTGAAAGTTGACGATTTTCATGAATTAGCTTTTCATTTTCTTTCCTAATTCTTTCTACGTCATTTTTATCTTTTTCAATTTTCTCCGTTAATTCTTTTGATCGATCATTTGAAGCTTTTAACATTTTGTCACGGTTTAAGATCTGATCTTCAACATCTCTGACTCTTCCTGTCAGTTCCTCAATCTTTTTACCGCTGAGGTAAGCAAGTGTACTACAAACCTTGCAGTCTTTCATGCAATTTTTGCAGTCACTCTCAATCTTTGCTTTCTTACCTGTCTCATTGATTGCATCATTCTGACTGACCTTACTTTTAGACTCAGTTCCAGAACCAGAAACTACCTCTAGCTCTTTTGCAGCAAGTACTTTGTCAGCCATCCTCTTCAAATTTTCAGCAGTAAACTCTTGTGACGTATCAATAATCCCGTCATCAACTTTCTTTGTCTGCGGCTCTTTCTCTTTTTCTTTTTCTTTTTCATCAGCCTCTCCACCTCCCCACCGCAATCTTTGATTTGCTTCTTCTTCTTCAGCAATTAGCTGGATGAGAGCATCAACACTAATAGAATTTTGATCAACATCAATGTTTCCTTTAGGATCAAGGTAACATTCTCTATCAGCATCCCATCTCTTCGCCTTTTTAGCTTCTTTGAATGTATGATAAATTCTGCTCATCTTGTTTTGAGCTTTCATCCTTCTGTTGACGAATTTTTCTTCTTCTGTTCTTCTGTCTTTGAAAGGAACAATTTTTGTCACAAACGCATAGCCCATCGCATCCTCTTCTGGTAGCTGTTCACTCCAATCGAAACCTTCATCATCATGAATAATAGCAAGAGCTCTTGATTTTTCTTTGGGGGTATCTTCAAGCTGCTTCATTCTGGGAGGTTCAGATTTGTTCTGATGATAAATTTCTCTTTTGTAGTAATCTTCACGAAATGGATTTGCATTATCATCAGCGGGTGCGTTTCGACATTCACGTTTGAAATGTCCCTTTTGTTTACATCTGAAGCATGTGACCTTTGATTTATCAAAACCAAGTTCTGTGGAAGGTCCGCCAATAGAATGTCTGCCTGTAATCTCCATGAACCTTTGTGCCCGTCGGACCGCACTAGCCATACACCACCTGATATCTATCAACTCCATTTCTTCTGGATCGATCTGATCATAGTCCTCCTTGGTGAGGTTAGTGTTTCTGATTTTTCCTGCAACAAGGCTCTCGTATGATTCAAGGACAGATGCTAAAAACACCATTTGCTGTTTTGCGGATTCCTCACTAAAGTTTTGTGCATTCTTCAGATCCACAGCAATATTACATTGGAACAGATTCTTTGAAGCTGATTGACTTGAAGTAGTTGACGATGAACCACTATGAAAACCACTGCTTGAACTTTCTTAGTTTGATATGTTAGAATTTTCAGCTGAGAAAGCTGTCTTAGGAGACACATTCTTCGGGATCATATTACCTCGGTAATACAGCTCAACATTCTGCTGATATGAGGAATGATTGACTTTGTATGATTTCTTGATCTCCAACTCATGACTATCCAGTCTTTCAATTAACAGATCAACTGTCAGATCTTCCGACTTAATCGTGTTCTTCAGCATCAAAGCAAAGTATTGGCAGTCTTTCTCATCCGGCAGCGAGTCAAACAGTTTGTCAACTAACTCTTCTTGAGTATATATGATTCCATGTCTTGCCAGCTCCATCTTCAAATGCCCGAATCTTTCAATCATCTTAGAAACAGATTCGTTTTTCAAACATCCAAACAAATTAAACTCTTTTCTTAACAACTTCTTTTTGTTTTTAACTATCTCAGCACTACCCACACATTTCACTCTCAATTTCTCCCATAGATCTTTCGCATTTGTATACTCAATTAACGATATTATGTCGTCTCTCACAGACTGATGAAGCAATGCAATGCGCTTTTGTTCAGCAACAAAACTATCTACATCTTCAGTGCCTTCTATATTTTCATAATCCGATCTTCCCATATTGAAACCATTCTTCATGCTCTTCCAGCTTGGATACGCAAACGCTTTTAGCCACTCTTCAAACCTTTTAGCCCATCTATTGTATTCTTCAATTGCCATTAGTTTTGGAGGTTTGTTGTATGTGCCATATGCACTCTCCACACCCAAAGCATCAGAAAGGGTTTTCTTTGCACTCGGATTTGGAACGTTTTCATTTGTGTTGTTTAAAGTATCATCTCCGGTGTTTCCTGTGAAAGCAAAAATGTCACCAAATGGATTCATAAACTCATCCATCTTCAAGTACCTGAAACAATCAACAAACACTTAGAAAATTTTTTGAATTTTTAACAACAACAGTTTCAAACGAAATCAGTTCACGCGAAATTAGAACTCAAATGAAATGATCAGCCTTCAAACGAAATACCGACTCAAACGAAGTCAGAGTTTTCACACGAAATAGTCTTTTCAAGCGAAATTACCAAGCGAAATATAATTTCATGCGAAATTAGCTTAGATTCAAACGAAATCAAGCCAACTTGGTGCGAAATTAGTGATTTCGTATGAAATCCTCAAACGAAATTTGATTTCGTGTGAAATTAACAACAATTTCAAACGAAATTAACCACAATATGTAATTTCGTGCGAAATTACAGTTGACAATTTCGTGCGAAATTATGATGACATCAGCATGTCGGCCACCATTTTGTCAAATCGATCCAGTTTTTTATTGAATTTTGGTCTAATTCTTTCAAGGATTAGTTAAAACGATGTTTTACGTGATATATGTGAAAATTAAGCCATTTTGTCCGTTAAATCTCGTTTAATTTTGAAAAGAATGAGTAGAAGTGATGAAAACAAGCTGAATTGGTATAAACTCTTCGTCCTGAGCTCTGATACCACTTGTTGGATTGTCGTGTGACCCTAACGAGTCAATCAGAAGAGTTATACATCAAAATCAATGGCGGAGTCAGTGATTCTGATGTAATACAGCTTGATTCTCTCTAATTATCTTCTTATTATTGATTTCAAAGCTTTTACAGATCGTTTGACAAACTGGCAGCACCTCGGCTTTGAAATCAGATCGTTACAAATGAATCAGCATGTTAGGTATTTATAGGCATGTAATTTCGCACGGAATTGTACAAGAAAAATTACATTCATGCGAAATTACTAATTTCGTGCGAAATACCCATGTTTAATTTCGTGCGAAATTACACATTAACATCCAAAACCTGTTTTCTAACCTGCTGAACACTGGTTTATACTATCTATACACATGACTCGATACAAGACAAACTTAAAAGACATTTATGCACCAACACTCTCAGTTTCTCCCATAGATCTTTCGAGTTTGTGTATTCAATCAACAATATTATGTCATCCCTTACGGACTGATGAAGTAAAGCAATGCATTTTTGTTCAGCAACATATCTTTCTACTTCATTATCTACTATATTTTCATAATCCGTTCTTCCCATATCAAAACCATTCTTCATGCTCTTCCAACTAAGATATGCAAAAGCTTTTAGCTATTCTTCAAACCTTGTAGCCCATCTATTGTATTCTTCAATTGCCATTAGCTTGGGCGGTTTGTTGTATGTACCATAGGCACTTTCCACACTCAAAGCATCAGAAAGGGTTTTCTTTGCACTTTGACTTGGAGCATTTTCATTTGTGTTACTTGATGTATCATCTCCTTTGCTTCCCATGAAAGCAAAAGCGTCACTAAATGGATTCAGAAAATCATCCATCTTCAAGTACCTGAAACACTCAACAAACACTTAGAAAAATTTTGGATTTCAAACAACAGTTTCAAACGAAATTAATTTCACGCGAAATAAGCTTTCACACGAAGTAAGTTCTTCACGCGAAATACACTTTCGTACGAAACAACAACTTTGGTGCGAAAGAGATGTATTTCGTACGAAATGAGGTTCCCGGATGATTTCATGTGAAATGAAGTCTGATTTCGTACGAAATGAGGATCTCAAAGGCTATTTCGTACGAAATGACTTCTCAAAGTTGATTTCGTGCGAAATGAGAAACAATATGTTGATTTCGTGCGAAATAGCTTGATTCCGTACGAAATAGGTTTCCGAGAATTGATTTCGTGCGAAATAGATGCTGACTATTTCGTGCGAAATGATGATGACATCAGCATATCGGCCACCATTTTGTCAAATTGATCTGGTTTCTAGTCGATTTTTGGTCCAATTCATTCAAGGATTCGTTAAAACTGTGTTTTACGTGATATATGAGAAATTCAATCCATTTTGTCCTTTAAATCTCGTTTAATCTTGAAAAGAATGAGTAGAAGTGAGAAATTCTGATAACATCAAGCTGAATTGGTATGAACTCTTCTTCCTGAGCTCTGATACCACTTGTTGCATCAACGTGTGACCCGAATGAGTCGTTCAGAAGAGTTTTGAATCAAAATCAAAGGCGGAATCAGTGATTCTTACTTGATACAGCTTGATTCTCCCTAATTATCTTCTTATTAATGATTTCAAAGCTTTTACAGATCGTTTGACAAACCGGCAGCACCTCGGCTCTGAAATCGGAAAGTTACAAATGACTTGGCAAGCTTGGTATTTATAGACTGGGTATTTCGTACGAAACCAACACGACTCATTTCGTGCGAAATGACTTTGACTCATTTCGTACGAAACAGCATCATTTCGTGCGAAATAGTCAAATCTCATTTCGTACGAAATGACCTATTCATTTCGTGCGAAATGACCCTTTAACATTCAAACCCTAACTTTTCTAATACCAAGCACCAATCTATCCTATCTAGACACAAGACTTGATAAAGATGAAGTTAACAGACATTAGTGCACCAACATAAAGATTTGATCAAAGAGGAGTATTGTCATCGTGATGACATTCACAAGCTGGAAGTGGAATTTTACAATTTGAAGATGATGGGGTCTGAGATTGAAGCATATACCAAGTGTTGGTGCACTACATCTGTCGACTTCGTCTTGGATCGAGTCTTAGATTGCATTGTATATATTAGGGCACGTTTTACGAGAAAACAGGAGAATGTGTGTGTATTAGTTTCTGATTTCGCTCATAGGGTATTAGGGAGTGATTTCGCTCATAGGGTATTAGGGAGTGATTTCGCTTTTATGGTAATGTTATGATTTCGCTCTTGTGGCCCTGTGTCCCTTGGAGCGAAATCATAGCACTATATATAGTGTTCATGAGCGAAATCAGTGTAATAGTTGTACGATTTCCATACCGAAGTGCTGCCGGTGTGAAGACTGCTTATATTTGTGCTTATATCAATACAATCAGTAGTTAAAGAGAAGAATCAGTTGTTTCTAGCTTTGTTTCTTGTTACCCCGCACCTGAAACAGAGTAGAACACCTCTGAACGACTCATTCAGCTCAGATCGTGATCCTACACCAAGAGATCGAACGAGTTAGCTGCTTTGTGTCCCACCATGGTAGATCCTCCCTACAAGCGTATCGAGCTCTATATCAAAGGTTTAGTGCCATAAATCCAGAGCATGGTTACTTCAGCTAATCTCCCTACCATTCTGCGAGTTATACGACTATCCCACTGCCTCACCGATCAGGCAGTTGAGCAGAACAGACTGCCAAAGCGTATTAGTGCTACCACTACTTCTGATGCTCCTAGCGACAACAAACGCAAATGGGATGGAAATTCAAGCAAGGGTTTAACTCCTGTTCCGTCTCAGAGTAGCAGCGAAGGACTGACGACTACAAGAGCCCTAGTCAACAATCCTCTGGTAATCAAGGTCACGGCGGGTACAGGGGAAGCCACACTAAGGGCAATCGATGTAACTTACACCACAGCGGGCCGTGAAGCAAGGGCAACTGTCAGAGGTGTAACAAACTAGGTCATGCAGCCAAAGATTATAGGAGTCCTTATCCTGTGAATCAGAGGCGACAGCAGCAGACTCCACAGAACCAGCCCCAACAGCAGCAGCAGAGGGGTAACAATAAAGGATGTTTTCAGTGTGGTGCTGAGGGCCACTTCAAAAGAGACTGCCCCTAGCTGAACCAGAATCAGAACAACAACAACCAGGGGAATGGAAACAACAGGGATAACAATGATGGCAATGGTGCTAGGGGACGTGCTTTTGTGATTGGTCAAGGAGATGCGAGGAATGATCCCAACGTTGTGACGGGTAAGTTCCTACTGGACGATTTCTTTGTTTCTGTTTTATTCTATTTGGGTGCCGATACTAGTTACGTGTCCTTAAAGGTTAGTCAGATGCTTAAGCATACCCCAATTCCCTTAAACACCAAGCATGTTGTAGAACTAGCAAACGGTAAAAATCTTGAGGCCACACACATAGTTAAGGGTTGTAATCTCACTCTAGCTGGTCAGACCTTCTCTATCGATCTTATCCCCATCGTTCTTGGTAGCTTTGACGTCGTCATTGGGATGGATTGGTTATCTCAACATCGAGCAGAGATTCTATGCAAGGAGAAAATTGTCCGCATACCTCGTTCTGGTAAAGAACCTCTCGTTATTCGTGGCGACAAGAGTGGTGCTGTCGTGGGCATCATCTCTTTCCTTAAGGCCCAGAAGTGTCTGCGAAAGGGCCACACTACGATACTAGCTCTTGTTACTGACACCTCGACGAAAGAGAAGAAGATAGAAGACATTCCGATCGTACGCGACTTTCCTGAGGTATTCCCTGAGGAATTACCTGGTCTCCTGCCTCATCGTCAATTCGAATTCCAAATCGAGCTAGCTCCTGGAGCAGCACCCATAGCTCGTGCACCTTATCGATTAGCCCCATCAGAACTAGAAGAACTGTCCGCACAACTACAAGAGCTCCTAGACAAGGGATTCATTCGTCCTAGCTCTTCGCCCTGGGGAGCCCCAGTTTTGTTTGTGAAGAAGAAAGACGGTACCTTTCGAATGTGCATAGACTATCGCGAACTCAACAAGGTGACCGTGAAGAATCGTTATCCTCTTCCTCGTATAGATGACCTGTTCAACCAGTTGCAAGGGTCGAACTTTTACTCTAAGATTGATCTGAGATCGGGCTATCATCAGCTGAGAGTCCGAGACGAGGACATCTCCAAGACAGCATTCAGGACTCGTTACGGACACCACGAGTTCCTGGTCATGCCTTTCGGGTTGACAAACGCGCCTGCGGTCTTCATCGATCTTATGAACCGAGTTTGCAAACCTTATTTGGATAAGTTTGTTATTGTATTCATCGACGACATCCTGATCTATTCCAAGAGTCAGGAGGAGCACGAGCGTCATCTACGACTCATTCTGGAACTTCTTTGAGCAGAACAACTTTATGCTAAGTTTTCAAAATGTGACTTTTGGCTTTGTGAAGTCCATTTCCTAGGCCACATGGTTAGTGAGAATGGGATTCACGTTAATCCATCCAAGGTTGACTCAATCAAGAATTGGCCTGCACCTCGAACTCCAACTGAAATCCGTCAATTCTTGGGTTTGGCGGGTTACTACTGAAGGTTTATCAAGGATTTCTCAAAGATTGCGCAGCCTCTTATTGTACTTACTCGGAAGGGTGTCACCTACCGTTGGGGTGATGCACAGGAAAACGCATTTCAGCAGCTGAAGTCGAAGCTGTGTAGCGCACCCATTCTCTCATTGCCTGAAGGCACGGACGATTTTGTGGTTTACTGTGATGCGTCAATCCAAGGACTTGGTTGTGTGTTGATGCAACGTGAGAAAGTCATTGCTTACGCATCACGCCAACTTAAAGTTCACGAAAAGAACTACACTACTCACGACATGGAGTTGGGAGCGGTGGTGTTTGCTCTTAAGATATGGAGACATTACTTGTACGGTACCAAGTACACCATTTACATCGATCACAAGAGTCTCCAGCATATCTTGGATCAGAAGGAGTTGAACATGCGACAGCGTCGATGGGTCGAACTCCTTAACGACTACGAATGCGCGATCAAGTATCATCCAGGCAAAGCCAACGTGGTGGCTGACGCCCTCAGTCAAAAGGAAACTAAACCTAAGCGTGTACGTGCGTTACAGCTTACCATTCACTCCAGTCTTCCCGCTCAAATTCGTGATGCTCAGGTCGAAGCATTAAAAGAAGAGAACGTCAAGGCTTAGTCCCTGCGTGGATTGGAGAAACGGTTGGAACTAAAGGAAGATGGTGCTTACTACTTAGCAGGGCGCATCTGGGTTCCATCTTATGGAAATCAACGTGAGCTTGTGATGGATGAAGCACACAAGTCTCGTTACTTAGTACATCCTGGTTCTGATAAGATATACCGCGATCTCAAAGCTACGTACTGGTGGCCCCACATAAAAGCTAACATAGCGACCTACGTTAGTAAATGTCTGACCTGTACTAGGGTCAAGGTTGAATACCAGAAGCCATCAGGCCTACTTCAGCAACCAGAGATCCCGACATGGAAATGGGAGCAAATTTCCATGGACTTCGTTACTGGCTTACCTAGATCTCAACGAGGAAACGATACCATTTGGGTGATAGTGGATCGACTGACAAAGTCTGCACACTTCCTGGCTATCATGGAAACAGACAAGTTCTCTACTCTAGCAGACATCTACCTGAAGGAAGTAGTCTCGAGGCACGGGGTGCCCAACTTCCATCATCTCTGATCGTGATCCACGTTTCACATCTGATTTGTGGCGGGCGATGCACAAATCCTTTGGCTCACGTCTAGACATGAGCACAGCGTATCATCCACAGACAGATGGGTAGTCTGAACGCACCATCCAAACTCTCGAAGACATGCTTCGAGCATGTGTAATCGACTTTGGTAACGGCTGGGAAAGGCACCTACCTTTGGTGGAGTTTTCGTATAACAACAGTTACCACACCAGCATCCAGGTTGCTCCATTCGAGGCGTTGTACGGACGGAAAAGCCGATCACCTCTTTGTTCGGCAGAAGTTGGCGACATCCAAATCACTGGCCCAGAACTCATCGTCGACACGACGGAAAAGATTGCCCAGATACGATAACGAATGGCGGCAGCTCGTGACCGTCAGAAAAGCTACGCTGATAAGCGCAGGAAACCGCTCGAGTTCCAGGTTGGGGATCGAGTGCTACTTAAAGTCTCACCTTGGAAAGGTGTGGTCCGTTTTGGTAAACAAGGCAAGCTAAATCCACGTTATGTTGGACCCTTCGAAATCACTGAGAAAATTGGCAAAATGGCATATAGTTTGAATCTACCCGAAGAACTCAGTGGAGTTCACAATGTATTCCATGTGTCGAATTTGAAGAAGTGTCTGTCAGATGAGACCCTCATAGTTCCTTTCAAGGAACTCACCATCGACGATCAGTTGTGATTCGTTGAGGAACCAATAGAGATTACGGACCGAGAAGTTAAGCTTCTCAAACGCACCAGGATACCCATTGTTCGAGTTCGTTGGAACTCCCGTCGTGGCCCAGAGTTCACCTGAGAACGAGAAGATCAAATGAAACACAAATATCCCCAGTTGTTCAAGGAAAGTGAGACCACTACTGAGGCTGAAGCTACTTCGGAATTTCAGGAAGAAATTCCAAACAAACGGGGGAAGGATGTGACACCCCAGGGAAATCAGGAAACCACGCAACTCAACTAGCTTCCTTAGTGACTACGTGCTAAATTTCGGGACGAAATTTCTTTCAACTTGGGGTTGATGTGATAACTCGTATTTCCGAACGTATCCTTGTGCTTGATGTAACTTGTATGTACACTATGTGACTAATTGATATGATCTTAATGGATTGATTGTGAGTTGAATGTTTCATGTTATGTATGATTGTGTTATAAGTATAAGTGTATAATAAATCTCGACCGCACAACACTAGCCCAATCGCACAAGCCCTTTTGGGCCACACTCCTTGTACTCGAAATCAAGGGCAGCCCATGATGGGTTCGGCCCACCCTATTACACGCATAACCTCATGAGGAGGGTGTATACTCCTCATTATTTGCAAAACACTTAACACACACAAAACCCTACCCTCTCTTTCTCTCCTTCGAAGACCGATGGCAGCCATCCCCCTCTCTTTGAAGTGAAGGCCGACGAGTGTCTCTCCTCCCTCTTTAGAAGCCTTATCATCACACACAAGCCTTGGGTTATAGCTTAATTCGGTTAGTCTCTTATTAGTGTTGGTGTTTGATTGTTTGACAATGAGTAATTGATATTATGCATGAATAAATGATTAATGATTGTTTGATGTTTCTATATGATTGATCCAATCCATATAATCATTATGAGGTTAGTGTTGGCTAGGAATTAGGGTTTATGTGATGATATTCATATGAATTGGATTTTCATGATATTGACCTAGAACAGATTGCATGTTAATCGACTCTTATGCAAGTATATTTGAATGATTGGTTGTGTTGTCATGTTAGGGTGCATGTTAGTAATCAAGATCAAGATCATGAACCTGTTAATGTGATTAATATTATGGTTTATGCGATGAATGAGATTAGGGTTCATAGGAATTATATGATAAAGTCTTAGTTTGATCGATTAATGCATGATTGGGAAACTGTTAATTGTTAATGGGATTAAATAAAAGGAAACTGTCAAATTGTTGTAACTAATTGCGTGATTCTAGGAATTAGATAACTAATCGCACAAGACCCACCCTCAATCGCACAAAGTAAGATCGCACAAGATCTGATCTGATCGCACAAGGGACTGGTCGCACAAGACAGTCGCACAAGCTTGGTGCAATTGTTTAAGCTCACAGTACAATTATGATATGCATGATCGCACAAGGTATTGTGGATCGCACAAGACTGTGTCAATCGCACAATACCTTGGGCCACACAAATTATTAAGTTATGCTATGTTGTTGGGCCAAACAGCCCAAAACCCCAATCGCACAAGTTATCCTTAATCGCACAAGTCCAAATGGACCGCACCAGTTAAGTGTTTGTTAAATTGTTTGGGCCGCACAAGATATTGGGTTGCATGTTATTGGGCCGGGTTTGTTTTGGATCGCACAACCCGTTGTGAGTCGCACAAGTTGTGCTGATCGCACAATAGGTTGGGTCGAGTGTTTCATTGGGCTTTATTTACCAACTCGCACAAGATGATTGGGCTCGCACAAGCTCAACGGCCCAATCATCTGAGTTGCACAAGTTCGGGCCTTATACTTTATTGTTTCTGTTAACGTGTTCTACGTGTTTGCCATGATCGTTATGTGGTTGTAACTTGTTAGTTTATGTGTAAACTTAGGTGCACTATTTGAACCTAGACCTGACTTGTATGGTAACCATGTTAGGACGTAGTTGACCACAAACAGCTCGATTAACCCTTTTTACCCACCTAAACCTTTTTATTTTAACCCTTTCTTTTAGTAACAAAGGTCGGTTTTTCTTATGACTTAAAAAAAATTTGATGATGAAACTAAATAAACAAACAATTTCATCAAAAAAATACTTTGTTTGAAAGAAATGGTTCATCAAAATAAAATTGTGAAAAATAAAAAAGTCTTTCAAAAACCGACGCTTTTTACGCTTTTCGCCCTTTCACTAACCACTAACCCAACCACCCACCTTTAGCCCAAGCCTAACCCTTCACCCAAAAAGTCCTCTTGATATTTACAAAGGTATATAGTTAAAAAGGAGGAGGATTGATTGCTTGGCAAGCTTATGGTAGGAGTAAGTTCCATGCCGCTCTCGAGTGATTCACTAAAAATACACCTTCGGCCGAGTGTTGAGTAATCCCCCGTGAGGTATGTGAACTTGTATCTAAATGGAATTTTAAAAAGGTATGTTATGCCCTAATAAGTAATTTATCCTATGAAACGTTTTTAATAAAACATGACGAATAGGATTGTAAATAAATAAAAATAAAACCTAAATAAAGAATCTTGGAAATCCCGACACTCTATGACAAGCCCAAAAAAAAAAACTTCTCTTCTACCTATTCCATTTGGGAGTGAAAAAGCCACATTATAAAGAGTTTTGCTTGAGGACAAGCAAAGATTCGAGTGTGGGGGTATTTTATGTGCACAAAATGCAACATATAAAATACATCAATTGTGGCATAAAACTAACCCTTTTTTAGTACTAATGTTGGAAAAGGTGTGCTTTTGTCTTCCTTTTGTATTTTCAGGATTAAATGAGCTCAAATGAACAAAAGAAGCAAAAAGACAGCTAAATCTAACATAAATACAAGAAAAGGAACAAACTGGCATGCCCGACCTCCCGACAGCATCTTCCCAAAGCAAAACAAGAAGACAGAAGACTGAACACGCCCCGTGCTCAGTGAGCACGGGGGCGTGCCCAAGTGTCAGAAGAAAAGACAAAGTGGTAGAAGCTTCTATTGCCCACCACGGGGCTGTGGTCAACTATAAGATTCACGAAATCCAGGCAAATCTTCATAGTACAGATATGCTTCTGCACACAGGGTCGTGCTCAGCGGACAGGGGGCATGGTCAACTATTGCAGATGCATTTAATGAAATTGCAATTAATGAAGAGAGAGAGAGTCGGATGGACACGGAGCCATGCCCAGTGGACACGGGGCCATGCCCGAGCCTCTGTTCAGCCTATAAATAGGAGTGCTTGGAGCTCTTGCAACTCATCCCTTGGCACACCACCTCTCTCACACTTCACCCACCACCCACCACCATCACAACACCATCATTCACCATCGTCATCCATTGTCCATCATAGAGTGTGTGAGTCGTCTCGGGATCCAAGATTGATCGTAAGAGTTCTTAACAATCAAAGGCCATGTTTGCCTAAGTCTCTTACATCACTTGGTGAAGACAAGTGTTTAGTGTAATACTTTTTATTTTTAATCTTTTGCACTTTTTAATTGGTTTTGTATTAATGACTTTAATTACTAGTTTCATATGTTGAAGGTGATTCTTCCTTATCGTTTGTCTGTGGAGTCTTGGCATTATTTTACTGTATATATATAAAATAAAAGATTTTCACCATTCATATCTCCACGGTCTATATGGAGGTATGTTGGCTACCTGGTCGGGGGTTAAGGGAACGGTTTGGTAAGAGTCTTGCCATTGTTCAGTGTATAGATCCTGCAAAGGACCTGGGTCAAATTTAGTAGGACCTCCTTCAATACCCAATGCTATTGGATGGCGGGGGTCCAAACTCTTTGACCCCCTCATAAGTTAAACTACTATTAAAACTTTAACCCGGCTACTTAGGACTGTATCCCTGCTGACTCAGACTACTTAGCCGAGGGTAACGTCGCCTTCAAAAGAGGGGCCTACCACATTATGCATTAATAACTTAATTAATCATCTTTCAATAATCCGACCCTTTAGGATTGTATCCTTGCTGACTCAAACTACTGGGTTGAGGGTAACGTCACCTTCAAAAGAGGGGCCTACTACAATAACTAAGATAATCTCTTAAACAAGTGCAAAAGTGTGAAAATAATCAAAGGTTACACTACACACGAGTCGGATCCAAGTGATTCATTTTGTCTATCTGTTTTATTTTTATTTTACTTTTCAGCATTTTAGTTAGTTTTGTTTTCTTAGTTTAAAAACCTTTTTCTAACATTTTGATTTGATTAGACGTTGAGGATAAACCGGTACTAAAAGCTCTTGTGTCCTTGGACGACCTCGGTATCTTACCAACACTATACTACGTCCACGATGGGTGCACTTGCCCATATGTGTGTTTAGTGTTAGTGAATATCGTGTTTATAAATTTAAAACTTGGCTAAAAAGTGTAAAAATGGCTTAAAATATACACCTAAAACATATACACACTGACACGCATCAGGTAGCCCCCACGGCTGGGAGCCAGAGAAAAAGGAAAAGATTAATCATGTTTTTAAACTATGGGGTAACCCCCACGGTAAGTAAGCCAACTAATGGAAAACTATTTTTTGAAACAACTTAAAACGAACACCCAACTGTGAACTCGCTCAACTTTGTTGTTGATTCGTTACTATATGCCTTGCAGGTCGTTAGGTGCTTAGATGGAGCTTGCATAGGAGGACAAGGTCGTTGTGGGGCATGGATTGTTGTGTTCCATGTTAAACTTTATGAACTTATAACTTATGTTTTGGTTTTAAACTTTATGCTTCCGCTGATAACTTGAACTTAGTTAATTTGTTTTGGACACCAATTATATTGTTGGCTGGTTTTATATTTACTTTAATACATTGTTCAATATGATTGGTGGCTTGATCCTGGTCATGTCACGCTCCCTGTGGTGATACTCCGCTTGTGGATTTTGGCGGTGTGACACTAAGCATATCCTCCAATGTTTGTATCGTCCTCTTGGATTGTCCATCCGTTTGGGGATGATAAGCAGTGCTCAGATTTAGTTGGGTTCCCATAGCAGACTGCATGGTCTTCCAAAAGTGAGATGAGAATCGAGCATCATGGTCAGAAATGATATTCAAAGGAACATCATGTCGAGATTCAATCTCATCAACATAGATCTTGGCGAGTTTATCAGCAGATAGATCCTCGTGAATCGGTAAAAAGTGAGCTGACTTCGTAAGACGATCAATGACTACCCAGATAGCATCATGACCTCTAGATGTACACGGTAACTTAGTGATGAGATCCATCGCAATGTTCTCCCACTTCCAAACCGGTATTTCTGGTTGTACAAGCAAACCAGATGGTCGTTGATGTTCAGCCTTGACTCTGAGACAAGTTAGGCATTTGGATACATATAAGGCAACATCCTTCTTCATACCAGGCCACCAGTACTGAGTACGAAGATCCTTGTACATTTTGTCAACACCAGGATGGATAGAATAACGAGACTTATGAGATTCGTCCATCACTAAAGTGCGAAGATTGTCTTGTCTCGGAATCCATAGTCGGTTATTGAAATAAAGTAAACCATTATCTTTCGTTTCAAGTTGAAGCTCAAGATTTAATGGAAGCTCATTTTTCAACAAGCCTTGGGTTACACATGTTCATTGTGCTTGAAGGACACGTGTTTGGATATCTGATAGAACTCAAACAAAATGAAGCTTAACGCATTCCTTTCGACTTAGCGCATCGGCTACGAAATTCGCCTTACCAGGATGATAGCGAATCTCATAATCGTAATCGTTTAAGAGTTCAACCCAGCGTCGTTGTCTCATGTTTAGCTCCTTTTGATTGAAAATGTGTTGGAGACTTTTGTGGTCTGTGAAAACCACACATTTCGTGCCATAGAGATAGTGTCTCCAAATTTTGAAAGCAAAAACTACAGCGCCTAACTCAAGATCATGAGTCGTGTGGTTCTTCATGTGAACTTTCAATTGTCTTGACGCATAAGCTATAACTTTACCTCGTTGCATGAGAACATAACCAAGGCCTAAATTCGATGCGTCACAATAGACAACGAAATCATCATTGCCATTGGGTAAAGATAAGACAGGAGCATCACAGAGTTTTTGTTTCAGTGTTTGGAAAGCTTACTCTTGTTTGGGTCCCCACTCAAAAGGCTTATTCTTCTGAGTCAAGGTAGTGAGAGGAACCGCGATCTTTGAGAAGTTCGCGATGAATCGACGATAGTATCCAGCAAGACCAAGAAAAGAGCAAACTTTTGTGGGTGTAGTAGGTGTGTTCCAATGCTTAATAGCTGTGATTTTGGAAGGATCCACATGAATACCCTTCTCATTGACAATATGACCAAAAACTGAACTTCCTTAAGCCAGAATTCACACTTGGAGAATTTGGCAAAAAGTTGTTCCTTCTTTAGTAGTTCCATTATCAGACGAAGGTGTTGTTCATGATCGGCTCAAGACTTCGAATAAATAAGAATGTCGTCAATGAACACAATGATGAACTTGTCTAAATAAGGTTTACAAACCCTATTCATTAAGTCCATGAAAACAGCTGGAGCATTTGTCAAACCAAAAAGCATGACAGTGAACTCATAGTGACCATATCGTGTGTGGAAAGCAGTTTTGGGAATATCTTTTTCGAGTACACGAAGTTGATGATACCCAGAACGCAGATCGATCTTGGAAAAACATGTAGCACCTTGTAGCTGATCAAAGAGATCATCAATTCGTGGTAGGGGATATCGATTCTTGATGGTGAGTTTATTGAGCTCACGATAATCGATACACATACGGAAAGATCCATCTTTCTTTTTCACAAACAGGACTGGAGCGCCCCAAGGTGAATAACTCGGACGGATGAATCCTTTATCAGATAACTCTTGAAGTTGTTTCGATAAATCTTAAATCTCAGACGGTGCAAGACGGTAAGGTGCTTTAGCAATCGGGTTGGCATTAGGTACAAGATCAATATGAAATTCGACTTGACAAACTGGAGGCAAACCAGGCAGTTCATCAGGAAACACCTCTGGATAATCTCGAACAATAGGAATATCTTGAATGTTGGTGCACGGAATGTCTGTTGACTACGTTTGCATTAAGTCTTAGGTCAAGATTGGAGCTTGAGAGTCAAATTAGGGTTTAATGATAAAGTTTCGCTTATGTGTACATAGGATACATAGGATTTCGCTTATTTGTACATGTTGGTGATGATTTCGCTTATCAGGACAACTTAGGGTTTCGCTCTTAAGTCACTAGGAGGGTTTCACTTATTTAGACACATGGGGTTTCGCTTATATGTCATGCCATATAAGCGAAATCAGTTGGACTATATATACCCGGATGTGTGTCTTCATTTGGAACTTAGAGCGAAACCTGGTCATATGCTTTGTAACGAAACTCTGTCAAAATCGATTCAGAAAGCATCAATATAGAAGGAAATTGAAAGGAACTGCTGTGTTACTTCATTTACACTGATTCCGCCTTTGTATTTGAAGATGAACTGCCTTATACTGACTGTTTAGGGTCGCAAACCAGTCCAACAAGTGGTATCAGAGCTTAGGACGAGGAGTTCATACTACTACAACTTGATTCTACCAGATTCTCTTACTTCTACTCACTTTCTCTCATACTATTTTGATTTGAACTGGTTCCTACGGTTGAAATGGCCTGAATTTCAAATATAACGTGTGAAACATAGTAATAACAAACCCTAGAGAGAATCAGATTAAAATACGGCTTAAAAATGGTAAAAACTGGTTAAAAACTGGGTTTCGCTCTTAGGGACATATTTGATTTCGCTCTTAGGGACATATTTGATTTCGCTCATACGAACATACACCTGATTTCGCCCATACGGACATATCTGGTTTCGCTTTTCTGTCAAAGTGCTATTTCGCTTTTGTGTCACCATATTGCTATTTCGCTTATTAGTCATTGACTGATTTCGCTTATTTGTCACAAATTGGTGATCTCGCTTTTGTGTCACTGTTTTTTTTAAATTTCGAAAATTTTTCTAAGTGTTTGCTGATTTTTCAGGTACATTCAAGATGGATGACATATTCTTGAACCCGTTTAGCGATATGTACGCATTCTCTGGAAATTCTGGAAATGATGATACTCCGTCAAGCAATACGAATGAGAATCCGCCGAATGCGAAGAAAAAGGAAGCTTGGGAATCTGAAAGTGCCTTTGGAACCTTCAATAAACCTCCAAATCTAATGGCTATCGAGGAATACAGTCGGTGGTCAAGAAAATTTGAAGATTGGTTGATGGTATTTGCATTTCCCATCTGGAAGAGTCTGAAAAACGGTTATGACAATGGAAACAAAAATGGTGAAACTTTAACATCAGCTGAGGAGATTGAACCATTTGTGGCTGAGCAAAAATGTGTGGCATTGGCATTGTTATTTTAGTCCGTTCGGGAGGACATAATCTCATTGATTGATTATTCAAATGCAAAAGATCTCTGGAACAAGTTAGAAACAAAATGTCTAGGAAGTGCTGAAATTGTGAAAAGTAAAAAGAAACTTCTTAGGAAAGAATTTGATTTATTTGGCTGTTTAAAGAATGAATCAGTGTCAAAGATGATAGAGAGGTTTGGGCATTTGAAACTGGAGCTAGCTAGACATGAAATTACGTATTCTAACGATGAGCTAGTAGACAAGTTGTTCGATTCATTGCCAAACGAGATGGATTGGAGATATTATGCGCTGATGCTGAAGAACACTATCGAACCTGAAAAGTTGACTGTGGATTTGTTGATTGAGAGACTTGAAAGTCACGAGCTGGAATTGAAGAAGACATTCAAAGTCAATCACTCATCCTACCAGCAGAATTTGGATTTCTATTATCCAAAAAGAATGATGCCAAAAGCAACTTCTCCCAAGACTGCGTTTTCTGCTGAGAATGTGTCCACAACTAGCAAAGAAAGTCAAAGCAATCAAAGCAGCGGAAATCATAGTGGTTATCACAGTGGATCTTCATAATCTGCAAGTCATTCTGATGCAAAAAATCGTTTTCAATGCAACATCGCAATAGACTTAAAGAATGCTCAGAATTTTGATGAGGAGTCGGCTAAACAGCAGATGATCTTTCTAGCATCTGTGTTGGAATCGTATGAAGGGTTAGTAGCAGGGAAGATAGGCAACACCAACCTAACGAAGAGGACTATGATCAAATAGATCCTGAAGAAATGGAATTAATCGACATACGGTGGTGTATGGCCAGTGCTGTTCGTCGAGCACAGCGTTTCATGGAAATAACCGGCAGGAAGACAATTGGTGGTCCATCTACCAAGCTGGGGTTTGATAAGTCCAAGGTGACGTGCTTCAAGTGTAAGCAGAAAGGTCACTTCAAGCGAGAATGTAGAAACGCATATGCTGATGAGTCGGAGAACCCTTTCATAGAAGACTATTACAAGAAGGCGATTTATCACCAGAATAAATCTGAGCCGCCTAGATTGAAGCAGGTTGAGGACAACAGAGAGAAATCTAGAGCTCTTGCAGTGATTTACGATGATGAGGGGTATGATTGGAGTGAAGAGGTTCTACCGGAGGAAGATGCGGTTGGTTACGCGTTCATGGCGAAAAACGAACCTATTCCTTGGAAAGATAACCGAACTGAAGAGCAGAAGTATAAATACAGAAAAATGTTGGCTGAAAACAGAATAATTAGAATATCTGGTATCTATCTGGAAGCGAAGAGAGCGAGAAGATGGGATCCGGACAGGGAGTGTTATCTTGATCAAGATGGAAATATTGCGTTCGATGACAAAACTCTTGATCTGGAAGCCATAATCAAGGAGTTCAAAGATGAGGATGATTATTGGCAGAATAAATGGTGGGGAACTGGAGACGAGAAAGAGAAAGAAGAGAAAGAGAAGAAGGAGAAAGAAGAGATAGAGAAGTCAAAGAAAGTTGATACTGGGGTTATTGACACAACGCAGGAGTTAACTGCTGAAAACCTCGGAAAAATGGCTGACAAAGTGCTGGCTGCTAAGGCACTTGAGGTAGACTCTAACTCCGTGTCTGAGTCAAAAAGTCAGGTCAGTTCAAACTTGTCAACAAATGTGTCAAGTAAGCAAATTGATGGAAATGTTGATTGCAAAAATTGCATCAAAGAGTGCAAATTTTGTAATACAGTCATGTATCTCAACGGTAAGAAAGTTGAAGATCTGACAGCAAAAGTCAGAAGCGTTGAGAATCAAATTCTTGATCGTGACAAAAGAGTTAAAGCTTCAACTGAACGGATAAAAGAATTAACTAATCAAATTGAAAACGATAAAGTTGATCATGAAAGAATTAAACAAGAAAATGAAAAGTTAATTCTTGAAAACCGTCAGATTTCTGAGAAGTTTGAAAAACTCAAAAGCACAATGAAAGATAATGATGATCAAAATGGTAAAACTTATAAAGAAAACGTTCAACTAAAAGCAGTGCTTAGAGTAAAAGAAGAATCAATCAACCAACAACTGGATGAAATCGCTAAACTGAAACTTAAATTTCAAGAGGCTGAAATTGAAAACGAGCGAATCCAGTTGAAGCTTAACAGTTACAGCTCCGCAAGCTTTCTTTTGCAACACATTGTTCCCAAACCCATCGGGAAAAACAAAGCTGGCGAAGATATTTATTCTGATGGAACCGGGGTGGGTTTTCATAGAGTTCCACCACCGATTTTGGATAATTACACGAAAAAGCAATCTGGGTTGGTTGAAATCGAAGAAGAAAGTGAAATGAATCTTCCGGATACAATTGATGTCACGTTCACATCTTCCAATGACGATAGTGTCCAGAATGATATTGTAAAAGGTGTTGTTGAAAATGTGCTAAAAACGGATAGTGACACTACTGAGGAAGATGGGTGTTTCTTGGACAAATACATTCTGAAACAAAAGTCCAAGAACAACTTAAATGAAGAATCAAATCTTGTCATGTACAAGATGTTGGGTTCAGATAAGTTGTTTTCGGATTCTGAGTTTCCGATTGAGAATGTAAATTTGAACAAATTGACAAACGTTTTCAAGTTGGTCGAAGTTGAGTTGTCAGAGGTGAACAATCTGAGTCAAACAAAGAGAAAAATGAATTTTGAGAAAGATAAAGCCTACTACAAGAAATCTGTAGTTCCACCGCGTTCTTATAATAACAACAAGAATCGAAATAATTGGTCGGGTGGTTATCAGGGGGGTAAGCCTTATCAGAAAAGAAATGTTCCAAACAAGAGGTTTGTTGAAAAGAAAAAGTTTGTGAACAGTTCGAGTTCACTTGCTGATGAAGAGAAAGAAATTTTTTCAAAATCGAATGAAGAGTTCTTTGAAAAGAGAGCTTTACAGTCTCAGTCTGAAGGCACAAGTCGAGTTGTTGATACTCGAACATGCTTCAGATGTAATCAAGTTGGTCACATTGCACGAAAGTGTACCAATGTGAAGCCTAAGACTGAAACTGTGAAGGTCCAACAGAAGAAAGTTGATGTGAAGGGTAAAGCACCAATGGTTGTTGAGAAAAAGAGTGTGAAAATGACAACACCAAAGTGAAAAATGATCTCGTAAAGAAAGTGGTAACTAAAAATGAAAAATTTTACAAACGGGTTGCATTATCTCAACAAGTTTGGAAACCTAAAACAGAGATGAAAATTTCAACTTCTGAGGTGAAAAAGGCTGAAGATTCAATTCCATTGATTATGATGCAAATTTTCCACCTCTTAAGGCTGAAAACTTCAAAATACAAATTGCGAGAGTCAAGGTTACACCCAAGACTGATGAGGCTTGGGTGGACTCGATGTTTGATTAAACAATTTGAATTTCCGGAGCTTCCTGGATCGCAAAGCATGAATCGGCATCTTTATTAAAGTTTAAGTCAAAGTTTGTTATGTGCAGGATCTTCCAAAACTTGTATCCAGATCGATCATGGATAGTGGAGCTTCAAGACATATGACCGGGAAGACTGCGTTGCTGTATGATGTGAGAAATATTAATGGTGGTTACGTAGGTTTTGCGGGTAATCAAGGAGGAAGGATTATTGGTGAAGGAACGTTATCTAACGGGATTGTGACGTTTGAAAGGGTTAACTACATTGCTGAGCTAGAGAACAATCTGCTGAGTATCTCGCAGATCTGTGACAGGATGTATACTACTCACTTCACTGATAAAGAATGTTTGATCTTGAAACCGAGATTTGTAATACCTGAGGAATGGATTATCATGAGGGCACCAAGAGTTAATGATCTGTACGTGTTGGATATGAGCGTAGCTACTACAACCACGGGTCAGGCTCATTGTTTTGTGTCCAGAGCAACTGAGAAAGAATCGAGATTGTGGCACCGCAAGATGGGGCATATTCACCTAAGGAAGATGAATCACTTGGTGCACAACGATTTAGTTCTTGGAGTTCATGTCAAAGGTTTTCATCTGGAAGGGGAGTGCATTAGCTGTGTTAAAGGCAAGCAGAAGAAGAAGTCACACCCTACAAAGCAAGTCAATTCAGCTTCGAGACCTCTGGAAAGACTTCACATGGATTTATTTGGTCCTGTGAATGTCAAAAGTATTACAGGAGATTACTACTGTTTGGTCGTTACTGATGATTATTCCAGATTTTCGTGGGTTTCTTTCTTGAAGACGAAAGACGTAACATTTGACAGTTTGATGGCGTTGTTCAAGAAGATTGAGAATCTGTACCAAAGGCGTATCAAAAGAATTCGAAGTGATAATGGTACTGAATTCAAGAACAGCAAGATGGAAGAATTTTGTGATGAAAGAGGTATTTTGCATGAGTTTAGTGCTCCGTACACTCCGCAATAGAATGGAGTCGCAGAACGCAAAAACCAGACACTAATCGAGACGGCTAGAACTATGCTCGCAGATTCAAAGTTATCGATAAATTATTGGGCTGAAGCTGTTTCCGCCGCATGCTATACGCTCAACGGGGTTCTCACTGTCAAGAAGTTCAACAAAACATGCTTTGAGTTAATCAATAACCGCAAACCGAATTTGAAGTATCTAGAACCGTTCGGGTCACCCTGTACTGTTATAGAGCCTCATGGAAAGTTTGGTCCGAAGTGCATTGAGGAAATATTTGTTGGTTATGCAAATCCGATGCGACGTGTCTTCGTTCCAAGTGAGAAGCGGATTATTGAAGCTGGAAATGTTGAATGTCAAGGTTATACTATGCCGCCGCAGAATCCTGGTGATTCATGGCGTTATCATTATGACAAGCTGTGGGATTCGTTTGACATGAGAGCAGAATCAGAGGATGATGAAGATTTCTTTGATGAGCTGGATATTTTGCGTGAATATGAGTCGCAACAAAGGTTCCCAGCTGAGTATTCTAGACGACCACAGGAAACTTCAAATGATGATGAAGCAGGTCCTAGTAATGCTGGTGAACATGATGATGAAGTTGCTCCTGGTAATCAGTCGACAGTGAATGATGATCAAGAAGCTGAAAACATGCCAGTCTTTGATCATGGTGATTCAGATTCTGAGGGGGAGCATATTCAGATTTCAAGTCAAACAAACCAAGTTGGTTAACAAGATGTAGATCAGAATGTTACTAATCTGGAGGGCAATGTAGATGTTCCAAGCGAAGTAATGCCGCGAACTCTTTCATATCATCCAGAGGAGTTGATCATAGGAGAATTGCAAGCAGGCGTTCGCATGAGACGTCAAATTGACCAGGGCCTTACATGTTTTTATTCTACAGTAGCACCTTTACAAACTGAATTTTCACTAAGTTGTTTCATTTCGCAGATCGAACCGCGTACTTACAAAGAGGCGCTTACTAAAGACTCTTGGGTCATTGCGATGCAAGAAGAGTTGAGTCAGTTTGAAAAGTTGGGAGTGTGGAAGTTAGTGGATTTGTCGGATGGTCATAGAAAAATCAATACTAAATGAGTATTTAAGTGTAAAAGAGATGACAGAGGAGTTGTTGTAAGGAACAAAGCTCGACTCGTTGTTCAGGGCTTTAGTCAACAGGAGGGGATTGATTTTACAGAAGTCTATGCTCATGTGGCACGACTAGAAGCAATCAGAATTTTCCTTGCATTTGCGTCTTGGAAGAACTTCAAAGTATATCAGTTGGATGTAAAATCGGCATTTCTTTATGGGAAGGTCAAAGGGGAGGTTTATGTCGGTCAGCCGCCGGGCTTCACCGATCCAATCCACAAAAACAAGGTCTACTTATTGGACAAAGCGCTGTATGGTTTACACCAGGCCCCGAGAGCTTGGTACGAGACTTTGTCTCAACACCTACTAGACAACAAGTTCATTCGTGGAAAAGTGGATGCCACTCTCTTCACTAAAGAGGTCGACGGTCATCTTCTGATATTACAGATTTATGTGGATGATATAATTTTTGGGTCAACAAATGAGAGTCTGTGCAAAGACTCTGAATCTGTGATGAAGCAAAAATTCGAAATGTCATCAATGGGGGAGATGAATTTCTTTCTGGGTCTGCAAGTTGAACAACTACCTGAGGGAATTTTCATTCACCAGACAAAGTACGTTCGTGATATTCTAGAGAAATTTGGGATGTCAAGTTCTACTCCAGCTGCTACCCCACTTGCAACAAATCATGGGATTCACCTAGATCTCACCGGAGATAGGGCTGATGAAACGTTCTACCGTTCCATGATAGGTTCATTGATGTACTTAACAGCTTCACGTCCTGATATCATGTACCCAACGTGCCTCGCAGCAAGATATCAATCTAACCCGAGAGCTTCGCACATGATTATTGTGAAGAGGATATTACGCTACCTGAAAGGAACTCCTTCATTGGGGTTGTGGTATCCTAGAAAAGGCGATTTTATGCTCGAAGGGTATTCCGATTCGGATTTCGGATGCTGCAAAGTCAATTCAAAATCAACAACTGCAGGATGCCAGTTCTTTGGACCTAGATTGGTTACCTGGCAGTGTAAGAAACAAACGTCTGTGGCGTTATCTACATGTGAAGCGGAGTACGTGTCTGCTAGCAGTTGGTGCTCTCAGATCTTGTGGATACAGAAACAGATGCGCGACTACGGTTTGCAGTTTCTTAACATACCTCTTTTTGTTGATAATGAGGCCACTATAAATATAACAAAGAATCCAGTACATCACGCTAAAACTAAACACATAGAAATTCGTCATCACTTTATTCGCGATTGTTTCGAGAAAAAGTTGATACGAATTGAGAAAATTCACACTGACGAACAGAAAGCTGATTTACATACCAAAGCTTTTGATAAAAATCGGTTTAAATATTTGTTAAAACTGAATGGTATGAAGCTTCTTTCGGTGTCGGATGGAATTGTGGGCGTTGATGAGAGTACTGTTGCGGATGAAGATGAAAAATAATCTGCAATGGTTTGTCGATTTTTTACCTGTTTTGGTATTTAGGGGGAGTAGATGTATATAGATATGTTTTAGAAAATACAAAAACAGTAAAAAATGCAAAAAATCAAAAACATGATAAAATTTTAAAATCCAAAAACAATAGAAAATATGAAAAAGAGCTTGTGTATAAAGGGAAAATGATAGTACATCGGTTTGACAATTACAGTATGCTAAAGATTTGTAAAGATTAAATGAGTTAAACAGTCTCACTAATAATGTGTCGATAGGTTTTTGCACATTTAGTAGATTTATTCAGGATATAAATCTAAAATTTCAAACTTGCAAAATTCGTGGGGAACACTATTTCGATATATAGGTAACCCCTGAAATCTCGTTTGAAAGGTCTCGTATTCTGATATACTAGGTTTTTATACTCAATCATGTCTGGGGTATTATTCCGGGACTTCTGCTGAATGGAAGTTCTGACCTAGTCCTTGGATAATACTTTCTGCAAATGCTTGAAACATAGCATAAGCCCTCAGCTGATTAGACAATAAAATTGATAATCATTGTTGTTGCAGCTAAAAGATCCTCTAAAGGGGACATACTGAAAAGTCGAAACTGATATCTCTCTGTGCATACGGAAGTATCGACCCGAGATCCCTCAGTCCTCGCATTACCTAATTTATGTACAGATATCATTGTAGTATACTCACCTGTAAGACTGAATATTGGGATTTTGGATACGGGAGTATATTCAAGAGGTGGGACACATGAATGAGCTAAGTTCATAAAACATCTAAATCGTATCCTGAATAGATTAAACTTTGTGTGAGAATTTAAGATGGATCAGTATATCGACAATCGAGGTGAATTGTTTAAGTCTGAGTATGAAATGAAGCTTAACGGTACTTGTAATTTGTTTGAAAAGCTGATATGATTCCCTGACACGCTCGCCAAAAAAAATAATAAGTTTGTAAATAGTTTACTTTGTTTATTTTCTGCAATTTAAGTTTTCTGCATTTCATTTCTTAGTTTAGAACACTTTATTAAAATCCAAAAAGATTTTATTTCTGCTTTATTTTTGACAAACCAAAGTGGAGAGTTAATCGTTGGATTCTCGATGATTGAAGCAGATGCAGGAAAAGTTCTGAGCTGAAGAATGAGGAGAGCTTACTTTGTTAGAGTTTGATTGTTTTACAAGTTCATTAGTTTAATACTTGTTATTTTCAGAAAATTTTTGAAAATGTTAAAACAAAATCAGTCTGTTTTGTCAAAAGGTCAACCAGGGTCATTAAGTTGAACTTGGTAGATTAACTAACTTGGACCTGAATACTTGAGTGGATTTCTAGTACTGATTGAGTTTGTATATTTTGGAGAATAGATAAGTTTGTAATGATTGATGTTTGAGACACAGGTTTTGGACTTCATCATTCCCATGGAAGCTAAATGACAAAGCTTGAACCAGATCAAGACATCAGATTCTAGCATACTGAGAGGGGGAGTCTGTGAAAGGGGGAATCTGGATCAATGGTCAAAGGGAAGTCTGAAGATGAAGACAGGACGATATTGTGAACCTGTGAAGATAGAGTTGATATGATGAAAAGACAGAGATGGAGAAAAGATCAAGACTGAAGACTCGGAGCCGAAGACTTCGTCAACATCCAAGGGGGAGTCTGTTAGTGCACGGAATGTCTGTTGACTACGTTTGCATTAAGTCTTAGGTCAAGATTGGAGCTTGAGAGTCAAATTAGGGTTTAATGATAAGGTTTCGCTTATGTGTACATAGGATAGGATAGGATCTCGCTTATTTGTACATGTTGGTGATGATTTCGCTTATCAGGACAACTTAGGGTTTCGCTCTTAAGTCACTAGGGGGGTTTCGCTTATTTAGACACATGGGGTTTCGCTTATATGTCATGCCATATAAGCGAAATCAATTGGACTATATATACCCTGATTCCGCCTTTGTATTTAGACACATGGGGTTTCGCTTATATGTCATGCCATATATACCCTGATTCCGCCTGTGTGTCTTCAATTGGAACTTGGAGCGAAACCTGGTCATATGCTTTGTAACGAAACTCTGTCAAAATCGATTCAGAAAGCATCAATATAGAAGGAAATTGAAAGAAACTGCAGTGTTACTTCATTTACACTAATTCCGCCTTTGTATTTGAAGATGAACTGCCTTATACTGACTGTTTAGGGTCGCAAACCGGTCCAACATTGAATACACTTGCTCTTGCCTTTCTCCTCCACGACATGTGCCAGAAAGGCCACATAACCTTTTCGTAAATATCTTTGGGCTTTAGTACATGACATGAGTTTCAAACCATTCGAAGGTTTCTCGCCACGAACTTCTAGAACTTCACCAGACGAGAGAGGAATACGAACAATCTTATCGAAACAAACCACCTCAGCATGATGTTTGGTTAACCAATCCATTCCTATGATAATATCGAAACTTCCAAGTTGCATCGGTGTGAGGTCAATAGGAAAAAGATGGTTATCGAGGTTCAATTGACAATCGCGAATGACAGAATCGAGTTCAAGAGGTTCACCAGTAGCAACTTCAACAGATAAGGGCTTCCTTAGTTTAGTTCTAGGTATCGCAAGTAAAGGCTCAAATGCTAACGATACAAAACTTCTATCGGCACCAAAATCAAAAAGAACATGTGACAACTGGCACTTTTCCATGTAACCCGTGCAATAATAAACAGTAATCTGTGCTTTAACGACTATACATGATTGAATTAGCAAGACGAATGAATTTCTGATTACTGTCATATACATACAAAGGCATTTCATGTTGCAAGATTGTTCATCATTATTACATGCAACACAATATGGTTCAAGTAGTGCACAGAACAAAGTTAGCACAGTTACTAGACAAACTAGAAGTACTGACGGGAGTTCATTACTCAGATAGACATGATGTTAAGACATAGAATGAGCCCAGAACCAAGTGTTACACTAGAATAGTGTGTAGGAAAGTAGGGATTACAAAACTGCCTTCCTAGTGATGATTTAGGTGCCGGAAAGTGCTAGAAACACATTAAAACTGCAGAATTCTGCAGAAAACAACCAAATTCAGCAATTTTCAGCATTTTAACTCCAAAATATAATGCAAAATTATGGTTTAATGGTCCAGAATACTGTCCTAAGTGTCGGGAATCAAAAATGTCATAAAAGCCTACATAAAGCACACTAAACTGCGCAATTTAGCACCTTAACGAACCGGTAACCTACCGAACAACCGGACACTACCCGAAACACCAAATTTCCATTAGAAGCATTGTTTTAGTGTTACGGAACTAGTTATGGTCACCGAACATCATAACACATCTTAAAAACTCTAAATACCTAAAACACTAAACATTTCACTTATATTCCAACTAGATTGAACTAACTAGATTTGAAACTCAACCATACACCCCCCCCCCATTAAACGAATCCAACAAGGATCCCACCCCTTGATTTTTTACAATATTTAATTAGTCATGTTGTGTTAGTGCATACATATGTCGACTTCGTCTTGTATCGAGTCTTAGATTAGATTGTATAAATCAGGGCACGTAGAATGAGAAAATGTCAAGTTTTATGTTATGTAAATGCTGATTTCGCTCCAACGGTTAATTCCGCTCCAATGTCATGTGGACATTTTCGAGCGAATCACATGCGTCTAATTCCGCTCCAAGTATGATTGTGTCATTACGAGCGGAATCAAGACTAGTATAAATAGTCACTCCGAGCGAAATCAGAGAAGATGTTCTTGTTTACGGATACCGAGGTGCTGCCAGTTTTCCATTTGGTTGTACAAGCTGTAATATCAATCAAATCAGTGATTTAAGTGAATTGCTAGCTGTTTCTACATCAGTTTCTTGTTTTCCGCACCTGAAACTGATTAAAACTCCTCTGAACGACTCGTTCGGGTCAACAAACGATCCTACAAGTGGTATCAGAGCTCAGGAGGAGGAGTTCTGCAGAGATTAGCTGAATTTCATCGAGATTTCTTACTTCTACACCTTCTTTCTTCAACAGGACAAGATTTAACGGTCAAAACCTAATAAATTTTTCACAGACTGTAGAGAATTGAACATTAACAAAGCCTTGAAAGTTTCACGCTAAAATTCACAGTAAAGATGGACAAAATTGACTTTCGAAGTGATTCCGCTCGAACGGAACTTGTCTGATTTCGCCTGAAAAAGTGTGTTTCCGCTCCAAAGTTTTTAACTGATTCCGCTTCAGATTGTTGAACTGGTGATTCCGCTCCAAACTGCTTGTTAATTCCGCTCCGGACAACCAAAACTTCTGATTTCGCTCCAGAATACTTGTGATTTCGCTCCAGATTGTTGAACTGGTGATTCCGCTCCAAACTATTTGCAGATTCCGCTCCAAACAACCAAATTATCAGATTCCGCTCCAAACTGATTTTTGGTGATTTCACTCCAGAGGATTGTTTTGCTATTTCGCTCAAAAGTTACAGTTTTTGAAAAACGTGATACGTAAACATGGATTCTGAATTTTACAATGCATTTGCTACAACCCCGACTACTCCAGCTAACATTGCTAAGAATATGAATTTAGAAAACGAAACTGGAACAATGCAAAAACCCCCCCGAAACTTATGGGAATGGAAGAGTACCATGTTTGGAAGAATCGGTTTGAGAATTGGGTTCAGGCAAACCATCTAAGGGCTTGGGAAAGCACTGAAACAGCATACATTAGACAACAGACTGCAATGAATGTTGATAAAGTTATCTCAGAGTTTTCAGACCAAGAGAGAGAGAGCTATAAAGGAGAGAAAATGATGATAAGTCTATTGCAGCAAGCTATCAAAGAGGATATATTCGTTTTGCTACAGCATGATGGAAATGCATTTTCGATCTGGAAAGCTCTTGAAAAGAAATTTGAAGGAAGTACAGAGATGTTACAGAGCAAAGCAGCATTACTGAAAAAAAGAGTTTGAGTTGTTTACTAGCATGCCCGGTGAAACTACAAAGACTCCCATTGAGAGATATTGTCATCTAGTGCGCACCATGTCCCAGTTAAAGATTACTAAAACTCCAGCAGAATGGGTTGGAAAGCTTGCTGACACTTTACCATAAAAGGAATGGGGTACATATCTCATGATTATGAAGAATTCCAGACAGTTCAGTAGGTTGTCGATCGGGCAGTTTATCGAAAAGCTTGAGGCACAGGATCTTGAACAGCAGAAGATTGCAAGAATGAACAGTTCAAGTCATCAACAAGACATCAAACTGTACTATAAAGGAAATGTTCAAACAGCTGAAGCCAGTCCAAAAATACAAACAGCGTTTAGTGCTGGAAATCAATCTGGAACAGGAAGTCAAAGTTCAGTCAACACTAGTGGATTTTCGAATGTGAATCCCCCAAGTGTTCAAAGTGCGAGTGTTGGAAACGGGCATATGATACAGTGCAATGTGGCATTGTATCTTCAAAATGGTCAAAACTTTTCTGAAGAAGTGGTGAAAAATCATATGGGTCTATTGGTTACTGCCTTGGAATCTTATGAAGGTTTAATAGCCGGAAAGATTGGTAACCCGATGCTAACAAAGGAAGATTATGACCAAATAGATGCAGAAGAGTTGGAACTTATGGATATAAAATGGGCTTTGGCTAGTGTTTTGAGGAGAGCACAAAAATTTAGAATGATTACAGGAAGAAATGATTTCTTGGATGCAAATCTTTCTAATCTAGGATTTGATAAATCTAAAGTTGTTTGCTTTCGTTGCAGGGAGAAAGGTCACTTCAAAAGAGAGTGCAAGAATCAGGAGCCTAGTGGAGCAAAGAATCCTTTTGGCAAAGATGATTACTATCGGAAGTCCATATATCAGCAAATCACTCATCAACCACATCAACAAAAGGAAACTCAAACTGCACATGGAAAAATGATCGAAGATGCAAACAAGAAGGCTTACTATGGCATCATTGATCAAGATGATGAGAAAATGGCTGAAGGATTTAGCTGGGACAAGTATATTCCAGCTGATTCAAATGTTCGAGCTTTCATTGCTTAGATCGTTCAAAAACCAGAGTTAATGAAGGAGTGGATAGCTGTGATGTCAGATAATAAGAGAGTCAAGATGGAAAATCTGTTTCTTCAGAAAGCAGTGATGATGATGAAGAGCTTGAACATATATATCTTGGAAAAACGCATTTATCTTCTGACAGATTTGAATTTTATTTTGGAGAAAAATTGAAGAAACTCAAAGAGAGAATAGCTGCAAAAGAACTGAAAAAGGTCAAAGTTGTTGAGAAGATAGTGGAAGTTGAGAAGATTGTGGAGATAGAAAAGATTGTTGAAGTCACAAAACCATGTCTCACATGTTTGGAATCTTGCAAACAGTGTGCAGTAAAAGATGAGAGGTTTAGTGAATCAGAAAAGATGAAAGAAAAATTGCTGTTTGATGCGAAGAATTTGAAAGAATCATACGATGTGTTGAATAGAACAGTGAACAGTTTGCAAAAGACAAACACAGAAAGAGAAAAAGCTTTGAAAATGTTGAATGCAACTATGATGTCGAAGCAGAAAGAAATAAATTTCTACATCGAAGAATGTGCGAAATGGAAGCAAGAGTTGGATGGCGAAAAAGTTGAAAACGAAAGGATCAGATGTTTACTTAAAAGTTATACAAGTTCTGATTACTTAATTGATAGAATTTACCCTACTATTGCAGGTTTCGAGGCATTTAAAGATGAAGACAAGAAGTCAAAGAAGAAAACGGATACTGGTAAGAAACAGAGTGTCTGTTATAATAGGTGTCCGCCTCCAGTATGGGAAGGGTATTCGCCTAGAAAACCGAATGAGGAACAAGTTAAAAAGGCAGTTAATCTAAAGTTAGAGTCCGAGTTAACCGATGTATTGCCAGACAACATCGATGTCACGTTCACAGCGTCCGACACAGATCATGAGTCCGAATTAATAAAAAGAATGGTCGATCAGGTGTTGGATAAGGATGAGGAGTCAGAGTCAAAGTCCGAGTCCGAAAGTTCGTGTTTGTCAGTCAGGAGTTCAAGTTCGTCCGAAAAGAGTTCAAAATCGTCGGGAAAACGGATTTATAGTAAAGAATTTTTGTTGTCAAAATCTAATTTGAATGACGAAACATTTGAAGTCGCATATAGTTTGAATGATTCTGACAAGTTATATTTTGATAAAGAGTTCCCAAAAAGAGGTGTTAAACCAGAAATGATCAAAAAGTTTTTCAAACTAACAGAAATTAATATTTCTGAAATAAAAGATGAAAATCTTACAAGAAAACCAAGACCTTACACCTCAAGAGTACAACAACGGTTAAACAAGAAAAAGGGTTACAATTCTGGTTCGCGTTTCCAAAAGAAATCAAACCATAATGGTAACAACAAAAAGAAAGGATTAGGTTTTGTTCCACCAGAAAACCATAAAAATGAGAAATTTTCTAAAAATACAAAATTTGTTTCAGGTCCGTCTGCTGAAGAAGAAAAGAATAGCTCATTCTGGAGACAAACAAATCAAGAATTTCTTGCTGAGAAAAAGAAGAATGAAGTTCAGAGAGAAGAAACCAGAACCTGTTTTAGATGCAATGAAGTTGGTCATATTGCATGGAACTGTCCTAAATCAACCAAGACAAAACTGGGAGTTTCTGGAAAACTGAAAGAAGTTGTTGTTGATAAAATTGAACCACCAACTGAGAAATTTAAAGTGTTTAAAAATTCTACATATGAAGTTGGTGAATGTTCAAAAAGATTTTACAGGCGAAGTGTGAAACTTGACAATCAAAAATGGGTTGTTAAGAAATCTGAAGTAAAATCTGGTGATGAATCTGATTCCACAAAATCAGAGGAGCCAAAATTTGATGAGAGTGATGAAAACTCGGTTTCTTCAATGGATGATGAGAACTTTCCACCATTGAGGACTGAGAATTTTAAACGAAAAGTTGGAAAGGTTGAAATTTTAAATCAGTTTTATTCTGATAAGGATAATTTTGATGTTGAAAAAGCTTTTAATGGGAATGTAAAGAAAATTTTCGGGAAGATGGTCGATGGGAAGGTTAAAGGGGTTAAAGATTTTACGCTACAAAGAAAGCAACTTACACCCCAACTGAATCTGAATTGATTTCACCCAAGGCTGGTCAGGCTTGGGTGGACATTTTCTTTGCTTGAAAAACCTGACTTGCCGGAGATCCCAAGTTTGTAATCGTGGATCAGGAATCAGCATCTTTCTTAAAATCGGTTTGAGTAAAAGAATCTTAAAAGTGTTAAATTTTACAGGTTGTGAATTGCCGGAGCTTCCAGGTTGGTAAGTGTGAAGCAGGAATCAGCATATTGATTGGTAACATGTATTTGTGTAGATGTTTATTCCTACAAGTGATTAAATGTTTTGGATATACTTACAAGTGGTAAGAGATTGATTCTGACAAAGTGATTACTCAAGGTCATTAGTTTGAACTTGATGTAATCCTTATACAAGAGATTGAATGGACAAGATGATGAACCAATCCCTACAAGTGGTTTTCTATCAAACCTACAAGTGGTAAAAACAAACTTATTTTCCGGAAAAATCATTTTGATTAAAACAAACTTAAGTGTTTTGAAATCATAATGAGAAAATAGTTTGTTGAAAGGGGGAGTTCTGATTGTCTATGCCAAGTGGATGGCGAATTGAGGCGATTTGATATCGGTTGTCATTTTTCTGTATAGTTTTTTTTCAATTTTGTTTAATGTGTTTGCATTTTAAGGGGAGTAAGAAATTTCAGAAAATCCAAAAACATTAGAAAATTTGAAAATTAAAAAAACATGATAAAATCAAAAATGAGTTTTGTTGAAAAAAGAGGAAATGATAGTACATCAGTGGACTGTCACAACATGCTAAAGAATTGGAATGCTTAAATGTGATAAACAATCTCACTGCGGAAATGTCAGTAGGTTTTTGCACATTTAGTAGATTGTGACGAGATATAAACCTAAAAATTCAAACTTGCTTAGATCGTGGGGAACAACTTCTTGGATATATGGGTAACCCCCGAAATCTTCTTTGAAAGGTCCCTCTTTCTGAGATACTAGGTCTTTATGCTTAGTGATATCTGGGGTATTATCCCGGGACTTCTGTTGTATGGAAATACTGACCTAGTCCCCGCATAATACTTTCTGCAAATGCTTGAAAAATAGCGCCGCCCTCAGCAAATTGATGAAACAATAAAATTGATAGTTATTGATGTTGTAATAAAAGATCCTCTAAAGGGGACCCACCTAAAGTCGAGCCGTCATCTCTCTGCTGAACGGAAGTTCTGACCTGAGCTCTCACGGTTTCGCACCTAACTCCTTACAGATATCATCTAGGTATACTCACCTGTAAGACTGAATATTGGGATCTGGATACGAGAGTATATTCAAGTAGTGGGACACGCGAATGAGCTCAAGTGCTTAAAACATTAATATCGTATCTCGAAACAGTTGAACTTTGTGTGAAAATTTAAAGTGGACCAATATACTGACAATCTAGGTGAATTGTTTAGAACTTAAAATGAATTGAAGCTTAACGGTGTTGGAGACTTGTCTCAAAAGCTGATATGATCCTCTCACACAAAACTCACAAAAATAGTGTCTGTAAATATTTCTTTACTGCATTTCATATATAAAAATCCAAAAAGATTTTAGTGTTTTAGCATAAACTTTTGAAAATACAAAAAGATTTTCGACAACTGGTGTTGAAAAGCTGATTTTCAAAATTCCAAGTGCTAGACATGATGACCATATGGTGAAGGGGAGTTTATGTTTTTAATCTAAAATGTTTAAAACTTAATTTTTCGAGTGGTTCATCATGTGTGTATTGAGAGGGAGTCTGAGTTAGTGCATGCCTCAATACTTGAAATGTGTAAATGTGTAAAATTTACTTTGAGGTAGAGATCGTGCAGGAAGATAGCTGAGCCAGGATGATCGATCCTGAGAAGCTTATGTGTTAGAGAGCCAGGTTACGATACCTGAGGACTCTAACTGAAGAAAGCCAGGCAACAATCATGGACCTGTGAAAGTCAGACTACGGTCCTGAAGCAGAAGATGCTGAAGAAGTAAAGGAATGCCAGCACATTGTTAGGGGGAGTCTGGTGTTGCTGATAGAGAGTGAAGCCCAAAGACTGATCAAGATTGAAGATGCGAAGACTCGACACTGAAGACTCGTCAACATCTGAGGGGGAGTCTGTTAGTGCATACATCTGTCGACTTTGTCTTGTATCGAGTCTTAGATTAGATTGTATAAATCAGGGCACGTAGAACGAGAAAATGTCAAGTTTTATGTTATGTAAATGCTGATTTCGCTCCAACGGTTAATTCCGCTCCAAATGTCATGTGGACATTTTCGAGCGGAATCACATGCGTCTAATTCCGCTCCAAGTGTGATTGTGTCATTACGAGCGGAATCAAGACTAGTATAAATAGTCACTCCGAGCGAAATCAGAGAAGATGTTCTTGTTTACGGATACCGAGGTGCTGCCGGTTTTCCATTTGGTTGTACAAGCTGTAATATCAATCAAATCAGTGATTTAAGTGAATTGCTAGCTGTTTCTACATCAGTTTCTTGTTTTCCGCACCTGAAACTGATTAAAACTCCTCTGAACGACTCGTTCGGGTCAACAAACGATCCTACATGTTGTCTAGTTTTGGAGCAATATGACCATAAGATAATTTAGTGTTGGAAGTTCTTTCTTTAAAACCACAAGAACATTACCCATTATCATTTCAACATCTCAACAACACTTCTTCCTTCTCTTCTTCCCCTCTACTTACGGCACACACACCACACACATACACCTGCACTTCAAGTTCAAACTAAAGCAATCTAAGGATTCTCAAGGGTGCAAGGAACATATCTAAGAGACTTGGAATCCTTAGAAGTGGAAGAACCTTCACAAGGAGCTATTAACCACTTCAAAACTTCATCATCTTCATACTTGTTCTTCCCTAGCCATAGTGCTAGTAGTAAGCCCATTTAACCATGTTTTCACTTCTAATTTTAGTGGTTAAAGTTTTATGTAATGTGTTAATCTAATAAATCTCAAAGAAACATGAAGATGATCACTAACATAAAGCTTAATAACATGATATCTAAGTTGTTTAGTGTATGTGTGAAACTTGAGTGTTGATTTCTTGTGTTTATAATGTTAATCATCATAAGAAGCTTGCTAGATTGTGACTAAACATATGATCTAGCAAGTATGCGGATGATTCTTGTGAAAATCATAATGATCATCCTTTATGTGGATCATGAACTTGAAAATGAAGTTGTTTTTGAGCATGATGATTATGGATACATGTTATAAGTCTTGAAAATGGATGATTTCAAAAATAATCTTTTCAAGAAACCAAAGTTTATTTCAAGATTAACATGATCATTATTTTTAAATAAATTAACCATGTTTTAAGTGTTAAATCAAAGCTAGAAACATGTTGTTAACAAGAAGAATACAAGAAAATTTATTTTTAGAAAATCTTCTTACAAGTTGTAAAATACTAAATTTTACAAGAATGAGATTTATAAACAAATAACCATATTTTTAGGGGTAACCAAACTTACTTAACAACATATTAAGTTACTACAAATTTTTACAAACTTTCAAGTTCATGTCATAGTATAAATTGCATATTTAAAGCACATGGTAAGTCTTGTTTATGTTGTTGATGATTGGTGATGATTTTTAAAAGAAAATGATATGCCTTTGAGCATGGAAACCTCCATTTTTAAGGGGAAACTATGGCAAAATTTTTGTAGAAATTAAACACATAGAAAAACATTTTTAAACAAGTGTTTACAAATAAATTTTGGTCATGGTTTTCATATAAAAATTTTCCAGAATTTTTGTTACAAAAATTACAAATATTGGAGGTTGATTTTTGATAATAAAAATGACTAAGTATATATATTTAGGAAAATATATATTTAGATGTCACAAATTGTGTGCTACTTGTATATTATGTGTACTAGTTATATTATTTTAAGAACTTAAAAATAATATGACACACCAAAAAACCAAAATTGTAATACAAAAATATTAACAAAATTCCAAGAAAACGAGTATATAATTTATACCCAAAATAATGGACAACCGGACAAGGACTTTGGACTATAAGTATATACATTCCGGAAATAAATTCATAATTCGACAAATGGGTTAAACGGTATTTTGAAAGCCAAGGAAACGGAAAAGATGGATTTTTACAAGTATTGTAAAATATATCATATTTTGACAAATAGAAAATATATTATTTTTGAGTGAAGAAAATATATATTTTCTTAAACAAGTTAAAAATATATTATTTTCGGTGAAAGGTAGAAATACATATTTTCTAAAGTTAATTTTAAAGATATATATCACTTTTTGAGATATATATGAAAGAATATTTATTTTTGCCAAGATAAGTTATAGATATTTTTATATAAAAATTCTCTTAAAATATGAATATTTTAAGAATATAAATTTGGTGATTTTTAGTTATCTAAAAATAATATTCCGGAAAATTAAATGCAAAATTAAGTATCAAGTACTTAATATATACAAGAAAATACATATCCTCATAGGTATAAATACACACCGGAATACACCACCAATACTTGGCAAAATACCGTATACAAATACACAAGTACAAGCATAACCATACTTGGGAAAAATAATTATGAAAGGAATACATAATGAACTAAATTAAAAAAAATATATTATTTTTAACAATATTCCAAATAATTGGAATAAATATAATTTGAGTTAAAATATTCCTATTTTAACTAATACTTATATAATTTGGAATTATATAATGTACGTCCAACTTATAACTCAAAGGACGTCAAGAATTCCAAAATAAGTCTTAATAAATGAATAAGACTGAGAGTCGTTACACGACCTAAACGTCTAATAAAACATGGCACGTGTGTAGGTAGTTGTACGACTCCTAGAAGGACCTTTGAGTATACAAGGTAGCAGGACATAAACTTGTGAGTTCATGTCCCCCTTTTCTCTTAACTGTTTTCGGATTTATAACTCTCGGGGGTGAAATACATGTTATATATGTTTTAATGGTATGTGTTAGGAAACTTTATTTGTAAGTATTGAAGAAAATCTCAATCAACTGGATCTCTGAAGAAGATAACAGTCCTGAAGATCACAGCAAGAAGAAGAAAATCAGATAGGACAACTGAAATGCAAAGGATCTACTTCAAAGAATCACAAGTTGATCAAGAGTTGATTTGGATTATCAGAGAAGGTCATTTCTGATGGATCTGATGATATTTCTGATGAAATATCATCAGTTTCTGACGATTCTGATCATCAAACTTTTCTGATGATTTGTTCACCAGAATTTCTGATGAAGTGGTTTATCAGAAATTCTGATGAAAGACCCACTTGTCTAAAAATCACAACTCTATCCTGCCACCAATGACCGAAGCATGACATTATTGGTTATCATGATTACAAATGCAACTTGAACGATGGATTCAATGAATATGTAAAATTGCTACTTTACGCAGGACTTATTGCATGAGTAAACAATTGTTTATTCATGTCCACAGCCGTCTATAAATAGAAGGCTCGAGAGGCAGAAGATACTTGAGTTTGAAGCTTAGCATTCATATACAAACACCCAAACTCCACTGCTCTTCTCACCCACAGAAATCAAGATTCATTTGTATTAGATAATAATCTTACAATCACCTTGTTAAACTAATTTGTTTCAAAGTGATATAAACTTGATAATTCTGTAGGTCTTGTTTCTTGAAAGTCTGATTTCCATTTCCGCACATCTTTTTCACATATACTGAAATCACTTGCCATATTACGTAAAAAGAAGTTGTTAAGGCCATACTAGGTCCAACAATTGGTATCAGAGCAGATTGAATAAATTATTTTCAAACGATCAATTGCTCTTCTTCTTTTTTCTAAATATGGCCAGCTTTCAATCCTGGAATAATGCTTTTAATATTGGTTCTATGTCCAAACCTCCGACTCTGGTCAGAGAGGAATACCCCCAATGGAAAATCAGGATGGTCAATTTCCTTAATGGTCATGACCGAGCTCTGTTTCAATCCATTGAAAGGGGTCCACATATACCAATGACTAAAATACCAGCAATTCCAGCAACTGACCAACTACCTGCTATCCCTGCCTCCCGAGCTCCCAAAAGTGAAATACTTTGGAGTGAGGAAGACAAGGAACTGGTAGCAGGGGATGAAAGAGCAAAATCACTCTTAATAATGGCCATCCCCAATGACATATTTTCACAAGTTGATGCTTGTGCATCAGCCAAGGAAATATGGGATCAGTTGGAAAATCTTTGTGAAGGAGGAGAAAGGATGAAAAGAAATAAGAGAACAAATAATGTCTCATCTTATGAAAGGTTTAAAAGTTTACCTAATGAAAAGTTAAATAACACATATCAAAGGTTCACAAAACTTTTAAACGAGCTAAAGAAATTTGGAATAACTAAATCAAATGATGAAAGAAACATAAAATTTCTTGATGCTTTGCCTAGAGAATGGAGAAGTCTCACAATGACTTTGTCCTCAACCTTAGAACTAGGAAACATGATTCTTCATGACTTATACAGCATCTTGATCCCCAAAGAGGAAGAAATATTTGAAGAAACCATTCAAAGAGGGGGATCTTTAGCTCTTATCTCAAACCCACAAAGAAAAACAATTTCCAATGATCCACAACCATCAAACAGCCAGAGTCTTGAAATTTCTGATACATCATCAGATTTTTCAGCTTTTGCTGATGCAATAGCTCTGCTCACCAAAACATTTGAGCAGAGGTTAAGGGGAGGAGGCCAGAGATACCAGAGGAGTGATAGAAGGAGGATGGATGATAGATCTAAAGAAGAAGTTAAATCTAAGGATAAAGGAAAGGCTGAGGTGGTGTGTTACAAGTGCAAGCAAAAAGGTCATTATGCATCTGAGTGCAAGGCCAAGAAGCTGAAAGATGTTGCTTACTATGAAAAGAAGCTTGAGGAAGCTAAGAAGCAACAACAGCAAGTCAGCTTAATTGTTGGGACAGATACATGGCTATCTGATGACTCTTCTGATGAAGAAGAAGAAGAAGAAATGGCCAACTTCTGTCTCATGGCACTTTCTGATGACATACCAGAGACTTCAGGACAACAGGTAAGTTTAGACAATCTTGATCTTGAACACAAGCTAAATGAGCTCATGTCAGATTTTTTAAACTTGCAAGTTAAACATCAATCAGATGGTAAAAAATCTGATGAGTTGCAGAGGACCTTGAATAAAATTATTCTTGAAAATCAATTACTTATAGAACAAAGTTTAGATCAAAGAGCTAAAATTGAGTTCAATGAAAATGAAAGAAGAGATCTTTACAAGAAAATCAATGATAAAGAAATTAATGTAAGAGGTTTTCAAGAAGCAAAAGAATTCATAAATTTCATAGAGTCCACTCCAAAGAACAAAGGAGAGGGTTTGGGTTATGTAAGAACAAATAATAACAAACCTACTGTCTTTGTAAAAGCAACTCAACAGATTTCTGATAAATTTATATCAGAATCTGATTCTGAAACTTACAAATCAACATGTTCTGGATACTCCTTTGATAAGCCAAATTTTGAACCAAAAAGAAGTGAATGCATTCAAGAGTTTGTAAAAACTCCAGAAGCAGTTCACTCATCTTTTCAAAATTATGCCTTCATTCCATCACAAGAAGGAACATCAGAGATATCTGATAATTCTTGTATGTGTGTTGAAATACTGAAGCTTGTTCAACACCATCTCCAAAAGAAAAAGAAAAATTCTGTTAATGGCTCAGCATATAACAGAAATTCTGATGAAAGGTCATTTAGAAGAAATAATAAAACCAGAATATCATCAGAAAGAGTACCCAAGCATGCCTGGGTACCTAAAACCCTCTAACCATTTCATTTCAGGACCATCATGTGCAGCAGATCTGGTACTGCGATTCAGGAAGCTCCAAGCACATGACTGGGGATAGGAGCTTACTCAGCAACTTTGTTTCAAAGCTGGGTAAAATGGTGAACTTTGGAAATGGAGTGAAAGGAAGGATAATGGGATACGGATGTATCAGGTATGGATGTTTAACCATTGAAAGAGTAGCCTATGTTGAGGGCTTAAAGTATAATTTGCTGAGTTGTGGTCAATTCTGTGACAAAGGTTTTCAGGTAACTTTCTTACCAAAAAAATGTTTGCTAATAGGAATGGATGATAATAAAATATATTTGAGTGGGAAAATAATAAGACAATCAATATACTACTTTGACTTTAAAGAAGAAAATGAACATCCTAAACTATGTTTATTTTCAAAAATCAACAAAGGAAGTAGTTGGTTGTGGCATAAAAGACTGGCTCACTTAAATTTCAAAAACCTAAGCAAATTAGCAAGTAAAGGTCTGGTAAAAGGGTTACATTTCATATCCTCTAAAAAGGATAAAATTTGTGATGCTTGTGAGATGGGAAAATCAAAAAGAAGCTCTCACAAGTCAATTTCTGAATCTTCTATTACACAAAATTTGGAACTTTTACACATGGATTTGTGTGGACCCATAGGTACAGAAAGTTTTTCTGGAAAGAAATATATACTACTAATAGTTGATGATTTTTCCAGATATACATGGGTTGAATTTTTTAGAAAGAAAAGTGAAACACCTGATTTGATCATTAATTTTATCAAGAAAATTGAAAATCTGTTAAAACTAACAGTAAGAAGGATCAGATCAGACAATGGGACAGAATTCAAAAATTCAAAAATTGAGAGCTTTCTTATAAACAAAGGAATCTCTCATGATTTTTCAGCTCCCAGAACCCCTCAACAAAATGGGGTTGTTGAAAGAAAAAATAGAACCTTAGTAGAAGCTGCCAGAACAATGCTTGCATATGCCAAAATGCCCACTCACTTTTGGGCAGAAGCAATTACAAATGCATGTTTTACTCAAAACAGAACCCTTATCAACAAAAGGCTAAACAAAACACCTTACAACATTATGAATGGTAGGATTCCAAGTGTAAAATTTTTACACACATTTGGTTGTAGATGTTTTGTCTTCAATGATTTTGAAAGCCTTGAAAAGTTTGACAGAAAAAGCAGAAAAAGGTATTTTTCTTGGATATTCTTTGTCCTCAAAAGCTTATAGAATTTTTATTCTTAACACAAGGACAATTAGAGAAAGTTTATATGTCTCATTTGATGACACATCAGAAACTGAAGTTTCTGATCAATACATGAAAGAAATAAATTTTTCTGACAAACAAGAAAATTATGAGCATCTCTTTGAAATGATATCAGAAGATTTTCTAGAACATGATAAATCTTGTACATTTAAATCATCAGAAATATCATGTACTAACCCTGAAGAACAAGTAAATAGCACAACAGAAAATCAAAATTCTGGTGCTTTACATCAAACAGAGGTAATTGAACAAGGGGAAACTTCAAATCCATCAGAACCAACAGTTGTTCACAACAGGTTAAGATGGATCAAAGGGCATGTTCATTCTGATATCATTGGCAATCCAGCTGATGGTGTGAGAACAAGATCTGCAACTGCACATGAATGTGCATATGCTGGGTTCTTGAGCAAAGTATAACCCAAATCTGCCAAAGAAGCTCTGAATGACCCAGACTGGATACAAGCTATGCAAGAAGAGCTGGATCAATTCGAAAAGAGCAAGGTATGGGATCTGGTACCTAAGCCTAAAGACAAATCTGTCATAGGCTCAAAATGGGTATACAGGAATAAATCTGATGAGAATGGCATAATCACAAGGAACAAAGCGAGGTTAGTGGTCAAAGGTTACTGTCAACAAGAAGGTATTGATTATGATGAAACTTTTGCACCAGTAGCTAGATTAGAAGCTGTAAGAATTTTTCTTGCTTATGCTGCATCCAAGGATTTCAAAGTTTATCAAATGGATGTAAAATCAGCTTTCCTAAATGGTAAAATTGAATAAGTAGTTTATGTGCAACAACCAGAAGGCTTTGTTGATCCAAAATTTCAAAATCATTTTAATAGATTAAACAAAGCCTTATATGGATTGAAGCAAGCTCCTAGAGCCTGGTATGAAACATTATCAAACTTCTTAATCAATTCTGGATTTACCAAAGGTACTATTGACACCAAACTTTTTCTCAAAACACACAAAGGTCATACCTTGTTAGTTCAGATATATGTTGATGACATTATATTTGGATCAACAAATGAAAAATTTTGCAAAAAGTTTCAAAAGTTAATGACCAGCCACTTTGAAATGAGCATGATGGGTGAATTAACCTTTTTCTTAGGGTTACAAGTCAAACAAAGAATTGGTGGAATATGTCAATCAAAATATGTTAAAACAATTCTACAAAAATATTCACTTGAAAATTGCTCTGTTTCAAAAACTCCTATGGCAACAGGGAACAAATTAGATTCAGATAAAGATGGAATAAGTGTAGATATTAAAACCTATAGGGGGATGATAGGGTCATTGCTATATTTAACTGCAAGTAGACCAGACATCATGTTTGCTACATGCTTTCTGGGCAGATATCAATGTGATCCTAAAGAATCCCAATTAAAAGTTGTAAAAGGGGTTTTCAAATATCTAAAAGGCACTTCAGAACTTGGTCTCTGGTATCCAAAGGATACGAACCTTGAATTAATTACATACACAGATGCAGATTATGCAGGGTGTAAGATTGACAGAAAAAGCACATCTGATGCTTGTCAAATCTTGGGGGAAAATTGGTATGTTGGGCAAGCAAGAAGCAAAACTGTGTTGCCACATCAACAACAGAGTCAGAATATGTTGCTGCAGCAAGCTGCTGTTCACAAGTGCTGTGGATGCAAACTCAACTGAAGGATTATGGAGTAAATCTGACAAAAATACCAATTTTATGTGATTCAAAGAGTGCAATTGCAATAACAGAAAATCCAGTTCATCACTCAAGAACCAAACACATAGATGTCAGATACCACTTCATAAAAGATCATGTGTGGAGAAAGGTAACATTGAAATGTATTTTGTTCCAACTGAAAACCAAATTGCTGATATCTTTACAAAACCTCTTGATGAAAAGAGACATAACTTTTTGATCAGCACACTAGGCATGGTTAACTTAAGAGATGAAAATATTTTAGAAATAAAAGCAACACAAAAACAAAAACCAAACTGATGATCACCAAAAGACTGATAATGAAATGACAATTAAACAAAATTCTGATGAAAAATCAGAAGGTCTAATAAATCATCAATAAAATGTGATGATTTATCAGAAATTCTGATGACATAACGGAAAATCTGATGAAAAATCTTTTCATCAGAAATTCTGATATTTCATTAGGAATTTTTGTTTAAAGTACATAGTGATCATTAATCATCAAGAGTCCATATCTTCATACATATTACATTTGTGAAATTCTTAGTTGTCTTTAATTCAATTTTTGTTATTTTTATTTTTAATTAAAAAAAACAAAAAGGGGGAAACATTGATGACATGCATGCATGAAGATAAAATTAAAACCAAAGAACTCAATCATCACAAAGAAAATCATTTTTTTCTCAAAAGAAAATCATTTTTTTTTTGCATGCAACGTCATTCTGTCATAAGGAGTTTAAGAGAAACACGTAAGCACCAATATCATTAGGAGCTATGAAAGTAGCCGCCCAGCTATTGATTGCTTACTCACACAAAGGGCTTAGTAGACTGTCATATTCACTGCAATAGATATCGTCTTAAATGAAGAGATGAAAAAAAAAACTTTTAATGTTAATATGGAACTATCACTTTCATCTATAAATATTAACAATCTGAAAAAGACATTCTTCACAACAAAATCATCTCTTCAAAAGCCTTCCATCAGAAAACTTCTTATTTCAAATGAGTCACCCAAAATCAATGGAATCCAACCAATTCCCTCTCCACCTTTACGAAAATCATAATCTCAGGCTAAGATCAAACTTGGAAGGATCTGCATGGGAGGACTGCAGGTTTGTATACAATATGATCATGCGAAGTCCTTTGGGCTTTGCTATATCAACACATGTCACTATATATCCAGATCTTCTTCAAGAGTTCTGGTGGAATGCTCAAGTCGTTATGAGTGGCACTTCCATGTGGATAAATAGTGAGGTTATGGGGGTAAAAATCACCCTAAAAGAGGAAACACTCAGAGATATCCTCAAATTTGGTGATGATCAAATGGTCACCATGCTGGATAAGGCAGAGGTGCAACGAACCTTGATAGAAATGGGTTACCATTCAAACAACGTATCAAGGCAAGTTTGCAAATCTGGGTTTATACCACCTTTCCAGTATCTGGTAACACAGCTAAGTGTTTGCTTTTCTAAAAAGACTGGACACTTTAATGAGCTGTCTCACAGGATGATGGAAGTGGTTCATGCTATTGTACAGGAAAAGCCTTACAACTATGCTAAGTTTCTCATGAGAGACTTAGAAGCAAATGTCCATGACCGTAATCCTTTTCTGATCTACCCTCGTTTTGTAACCAAGGTCATCACAAGTCAGCTGGACTTTGGAGGTGTGAGAAGTTGTTATACAAGAGCTGAGCTAGAACTTCAAGAAAACTTAAGAGTTGCTTCCCTGGTTCCATCAACCAATCATACAGGAAGGATAACCAGTCTCTGGTTATACGTGAAGTGCATGTATAACGTGTTGGATGAGGAGGATGAGTAGTTAGGGTTATTTGTTTTTGTTTTTGATGTGTGTAAATATCTTTTGGCTAGTAATATATTAAGTTTGTCTTAAATACATGTTAGTTATATATGTCAATAGGTCTAGGGGGAACTAAGAAATTTTGTCTGATGAAAACAAGGAAAATCTGGTAAAAAATCAAATGAAATCTGATAGGATTTAGTAAATCATCAGAATCTGATAAAATTCATCAGAAACTTCATTAAATCATCAGAATTTGATTCAAATCACCAGATAAACTGAAAAATTGATGCAAAACATCAAAAGAAAATTTTTCTTGACAAACGGGAAGGTTCGATTGCTCAAAAAGAAAAGGAACATGACTTTGATCAGATACAAAGAAACTTACAAAACATCTAGATTATTTTTAGATAAGTTTCTTTCAAATTTATTTTTTTCTGAGGATTGGAACAAGCTATATGTCAAAGACTTCTTGATACATCAGAACAAAGGTGTGGAGTTCACAAAATCAATGTAAGTAAAAAAATTCTTCAAACTCTACTCATTCCCTCTCATCTTAAAAAAAAAAAGAAAAAAAACTGATTCAAACCTCTATAAATAAATCAAATGTTTTCTGATGATATATATGAGAAATCCAACTCTCCAAGAATTATTTAGAGAATTTCTAATATATATCATTAAAAGGACAACATGGGACAGCACATAATCGAAGAAAAGGTTTTTTGATTGGACCATGTCTGAAATCAAAAGGGGTCCCACATGAAGAAAAGGTGCAAGTTGGATACTAGTGTTTATCTTTTTAAATCGTTGGAATCTCTAATTATCCTTAAATGAGATATACATTAAATTAGAGATAAACCAAAGGTTTTTCAAAAACGGTTGCTTATTTAAAAGATTAAAACACCACTAAGGTGTCATAAAACACCTTGAATACAAACAACCCACGAAAAACACTCAATAATCTCTGTCTCAACTCACTACAAATATCCCATCCAAAACAGAGACGTCCATCTTCAACCTTCATTCTCAAACCCTAAAAACCCTTTTCAAAAGCAAAAACCCAAATCCTAAATGGCTGCTACCAACATTAGTTCACCTCCAATTGAACACTCTGTTCCCTTGATCACTGAAGCTGAATATCTTCCTTTGAAGATAAACAATGAAGCAATGAACACTAACATTGAACAATATGATGTAAAATGTCAAATTCTCATTGAATTTCTGATCAGAAGCCCAATAGCTCATGCTCTTACAAAGACAAGAGAGGTACCAGAAAGACTGCTACAACAAGTTGTAAGAACTCTCGAACCTCACAGCACAAATATGGAGCTAACAGCACATGTATGGGAAGATATCTTCATCACAATCTCACCGGAGAAAATAAGGGAATGTTTGGAACTACCCTTAAATCAAGATTATGAAGAAGCACCACAAAAAGAAGACAGGTTTGAACAACTTGATGTTGTAATGGGATGCAAGGCAAAGATTTCAAAATCAATGAATTCAAGAGGAATAAGCTACCTGCCTTCTGGCAAGTGTTAATGGAGATACTGAATAAGTGTTTATCATCAAAGATCGGAGGTACAGATCAGATAAATATGAATATTCTAACAATCATGTTAAGCCTCATAACTGGGTTGAATATTGATTTTGGAACAGAAATATTTAATCTGATCAAAAGATCAATTTTGATAAAAACTGGAAAGATAGATTCACATCTACCATTCCCCAGATTTCTGTCCATCATAATTTCTGATGCTTTTCTGAAAGAAATCTACAAACTCCAAAATCAAAATTAATGTGGAAAACAGAAATTATGAGACCTTGGAGTGCTGCAGGGTCATGGAAGTCAGATTTTGATGTACTTGTTCTGTCAGAAAGAATGATGTATCTGATACCTGAAGATTCATCATACAGAGCAGAATATCTAAGAATGTTAAGCAAATAGGCAAAAACAAAAGAAGGGTTTAAAAACATGTCACCCATTGAGCATGATGCAGAAGAATCAAGCACACCAAGAATAGAGCAGCAGGATGAATCTGATCCTCATCCAGCTGATGAAGATGGGCATATGACTCCTGTAGCAGAAGAACATCATGCTGAAGGCTCACATATGGGAGAAACAGGTGCAGCAAAATCTAAACTCAATATATTTGATTATTCTGAGAGTGATTCTGATGAATCAATTCAAGGAAAATATGAAATTTTACAAAGAAGCACTGTTTTTACAAAACAAAATGTGAGTGAAACAAAAGACCCATTTTCTGAATCAGATTCTGAGGAGGAAAATGTGATAACAACAGGTGGAGATCAGTCTACTGATCAAGGAAACCTGGATGAGAAAAATAAAAGTTTCTCAACAACTCAGGAGAACCTGAAAAGGTTCAAGGATATGAGGAAAACCAGGACTTGAATTTGTTTCAATTTTCTGGTGAGGGAACAGAGAATTTGGATACTCCCAATCCTCTTAACCTCAGAACATCAGAAAATGTGTTTTCTGCTGGTGTTAGAAGAGAAACATCTGTTGTTTCTCCTATTTCCCAAGAACATCAAACTATGTCCCCAAAACAACTACACAAAGAACTTGAAGACAAAGCTGCTACTGTGAAAACAACCACTGAGGAAAAACTTGATCTGATACTGGAAGAAATCAGAAATCAAAAATCAAAAATCAAAGTTTTATCAGAAACTGTCAAAACTGTGTAGAAACAAACAGAGGAAAACAATGCAGCGCTCAAAGAAATACAAAAGTCATCAGAAAACAAAGAAAGTTCATCAGAAATGGAGAAAGCTCTTAAAGAACTACGTGATATCAAGAAAAAGATGACTGAAGCTGCAACTGCAGGAGAAAGTTCAAGTTCAGGAAAGCTTCTTGAAGAAATACAACTTCTCAGAGCCAACAGTAGCAGCATGACTAAGGCTTTTGAGAAATTGTTAATGGAATTGAATGCACAAAGAAATAAGGAAAGTCAGGAGCTTCAGAAGATGAAGAAACAAATACTCAAGCTCTTACTAACATCCACTTGTTAGTAAAAAGATTGCAGTACAATGTTGCCACACTGGCAAAAGTTGATCTTCATACATTAAAAACTCCAATTCCACAAGAAAGACAAGCAACGGGATCAGAAACTCCTCAACATCAACCAGAAACCATTCAACAAGAACAAATTAAGCAAACAGCAACTTCAACAGCTCAAAAACAGAAGCAGACCATGGGTCCACCTCCAGATAAGCAAAAGTTACCCATGGGTCCTCCACCAAACATACCAAAGCCAGATACTTCAAAGATCCAACATAAAGAATATGTTCCAGCTCAACCATCTTCTACAACCATCACTGGAGAAACAGAATTTAGCATAAGGATGGATACAAAAGAGATGAGAAGAATGGAACATGAAGTGGCCTCCTCAAAAGGGCCAAGTAAAATAATGAGAGTAGATTCAGAAGGCAACATCAAAGAATCAGAAGTGCTGGAAGGTGATCTACACACAATCATGTATCCAGAAGAACATCTAAAGCACTACTATTGGACAGGTCCAGAAGATAACCCAACAAGGCCACTTTCACCAATGAGTAAAAGTATTTTTGAAGAAAGAAACAATGGCAGTTGGGTAATATTGCACAACAACTTGACCAATCCAATAGTATCAATTGAAAGAGTTGATACTTTGACTACTAGAGGAGGTATACTAGGGAGTGAAAGTCAAAACAAGTATACCCTGATCAGAAAAGATGAAGATGTTCAAAAGGTTACTGATGCAAATCTGGCTGATAAAATTCATCCAATGGATATAGTCAAGATGAAGAATATTATTGATGAATGGAAAGGTGGTTCAGTAGTGATCAGAAGAGCCCTTGACAGTCTTAAGAGTGCAGGAGCAAAATTATACAAAAGAGCAGCACTAGCAGACTTTGATCTATGTATCAATTTCGAGTATAGCACCAAAGTGTTAATACCTCCTCCCAATACATCAATTCCAGCTGAAATTCCTTTAAAGTTAGCAAGAACTGGAGCAATCTTTGACACACCAGAAATATGTGCAGTCTTCAAAGATGCCCATGAAGAGAAAGCTCTATTCAAAATCAATGAAATTTGCAGGTATTCAAACCAAACTTTAAAATATATAAGAAACTGCATAAATGACAAACAAGAGCAGCTCAAGAAGAAAGGAAAGAACAATGAACAGCTGAGAAAAACAATTGAAGAATGTATTGAAAACTGGATTGAAGCAATACATTCTTCAATTGAAGAGAAAGCTCTATTCAAAATCATTGAAATTTGCAGGTATTCAAACCAAACTTTAAAATATATAAGAAACTGCATAAATGACAAACAAGAGCAGCTCAAGAAGAAAGGAAAGAACAATGAACAGCTGAGAAAAACAATTGAAGAATGAATTGAAAACTGGATTGAAGCAAGAGAATGGTACAAATCAATGTACAAGGCAACTCAAAAGACAATTGATCACAAGAAAAAGCTGAAACCAGGAGACAAACACAGAAGTGGAGTGAAGATCAATTAAATGATTCAATGAGATATTGCTGTTTTTGAACAATATTTTGAAATTTGTTTTTCTGTTTTTGAACAATGGTTGGATGGTTTATGTTTTTATGTCTTTTAAACTTAGTTGCTTGATCCTTTTCTTATTCAAGAATTAGTTAAAAGTTGTTTACATTTGGACATAGAGATAGTTCATTTTCTTACAATACTTAGGGGGAAACTGTTAGGAAACTTTATTTGTAAGTATTGAAGAAAATCTCAATCAACTAGATCTCTGAAGAAGATAACAGTCCTGAAGATCACAGCAAGAAGAAGAAAATCAGATAGGACAACTGAAATGCAAAGGATCTACTTCAAAGAATCACAAGTTGATCAAGAGTTGATTTGGATTATCAGAGAAGGTCATTTCTGATGGATCTGATGATATTTCTGATGAAATATCATCAGTCTCTGACGATTCTGATCATCAGACTTTTCTGATGATTTGTTCACTAGAATTTCTGATGAAGTGGTTTATCAGAAATTCTGATGAAAGACCCACTTGTCTAAAAATCACAACTCTATCCTGCCACCAATGACCGAAGCATGACATTATTGGTTATCATGATTACAAATGCAACTTGAACGATGGATTCAATGAATATGTCAAATTGCTACTTTACGCAGGACTTATTGCATGAATAAACAATTGTTTATTCATGTCCACAGCCGTCTATAAATAGAAGGCTCGAGAGGCAGAAGATACTGTTGGGCCCTTATAGGTTTATGGATAAGAGAGTAAATGGTTTAGATGGTGTAATGGGTTATGTAAGGGTTTTGGGCTTAGTGATGTAATTATGGGCCTAGGGTTAGGGAGCACACTCCCTAATCCCTTGCTATAAATAGTAAGTGATGTGATAGGTGCATGGTTGGTGATTTTGGGAATATCTTGTATTAGACAATTACTTTGTATGCAAGATTGAAGCTTTTGAATACAAATCATCCTACCTTTCTTCTTTATTTCATTTACAACTTGTTTGTGTGATTCCGCCACCTTACGAGTTGTGCGATATCATTGTGATCTCGGTTACGGGACTTACAATTGGTATCAGAGCCTGTTGAACCTGATTTCCAGGCTCAGGTCTGATATCGCGATTGTTGATCGAGTCAGTTACTGTTCCGTTTTGGTTTCTGCTGTGTTTTTGGTTTCTGCTGCTGATTTCGGATCATCTTCAAGTGATTTCGAACGTTTCCGGTCGATTACTGATCATCACGGATTTGAAGATTAGCAGATTACGGATCATTTCATCAGATTACGGATTGCACTCTTCAGATTTCGGACTAAAATCATCAGATTACGGATTGTGTTCATCAGATTACGGACTGTGTTATCAGATTTCGGACCAAGATCATCAGACTACGGACTGTGTTCATCAGATTACGGATTGCACTCATCAGATTCCGGATTGTGCTCATCAGATTCCGGACTCAATTCATCTGATTTCGGATTCAATTTAATTAGCCTGTCATTCCGGACTCAAGTTTAAGTTCATTAGGGACTCAGAATCATTACGGATCAAAAGTTGTCTTCATTTCGGATTCTAGATCATTTCTGACCATTTCGGAATAACAGTGTTTTCCACAGAATTCATTTCAATTCCGAACCTCATTCCGAACTCAATCTCAAATCATGTTGAACCAAACCGGTGTCATGAACGGTGTTGTTACTGCAGCCGATCTCACTAACGCTACACTGGCTGCAATCCAGACTTAGTCTTTGGCATTTCATCAAGAACTTGACCAAGTCATCGGCACATCCACTAAAGTTCCACGTTTCTTGTATGGGGATGACTACTACGAATGGAAATTTCGCTTTGAATAGTACTGCAAGGCAAAAGAGCCTCACGTTTGGAGAAGTATCAAAAACGGGCCTCGTACAATCATGTACGCCATTGAGGATGACCCGCAAACTCAAATTCTGAAGCCAGAAAACATTTTCACTGATGAGGACAGAAAGATTGTTGTAGATGATGATGCTGCTTATGGTACTCTGTCAATGGCTCTCGGACCAAATATCTCAATTGGAGTCAGAAACTACAAAAGTGCCAAAGAAATCTGGGACACACTGGTACATCTGTTTGAAGGAAATGCCGATATGAAAGCAAGTCGTGTTAACATGATGAACCAGCAATTCAGCTCTTTCAATCATATCTACGGAGAAACAATTGAAAATCAAATCAGAAGATTCGTTAAGCTTGTATCTCAAATGGTGAGCGCTGGAATCGATGTCTCGAACAGTACAATGAATCGTCAATTGCTTAACTCTCTGCCAAAAGGATGGGATGCTGAAGTTTCAATGATAAAGCGTACTAAAGATCTGAATGCACTAACACTGACTGAGTTGATTGCAACTATTAAGTCCTGTGAGATCGATAATCAACAAAGAGAAATCAATCACAAGAACTCTCTGATAGCCGCTGGAGTAGCTAGTCCAAACAATGCTGCACTAATGACTCAAGCTCATCCAAATCTGGTTTTCAGTCCTGTTCATGGGATAGTGAATCACAACCCAAACCTTGTTTTCAGTCCCATTGCCGCCCCAAAGCCAAATTACGTATATGGAATGATTGTTTCTCCCACTCACACACCTACTGTCAATGCTACCAACATCGCTGCCCCACAATCTCAATCCCAGCCACAGCCTCAACATGGAAATGCTGCTTTCAGTCAAAACACCCAGCCGACCCCACAGCATACTCCTTCAGTTAATCACATGGCTGTCTTGACCAAACAGAATGAAGAAAAACTTGCTCTTGCGACATCCATGATCAACAGTTTCAACGCCTTCTTGGCAGGAGAACTTATTTCTTCCACTGAGCTCACACCAGAAGTAAATCAAGTTGTGGAAGAGGACTTAGATGAGCTGGATGTGGCTTGGAACTTGGCAATGTCAGCCTTTAAAGTTGATAAGTTTGCAAAAAGATACGGACGTCGTCCTATGCATGCCAGTCCAAATTTTCTGAAGAACAAGCTAAGGTGCTACAGATGTTATGAACCAGGGCATTTTGCTAGAGATTGCAAGAAAGCGATAACAGGGTATGAAGCTACTCAGGCTGCTGCAGCAAGGAACAAAAAGAGGTCTATGGTTCCTGTTACTCCTACAGCAACAGGTACCTCAAGCGGACAGAGTAACTCTGGAGCAGGAAAGGCTTTGATTGCTCAAGAACAAAATGGTTTCAACTGGGCTGATGCTGTTGCTCAAGTGGAATCTATGAAGCTGTCTGAATCTGCAGCTGTGGAGAAAGTTCATCAATGCTTGATGGCCATGACAGAGGAACCAAAGTCACTCGCTGAAACGGTAAACTCTCTTTTATCCACTGAACACTGTAGAAAGAAAGTTGCATTGCTAAGATCTCAAAATTCGGCATTAGTTACCGAATATAATACTGTGATGGGAAAATACATCGGTCTTCGAGAGAACAACAAAATTCTCTATGAAAAGATTGATGCACTTAAAAAGGACATAGCTCAACTTCACAGAGATGTGAACCAACAGCAATGTTGGGTTCATGACTATAAACACAGACTCACAGTCAAAACCCTTGAATGTGACTCTGTGAAGGGTGAGCTAGAGCTCCTCACTGGAAGGTACAAACAGAATGAATTAAATATCAAGAAATTTGATACTTCCAGTACTACAGTGCAGAATCTATGCAATGTACAACTTGCCTATCAAGAGAACAAGGGAAAGGGTCTAGGGTATAAACAGGTTCCGCCACCATACAATCATAATTATTCCAGACTGCCAGTAACTGAGCAAGAAATGGAAAATTATGACACTATGATGTACGGAAAACCTAGTGATTATGTTGACTATGATCCATCCAAATCAAAAAGAAGTCAATATACTGATTTCAAGAAACCAATGAGTTTTGTAAAAGACGAAGCTGTTCAAAATAAACCAACAGATGATATGTCCGACCAAAGGAATGATATCTCAGTAAATGCTGAGACCAAAACTGAAATTAAAACTGAAACAAAATCAGAATCAAGTAACAAACTCGCCGAGGAAATAAAGGAAAATTCATCAAATTCTGATTCAGTTAACAATACTAACTTTTCAAGTTTGTGTGCAGAGTCAGTAAGAACTGAAGAAGAGTCTAAGGAGGATGATGAATCACATCAAAGTGCTGCTAATAATGTTGTTTCTGATAAAAATGGCATTTATGCTTGGAACACTGTTTTTTCTTGGTTTGCTGAGACTTGGGGTGTTCCCACTAAGACTGATGAATTTGGTGCTATTATTTTAGATTATGCATGTGATGATAATGACTGTGTTAAAAATGATGATAATGTTATGAATGTTGAGAATGATGTGACAGGAAGGTCTGATGTGTCGCCTAAGGGATTTGAAGCTTCTGTTTCAAATGACTCAGAAAAACATTCTGAAAATTCAGAATGTCACACCTGTCCATCGAAGACAGTAAACGACACATCAGACGTTCCATGCAACAATGCTGATTTTGAAGTAACAAATTGTGATAATGAAATTCTTGTTGCTGAACAGGGATCATCTGATGATCTTGGCAATCAATCAGAGGATTCAGGGATTTCAGATAATGATCTTAACTCTTCAAACATTTCAAATTGCGACAGTCAATCAGATTGTTGCAGTAGTGCTAGAGAAGAAAGTCCAGTTGTCTTCGACACAGACTACTCATCATCTGAATTACCGGAATCATCTAATGTCGAGATCTCAGAAGTTGTTCAAACTAAAGAAGAGACATCCATAGAGTCTGACTGTACAGAAACCCATGGAAACATGGAACTCATGGAGAAGGAATCCATAGAAATTAACTCTATAGTTGAATCTGATGATGAAACTATTGAAGAAATTGTTATGGAAACTTGCTCTATGGATACTCCTGTAAACATGGTCTCTGAAGAAACGGAATCTGTGAAAGTCACTTCCACAGAAAGCTCAACTGATGATCACAAAAATGACCATACCAAACCATCACTAATTGAATCTGATCCCTTCAAAAGAAAAAGGTCACATAGAAACAAAAGGGAAAACACAAATCTCCAGCAAACTGAGCCCAAGCTCAAGAGTATAGTTAAGGATGTTGACTCTTGTGCTGACAGCTGCAAAGCGGGCTCTTCCAAGAAAAGACGCATTCCAAAGCACTCAGTGACAAATGATCTGAAAAGACGTGATCAGTTCTCGAGAATAACGCAAGCCGAACTAGATGTCTTTTTCTCAAAAAGGCAGACATGTTTTAACTGTGGAATTCCGGGACACATCGCAAGAAACTGTGTTCATCGTCCATACTACTCTAGGAACACGTACAACCAGAGGGCCATGCACGCCGGTTTTGGCAAACATCAATCTCCCATGAGAAGGCCTTCTGACAGAGACTGGAATCTTACTAAATCAGAAAATCAAAAGTTTTTGAAAATAAACAAAAATATGTCAGAAGATAAATTCTGGAAACCAAAAAGACTAAATAGATTTCAGTCTCCGTGTTCACAACCATCAACTTCTACTGCATCAACTGTCACTAACAACAATAAGAGTTGTCTGATCTTTCGTGAAGTTACTTACACAGATAGCGATGGTAAACTCAGGTCCTCCATGGCCTGGGTTCCAGCCTCTAACTGATTCCGTTTTGTGTGCAGGAACGACTATGGAGGGCTATCTTTAGACTTTGGTTTATCGATAGTGGTTGTTCTAGACACATGACGGGAGACATATCCCAGTTGAATGACATCAAAATATTCGATGGTGGATGTGTCAATTTCGCAGGAGGTGAATCAGGAAGAATCACAATGAAAGGCACTGTCAAGAATGGCGTCCTCACCTTTTCAGATGTTAACTATGTCCCTGAGTTTAAACATAGTCTGTTGAGTGTATCGCAGATGTGTGACAAAGGAATGGAGGTTCTGTTCACTAAGAGTGGGTGTGTCATTCTGAAACCAGGAATCCTTATACCTGAAGACTGGTTTTTGATAGAAGCTGAACGACGAGGAAATGCTTATGTTATCGATATGAACAAAGCCCCTACTGATCAAGTCACCTGTCTGTTTTCAGAAATTGCTGAACATGATGCTATGCTGTGGCATCGTCGATTGGGTCACCTGAACACAAAAAATCTGAATCGATTAGCAAAAGGAGGTATCGTCAGGAACTTGCCAGTCAAGGATTTCATGCAAATAGAGAAATGTGAAGCATGTGCTAGAGGGAAGCAACATCGCAGGCCTCACAAGTCCAAACCAGTTCACACGACTTCGAAAGTGTTGGAACTTCTGCATATGGACTTGTTTGGTCCAGTCAATGTGCTTAGCATTGGAGGAAAGGCTTACTGTCTAGTTATCACAGATGATTTTTCTCGTTTCACTTGGGTATTCTTCTTGGAGCAGAAAAGTGAGGCAACTGACTTAATAAAGAAATTTGTAATACTCATGGAGAATCAATCAAATGAACGTGTGAAGATTATTCGCTGTGATAATGGTACTGAATTTAAGAATTCTGAGTTAAACGAGTTTTGTGCCCTCAAGGGAATCGACCGTCAATTCAACACAGCAAGATCGCCTCAACAAACCGGGGTTGCAGAAAGACGCAATCGAACTCTCATCGAAGCTGCTCGAACAATGCTGATAGACTCAGGACTTCCACTTATATTCTGGGCTGAAGCAGTAAATACGGCTTGCTATGTTCAAAATCATGCCTTGATAAACAAGCGTCACATGAAAACTCCGTATGAAATAGTTGAAGGCCAAAAACCCTCAGTGCAACATTTTCGCACTTTTGGGTGCCCATGTGTTCTCCTTCTCATGGACTCCAAAGGAAAGTTTGAAGCTCGAGGAGACCCGTGCTACTTCATTGGATATGCTAAGAACACTTCCTATCGTGTGTACAACAAGATCAAAAAGCAAGTCGTAGAAGCATATCATGTGGATTGGTTTGAAGAAAATCCAAAAGATGCTCGCATTGGCCCTGACTGGCTATATGACTATTCCTCCTTGTTTAAATCGTTTCCTATTTTGTCTAACGAAATTGTTGTTGCAGAAAATCTCACAGAGGAAATGCCTACTCACATTGAGGATGAAGATGAGAATGTGCCGCTGCACAATCTAATCAGAAATCTTGATGTGAATCCATCGGGACGTGACAAGGAAATTGCACGCAATTCATCATCAACTCAGGCGTTACATCCTCCACCCTCAACGGAAAATTCAGACGGTGCAATCAACTTGAAGGGTTCTGCCAGTCCATCAAACATTCAGGAAGCTCCTATATTTCAAGACTCCATTCCGTCCGACTGCACTGTGGAACCACAGGTGATACGTCCCACGGCACCAATTGAGGGGGAGCCATCCGGAATAGCTTCTGGAAGTTTTTCAAATTTACAAACCAACCTGCAAGCCCCTGCAACAGCAATTCCGCAACGTGTTCAAAGAAGTCACCCAATCACTAATGTCATAGGATCAGTATCAGCTGGTGTTCAAACCCGCAGCAAATCTGGAGACATCAACAGATGCTTGTTTTCATGCTTCATATCACAGATTGAGCCTAAATCTATTAATGTTGCCTTGCAGGAACCTGGATGGGTCGATGCAATGCATGAAGAGCTCAATCAGTTTGAAAGGCTTGGTGTATGGAAACTGGAGAAGCTGCCTCAAGGAAAAAAGGCACTTGGCACAAGATGGGTCTTTCGTAACAAGCAAGATGATTCAGGTGTGATTGTGAGAAACAAGGCCAGACTGGTTGTGCAAGGATTCAGTCAAGTTGAAGGCCTGGATTATGATGAAGTGTTCGCCCCTGTTGCTCGTCTGGAAGCAATTCGTATATTCTTGGCATATGCATCCTTTATGGGATTTACTGTCTATCAAATGGATGTTAAGACGACGTTTCTTTATGGAAAGGTCAAGGAAGAAATCTATGTCGCTCAACCACCAGGTTTTGTCGATAAAGAAAAGGAAGGGTATGCCTACAAATTAGACAAGGCCTTGTATGGTTTGCATCAAGCACCTCGTGTCTGGTACGCAACTCTAACAGAACATTTGCTGGCTCATGGATACACCCGAGGAAAGATCGATCAGACATTATTCATCAAGCGCGTTGACAAGGACATCATTCTTGTGCAAATATATGTTGATGACATCATCTTCGGGTCGACCAATGATGATCTTTGCAAGGAATTTGAAGAAGAAATTTGAAATGAGTTCCTTAGGAGAGATGACGATGTTTCTGGGTCTACAAGTTCGTCAAAACAGTCAAGGCATACTAATTCATCAGAGTAAATACGTAACTGACGTCCTTGCCAAGTTCAACATGACTGACTCAAAGCCGAGCGAATCCCCAATTGCAGAAAGGCCTCTGCTAAATGAGGATCCAGAAGGTAGTCCTGTGAATCAGACACTGTACCGCTCCATGATCGGGTCACTCATGTATTTGACTGCCAGTCGGCCAGATATTCTATACGCAGTGTGTCAGTGTGCTTGTTATCAGGCTAACCCCAAACTCGTTCACTTAACTGCTGTCAAGAGAATTTTTAGATATTTGAAAGGAGCACCTAAACTTGGACTCTGGTATCCCAGAGATTCGAACTTTGATTTGTTTGCCTTTTCAGATAACAATTTTGGAGGACCTGACAGGGATAGGAAGTCCACATCAGCTGGATGTCAGTTCTTGGGAGAACGACTCATCTCTTGGCAATGCAAGAAGCAGCAGACAGTATCTCTCTCCACAGCGGAAGCCGAGTACGTTGCAGCATCTGCATGCTGCTCCCAGGTTCTGTGGATGCAGCATCAACTGGAAGATTACGGTTTGACTTATCTTGATACTACTATTTATTGTGACAATGATGCTGCCATCCAGATCACTAAAAATCCTGTTTTTCACTCCAAAACCAAGCACATTGACATTAAAATTCACTTCATAAGGGATTGCTTTGACAGAGGTCTTATTAAACTTGAACAGATCCATACTGATGCTAACACAGCAGATCTGTTTACTAAACCTGTCAGCATCTCTAGATTCAATGTGCTTGTAGATCTCCTGAAAATGATCCGCTTCTCCGACTAAAAAAAAAAGAAAAACTAAGGGTTTTATGTGTTTCCGTTTGGTAAATTTGAGCATAAAGTATCCTACTTTTGCACAAATTTAGGGGGAGAAAAGGTGCTAGGAAATGAAATGAATTTTCGTGATTAAAGAACTTGATTAAGACACGTAAGGTTTCAATGTTAAACAGGTTCGGCTCCACTGCGATGTGTTGATAGGTCTGCCGCTCGAAAAGCAAAAGAAGCAAAAGTGATACAAACATAATGGACTGGACATCTCGTGGGTAACAGATCAACGGTGTATGATTTCATGGTCTTAAATCCTGCGTTGATAGATAGCCAACATCTGAAGTTTCGGGTCTTTATACTGATGTATCATCCGGGTTATCCCTCTGTTGCATCCAGATTATATGCAGACCTGGGCACAGTCAGGACATCTTGCTTAAATAAGCCCTTGTCAGATCTTCCTTAGTCTCTCTGCTGTACGGAAGTACTGACCTGTTCACCAGGAAGTCTGACACAAAAAAAAGGGGGCCTCGTCAGATCTTCCTTGGTCTCTCTGGTGTACGGAAGTACTGACCTGTTCACCAGGAAGTCTGGCGTGAAATAAATAAATCTGAATAAAAGGATGATCTCAGTATACTCACCTGCTACGATGAACCGTTGTGCTTACCTTGATCGCGGGGGTATGCCTTGGAATGGGACACACAGATGTCACAGTATAAAACTACCTAAAAGCGTATCACAAAGCAAAAAGTTGAAGTTTGAGCGGTGGATTTAAGAGGACAAACATATCAACAATTGCGTGGATCATCCTAAGTAAACTAAGAGCTGAAAAGTGTTCCTTAATCAAGTTTGAGAACGATTTGATCCCATGACGATCTTCCCAATAAAATTCATATGCTGGTAAATTGTGAATATCATTATAAGTTTTTTTGTTTATTTTAAATATTTTAATATTTTTGCTCAGTGGGGTGTTGCGTTGATTTTAAAAGGGGGATATATTTTTTTTGCTATTTGTTGAAAAGGCTTATTAAATCTTAAATCTGGATGGCCCACTATTCGGAATGGGCCTATTATTTCGAACAGTCCGAAATGGGCCTGGCCCAACACCATTTCAGAGTATTTAATGTCTAAAAGACAAAAATCCGCATTCATATTGCGGACCATCACTGACTGATTACGGATTCATCAGATTCTCTCTCAAAACCATTCCGGACTCATTACGGACAGCATGTACATCATTCCGGATTAACATCAGTCATTACGGATGAATGCGGACCATTCCGGACAAGGAGTCAATCATCACGGATGATTACGAATGATTCCGAATGATTCCGGACTAAGGAGGTTCATTACGGATAGTGACTTGGGACGGAATCTCATTCCGGATGAAAAGGTCCATTCGAAATGAGCCTCTGTTTGTGACCCTTTGACTGTTTGACCTGCTGTTTGAACCTTTTGGACTGTTCTCTTGCAGAAGGGTTGCTTATATTTGAGTTCTTCGACTAACTGACTTGGTCATTTCATCGCAAACTCATAATATAAGTAACGCCTTCAATGTCATCTAACGTCTATTTGTAAAGTGCAGAAAATGGCAGGCGCAATGTTGAAAGAAGGGAACCAACGTCAACTGGAGGTGAATGAATTTCATACTCAAGCAGGCTATCTTTCGAATCCTCCAGCAGATCAAGCAGAGCTGTTTGGATCATTGATCAGGGGTCTAAGCAATTGTCCTCTCACACACGCCTTAAGGACAAACCCTGTGATATGCAGCAATTGCATCAACACTTTTTGGAATAACGCAAAGATCGTGAGACAGGGTGCAGGCTACATCGAATCAACTGTTCAAAAGACAAAGATTATCATATCAGAAGATGTCATTCAAGAAGTGTTAAGATTTGGAGATCAGCCAGATCATCCTACGTTGTATGATCAAGCCCGAGTTCAAGCAGCTTTAAGAAGAATGGGCTATGAAGGGGGTTATCCAACTGTTCTGAAGAAGCTATTCCCACCTTACTGGAGGTTGTTGGTTCATTTCTTCCTCCAATGTATTGCTGAAAACAAGGGTGGATGGGATCAAATGAACAAGACACAGACTTCAGCAGTGGTTGCTCTTGTGAATGAATGGGACTACAACTTTTCAGCATTCATATTTGATAACATGAAAAGGATGCTGGAAGATCCAAAGAAGAAGATATTCATGTTGTATCCAAGGTTCATACAAATGATTCTTGACAAGAGATATCCATCATTAGTCAAAGGGTCAAATTGCGTTAACTTAAAGCCAATGGGGCCAGGATGCTTCGAGAATGCATGCAGAAACAAACGTGCCAAGCATCACAATTTTGAAGGACTATTTCCTCTTGAGAAACATGGTAGATTTGCTGATAATGCTCAAGCAGTACCTGTTGCACCGGCTCCTCCTGTCATTCCTATTGCTCCAGTTCCGCCTCCAGTGAATGCACAGATAGCGGAAGAGCATGATTTAGAATTGTTGCAACAAGCTCAACAGGTCGGTGATGATGAAGAAGAGGTTCTGATGATTGATTCTGAATCTGACACACACTCTAGTGAAGAATCCGATTTCGAAAGTGAAGAAGAGATAGTGACATCTAAGAAAGTAGGGGATACTGTTCGAAAGCCTGTGCCAATGTCAGCTGAAAATCTTGCAGCATTGATTCAAAGCTTACAGGGTGGTAATGGAGACCCTCCATCCATTTCCGTTCCTGTCATTCAAGAGACAACTGATGTGACTGAAGAATCAGTCCTAAAGAAGCAAAGGACCGACAATGCACCTGACAGCAATCCTTCTGGGTCCTCGTCCTCCACTGAGCCCACACATACAGTTGACCCTCCATCTGAACCTCAAACTACTGATGCATCAAAGAAAACAGACTTGGAAGACACAGATTTGTATGATTTCAATTTCGACTTTGAAGCCACCCACTCTCAGCCAGGTAGTTCAAGTGGGGGAGTTCAGTTTGAAACATGAAGCTCAAGTGGAGTGCATCTAACAGAGCATGATGAAGCTGCATTTCGTTATGCAAGCGAGAAAAGACAGGTTTCTGAGAGTGATAGTGATGAAGAAGAGTATGTAAAAAGACTAAAAAGACGTGTGGTGATTCTGGAACAAGACAATGAACTGAAAAGCGCTCAAATCGTCTCTCTTCAACAAGATGCTGCTCTAAAGGAAGTCCAGATCTCCTCCCTGCAGTCTCAGCTCACAAACAGGGATTCTACAATAGATCAACTACAAGGAGATGTAGGGATGTTGATGTCAACCGTCTATGGTTTAAAAGCGAAACTTGAAAAGAAGTTTGGAAGTGAATTTGTTGATAAAGAGGATGAGCAGTTCTATGTTGGAAGATCCGAAGAGACTCCAGAACAAAGGGCCGCAGCTCATGCAGCAGTTGAAGCTGAAAGAGCAGCAGCATTAGAAGCCTATCTAGCTGCAAAACCGAAGAAGCTGAGTAGCAAAATCAAGAAAAGATGAGAAGAGAGACATAAGGAGAAAGAGCAAGAAAGGCAAAGAAAGAAACAACTGTTGGTGATGAAGAATCAGAACATGAACCCTCTAGATGAAAACTTCCAGCTGAAGGACCCGTCAAAGATACCTGACAGGCTGGTGATGGAATTGGGATCCACCTACTACGATGAAGTAGGAAACAAATCAGATGTGGCATGTTGGAGGTATGAGCCAGACAAAGAAATGTGGTTGATTACTAGAAAGAGTGGACACAGGGAATACTATGCTAAAGAAAGCCAGTTTGAGTCTTGGACTAAGTCAGATCTAAAATCTCTTTTACGAGCCCCTTATTACGATCCAGATCTAAATAAGAGAGGCCCAGGCTGGGCATTTCACTCACGGCTTGAGAAGGAAGTTCGAACTAACTTTGCAACAATGAAAACTGCAGAGCCCATAGTAAGAAGAAATTCTGGTGTTCGAGACTCCTACACAAGAAGAACTGTGAAATCAATCATCTGGCCTCCCACTGACAAAGAGAAAATCATTCCACTCACTAGAAAATTTGAAAAGGGAATTCTGAAAAATTTCAAATTCTGGGCTTATGACCCTACAATGGCAGAAGCTGTGATTGTCACTGAAGAGCAATCTATCCGGATCCCAAATTCCTATGACCTAATGAGTTTTCATGAGGAAGACATTCTGGTTCTCTCAAACCATCAGATTCAAATCAGCGAGAAGTATGAAGAATGTACCAAGTCATGGACAAGTGATGCTGCCAACATCTTAAAGCACTATCTCTTTGCTGATCCTCCTCTTGGTCCTCGTGATCCATGTGTCTGATGCATTATCTTATCCAGTAAACCTAGGGGGAGATTGTTGGGCCCTTATAGGTTTATGGATAAGAGAGTAAATGGTTTAGATGGTGTAATGGGTTATGTAAGGGTTTTGGGCTTAGTGATGTAATTATGGGCCTAGGGTTAGGGAGCACACTCCCTAATCCCTTGCTATAAATAGTAAGTGATGTGATAGGTGCATGGTTGGTGATTTTGGGAATATCTTGTATTAAAAAATTACTTTGTATGCAAGATTGAAGCTTTTGAATACAAATCATCCTACCTTTCTTCTTTATTTCATTTACAACTTGTTTGTGTGATTCCGCCACCTTACGAGTTGTGCGATATCATTGTGATCTCGGTTACGGGACTTACAGATACTTGAGTTTGAAGCTTAGCATTCATATACAAACATCCAAACTCCACTGCTCTTCTCACCCACAGAAATCAAGATTCATTTGTATTAGATAATAATCTTACAATCACCTTGTTAAACTAATTTGTTTCAAAGTGATATAAACTTGATAATTCTGTAGGTCTTGTTTCTTGAAAGTCTGATTTCCATTTCCGCACATCTTTTTCACATATACTGAAATCACTTGCCATATTACGTAAAAAGAAGTTGTTAAGGCCATAATGGGTCCAACAGTATGATTTGGCTATGAAATGAACTATTAGATCATGTGAGCGTAGGCTGAAACTGAAATGCCAATAACTCTCATAAGAATCATGGACAAGGGTTAGATCTAACGGGTACGGCCGAGCCCCACTCATGGTCCCTATGTGACCATTTAGAGTGTTGTTGTGTCCCAGTCGAGGTGATTCGGCAATGGTCAAGGGGGATTTAACACAATCAAGGTGATTTGATACGGTCAAGGGGATTTGACACACCCAAGGTGATTTGACACAGTTGAGGGGATTCGACACTGAAAATTATCTACTCGGATTGAGTACTCCCTATGTCTTCACATACATTAATGTCCTTGCAAAACATTAATCGATCTGTTCATAGACGTTTTTCATACCTATTTTCAAAGGAGTCTCTCAAATGTTTACAAGTTTATCAGTACTCATACAAAACGCATGAACTCGCTCAACTTTTGTTGATGTTTTCAAAATTACATGTATTTCAGGAAACAAGTTGGATCTTGGGCGCTGGTGTTGTTTCGGGATGTAAATTTCAAGTTTAGATGTCATCCGCTTTTGTTGGTTTGTAACTTAATCAGAGGTTGTGTTGTTTGAAACTTAAATGACTGGTGTTTGTAATATTTTAAACTTTATGAATGGATGAACATCATTTTGATCATATAGTTGTTGATTATAATCGAATGCAATGAGAACTGATCAAGTCACACGCATACGTTTCCGCAAAAGTCAGGGTGTGACAGTACAGATGCAGGTTGAGAGTTAACAAGGAACGTACCGTTAACAACTTTTTTATGAGCACGAGCCTCGTTAGCATTGATGTTGTATGCTCGTCCACGAGCAGGATTGGCATTCGCGTTCACAGGCTTTGGACAGTTGTTCCTAAAGTGACCCATTTCTCCTCAGTTATAACATGAACCAGGTGGAAAAGAGGTCTAGCAGCATTTACTTGACCTTGTGCTGGATTCTGTGCAGCTTGATTCGGAACAGCCCTACAAATATTGCCCGTGTAGCCAAGTCTACCACAAGATGTACACTTGAACGATGGATTCAATGAATATGTCAAATTGCTACTTTACGCAGGACTTATTGCATGAATAAACAATTGTTTATTCATGTCCACAGCCGTCTATAAATCGAAGGCTCGAGAGGCAGAAGATACTTGAGTTTGAAGCTTAGCATTCATATACAAACTCCCAAACTCCACTGCTCTTCTCACCCACAAAAATCAAGATTCATTTGTATTAGATAATAATCTTACAATCACCTTGTTAAACTAATTTGTTTCAAAGTGATATAAACTTGATAATTCTGTAGGTCTTGTTTCTTGAAAGTCTGATTTCCATTTCCGCACATCTTTTTCACATATACTGAATCACTTGCCATATTACATAAAAAGAAGTTGTTAAGGCCATAATGGGTCCAACAGTATGATTTGGCTACAAAATGAACTATTAGATCATGTGAGCATAGGCTGAAACTGAAATGCCAATTAACTCTAATAAGAATCATGGACAAGGGTTAGATCTCACGGGTACGGCCGAGCCCCACTCATGGTCCCTATGTGACTACTTAGAGTGCTGTTGTGTCTCAGTAGACATGATTCGGCAACGATCAAGGGGGATTTGACACAATCAAGGTGATTTGATACGGTCAAGGGGATTTAACACAACCAAGGTGATTTGACACAGTCGAGGGGATTCGACACTGACAATTATCTACTCGGATTGAGTACTCCCTATGTCTTCACATACATTAATGTCCTTGCAAAACATTAATCGATCTGTTCATAGACATTTTTCATACCTATTTTCAAAGGAGTCTCTCAAATGTTTACAAGTTTATCAGTACTCACACAAAACGCATGAACTCGCTCAACTTTTGTTGATGTTTTCAAAATTACATGTATTTTAGGAAAGAAGTTGGATCTTGGGCGCTGGTGTTGTTTCGGGATGTAAATTTCAAGTTTAGATGTTATCCGCTTTTGCTGGTCTGTAACTTAATCAGAGGTTGTGTTGTTTGAAACTTAAATGACTGGTGTTCGTAATATTTTAAACTTTATGAATGGATGAACATCATTTTGATCATATAGTTATTGATTATAATCGAATGCAATGAGAACCGATCAAGTCACACGCTTACGTTTCCGCAAAAGTCAGGGTGTGACAGTTTGGTATCAGAGCTTCGATTGTAGTGAACTAGGATTCCTTCTCGAGTCTAGACTACAATCACTAGGATTCTCTCACGAAAACAAATTTTACAAAAAGGTTTTTCATTGCATTTACGAAAGCGCCAAGATCCATGAGTCAAACATTTTTTCAAAAGGAAAGACAAAGCAAGGACATTAGTAGGGAGGAGAATACCTCAACTGACATGCCAAATGAGGTATAGTCTACGTGAGATAGACTTGCCAAAGACAAAATGACCCCCCCCCCCCGAAAGAACAAACGAGAGTTATATGTGACATAATGCATTTACTTGCCTGTGTATACTAAGTAACATATTTATTCATTAATATATATATATATGCGTATAAGAGTACGGAATAATTATTGACGGGAACGAGATACCTTCGACTTCTAATCCTATTATTGTCCTTGGCGCGCACAATTGGACCATCGACCTCGCGTTTGTTGCAGAGCTTATGGTCGATGTAATTACCAAGCGAGACCCTGAGCTTGATTTACGTAGAATATGGTTGTTCTTCCCCCTGAAATGTGAAGGTGCCTGACTACGGCAGTGATGGCGAGGCGGAGGTGGTAACCTTGGACAACAACTTTATCAGCAGGATGAGGTCCCTGTGGCTATTACGAAACATGCTCGATGACACTCTTATCCAGACAAGGAAGATGAGGACTCGTCTTGAAGGTGCCCCTCAGAGTGCTATTACTAGGAACTCTCCCTATTCCTATTCTGTGTAAGCGTTGTGCCAATTTGCGCATAACGACAACGGATGTTAGCGCGTGGACCACCACAATGGTCCTTTCCATGTCAAAGGTATAAGGACAGTAGTGTCACCACTTTGGTTGATCATCTGCTTTGAACGAGGGAAAATTAGGGTGACCATGCAAGACCATTTATTATTACGGGGGCCCACGTAATAACGACTTATAGTGCATGGAAATCCTAGTGGACTCTGCGGGTAAAGCCAATGATCACCACCCATTCGAAATTTCTAAGTGTTCATACCTCCATCTAATGGAACAATACTGAGGTAGTTGCTATAACACTCTACAAAGTAGGAAGTATGTCTTTGCCTACTTCGCACCTAATACTTTTACCCATGGTACGCGTCGTTTGGGATCCCATATCTAAGTAGGAGAAGATGACTAACACTCAGAGAAGATCCAGTAACTCTACACTCTTTATCCCGTAAAGCACCCCATCGTAGGGTAGTGCATTCGCGCCTTAGAAAAACCACTCTACGGTTGCTATAAGGCACAAGTCGGTTCTGAGAAATAAGTCACGTACCCTCACGACCTTATCTCTGCATTTTCACCATCACCCCCTATATGTGGTAGAAATGCACAACCCTCATCCCTTGGGAAGTATACCCGTTTCTGTAAAACTAAAGACCTAAGGAGACCAATGTAGAAGGAAAATAACTACTACTTTCATATTATGGAACTTGTATGACTGAAGTGATGTAACCTCAAGTTCATTTTGTTTTCCTTTGATAAAAACAATAAGTCAAGTTGTCAAGCATATATGAAAGCTCAGTGGTTGTTTTCTTACTTATACATTGTTGATTATATATGCATGTGAAGTTAAGTGATTACATGTTTTCTTGTGGTGATATATACCTCATAGACAATTATTGGTGAATGTTGTCTAACCTACCCAATACCTTTCTGCCAGAAGAAAATTCCGCCCAGACGTGATACAGACACTAATACGTTGCCAAGGACTGAAGCAAAGCTGCAAGAATGCATCTCACAAGCTATTGCCCAGCACGAGGCCAACCATTTCGAACATAGCGGTGGCACCTCTGTAAATAACCCCCCAATCGGTAATGTTAAGTCACCTAAGACACATTACAACTCGTTTGGATATTTCCAATTGTGCTTTGCCAATGCTTACTGTAAATTGTGTTGCTTGTGTTACAGGCTGTACCTACAAGAAATTCTTGGATTGCAAGCCCCTTAACTTCGATGGCACTAGGGGTGCTGTCGCTTTCGTACGCTGGGTAGAGAAAACTGACTCTGTATTGAGGATGAGCAAGTGTGCTCCGGAACAAAGGGTTACCTATATTTCTGGGTTGTTTCTAGACGGAGCGCTTTCATGGTGGAACCTCCAAGTCCAAACACTGGGCGAAACTGCTGCATACGCATTAACATGGGATGAGCTAAAAGAGTTAATGCGCAAGAAGTACTGCTCACGGGCTGAGATTCAGAAACTTGAGACAGAATTCTGGAACTTAAAGATGAATGGTCCGAAAATAGCCGAGTATATCCAGCGCCCCATGATTTATCAAGGGTCATCCCTATCTTGTTGAGCCGGAATTCAAGAGAATCGAGCGGTTCATTTGGGGACTTGCGCCTCAAATCCTAAGCATGGTTACTGCCGCAAAGCCTCCAACCATCGCGGAGGCTATCGATTTGAGTGTTACGCTTACTGAAGAAGCTCTTCGAATGGGAAAGTTTTCGGAATACAAGGCAAACAAGAAGGAGACTCACGTGCAGTCTTCGGGCAACAACAAAAGAAAGTTTTCGAACCTGAAGAAAGGCACCCAAGTCAGTTACGACGACTCTAATGCAAACAAAAGAAGGGATGTGAACCCGCCTCGTGGCATGAAAGCTTATGGAGCCACTAATAAGGCCGGTGGTAAGGTTTATTTGGGGACTAAGCCAAGATGTGACGAATGCAAGTTTCACCATGAAGGTCGATGTCTAAGGCCTAAGTGCGACAGATGTGGAAAAGAAGGATCCAGCAAGGATGCATGTTGGGCGAAATATCCCAAACAAGGGGGAATTGATAACTACAACCAAGACAGAAACGATAATGGTAGAGTTCCAGGTTGCTTCAAATGTGGTGACGTGGGGCACATTAGGAAAGATTGCCCTAGGAAGAACCAAGCGATGAAGAGTCTTCACGATCGGAGCTCGTGAAGCACGCCAGGATCCAATTGCGGTTACGGGTACGTTCCCTACTAACCAACTCTATGCATTCATATTGATTAACACTGGCGCCGACTTTAACCTTGTATCCTTAGAACTTAAGAACCTACTTGGCCTAGTTTCAAGTAGCATAGATGTCCCGTATTCTTTAGAATTGGCAAATGGAAGGTTAGTTAAAGCAAATGAGGTGATTAAGGATTGTATTTTGGAACTTAGAGAGCGGGAACCTTCTATTACTTGTTGACTTGGGAAGTCATGATGTTGTAGTCAGCATGGATTGGTTATCCAAAGATGGAGTCGAAGTTTTTTGTCATGAGAAAATCATTTGCATCCCTCTTGGGAATGATGAAACACTTAGTCCACGGCCTTCATGCAGTTGATGCGAGGACGTTGGGCCCTATAAGGCGGTGGATTGTAACATCCCACATTGGTCATAGAGACACAGAAACGCCTCCGAATAGGGTTGCATAGCCTCCCTTGCTCATAGTGTTGAAAAGGAGACCAAGGAGCCAAAGCTAGAAGACATCCCCGTTGTGAAGGAATTTCCAGAAGTCTTTCCCGAAGACTTGCCTGGGTTACCTCGACAACGACAAGTGGAGTTTAGGATAAACCTAGTGCAAGGAGCGGCACCCGTGGCGAAGGCACCTTACCGAATATCTTCGTTCGAGATACAAGGACTAACGACTTGAATACAAGAACTGCTAGAATGAAGGATTCATTAGACCAAGCTTCTCGCCTTGGGAAGCTCCAGTACTATTCGTTAAGAAGAAATTTAGCAGTTTCCGTTTGTGCATCGACTTCAGAGAATTGAATATCAAGAACCGGTATCCTTTGCCAAGGATTGATGACTTGTTCAACCAATTACAAGGTTCTAGTTACTACTCGAAGATCGACTTGAGGTCAGGGTATCATCAACTGCGAATACAAGAAGAAAGTATCCCTAAAACAGCCTTTAGGACTCGATATGGACATTTCGAGTTCCTTGTCATGACCGTTTGGCTTAACAAACGCACCAGCAGTATTGATGGACCTCATGAATAGGGTGTGCATGCCATATCTGGATAAGTTTGTGGTTATGTTCATTAATGACATCCTTATTTACTTGCGAACCCAGGAAGAACATGAGCAACACCTGCGAGCTACCCTAGAACTCTTGAAGAAGGAGTAGTTGTATGCGAAGCTGTCGAAGTGCGAATTTTGATCTCGCGAGGTGCAATTCCTAAGTCACATGGTAAATGAGAATGGAAATCACGACGACCCTGCTAAGAATGAAGCAATCAAGAACTGGGAAGCCCCAAGGACGCCAACTACGATATGACAATTTATGGGGTTAGCAGGCTATTACAGACGATTCATAGGGGACTTTTCAAAGATTGCTCAACTGCTAACAACCCTAACCGAGACAGTACTCATATTGTCTTTACCTGACAGTACCAACGGAATTGCGATTTATTGTGATGCTTCTCGACAAGGTCTCGGTCGCGTGTTGATGCAACGAAACAAAGTCAGCACGTACGCGTCACGTCGATAGAAGGATCATGAGAAGAACTACCCCACACACGACCTTGTACTAGGTGTAGTGAATTGCGCATTGAAGCTTTGGTGTCATTACTTGTATGGAAAACGCAGCACGACCTTTACTGATCACAAGAGTTTGCAGCACATCTTTGATCAGAAGGATTTGAATATGAGACGACAAAGATGGGTTGAACTGTTGAATGATTACGACTGTGAGACTAAGTATCACCTGGACAAGGCGAGCGTTGTAGCAGACGCCTTGAGCCACAAGGAACGCGCAAAGCCTCTAAGGGTGCGAGCCATAGAAATGACCATACAGACAAATCTCGTCACTTGGATTCGTGAAGCTGAGCAAGAGGCGCTCAAACCAGAGAACCTTCAAGCTGAAGCGTTACGTGGAATGTAAGTGCAATTATTGCCTAAGGAAGACGGGACCTTATACTCCATGGGACGACTTTGGGGTTCCGAATCACGACAATTTACGTATGCTTATCTTGGGCAAAACTTAGAAGTCAAGGTACTCGATCCATCCTGGATTCGACAGGATGTACCAAGACTTTTATTGGCAGCCCAGGATCAAAGCCGATATTGCTACATATGTGGGTAACTGTCTTACTTGTGCCAAAGTTAAGGCAGAATACCAGAAACCGTCAGGGCTGCTGCAACAACTTAAGGTTCCCGTATGGAAGTGGGAACAAATCTCAATGGACATCATTACAAAGCTACCAAGAACCCAAAGAGGTCACCATATGATTTGGGTGATTATTGATCAATTCACAAAGTCTGCACATTTCCTACCGATTAGCGAGGAAGACAGCACAAGGAAATTAGCAGAAATTTATCTTAGAGAGGGTGTGGCACGTCATGGAGTGCCTGTTTCTATCTTATCCGACCGAGATGGTCGTTTTGTGCCGAGGATATGGCAGACATTTCAGAAGGCGTTTGGGTCATGGTTCACGGTTGAACCTTAATACTGCATTTCACCCTCAGACGGACGACCAGAGTGAACGAACGATATAGACTGTGGTAGACATGTTACGTGCTTGTGTGATGGACTTTGGTGGAAGATGGGATACTCACTTGTCTTTAGTGGAGCTTTCCTACAATAATAGCTATCACACCAGCATTCAGGCCGCCCCGTTTGAATCTTTATATGGACGTAAGTGTCGGTCCCTGATGTGTTGGGCAGAGACCGGAGATAAACGATTTATGGGCCCCGAGTTGGTTCAGAATCTATAGACAAGATCATTCAGATACGTGGTCGTATCAAGTCAATCACGTGGTATACAGAGAAGCTTCGCCGACAAGCGGCAGAAACCATTGGAATTTGAGTTCGGATATATGATTATATTAAAAGTCTCGATTTGGAAAGGCGTGGGAAGTTGAACCCACGGTATTTTAGACCTTTCAAGATCCTGGAAAGGATCGGAACTGTTACATACAAACTAAGACTTCCAGAGGAACCTAGCAGTGTTCATGACACGTTTCATGTGTCTAACCTTAAGAAGAGTCCTACTCAAGAAACAGTTGTCTTTCCCGCAAACGAGATTCATATCAACGACAAACTCCGATTTACCGAAGAACCTGTTAAGGTTACGGACTGTAAGGTCCACAAAACACGGAGGAGTCGTTTTAAACTTGTTAAAGTTCGTTGGAATTCACATCATGGCCCAGAACTTGCTTGGGAGCATGAAGACCAAATCAAGCCTAAGAATTCACTTCTGTTTCACAAATCCCCTGCAACCGATAACACAGATTGAATTTCGGGACGAAATTCTTTTAACGGGGGGAGAATGTGACAACTGGCACTTTTCCATGTAATCCGTACAATAATAAACAGTAATCTGTGCTTTAACGACTGTGCATGATTGAATTAGCAAGACGAATGAATTTCTGATTACTGTCATATACATACAAAGGCATTTCATGTTGCAAGATTGTTCATCATTATTACATGCAACACAATATGGTTCAATTAGTGCACAGAACAAAGTTAGCACAGTTACCAGACAAACTAGAAGTACTGACGGGAGTTTAGTACTCAGATAGACATGATGTTAAGACACAGAATGAGCCCAGAACCAAGTGTTACACTAGAATAGTGTGTAGGAAAGTAGGGATTACAAAACTGCCTTCCTAGTGATGATTTAGGTGGCGGAAAGTGCCAGAAACACATTAAAACTGCAGAATTCTGCATAAAACAACCAAATTCAGCAATTTTCAGCATTTTAACTCCAAAATATAATGCAAAATTATGGTTTAATGGTCCAGAATACTTTCCTAAGTGTCGGGAATCAAAACTATCATAAAAGCCTACATAAATCACACTAAATTGCACAATTTAGCACCTTAACGAACCGGTAACCAACCGAACAACCGGACGCTACCCGAAACACCAAATTTCCACTAGAAGCATTGTTTTAGTGTTACGGAACTAGTTATGGTCACCGAACATCATAACACATCTTAAAAACTCTAAATACCTAAAACACTAAACATTTCACTTACATTCCAACTAGATTGAACTAACTAGATTTGAAACTCAACCATACACCCCCCCCCCCCCATTAAAGAATCCAACAAGGGTCCCACCCCTTGATTTTTTATAATATTTAATTAGTCATGTTGTCTAGTTTTGGAGCATTATGACCATAAGATAATTTAGTGTTGGAAGTTCTTTCTTTAAAACCACAAGAACATTGCCCATTATCATTTCAACATCTTAACAACACTTCTTCCTTCTCTTCTTCCCCTCTACTTACGGCACACACAACACACACATACACCTCCACTTCAAGTTCAAACTCAAGCAATCTAAGGATTCTCAAGGGTGCAAGGAACATATCTAAGAGACTTGGAAGTGGAAGGACCTTCACAAGGAGCTTTTAACCACTTCAAAACTTCATCATCTTCATACTTGTTCTTCCCTAGCCATAGTGCTAGTAGTAAACCCCTTTAACCATGTTTTCACTTCTAATTTTAGTGGTTAAAGTGTTATGTAATGTGTTAATCTAAAAAATCTCAAAGAAACATGAAGATGATCACTAACATAAAGCTTAATAACATGAAATCTAAGTTGTTTAGTGTATTTGTGAAACTTGAGTGTTGATTTCTTGTGTTTATGATGTTGATCATCATAAGAAGCTTGCTAGATTGTGACTAAACCCATGATCTAGCAAGTATGAGGATGAATCTTGTGAAAATCATAATGAGCATCCTTTATGTGGATCATGAACTTGAAAATGAAGTTGTTTTTGAGCATGATGATTATGGATACATGTTATAAGTCTTGAAAATGGATGATTTCAAAAATAATCTTTTCAAGAAACCAAAGTTTATTTCAAGATTAACATGATCTTGATTTTTAAAGAAATTAATCATGTTTTAAGTATTAAATCAAAGCTAGAAACATGTTGTTAACAAGAAGAATACAAGAAAAATTATTTTTTAGAAAATCTTCATACAAGTTGCAAAAGACTAAATTTTACAAGAATGAGATTTATAAACAAATAACCATAATTTTTAGGGGTAACCAAACTTACTTAACAACATATTACGTTACTACAAATTTTTACAAACTTTCAAGTTTATGTCATAGTATAAATTGCATATTTGAAGCACATGGTAAGTCTTGTTTATGTTGTTGATGATTGGTGATGATTTTTAAAAGAAAATGATATGCCTTTGAGCATCGTGACGTGACCGTTTCGTCCCGATCAGTCAAAAACCCAATTAAACCTAGGTAGCTAGGGTAAGTCGGGTAACGTATCCACAAAGAGCATGTGGTCAGTATCGCACGACCCGTTCGATTAGTTAGACTATTTACAAAAATATACAATGTGATTATGAAGTTTGCTAATTTTTTTATAAATTTATTTGGTTGGAAAAATGAATCGGAGTGAACCGATATTTGGTTTTTATCTCAAACACTTGTGATTAACTAAAATTGCAACTAAATTACTAAACGATTAAAACAAGAAATTAGAGACAAGTTCCACACCCGGTTTGATTATTGCAAGACCTAGGGTTCCTACATGTTTTAACTTGATTCAATTGCATATAGTGATTAACGGATTACTATCACGAAGCCTAGGTGCCAATTGCTATCGACGTCATAGACAACGGACCGTAATGCACTTCGTTACTTCGGACATGTAAATCCTAACCTACGATAAGGCATAAGTGCACAAATTCATTTCGCAAAGTCAAATTTTATAATCATTCGACAATTCACAAATTCAATTCAAATGCACGACAATTATCATAAGTTTCAAATACTAAACAATTTGTCACAAAATCAAATCAAAATACAAATGCATAAACCCTAGAAAATCTTACAACATCTACACCGGGGTGAAACCGGAGAGACTAGCCGCTCATGGTTGGATGGGCGCGATCACCGGGCGACGAACACGAGCACGGAGCCATGACCTTGAGTCTTGAGAAGTGGTGAAGGTTAGGGTTTGAAGGTGAAGGTAGAAGGAGATGATGGAGATGGTGGAATTATGATGGTTAGAGATGAAGAATGAGTTAGTGGTGGTGTTTCTTGATTCGGATGAAGGTTGGTGATAATGGTTGATTGGGAGTGAAAGAGATGATAGGTTATGGCTCCAAGAAGTGGTTTCAAACTCAATTCCAAGTGTAACTCCCCCTTTTCCAAAATTGACTTTTTCTCTAAAAAATCTCGTTTTTACCAATCAGCCGGTGTGCAACAGATAATGCGTCAATTTCTGGCCTTTCGAAACCTTATATTTTGATTCGTCTCGTCGATCTACCCTAAATGCATATATTATAGGTCCGAAACTCATTTTCTAGCTCAGGATAAGCCAAAATGAAGTTTGGACTGTTTTTGGCGCAGAGTTCAGCTCAGTTTTGCCTCTTTTTGCATTTTCTTCAATTATGTTCTCTCTAGCATCCGCCCAAAGCTTCAGTAAATCTCCAAAATGCACCTTAAACCCGTCAATGCCTGCAAAACACAAACCATATCAAAGTAGTGTATTCTAGAAAGTAACTTCGTGTAATTAACCGAAATTAAAACCATTAAGCTATGGAATTTTACCAACCCATCACATGGAAACCTCCATTTTTAAGGGGAAACTATGGCAAAATTTTTTGTACAAATTAAACACTTAGAAAAATATTTTTAAACAAGTGTTTACAAATAAATTTTGGTCATGGTTTTCATATAAAAATTTGCCATAATTTTTGTTACAAAAATTACAAATATTGGAGGTTGATTTTTGATAATAAAAATGACTAAGTATATATTTAGGAAAATATATATTTAGATGTCACAAATTGTGTGCTACTTGTATATTAGGTGTATTAGTTATATTATTTTAAGAGCTTAAAAATAATATGACACACCAAAATACCAAAATTGTAAGACAAAAATATTACCAAAATTCCAAGAAAACGAGTATATAATTTATACCCAAAATAATGGACAACCGGACAAGGACTTTGGACTTTAAGTATATACATTCCGGAAATAAATTCATAATTCGACAAATGAGTTAAACGGTATTTTGAAAGCCGAGGAAACGGAAAAGATGGATTTTTACAAGTATTGTAACATATATCATATTTCGACAAATAGAAAATATATTATTTTTGAGTGGAGAAAATATATATTTTCTTCAACAAGTTAAAAATATATTATTTTGGTTGAAAGGTAGAAATACATATTTTCTAAAGTTAATCTTAAATATATATATATATATATATATCAATTTTTGAGATATATATAAAAGAATATTTATTTTTGCCAAGATAAGTTATAGATATTTTTCTATAAAAATTCTCTTAAAATATGAATATTTTAAGAATATAAATTTGGTGATTTTTAGTTATCTAAAAATAACATTCTGGAAAATTAAATGCAAAATTAAGTATCAAGTACTTAATATATACAAGAAAATACATATCCTCATACGTATAAATACACACCAGAATACACCACCAATACTTGGCAAAATACCGTATACAAATACACAAGTACAAGCATACCCATACTTGGGAAAAATAATTATGAAAGGAATACATAATGAACTAAGTTAAAAAAAATATATTATTTTTAACAATATTCCAAATAATTGGAATAAATATAATTTGAGTTAAAATATTCCTATTTTAACTAATACTTATATAATTTGGAATTATATAATGTACGTCCAACTTATAACTCAAAGGACGCCAAGAATTCCAAAATAAGTCTTAATAAATGAATAAGACTGAGAGTCGTCACACGACCTAAACGTATAATAAAGCATGGCACGTGTGTAGGTAGTTGTACGACTCCTAGAAGGACCTTTGAGTATACAAGGTAGCAGGACGCAAACTTGTGAGTTCATGTCCCCATTTTCTCTTAATTGTTTTCGGATTTATAACTCTCGGAGGTGAAATACATGTTACATATGTTTCAATGGTATGATTTGGCTATGAAATGAACTATTAGATCATGTGAGCATAGGCTGAAACTGAAATGCCAATAACTCTCATAAGAATCATGGACAAGGGTTAGATCTATCGGGTACGGCCGAGCCCCACTCATGGTCCCTATGTGACCACTTAGAGTGCTGTTGTGTCCCAGTCGAGGTGATTCGGCAACGGTCAAGGGGGATTTAACACAATCAAGGTGATTTGATACGGTCAAGTGGATTTGACACACCCAAGGTGATTTGACACAGTTGAGGGGATTTGACACTGACAATTATCTACCCGGATTGAGTACTCCCTATGTCTTCACGTACATCAATGTCCTTGCAAAACATTAATCGATCTGTTCATAGACGTTTTTCATACCTTTTTTCAAAGGAGTCTCTCAAATGTTTACAAGTTTATCAGTACTCACACAAAACGCATGAACTCGCTCAACTTTTGTTGATGTTTTCAAAATTACATGTATTTCAGGAAACAAGTTGGATCTTGGGCGCTGGTGTTGTTTCGGGATGTAAATTTCAAGTTTAGATGTCATCCGCTTTTGTTGGTTTGTAACTTAATCAGAGGTTGTGTTGTTTGAAACTTAAATGACTGGTGTTTGTAATATTTTAAACTTTATGAATGGATGAACATCATTTTGATCATATAGTTGTTGATTATAATCGAATGCAATGAGAACCGATCAAGTCACACGCATACGTTTCCGCAAAAGTCAGGGCGTGACAGTACAGATGCAGGTTGAGAGTTAACAAGGAACGTACCGTTAACAAGTTTGTTATCAGCACGAGCCTCGTTAGCATTGATGTTGTATGCTCGTCCACGAGCAGGATTGGCATTCGCATTCACAGGCTTTGGACAGTTGTTCCTAAAGTGACCCATTTCTCCGCAGTTATAACATGAACCAGGTGGAAAAGAGGTCTAGCAGCATTTACTTGAGCTTGTGCTGGATTCTGTGCAGCTTGATTCGGAACAGCCCGACAAATATTGCCCGTGTGGCCAAGTCTACCACAAGATGTACACTGTCTACAAACTAGTTGTGCCGAATGGTGACCATTGCACCGATTACAGTAAGGTACAGTACCAGCATAAGGCTTCCTCGCAGGAGGTTGCGCTGGTTGGATCTGAGTGTTCAGGTTAGGTGGTGCGGTGACATTAAAGTTTTGGGAAGCCTTGCGCTTCCTTGACCTCCTCGATGACTCTCCATTTTTCTTGCCTTTTCCCTTGTCTTGAATGGTGTCGGTTGACTATTTCTTATCACCCTTGTGGGTTAGTTTACCCTTTCTGACTTGAGATTCAGTCAGGGTTGCAGCCAACTCGATGGCCTGACGTACAGTGGTTGGGTTGCTACCAGTAACAATGTCTTGCACAGAGTCAGGTAAACCATCAATATACCTCTCAATCGCTTTCTCCAACGGGGTAACCATAGTAGGACACAGTAAACTCAGCTCCTCATAACGATCCGTATAAGCACGGTGTTCTCCCCCATCTTGTTTCAAATCATCGAATTCCATTTCCAATGCCCTTATTTCGTGACGGGGGCAGAACTCTCTCATCATGAGAGCCCGAAGCTCTTCCCAAGTTTGTGCCATAGCCACATCGGCACTCCTATCTCTCATCACCCTATTCCACCATGTTAGAGCATGTTTCTCAAAAACACTAGATGTGAACTCAACTTTTCGCTCATTTGGACACTGAACATGTCGGAATGTGCTTTCTAGACTCTCGAACCATTATAGGAGCGCAGTTGCTCCTTGAGACCCAGAAAATTTCAGTGGTTTAGCCAAATTAAACATCTTAAAACTGCACTGAGCATTGTTATTGTTGTTATTGTTATTTGCTTGATTTATCTAAGTTATGAGGTTCGGAATCACAGCAGCAATCTGCTGAGCGACTAGGGATGCGAATGTACCATCCTGTGTTTGATCACGTCTAGGAGGCATATTCTAAAAAGAACAAGGAAACATGATAAATGAGTGAGATTGACATTTGGATAAACAAAAGAGGTATTGAAAATATCGACGAAGTATAAGGAAGGTGATCATTTGTTCGTTACCTCGAACAAACAAATGGCGCACAGTGACTTATCAAAGTAAATGGGTCTGTATAATGTATCACGAAGACATGCTTTAGCCTATAAGTGGACACTCACCCCAAGAGTTCTGAGGTAAGAGTGACTGGTCTGATACTGCAGATTTGTACTAACACTCTAGCCTTAGACAGAAAACTCGGGATGCAGGCACCCACCCTTCCAGATTGCACGTGTTCACATTATAAGACCCAAACTTTGACGAGATTTTGAAAACTTTGAAGGCTAAATGCCTAAAACAAATCATCTAAGAATAGATGATTGATTTTCAAAATGGATTTGTAATTTGTGTTCTTGTTGTAGTTGTCACCTAAAGATAGGTGACGGTTTTGTTTTTAAGATCTAAACACAAGAAAACTTGTGTTAGGGTCCTAGGAAGGTTATAGTCTAGGTCAAAGCATTACTAATAACCTAATTCCCTATAACCATGAGCTCTGATACCAACTCTTCTGTCACACCCCGATCGCGTTAAAATAACGAAACCGCAGCGAAAACGTTGGGGAGTGTCGTAACAGAATCATTGTTTCACAACACATGGATTAAAGTTTCGTTTTATTTAAATACTAGGTTATCACCCGGGAACTTCCCGGGTAGGAAAAATTAATTTACACTAATCGAATTGTTAAATAAAAAAAGACATGTTTTCAAAAGTTATACGTATAAAGAATCCATACCGATTGTTTCTATATCAATTTAAATTATATAAGTCGCAAGCTGAATCATTAAAAGAATACAGTTGATAAGACCGAATGTGTGTTCCGATCTTCTAAATTCGAAATTTTTTATTTTAAGGGTCAAAATCGGGCCAGATTAATAATTTGGGTCGGATAAGTTAATCACGTAATAAAAATACGATATAAACTCATACACATCAAACTAATTCTCTAGTTTACATTATTTAGAAACGAATGTATAAACTGAACCAAGCTCATCGTAAACTAAAATCAAAACATAACAGACGAATTAAAAAAAGCCAAATAATTACTTGAAGATGGACTATTTCACATCATTATAACCTGCAGACAATGCATTCTTCAAATGACCCAACCTTAGTTAACAAAAAAAAAATATGTGAAACAACCTATATAATAGCTTTAATGTCACAAATTTGACTAAAATGCGGTACCTGGAAGGTAAAAGGAATGACTAATATCATAAAAAGATACATGCAGATCTTAATTAAGTATATATTCAATAACTAAGTCGAACAATGTTCACATATTTGATTGTAGTCTCCGGTATTATTAAACACCATAATTATCTAGCTTTTGTTAAATACTATTTACTTAGCAATTATAGATCTCAACTTTTCCACCAAAATCGTAGTCGTTTGCTCGTCTTTGATCTACTATTCGGATTACATAGTGATAATTAATACAAAATTTATAAGAGTTCATGTCCTGTTGCCTACTCGAAAGACCTGTTTAGGGGTCCACTAACCCCAAAAGCTTTAGGTAACGAAGCAAGGAAGCTCATCCCGTTGAGTTCGACTAAATGTTCAAAGCGAGCCCTGTCAAAAGCTTTAGTATAAAGATCTGCCAGGTTATCTTCTGTGTCGACTCGATGTAATTCAATTAGTCTCTTTTCAGCACAATCCCGTATAAAAAATGATGACGTATGTCAATATGTTTTGTGCGACTGTGATTCACGGGATTATTAGTTATAGAAATTGTGGCATTATTGTCTATCATAATAGGAGTACGAGTGAAATTCAAACCGTAATCGCGCATCTGCAGTTGAATCCAGAGAACCTGAGAGCAGCAGCTTCCAGCAGCAATATATTCAGCTTCACACGTAGAAGTAAACACACAAGATTGCTTCTTGCATTGCCAAGACACAATCCTGCCTCCTAAGAACTGACAACCACCTGTTGTAGACTTTCTGTTCGACTTGCATCCTCCAAAGTCTGAGTCAGTGTAAGCAACAAACGTCAAATCACTATCAGCTGGATACCACAACCCAAGTTTAGGTTTCCCCTTCAAGTAACGAAGAATCCGCTTCACTGCTTTCATGTGTGACTCTTTTGGATTTGCCTGATATCTGGCACACAAGCATACGGCAAACATGATGTCGGGTCTTGAAGCAGTCAAGTACATTAGAGAACCAATCATTGCCTTGTATTGAGTAGGATCAACGTCTTCAGTACTTTCATGATCTGGGCCGAGATTGTGATTTTCACATATGGGTGTGTTGGAAGTAGAGCAATCATTCATTTTGAACCGACTCAAAATGTCATACACATACTTTGTTTGATGAATAAACATCCCATCCTCCTTCTGTTCAACTTGTAATCCCAGAAAGTAAGACAACTCACCCATAGCACTCATTTCGAACTTGCTCTTCATCACCTGCTCGAACTCTTTACACATGCTTTCATCAGATGACCCAAAGATGATGTCATCCACGTACACCTGTACCAGTAGAAAATCTTCCTTCTTCCTCTTGATGAATAGTGTAATGTCAATCTGACCTCTTTCAAAACCATTCTTGATCAGATATCTACAGTGTCTCGTACCACGCCCTGGGAGCTTGATGTAATCCATATAAAGCCTTATCAAGTTTGTACACCCGATCTGGATAATCTGGATCAACGAACCCATCTGGTTGTGAGACATACACCACTTCTTGGACTTTCCCGTAAAGAAACGCACTCTTCACGTCTAGTTGGTAAACTATGAAGCCCTTGAAAGTTGCGAAAGCCAGAAACAAACGAATTGCCTCCAACCTTGCCACTGGTGCAAACACCTCATTGTAATCTATCCCTTCTTGCTGATTGAAACCTTTGACAACTAATCGAGCCTTGTTTCGCGTGACTATACCTCTTTCATCCTTCTTGCACCTAAACACCCATTTAGTGCTAATCTCTCTTTCACCTTTAGGAAGATCAACCAACTCCCAAACCTTCAACTTCGCAAACTGGGCCAATTCCTCTTGCATAGCTTCAACCCATGAATTGTCTTTAAGAGCCATATGAATGTTCTTCAGCTCCTCTTGGGAAATAAAGCAACTATACAAGCACTCGTTCACAATCCCAGTCTTCTCAATAGACACAAATAAACCAGTATTCGCTGCTATGCTTCTTCTCGTCTGAACACCTGCAGTAGAATCTCCAAGTATCATGTCAACTGGATGATCTCTATTTGCTCGTGTAGTAGCAACCGCATCGACTTCTAGATTATCACCCAGGTTTGATCCAACCTCCCCCTGAATATTCTGATTTGCAAATGGATTAATGAAATCCTCCCCCTGATTGGGTTCGGGTTCACTATCACTTGAATCAGTATCAGCAGCAGCATGGAAAGTTTCCGGAGCATCTGTCATATCAACATTTGATCTAGGCATGAACTCGCCTTCATCATCTCCATTTATCACTGTTTGAATTAGCTAAGACTCATCTGCATTGGAAAACTCAGGAATATTAAATGATTTAAAAACACTTTCATAATCATATAATATAGCAGGTCCACTCGTTGATTGTTGAGGTTTGTAAGAAGTAATTTCCACATTAAACACAACCTCAATTTTACCAGTTTTTAGATTAAAAACCCTTTTATTCGGTGTGCCAGGCACGTAACCTAGAAAGTAGCCATCGTCAGCCACCTCACCGAATTTTTGTTTATCTTTATTACGCACAATGGTGCAGGGTAATCCAAATGGTTCAAAGCCTTGTAAGTTTGGTTTCTTGTTAAACATTAACTCATGACAAGTTTTGTTAAAACGTTTAACAGTCAAAACTTTGTTTAGGACATAGCAGGCTGTATTCACAGCTTCTCCCCAGAAAAGAACTGGTAGCTTAGAATCTGAAAGCATAGTCCTAGCGGCTTCAATCAACGTCCTGTTTTTCCTCTCAGCAACTCCATTCTGTTGAGGCGTATAAGGAGCAGAATATTGATGTTTAATTCCCTTGAGAAGACAATAGAGATCCAGAATGTGATTCTTGAACTCCGTGCCATTATCACTCCTTATCCTCTTGATCTTTGCATCATGGACGTTTTCCAATTTTGTAAAAAGATCTATCAACATCTCTGCTGTCTCATCTTTTGTACCTAAAAAGAAAACCCATGAATAACGTGAGTAATCATCAGTGACAACAAGACAATAGTACTTTCCACCTATGCTCCTCACGTTCACTGGACCGAATAAATCCATGTGAAGTAATTCGTAAGGGGCATCTATGGAATTTACTGTTTTTGATTTGTGAGGTTTCCTATGTTGTTTTCCCTTTTGACATGGAAGACATTTGTCTTCCACTTGAAACCTCTGCATTGGAACCCCTTTCACTAGCTCATTTTTAACAAGATAGTTCATTTTTCGATAGTGAATATGGGCCATGCGTCTGTGCCACAACATCGATTCAGCTTAAGATGCTTTTGATAGTAAACACGCCACCACCGCAGTTGGATCCTTAGCACCCATGTCCATGACATAAGTGTCATTTCTCCTTGGTGCTCGCATCACTATCCAATCGTCCGGTATCTCCAAACCTGGTTTCAACACTAATGCTTCATTCTTGGTAAAATGGACCGAGTGACCCTTGTCGCAGACTTGTGACACGCTCATCAGATTGTGTTTAAGCTGCTCCACATAGTTCACTTTGTCCAGTGTGATCTTCCCATTGGTCACCTTTCCTCGTCCAGTAATTCTACCACCTTTAGCACCCGCAAAATTCACATGTCCTCCATCATAATCTTCAAATTCAGTCAACAACCTCGCATCCCCCGTCATGTGCCTGGAGCAGCCACTATCAACATACCACAAGTTGATAATCCTCCTTAGCAGCTCCTGCACACACCAACCAAAAAATTAGTTAGATTGGGGGACCCAAGCCTTAATGGTCTTGGGTCGTCCAAATTCACCAACCACCGGAACATCCATCCAATATCCATTACTCCTAACTGGAGTCTTGGATCGTAGACCTGTTGGAATTTGATTTTGATTTCCACTAGGTCTTTGGTCCTGAGGGTTCCTATGTGTGTTTGGACTATTTGACCTTTGAAAATTTTGATTTTGATTCCAAGAAGCATTATTATTGTAATTTCTAAAGCCATTGTTATAAAAATTTCGACCACCATTATTTTGGTATCGATTTTGATATTGACCTTGACTTCTGAAATTATTTGAATTTTGATTGTTCATTCTTGGTGAACTGCTTCTAGGTCTCTCAAATCTGCCTGGTGGAGATCTAGGCTGAAATCTAGGTTGATTTCTTTGAAAACGAGGAACTTGTGGAGTTCCTTTTTCAGCCTTATCCACACCAACAGCAACTTTCTCTGGTTGCTTAGGAGCAGATTTCTTTGGAGAGTTGGACTCTCTCTCCTGCTTATCACCACTTTTCTCTAGTGACTTCTCTCTCTTCCTCTCATTCACTTGTGCTTCATTCTTTTTGTTAGGACAGCAGCTAGCTACATGTCCTTTGGTGTGACATTTGAAGCACGACATCCTTTTCGAAGACTTCTTATCTGAAGCCTTTGAACTAGATTCAGGCTTTGATGATGATGCTTTAGAAGAATCTGGTTCAGTTTGCTTAGTTTCAGAATTTTCTTTTTTCTTGTTTTTAGCAAACTCTACATTAGATTCGTTTTCAATAACAGCAGTTTCATTTTTCATGTCACTTCCTTGAACAAAATTAATCTGTTTAACAACAGTTGGATTCTTATTCTTAGGATGTGAAGTTTTCTTTTTCAAAACTGGTTTGCTATTATCATTCTTCTTAGCATCATCATACGCAGACTCATCACCTCGACTTGCTGTGGAACTACTTGGTGTTGTTGACATGAAATTGGTTAGCTCATCTTCATTAGGTAGGAATGAATAATCATGACTAAGAGGAGGTGAGACTTCATTAAAGCCTTAGAATCCCACACTAGTCTTGTCATTACTCTTCTTTAACCCACCCATCATATGTTTCATAACAAAAGTAGAATCCCTGAATTGACCCAATTTCTTTTCAAGTTCAACAATTTTGAGTTGTGCATCTGACAACTCTTTGTTTTTATCAGAAATCTCTTTTGTTTTCTCAGCCATCATGTCATGAGCTAAGTCTATGACTTGAAGTTTTTCGTTTAGTTTGCAGGTTAAAGAATCAATTTCAGTTTCATAACCTTTTTATTTTCTTCAAGTATAGAGATTCATTTCTTTTGGCGAAAAAAATTTGATTCTTTTATGTTAGACATTTCGCTTACCAAACTTTGGTTGTGTGTGGACAACCTGTCAACCTCAACCTGTAGTTCACGGCATTTTAAACACACAGAATTAGTTTTTACCTCTCCTGTTTGTTTATCAAGGTTGGCCATTAGAGCCGCAAGCTGAGCTTCCATTCTCTTGTATTTAGCATCTTTTTCTTCAGCTTCTCTTTCATGGTCAGACTTTTGCTTTTCATCTTCAGCAGCAACTGGTGTCTGATCACCCATCTTTTCTTCAGCTTGATTCTCAACCTTCACCTCAGCATCAACTTTCACTTCAGCATCTCCCTCAGTAGCTTTATCATCATCAATAGGCACTATCTCTGCCATGAATGCCTGAGTGGCATTCTCATTGTCTTCTAGATGAATGCTCCAGTCATATGAACCTTCTCGTGCTGTAGAGATCAAGGCCTTTGAGCTAGAGTTGTTTGATGCATTCCTGTTGTTTGAACTCTGACTCGAATTTTCTTGCTTTTGTTTCTGACATTCCCTAGCAAAATGCCCATAACTTTGACAATTAAAGCACCTTACTTTGGTCTTGTCGAAACCAACACTTCTCCCTACAAACTTCCTTCCTGTTCTGTTCATGAACCTTTTCACACGCCTGGAAATCATGGCCATTTGCCATTGCAAATCCATTTCTTCAAGATCATCAGGATCAATCTGATCATAATCTTCATCTAAAGTAGCAGGATCAGAAATCTTTCCCTGAATGTAGTTTTCATAAGAAGCAACAAACGAAGCAAGTAGAGCAAGATGTTCTTCAGCAGATTTCACACTCATTGGCATTGACTTAGCACTACTACTCTGCTTAGCAGCTGATGTTTTCTTTGCTCCTGATGTTCCTCCTGAAGCAGCAACAAAACACACATCACCATCCTGATTCACCATAACCTGCTCATTTTCACATGATAAAAACGCAGTAGCAGAGTCGCTAGAAGCGTTGTGAGATGAAGAAGATGTAAGCCCATTGTAGACCGATGGATCTTGAACCTGATCATATCCAGTATCTTTCTTCTTCATGCTAAGCTCATAAGCTCTCAGCTTGCCAACAACCTCTTCAAGCTCTTTTGTCTCATAATCTGCTTCACCCTTGATCATAAGAGTGTAGATATCCCACTTGGTAGGCAAAGCATCTAGCAGCTTGTCATTCTTCTCTACGTCAGTATAGCAATCGATCTCATAATTTTCCATTTCTGACATCAGATGGTAGTAACGAGTGATGACGTCTTCAAGTGACTCATGCTTCATGTACTTGAAAACAGCAAACTGCTTCTTCAGTAGATCAATCTTGTTTTTCTTGACATCAGCATTTCCAGCGTATCTTTTCTCCAAAGCATCCACATATCCTTTGAGTTAGTGTACTTCTTGGAGGTATGCTTGATGCTATCAGGTAACGACATTTTGATTGCAGCCAAGGCTCTCTTTTCAGCCTAATACACCTTTTTATCATTATCTAGCATGTTCACATAGGCTGTTCTACGTGGTCTGCCCTCAAAGTCGTGTGTAGGGTTTGTGTACCCATCTTCGATACATATCCACATGCGAGTATCCTGATATTCAATGAAGGACTGAAAACGATCCTTCCATGTCAGATAATTTTCCACCTTCATCATCTTAGGCGGTTTGTTGGTAGTGCCAACCTCATGCTCCATTCTCAACAGCTCATTTAAACTAGACATGTTCGACATTTTTAACGTAACAGACTGAGAAAACCGTACAAAATTTTTCCGAAAACAGTGGTTACCAAATTACACCGTTAGAATCGTCTCGAAAAGACGAATCCAATGATATATAATGTCAAAAACCGAATATGGGATTTTCCGGAGTCTTTTTTGTCCTAAAAATCCAAGGAATCTAACGGCGCAAACGGTTCTATCAAACGAGCTACGGGTCAAATTCTATTTGCAAAACACTGAAATTTTATCGACGCTTGCCAGAAAAAATTCCACCACTTTTAAATTTTCTGATAAATTCGCTGGGCTTATTAATTTCGCTGGTAAGCAACTAATTTCGCTGGTCAAGTTAAAATTGCTGGTCTATTTTGCTGTCAAGTTTAAGTTCACTGGTCAATTTCTCCCAAATTCGCTGGATAATCTCGCTATTACGACAACCAGTAAAGTCGCCGAAAATCGTAATAATTTCGCTGTGGAAAATTATTACGATTACCAAAGTCGCCTTTGGATTTAACTTCGCCGATCACCGAGTAATTTTGTCACAAATTCGCTAATCAGTTAAATATGCTAGTTCAGTCTGCGAAGTTGTCAAATTCGCCGATAGCACAAATTCGCTGGACCAGTAAATTCGGAAACTTAATCTTTTTGAAATTCTGAAGATTTTATCTCCACTCCAACGAAAATCTGCAAAAACAAACAACCTAATCAGCTAAAAATTTTCGAAAAAATATGAAGAACTGATGAAAAATCACGAAGAACACGAAGAACAGTCTTCGAATCTTCAAGTCTTTCACCCAAAATTCCTCACACAATCAACCAAAAACTTCCCAGAAATCCTGCAAAACACCAAAATCAAACACACAAACTGATCAAACACAACCAAATTCGCAGAAAACTATCAAAACTCAAAAATTTCGAAAACCCTAATTTTCAGTTTCAAAATTTTCCGAAAAAAAACTTCCTGTTTCTGCAGCAAACAATTCTGAACCGAGCCTTTAAGAGCCTAATGCTCTGATACCAATTGTAGGTCCCCTTGATGTGTATGGATCTTCACAGAATCGTCTTTCCAATCAAGAGTGCGGAATCCTCTTGATCAGAATAAGCAGAAATCGTAGAAACAGAAATCACTTTCAATCCGGATCTTTATTGATTATCTATCAAACTGATTACAATCAATCAAGATCCCTAACAACCCTAATTTCATCCAAGACCTAGTCTCTCACGAAAATACTCTCTCAAATAATGTTTTGGCTGATTAACTGATTAACGTAAACCCTAAAGCCTAACCTTGTTTATATAACACAAGGTTTACAAGTTGTGCTAGGGTTTACTACTTGGGCAAGCCCAATTTGTTCCCTAGACCCAAACTGGGTTTAGTTTAGCCCAAACTCTATAATCTCACTAATACAAAGCTAAACCCGCTAACTGTTTATCGTATAACTAATTACAAGATATCCAAAGACCAAATCTAAGCTGTTGTCACAAATATGCACCAACATATGAGTTCCTGTTTATGGAGGTCTTCGAGACGTTATTCTTCAGGAAGCCCATAGTTCCCGATATTCCGTTCATCCTGGTGCTGATAAAATGTACCAGGACTTAAAGGCAAATTTTTGGTGGATAGGCTTGAAAAAGTCTATAGCCACCTATGTAGCAAAGTGCTTGACTTGTGCGCAAGTGAAAGCTGAACACCAAAAGTCGCCAGGCTTGCTACAACAGCCTGAACTGCCCGAGTGGAAATGGGAAATGGTGACAGACTGACCAAGTCAGCACATTTCCTACCCATAAAGGAGACTCATAGCTCCGATATATTAGCCCAGTTGTTTGTAGACAAGATTGTAGCCCTTCATGGAGTGCCTGTGTCTATCATCTTGGATAGAGATACCAGATACACATCACACTTTTGGAGAAGCTTCCAACAATCTTTGGGTTCACGTTTGAATTTCAGTACGGCTTACCACCCTTAGACAGATGGACAGAGTGAGCGTACTATCCAAACGTTAGAAGACATACTTCGTGCATGTGCAATCGACTTAGGTGGCGGTTGGGATAACCACCTACCGTTGGTCGAATTCTCCTATAACAATAGCGCTACCACACAAGCATTAAGGCTGCACCTTTTGAAGCTTTATATGGTAGAAAATGTAGAACGCCCGTTTGTTGGGCAGAAGTTGGAGATATCCAAATGACAGGACCTGATATAATATTCGAAACAACGGACAAGATTGTCCAAATTCGCGATCGTTTGAAAGCTGCCCGGGACAGGCAGAAGAGCTACGCGGATTTGAAGCGTAAGCCTTTCAATTTCGAAGTAGGCGACAAAGTATTGCTAAAGGTATCACCCTGGAAAGGGGTGATGCGATTCGGTAAGAAAGGCAAACTAAGCCCGAGATATATTGGACCTTTCGAGGTGATCGAACGTGTCGGATCGGTTGCCTACAAATTAAACTTACCGGAAGAGCTCAGTGGTATCCACATTGTGTTCCACATCTGTAACCTGAAGAAGTGTTTCACTGATGAATCACTGGTTATACCACATACAGATGTACACATCGATGAGAGCTTAAAATTCGTTGAGAAACCTGTGTCGATCGAGGATCGACAGGTCAAGAAACTTCGCGGGAAACATATACCGATTGTGAAGGTGAAATGGGATGCCCGTAGAGGTCCCGAGTACACGTGGGAGGTAGAGTCCACGATGAAGGAGAAGTACCCTCATCTATTCCAATAAATCTCGAGGTCGAGATTTCTTTTAAGGGGGTGAGGATGTAACACCTCAAAATTTTGTGTCCAATAATGCATTGACACGTGTCTTGAGTTTACACGTGGTGTTAAATACTGAATAAAGGACTAAAGTTGACAAACATTGAAAGTATGTAAATTCGAGGGTTAAAAATGTCAACGAGGGATAAGTATACTGTACAGTAACCCTAAATGATGCTCGTACCTTCAAACAGATAAATCATGGATCGTACGAAACGAAATGCGGAAGAAAGTGAGAGATTACAAACTACAGGGGTTAATTGTGTCAACATGTTTAAGTTATACCTCTGAGTGACCCTTTAAACATGCCCAAGGCTTTGTAACAGTAAATTACGCTCACTAGAGTATACAATATAAATTTCGCGAAGTTCCGTTTTAAAACGAGAAAGTTATGATCAATTTCGTATGCAAGGGGTTAGAATCGTCAACAATGAAAGTAAGGGCTTTTCGGATAGTAATTAAACTAACCGGGGACTTAACGGCGCGGGTAAAAGTCACGAGGCCCTTATTCGTAAATAAATGAGGCCCAAAACGCAAAGTTACCCCTTCAAAACCGAAAGGCCAAGGCAATAATGGCAAAAGATTTGAAAATCTTGGAAATAAGACCTCAGGCGGGTCGCGTAGACGAAGCAAGGAAGCTTACGCGGGCCGCGCGGGCAGTGCAGATCCGTTGCTTGACATAAGGATTCAGGCGACCCGCGTAAGGGTAGCCTGATCCTTCACGCGGGCCGCGTCAAGGCCCCAGATGCAGAAAACATGCACAGGTTCACTGTTTGCTATTTTAACCGACCTTGGATGCAATTATGGCAGCATGGGTACCCCCTACACGTCCCCTAACACTCAGGGACAGTTGTTGAACATCCATGATCAATTATAGGCCTTGTTGTAATGATCTAATGCTCCAAAGTTCACTATAAAAGGCCATGAGTTGTGCACATTGTAACCACACCTCAAACCTGCTTTCTTGATCACATCTGGAGCTCAAGAGCACTCTACTAACATCTCTAGTCGTGTACCAAGCCTCTGTAAGTTTGCCCAACCCTTTGTGGTTTAGTTTTTACATAGTTTTAGCTTAAAAGTCATTCCGTCGTAATTAACGATTGACTTTACGATAAATCACGAATGGTCCAGTGGTTTGTCGAATCAAAGGTAGTTATATGTTGGTAATCATGTGGGCTTTAAACCCCTAAAAGGGCACCCTCTGATTCCCACTCTAACTAGTCCGATTGTCGAGTCAAACTTGCTTAGAAAAAGTCAACGGAATGCTATTTTGCGATTTTATGCATAATCAGTAATGTAGATAGCGTGTAACCTGTTTTAACACTCATATAACATGATAATAAGTATATTAACCCGGTGCGGAACCGAAAGTCGCAAAACTTTGACTTTTGCTTTGACTTCAGTTCTGACCCGTTATGGTATAGTCTAGGTATGCTTTAGGACTCTCTTAGGACCAGGTTACATGAAGGTATAACCCTCTGTGACCGGTTCGTTGTTTGTCCGAGTCTTTAACACATTTCCGTTAAATGCTTAAAAGTTGACCGTAACGCCCTTTTTACTTTAAAACGAGAATTTTGGACACGTGAAAGGACAATAACCTTAGTTACTGATTTCTAAGCATGTCCCAAAAATTTCACGTCAATCCGAGGTCCAGATTAGGAGTTATGCTAAATAGCGCAATTACGGAAACTTTAGTAATTAAACGGCGCAATTAGCATAACGCCTATCTAAACCCAAATTTCGATACCAAACCTTTTACACACTAATGTAAAATAATATTTTGGGATTTTTAAAGATTTTTAATTATTTTTAACCTGCTCATAACCTGCGGTTATGGCATCGGTTCGGTAAATACCGAATATACCCTTTTCGGACATAACTTGAGTTCTACATGGTCTTTTGACCCGATTCCAGTTGCTACTGATTTTAAATAATAAATAGAGTATTTTGGACTTTATAAACTGTTCGGAAAACTCAGATTTCCTATAGAACTCAGAAACCTCTTTTATAATCTTTAAAATGACCGAAATACCCCTACGGGGCATATAATGGATTTAAACTCGTTACGGGCATCATGGAATGTATCCTACTAATACCACAACCTCTTTAAAGCATATTGACTTAGGAAACTTGTGTAGGACTCTTACGGTTACCCGTTACGCCTTTTGCGCGCACGGTCCGGTTTATGTAACTAGTTTACATAAACTAGCCGAAACGGGTCAAACCTTATTATTTTGACCTCAAAATCCAGAGTGTGATTATATTACCCATATAAAACAAGTCTTCAAACTTGTTGGCTCCGGATCACATTCCATTCCCGGTTTTCGCCTTTCACGCGATTAAACCGTAATTATCCCTTGAAACTGACCGGTCTAAGCTAAGGCTAAATTAAAGACCCGTTAGGATTCTAATAGGTTATTTAAACCTTCATTCCAGAATAGGAGACCAGTAAAAGAAACTTGCATTTGTTTATTAAGGATTATTACTTGCTCAGGTAAATACTTTTAACTTATTTTTCGTTTTACGGGCTTGGGTTACGGTATTTAAAATACCGCTTGGTCGGGCAATTGACCCCAACTCATTAGTAGTCGGGTGATTTCAATGTGACCCGTTTAAAAATTGGTTTTGTTGGCTTTACGCCTTTGGGAGCTTAATGACCATGTCCCGGATATCCTTGGCATCATTTTACGAAATGGCCACGACCCCGACACACGGGTGTAGGCGTACACCCGTAATGTGTCTATATTATTAAAGGTATAACCGTTGGTTTCCCGCCACGGCTTTATGCTTTGTGGCGTGTCTATTAACCTTAAACCCGGCACGACCCGGGCGACCGAACGCATAGTAAACATGTAATTCTTTTACAAGATTTAATCATAAATTATCCCAAGTTATAAAGAGTTTGTGCCTTGTGCATTCAAATCAATTTTATCAAACATTTTACAAAAGTGTCGGTTGAATGTATTTACAAGTGTAAACAGACGTATTTTCCCCCCAAAAGATTAATGCAGGTTCTACTCGTAATAGGCTGGTCATTCCTTAGCACCGTTAGAGTCTCGCAAGCTTTGGATGCCAATATCTGTTGAACAATTATTTTTCTATCTTATTTTGACCCCTGTGGATTATATTTCGACGATTGTGATACTTGGATATTACATTCAATAGTTGAAATATATTTATCTTTATGCTTCCGCTGTGCATTTAAATATTGTGTGGTTTGACTATATTGTTGCCAACTACGTCACGGTAATCCCCCACCGGGCCCATCGGTGATACACGTGGAAATCGGGGTGTGACAAAACCAAAGTTTAACGCAATTAACGTGCCTATCCCAAAGAATAATGGGAGGTTTTAACATGGATTAACCTAACAATACCCGCAAGAATAACGGGAGGGGCGTTTCTCAACCTATAGCGCTACCATTGTTAGGGGAGGCTCGCAAAGTTAATGAACACATAGTCATGAGAGTTTATAATAGCATAACATGTATAACATGAATCAAATGTATCACGTGCAATTTGGATAGAGTGTGCATAAAGCTGTTTGAAGTGAATAATGTGATTGATATAGAATACATATTGCACCCAAAAGTGTTAAAATGGAAAATGGGTCATGTATACTCACATTGATTGCGTTGCGATTTCTTGTAATAACACACGAGTAAAGATGGAGAATCCAAGAGATCGAACTAAGCGATTATCCTAATTATTAGAATAACACATAATGATCTCGTTAAAAGTTGTAGAATAAATAAATCCTAATATTTATTGTTTAAACATAATTAATTTAATTATCAATTATTTAGGTTAAATAAGTCTAACTCTTAAATTATATTAACCAACAAATTATTAATTAGTTAATTAAATCCTAAATTATAATATAAAAGAAATTAAACAAAACTCATTCAAGGCTTTTGAAGTCAGTACGTTTCATAATTAAGATTTGGGAAACATTCTTTCTTTTTCTTTCTATATTTTACTACTTAATTAACTAGAACTAGAATGTTGACTATTAAAAAAATGATTTATTATTTCGTAAATTGAAGTAACAGGTGAGTGAGGAAATGACCTACAAAGGTTAAGGTTGACTTTGATTTGAAAACAGAAACGTATTTATTCAGTTTGTTTGAAATATCACCCATAATTCAAAAAAACCACTAAGCTACCACACCAGTTTGCAAATGTTTTTAGTTTGGGACCTATTTAAATTCTATATGACTGTTTCATCTTCTTCATTAATATAAATCAACTCGACACCCAGTGTTATGGTTTTCTCAAACTCAACTGTTGCAAGTTATAATTTGGCAAAGATAAGAGTTTCAATAGGATTAATGTAGAAAACAACGAAGAGAGAATGGTATACCAAACGATTGGTCCGAACGTTCCGGCTTGCGCTTGGGTGACGTCTTCGAGTTCAGGCAGATCGTGTTTCTTCTCTGGCGTGGTTCCACTGGCCTCCGGCACGTCTGGGATCACGCCGCGTCGAGTTCCTCTCCGGTCGTCTTCTCCGATAGCGGCGATGTCTCCGGCGAGCTTTGGTGACGTGCGGCGATGAAACAGAAAGGGTGAGGGTGTTGTGTAGTGGTGTTCGAAACAATGATGAAGGCTTCGGTTTTTATAAGGTTCGAAGGTCACGTTAAGTATGGAAATGGATTTGATTGATTGAGTGTATGGAGCCAATGAATTGGATTATGTTCTTGGTTGTTAAACAAGGTAATCTCAATCACAGTCAATCAACGAAAAAAAGAAATGATGGTCGTTCAAAAGGAAATCACGAAAATGAAGGGAATGTCAGCCAATGTCGAGCTGTTCATTTGGGCGGCAAAACATAAAAGGAATCAGCAATAAAATAGGATACATATATTGGGGAAATAGATTTGTTAACAAAATTGATTAGTGGTGGGGCGGTCAAGTGTTTGTTTGTTAGGCGCTGAGACCCGGGTTCGAATCTCTAGTCCACTCTTTTTATGCTTTCTTTTTCAATTAATTTTCAAAAGTTTGCACTTGAGCCCCTTAACTTTGAAGTTTAATTACTTAGTTAGATTAACTACTTAGTTAATTTATACTAACTTTAAAACTTAACCAAACTAACTAGATTATTTTTATAAAAATAAAAGAGTAAAACTTTTAATTGTAATCTTAATTAAATTAATTAAGTAACACTTTAATCAACTAGATCAATTCTTCAATGATTATCTATTTCGCGAAAATTTTCCGTTGGTTCAAGGTTAGGATTCGAATTTTAAAACGGGTCGGATTTTGGAAATCCATTTTTTTTTACGGATGTTACATTATGAGTCACGAAAACTTGGTTTTAGGGGCTGCCACATAGCTGCTGATGCAGCAAAGAAGGTTATGTCAAAAGCATGTTGTCGCGTGGCGCGACAAAGATGCCTCTGAGCCGTCGCGTGGCGCGAGCTCATGCATCAGGTTTTCAAAATTTACAATTTTGGTCCCTGCACACTCATTAGGCCATTTCCAACGCGTTTAAACCCCGTTAAGCCAATTTTAAGGCTCTACAAGGATGTCAAAGCATAGGGAACTTGAAACACGCTTGAAAATATCTCGGATGTCGGTCCGTTTGATCGTACGGTCGCGTTATTCGGTTAATTACGACGAAACTCGAACGGACGCGAAAACAATCCAAATTAAGCGACGAATGGTATTTTTACATTCCTATCACTAAAATATAATATTTTAGTGATTACAAAAATTTTTGGATGTCCAGATATGTTCAGAACGTAAGATATGCGCGTAAATGCAAACTTATGCACTTTTTGACGCTTTTAGTCCCTATTGATCAATTAAGCGCATTTTCGCATACCGAACCCCTCAAAGCTTATTTCTAAGCTATGTAAAGGATATTTAGGGTATGTTTAGCTTATGATCATGTTCCGGAATGTACGTTGCTATACAAATCGGCAGACTTTCGTAGTTTGTCGCAAATAGTCCCTATGATCGAATAAACTTGTTTTTGACACACCAAACCCTTCAAAACTTATTTCTAAGTTATGTAAAGGTTATTTAAGGTATGTTAAGCATATATCACTATTCCGGAGTGCTTGACACGTTAAACTGATTACGTTTACATAGTAGTTTGCGTATAACTTTCTAGAAAGCGATTAAAAGCTTGAAATCGAACGAGAATCAAAACGTGAAATTGTCAAACACAAATACACAAATATAGAGACTAAAACACATTGTTTCATTGATAATTGATATAGTTTTACATCGTTCAGTGTTTACAGAGCACAATTGTCACATTTTCAAGCTTCTATACTCCAAGTTTTTCGAACTGATTGAGCTCCTCATGCATCGCATCAACCCATCCAGGTTCCTGTAAAGAAACACTAATGTTTTTGGGCTCAATATGTGAAATGAAGCAAGAGTATAGACATGAGTTGATGTCTCTAGATTTGCTGCAGGTCTGGACACCAGCAGAGACTGGGCCAATGACATTCGTGATTGGGTGACTTCTCTGAACACGCTGTGGAATTGCTATTGCAGGGGCTTGCAGGTTTGAAAAGCTTCTTGATGCTATTCCAGATGGCTCCCCCTCATTTGGTGCAGCAGTGTTGATCACTCGAGGATCTACAGTGCAATCTGATGGAATTGCTCCTTGAAACAAAGAAGCTCCTTGAACGTTTGACAATCCTACGGGGGCTTCAGTGTTGCTGACTTCACCATCAGGGATAGCTGCAGAAGATTCAGAAATCGGCTCCTGAATAGTGGAAGAGTGAAGTCATGCTGTAGTATTCTTGTGAAATCCGGATGGATCCACAGTGGGTTTCTTGAGCATATTTTGCAAGGGCACATCTTCATCTTCATATTCATCTTCAATGGGAATAGGCATCTCTGCACTCAAAACTCTTGCATTAACAATTTCATCAGACAAAATAGGAAACGATTTAAACAGGGAGGAATAATCATATAGCCAATCAGGTCCAATGCGAGCATCTTTTGGATTTTCTTCCAACCAATCCACATGATATGCTTCCACAATCTGCTTCTTGACTTTGTTGTACACATAATAAGAGTTATTCTTAGCATATCCAATGAAATAGCATGGATCTCCTCGAGCTTCAAATTTTCCTCTGGAATCTATGAGAAGAAGTGCACACGGGTAGCCAAAAGTGCGAAAATGTTGCACCGAGGGTTTTTAACCTTCTACTATTTCATAAGGAGTCTTCATGTGGCGTTTGTTGATCAAGGCATGATTCTGAATGTAGCAGGCCGTGTTCACTGCTTCTACCCAAAATATTAGTGGAAGACCTGAATCTATCAGCATTGTGCAAGCAGCTTCAATGAGAGTACGATTGTGTCTTTCTGCAACTCCATTCTGTTGAGGAGACTAGCTGTGCTGTACTGACGGTCGATTCCTTTTAAGGCGCAAAATTCATTTAGCTCGGAATTCTTGAATTCTGTCCCGTTATCACAGCGGATAATCTTTACTCGCTCATTTGCTTGATTTTCCATGAGAATTACAAATTTCTTGATTAAACCAGTTATCTCACTTTTCTGCTCCAAGAAGAACACCCAAGTGAAACGAGAAAAATCATCTGTGATGACCAAATAGTAAGCCTTTCCTCCAATAATGAGTACATTGACAGGGCCAAATAAATCTATATGCAGCAGTTCCAGAACCTTTGAAGTTGTGTGAACAGGTTTGGACTTATGAGGCCTTCGATGCTGCTTTCCTCGAACACACGCTTCACATTTCTCTATTTACATGAAATCCTTGATTGGCAAGTTCCGATGAGACCCTTTTGCTAACCGATTCAAATTTTTCATGTTCAGATGACCCAACCGACGGTGCCACAGCATAGCATCATGCTCAGCTATCTCTGAAAATAAACAAGTAACTTGATCAGTGGGTGCTTTGTTCCTATCAATCACATAATCATTACCTCGACGTTCAGCTTCAATCAAGAACCAGTCTTCAGGTATGATAATTCCTGGTTTCAAAATAACGCAGTCACTCTTGGTGAAAAGAACCTCCATTCCTTTGTCGCACATCTGTGATACGCTCAGCAGACTGTGCTTTAGCTCCGGGACATAGTTAACGTCTGAAAAGGTGAGGACTCCATTTTTTACTGTGCCTTTCATGGTGATTCTTCCCGATTCTCCTCCTGCGAAGTTGACACATCCTCCGTCGAATATTTTGATATCATTCAAATGGGATATGTCTCCCGTCATGTGCCTAGAACAACCACTATCAATAAACTAGAGTCTAAAGATAACCCTCCACAGTCGTTCCGTCTCAGAGAGTGATTTTGGTTCCTCGGTCATCGCCATCAAGCACTGATGAACCCTTTCAGCAGCAGCAGTTTCAGACAACTTCATTGATTCCACTTGAGCAACTGCATCAGCCCAATTGAAAACATTCTGTTCCTGTGCAATCAAAGCCCTTCTAGCTCCAGAATTTCCTTGTCCAATTGAAAAACAGGAACCACTGACCTTTCCTTGTTCCGAGCTGCAACCGCCTGAGTAGCTTCATATCTCGCTGGTGCCTTTTTGCAATCCCTAGCAAAGTGTCCCGGCTCATAACACCTGTAGCATCTTAGCCTGTCTCTCAGCACTCCAGGATGAGCATTCATTGGACGACGCTCATATCTTTTAGTAAACTTTTCTACCTTAATTGCTGACATGGCAAGATTCCAAGCCACATCCACTTTATCCAAGTCTTCTTCAACCACTTGATTCACATCTGGAGTTATCTCACCTGAGGGCATGAGATCACCAGCTAAGAAAGCATTGAAACTTGAGATCATAGAAGCTGTAAGAGCAAGTTTTCCTTCATTCTGCTTAGTCAAGAAGGCCATATGTTCCACTAAAGGTGAGGATGGGACATTTTGAGGTGCAGACTCGGTGGTTGAACCGAAAGAAACTTTGCATGTTGTGGCTGAGGCTGGGGTTGTTGTTGAACATTTGTGGTGTTGACAGCAGGTGCTTGAGAAGTAGGAAGAGACATTCCATAAACATAGTTGGATTTTGGTGCAGCAACAAGACTGAATACAATGTTTGGGTTGTGGTTCATAACTCCATGAACTGGACTGAAAACCAGATTTGGATGAGCTTGAGACATCAAAGCTGCATTGTTGGAGCTAGTCACGCCAGCAGCCATTAGTGAGTTCTTGTGATGTATCTCTCTCTGCTGATTGTCGATCTCACAAGACTTGATGGTGGCAATCAGCTCTGTAAGTGTCATTTCATTCAGATCCTTAGTACGCTTGATCATAGAAACCTCCGCATCCCATCCTTTTGGTAGAGAGTTAAGCAGTTGACGATTCATTCCAGTGTTTGAAATGTTGATTCCAGCACTAACCATCTGCGATACGAGTTTGACAAACCTCCTTATCTTATTCTCAGCGGTTTCCCCATAGATGTGATTAAACGAACTGAACTGTTGGTTCATCATGTTGACTCTGCTAGCTTTCATGTCAGCATTTCCTTCAAATAAGTGTGTCAGTTGGTCCCAAATTTCTTTTGCACTTTTGCAGTTCCGAACTCCAATTGAAATGTCCGGACCAAGAGCCATTGAAAGAGTTCCATAAGCAGCTTCATCCTCAGCTACAACCTTTTTGTCTTCCTCAGTATAAATGCCTTTGGGTTTTGGAATATGAGTCTTAGGGTCATCTTTAGTAGAGTACATGATAGTGCGTGGTCCATTATTGATGCTTCTCCAAACATGAGGTTCCTTCGCCTTACAGTATTGCTCAAACCTAAACTTCCACTCATAGTAGTCGTCTCTGTACAAAAACCTCGAAACCTTGGTAGACGTGCCAATAACTTGGTCAAGTTCTTGATGGAAAGCCAAGGACTGAGTCTGAATTGCAGCAAGGGTAGCATTAGCGAGATCAGCTGCGGTCACAATGCCATTCATAACACCGGTTGGGTTCAACATGATGTCTGTCAACACTAAACAATAGTCCAAGATGAAATGTCCGAAATGGTGAGTTCGAGATGAAAAATGGTCCGAGATGCAGAGGGTCCGGGATGAATAGTGGTCAGAGATGGTGTTATCCGAGATGAAATGAGTCCGAGATGAAATACAAAGGCAATCTCTAAAACTATGATCCGAGATGATTAAACACAATCCGGGATCTGATGAACACTATCCGAGATCTGATGATGACAGTCCGAAATCTGATGATGATGGTCCGAGATCTGATGATGATGGTCCGACATCTGATAATGATGATCCGAGATCTGATGATGATGATCTGAGATGACTTGAAGATGATTCGAGATCAAGGCAATCTTCAAGTCCGAGATGACTAATGATGATCCGAGATGGTCCGAAATGGTATGAATGTAATCCGAGATCAGCAGAGATCCGTCCGAGATGTCCAGAAACAGTCCAGAAACAGCAGAAACCGGAACAGTAACAGTGAACCGAGAACAGCAACACCGTGATATCAAATCCGAGCCTAGAAATCAGGTTCGACAGGCTCTGATACCAATTGTAAGTTCCGTAATGAGATCACAATGATATCGCACTAACTTGAATGGTGGCGGAATCACACAAACAAGCTATCAAGAAGAGAAGGAGATGAAAGAAAAGATTCTTGATTGATGATTGAAATTATCTAGCATACATATGATGATGTCTAATACAAGATCGCTAATGTCACCTACCATGCTCCTAATGATATGACCTCTCTATTTATAGTAAGTGTTTAGGGAGGAGGCTCCCTAAACCCTAGGCCTAACTTACCCAAAAAGCCCATATTACATCCATTAGCCCACATATCCTACTAATCCAATTTGCTACTTATCCATAAACCTTCAAGGGTCTAACAATATGTTCTTTGATATGGGTGTTGTTTTGGATGTGAACGCGTTGTAAAATTCGTTATAAAACTCCTTTTCCATGATTTCGGGAATCTTTGCAAACAATCAAGCAAACACTTAAACAATTTTGAAAATTAGTTGATTCGCGCGGATGAGAATCCTTGGTCCGTGCGAATGCACAACAACACTAAACCTGATGTTTTACTAGATACGTGCGGATCAATTAGATGTAGATCCGTGTATATGACTTAACAAAATCAGTTAAAAAACAATCTAGATTTGTGCGAACCAAGATGTTCTTGATCCGTGAATAGACATCAGTGAGTTCATGGTTTTCATTTTTTATGATTTTTTCAAAAATTTTCAAGAATATAGCTCGAATTTTGATCTGAAACTTTGAGGATTTTTTAAACACTGGTTTCGCACAAAATGTTCCAAAATCGACCGTTTTTAACTGTGGATTCGACGTGAATCTGAGTTTTAAACTTGAAAATGAAGTGTACAAGATGAGTAGAAGAAGAATGATGAAATTCAGCTATGATTTGCTTGAATTCAGCTTGAATCTTGTATTTTCAGTCCTTGCAATCAATCTCCCGCTCTGATACCACTTGAACGTGCGTGTTAGGATCGATTCTGATACACCGTTGATTGCGTAGATCCCGTATCTTGTGCGGAATCCAAGTACGAGAGTGAATCAAACAAGAACAAGCTAATTATAAGTTGTTTTCTATTGACTGATTTGTAATACAAAACCATGAAAACAAACTGACAAAGTTTCCCCACTCTAGTCAACAAAAGGTACAAATGAATAAGACCTAACACCTATTTATATGACATGCTGGTTCGCACAAGACTACTTGCGGATGAACATGATATTCACAGATGAACCTTGGTGCAGACCTACTCATCTTGTGCGGATGAACACGCAACTGCGGATCAAGTATCATGCGCGTATCAACTTAAGCCAATCCTATGCATCTTCTTGATCTGTGCGGATCTACATGAGTAGGTCCGTGCGGATCCATAAACATACATCCGTGCGAACTTGACTTGGTCATGTTTAACACTTTAACACCCGATCTTGATTCATCTGTTCAACTACGATATGTGATTGACGGAAGCGATAGACATATGCACTCACATCTCATCACATTCTCTCTCTAAAACAGCCATTGCTAGCCTCTTACCACCTAAAAACAGAATCAATTATTCAATTCTTCAAAATGCACAACCAATTTATGCATCCAAATATATAGATACAGACATACACATATAGATAGAGAAACAAAGCAAAACGATGTGGAAATCATCGTTCTCGTTGCTGAAACAAGGCTTATCTTCAACAATCGTTAGGTCAAAACCGTACAGGTATGGATCGGGAAGTGTTGATTCTGTTGAATCTAGTTACAGGTTTTTTAACTGTTACTGTAGCGGTAACCATACAGGGTGCGTCTAACAACAAGGAACTCACCTTCATCGGGTCCTACCACGGTTTGTATGTCTGATTGATGGAGTTCCGCATCAGCGTAGGTACCGTCGAAGTATTCAGTTCCGACACGTTTATAACAAGTGTTCGCCCATCATGTGGAAGCATACTTCTGAAGCTTTAAGGCAACAATTTTCACTTTGTTTTCGTCAGTAGCACGGTTCTCAGCCATTCGATAAATTCATCAGGATCTGACAGCGGTTAGTGGTGGCGGCTGGGTGGTTGTGGTGGGTTTGGTTGCAGGTGGGTGGGTCGACGACGAAGGTGTTGCGGGTGGGTGGCTGTGGTGGGTTTGGTTGCAGGTGGTGATGGTGATGGTGGTTGTAGATGATGAAGGATGGTGGCGGTGGTAATGACGGCGGTTGTTGATTTGGAGATGGTGGTGGTGGTGGAGGGTGGTTGAACAATAATATTTTTTAAAACTATTTTGTTTTATTTTTTAATAATACTAAATAAACAAGGTAAAAAGACTAAAATACCCTTTAGTGGCCAGATTTAACCAAAAAAATAAACTGGGTTAGGCTCAAAGAACATACCGTGCAAGATTTTGAAACATTAAGTACAAAACCCGTCAATTTTAAAGAAAAAAAAACACCACCTGTAATTTAATATAAAAATAAAGAACAAAACTTGTAATTTACTCTGAGAAATATAAATTAAATTAAGATTGAATGTAGTTCACAAATACGCCAAAATAAAACCTGCCAATTAATGTGGGGTACCACCAAACTTTGATATCCTTATTGAAAGTCATTGATGTTCAAAGCCATTTTGTCTTTTGGGTGAGTTGGTGGTATTACATGTCGAATGTTTGGTGAACGCCAAAACTAGTTTGACCATCTTACTTGGTAAGGTCATATTCATATGAATTAGATTAGAACACAGAAAAAATCTATTCGCATTTGGTGTAGCCGGTACCAACATGTATATATATGGGTGGATCTAGACTTTCGAGGTCGGTTTAATACGATAGCGATAATTTTTTATGTTACATATGTAGTATATGATATGTTATGTTAGGGACATTTATATTTCCAGACACCGTGTGTTTTTAGACAATAATAAAGTAAGCCTCAAAAGAAAAGAAAAAAAAAAAAGAAAGGATGTTAAAGTTGTTTTTTGATTTTAACATGATTTAAATGGGAACATTTTTTTATATGATTGCCCTTTTTGTATTTTCTTCATGCTAAAATTCTATATTGTTATTGGAATATATTTAATTCGATGACCCGAGCTAAACCTATGTGTTACAAAAATTCTCGATCTTTTATAAAAGTTCATGCATCAAAGTGGATAAGACAATATATTAACATATTATATAAATATGCATATACAGTTAAGCCAGCAACATGTGTATTAAGTTAACGGTTATGTATTTGACATATCAACCATAATTCATACCAATAATCACATAATGCAACGTAATGAATGACACAGAGAAAATAGTGGGTTTCACATTTTTTTCTTAATGTTATGTTACATATCAATTTGTATAGATATTATATAATTTTTAAACAAAATAAGAAATCCTTGAAGAAGATTCGTACCATAATTTCAAAAGCATTTATCATTTAGGTATTAATAATTCCCTTAAATCATCCATAATGGTTAATGCCTTTTAATAGATATTTTTCGCCATATCAACATCATAACATCTCATGTAACGGTTAAGACCCCTTAATGCTTTATCATTCATTACTTTCCATATTTTTCTTCTCATTGAGCATTATTCTGGAAATACGCCTCCCTTTTCATGCTCTTATAATGCCCATAGGAATAGTGTGGGGGCGTTATCAAACCCTTTCACGCTCATATAAAGTCCATTACACATGGTCTTAGCTAGTTATCGAAAAATTTATATCAAATGAACTAGTTATAAAAACTGTCGCCGCTTTGCGGCGAACTTGTTTTGTTATTTGGTCTGTGTTTATATATGTGAGAAATCACTACGAGTGCGTTGTACACGGAATCGCTGAGAAAAATAAAAAGAAAATGTAGAAAAAAACACTAAAAAATAACCGAAAGAAAATCAATTAAAAAAGTTATATGATAATGATGTTGTTCGGTAGAAACCCGCAGTCAGAGATGGGCAAATAGTAATGCGTACCGGTACCGAATTTCCTGAACCGAAAGATCCTAAGTACCAGTTCGGTACTGACCTTTGGCGTTTTTGGTACCGGTTCGCTACCAGTTTTTACCTTCATATACCGATACCGTAACCGGTATTTTCGGTACCAATACCGATTTTGTTAGTTGGTACCGAACTCATCCATACCCCTAAAACTAAAAAAAAGTTGTACGATACCGTTGTTCGTAAGGTACCCGTGATCAGGGATGAGCAAATGGTACTGAGTAGTAGTACCAAATTTATCGAACTAAAAGATTATCAAACTCAATCCGGTACCGACTTTTGGCGTTTTATGTACCAGTCTGTTGTTTTTTTACCTTCATGTATTGATAACGAACCGATATTTTAGATACAAGTACCGGTTAACAGCAAGCTTATCAAAATTAAAAAGTAAAGAAGATAACAATTATTATAATGTGAAAATAATAAAACCATAAAACACTATATATAGTATTTTATTATATTATGATTACTATTCATTTCATTCAACTATTAATATATAGGAGAATTTAGAAAAGTCTATATATATATAACCAAAAAATTATATAAATGAATTTCGAAAAGTCTTTATATATATAACCAAGTCACATACTTGGTCAAACTAAAAGCTTTTATTTTTATTTTTTTGTTTTCGCCTCTTATATTATAATATACACTTTTAATCTTTACTGATTTGATTTTCATGCGATGGCCGCCTGATGCATAATGCAGGCAACCCCACTAGACTAGTGCGGAAGTCCTTCCCGCACACCATCATATCCGGCATACCACTAGTTAATACTACAAACAACTTCCACCAAGTTGACTATTTAGCATCTATTTACAGTAATATAGTATTTTTATTCTGGTTTAAAACAGAAAAGTTAATGTAATTAGTATAAGCCTTTTTTAAAGTCAAGTCATTACATTACATATCTACGTGACATGAGACATCAAGATCAGTCAATTTATGACAAGGATGGTGGTAGTTTAAAATACATGAATGAGTCTAGTCGGGCCTTAGTGTCCCATCATCGTGTTTAATAAGGAGTTAATTAAAATACACGTTAACGTTGTCTTCACTTCATGGCCAGCTTAGCCTAGAGTCTGTCCTACTTGTCTTGGCATTTATAAGAAAATTAGCAAATGCTACAAATACAAGATGTTGATATGATATCGTGTGGGAGAAGTATATTAAGACCAGTGGCGGATCTTGCCCGTTGAACGTGATAGGGCCGAAAGACACGGACACTAAAAAAAGCCCGGGCCAAACATAGTATATATAAAAAATTTCGATCGAAATGCGGAAAATTAACGCTACGGCCGAAAAACTTGCCCGGGCCGTGGCCCTGCCAGAGCCCTATTAAGATCCGCCCATGATTAAGACTGAGACTAAACAAATAGTTGAACATCTAAGAATCAATGCATGACATGGTTATAGGTGTAAACAAGTCGAGCTGATCTAAAGATAATCTGCGAAAAAATTTAAATGAGAGGAATTAATTAAGTATATTAAACGAGAGACTAAACAAACAGTTGAACTTCAAGAATCAGTGCATGAATTGAGTATGGGTGTAAATGAGCTAAGTCGAGACAATATAGAGATTAATCTAAAAATAAAATTCAAGTTCAAGTTTGATTGATTTAGTGTAATAGTATATAGAGCATAGTCAATATTATTAGTTAGGTTTGTTATAACTATATATGTGAATATTTTTAGTATGATCTATGTATCTATACATTATATTAATAATAATAAAATTTATAGGCCCATTAGAGCTACGAAGCCTATTCGAGCTCACTATATTAAGTTCAAGCTTGGACTCGTTTATTAATAAAAGCTTATTTATAAGCTCAAGTCGGGGGCATATTTTAGCTCAGGTCAATTTGAGCTCTTAGTGAGATGATTTCGAGTCACTTGCAGACTAGGGGTGTTCATCGGGTTTCGAATTTGGATAAAAATGAACAGCCCTTTACAGCTCAGCTCGTTTACACCTTTGTACTTTGTCCATGCTAATTTTGTGGAAGTAAATTGGAACAAGTTGTATAGATAAGAAAGTAAATATATCATCTTGGAGATTGATTAATGAAAGACTTCAAACAAAGGATCATTGAAGGTAAAACGAAATGATGACTTAAAGTTCACGCAAAGTCCAAATTGTTGATTAAGATCAGAACTTCACATAGTCATGATTTATCGGGTGGAATTGCTATATGAAAAGATATAGTCAAATAGTGGAACTTTTTTGGAGCTACACTTTGATAATCATAATCTTAAAGACATAATTACGACAACCTACGAATTACATGGTTTACAAAGCTTTTTTTTTTTTTTTCCTCACAAAGTGATTGATTTGAGACCTTATTGTACAATCTTTCTAGAAAAAAAAAATATGATAAGTACATACAAAAATACATGTTTAATATATGACAACCAAAGATTAGACAATGTTGAGTGATTTTGTAATTTTTTATTATACTCCTTATTCATCACCATACAACATATTGCAATTTCGGTTATGAGAAAATGATACAACACAAATTGGATTTATTGAATATTTTAGCAAAAGAAAGAGGTGTTGGAGGAAGAATCAGGGCCGTCTTCGAAAATCTTTGAAAATATGTACGCTATGTGCGAAGGTAAAATACGGGCCCCTAAAATATAAACTTCTTAAAAAGAATATACAAAAAAAGTTTTAAATATATGAAAATGAATTACAAATTTGTGGAATCACCTCCCTCTTGCAGCGGGCTGATTTTTTACGTGGAAACGTAGATAAAAAGCACATCACACGCACATTTGGACAACGAAACGTAGAAAGAAACACGTTATAAGGGTAAATTAAGAAACTATGGAATAGTTACGTCGTAACTTTAAAAATTGTTATTTACAATCAGGTAAAACCATCGTAACCTATCCAATTTTATTTAGAAAATCCACAGAGTTGAAAGAGAATAAAAAAACAAAATAAGACTTTTTTCATAAAAAAATGGAACACACAAAACTAATTTTAGATTGAATAATATTTTAAGTAATTAACATAAATAACCATTTTTAAACTAGATTTGAGAAATAACTACGATTCACATTTTGATTTAATGTAACACAAAATTAATCAATTAATAACATTTACATTTAATGCATAGGTAACTAGGTAAGTAACATAAAGAAAAAAAAAATCAACTAAAAATAAAGCTATTAAGATTAGAACCCAAGAACTACTTGATAATAAAGTGACATGGGAACCACGGGACCGTAGGTCTCATCTTGTTATTTTCCAATTCAGGACTTCTATATTTTAAGTTCTACAACGTAACTTTATTAAAAAAAAATAATTTTTTGGGCCTCCGGAGAGTTTGGGCCTGAGCCATCGGCCACCTCCGCACACCCTCCGGGCCGGAAGAAGAATGGATGTAAACATTTTACTACATTTGTTTGAGCTTTTTTGACAATGTATAAAATTTTATTAATGATTATTTTCATTCTTCTCCCCCAAGACGTCTTTATTATGAAAACATGCAACTACAAAAAAGTATGGTAGGCTACATATATTGCACTGTGTTGTTAACCTTGCTCGCTAAATTATTAAAATTGGAACACATATATACTCTCAACATAGTAGGTGAGAAAGTATGACTAATACTCTGTAAAAACAAATAGCACCTAATACTCTCTCAAAATGGGTGACTTTAACCTAAAGTCCTAAACCAGTTACAAATATGCCTAACCTTTTTTTTGGCTCACAAGACACTAGCCCTGCTTCCAAAGATACATTTGTTGACCACCGAACTATTAACCTTCAACCACTAGGAAAGGGAAACCTTTTTCGACACCCTTTGATACCATTAGACTATAAGCACTTTGATTTGCACACCAAATGACACTAATCCTGCTTCTAAAGATACATTTGCTGACCACCGAACTATGACCTTCAACCACCAAGAAAGAAACTTTTTTCTACACCCTTGATACCACTAGGCTATAAGACTCGAAGGTATGGTGTGGGGAGGATGGGCCGCCACGTCACCCGCCACATAAGCGGGTGTGAGGATGGGCCTAAAGGGGATGGACCAAGAGGGTGGGGTATGAGCCTCTTTATGTATATATATGTATGTATGTATAGGTGTATGTGAGTGGAGGCACAGCTTGGGCGGCTGTGGGTTGCTGGTGAAGACGGGGACGGGCCAAGGGGGGCGGTGTTCCGGGGCGGCGCCGGGTCTCGCCATCCCTTGGCCATGCCCCATACCGACCAGTCTAAGCACTTTGATCTGCACACTAAACCATACATGCCACATTATCAAGTTTAACTTGCTATCTTTCAACAAAAGAACGACTTTGCAACTTGGTACGAAAGCTGCTGCTTAGAGCATGTTCAAGTCATCATCACAACAAAACCAGTTCTAAACCAACTAAATTAATACACTTCCAAACGGGTCAATTTAACCCAAACCTGTGATGCCTCGTTACCATACCTGACCTGCCACTTTGCCGGACCTAATCCTATGTGACACGACAACTAAATCTTTGTTGCAAAGAAAAACCATCAGAGAACTAAATTGATACGCAGATAAAGAAAACAGACATTACCGACTCGAGCTGCTGCTTTATACGCCATGTTCAAACCATTAACATTCGAGAACCAAAAGTTCTCTTAAAATCCTTAACGAGAATTACCAAAGGACCGACAAATTTAGGTACAATACTGTCATTATGGCATCAAATACGAGCTTAAATACTCCACAATCAACACTATTAACAGCTCCCTTGCCACGAATCAGGGGATCATCGGGCTTTCTCAAACACAATTAACTTTAGATTGTGATGAAAAGCGGGCCGAAAGCAGACATATATAAACGAATTTATTTACAAAGGCATCGATAATGGCGTCTAGAGAAGCTCCCATTCCAACTCTAGTGAGTCATGAGTTGCTAGCTTATTTGCTTTTACGTTTTCTGAAAGGGAGTGTGCAACGGGAATTGCCTCGTCAGATTTTATGTTCATTTCTGCATGGACAATGCTACATTGTGCAGCAAGTTTCTTGTACTCCTGTTTCCTTGCGGATTTCTTTTTTAAAGAAAACGCGTTTTGAATCTTTTTCTGCAGCACATTTGATCAAGAAAATGTAAGCTTTAACAAAATCCAAATAACGGATGGACCAACGCTAAGGTGCTAACCGTCAGGTTCAAGCCAGTTTTGACATAAACTCTTAAGACGAAACGCTAGCCAGTATATTAGCGGTTTGAAACAGTTTTTTTTTCTCAAAATCATTGCTTTGTATTAAAATATTAAAATGATAAAAAAAACGGTTCATGAAAATATACATATACAAAACTGAATTAGTAAAATAATTAAAAAAAATCCTAAAATACATCAGCCAGATAGTTAGACCCCCAAAACCGATCGATTTCACCCAGCCGAATTGCTTCGGTTAAGTCGGTTTCAACGGTTTACGAGCACCGTAATTAAGTGTGGCAAAATAAGGCAGACCAGCAAGATCGAGCAATGAGTCAAAATGGGTAAAAAGTACCGGGCGGGTACTTTTGTCAAATTAGTCATCCTTTTATAGAAAATTAGCGTCAAATACGATAACAAAAACAATTTTGTTTCATCAATGATCTGATTATTTGAATAAAACAATTTGAGAGGTTTCTTTTTAAGATATTTCTATTTTACTCATGTGACACATTAATAGATCTAACGTAACACATCCACTTATGAATGGGTTGAAATTGTTACCGCTAGTTTACACACATGCTAGGAGGGCTTAAATACCTTGTATGACCGTCTTGATTCTTCTTTATGGCTGTCAAGATGATATTCATTTCCATCCACTAAAACGCATGTTTCCTCAAATCCCGAATCAAGCTCATCTTCAATAGGTTCCACGATTTGCACGCTAGCTCCATTTTTAGTTTCCTCTCCTAAATCTGGACTGCAATCTGCTGAACTTCCTATATAAGTTGAATGACATAAAAAAAAAGTTGTAAATGAACCAAATGATAGAACTAAGTTGGTGACATAAATACGAAAGGCACCTTTAAACTTTGATATGCAGACTAGAAAGGCAAGAGTATATAATATATGAGTGAAACAGAATGAATTGATGTAACTGCATTACCTGTATGAGGCCAAATAATCTCGTCATCAACAGATTGACCACACTTAGCATTAGCACCGACATTTGAACCTATCTGAGTAAGAGGCACATGCCTGCTATTTTCGCACGAATCTGCAATCAGAAGAGCAAAACAAACAGTAAGAATATTGAAGATTAAGATTACCCTTACAGATGCAATCTGATATTTGACCGGGTCACTGTGAAATGAAAACTAGATGCATATTGCATGAGTTATGTTAGACCACACACAAGACACAGCCCAAGTGGGTTGCTTCTAGGATTTATAATTTATTTTATATATGTAATTATGTTATTTCCTAAGCTATAGTATTCCCATATAAACAGTTATGCTATTTCTTAAGTTAAAAACAATTCCATATAAGATTAGGGGAATAAGTACTCATGTTTAATTCACATATACGATGTGTTGCTCTGTGTACAACCAGAAGCTATGTCTCTCTCTCATATCTCTACCATATTAGCCTTTTTATCGAATAAAACATTCACAATTTTGTCATCCCTTTGGTTGTTTTTACATATTGCCTCCTTATAAACCCTATTTTAACCAATTACATGATTTTCCACCTCAAGTCCCTGAAGCGTTTGTCAGATCGCCTCACGTGTCATGCCCGGTTTTTAAAACCAAGATTAAAAGCAAGCTGCTTTTGTACTTTGCTTGTATATACTTACTTTCAGTATGCATATCGTTTGGTCTTGCACGTTATTATACTCGTTATCCCACATTAATTCCAATGTGCAACTTTTGGTAGATGTAAAAATATAGTAAACCACCCATCCCCAATTGTTACGCAAATTTGTTGTATTGACTTTTCTCCGACGATATCTACTTTAATTGGAAACCAAGAGTTCATAAAAGCTACCTGTATTAGATCCATCATTATCAATGGACTGAGAAGTCGATGTATTAGAAGTAGCCTGCGAACCCGCCTGAGGAACCACCCCATTACTTTCACATGTACCTGCAGCCCACAGCAGATAACACGAAGAATAATAAAATATTTAAATATTTAAACGTGGCAAAAGATTAATTTATGAAGAAATTACCTTTACGTTCTGCTCTTAAGATGTTGCTAGAGGAGATACGTCTAGATCTTTTCACTACCTTTGCACTGGGTTTAGTAAATACAGTCGTGACGGGGGTTTCGTTCAATATCTCGTCACAATTTGCTTCATCTTTATCACTTATTTCCCAATTAAACGATGCAGCAGACCAGTCTTCCCAAACATCGTTGTTGGAGTTTGATTTATCCTCAGAAATACCCTTGACACGAACAGGGTCGATATTGATAGCATCTTCCTTGATGTTTGATATCGGTTTCTTGTGTATTCCGAATTCGAGATACGGGTTAAGTAACAAGTCAGCACTAGCAACTCTAGAGAGATCCTTTGATGATGGTGGAAGCAGATCCTGCATGACATCAGAACAGAATCTTTTCATACCTGCGCCGACAGTCTGAACTTGATTTTCAACGTATTTAGCTGTTTCCTGAGAGATGTGGTCACACAAGTTATGTTACGGGTGAAAAAAAAATGAAAATAAAAACTTAAAATCATGAATGGTTCAAGGATGAATGATAAGTGGTTATACCTGAGACATAGCTTCTTCAACCTCCAAACACATTGCTTCAAACTTTTGGTATATATGACCAACCCATGCAATACCTTTAAGATCCATGGAATCCATTTATCAGAACAAGAAACACACCTTTATGTAGCTTTGCTTAATAAACCTCCAAGATAGTATATCAGTGCCTGTGAAAAAAAAATGTTTGTTTCGATTAGAAGGCTACAAGTTAGCAACAAGCAAAACGGCCATGTGGATATCACTAACTACCATGTGGAAACAAACAATTCAAACTAGTTAGTTGACTTTTCTGTTGTATAATTTTGGCAACAATCACTTCCTTCCTCCCTTCCCTCTTAACAAATGATAAAATCAGTATAAACCTCAATTCTTGGTTCAAGAATATAGACGCATTTTTAGCAACATCAATTTAGATTTTTTTTTATTTATCCTTATAAATATGTACCAATAACTTCAAGGCACTCTACTACATGTCCGATTACCAAAGTAGGTAAAGCCATAAAGACCAGTACGGATTCATCGAATACATAAAAAATTTGAAAACTAAAATAGTTAAACATCCCCACGGTATGAAGCCCCGCACAAAGTTAGTTTCGTTCTGTACAATTTGTTTATTTCACAAGTCATCCTGTTCGACCGTTTGCCACTCAAGCACATAATCTACAAACCTCGAATCATGTCTGCCTTAATACACACTTGTAGCAAAGATAAGCGCATACACGGTTTAACGCTTTTAACACGAAACTTCCATTTTTTCTATCTACTTAATTATCCATTTATTCCTTAATCTTTTCTTCCTCTATCTCTATTCTCCCTTTCATAACAATAAAAACAGAACATAAGAAACCAAGTACCCTATGATCGGACTAATTATCATTCATCACAGTGGTAGATATGAATCTATGATCAAATCCTACAAAACCAACCCTAAATCCCGGTAACTTCTATCATTTATCTTCGCATAGATTCATCAAAAACACATAAAATCATAAACACTTATATTAGGTCAAATCACGATCATCGATTCTACATAACAATAACCAACGTCTATCATATAAAACACCATACGCGTATAAGAACGAACAATAATCGAATTTAAAAAAACCACAAAATTGAACATATTATACATATATGTGGATGATCAATAGAGTGATCGCAAAGGCACTTACGATTGGGCGATGGAGAGGAGAAACCCTAAGAGGAGCGATGAAGAAGAGAAACCCTAAAGAGGAGGGCGGAGGAGACGGAGGGAGGGTTTAGGGGGAGAAGAGTTTGAGTTTGAGTGAGGGAATCGGAGACGTAGATACGGAGATAACCATGGTTTAGTTTACGTTTCTTCTACACCTTCTTACTTGCTTCCTTCCTGCACGTGTTTCTTGCAATTTCATCCCCAAGTTACAAACAAAACTCGCACTTTTGTTATTTTTATCACTTTTGAATTATTCTTATACCAAATTATCACTTTTGTTTCGGGGGGTATTTGGCTTAGCTTTTAATTTTTTGCTTATATTTATATTAGGTTATAACCTCGTGTATTACACGGACGGATTGAATAAATGAATTTTATATACTAAACTAGGTTAGAACCCCGTGTATTACACGGGCTGAATAAATGTAATTTTATATACTAAATTAAAAAAATATTCTTTAAAAAGCTCGTTTATTACACGGGTTGAACAAATATAATTTTATATATTAAAATTATATCTCTAAGAATCTCATGTAATGTATTGTACTGAATAAATGTAATTTTATATATCAAATAATAAAAACTCGTCATTTGTACGGGTTGAATAAATCTAATTATATACACTAAATAATAAAAAAAGTTATATTTTTAAAAACACTGTGTATTACACAAGTAAAATAAATGTAATTTTATAACCTTGTATATTACTGGGGTTGGATAAATGTAATTTTATAAACTAAATAATAAAAAAGTTATATCCTTATAAACCTCGTGTATTATACGGGTTGAATAAATCTAATTATATGTACTAAATCATCATCACCTTCATCATACTCAGTAAATCCCACCAATAGCAAAGCTAAGGTAGGGTCTGAGGAGGGTAAGATGTAGAGGCTGCTTTCAGTGAGACCCCCGCCTGGATAGTAGTTCTGCATCAAGCCTTGGACATAAGGCACATAACACTTAGCAATCGGGACAAAGACCGATTAGTGTATGTTCCCTTTTGTCTTTCTGTTATCAACGCCACAACATGATGATGATGCATTATTAACCGTCCGCCGCTTTTAACGTTATTTTCACGAACTTAGTAAAATAATGTTAAAATTAGTGCAATTTCACTTTTGTCATCCGAGCGTCCACAGTCCACACATATATATTATATACGCATACCGCAAGCGGGGCGAATATATACTAAATAATAAAAAAGTTATATCTTTAAAAACACCATGTATTACACGGGTTAAATAAATGTAATTTTGTATAGTAAATAATAAGCTATTGGATTCGTTTAAAAATCATAAATTTGGTTCGATTTAATTCGAATAAAAAATATAATTATATTATTAGCTTCTCTTCCTAATTAGTGTTTTTTAAAGTTTGATCTGATGTCTAATAAGTTATTTTATATATTTTGTTTGTACTTTAAATTTTTTATATGAGTGTATTATTGCTTTTTGAAGTTTAAGATTATTGTTTTGTAATATAATTTAAAAAATATCTTTAATTTATAACTTAAATTTGAAATTAATATATTATTAGGAAAAAATAGAATGATTCTATCCAACATTCAAAGTAAGATAAGATTTAATATTAATTAATTATTTACTTGTATTGTAAGGGTTGAATAAATATAATTTTATATACCAAATAATAATAAAAAAACTATATCTTTAAAGACCCCGTGTATTACACGGGTTGAATAAATATAATTTTGTATACCTAATAATAAAAAAAAATATATCTTTAAAAACCCCGTGTATTAAATGGGTTGAAAAAATGTAATTTGTATACTAAATAATAAAAAAAAAGTAATACTTTAAAGAACCTCACGTATTGCACGGGTTAAATAAGTATAATTTTACATATAAATAATACAAAGGTTAAAAGTTAAGTTTGTTTTTACAAACTAAACTCAATCAAATAAAATCGTCTTTCTCAAAGTTTATATATACCATTACATTTTTGGTATAATACCATGTTTATTATATTAATATAATATCATTATCAAACTATCAATATAATGTTAATGTTATATTAAAATGAAAGCATGTGAAATACTAACTAATATCATTATCAAACTATCAATATAATGTTCATGTTATATTAAAATTAAAGCATGTGAAATACTAACTTACATAATGTTAATATTCTTTTAATTTTGATTAATATATTAGTTACTTTGTATATATGGATAATATGTATTGTTTAATTACATTTATAAGTATTCAATATATAAGTATTGATCGTGTCATATATATTATTGATATTAAACAAACAGTTTATATAAATCAATCGGTTAATTTGGTCCTATATATATATGGATAATATGTATTGTTTAATTACATTTATAAGTATTTAATATATAGGTATTGATCGTGTCATATATATTATTGATATTAAACAAACAGTTTATATAAATCAATGGTTTGTTTATTTATAAATAATTATATGAGATTAAATTAAAATAATAATTATTTATAAGAGATGGCCTAATATGATGACAAGTGTCCCTAAAGAGGTTTCTTTTATTATATAGTATAGATAATAAAACAATATATCTTTAAAAACCAAATTTGTTGCACGGGTTGAATAAATATAATTTTATATATTAAATAATAAAAAGTTATATCTATAAGAACCATATTGTACGGGTTGAATAAATATAATTTTATATACCAAATAAAAAAGTTATATCTTTAAAACCATGTGTATTACACGGGTTGAATAAATGTAATCTTTAAAAAGCTTCATTTATTACACAGTTTGAATAAATGTAATTTTATATACCAAATAATAAAGAGTTACATCTTTAAAAATATGTGTATTACACGTGTTGAATAAATGTAATTTTCTATACTAAATAATAAATAATATATATCCCTAAAAAACCCCGTGTATTGTACGAATTGAATAAATATAACTTTATATATCAAATAATAAAAAGTTATATCTTAAAAAATCTCATGTATTACACAGGTCGAATAAATGTAATTTTGTATAGTAAATAGTAAAAACGTATATCTTTAAAAAAAACCATGTGTATTACACGGGTTTAATAAATCAAATTTTATATACCAATAATAAAAAAGTCATATCTTTCAATATACTAATGGATAATACTCGATACGCGATGAATATGGTGATTGTGAAAATGGTTCTTGAAAAGAATATATGTTATTCAAGAAGCAAATTAGCGTCTATTTGAGTGATAAAATGTTGGTACCAAATCCGACAAATTGATTTATAAATTATGTAATAAAATTGATATAATAATTTTTTTAGTAATGAAAATAAAATATTTCATATATTAATACAAAGTTTGGTTTTCGTGATAAATAATTTGTTTTATTTAGAAATATGTTAAATTAACAATTTAAATTTTAGAATAATATTTTATTAGAAAAATAGAAGAATGGTATTCAAAATTTAAAGTTTTATGAAATTTAATATTTGCTCATTATTCATTTCTTTATTTAATTAATATAAGATAAGTTTAGAAGTGAGGCGAGAAAATCATAAAATAAATGTAGCGACGTCTCAATAAATTTAACCCTTTGTTTAAAACTTGTAAATGTAACGAAGTCTCAATAAATTTAACCATTTGTTTAAAACTAACGAAGTCTCAATAAATTTAACCATTTATTTAAAACTTGTAAATGTATAAATGACAAATAATAGAGTAAATTACGTTTTTGGCCCCTGTGGTTATATCACTTTTACTATATTAACCCAAAATAAGAATTTTTAACATATCTGCCCCCATGGTCTTTATAACTAACCATTTTGGCCCCTAAGTCTAACCATTTTGGCCCCCATGGTCTCTATAACTAACCATTTTGGCCCTCATGATCTCTAGACTTAGGGGCCAAAATGGTTAGTTATAGAGACCATGGGGGCAGATATGTTAAAAATTCTTATTTTGGGCTAATATAGTAAAAGTGATATAACCGCAGGGGTCAAAAACGTAATTTACTCTAAATAATATTAGTTAATTTTTTTTAAGTTTTGTAAAATCTATTTGATACCAAACTAAACAAAACGTTCAAATATATAGTTAATATCAAGAGTAAATTACAATTTTGGCCCCTATGGTTATATCACTTTTACCCTTTTAGCCAAAAATGAATCTTTTAACATTTGAGCCCCCAACGTCTTTTTTTCTAACCCTTTTGGCCCCTAACACTAACCTCATCCATTTACTTTTAGGGGCCAAAAGGGTTCGAAAAAAAGATGTTGGGGTCCAAAAGGGTTATAAAAAAAGACGTTGAGAGCTCAGATGTTAAAAAAATTCTTTTGGGGCTAAAATGATAAAAGTGATAAAACCACAGGGGCCAAAATCGTAATTTACTCTAATATCAAATTAGATAACTAAGTTTGAATTTGAAGTAAATAGATAAATATAAAAGTAATAATTAAACTAAATAATATTTAGTATGAGGATTATCTACAATTAATTAAAAGAGATTAAACTAAAATAATAATTATCCATAAGAAATGGCCTAATATGATGACAAGTGTCTCCAAATTGGTTTCTTTTATTAGTATAGATTTTAAAGTAGCTTATAGCTTATTTTTCTATCATTTGATAAGCTCTTTTTAAGTGTTTGGCAATTGACGGGAAGCATGACTTTTTTTTTTTTGAACGGCAAATTTTGGATCACTGACGGACCACTGGAGTATCATCGTGCCACTAGCGGAACCACCCGATCATATCCATCTCCACTAGGCATAATGTCTATACACCAATTCAGGAGGAAACCCAATAAATATGGGAAAACCTCCTTTGTGGGAATCGAACCCAGGACCTATTGGTCCCAAAGCCTTATCGCACCCCAAAGATGCCACTAGGCTATAAAGCCATGGACGGAAACATGACTATCTAAGGACAAAATTTATGACCCACCAGTGCAATGATGGGTAATTCTTGCGCCATGTTGCACAATAAATGGAATGTGGCTATTTTGGTAAACGAAAAGTAAAGATCAACTCTAATCTCTACTATAATAAAGGAAAACTTTACAATCCTGTGTGGCAATCTCCCAAGCCCTGTCACACCCTGACTTTTGCGGAAGCGTGATTATGGTGTGACTTTCTTAATATCATTGCATTCAATCATAACATCAACTATATGACAAAACCATAGGTTTGTCATCCATTAAATAAGTTTAAAATATAACAACATCGTTTTAAAACGTAGACTACAAATTCTAGTTTTACAAATCGTACAATCGTTTTTGAGTTCATTAAGGACTCGTCAAAAGATATTGAATAATACCAAGGTTTGGAAAACATGTCTCGTCCAGGAATAAGACACACCATCCAAACTCAAAGACCATGGATGACATCTTAATTCTTAACGCAGCATAAAAACTTCCAACGCCCGCCAGATCCATTAAAATTTCCTGAAATACATGTAGTTTGAAAAACATCAACAAAAGTTGAGCGAGTTCATGTGTTTGTTTGTGTGTATGTATAAACCTTTGAAAATGTTGTAAGTATGTATGTAAGTCCCTGGTATGTAGCAATAAGGAAAAAGAGATCACCAATGGTTTGCAAGGCCATTGATATGTGTGAAGTGATGCAGGAAGACTCAAACCTAGCAGATTTGTTACCGGGCTTCGGCTCGAAGACATAGTCACCACATGGTCCGCTCTGCGGACTCAGGGGTGGGGCTCGCTACACCCAAATAGATCTATCACTCATGCCCCTCGGTCCTTTAACGAGGATTGATGGCCTTAATCACCCTACTCATTCACATGATCTAGTAGTAAAAACCCTCCCTATGCTTACCATACCATGTAAATAAATGTCTGTAATAGTTTGTAACATGTATTTCACCCCCAAAGTACAAAACTGAAAACAGTAAAGAGAAAAGGGGAAACATGAACTCACAGTATTGCGTCTTCAGTATGTGTAACCCAAGTCTCCTCAGCCAACACGACTACCTACAGTGTACTAACGTCTATTAGACGAACGGGCCGTGCCTTTGCTTAATATGAAGGTTTTTGAGTTACGTTTCTTGTGTTCTCAACATTATTCCAAGTTATAATTATTAGTTAAAATAATTATTTTAACTTTAAATTATAGTTAATGTTTGGAATAATCGTTAATCAATATTTCGTATTCCTACTTCTCAAGTATTTTAATTTCGTATTTCCTTCCCAAGGGTGGGGGTATCTCATACATGTATTTTCGTATTTGTATTTGTATATCTTGCCAAACGATGGCGTCGTATTTCGGTGTATTGTTTTAAATAAAAAAATATGTTAATATATTCCCAACATATATTTCCAAAACCATATATTTCAAGTCTCACTTATATATACATAAACTTATTTTGTTCATTCATGTATTATCCCAGAAAATATATTTTTCTCAAAAATTATATATATTCTAAATATACTAGGAAAATATATTTTTAACCCCCAAAAATAATATATATTCTCGTTGTCAAAAATATGATATACTTGGTAATATTTACGAAATCATATTTTCACTTCTTTCACTTCCAAAATTAGATTTACCAAAAATATAGTGTAACGGCATATCCCGAAATATTTCATAAGTCACGTTTTAGCGTTTCGTATTGCAATAATAATTGCGTACTTAAATATTTATTTCGTAAGAGTTTTGGTATTATTTTGGAGTCGTAATTCCATGGTATTCCTAAGTTATATTATTTCATCCTAAAAATAATATAACTAGTTCACAAAATAAACAAACAATCAATCACACAAGCATTTTAGTGTAAAATATATATTCTAAATATATATTTATCAAATTTTATTCACGAAAATCAACCTCCGGCACTTAGTATTTTTGGTAATGGAGATAAGAAGTTTTCTAGGCTTAGCTGGATACTATAGACGATTTATCAAAGATTTTTCTAAGATAGCCGTACCTTTAACTAAGTTAACCTGTAAAGCCGCTAAGTTTGAATGGGGACCTAGACAAGAAGAAGCCTTTAAGATTCTAAAGCATAGGTTGACGAATGCACCAATCTTAGCTCTACCCGAGGGAACAGAAGACTTTGAAGTATATTGTGATGCTTCAAAATTAGGTTATGGATGTGTGTTAATGCAACGCAAGAAGGTAATTGCGTATGCTTCTAGACAACTGAAAAAGCACGAAGAAAATTATACGACTCATGATCTAGAATTAGGAGCCATAATCTTTGCCCTTAAGATATGGAGACATTATTTGTATGGAAGTAAGTTTACTGTTTATACAGATCATAAGAGTTTAAGATATATATTTGGGCAAAAAGAGTTAAAAATGAGACAAAGAAGATGGATGGAGATGTTAAGCGATTACGACTGTGATATCCAATATCACGAAGGAAAGGCAAATGTAGTTGCAGACGCCTTAAGTCGTAAGTACCATGAGAAACAAAAACGAGTCCGTGCTCTGAGGATAAATCTACAAGTAGATTTAATAGCACAAATCAAAGAAGTTCAGAAAACAGCAATCCAAGATGATGCTGAAGGAATGAAAGGTTACCTAAAAGAACTAGAACAAGGAAATGATGGAATTTGGAAATTCCATAAGAAACGAATTTGGGTACCTAAGCAAGGAGAGTTAAGAAGTAAGATTTTAGAAGAAGCTCATAAATCTAGGTATACCATGCACCCAGGAAATAATAAGATGTACCAAGATTTAAGAAATAATTTTTGGTGGATAGGAATGAAAAAGGATATAGCTGAATACGTATCCAAATGCTTAACTTGTTCACAAGTTAAAGCTGAACACCAGAAACCTTCAGGATTACTTCAACAATTAGAAATGCCTATATGGAAATGGGAACTCATAACAATGGATTTTGTTACAAAGTTACCCAAAACCAAAAGAGGTAATGATGCGATTTGGGTAATTGTAGACCGATTAACCAAATCAGCTCATTTCTTACCAATGAAAGAAACCTTTAGCATGGAAAGGTTAGCACAACTGTACGTGGACGAAGTAGTATCTCTACATGGAGTCCCGCTCTCCATTGTATCGGATAGAGATAGTCGTTTTACATCTCATTTCTGGACAAGTTTTCAGAAAGCAATGGGAACTCGACTAAATCTAAGTACTGCTTATCATCCACAAACAGACGGACAAAGTGAATGGACAATACAAACTCTAGAAGACATGCTCCGAGCATGTGTAATTGACTTTGGTGGTAACTGGGATAGCCATTTACCATTAATTGAATTCTCCTACAACAATAGTTATCATTCAAGCATCGAAGCTGCACCATTCGAAGCACTGTATGGACGCAAGTGCAGAACCCCAGTATGTTGGGCAGAAATAGGAGAAAATCAATTATCAGGTCCTGAAATTGTACAAGAAACTACTGACAAGATAACACAGATGAAGGAAAGATTAAAAACAGCCAGAGATCGCCAGAAAAGCTATGCAGACAATCGTCGCAAGCCTTTAGAATTTCAAGTCGGCGATAAAGTACTTTTAAAAGTTTCTCCTTGGAAAGGAGTAGTACGCTTCGGTAAGAAAGGAAAGCTAAGTCCAAGGTACGTTGGACCATTCCCCGTGATTCAACGAATAGGACCAGTTGCTTATCGTTTACAACTACCAGAAGAATTGGCTGGAGTACATGATGTATTTCATGTATCCAATCTCAAGAAATGTTTAGCAGATGAATCCCTGGTAGTACCTCTTCAAGATGTAGAGGTGAACGAAAAGTTGAAATTTATAGAGAAACCACTACAGATCGAAGATAGAAAAGTCAAATTTCTCAAACACAAACGACTGGTGTTGGTTAAAGTCAAATGGAATTCCAGGAGAGGACCAGAATACACTTGGGAGCTAGAATCAGAAATGAAGCGCAAATATCCTCATTTATTCCAATAAATCTCGAGGACGAGATTTTTCTTAAGGTGGGGAGGATGTAACAACTGCCACTAAAATCCATAATTAGGATAATAATTAGGTAATAAGAAAACCCTAATTAAGAAACCTAAGTGATTCCGCATAAAACCTAAAATTTTCGTAACAATCGGAATCAGGATCAGGGCCCTAAAACTCAGGAGGGGTTAAACCCTAGTGATGTTTATCCTCTAAATTGCTGTAGAAACGAAATTGATTCGTTTAACTTACTCACCAAGGCTAATAGGGACACGAAACAACCTAGGCTAAGAAATAGACCCGTCGCGCCACGCGACGGGTATACATGTCTTCTTCGCGTGGCGCGAGGGAGGACATTTTTCAGGTATAAATAAGGGACGTTGGCACTTGAACTTTGGTACAAAATCGACGTCCAAATTCTCTGTAACCATCGAGTTATAGCGAATATCGTTCACACAAAACACACACCGATCACGAAGTGCTGCCGCAATCAGGGTAATAACTCGATCGCTATTACGATTCAACGTCCGATCGATTATAACTATCCAACGATAGTCCAGGTGCTGCTCAATTGAGCTTGTACTTTGATTATTCGTCGTGATTTCGACTTGAATATTTGAGTGCTGTTCGAATTCGGACTATGCTCTGTTATTCGTTGTGAATCCGATTGAATTATCGAGTATTGCACTGATTAATCGTTGTGAAGGTTTAATCTCGTGAATTGTCGTAACTGCTGTATTAGTTACTAACCTGCCTGTGTGTGCATTGTGTTAAACTAGGTGTAATCAAGGCTAATCAGTAGGCTTATATCTATTGCTCGTTAATTTGCAATGTGAGTCATTCCCCTTTTATAAACTCTTTTCTCACAGTTTGTGAGTCATTCTTCTTTTTAAATTGTTTTCTCACAGATTGTGAGTAAGTATTACAATACCTCAAATTATTTTTAAGGTTATAATTACAGGGATTAAGTCTTTGTAATCAACAAATTACAGCTGGTATGTGGGGTATTGTGCACATTACTATTATTATCACTCTATGTGAGTGAATATTACTCTATGTGAGTGATTATTACTCTGTGTGAATAAACCGTCACTATTAGGGCAACGGGACCAATAGTGATATGACCACAGTCACAGATCCGGTCGAGTGACAAATACCCATTCTTGATAATTGGTTGATAGAAACATTGTAATCGCTCTTAATACTGTGATTTATAACTAACGGGTCGTTTTAGAAAATGGAATGATTCACTCAGTATTTCCCCGCTGACAAAACCTTTTTCAAACATGTTTCAGGTGATCTGTGTGATCCAGGAAAAGTGCAGTAAAGCACTATCAAGCTCAGAGAATTGGCTCAGTGTAAATAAATGAATAAAACCTGTTTTGGAAAATAAAGATTTCTATGTGAAATCAAGCATTTTCCGGTGAAAAGATCCTGTTGTAAAAAGACTTCCGCTGTCGCATAAATTAAATACCACGGGTACCACTGAAATCTGCATCGCGGACCCCGACTCCGTCCAGGGTGGGTCGGGGGCCGCGACAGAAGGTGGTATCAGAGCTAATAATTAAATTGAGCCACTGATCGAGCCACTGATTAAGCCTAAATTAAGTATTTTGTCCAAATGCTTAATTTTACTAATTGCTATTCGGTGATTATATGTTTTATTAACTGGTTATTTTAATTACAGTATGGGTAAGCAAAAGCTGTCTACTATCTACCACAAACTAGATGTGGCATCTTCTTCTAGAAACCCAGTAAACCTAGAAGAAGGAATCTTTGTCCGCAAGGCAAACTATGAGAATCCTCTTTCCCCAGAGAAAAGGGATTCGATACTTAAAAAGAGTCAGGAGAAAAAGAAACTCCGAACCAAGAGAGTTAGGTTTAACCCAGAAATCCAAGAGTTGGGTAATAATACACCTTGGGAAGATAAAATAGACGGGAAATGGGCAAATCTCTATATGCTAGCTACTGTAGCAGAAAATGCTAATCTCTAAATATCCGATAAGTTGGGTCTAGTAAGAGAAATCACAATCCCGTAAATAAATAAAATCCCAGTGTGTTTATTTCAGTTATTTCTGTACAAAAAGTAATATGCAATAAAACTTCAGTGTTTGTTTGTTAAACTTTGTTCCAAAGTTTTAACATTGCATTTTGCATATATGCTATGCAGCATGAATGAGATGTCGGAAGCATTCCAGAATCTCAACTTATATCCAGTGCCTATCGAAGTCTCTCACGACTTTACTGGTTACATTGCTGACATAGAAGAACCTGTGGAATTCAAAGCTCCACCGCTGGAAAAAGCCAAACCTAAAAAGAAGAGAAGATACGTAGGGTGGAGGAAAGTACGCCGTAGGAAACCTGCCACTAGGAGACTCCCTAAAATAGAAAATCCTGTGATTATGAGCAAGGGAAAGGGATAGAAACTGGAGAAAGTCCAAAACCACCCGAAAAGGAAATAGGAATAGATCTGAAACAAAAGGGAATAGAGATTGGCGAAAGCTCTAAACAATCTGAGGAAATCACGTTCCAAGACGAAATAGATCGCCTACTGGATAATTGTGATGTTCTAGAGCCTATCAACAATAATCTCTTCTCTTACCCGGCTACAGTTCAATTCCCACTAAACCTAGGACCAGCTATTCCAGACCCACTAGTTCATACCAGACCATTAGGCCAAATGGAGGAATGGTGGACCAATGACTGGCAATTCCAAAACATAGTCAACAGTCCTTATAGCTTTCTTCCACAATTTGACCCAGAACCACTCCCAAATCCTCCCATGAGTAATGAAAACCTAGCTGAACTCCGTCAGTTCGGTGAAGAACTGATAGGTACAGGTAATAGGATCAGGGAAATTGGGGAGCATCTAACTTGGAAGTACGATGAGAGGGAGCATCGTTACTAGAACAGTCAATTAACCCACAGAAAGCCGTATTGTATGATAGTAACTTAAAATTCTGTAAAATGGGCAATAAAACTCTGTAAAATACGGTGTGTATGGATGCATATACAATATACCATAACAAAGTAAAAGTCGAGAAATCGACAATTTTGGTTATGCTTGTATGTTGTGATAATCTATGTGTCTATCTATGTGAATTTTGTCATTGATAAGTTAGACACTAATAATTTTTACCAATTAGCAGATGGAAAACGCTAATAATGAACCAATTAATGAAGTAAATCAATCTGAGCAAGAACAGGAAGATCAATATATAACTCGACAAGATATCGAGCACTTTATCGCCCAAGGGATAGCTCATGCTATTCCAGAAATTGTAGCTGCTGTTCAGAAACCTGCCGAACCACAATTAATTCCTAGTAAACATATTCCAGACGATAACGGCAGTAACAGCATAAATGGAGGCGGCAATCATGATGATCATGATCCGCAACAGGCCCCACTCCCTAAAAGAATAAAAGCTGCAACGCCTGGTTGCACTTACAAAGAATTTCTTGCTTGCAAACCCATTGAATTTGCAGGTAACGAAGGGGCAACTGCAACACTGCGTTGGTTAGAGAAAACCGAGGCAGTAATTGCAATAAGCAAGTGTGCCGAAGAGGATCAAGTGATGTATGCATCAAATCTGTTCAAAGAAGGAGCACTCGAATGGTGGAACACGGTCCTCCAGGCAAAAGGAAGAAGGGTAGCATATGCAATAAATTGAGAAGAATTTAAGAGTCTTGTCGAAAGAAAATTCTGTCCCGAATACGAGAAGGAACAAATGGCAAACAAGTTCCTGAGTCATCGTATGCTAGGTGTAGATTGTCGGGGCTATACTTCGACATTCTTTGAATACGCAAGGGTAGTGCCATCACTGGCTTCGCCAGAACCGGTACTTATCTCTCGTTACATCTGGGGGTTAATTAGTGAAATACGAAACATCGTTAAAGCTGCGAGACCTCGTACTATTGACGATGCAGTAGAATTAGCTAATACCCTAACAGATGAGTTGGTGCGCACAAGAGAAGAAGACCGGAAGAAGGAATTAGCTCAGAAGATTACCCAAGGATTTCGTGTGGGTAATACCAAGAAAAGAGGAACCGGGCAATCCTCATCATCTCCTTTCTGCAAAATTTGCAAAAAGAAGCATTATGGACAATGCAACATGGTTTGCAATTTTTGCAAAATGAAAGGACATCGGGAAGAAGACTGCAGGAAGAAAACAAGAGTTTGTTATAATTGCAGAGAAAGGGGACATTTTCAATTTGAATGTCCTAAGTTAGCTAAACCTGTAGTTAACCAAGCCAAACCAGCTGAAGGAGCAACCAAGAGAAATGCGGGAGCATTCCAGCTAACCACTCAAGAGGCCGAACTCATTCCAGATCTGATAGCCGGTACGTTCCTAGTACATGACGTATTTGCAAAAGTATTATTTGACTCTGGTGCGAACCAAAGTTTTATTAATACTTCATTTTGTCAAGATCTTAAGTTACCTTTAACCACTCTTAGGCAAATTTTCACAGTTGAAACCGCAGAAGGAAATTCTGTGAACATAGATAAAATCTGGCAAGGAGGAAAAATAGAACTATTAGGCCATAAGTTTTCTGCAAATTTGTTACCAATGAATTTAGCCGGATTCGATGTAGTATTAGGAATGGATTGGTTAGTAGCCAACCATGCACGAATCTTATGTGACAAAAATGCAGTAGAAATTCAAACCCCTACAGGAAAAGTAATTTTGATTACTAGAGATAAACCTCGAAAGCCACTGAAATTTATCTCAGTAATGAAATTGGCTAGTTATTCGAGAAAACAGGAAATGGTGTATATGATTTCAGTAATCATTAACACTAAAGATAAAGAACTCCAGGACATCCCCGTAGTCTCAGAATACCCAGACGTTTTTCCAGAAGAATTACCTGGATTACCACCTGATAGAGAAGTAGAATTTAGAATTCATTTAATTCCAGGTACTGCACCAATAGCTAAAGCACCTTATAGATTAGCACCTACCGAAATGCTAGAATTGAAAAAGCAATTAGATGAATTATTAAGCAAAGGATTCATACAACCAAGTTCATCCCCTTGGGGTGCACCAGTGTTGTTTGTGAAAAAGAAAGATGGATCGATGAGAATGTGTATCGATTATAGAGAATTGAATAAGGTTACGATTAAGAATCGATACCCACTACCTAGGATTGATGATCTTTTTGATCAATTACAAGGAGCTAGGTATTTCTCTAAGATAGATTTAAGATCCGGATACCATCAGTTGAAAGTACAAGAAGAGGACATACCTAAAACTGCTTTCAGAACTAGGTATGGTCATTATGAGTTTACAGTCATGCCCTTTGGATTAACGAATGCCCTAGCAGCATTCATGGACATGATGAATCGCATCTGTAAACCATATTTGGATAAATTTGTAATCGTTTTCATCGACGATATACTTATTTACTCCAAAAGCCAAAAGGAACATTGTGAGCATTTACACGTTCTCTTAACTCTGTTAAGAAAAGAAAGGCTTTATGCCAAATTCTCAAAGTGTGAATTTTGGCTGCAAGAAGTACAATTCTTAGGCCATGTGGTAAATCATGAAGGTATCCATGTAGATCCTGCTAAGATAGAAGCCATTACGAAATGGAAAGTTCCACAAACAGCAATGGAGATAAGAAGTTTTCTAGGCTTAGCTGGATACTATAGACGATTTATCAAAGATTTTTCTAAGATAGCCGTACCTTTAACTAAGTTAACCTGTAAAGCCGCTAAGTTTGAATGGGGACCTAGACAAGAAGAAGCCTTTAAGATTCTAAAGCATAGGTTGACGAATGCACCAATCTTAGCTCTACCCGAGGGAACAGAAGACTTTGAAGTATATTGTGATGCTTCAAAATTAGGTTATGGATGTGTGTTAATGCAACGCAAGAAGGTAATTGCGTATGCTTCTAGACAACTGAAAAAGCACGAAGAAAATTATACGACTCATGATCTAGAATTAGGAGCCATAATCTTTGCCCTTAAGATATGGAGACATTATTTGTATGGAAGTAAGTTTACTGTTTATACAGATCATAAGAGTTTAAGATATATATTTGGGCAAAAAGAGTTAAAAATGAGACAAAGAAGATGGATGGAGATGTTAAGCGATTACGACTGTGATATCCAATATCACGAAGGAAAGGCAAATGTAGTTGCAGACGCCTTAAGTCGTAAGTACCATGAGAAACAAAAACGAGTCCGTGCTCTGAGGATAAATCTACAAGTAGATTTAATAGCACAAATCAAAGAAGTTCAGAAAACAGCAATCCAAGATGATGCTGAAGGAATGAAAGGTTACCTAAAAGAACTAGAACAAGGAAATGATGGAATTTGGAAATTCCATAAGAAACGAATTTGGGTACCTAAGCAAGGAGAGTTAAGAAGTAAGATTTTAGAAGAAGCTCATAAATCTAGGTATACCATGCACCCAGGAAATAATAAGATGTACCAAGATTTAAGAAATAATTTTTGGTGGATAGGAATGAAAAAGGATATAGCTGAATACGTATCCAAATGCTTAACTTGTTCACAAGTTAAAGCTGAACACCAGAAACCTTCAGGATTACTTCAACAATTAGAAATGCCTATATGGAAATGGGAACTCATAACAATGGATTTTGTTACAAAGTTACCCAAAACCAAAAGAGGTAATGATGCGATTTGGGTAATTGTAGACCGATTAACCAAATCAGCTCATTTCTTACCAATGAAAGAAACCTTTAGCATGGAAAGGTTAGCACAACTGTACGTGGACGAAGTAGTATCTCTACATGGAGTCCCGCTCTCCATTGTATCGGATAGAGATAGTCGTTTTACATCTCATTTCTGGACAAGTTTTCAGAAAGCAATGGGAACTCGACTAAATCTAAGTACTGCTTATCATCCACAAACAGACGGACAAAGTGAATGGACAATACAAACTCTAGAAGACATGCTCCGAGCATGTGTAATTGACTTTGGTGGTAACTGGGATAGCCATTTACCATTAATTGAATTCTCCTACAACAATAGTTATCATTCAAGCATCGAAGCTGCACCATTCGAAGCACTGTATGGACGCAAGTGCAGAACCCCAGTATGTTGGGCAGAAATAGGAGAAAATCAATTATCAGGTCCTGAAATTGTACAAGAAACTACTGACAAGATAACACAGATGAAGGAAAGATTAAAAACAGCCAGAGATCGCCAGAAAAGCTATGCAGACAATCGTCGCAAGCCTTTAGAATTTCAAGTCGGCGATAAAGTACTTTTAAAAGTTTCTCCTTGGAAAGGAGTAGTACGCTTCGGTAAGAAAGGAAAGCTAAGTCCAAGGTACGTTGGACCATTCCCCGTGATTCAACGAATAGGACCAGTTGCTTATCGTTTACAACTACCAGAAGAATTGGCTGGAGTACATGATGTATTTCATGTATCCAATCTCAAGAAATGTTTAGCAGATGAATCCCTGGTAGTACCTCTTCAAGATGTAGAGGTGAACGAAAAGTTGAAATTTATAGAGAAACCACTACAGATCGAAGATAGAAAAGTCAAATTTCTCAAACACAAACGACTGGTGTTGGTTAAAGTCAAATGGAATTCCAGGAGAGGACCAGAATACACTTGGGAGCTAGAATCAGAAATGAAGCGCAAATATCCTCATTTATTCCAATAAATCTCGAGGACGAGATTTTTCTTAAGGTGGGGAGGATGTAACAACTGCCACTAAAATCCATAATTAGGATAATAATTAGGTAATAAGAAAACCCTAATTAAGAAACCTAAGTGATTCCGCATAAAACCTAAAATTTTCGTAACAATCGGAATCAGGATCAGGGCCCTAAAACTCAGGAGGGGTTAAACCCTAGTGATGTTTATCCTCTAAATTGCTGTAGAAACGAAATTGATTCGTTTAACTTACTCACCAAGGCTAATAGGGACACGAAACAACCTAGGCTAAGAAATAGACCCGTCGCGCCACGCGACGGGTATACATGTCTTCTTCGCGTGGCGCGAGGGAGGACATTTTTCAGGTATAAATAAGGGACGTTGGCACTTGAACTTTGGTACAAAATCGACGTCCAAATTCTCTGTAACCATCGAGTTATAGCGAATATCGTTCACACAAAACACACACCGATCACGAAGTGCTGCCGCAATCAGGGTAATAACTCGATCGCTATTACGATTCAACGTCCGATCGATTATAACTATCTAACGATAGTCCAGGTGCTGCTCAATTGAGCTTGTACTTTGATTATTCGTCGTGATTTCGACTTGAATATTTGAGTGCTGTTCGAATTCGGACTATGCTCTGTTATTCGTTGTGAATCCGACTGAATTATCGAGTATTGCACTGATTAATCGTTGTGAAGGTTTAATCTCGTGAATTGTCTTAACTGCTGTATTAGTTACTAACCTGCCTGTGTGTGCATTGTGTTAAACTAGGTGTAATCAAGGCTAATCAGTAGGCTTATATCTATTGCTCGTTAATTTGCAATGTGAGTCATTCCCCTTTTATAAACTCTTTTCTCACAGTTTGTGAGTCCTTCTTCTTTTTAAATTGTTTTCTCACAGATTGTGAGTAAGTATTACAATACCTCAAATTATTTTTAAGGTTATAATTACAGGGATTAAGTCTTTGTAATCACCAAATTACAGCTGGTATGTGGGGTATTGTGCACATTACTATTATTATCACTCTATGTGAGTGAATATTACTCTATGTGAGTGATTATTACTCTGTGTGAGTAAACCGTCACTATTAGGGCAACGGGACCAATAGTGATATGACCACAGTCACAGATCCGGTCGAGTGACAAATACCCATTCTTGATAATTGGTTGATAGAAACATTGTAATCGCTCTTAATACTGTGATTTATAACTAACGGGTCGTTTTAGAAAATGGAATGATTCACTCAGTATTTCCCCGCTGACAAAACCTTTTTCAAACATGTTTCAGGTGATCTGTGTGATCCAGGAAAAGTGCAGTAAAGCACTATCAAGCTCAGAGAATTGGCTCAGTGTAAATAAATGAATAAAACCTGTTTTGGAAAATAAAGATTTCTATGTGAAATCAACTTATTGTAAATTAGGGGATTTATCCCTTAAACTTTGTATAATATATTAAACGAGCATTTTCCGGTGAAAAGATCCTGTTGTAAAAAGACTTCCGCTGTCGTATAAATTAAATACCATGGGTACCACTGAAATCTGCATCGCGGACCCCGACTCCGTCCAGGGTGGGTCGGGGGCCGCGACAAATAACATTCAACAAGCATAACAACACAAGAATAACATGATTTCTTCATCATTTTAACCATTCTTCGTCACTTTGTTAGTTTATGTTTCAAGACTTTGTTTATGTTCTTTAGAGTTCTTATCTTTTCATCATTCTTTTAACTATTAACCATCAACAACATGAAGAGGATGAAGATCTAAGACACTTACTACTAGCACAAAGCTAGGGGAGTTCAAGAGTGTAAAAGTGATGGATAAAAGAAAACGAGAGCGGTCCTCGAACTTCCGAACACACCAAGCTTGCTTGTAGGATCTCTAACACCTTGGGATGTTCTTGGATTGCTTGAAAGAAGCTTGAAGGTGGTGGTATGGTGGTGGTTGGTCTTCGGCCGAACACAAGAGAAGAGAAGGGAGAGAGTTGCAAGTGTTTGATGTTTGTGAGGTGAGAAGGTGGTGAACTTGGGGTTAATACTTATAACCTCCAACAAGCTATGGTCTTATGGATAATGTGCTCCTAATGGTTAGACAAGGATCCATTAAACAATTCAAAAAATCATGGGGGTGTCCCCACTTCCCATAACCGGTTCGAGGGGGGGTATGGGGTTGGTTTTCAAATGGATGGTTACAATCTAGTTAGAGAAACAAGTGTTTAGTTAATGGTTATGGTGTGTTATATAATATATAGTGTGTTAGGGTGTTCGGGGACCCTAACTAGCTCAGAAAAATAAAAACAATGTGTTTGGCAATATTTTTATGTTCCGGGTAAAGTCCGGTTGTTCGGTTGGGTGTTGCCCGTTAAAGTGCTAAATTAATCCATAAAGTGTCTTTTATAATGCTTTTAGTGACACATTTAATTCCCTACACTTTGGAAAGTGTCTAGGACTAGTTTGCCAAGTTTTTACACTTTACTAGCATTATTAAATGCTGAATTTTGGTTATTTAGTGCAGAATTCTGCATTTAAAGTATGTTTTAGGCACTTCCCGGCACTATTACTATCCCCTAATGACGCAGTTTTATGGTCCTCACCTCCCTACACTCCCTACTAGTGTAGTATTCTATCTCTGGCTCATACTGGCCTCAAAAACATTGTCTGTCTAGGTGCTGGCATTGTCAGCATGTTTCTGGGTTATCCGTTCAGTGTGCTAACTGTGCTTTGTGCATCAAGTTTGTCACTAATGTTTGTGTGTAATAAATGGAGTGACAGTATAAAATGTGATGCATATGTATGTATGTAACAGAAATCAGAAAGCAGTTAAATCCACAGTTGTAATTAAGCACATTCATTAAGCATAAATCAATATTAATTAAACGTACGGATGCATACAAATTTGACAGTTGTCACAAGCCTTCCCCCCTAATTACATCCTATGTGTAATTTTAAGAGATTTTTCGTTTTTTTAATAATCATTGGTTTGTGTTGAACAATTTTTGGGCGGCCAGATCTTAGATTTAATTTTAAATTCCCGCTCCACATCCCCAAAACCCATTTTTGCCTCCTTCTTTTCATTGGTAGAGAGAGAACGAGAGAAAAAAGAAAGTTAGAGATATAGAAAAGGGAGAGAGTCTCTAGAGAGAAGAAAGCCCAAGGTTCTGGTCAGCGATTTGAGAGACAGGGAAAGAGAGAAGGGAGAGAGTCTCTAGGCAAGATGATGCTCCTGATTTGGTTTTACGAAGCCTACACATGGTGGAATACATCGGTGTATCAAAAAATTAGATGAAGATCAATTGCGGGGGTAATGCATCTGGGCCGTCTGTTTCTAATCTACGGTACAGATCTATTCCCCTTCTCTCTCTGCTTCTCTAGGTTGAACGAGGAAGATGAAGACAACAGCGGTGAAGACATTGCTCTCAGCATCGCACTTCGCTTACGTAATCTCTCACCCCATCTCCAGAATCTTTTCTTTTCTCTCTGAAATTTTGTTCTGATCCATCACCAAAACCCGTTCTCTCTCAAAATAATTGTTCTGATCTATCTGTTTTGATCTTCAGTGTCGATTATTGTTGGTGGTAGTGATGGTGGTTTATGGTCCTCTGGTTCTCGGTGTTAGCAACGACGGCTAGGGTTTTCGAGGGAGATGTCAACGACGTTTGTTCTAGTTAGAATCAGACGATCAACGACGTTGTGGCGTGCTCAGATGACAGAGATGAGGGTTAAAAGGTGAAAAGACGGTGGTAGTTGGAGCAGAAATGCAGATCGAAAAAGGTGAAGAAGCCTCAAGTGTTTGCGGATACTATTAATGAGAAATCAAGTGATCCCCAGATGTGTGAAGCTTATGTTTCTGATATTTATGAGTATCTTCATAATATGGAGGTTTGTGAAATTTTCTTTTGCATTTAATTCAATTAATCGATTGATTTACTTTGTTAATTTTAGGGTTTACTGTTTATGTTGTATAATTGTTGTTTACTGCTAAATCAAAACATAGTGTTTGGTGGTTAACCTTATTAGATTGTCATAAGGATAAAAAAAGGTTAATTTTTTACGGTTTATGATTGAATTTGATTGTTATTTTCATCTTCAAAGTTATTAACTAACTGGATTTAGGGTTTGTATGGAAAATGGATTAATACATATATTTGAAAAAGTATTGAAGTTCCGTGTTTATTTTGTTTGTGGATTTAGAGAAAGGTACATAGAAGACCGATAGCGGATTACATTGAGAAAGTGCAGAAGGATGTTGGTATAAACATGAGAGGGGTATTAATTGATTGGTTGGTGGAAGTTACTGAGGAGTATAAGCTTCTTTCGCACACTTTGTATCTCATTGTCTCGTACATAGATAGATTCTTATCCACTAAAGTGCTTAACAGAAAGAGGCTGCAACTTCTTGGTGTTTCTTCGATGCTCATCGCAGCGTAAGTGGCTTGGTATTTTTGTGGTTGATATGTTTTTTTAATGAATTGGGATTGGTTGTTGAATACGAATTGTATGCGTTTTTGGTACAACAGAAAATATGAAGAAATTAGCCCCCCGCATATGGAAGATTTCTGTTACATCACGGATAATAACTAAGCAAGAGGTTGTGAAAATGGAAGTTGATGTGCTTAAAGCTCTCAATTTTGAAATGGGCAATCCGACAGTTAAATCTTTCCTTAGGTATGAATTGAAACAATTGAGAATCTAGATATAGTAAAGCAAGATTGTGCGTTCATTAACTATAAACTAATTGGTGTTACCCTTTTGACTTGTTGATTAACAGAAGAATTACCATTGTTGCTCAAGAAGATTATGAACTAAGCTCCTATATGCAGTTAGAGTTCTTGGGTTATTATTTGGCCGAGTTAAGTTTATTAGAGTATGGGTGCCTCAAGTTTTTGCCTTCCATGGTAGCTGCATCTGTTATCTTTCTTTCGCGATTCACACTCAAACCAAGGGCACATCCATGGGTAAGAACACGCGGCCTAAATTCACTCATTTTAATTGAAAAAGGGTCTGGAATTCTTTTCTCTTATAATAATATGTATTCACATTTACAGAATTTGGCTTTGGAGCAACTCTGTCATGGCCCCCGACCGGTTTGACCCGTTTCAGGAGCCGCGGGACAGAAATCCTGCGGTATTTAATTTAGGCGACAGCGGAAGTCTTTTTAAAACAGGATCTTTCAATATTTGAAACTGCCCGTTTTATATAATTTAGGGATAAAACCCTGTAATTTACAATAAGATGATTTTACTGGGAAATCTTTATTTTACAAAACATGTTTCTTTATTTATTTACATTGAGCCACTTTTCTAAGCTTGTAGTGCTTCTTGACACTTTTCTTTCTTTGCTCACAACATATCACCTGAAACATGTTTGAAAAATGTTTTGTCAACGGGGAAATACTGAGTGAGTTCATTCAGGTTTTAGGAAATGACCCATAGTTATAAATTACAGCATAAGAGCGATTACAATGATTCATATCTTATTTTTATCTGGCTTTCTGTCACAATGGTGACAAGTCACAATGGTGACGATGGTCATACCACTATTAGGTCAATGAACTCTAATAGTGACGTTCCTCCCTAGTAGGTCAATGAACCTAACTGGGAGAAATAGTAATGTGCACAATACCCCACTAACCAATATATCAAGATATCCACGACTTAGTCCCTGTAATTATAACACTTTGAAAATAATTTGGAGTATTGTAAAACAATTGATAAAAAGAGAATGACTCACATTGCAGATTTAACGAGCAGAATATAAGCCTACTGATTAGCCTTGTTAACCTAATTTAAATAACCATGCACACAAAACCGGGTTAATAATCAATACAGCATTTACGATAACTCACGAGATCAAATTCTCACAACGAACGACAAAGTGCGATACTTAAACATCCATCGATTTAACGACGAATGACAAAGTATAACCCTAATGTGGGCGGCACTTAAACATCCATTGGATATATTGATCGGTCGGAAAATGAATCGTAATAGCGATCGAGTTATTACCCTGATTGTGGCAGCACTTCGTGAATTAGTGTGTGTTGTGGACTGATTTAACTATAACTCGACGTCAATTGAGAATTTGAGCGTCGTTTTAATCACAGAAAGCTAGTGCCAATGTCCTCTATTTATACCCAAAATTTGGCCTCGCTTACGGACCGTAAGCCTGATCCCTTACGGTCCGTAAGGGACACCTAAAAGGCCTAGGCTTGCCACTCGTGGGAGTAGCCTAGATGAGTCAGAATTTGGTCCAATTAGACTTAAACAACATTTTAAGTAGATAAACATCCAACTAGGGTTTGCCCCCCTTGAGTTTTAGGGGCCCTGATCCTGATCCTGATTGTTCCGAAAATTTTAGGGTTAACGCAGAATTACTTGGGTGTCACAATTATGTTTTCCTAATTAACTTATTATCATCCTAAGTATTGATTTTAGTGAGAGTTGTTACAAACTCTCTGGATACAAGCCATCCGACTTGAAAGAATGTGTTCAAATTTTACATGATCTACAATCGGGTAGAAGAGCAGGCAATCTGGTGGCAGTTAGAGAAAAATACAAGCAACATAAGGTATGTGTAACACTCTTATGATTTTCAAATCTGGTGCCAATTTGTAAATGCTTAGTTACTTAAAATTGAGAATATAGAAATGTTTGGTAACTTACCCTCTACCGCGGGTGATTATTATCTTATCAATGTCTGGTAGAAGGTTTGATAGTTACTGTATGCTTCTATGCAGCCTAATTCTTCCTTGAATATGCTTATATGTGTAGTTATATTGGAAAATAGAACTCCTAAATTGAGAAATTAGCATCACTTCATGTCAATTTTTTCCAGTTTTCGGATCATCTGCTCATGTCAAAATAGAACTCCTAAAAAGTAGAGGTTAAACTTTTTTATATCTTTTTGTAGGAGTATGTTGGCTAAATGGAGATTAAGGCTCATATGGGTATAATCCCAAATGTGGTATAACTTGCACATATAACGTTTTGAGGGTATATATCTATATATAATGAGGTAAATTTATATAACAAATAGTGTAACAATGTTTTTTTGGCAGGTAAATGGTTTAACAAGTTTCACTTTTGCTTATTTATATAATACACAGGCAAAAATTCGATTCACCATATTTAGGTTGATTTTGAATTTTATGGATGTTTTTTTAACTCTATTGTGAGTATTTGAAGTGAACCTCAGTTGTAAGCTGTGGTGGGTTTAAATTTATGTTTGTGCACGGTGTGAGTTCTATCAATTGGGTGGGTTCGAATCATTAAGATGATTTATAAGATGGGGCTTGCGGCACGATACTCTTTCCGTGTAGAGGTGTACATAAAAACCGGTTTTCAAACCGTAACTAGAAAAAAACCGAAATCTGTTTTTTGAAAACCAGATTTTTTTTTTTGTAACCGGTTTGGTTCTAAACCGAGACTGACAGGTTGTTAAGCGGTTTGGGAGTTTGAGTATCAAAATCGGTTAAAACCGATTTTAAAAAACCGATTAACTAGAAAAAAACCGGTTTTTTTTAACTGGATCGTATTTTATCAATGAACCGCATTTTATTTTTTAACGTATTTTATGTTCGGTAGCTTTGACTTAGCAAAAAAGGCAACAAAATAGCAGGGTTTTTTCAGCAAAAAACCCAAAAACATGTTTTTTCAGCAAATAAATGCAAAAAACTTCCAGTGTTTTTCAGCAAAAAAACGTCGAAAGAGTGCAAGTTTTTTCAGCACCCGGGTTGGCAAAAAATCTGCAGTTTTTCCAGTAAAAATACCTCAAAAATTGCAGGTTTTTTTCTGCAAAAAACCTCGATATAATGCAGTTTTTTCAGTGAAAAATGCAAACAGCAGCAGCGTCGCTGCAGTTTTTTAAAGGTTTTGGACCAGCGAAAACAGCAATCAACAACAGTGTTCTGAAGTTTTTTTGGACTGGGTTCGGGCGTTTGGCGAAAACAGCAACCAGCAGCACTGCAACAACGTTTTGCAGTTTTTTTGGATTGGTTTTTGGGACCGGTTATAAATAAACAAGTTCTGAATAACGAACTGATTCCATTTGGACCAGTTTTAAACCCGTGTTAGAGTTTAATGATAATATTATGTATTTGTTTTGTTTATTGTAGTCTTTATTATCAATTATAACCATATTGTGGTGAATTATTTTAGCTAATCTTTTTGCTACAACTTCTCTCTTTTAGTTGTTGAGTTAGATCGATGGAAATTCCTTTTAATTGATCTTATTACTCTAATCGTATAACCACCAATGATGTTGATCAACCCATTAATGTAGTCGAAGCGTCCTTCCATTCAGGCACTAAGAACTCAAGCGGAAAGAAGAAAAACTTGTGCGCACTCCCTTACACAACTACTTATATGACAAGTCGAAAATTATTTCAAAAGTCAATTACTACAACAAATAACTTTTGTATATTGGTTATCAATTTTTTATATATTATCAAAATACCATTATGAAATTATTTTGGAATATTTAATTTAAATAACTTCAATTTCCACAGTTTGACAGTGAACTCATAATCTGTTAGTACAAGTTGGATGATCCGAATCAAAAGGTCTGATCCATATTCATTAGGATTCGTGTCCATCTGAAATTAAATAGGTATTTTGTAGTGAATTAATAGTATTGCAATTTCTATTACTTATTGCCATATTGAAGTAAATGCCCTAAGTAATTCAATTTCTGTTTTTTTTCTTCTTGGTAAGGTTTGTTAAACATGGGTCTTAGCATGAAGAGGTATCAGGTTATAAATCATACAAAAAAAATATTTTTATAGATATTGATTTTTTTTAACACAACCCATAACCCGTGAAGCTCACGGGTATCTATACTATATAATAAAAGGAACCACTTTGAGGACACTTGTCATCATATTAGGCCATCCCTTATAGATAATTATTATTTTAATTTAATATTTTATATTTAATTATAGATAACCCTACTAATAAATATTTTACTCATACTTTTTAATTTACATTGTACATATTATTTATTGATGGTAAATATATGGATCGTTGACATTGTTATTGCATATTCACGTCTCTCTCTCGTCAGATCAAAAGTCGTCCAGATAATATTTAATTATTTACATATTACTTATTAAGTAATTAAAAAAACAATTAACCCATGCGTGTTCTAACATCTAGGTTAATAATATAATAAATAAATAATTGATAATCAAGTTAAGAAATTGAATGGTAGCATATTCGTGGTTACTTTTGAAGAATACTAGGTTATAACCTCGTGTATTACACGGGTTGAATAAATAAATTTTATATACTAAATAATAAAACAATATATCTTTAAAAAATCCTTTATTGCACGGCTTGAATAAATATAATTTTAAATATTAAATCTTAAAAAATTATATTTATAAGAACCATATTGTACGGGTATATGTGTAATACACATGGTTTTTAAAGATATAATTTTTTTATTATTTGATATATAAAATTATATTTATTTAACCCATACAATATACGGGGTTGATAAAGATATAACTTTTTATTATTTAATATATAAATTTATATTTATTTAACCCGTGTAATACACGGGGTTCTAACCTAGTTAAAACAATAAAATAAAAGTTATATAAAACTACAATTCATGCTTATATATACTATACTAGGCTGGAAACTCAAGTATTACACAAGTTGAATAAAGGAAATATTAGAGCATTCACATCCAATCCACTAAAAATATACATACCTTTCACTAAAAAACAACTCCTATATCAATATATTTTCACTAAAAACAAATACTTTTTTTCTCCCCTTTTCAATATATATTACATTTTTCTCTCTCTTTCACTCACAACCACTTTCAATATATATTAAAAAACTAGATTATCACCCGGGACTGCTTCCCGGGTAGTTTAATTTTATTAGTTAAAAAAAGTTGTGTTTTTATTAAAACGTAACATATTATTTCATTAAATTTTAAATTTTATGACAAAAATGTTGAAATACTTAAACCAAACAAATAACTACCAGTTGTGAACATTAATATTGGTAATTACCATTTTTTAGTTGCCAAAAGTTTTAATACTTAAACTAATCATCAAATAACTACCAGTTGTGAATAAGGCTTTTACTTTGCGATGAATTCTGGAAACTGTCGAAATAAACCATATAATCATCACTTTATTACATAAAACATCGTGTATCTCAATACATCATTAGCTTCTTAACACCGTTTTAAAAACATAAAACATTCTGTATCCTACATTCTAGAGTTCATAAACCTCACTGTTTTAAGATTCTTAGATCTTAATGTGAGATACATATATCTCAATATAAAACCTCACCCTTAATTAATCTTTCATTTCACCGAAGTTTGAGTTACAAAGGGATGGTAATCAAACCTACAAGCCGCACGAGACATTAAAATACAGCTAACGCTAACTAACATAAATGATCAAAAAATCCTTAAAACAATGAATAACAAATAGACTAATCGAATCAGACGACCCCAAATCCCTGGTTCTTACAAATTGCAATGCAAAACCAAAAATAAACCATTCAAATTCAAACCAACCAAAACCAAAAATAAACCATTCAGAATCAAACCAACCAGATCAAACATTAAGTAACAGCAAAGATATAAAGGATACAAATAAACAAAAATAAAGATACATCAGATTTCTTTGTACTTTGCTTGAAAAACTCGTAACATGTCAAATGATAACACAAATCTGAAACAAAACATTAACAATCAGATGTAACATAGTATATATCTAAATCGATCGAATCATTAATAGATCAAGTGATATTGCAGATCTACGACGCTAACCTAAATATAATGTGAAGAACAACAAAAAAAATCGAAATCAAAATACCTCACTTGTGTGCTCATCAGATCTTGTCAAACCGATTCTTGTCAAACCGATTCATCAGATTTATGCGAGTTCTGTTATAATTCTAACACCGATTCTTGTCAAACGCACCAACGTTACGGGGATTATTGTAGTGGTCCACAACCCTCTCGTGATAAAACCGGTTCGCCGCCGGTGCAGACCACCGTGTCGGAGGTAATCCTCACCATGTGATTCTCTTAGCAGCGTCTCTCAACATTTTTGGGATTGATTGTTGTTCTGGATGAGAAATTAGGGTTTGAAATTGGATGGTTGGAGGCGGACGGTTAGAGAATGAAGATTGGAAGTGAAGATTGGAAATATTAATTTTTTGATAACATATGTATACGGATCCGAATTAGTGGATTCGGATACAAAACGGGGCTTCATTATATGTGAAAAGAATACCCATTCAGTTTCCCGCTAAAACCACATCTAGGAAGCCCTAATATTGTGCCAAGTGTCCCAAATTTTTTTGTTTATTATATATAATAGATTATAGTGGGTGAACGGTGTCCCCCCAAATATACAGATGAACAGTAATATTTTCTCTCTCCTCCACTCACAACCACTTTTTATACTCTTTACATTTTAAAAACCCCACACGCTACATATGATGGACTGGATGGGAATGCTCTTAGATAGGTATTGATGAAGATGTAGAAAATCCCCAAATTTTCGATGGTTTCAAAGCATTGGTTTGCTACGCTAAGTAGGAATCCAAATTTGGTTCAATATTTTAGTTTGATAAATTAATGTTTTCTATAAAGTATTTATTTTTTAAAATTTAATTATTACCTAAGATGAAACAATATTTGACCTTACAAAATTGTTACACATGACAACCAACTTCTTATTTATTAAAAGATTTATTATTTATAAAATTTAATTATTACCTAAGTTGAAACAATACTTGACCTCACAAAATTATTACACATGACAACCAATTTCTTGTTTATTAGGTATATTTTGATTAGTTATAAAACTACATTATTTTGATAAACGGGTCATAAATATGTTGTCTCTACATATTAACATATTAAACACGATAAGGGTTTAAGTTCACGACCTCCATGGATGTAATTAGAGGCAGTGGCGAAGCTTGACAAAAATTCTATATAAGTAAAAAAAAATTATAAAACCGGGGGGTCGAAAACGTATATATCTAAAAAATTCTACACGAAACGTACATACATAACACTACTGAGCGAAAAGTTCGGGGGGTCGGGCGCCCCTCCCAGCCCCTTGAAAGCTACGTCCTTGATTAGAGGAGTAGCAGCAAGTGCAGATCAAAACAGAAACAAGATTTAACTGCTCAAAACCTAAACTCAAAAGATCTTGAGGGCAAAAGCAAAAGTAGAAACTGAAACAGCAAAGAAACACAAAAGTATTACCCACAAAGAAACTGAAAACATGAATGGGAAAATTAGTAAAACTGAATATGAAACTGAGGTGACAGAAGACATATTAGAAGCTAAAACTCATCTATGATTTCCACTAAATCCTAATCCATCGATCTTTGGTCTTTGTCTTCACTGTTTGCACCGAAATCCTCTTTCCATGCAGTCTTACCATTAAAGTAACCATAATCGAAAAAAATAATTAATTTTTTTTTCTGTAAACTGGTTGCTAAATTTATGCAACGTGCCCTGGATACAAGTACAATCATAATCTAAAATTTTGATTTAAAACAAATTAGAAATTGGATGCAATATCTTGACTCGTTTGACATGTTTCCATGTTTCCTTATTGGCCCTTTTTAAATTTTTGACCCGCTCAATATTAAACCTCCCGATCCAGCCTATTTACAATCAAAATTGCCAACTATATATGACCATCTAAGATTGTTTTCAAGAGATAATATGCCTCTCGACTCAAATACACACACCTGGTGACATTAGAGATGCATGATGGGGGGGGGGGGGGGGGGGGTGTTTCTGGATTTTGTAAAGCATAAGCATTTTAGAAACAGTCAAATTTGTTTAGTCATAATAAAACTATTTAAAAGCAGTAGAAACTCTATAAAAACATGCATCGGCAATACACCAACAAAGTGCAAACTGAACTTCTGTTGGATAATCAAGTCCTATTTCTTTAAGGGAATGATGCTTTCAACATGACACTCATTAGCTCCCAACTGCTATGATTCTGTCCACAATAGAATATAAAGCATATCTTTAATGATGATATCAAACAAAAGTAACTACAACTAAAATGAATTATTTTTGTAAATTCGTTGCTAATTTACGCAATTTTCCCCGAGTATAAGAGCATCCACAATGCTATTGATGTGTGCTAAACAGACTATAAAAATTAACTATATTAGACTCACTAAGCTAGACACTAAAAAGCTTTAAATTCTAGACTCGACCTAAAACCACACAATCGGCAAGTGTACCGATCAATGTAGTACAACCTAGGAAGTCCGGATATCGAACCACAGGACTCTATATATCTCGCAACTAGACTCTAATAGACACTGACAGACACGACTTAACTTGTTTATTTGTTTGGGGGGGGGGGGGTTACGGAAAATCTAGGAAATCTATATTAAACTACTAAATTAAACTAGAATTAAACTAATACGAAATAAGATTGAAGACTTTCTTTATGCGAGAACGAGACAACCTAGACAAGAATCCTGGATTGTTTTTAAGAGATTACCGATTAAGTTAAGTGCACGAGTTATGAAACCGGGATCTTAAAGTACTAAACCTATTAAGAACCATCGAGGCCCCTCGACCCTTCTCAAGGAGAAACCTGTGGAGCTACCTAGGCCGTTAATCCTACCGGTTATTAGACGCCTTCCCAGTTGTCTAATTATTGTGTAAGTACCCTAATGATGACCTACTCTTTTCCAATCATAGATCTAGGGTAGTTTGAAGTAATCAGTTTGACTTGATAGACTAATAAAACCGACAGGTAAACCAAGACATGACCTTTTCCAAGGACTATCTAATGCAATTCGCCGGGTAAGACCTACCATTAGCCCCTCACTTTCCAGGTATTAGGACTAGCAGAACACTAAGACTTAGCAAATTATTACCAATTACTTCTAGGGGTTATCGGCCGATTGTCCCTAAAGAGCTAAGGTTTTCTTATGTGATATAGACACTCACCGAAATCCTAAACCCTAATATGACTCTATGTTGTGATATAGACCGTCACTAAGAATCATATGAAGTAAATAATAACAATAAACCAATTCAAAGTACGCATACACATCAAACCATTAAATCAAACCGCTTACAAAACACAATTAATCCATAACAATCATGCAAATAACATAAACGGTGAAAACTTTATTTTAATCCATTCATCAAGTCTAGGCGGTTAATAAATCTAGCCGAGCATGTCAGTAAATGGAAACAAAACAAAGATGTTCAACAAAGAATTCATCATAACAAGTTTCGTAAGAAAAATCAAGAACAAAGAACTAGAAAACCCGATTAGATCTTCAAGTCTTCTTCCCCGAACTCGTATCGATGATTCCTAGGCTTCAAAATCTCCAAAAAGCTCCAAGAATGCTCAACAAGTCGCCCAAGAAGTCCTCCAATCGAAATTAGGGTTTTTTTTTCCAAGTTTAGGATGTTTATATATATATCTTTTCATAATAAACCCTTTTAATTTTCGTAATAATTGCCAGCCAGAACGTTCTGGCTGGGCGCCACAAAATCAGGGACTGGGTGGCGGGGTGCCACCTTGTTTTTCAGCTCATGTACTACCTTCAGACTCTCGCCAGGTGCCAGAAACTTGCTTAGTGGGTGATGGGGTGCCAGAAAGTGATTTTTCAGCTTTTAAACTCTATTTCAACTCCTCGACCTTTCCAACATGCTTCAAGACTTGACACTTCAATATTTTAACTCGTTTTACTCGGTTTCTCGCATATTTAAGCATCAAGACCTGCGAAACACGATTTTATCAATAGTATGCATATTCTAACAAAAAACAAAACTAAATATAACTAAAACTATACAAACTTTACACGAATAAAAGATGTATTTTGCAATACATCAAACATCCCCACACTTACTCTTTTTTCGTCCTCGAAAAAGAATTATGCAACGGAATCATAGAAAAATATTCACTCGGGTCAAAAGCATAAGTATATTTAATTAAAACCAAGGCTTGCGTTAGCTGCGATTGCGAATATACTTGTCCCCTTAAACCCGAATCCAATCCTAAGCCCTTATCATGTGAATTTAATTTAAGTGTGGTCAATCTACCTAGGGTCTCACGCTAGAATTTACAATCCACCTACTCCCGCCTCAAGCTTATAGGACTAAAGGAACGATCACTGGACCAATTCCCAACCGTCTTATACCAAAACCAGAAGAGTTTACAATCATATTTTTTTTCCATTTTCTTTTTCCTTTTTCTTTCGCTTTTTTTTTAAGTGAGCGTAGACGATGCTTTCCCTAACCAAGAGGCAATCCGGCTGTAAAGTCGCTATCCCCAACCACAGATTACTTAGGTTTCGGTACTTTTTTCTCTTTTTGCACAGTCGATTTCACACACCCTAGCGGTAATCTTGCTGTAGAGTCGCTATCCCCAGCTCAGACTACATAGGAATGCATTACTTTCATTTAGTTTCTAGCCCACTTTTTATTATATTTTTTTATGATCAAAAACTCTAACGATTTTAACTTATAACGATGCCCCTTATACTATTATTGGCGGTTTTAATTTCCCATATTTCCCAGGCGAAAACCCGCTAGCAGACCGACAATTAAGGTATATTAGTTCAAAGGGACTTAAAACCAAACCCGGGCCTATCCACATATCCCTAACTAGACGCAAGCTCGATTTATTATAATCTCATATTATTATTATTTAACCCAAGCAAAAATTCACCTTTTCTATCATTTACGGTTTAAAAATGCAAACTTCTTTTATTTCAAAGGACATTTTCTGATTTTTTCAATTTTTTTGGATTTTTCAATTTTTTAATTTTTTTTTGTATTTTTAATAATTAAGACTCGATTTATTTACATGTATCCCATCCCCACACTAAGAGATTGCATTGTCCCTAATGCAAGAACGAAAATATGACTCGACAACTACCTAAAAATAAAAACTGCAAACGAAATAAATAAAAATATACAACAACAACAAAAAGGGAAACGACTTAGCTGAGTATGTGAGACTGTCAAAGTGCCAGTCGTTTCCACATAAGCCCTCCAATTCGAAACGCGCTCAGCAAACAACTCCTAACCTCGGACACGCGAACGAAAGCGGCTACAAATATCAGCCTAATCACGCAAACACCAAACACTCGCAAAAGATAATATATAAGATACTAAGTGTTAGTGCAAACATCCAACAACCAAGCGTCAACCATCCCCAAAATCCCAACCAACTTGTTTAATGTATTTTAGTACAAACCAATAGACGAGGATTAAAAACAGCATAAAGATAAAAATAAACAAAAGATATAAGCTGTCATCCTCGCTCTACTCCGCATCATCCAACACCTCAACACCCGCCTGTGTCCCACTGGGCCCTTTCCTGAGCGAGTGTCTCAGCCTCGTTTCCTGTTGGCCCGACTTGAAGTTCCTGCACGTGACATTCTGCAAAACAATTCAATAAAGGCAATACGAAGCAAACAGAATATTAGTCACAAACTATTTTTTTTTTCTAACATAAACAAATATATACAAAAAACAACGGCCGTATAGCATTTCGTTCGCGGCCGTAGTTTATAAACAAAGTGACATTAAAGCGACTTTTGCAAATCTCTTTTTAAGCATAACCGAACCTCGCCCGAATGGAGATTGAGTACGGGCGAGTGGTATCAATAATAAAGTACGCAAAACAAAGCATAATGACACTTAGACGACACTAACACGACTCAAAAATGACACGCACGACCTAACGGACACTAAACTAAACAACGACTAGACTAGACCTCGACCTAAGTAGATGCCAAAAATACAAGATTAGAACCTCTACCTCCTCCTGGCACTTTACTCGCCCTCGAGTAATCCTAAGTGCCGAAATTCATCAACACAAAAACATAAGTGCGGAAGCAATGGACACGGGTCGTGTAAGTAGTAAAAATCCAATTTTTATATCAAAAACTACAACCCGTATCCCCACACTTATTGTTAGCAAACCTTAGACCGAAGATATAATGAATATTGCAATCCAGCTCCAACCCGGACAACTAGCAACCTGCACGTACCAGACTATACCCAAACCACAACCTAAATCTACCAAAACATGACTGAACCCTACTAAACTAGAAAGACCAACCCTAAAATTCATCACTAATCTAAATAAAAAACTACAAAATAAGACTCAAAATACAAAATTTACAGGGGACATACCTCGGATTTGTAAGAAACAAGAAGATTGGAGAGACTGTTCGGTTCAACTTTGACTTCCCAGAAAAAGTCCGAATTTACAGTGAGATTTGATGGAATGGTGGAAGAAATCGGCTTCAGAGTGATGATAGATGAAAGGGTTGTGCGATGATTTCCGGTTTTAATGGATGGTGATGTGTGGTTATCGGTGGGACATGGAGGGGTTTCGGTGATATAGGGGAAGTGAGCGGCGGTGAGTGGGTAAGGAAGAAGGGTGGCCGGCGAAGAATGGTGAGGGGTAGGTTGTTGGCGGCGGATGGAGAGGAGGTGGAAAGGTGTGCGGCAGCGATGTAAGTGATAAAGGGTGAAGGTGGGGGATGAGGGAAAGGTTACGGTGGTAATCAGTGGAGATGGGGAAGTGATGGGGGTTATCGGCGGTTGGTGGTGGGTGGCGGAGGGTAATCTGGTGATGAATGGGATGGAGAAGGAGGAAGTTAACGGTGATGAGTGGTAGGGAGGATAGGATTTAATGCGGTGTAGAGGAGAAGATAGGGCTCAGAACTGAGTTTTGAGGGTTTAAATGTTCAAGGCTGCAGATATACTCTTTGGCGGCCCGCTAAATGATGGAGAGATGGGTGGCGGCCCGCCACCACGATAAAGGGTTCCGAAAAAATCAAATCTAGGTGTTTTATGTTCGTGGGCTGCAGATGCGGCTTCTGGCGGCCGCTAGAAATATCTGATGTGGGTGGCGGCCCGCCACCACGTTATAAATTTCCGAAAAATTTTGATTTTTTTTAAACCCATCAAAAATCAACCAAAATTTATAGTTTTCACAAAAAAACTTTTGTAAACTTTTGTTGTCATTGCCTTAGAAAGTTTATAGTTTTTCCCAAACCATCCAAAAACCGACCGAAATTTTTTTTAACACTTAATACTTACTTGGAACCTCGTTTCTCTCGTCAACTCCTGCAAATCCTCGGTGATGCACTCCTGCAAATGACTCAAGACACAAACTAGGACCCGAAAAAACTAACAAAAACGACCGTTAGCTACTAAAAATTACGAAAAAATAAACGAAGATACAAACGGTACAAAATATACACTTAGGTTTTCAACTTTTCACATACTTATGGAGGATAAAAAAGATGCAGCTCACCTCCAAACACACACTCACGGGCTGTAGCACCATTATACCTATCATCGCTGAACTCAACCCAAACACTCTTATCTCTTTCACAACCTCTCAACTCCTCACTTGGCGGTTTGAATCTATACTCTTCATATCGAACTCCGTCCCCACACTGATCCTTGCTCAGTTTCTTTATCTTAGATTCTAAACGCACCATTCTCGCTTCTAATTCCTCCACTCTCCTATCAGGTGGGTCCTCACACTTGAATCCTATCACCTTCTCTAGACTCGGATCACTCACCACCTTCTCTTCATCTCTCTCATCCTTCTCACACTCACCCACTAACGATACTGCCTGCACCCTATCACTTGACCCTCTCGAATTCATAACCTTAAAAACTACCGATTCTTCGCCCGCTCTAAGTGTGATGGTGCCTAAAAAGACATCTATGAGAGCTTTAGCGGTGTTCAAGAACGGGCGTCCTAAAATTAACGGTACGTTTTCATCGGCTTCCATATCGAGAATGACAAAATCGGCCGGAAAAACGAACTTGTCAACCTTAACAAGCAAATTCTCAACTATGCCCCTAGGGTGTTTCACGGATCTATCAGCTAAGGATAATGTCATTCGGGTGGGTGAAAGCTCGCCTAAGTCTAGCTTCTCGTAGAGAGAATAGGGCATCAAATTGATGCTAGCACCTAGGTCGGCTAAAGCTCTAGTATTAGTGTTACTACCAAATAGACAAGGAATTGTGAAAACACCGGGATCGGTAAGCTTTTCAGGAAGCTGATTTGAGACAACGGCCGAACATCCTCCATGCAATGGGACATTCGACAACTCCCCTAACTTCTCCTTATTCCTAAGAAGGTCCTTTAAAAATTTCGCGTATTTAGGCTTGGACTAGAGTGCCTCGATAAAAGGAAGATTAATCTTCAATTGCTTGAAGATGTCTAAGAACTGCCCATATTCCCTTGAGTATTTTTGATTCTTCAGACGGGAAGGGAACGGGACATACGCATGGTTCACTAAAGGCGAAGGCCTAACATCCACAGGAGGTTTCTCTACTTTCTTCTCACCTTGAGACTCACCGGGCTGTGCGGTACTTGCTGGGCGCAGCCTCGATTGCACTTTGCCGGGAGCCTCCATCTCTATCTCTTCGTCTACAATATCTCCATCCTCATCGACTACTCTCTCCTCTACGCTCGAGTTCCCTACAGTTTTGCCACTACGGGTGGTAATGGCCTTTACATGAGCATTCGGGTTCGGTTGGGTGTTACCCGCAAACTGACCGGGTAATCTCTCCTCCAACTTCCTAGACATATCACCTACAACCCTTTGAAGGTCTTGGAAAGCAGCTTGGTTATTCTTAAGCATAAGGTCATGTTCGCTAAGTTTCTTTTGGGTGGTTTGATCCCTAACAACTAATTGACTCATCATGGACTCCATCCTTTCTAGACTACCCCCAAGATCATAGCTTGACCCTTGACCTGTTTGAACCTGACTACTTGACCCCCCATCCTTGACCTGCCCATTTGAACCCCCACCAAAGAGTGAACCTAGACCCCTATTTGGATTTTGAGCTATCTGAAAACCAGGGGGTCCATTTGATCGAAAATTATTATTATTATCAAAATCATTATTTTTATTACGCCAACCCGAACCAAAATTATTATTATTACCAAAACCGCTAGGTTGAGCTCTACCGAAACCTCCCCCTACGAAATCAACTTGCTCCTCACCAACTAGCAACGGACACGCACTCGTGTCGTGACCCCCTCGGCAAAACTCACACTTATCAACCTTAGCTCTAATCTCCTTAAGCTCACGAGTCATGTTTTCCAATACAGCAGCCAAACTAGGGTCCATGGCGACATGGTTCACCCCACGGGCGGGTGCACTAGTAGTGGTATTTGAATTACCACTTTGATACCGCTGATCGGCTCGCGATTGAGATTGAGACTGAGCAAATGCCTCGAAACGCTCTAAACATTCAGCAACAGTAAGAATACCCATCATATACCCTCCCGCATTAGTATCGAACCTATCACGAGTCTCTTGGGTGAGACCGTTATAAAATTTCTCACATAAAGCCCAGTCGGAAAGACCATGCTGGGAGCAACGAGCACACAGGTTTTGGAAACGCTCCCACGCAAGGTAGTAAGGCTCGTCGGGTTCCATGCGAAAGGAGTGGAATTGGTCTCTAAGACGTGAGGCTTTAGCGGGCGGGAAATATTTGTTTAAAAAGGCTTGACGAAGCCCCGCCCAAGTGGTAAAGGTACCGGTTGGTTGAGAGTCCAACCAAGTAGCCGCACGGCCGGCTAGTGAAAACGGGAAAAGCTGTAAGTAGGTGGCATCATTGGGTGCACCGTGAAGGCTAAAGGTGGCTAAGATACGGGAGAACCGGTTTATGTGGGCCGGTGTGTCCTCGTCCTCTCGGCCATGGAATTGGATGCTATTAGTAATGGCCTGCATGGCATAAGATGGAATCTGCCATGAGTTCTCGCTAACTATGGGTGGAACGGTGATGGGTGAAGCGAGGCCGGTGAAATTCTGGGTGGCTTGTTGGTGAACGGTTTGCCTAGGGTTGGCCATTGGTTCTACGTTTTCTAGGATGGTAAAAGCGCTAAAAGTGGGGCTATCGGGTGGGGAAACCTTAGGTGATGTTTTGGGTGACTGAGGTGGGGTGGGAAATGGAGTGGAATCGAAATTGGGTAGCTGAGACGTGAATGAAATACTAACCTGTGGGCCTTGGCCCAAACGAGACGATGATGATGACTCGGTGACTGGTGGCTTCGGTGGCGGTCCGTGCGAACGCAGATGTGGCATCCACTATCAGCAAAAATCTGAATGTAAGAAAAGCAACACTAGTCACTATGACTCAAACGAAAATAAAAACACAAATAAAAGACTCAAACAAACTAAACACGTAGCACGTATATGTTAATAAAGTCTATCAAAGCTAATGAACGCGATTGCCAAGAGTCCCCGGCAACGGCGCCAAAAACTTGATGTGTGCTAAACAGACTATAAAAATTAACTATATTAGACTCACTAAGCTAGACACTAAAAAGCTTTAAATTCTAGACTCGACCTAAAACCACACAATCGGCAAGTGTACCGATCAATGTAGTACAACCTAGGAAGTCCGGATATCGAACCACAGGACTCTATATATCACGCAACTAGACTCTAATAGACACTGACAGACACGACTTAACTTGTTTATTTGTTTGGGGGGGGGGTTACGGAAAATCTAGGAAATCTATATTAAACTACTAAATTAAACTAGAATTAAACTAATACGAAATAAGATTGAAGACTTTCTTTATGCGAGAACGAGACCACCTAGACAAGAATCCTGGATTGTTTTTAAGAGATTACCGATTAAGTTAAATGCACGAGTTATGGAACCAGGATCTTAAAGTACTAAACCTATTAAGAACCATCGAGGCCCCTCGACCCTTCTCAAGGAGAAACCTGTGGAGCTACCTAGGCCGTTAATCCTACCGGTTATTAGACGCCTTCCCAGTTGTCTAATTATTGTGTAAGTACCCTAATGATGACCTACTCTTTTCCAATCATAGATCTAGGGTAGTTTGAAGTAATCAGTTTGACTTGATAGACTAATAAAACCGACAGGTAAACCAAGACATGACCTTTTCCAAGGACTATCTAAAGCAATTCGCCGGGTAAGACCTACCAATAGCCCCTCACTTTCCAGGTATTAGGACTAGCAGAACACTAAGACTTAGCAAATTATTACCAATTACTTCTAGGGGTTATCGGCGATTGTCCCTAACGAGCTAAGGTTTTCTTATGTGATATAGACACTCACCGAAATCCTAAACCCTAATATGACTCTATGTTGTGATATAGACCGTCACTAAGAATCATATGAAGTAAATAATAACAATAAATCAATTCAAAGTACGCATACACATCAAACCATTAAATCAAACCGCTTACAAAACACAATTATTCCATAACAATCATGCAAATAACATAAACAGTGAAAACTTTATTTTAATCCATTCATCAAGTCTAGGCGGTTAATAAATCTAGCCGAGCATGTCAGTAAATGGAAACAAAACAAAGATGTTCAACAAAGAATTCATCAAAACAAGTTTCGTAAGAAAAATCAAGAACAAAGAACTAGAAAACCCGATTAGATCTTCAAGTCTTCTTCCCCGAACTCGTATCGATGATTCCTAGGCTTCAAAATCTCCAAAAAGCTCCAAGAATGCTCAACAAGTCGCCCAAGAAGTCCTCCAATCGAAATTAGGGTTTTTTTTCCAAGTTTAGGATGTTTATATATATCTTTTCATAACAAACCCTTTTAATTTTCGTAATAATTGCCAGCCAGAACGTTCTGGCTGGGCGCCACAAAATCAGGGACTGGGTGGCGGGGTGCCACCTTGTTTTTCAGCTCATGTACTACCTTCAGACTCTCGCCAGGTGCCAGAAACTTGCTTAGTGGGTGATGGGGTGCTAGAAAGTGATTTTTCAGCTTTTAAACTCTATTTCAACTCCTCGACCTTTCCAACATGTTTCAAGACTTGACACTTCAATATTTTAACTCGTTTTACTCGGTTTCTCGCATATTTAAGCATCAAGACCTGCGAAACACGATTTTATCAATAGTATGCATATTCTAACAAAAAACAAAACTAAATATAACTAAAACTATACAAACTTTACACGAATAAAAGATGTATTTTGCAATACATCAGCTATAAACCCATAAACCGACACCTCAGATTCCAAACATCTTTCAAAAATACTTAATTTTTACTACAACGCTACACCCTTTTTCAGAATCTACACCCGTTTGTAGCATATTGTAATTCCGGACGAGAGCCATAATAGGGGAGGTTTGGAAATCCAGACGCTTCCACATCAGCAGCGTTGTGGATGCTCTAAATATAGAAATAATAATAATAAAATAAAGGGTTGAATGAAATCTGAAATTGGATGTAACAATTATACATTTTAGATGGCTTTTGATCTTTTTGACATGTTTCCTTATTATCCTCTTATGTTTATCTGCTCACTATCATACCCCTCAATAATATACTCCTAAATCGACCCAATAACAATCAAAATGCAAGATTCAGAATACTATAAGAAGATAAATTAACAAAATGTGAACCTGAATTGCAGAAATGAAAGCATGCTAGTTCTGTAAGGGAATGAGGCTTTCAACATAACACTTGATTTGCTCCACGTGCACCGATTTTGGGGATAGAAATCGATGACCAAGAGTGAGTTCAATGGATTTAAAACATCTAGTCTTCATGTTATAGATGGGTACGCTGATCAAATTCTCAGACAACACAGTTGGGGAAAAGATAATCTCGTCCATACTAATAGAATCAAACGGGTAAGGGCCACCTCCCCCATATTGGATCTGAGACTGGGGGGGTAACGTAACGGTTTCTCCTCTGACCCAAACTCGTTTCTCATAGTCTTGCAACATCCAAATGTGCACTTTGTTCCATTCCTCCACATTAAAGGGATTGCAACAAGCTACGCCTAATAAGCCATTGATTTTTACTAACTTTGCATAAGGATATATGGATGTTAAAATAGTGTCGGGCGCTGCCTCTGGATGCTTGTTAACAATGTAAAACGTCTCTATTGTTAAATTGAATGCCAAAATTTGAAGTGGATTTTGAAGCATCATATGTATGGTGCTATTGACACAAACACTATCTCCGGTGCGAACGAAACAACGCTGGGCACTGATACCAAGAGGAAGATCGACCTCGATCTTTCTCCATGAGTAATTTGAGAAGGAGAAAATCATAATCTCAATTGTAGTAGGTTTAAACAATTCAACATCAACGTACAAAACCTTGTGTTCATTACTTAGTTCATCGAACCCAAACAAGTAATAATCACACTTGTTTTCATCAGTGTAATTCCGTAAGGGAACAGGAGGATCAGGGAGTTTGAAAAACTTATGTGTGGTAGGGTTAAAAACAAAAGCATACAGTTTACCACAAAGACTATCCCGGGAAGTAAAACATACTAACCCGTTCAAATGTTCGACAAATTTATGGGCTGCGTCGAAGACAGTGTTGTCGAGTTTCACGAGATTAGCGACTGATCCACCATCATTAGCACCGGAGAAGAAGTATCGTATGCCATTGGATGAATCGCGAGCAGTAAAAAATAAAGCGGTGGTACGGGGGGCAACGGTGGAGTGGAGTTTGTGGAATGATGGAGCGGAGATGAGCGATAGCCATGGTTTAGAGACAGATTTGAATCGGAGGATGGATTTCACGGGGATTCTGGAAAGGATATCTTCGATTATTTCCTCAGGGAATGAATTTTGGCTTTCTACGCCGATCGATCATCCGATTGTTCGTCTTCTAGGGTTTCCATCTTCAATCGGTTAAAAAAGGGGAATCGATGCAGGGGAATCAAAGGTTTTTCAAAAGCCCCGTACGACTTCCACATCTCTGATCTCTGTTGTATCTTATTTCCACACCATTTTATACTCTGGGTGTTTGGCCTAGCTTTTTTTTTTTTTGGCTTATGATTATATTTTAAAATAAACTATATTTACCACCCGCCGCAATGCGGGGGGGGGGGGATTCAATAGTTATATATCATGTTAGAGAAAAAGCAAATGTTTCTCACATGACCACGGGCCTGTGTGTAAAACTGAGAAAAAAATAACTAAGTCGATCTCTGACTCGCACATTGCGACAAACCTATCAAATGGGGAAAAATAGATGCGCTGCGATAGACATGTTAAACAGGAAAAAAATGAAAAAGCGTTGAACCCCACACGCACGTTGCGGCGTGTTAAGTCGGAAATTTAGAACGACACGTTAAACATAGAACTTATGAAAGATGAAAAGTATATAAGAGACTAAAGTTGAAAGTATAAAAAATGTTGAGATTAAATTGCAAAAGATGAAAAGTTTTGGATTGAAAGTAAAAAAAAAAATTAAAGGGGTTAAATTGTAAAAGATAAAAACTTTTGAATTAGAAGTGAAAAATCAAATTAATCAAAGGGGTTAAAATACCAAAGATTGAAACTTTAGACTTAAATTGCCAAAGATTGAAACTTTAGAGTTAAAAAAAGAAATCAATTAAACAAAAGAGATAAATTGATTTAGTTAAATTGATGTTTAATATTATTATTATTATTTAATAAAAGAGAAAATAAGAAAATAAGGGTGAGAAATTATCAGAGAATGACACGTGTCCAAAAAGGATTTTTGTTTATTAGTATAGAAAGATTATAGCTTAGCTTAGTATAATTTGATAAACTTTTTTTAAGTGTTTGAATTAGTTTATGGCTTATTTTTTATTATTTGCCCTTAGACAAATAAACTTCTTCAAATAAACTAAAAAATCATCTTCAAGTAAGTAAGCTTATTCAAATTAGCTTATATAAGGTAACTAGGTTATAACCCCGTGTATTACACGAGTCGAATAAATTAATTTTATATACTAAATAATAAAACAATATATCTTTAAAAACCTCTTTTATTGCATGGGTTGAATAAATATAATTTTATGTATTAAATAATAAAAAGTCATATCTATCAGAACCATATTGTACGGGTTGAATAAATATAATTTTATATACCAAATAAAAAAGTTATATCTTTAAAACCGCTTGTTTTACACGAGTTGAATAAATGTAATAGTGTTTAGCAAATAATAAAATAATACATCTTTAAGAAACCTCATTTATAACACGGGTTGAATAAATGTAATTTTATATACCAAATAATAAAAAAGTTACATCTTTAAAAATAATGTGTATTACACGGGTTGAATAAATGTAATTTCTTTTACTAAATAATAAAACATATATATCCTTCAAAAAAACCCGTGTATTGTACGAATTAAATAAATCTAATTTTATATATCAAATAATAAAAAGTTATATCTTAAAAAACCTCATCTATTACACGGGTCGAATAAATGTAATTTTGTATAGTAGATAATAAAAAAGGTATATCTATAAAAAACCACGTGTATTACACGGGTTTAATAAATCTAATTTTATATACCAATAATAAAAAAGTCCTATCTTTCAATATACTAATGGATAATACTCGATACACGATGCATATGGTGATTGTGAAGATGATTCTTGAAAAGAAGATATGTTATTCAAGAAGCAAATCAACATCTATTTGAGTGATAAAATGTTGGTACCAATTCCGAAAATTGATTTATAAATTATGTAATAAAATTGATATAATAATTTTTTTAGTAATGAAAATACAAATATTTCATGTATTAATACAAAGTTTGGTTTTCGTGATAAATAATTTGTATTATTTAAAAATATCTTAAATTAACAATTTAAATTTTAGAATAATATTTTATTAGAAAAACAAGAAATAAATTCCCCACGTTAGAAAAACAAGAAATAAATAATCTATTTCTTGTTTTTCGTTCAATCGATCATTTAATCATATCCGTGCTCCAACAGGTCCTATTTGACGCTTCCAACGAACCGGTCATTTCATTATGGATTGGAATGGTTGGGTCCCTATAAAGGTAAACATTTTCATGTGGAAGGCGGAGATGAAACACATTCCGACGTTAATGGCGTTGCAAAATAGAAACATGCAAATGGAGTCGCTGATGTGCGGGTTGTGTGACGACCATGAGGAGTCCAACGAACACCATAATTTTTGCGGATTCCCATCAGCCGTGTGGAACCACATTAGTAATTGGTGTGTCGTTCCTCATATTTTCGCTTTTTTGGTTCGGGACCTTTCTTTACACCACAACGCGAGGCTGGGAGGCAGAAAAGAAAAGTATTTCAAGGTATTATCATGACGACTTGTTGGGTGATTTGGAAGATTAGAAACGAAAAGCTTTTCGCAAGAAAATTGGCTACGGTTTCCAAAGCGCTGGAAGATGTCAGAGCTCTCTGATACCCATGGATGAAGAATAGATCTCCGTTTAGTTAATGAATTGGAATAACCGGTGTAATTTTTATTTTTGATGTTCTTGTTTTTGTTCTTGCTTCTTGCTAGTCGCTCCTAATGAAAGTAGGAAGACGATGAAATACCTAATGTCTTTGCCACAACGTCGGTCATCTTGATTCAGCCCGTTTTGACAAAAAGAGTGGGTCGTACCATTACCAATTAGAGGTGCACAAAAAAACCGTATCTGGAACTGGACCCGGTAAAAAAACCCAGAACCGGTTTCTTTAATACACGGGTATTCTATACCCGAAACCGGAATCGACCCTACCCGTAGGGTATAGATAGGGTATGCATTTTGATCTCAATACCTGGGACCGGAACGGATCATACCCGATTAATACCCGAAACCGGACAAGAACCGAAACCAGTACCGATTATACCCGGCTATACCGGATACATGATTCTAATATCTTTCTTTTAAATTTATGTTATTGCATTTGTTTTAATTTTCTTACATTATACAATGCATATTTAATAATAATAAACAAAAATATGAGAAAATAGGGTATAAAATACCGAAAATAGGGTATTTTAATACCCGGTTTCTTAAGAACCAGAACCGAACCCTACTCGAAACCGGACACATAGGTTATGATCTTTTGGTCAAATAACCGGAATCGAAACCGAAACGGTTATAGCAATAACCGGTTCCAACCCCTTAAGAAACCGAAACCAGTTCCAACCGGTTATTAAAAATACCCGGTTTGCACACCTCTACTACCAATGGTTTCAAGGAAGCCATGGTGGGTGGGTCAGTTTGATGGTTTGAACCGATCATTTTATTTTATTTTTTCAAAACATTCTTGTATTTAAAAAAAGTCAGATGATAAATATGTTTCATGTATGAATGTATGATGTATATTAACCTCTACTAAAAAAAATTGTTACATGCAAATTACTCTAGTTTTTTGTAGGTACAACCTACGGTAGAAACTATTTGCATATGATCCTAACATAGTTGTGTATAACAAAAGTTAAATGTCCGGTTCAGTTTACAGGGTTGGTTCCAAGTTCCAAAGCGGACTGAACCATTAAACCACCAGCAAACCGCCAAAATGAACCGTAAACCAAATCTTTTGGTCTCAAATCTGCCAAACACCCTAACAGACTAAAATCTTACAACAAAGACGACGAGCACCATGATTACAGACAACCATAAGATGGTGTTGGAGCTATTATAGATTCGCAGCAGAAAACAGAGGTAAGTCCAGAACTAAACTGAACCAAACCAAACCGACTTTTTCTTAAATATTTTTATTTCTCAAACTTATAGACGATTACATCCGGTTCAACTCCTTTGAAACTGAAGCGGTTTACATTGGCCCGTGTTCTTAGTTCCATTGTTTTATAAGTTTTGGCTCCGGTTCAGTTCAATCCGGTTTAGTCTCCATGAAATTTGACTCGAGCCATAAAAAACAAACCAGTTGCAATAGGCACATCCATTACTAGATCATTAGGTTATTAAGTTGCACACCGCTAAATACATATATAACATCAGTTATTACTAATACTACCATATATATAAACATGAAATATACCTATGATGCAGCATCTCAACAGAGCCGACCTGATAACACGTTACTGCTTATTACCACAACGGTGCAGAATTCTCCAAAGAAACGAGAGTGTTCATATGCGGCAACGCCATTTTAAAACTGAGATTCCCGTCAACCGACACCTCCTCCATTTCCTCTTCCTCCACATCATATTCATAAACCACGTCTCTCGACAGCTTGAACATCACATATCTACCGTTTCTTGCCATGAAAATCGGAACCAGACCCGTTATGTCATAATCCATATTGATGGTGTACCTTTTGACCCATTTGCCTACACATTCATCAGTCTTCAATGTCCAAACCTGAATTCGGTAAACCGTCATTTGAGCAATAAAGTTCAGCAACCCGCAGTTTTCCATTAGTCTATCGTTTGGTCCAGTACTATTAACCGGGAGCGCGTTTCTGACAAACTTTTCTTCGTCTATGTTCATTGAGACAAAGTAATTAACATCATTGTCTCCTGGAAGCCAATACAAGACCCCCGAGACCGCAACTGGTTTGTGACGGAAGTCTCTGAAGAGACCGAACGATGGTACGGTGCAACCCTTCCATGACATTGTCTTTAAGCTCAATATCTCGCTGTCGATGTGACCCATGTCATCAAGAAGCAGATGCACGAGTTTATATTCTTGTGCATGGTTGCTAAACACAAACCCGTACGACTCATCATGTGGTGGAACCATGGTTCCTGGTTTGACCGGAACAAGCTTTCGGGTTGTTGGGTTCAATACTAATAAAGTTCCTGACTTGTTTGTTGCCAAAAGTAGACCGTCACACGTTGCGAGAATATCACCGAACCCGCATATGTTTAAATCACCAACCTTGCTCTTTCTCCTTTTAAACTCCATTGAATAGATTTGACGGTCGCGTGTTTTAGAAGATGATGGCTCAAAGAGTGTAAACGATCCGTTGTTTCCATCGATAGAGAACATATTGGGTCGGGATTCGGAGGAATGTTTTAGAAAGGTAAGAACCGGTTCACACAGACTCATATGAGCTTCGACAAAATTTGGACTGTTAATCAATTTATGCCATGTTTTGCATACGGTACTTAGCTTCACGAGGTCTTTTGCAGGAAGCATGAGAAGAATCTTGAAAATCATGTCATTAGAAAGAACCGGGACCTCATTTGAGGTTGCACATTGCTTCTTTGGTATGCAACTCATCGGCTCGTTTGCAGTTGCACGCTAAACCCGCAATCTATAATTCTAGATATAATTAAACCAAAAAAAAACTGTGTTAATGAACTACATGTTATCGACCCGTTTATTAAACGTCTTCACTCTTTTTTTCCAAATTCCAAACCATTCAAATACTAGCCAATCATTCGATCTACCGATCCTAGACATTTAGCCAAAGGGTGTGTCCCTAACGAATTGATGGCATACAGAGACATAACACACACGCACTAACTATTCAAGATTCTACAACTGTAGGTTCAATCTTATAACGAATTCAACACCTTAGCCCATTCAGCCAATAGGTGTGGGCCCTATATTCCCCCACTTCAAGATTCCTCGTTTCCTACTGCTTAACAAAACTATTAATCACTGATTATCTAGAGTTCAAAACGGGATCGTGTTAAACAGGTCTGTGTCGTGTAACACGGCTATTTTATGCACGTCAGTGTTCATGTTTAAAAGGAAATGAATGACACGGTTGACTAATAGTGTTTGTGTTTAGCACAGCACCTATGTTACTCGTGTCGTGTCTAACCTTTCCTACCGCTTTATAAAACTATCAATCACTGAATATCTAGGCTTCCAAAACACGATAATCACTAATCATGTTAAAAACAGGCCGTGTCGTCGTGTAACACGTCGTGTGCAAGGAAATGACAGGCTTAACTAATTGTGTTCGAGTTTAGCATCTATGTTAATCATGTCATGTCTTTTGGCAGCCCTAAATTAATCACATAAACAGTTTCAAATAAATCAAGCAAGTTTTTAACCTATTTAGCAGTACACAACACATCAAACACACACACACGCAGTAGATTCGATTCATGAACAATTAGACACAAAATTCACACGCAGAAAAGTAGACCGATCTGTGATCAGGATGAAACAGAAACAAATTGACGATTAATTGAAGACATTAATGTAATCGATCGAAGAAGATAATGGATTATACGTATACCTGGTTGATTAGGAGCGAGTGAAGAGAGTAAAGTGAGGGGTAATCAATCATGTTGACAGAATATTCCAAACAACAACGACGATGACTGTCAATGGGGAGATTTCATCTACCAACCACTATGCTTTATAGGGCTAAGGTTTTCCCCTTCTTTTTTTTTTTAATCACATGAATTATGATTTTGTTTACTTGCAGTAGGAATTTTAGCAACACCACCCTATCACCTTTTTTATGTTGTCTACAAATATAAAAGATTTTTTTTATTTGGTTGGTTAAATGCACATTTATTTTTACTTTTCATACCTTCTATCTAAAATTATTATTTTAAAAACTTGTCATGTTTCACCTCTGTACAAATCATTATATTTAAAATGTTTTTTTTCAAAAGGTTAAAAAAAGTTTGTTTGTATGAAAAAAATAATAAGGTTTTTTTTATTAATCTTTCTTTTTTCATGACAATTACTTTTAAATATTAAAATTATACCATTTTCTCTAAATAAAACGAATCTTGGTTTTAAAGACACTTTCTGGCTATTATTTTATTATATTTTTATTCATAAACAGGCTTTACGAATTGAAATTTAACATTTTCTTATGAAAAAAAAGATAAACTTATTTTTTGAAAAAAAAAACCCGTTGATTTTATGTATTTAACCCCAAAACCTCACTTTTATTCTTTTATTTCATAGTTTAGTTGTCTTACCTCTTTTATTTTAATATTATTATTATTATATTTAAAATGTTTTTATAAAATGATTAATAATTCTTTATATTAAAAATACAAAAAGTTTTTCATTTCTTCAAAGAAAACATTTACAACACTAACTTATATCTATTTATTAAAATATGTGTGTCAATGAATAAATAAATAAATAAGTAGGTACTATAATAATTTTATTAAACTAAGAGTTCAATTAGTGTCTTAGAATTGAAACTAAAATGGATACATCAAGCAAAACAAACTAAATTAAATTGACTTACTTCAATTTAAAAATTTGTCTTTTAATAAGAGACCACTTTTCTTTTTAAGTTAAAAGCATTTCGTAATACAAATACTAGTAATAACAAAAATAAGATAATAAAAAGACTGAACAAGATATCATAAAAACAAAAAAAATGTTAAATAGTATCAATGTGAAAGTTTAGAAAGGAAGTACGTTTAGTAAAAAGGGTGCATTTAGCAACACCACCATATCACCTTTTTTTTACTAGTTACACCCTTCAAATTACAAAAAAAAAATCACATCAATTATCAATTTATGTTTTGTTTTTAGTCTATTTTGTCTTTTACATGTCTTTTTAATCTATTATATTTAAACTAGGATTTTGCCCGACGCGCGTTGCGACGACGCGCGACGGATGGAAAATTATAGTAAGACAAAACACGATTCGTAAAACGCAGTGCATAAAAGACAATTACGAAAAAAGTGTAAATCACAAAGATAGACACAAAGTGTACAAAACAATGCCAAAAACATTTCGAAAAACACAATGCATTGGCATTTGCAAAAGTAGGAGTTGTAGCATAGGGGTTACAATTTCAATTTTTTAAAGTTTGGCGGGTGTAAAAATAGAGTAATAGTGCAGGGGGGTAAAAAAGCAAAGTCTAAAAAAGACAACGTGTAAAAGTATAGGGGTGGTGGCGGAAATGTGTAAAAGATGAGGGGGTGTTGGTGGAAATGTAAAAGAAGAGGGTTGGTGGCGTAACTGTGTAAGAGCTAAGGGGATGATGGTGGAAAACCAAAGTAGAGGGTTGGTGCTGGCAAAGTTTGAAAGATGAGGTTGTGGTTTGGAAATCCAAAGTAGAAGGTTTAGGGACTAAATTTGTCATTTTATGAAACTTTGAAGATACCAAAGTCAAGGGTGTCACACCCCCAAAATACCACTTGCGGAAAACACCGCGGGGCGTGTGACGTACCAGGATCCAAGCCACCAATCACGCTGAACTCGTAATTATAATTAAATAAAACTTTCATTCATAAACATAAAGTGTTACGAACATTACATATCATTCGTTGTATACAGCGGAAGCAAAACTCATTTGTTAAGTATTTCGTAAACCATGTGTACATAAACCATTAAGCTTGTATTGAGATCCCATGTATCTCGACCCATGACCACTCAAGCATCCCAGACAGCAAGTCTTAACGATATAAACCTACAAACCTGCAAGCATGCAGACAAGTGTGTCAGACGACGCTGGTGAGTTCAAAGTTTTGTTACCGAGTTTAGTTTACCAGATACATGTGTAAAGCAATTTAACAATATGATTTGATTTGATGTTGTTATTACTCGATTACCGTATGTGGCGACTAGATGTGAATGCCCAACCCCAATGCCTCCATTTAGGCATTGGTCATGAGGTCAAGGTATCAAACAACCTTGAATAGATGTAAGGGGTCTTATATGTACACGATGAGAATGCCCAACCCCAATGCCTCTAACTAGGCATTGGTCATGAAGTCCAGGTAATTAGTTCACGCCCGTCCTTTCGGCCGGTGTGAGGGTGCCAAACCTAATAGCGCTATCAACTAAATACCTCGTTGCCTTTTCAGCAACACGGTAGATGTATGGGGTCTTACATGATTTATACTGTGTTCAATAACCAACATCCCAAATAAACAGTTTACCCAGTATTCCCTTCAGAAACGTTTACCAGATGTCCCAAACCACCAGGACGCATGCTTAGAAAAGTGCAGTGAACTCACCTTTGGTTTGCTCGGTAAGATTTAGTTAATTGCTTAATAGTTGATCACAAACGTCCTAACATAATTACCGACAACAATTAATCTCAGTTGCACATAATCTACACGTTACGCATAAAGTTAACTCACGTATTCCATGTTCACATAATACACCGTAATTGTTCGTACAATATACTCATGCAATTCATATCATAGCAGTTAATCCAGTATCATCGCATAATCACTTAGTACGTATGACCCACTATATTCCAAGTCCAATCCAACATATGTTTTAACCAAGCAGTCAAATATTACTTAGAATAAAGGTGACCCAATAGTAACAATTAACATATACCCGATTTGCTTGTAACCCACCTATTATGTCTTACCAACCATCCCAATCGGCCCAATACATTAAATCCAAACCCCAAACCCATTCAATATGCAACTGCACCTTTACCCGAGCCCAGTGCAACCCGAATCGTGTACCACAACCCTGATGTTCACGGTTCCCACTCTCCATCTCATCATTATCATTCTTAATTATTATACACTAAAATTTATACTATGCATATTATTCAAGAAGTTGAGCCGCCACTTTCATCATTCAACGCATCACCTCATCATGTGCACATGTATGTTACTGACAATTTAATAAAAGCATCTTTATTATTTGATTGGATTCACATGGCCGCCATTTTCAATTCATGGTTAAAGAACTATAATAAATTTAGATGATTACAAGCTACTGACATGTATAATAAACACAAGCTACCTTCAACTATAATGCACCAATCAAAAGCTACTGACATGTATAATAAACACAAGCTACCTTCAACTATAATGCACCAATCAAAAGCTACTGACATGTATAAATTTCCTAGAACTCACATGATTACCAAACTTCCTTTTATTAATTAACACAATCAACAATTTACTTCTTTTATTTCTAGTCATTTAACAGTTTCACAATCAATGTGCATATTCCATGGATACTTTATCATACAACCCTAAATCATGTGTCATACATCATAAGACCACTCTACTCATCATCTAATGATTAATATAATCATCATCGATAGCTCCTCATAATACAAACAATAGTAATTGACAAAATTGATGCCACAAATATTCTTTAACCAAATCTTTATTGCAATTGGACCACCATATCCACTAACCCTTATGATTATCATGCCACAAATATTCTTTAATCATGAAGCACATATACACACATGCAATCTATGGTACAATTCAAAAAGCATTAGATACTAACCGATTAGTAGGTGTTGCTAGGCACTAGAGGCAAACTTCAAGGGACAAGAAATCAGAATTTCACATGGTACTGCCATCGATAAAAAGGAATGGGAGAGGGTGTTTAGGGTTTGTCTCTTATGTTACCCAACCTAAGAATGAACCGCATGCAACATATATTTTGACTCGGTTAGGGTTTTTAATTCATGAGGGTTTGCTTTGGGCTTCATGGGTTTGGGCCGAAGATAAACAACAAAGTAAAGTGTGGCCCGATGCTAATGTGCGATGTAGGTTATGTGCGGTTAAACTCAACTAATCCGCAACCCTTAATAACAACTAAACCAGATATTACATGCTTACTTGAAATATTACATATTTACCAAAAGCACAAAGCAAGTATACGTAACCATGCAAGTCAAACAATCACAAAACTTAGGTAACGTAAGCCGTTGAAGTGAGCCGTAGAAGTTCGGGTTGTCACATCATCCCTAACTTGAAAGAAATTTCGTCCCGAAATTTGATAAGCAATCCTAAAGTGACACGGTAAGCAAAAATGACACAAAGCGGCAAAGTGTTAGATTAGGCTGACTGTGGATTATTCCTCGGGTACCACATCATCCCCAACTTGAAAGGGAATTTCGTCCCGAAATTCGCCAATGATATCAGAAGTTGATGCAACCGTTTGAACTGTTGAGGGTAGTAGGTATCACAATTGTTTTCTCGGTTAAACGTTTCTATAGATTTGAGAGATAATGACATCATGAACGTTACCTAATTCGTCAGGTAACTCGAGTTTGCGAATATGTCACTGATTCGTTCTAGAGGTCTAGATGTCCAAACGCATCGTAAACTAAACTTGCCACGTTTTCCATAGGGTACCGCACCCTCCCAGGGTGAAACTTTTGATTATGATACGTTCGCCTACAGCGAACTCCCAGTGCTTCCAAAGTTTATCAACTTTTCTGACGGTCACGCGTTGCTGCCAAACGATTTTCGATCCAAGCCATCTTCCCAAGAGTTTCGAGTATAAGTCCTGGCCCCGTGATTAGGCTGTCACCATGTTAACCCCATCACTGATGGCATTATTGTCCACGCAATGCCTCATACAGGGTTGTCTGAACACTAGAATGATAATTGTTGTAGTAACACTCAAGCAACGTCAGGTGTCTTTCAAATTTTGCTAAAGTCAATCACATTCATGCTCGCAGCATGTCTTCGGGTGTCAGGATGGTTGTTTTACTCTGACCATCGGTCCTACGGTGATAAGCAACAAATCGGGTATAGATTAAAATCAAAGGTAATAGGAGTTGGCACCTCGTGCCTAAAAGCCGCCTTTCTCAGAGGAACATTCACAGCTGTGAAGGCTCGTCAGTTTTGTGGGTGGCAAGAAAGTATATTGGTAACGTGAGGAAATCAACGATCGCCCAGGTGGTATTGTTTCTGTTTCGAACTGTAAGTAGACAAAATCCATGGCAGTCTGTTCTCATTTCCACATGGGTGTTTCTGGTTGCTGATGCTTCACCTTGACTTTCCCACAAGTCAAGCATCATTCACATACATAGCTAGGCGGGCCTTCATGCCCGATCACCAGTGCAAGATTTATAGATCCCAATATTTCTCATCAAAACCTAGGCGACTAGATTATCAAGGCCGGTGTGCTTTGCTCAACACGAGTACCCTACTGTTGCCGAATAATGAGATCCACATTCGTTCCATGAGGTAGCGCATATCATCCGACCTGCCAAAAGTTGCTTCCCATGCCCCGCATGGGTTCAACTCAAAAATTTTCTTCCTTCAGTTCTCCAGTTTGAACAAAGCGAGTCTGATCATGTAAGTTAAAGTCGATGGTGAGCTGTAAAGCTCGTACACGTTCAGGTTCCACAGTCGAAATCATTCAAAGGTTCCATCCAGCAATGTCATTACATGATTTAGCTCCTCTACAACAACGGTACACGGGAGGCCCTTGTGATCGGTCTAAGTAACGCATCCGGTACCGTCCAAGTAATGCCCCCAACGTAAATCCAAAGACCATGGTTTCCATTGCAGGTTGCGATTCGTGCACCTCTTCTTGTAATTCCACTACGTAAGCCATCACTTTCTCGTGTTGCATTGGCGTGTAACTGGGACTCTGATTCGAATCATCATGGTATACCACTAGATCATCCGTACCCTCGGGTAAAGACAATACTCAGTGCATTGCAGAGTTGAGTTTCAAAAGCTGAAAAACGTCCTCCTATTTTGTCTCCCCTGAATTCACCGCGCCCCGCTGGGCTAAAGAGGTTATATCGGCGCAATCTTTGAAAATCTCGCGATGAATCTGTGATAGTGTCAAGCATAACCAAGGAATTGTTGCATCCCCGGAGGAATCTTTGGTGTCGATCAGTTTTTAACCAAAATGGGTCTTAGCGAGATCCACGTGTACTCCCACTTCGTTGTTTATATGACCAAAAACGTGTACTTCCCGAATCCTGAAGTCACACTTGGGTAGACTTCGCACGTAGATGCTCCTCCCCTAGAAGTTCCACGATGAAATACAAGTGCCGTTCATGGTGCTCCTTTCTCCTGGAAGTGATTTAAAACGTCATAGATAAACACGGTTGGCGAATCTGGCAAGATGGGGTTGGCACACACTACTCATGTAATCCATAAGGCTGCTGGTGTGTTGGGTAACTTTAAACAATGAGAACTGAAAATCGTAGTTGTCGCACTGTACCTGTAACGCCGTGTTAGAAGTCATCCTCCCCTGGGTCTTCCATAATTGACAGTCTGATCTTAAGTCGGTTTCCGAATAGAAGCTTGATCATTGCAGCAGGTCAAGCAGGTTGTCGATGCGAGATAGAGGGTGACGATTTATGATTGCCACCTTGGGGTAGCCTGTACGCGTATGAAGGGACTCGTCCTTCATTTCCACAATAGAGCTCGGGCTCCCCAAGACAAGGAGCTAGATCGCTAAAACTCCCACCCGGTAGTTCCTGGAGTTGATTAGACAGTTCTTGCAACCCTCCTGGTGCAAGACGGTATAAAGTACGAGTGATCAAGGCTGCTTCTGGCGTTAGATTAAACTGAGATTCTGCCTAACAGTTGTGGAAGTATGCCCGAAAGTTCCTCGGGTAGCAAACCGAGAGGGATCACGAACAATTGGTGGATCCTCGATCCTCCTTTTCCTCAGCCCTAACATTAGTAACGGTTGCTAACACAGCGGAGTAATCCCTCCGTAGACACTTCTGGACTCCGTAGCTGAAATGGCGCTAACCTTTGCACTACTCTGATGCTTTAGAACAAATAACATTTCTCCATACAAAGTTTCCTCCTCATTGGGTATATCTGTGTGATTCCTGGATAACCAATTCACACTAACTACTGCGTTGTAACCATCGAGGACAGTAGAAGGAAGGTCGACGTCGAACACTTGTCCCACAAGGTCGTGTTTACACCCCAACGAGCATATGAGATTTCATTTGACTTGCCATCAGCCAATTCCACATCAGGTTTGGTTTCAAGAAGTATCAGGGTCAAGCAGAATAGAGACGAAGCGAACAACTACCCATACAAGCTACCATGTTGCTGCTATGCCTAGCGTCGCCTATGCCAATCCTAAATATCCTTCCACGAGCATCATTTCCAGTGTTGCTGTTACGGTTGCGAGGGTTCCCATCACTATCATTATTCCCTTGGTTGTTGACGTCTTGGCTTAGCAACAGTCAATCCCTGTCAATGTCACCTTCGTTTCCATGCTGTAGACTATGATTATGAGTACCTTGATGCCGCCGCGACTGTTGCCTCCAATGTCGTTGCTAGAAACGAAGCCCTACAATCTTTCACCATCAAAGTCCATCTTTTCACATTCTGTGCCACGCGCTACTCACTGTGCTGGTAGCCACATAATTCACACTATAATCTGTTGTCATCGCTTATGTCCCGATTGGTTCGTAAGAGTTGACTCCCACGAGTCGCTGACTAGAGTTAAGAATTCGATTGAAGTCAATTTTCTGGTGTTTGTTGCCGGTAGTCAGGGTTGTCCAAATACTGAGGTCGGTAAAATACTACGCTCACCCTTTTGTCCATCGATCTAGCAAGTCGATTGAGTAATACGCGGTATGCTGCGAGAGTGTTGCAGAAGGGATCACACTTCGGAATCTAAGACGTCAATACATAGAGTTCTAGCAAACGAAGAGAAGCGAGAAAGGTATAGACCAGCTCAAGGGCGTTCGTGCAAGCACCTAACATTTTACACGTTTCGCTAGGCATTCAGATGCGTGTGTACAGATAGTACTCGATAGCATCGAGATTTGTAAGGATTAAGAAAGGAGTGAAAAGATCATGCTAGAGTAGGAGACAATCACTGCTATGACTCCTATGGACTGTTGTGTTTCACATCGATCAAATAACGGAACGGAACCCCTTTTTCACTCGCTAAGGCTCACTGGGACTCACATGCACCCCACATTATTATTATGTGTGCACCCACAATAATATTGTGATTTACAAGCTCATCTCAGCTCCTCTTAACTCATGTCAAATGGTTCCTCAAACGCGAGTAGCAAGCAAAGAACATCACAAAACGTGAGTCATGAATGTTTAGGGAAATACCACCTTATCAGTCACATAACACATGCAAGTAATACATGAATTCATACTGTTGTGCTAAACGTGCAATCACATGCATATCATATGTAATGAGTATACAAGAGACGAACCTTGCAGTCTGGAGCTGAGTGTCATGGTCGTATTCAGAACTTGTTTGGTTATAGTCTGGTTTTATAAAAAAAACTTTTTTTTTTTAAAAACCAAGTTCACTATAACCAGTGGCTCTGATACCAAACTGTCACACCCCCAAAATACCACTTGCGGAAAACACCGCGGGGCGTGTGACGTACCAGGATCCAAGCCACCAATCACGTTGAACTCGTAATTATAATTAAATAAAACTTTCATTCATAAACATAAAGTGTTACGAACATTACATATCATTCGTTGTATACAGCGGAAGCAAAACTCATTTGTTAAGTATTTCGTAAACCATGTGTACATAAACCATTAAGCTTGTATTGAGATCCCATGTATCTCGACCCATGACCACTCAAGCATCCCAGACAGCAAGTCTCAACGATATAAACCTACAAACCTGCAAGCATGCAGACAAGTGTGTCAGACGACGCTGGTGAGTTCAAAGTTTTGTTACCGAGTTTAGTTTACCAGATACATGTGTAAAGCAATTTAACAATATGATTTGATTTGATGTTGTTATTACTCGATTACCGTATGTGGCGACTAGATGTGAATGCCCAACCCTAATGCCTCCATTTAGGCATTGGTCATGAGGTTAAGGTATCAAACAACCTTGAATAGATGTAAGGGGTCTTATATGTACACGATGAGAATGCCCAACCCCAATGCCTCTAACTAGGCATTGGTCATGAAGTCCAGGTAATTAGTTCACGCCCGTCCTTTCGGCCGGTGTGAGGGTGCCAAACCTAATAGCGCTATCAACTAAATACCTCGTTGCCTTTTCAGCAACACGGTAGATGTATGGGGTCTTACATGATTTATACTGTGTTCAATAACCAACATCCCAAATAAACAGTTTACCCAGTATTCCCTTCAGAAACGTTTACCAGATGTCCCAAACCACCAGGACGCATGCTTAGAAAAGTGCAGTGAACTCACCTTTGGTTTGCTCGGTAAGATTTAGTTAATTGCTTAATAGTTGATCACAAACGTCCTAACATAATTACCGACAACAATTAATCTCAGTTGCACATAATCCACACGTTACGCATAAAGTTAACTCACGTATTCCATGTTCACATAATACACCGTAATTGTTCGTACAATATACTCATGCAATTCATATCATAGCAGTTAATCCAGTATCATCGCATAATCACTTAGTACGTATGACCCACTATATTCCAAGTCCAATCCAACATATGTTTTAACCAAGCAGTCAAATATTACTTAGAATAAAGGTGACCCAATAGTAACAATTAACATATACCCGATTTGCTTGTAACCCACCTATTATGTCTTACCAACCATCCCAATCGGCCCAATACATTAAATCCAAACCCCAAACCCATTCAATATGCAACTGCACCTTTACCCGAGCCCAGTGCAACCCGAATCGTGTACCACAACCCTGATGTTCACGGTTCCCACTCTCCATCTCATCATTATCATTCTTAATTATTATACACTAAAATTTATACTATGCATATTATTCAAGAAGTTGAGCCGCCACTTTCATCATTCAACGCATCACCTCATCATGTGCACATGTATGTTACTGACAATTTAATAAAAGCAACTTTATTATTTGATTGGATTCACATGGCCGCCATTTTCAATTCATGGTTAAAGAACTATAATAAATTTAGATGATTACAAGCTACTGACATGTATAATAAACACAAGCTACCTTCAACTATAATGCACCAATCAAAAGCTACTGACATGTATAAATTTCCTAGAACTCACATGATTACCAAACTTCCTTTTATTAATTAACACAATCAACAATTTACTTCTTTTATTTCTAGTCATTTAACAGTTTCACAATCAATGTGCATATTCCATGGATACTTTATCATACAACCCTAAATCATGTGTCATACATCATAAGACCACTCTACTCATCATCTAATGATTAATATAATCATCATCGATAGCTCCTCATAATACAAACAATAGTAATTGACAAAATTGATGCCACAAATATTCTTTAACCAAATCTTTATTGCAATTGGACCACCATATCCACTAACCCTTATGATTATCATGCCACAAATATTCTTTAATCACGAAGCATATATACACACATGCAATCTATGGTACAATTCAAAAAGCATTAGATACTAACCGATTAGTAGGTGTTGCTAGGCACTAGAGGCAAACTTCAAGGGACAAGAAATCAGAATTTCACATGGTACTGCCATCGATAAAAAGGAATGGGAGAGGGTGTTTAGGGTTTGTCTCTTATGTTACCCAACCTAAGAATGAACCGCATGCAACATATATTTTGACTCGGTTAGGGTTTTTAATTCATGGGGGTTTGCTTTGGGCTTCATGGGTTTGGGCCGAAGATAAACAACAAAGTAAAGTGTGGCCCGATGCTAATGTGCGATGTAGGTTATGTGCGGTTAAACTCAACTAATCCGCAACCCTTAATAACAACTAAACCAGATATTACATGCTTACTTGAAATATTACATATTTACCAAAAGCACAAAGCAAGTATACGTAACCATGCAAGTCAAACAATCACAAAACTTAGGTAACGTAAGCCGTAGAAGTGAGCCGTAGAAGTTCGGGTTGTCACAAAGGGGCTAAAATTGCAACATCGTGAAAGCACAGGGGCAGGGAGGTAAACCCGAAAGGAAACCTACGCGCGTTGCGGCGCAAGTACATTACAAACATCGAATAGATTAGTCGAAGCGTTAAACATATAAAAACCCACATTTGACGTATCCAATTTAACTCAATAGCATTGTAGCTGGATAAAAATGTGAAGTATATCGTATTTATATGTGACCCGACTCATACATAGGAAACGTACAAAAAAGCATAAAATGTGTATCAAGGGAAAAGTAACACGTGTAATAAAAAGTGATATTCATATCAACGGAAAAAATTATACCCTTAGCGTGTTGCGGTAGGGTCGAAACGTAGAATTGGAAACGTACATAAAACAATCAGAAAACAAAATATATTTGCCCTGACTTGTTCCCCAAAAAAGTTTACATCGAAATGTATACCAACTTGAATTTATACCGACACATAAATTTTAATATTCATAATACAACCCGCGGGCGATGCGTCGTAGGCATGTTGCAAACATATTAGTCCAAGCGCTATGTCATGTGCAAACCATATGAAAGCGCATGTCTTGACGTATTCAGTTCAACTCAATGTATGGTTGAATCCAAACGTTTAGTTTTTTAAAAAAGAAATTAGCGAACAAAAATAATTAAAGAAAGCAATAAGCTAAAAATGTATAGATATATGGTACAACGATAAAGTTGAAACATTATAAACTTTTGAGATTAAACCTCAATGGTCTAAAATTGCAATGTAATTGAAGTTTAACTTGGAAAGGAAATGGACTCAAAACACAATTTAACAAAGCTAAAAGCAAAGGGCCAAAATGTATTTTAATCAAAGTATAGGTGAAAAATTGAAGTTTAAGTTGGAAAGGAAAGAGACTCAAAACGCAATTTAACAAAACTAAAAAGCAAGAGGTCAAAATGTATTTTACTCAAAGTATGGGTGAAAAGAGGAAATGTTGAAATGGACTCACGCAATTTAACAAAACTAAAAGCAAGGGGCCTAAATGTATTTTACTCAAAGTATTGTGTAAAAAAGGGAAATGGCACATGCATGTCGGTGGCCTATGCCACCGACTTTGTGTTTTAGTTAGTTATTGAGAAAAATGCTCGGATAGTCCCTGTGGTTTCACCTTTTTTCACCTATAGTCCCCAACTTTCTAAAACTACCTGAATAGTCCCCAAGTTTTTAATTTTCGTTCCCGGATAGTCCCTGGGTCTAACTTCAGTTTGTTTTCTCTGTTAAGATGGTGTGAAATTACTATCCGAGCATTTTTCTCTTAGTTATAGGTGAAAAAAGGCGAAACCACAGGGACTATCCGAGCATTTTTCTCTTAGTTATTAGTTATTTATTGTTTGTTTATTATTTATTATTATAACTAATTACTAAATCAAGTATGCACTTTTTATTTATTTATTATTATTATTATTATTATTATTATTATTATTAAGAGTTAATTGCCCGGATGGTCCCTGTGGTTTCATGTTTTTTCACGTTTAGTCCCCACCTTTTGGAAATAGCAGGTATGCTCCCTATGGTTTGTCATTTTGTTACTCGGGTAGTCCCCTAACATTTACTCCGGGGACTATCCGAGTAACAAAACGACAAACCATAGGGAGCATACCTGCTATTTCCAGACTAACTAACATCTACTCAGGGGACTATCCGAGTAACAAAATAACAAACCATAGGGAGCATACCTGCTATTTTCAAAAGATGAGGACTAAACGTGAAACCACAGGGACCATCCGGGCAATTAACTCTATTATTAATGATATATTATTTATTATTAGTCTTTAGCTTTTATTATTTGTTAAATTATATTTTTAGTAATAACAAAAGCGGAGAAGGATCCGTTAGAAACCACCCTTTATTGAGGGAACCGCGAAAACCAATGTGAACACAACCAAAAATACCTAAAAAATCTAAAAAACACACAAAAAAATAATATATTTTTTTTATTAAAAATCACTACTTTTCGTCAATAATTTTTTTTGAGAAGAAAACTAGCGATTTTGTATAAAAAATAGTAAAACAAAATTGTGAATTTTTGAGATTTTTTTTAGTTTTTTGGGGGATTTAGCTCTATGGTTTTGTTTTTAGCATTTAGCTTGAGGGGTGTGTTAGGTTTTTGGGGGGTGGGGGTTAGCTTTTTTAGTTTTTTTTTTTTTTTTTTTTTTTTTTTTTTTTTTTTGGGGGGGGGGTGAGGGGTTAGGTTTTTTTTTAGGTTTTGGGTGGTGTAGTGAGTTTATTTTGTTGTGTTCACATTGGTCATTGGGGTCCTCGCAAGGTTCTCGCATGAAACCCTACCCTAACAAACGCTATATAAAAATAAGTATCTTTTTACAAAATTATTATAATTTAATAATTTTCATACCGAGCTTTAATCTATAACAAAAAATGTAGCAGGTTGTGCTATCCAATAATTATACATATTTTGACGTGATTCAAATATATTCTCCCATCCAGCTTCATCATCTTCTCTCATTAATTATACATATATAGGGTATGGATATGGTAAAAAGTGTCTAAAATGTGAGAAGGGTAAGAAGTCTTTTAAACCATTGGATATTTGATCTAATGGTTGAGATCAATAGGGTATAAAATGTAAATTGTGTTTTAATTAGAAGGACCTTATGTAAAATTAAAGGGCAATAGTGACTTTTCCAACGTTTCAAATATGGTAACCGTTTCAAAATCCCCATCAATCTCCTATAAATCAGTGAATTTATGGTAACTGTTTCAAAACCCCCATCAATCTCCTAAAAAAGCAGCGAATTTCTCGTACTGAAATAAATTCTTCGATTTCATTCACAACAACTTTTTATAACACTATAAAGAACAGTATATTATATGATAAAACACTATAGGAAGATATAACACTATTTGTTTACTGTAAGACACTATACATAAATAAAACACTGTTGATGGGGGATAAAGCACTATGAAAAGGAACAATATATTACATGATAAAACACTATAGGAAGATATAACACTATTTGTTTACTGTAAGACTCTATACAGAATAAAACACTATTGATGAGGATAAAACACTATGAAAAGGAACAGTATATTACATAATAAAACACTATAGAAAGATATAACACTATCTGTTTACTGTAAGACACTATACAGAATAAAACACTATTGATGGGAATAAAACACTATGAAAAGGAGATTAAAGATACCTGTACATAATATAACACTATTGATTGGGGAATATAACACTACAACAAGAACTTACCGTAAACAATTAAATGTATAGAACAAATCGAATTCGAATCATATCCCTAATATATCGCCTGATATTTGTAACGCCTCGAAATTTTGCGTCCTATAATGTATTGACACGTGTCATAAGTTTACACGTGGCACTAGATACTAAATAAGGACTAAAGTTGACAAACATAGAAAGTATGTGAATCCGAGGGTTCAAAATGTCAATGAGGGATAAATATATTGTACAGTAACTCTAAATGATGCTCGTACCTTCAAGCGAATAAATCATGGATCGTACGGAACGAAATGTGGAAGAAAGTGAGAGATTACAAACTTCAGGGGTTAAATGTGTCAACATGTTTAAGTTATACCTCTGAATGACCCTTTAACGAACCCGAGACTTTGTAACAGTAAATTACGCTCACTAGAATGTACGACATAAATTTCGCGAAGTTCCGTTTTAAAACGAGAAAGTTATGATCAAATTCGTATGCGAGGGGTTAAAAGCGTCAACATTGAAAGTTAGGACTTTTCGGGTAGTAATAAATTAACCGAGGACTTAACGGAACGGGTAAAAGTCACGAGGCCCTTATACGTAAATAAAAGAGGCCCAAATCGCAAAGTTACCCCTTCGAATCGCCAAAGGCCAACAGTAATAATTGAAAAGATTTGAAAAATCTTACTTTTAGGTCTCAGGCGGGCCGCGTAAAGGTAGCTAAGGGCTTTACGCGGGCCGCGTTGTTAGTAGAAGATTTGGGCTCTGACATTAGGATCCAGGCGGGCCGCGTAAAGGTGGAAGGATCTCGGACGCGGGCCGCGTCAATGCTCCAGATGCAGAAAACGTGGACAGACGCACTGTTTGGTGTTTTAACCGACATATGAGCCATAATGAGCAGCATGGGCGCCCCCTAAACGTCCCCTAGCACTCAGGTACAGTTGTTGATCATCTAGAAACACCTGTAGGCCTTGTTGTAATGATCTTATGCCTCCAAATTGGCTATAAAATGGCATTGAGATGCAACATGTTCTTCACACCTTCAACTGCTTTCTTGATCACTTCTGGAGCTCAAGAACACTCTCCTAGCATCTCTGGTCGTCTACAAAACTTCTGTAAGTGTGCTTGACCCTTTATGGTTTAGTTTTTGCTTAGATATAGCTTAAAAGTCAATCCGTCGTACTTAACGATTGACTTAACGGTTAATCACAAATGGTCCAGTGATTAGCCGAATCAAAGGTAGTTATATGTTGGTAATCACGTGGGCATTAAACCCTTAAAAGGGCACCCTCTGATTCCCACTCTAACTAGTCCAAATGTCTAGTCAAAGTTGCTTAGAAAAAGTCAACAGAATGCTAACTTTCGATTTTATGCATAATCAGTAATGTAGATGGCGTGTAACATGTTTTGACACTCATATAACATGATAATAAGTATTATAACTGGTCTAAGCTTGTTTGATCCGACCATTTACTATTTTGACCCGGTTCAGAACCGAAAGTCGCAAAGCTTTGACTTTTGCTTTGACTTCAGTTCTGACCCGTTTTGGTATGTTTTAGATATGCCTTAGGACTCTCTTAGGACTAGGTTACATGATGGTATAACCCTCTGTGACCGGTTCGTTGTTTGTCCGAGTCGTTGCACAATTCCGTTATATGCTTAAATGTTGACCATAACGCCCTTTTTACTTTAAAACGAGAATTTTGGACATATGAAAGGACAATAACCTTAGTTACTGAATTCTAAGCATGTCCCTAAAATTTCATGTCAATCCGAGGACTAGAATAGGAGTTATGCTAAATAGCGCAATTACGGAAACTTTAGTAATTAAACGGCGCAATTAGCATAAAACCTATCTAAACCCCACCAAACCTTTTACACACTGATGTAATATAATATTTTGAGATTTTTAAAGATTTTTAATTATTTTTAACCTGCTCGTAACCTGCGGTTATGGCATTGATTCGGTAAATACCGAATATACCCTTTTCGGACGTAAAATGAGTTCTACATGGTATTTTGACCCGAATCCAGTTGCTACTGATTTTAAATAATAAATAAAGTATTTTGAACTTTATAACCTGTTCGGGAAACTCAGATTTCCTGTAGAACTCGGAAATCTCTTTTATAATCTTTAAAATGACCGAAATACCCTACGGGACGTATATTGGAATTAAACTCGTTATGGGCATAATGGAAGGTATCCTACTGATACCACAACCTCTTTAAAGCATATTAACTTAGGAAACCTGTGTAGGACTCTTACGTTTACCCGTTACGCCAATTGCGCGCACGGTTCGGTTTATGTAACTAGTTTACCTAAACTAGCCGAAACGGGTCAAACCTTATCATTTTTACCTCAAAATCCAGAATGTGTTTATATTACCCATATAAAACAAGTCTTCAAACTTGTTGGGTCCAAACCACATTCCATTCCCGGTTTTCGCCTTTCATGCGATTAAACCGTATTTATCCTTTGAAACTGACCGGTCTAAGCTAAGGCTAAATTAAAGACCTGTTAGGATTCTAATAGGTTATTTTAAACCTTCGTTCCAGAATAGGAGACCAGTAAAAGATACTTGAATTTGTTTATTGAGGTTATTACTTGCTTAGGTAAATACTTTTAACTTATTTTCCGTTATACGGGCTTGGGTTACGGTATATAAAATACCGCTTGGTCGGGCAAATGACCCTAACTCATTAGTAGTTGGGTATTATCAATGTGGCCCGTTTAAAAATTGGTTTTGTTGGCTTTACGCCTTTGGGAGCTTAATGACCATGTCCCGGATATCCTTGGCATCATTTTACGAAATGGCCACGACCTTGACACGCGGGTGTAGGCGTACACCCGACAATGTGTCTATATTTATAAAGGTATAACCGTTGGTTTTCCCGCCACGGTTTTATGCTATGTGGTGTGTTAATTAACCTTAAAACCGGCACGACCCGGGCGACTGAACGCATAGTGAACATGTAATTCTTTTAGAAGATTTAATTGATTAATTATCCCAAGTTATAAAGAGTTTGTGCCTTGTGCATTCAAATCAATTTTAATAAACCTCTTACAAAAGTGTCGGTTGAATGTATTTACCAGTGTAAACTGACGTATTTTCCCCAAAAAGATTAAATGCAGGTTCTATATGAAATAGGCTGGTCACTCCTTAGCATCGCTAGAGTCTCGCAAGCTTGGGATGCCACTATCTGTTGAACAATATTTCTATGTTTATTTTGATCCCCTGTGGATTTATTTCGACTACTTGTGATACTTGGATATTACATTCGATGGTTGAACTATATCTATCTTTATGCTTCCGCTGTGCATTTAAATATTGTGTGGGTTGACTATAATGTTGCCAACTACGTCACGGTAATTCCCCACCGGGCCCACCGGTGAAACGTGTGGAAATCGGGGTGTGACAGGTTGGTATCAGAGCCAACGTTGAGTGAATTAAACACTATCCTTATGTGTTTAATCTCAATGACACAATTGCACCTACTCGAGTCTAGACAAGAACATAGGACAAAGTCGAATTGTTATTCTAGTTTGTCTTTTATTGTTTATTGTTGATTTAAAATTTGTTAAGCAGGAAATATGCCACCAGCAATTAGAAGAGGAGGAAGAGGCAAAGGGCCGATCACTACCCACAATGATCACGAGGCCGGACCTTCTAACATGCGAGCTCCTTCCAGCACAAGGAGTGAAGAACCTCAGAGGCGTAGAAGGAACCTCTTTGAGCCCGTAAGACGGTCTACCTCACACAGTTCGACACCTTCATACCGTCACTCTTTTGGACCAAATTCGGAAAACGATCCCAGTAACCCACAACCTTCTTTCATACCTCTCCAGCGTTCTGATTCGCACCGTTCCTATGGCGATCCCACTCCTTTCTTCCAAGGCCAGTTCAACACGGCAGACTATGTCCAAGAGCCAGTAGGTTTTAACCCACTAGGACCTGAGGACCATTTCTCCGAGGACAATGCGATGGATATGGACGAGGATACGGATCCCATCGAACCTGCAAGAGGTACTGCCAACCATCCTATTGAGATCTCTGATGGGTCATCCTTCCACGGAACACCCTATCAGGGTCCAGACAGTTACTAGGCGAGGTTTAACCAGTGCGAGTGGTACTTTACACCCTCTCACCATTCTTCACCTCACCAGCAGCAACAACAGCAGCAGGATCCCTCCGAGGATTCGCGTTTCGTGGCAGTTACGCCACCGCCTCCACCGCCACCAGTTCATCAAGCACCTCCAGATCCGCCAAGGCGTAGAAGATCAGGCGCGCGGATGTCCACACGAGGAGGGGAATTCCACTTTAGCACCCCTCGCCACTCAAGTGCAAGTCATTTTCTGCCACTGCCTGAAGACCCGCAAATGGATGAACCTTCAAACCACCCTGCAGAGGTGAATTCTGCACCAGTTGCACCACCTCCGCCAACATTCGGATATGATAACCCGATACCAGCGTACGCCAGTTCCATAGCGTACAACCCGTTTGAGCAGCCAGCTCACACGCACTACAACTATAATTATGCTGACGCCGACCCATACTTGGTAGCGGCCAATTACAACGCCCTCCATCCCGAAGGACCTTATGGAAATCCTTGGGGATTAGGATACGCAGCTCATGGGTATCCAGCACCTACTAGACCTCCGGTTCAACAACCGTCGCAGCAGCCACGTTTTTCCCCACCGGAGCAGGAAGAAATCCTTCACCGTTTAAATAGGGTAGAACGAGACTTTGAGCAAGAACGTAAGAACAATCGTGGATTCCTTAAAGGCCTAGCAAACCTGTTAAAAGGGAAGAAGAAGCGGGATCATTAGTCTCTAGATGTACTATTGTAATTCCTATTTTAATCAAGTCCCTGTGTGGACATTTATTGTTTTAGTCCCTGCGTGGACAATTGCCTTTCAGTCCCTGCGTGGACTTATCTTTTTCTCCCTGTGCGGACATCTATCCTTGTATTTGGTCCCTGCGAGGACTTGTTTTCTGTAAACCTCTGCGTAGGTATTTGTCTATTGAAAGTCCCGTTTAGGGCAGTGTGTAATCATTATTATGATTAATGGAATGTTAAGTTCATAAATTTCATTTTTGTCATTTTAATACATTATTATATGAAAAAAATTAAAAATTATTCCTTTTAAATAAGTCTACCTAAATAAAGAATCTTAAATGGTGAGACCTAGCCTGGTGCCATTATAAGACCCGGCCAAGATGGTGAGACCTGAGTAAAAGATTCAGATTCCTGTTAACCTCTGTAAACATGTTAACATTCTTGGCAGATGTGATTCGTTAAAATCACACGCGTCATTAGTATATAAGAATCCTTCAAAGGATTCCAAGACCTAAATTAATGATTTATAAATCATGGGTGTAAAATCATCAATTGAGATGATTACTTATTAAACCTCCATTAGTGATGTAGTGCCTACGGGCCATACTTATTGTCATATAAGACAAAAGACAGTTGTAGTCTATGACTCCCTGTCAGAGAGGTAAGGAACTATGTTCAAACCTTCATGCCTTGATTCTCTGAAATCCTGGCTGATAGTATATAAAACGTCCTTGTGACTAGGCTTTTGTGCCACTAACAATATTGTTTGTAATTAGGATAAGTTATGTTCAAATCCTAAATAGAAGTGAGTAACAAATTAACCAAATATGGTCTATGTTTACCATGGTTAATGAATTGCCGTAAAAGACAATTCCATAATAAACTCCTAAATAAAAAAATTCTGTCATATTCCTTGTAGCAGATCAAGATCTCAATGGCTGACCCAAATGGAGTTAATAGTCAATCAAAGGAGGATGACAATGATAACGCCCAAATTAATATAACGGGTGCTGAATTGAAAGCTTTAGTAGACGACGCTGTTAAGACGGCCTTAGATCGGCAATATGAAGAGTATAGCGAGTCTCGAAGCAGGACCCGATCTGCACCACACTCTAAACCAAAAAACCATTCTGAACCTCGCAGCAAACCACCCTCGACCCAGTCTAAGCCTAAGAAGGACGACGATCGGCACTCATCGAACGAGAATAGTGTCCGTCCTAAGAATAAAGTGTTCAATGATGCACCTCGCGCCAAGGGTTGCACGTATAAGTATTTTGTTTCCTGCAAACCCCGAGATTTTACTGGGGAAAAGGGCGCGGTGGATTGCATGACCTGGCTGGACGAAATGGACACAGTTGTGGACATTAGTGGTTGTGCTGAGAGGGATGTGGTGAAGTTTGTATCCCAGTTATTTAAGGGTGAAGCCCTATCATGGTGGAGATCATTGGTTCAAGCCTCTGGGAAGGTTGCTTTGTATAGCATGTCATGGGAGGAATTTATTGCTCTCATCAAAGAAAACTACTGCCCTCAGCACGAGGTTGAGAAGATAGAGTTTGATTTCCTATCACTGGTCATGAAGAACCTGGATTGCCAGGCATACCTCACGAGTTTCAATACCTTGTCAAGATTGGTTCCGTACCTTGTAACCCCGGAACCTAAACGGATCGCGCGTTTCATCGGGGGTCTGGCCCTGGAGATCAAAGCTAGCGTGAAGGCTTCTAGGCCTGCTACATTTAGATCCGTAGCAGATATATCTCTGTCTCTTACACTGGATGCAGTGAGACAGAGATCTCTGAGAAATGTTGACTCAGAAAAGAGGAAACGTGAAGATGAAGATTCACGTAGATCAAGCAAGAAGCATCGGGGAAATCGTGACCACAAGAAGGGATCAGAGACCAAGAAGAATGACCGACAATCGGGCGATAGGCCCAAGTGCAATGTTTGCAAGAAGCACCATTTCAGAAAGTGCAGGTATGAACAGAAATCCCAGCCGAAAGCATGTGGGATTTGCAAGTCCTCTGAGCATAGGACTCTTGAGTGCAAGAAACTCAAGGATGCAACTTGTTATGGTTGCAACGAAAAAGGGCAAATCAAGACTAATTGCCCGAAGATAGTGAAGAAGGCTGAAGAAGGGAAAAAGACCAATGCCAGAGTCTTTCAGATGAATGTTCAAGAGGCTATCCAGAACGACAACGTTATAACCGGTACGTTTCTCATTAATGATGTATTCGCGAGAGTATTATTTGATTCTGGAGCAGATAAATCCTTCGTGGATAATAAGTTTTGTGAGCTATTAAAATTGCCTGTTAAAACCTTGAGTATGAATTTTGAGGTAGAGTTAGCTGATGGGACTACGGAAACAGTCTCAACTATATTACATGGATGTGTCATATCCATTAGGAACCACTCATTTCCTTTATCCCTGTTACCCTTTAAACTCGCTGGTTTCGACGTAGTATTGGGTATGGATTGGTTATCGCATAACCAAGCCCAAATTGTGTGCAACAAGAAACAAGTGGTAATCAAGACTCCATCTGGAGAACCACTTACCATTCAGGGAGATTCTCGGCATGGATTGCCTGCACAAGTATCTATGCTAAAGGCATCCAGATGTTTGAAGAAGGGATGTGTCATTTATATGGCACAGGTGACTATTGATGAGGAGAAACCTAAGATTGAAGACATCCCAGTCATCTCTGACTATCCTGAAGTTTTCTCGGAAGAACTGCCTGGTTAACCACCAGATAGGCAAGTGGAATTCAGTATCGACATCATTCCAGGAGCAGCGCCTATTGCAAGAGCACCTTATAGATTGGCACCCACGGAAATGAAAGAATTAAGGACGCAGCTAGATGATCTGCTAGCCAAAGGTTTTGTTAGACCCAGTTCATCTCCGTGGGGAGCACCAATCTTGTTCGTCAAGAAGAAAGATGGTTCGATGCGTCTATGCATCGTTTACCGTGAGCTGAATAAAGTTACAATCAAGAATAGGTATCCATTGCCCAGGATCGACGATCTGTTCGATCAGTTGCAAGGAGCAAGCTACTTTTTCAAGATTGACCTAAGGTCAGGGTACCATCAATTGAAGGTCAAGGACGAAGATGTGCACAAGACTGCATTTAGGACTCGTTATGGTCATTTCGAGTTCCTAGTGATGCCTTTTGGGCTCACTAATGCACCTGCCGCATTCATGGATCTCATGAATCGCGTCTGCAAGCCGTATTTGGATAAATTTGTCATTGGCTTCATCGATGACATCCTCATCTACTCAAAAAGTCAAGCTGACCACGAGAAGCATCTTCGATGTATTCTTAAACTGCTTCATCAAGAAAAGCTTTACGCCAAATTCTCTAAATGTGAATTTTGGCTACGAGAAGTCTAATTCCGTGGACATGTAGTCAGTGAGCGTGGTATCCAAGTGGATCCCACCAAGGTTGAAGCCGTCATGAATTGGCAGGAGCCAAAGACGCCTACGAAGATTCGCAGTTTCCTAGGTCTAGCAGGATACTACAGACGCTTCATCGAAAATTTCTCAAGAATTTCTGCACCCCTAACTTCTTTAACTAGAAAGAATATAAAGTTTAATTGGGGCCCTAAACAGCAAGAAGCTTTTGATATCCTTAAGCAAAGGCTGAGCAATGCCCCTGTGTTGACATTGCCAGAAGGAATGGAAGAATTTGTAGTGTATTGTGACGCATCACACACCGGGATGGGTTGTGTGCTTATGCAGAGGGGCAAGGTGATTGCCTAAACTTCACGACAATTAAAGGTGCATGAAAAGAATTACACCACCCATGACTTGGAGTTAGGTGCCATTGTATTTGCACTAAAGCTATGGAGACACTATTTGTATGGTATTAAGTTTGTGATCTATTCTGATCACAAAAGCCTCCAGCACCTGTTCAATCAGAAAGATTTGAACATGAGGCAGCGACGTTGGATGGAATCTCTGAATGATTATAACTGTAAAATAAGATACCATCCAGGCAAGGCCAACGTAGTCGCAGATGCCTTGAGCAGAAAAGAAAGAGTGAAACCAATAAGGATCAATGCCAAGAGCATTGAAATCAAGAACAGTCTGAATGAGAGATTGTTAGCTGCATAGAAAGAAGCTGTGTCAGAAGTTAACTATCCTAACGAAAAGCTAGGAGTAACTGAAGAGCAGTTATCCTATTGCAAGGACGGGAATCTGAGATTAAATGGAAGGATATGGGTTCCTGTGTATGGAGATCTTCGTGACGTTATCCTTCAGGAAGCCCACAGTTCCCGATATTCCGTTCATCCTGGAGCTGATAAAATGTACCAGGACTTGAAGGCAAACTTTTGGTGGATAGGCTTGAAGAAGTCTATAGCCACCTATGTAGCAAAGTGTTTGACTTGTGCACAAGTAAAAGCTGAACATCAAAAGCCGTCAGGCTTGCTACAACAGCCCGAACTTCCCGAGTGGAAATGGGAAATGGTGACGATGGATTTCATCACCAAGTTGCCAAAGACAAAGAAGGGAAACGATACAATATGGGTAATAGTTGATAGACTGACCAAGTCAGCACATTTCCTGCCCATAAAGGAGACTCATAGCTCCGATATTCTAGCCCAGTTGTTTGTAGATAAGATTGTAGCCCTACATGGCGTGCCTGTGTCTATTATCTCTGATAGAGATACCAGATACACGTCACACTTTTGGAAAAGTTTCCAACAATCTTTGGGCACGCGTTTGAATTTCAGTACGGCTTACCACCCTCAGACAGATCGGCAGAGTGAGCGTACAATCCAAACGTTGGAAGACATGCTTCGTGCATGTGCGATCGACTTAGGTGGTAGTTAGGATAACCACCTACCATTGGTCGAGTTCTCCTATAACAACAGCTACCATACGAGCATTAAGGCTGCACCTTTTGAAGCCCTGTATGGTAGAAAGTGTAGAACGCCCGTTTGTTGGGCAGAAGTTGGGGATGTCCAGATGACAGGACCTGGTATGATATTTGAAACAACGAACAAGATTGTCCAAATTCGCGATCGATTGAAAGTTGCCCGAGACAGGCAGAAAAGCTACGCAGATTTGAAGCGTAAGCCTTTCAATTTCGAAGTAGGCGACAAGGTATTGCTTAAGGTATCACCCTGGAAGGGGGTGATGCGGTTCGGTAAGAAAGGCAAGTTAAGCCCGAGATATATTGGACCCTTCGAGGTAATCGAACGTGTCGGATCGGTTGCCTACAAATTAAACTTACCGGAAGAGCTCAGTGGTATCCACAATGTGTTCCACATCTGTAATCTGAAAAAGTGTTTCGCTGATGAATCACTGGTTATACCGCATACAGATGTATACATCGATGAGAGCTTAAAATTTATTGAAAAACCTGTGTCGATCGAGGATCGACAGGTTAAGAAGCTTCGCAGGAAGTATATACCGATTGTGAAGGTAAAATGGGATGCCCGTAGAGGTCCCGAGTACACGTGGGAAGTAGAGTCCACGATGAAGGAAAAGTACCCTCATTTATTTCAATAAATCTCGAGGTCGAGATTTCTTTTAAGGGAGTGAGGATGTAACACCTCGAAATTTTGCGTCTTATAATGTATTGACACGTGTCATAAGTTTACACGTGGCAGTAGATACTAAATAAGGACTAAAGTTGACAAACATAGAAAGTGTGTGAATCCGAGGGTTCAAAATGTCAATGAGGGATAAATATACTGTACAGTAACCCTAAATGATGCTCGTACCTTCAAACGAATAAATCATGGATCGTACGGAACGAAATGTGGAAGAAAGTGAGAGATTACAAACTACATGGGTTAAATGTGTCAACATGTTTAAGTTATACCTCTGAATGACCCTTTAACGAACCCGAGACTTTGTAACAGTAAATTACGCTCACTAGAATGTACGATATAAATTTCGCGAAGTTCCGTTTTAAAACGAGAAAGTTAAGATCAAATTCGTATGCGAGGGGTTAAAAGCGTCAACATTGAAAGTTAGGACTTTTCGGGTAGTAATAAATTAACCGAGGACTTAACAGCGTGGGTAAAAGTTACGAGGCCCTTATACGTAAATAAAAGAGGCCCAAATCGCAAAGTTACCCATTCAAATCGCCAAAGGCCAACAGTAATAATTGAAAAGATTTGAAAAATCTTACTTTTAGGTCTCAGGCGGGCCGCGTAAAGGTAGCTAAGGGCTTTACGCGGGCCGCGTTGTCAGTAGAAGATATGGGCTCTGACAAAAGTGTCGGTTGAATGTATTTACCAGTGTAAACTGATGTATTTTCCCCAAAAAGATTAAATGCAGGTTCTACACGAAATAGGCTGGCCACTCCTTAGCATCGTTAAAGTCTCGCAAGCTTGGGATGCCACTATCTGTTGAACAATATTTCTATGTTTATTTTGATCCCCTGTGGATTTATTTCGACTACTTGTGATACTTGGATATTACATTCGATGGTTGAAATATATCTATCTTTATGCTTCCGCTGTGCATTTAAATATTGTGTGGTTTGACTATAATGTTGCCAACTACGTCACGGTAATCCCCCACCGGGCCCACCGGTGAAACGTGTGGAAATCAGGGTGTGACAATATTTTTGGCAGTTATCTTTGGAAATCAATTAATTGATAAGAATTGACAATTACTAATATACCCTTTTGAATTAATTAAGATAAGGGACACTTGTCATTCCCAAATTATTTCTCACACTTCTCACAAAAGTTGGACTTTTTACAGGATCCTCTACCTCTTTTTACAAAATTATTATAATTTAATAATTTTCATACCGAGCTTTAATCTATAACAAAAAATGTAGCAGGTTGTGCTATCCAATAATTATACATATTTTGACGTGATTCAAATATATTCTCCCATCCAGCTTCATCATCTTCTCTCATTAAATTGGATAGGTTGTTTATGTTGGCAATTGGATACACTCCTTGCAATTCTACAATTATAAATTGGTTACCATTCACGTGTGCAATTGTAATTTTTTTTCCAGGAACTAGTGAGGGCGTCTCCAAAACGAAAAACAAGTCGAACTGTTTCTTTTTTTCTTGAGATAAAAAATAAAAGATTACATTAAACTTGTGCGCAATCAAGAATCCTGCCTATGGCATAATCATCCAGTGTTTTTCAGATGCAACCCCGACCCTGACCAAGCCAAGGAAAATTAAGTTCTTATTATTGAATGTGTAATCACGTTAGGGGTGAGCAGAGAACCAAAATAACCGAATCGTAACGAAAATAACCGAAAAACCGAACCGAAACAAAAACCGACGGTTCGGCTTTTGGATTTTTAATAACCAAAAATTCGGTTCGGTTTTCGGATAACCATTTTCAATAACCGAAAAAACCCGAATCGGACCTATAAGTTACTATAGTAGGCCTAATCCATATATTTTTATACTTAAGTTTAAGGGGCTATTTGTTTACCTCTTAATAAGGCTCTTAATGGTTCAGACCTCTTATCTGAATTGGTCAGACATTTGCCTCTAAACGGTTAAGTATTATACAGGCTCTAAGTGTTTAACCCATCCTAGCTGGAATTATTGATTATATTCTTAAATGGTAAGTATTTATAATTAAAACATTAAATGTTTATTTATTGCCTACAGGCTACAACAAATAATAAAATTTAATAGAAAAATTAAATAATCTTCAAAGTATTATAAAAGAAAATGTCTTAATAACAACTTTGGAGAAAGATAAAAATTGACTAGAAGGTTTGGTTTATGTGAACAATATAAATTAAAGGTTGAATATAATAACTTAATTGTAAACATATAAAAACGATTCTTAAATTTTAAATTATACTTTATTTTTCAATCTTACATAATTTTGTTCCAAAAACATAAATAACCGAAAAACCGAACCGATTTAAAACTGAAACAAAACCAAACGATTTTCAAAACCAAAAACCAACATTTCGGTTTCAATTTTGGTTTTGGTTTTGCCCAATAACCGAACCGAACCGTGCACACCCATAAATCACGTAATAAGCATAATTGTAATAACATCAATTATAATAAATCATACTGAATGTATAATCACGTAATGGATCTATATTGAATGAATAATCACGCAATGATTTATTGTCACACCCGACCCCATAGCGGATTATGTAATCGGGGCATCATAATGATTGCTCATAGCTCATGACAACTAATTAAAAGTTAAATATTATTAATAATCAAATTATACAAATGTCACAAAACAAATAACAATTTAAATAATTCATCAAACCATAACATCGCATAATATAATCTGGTTTATTCTCTAAGATTCTAAGGCATCATCCCTACGTGTCATTATCAACTCTTCAAACATGTTCACCTGTATCATGTGTAAAAATATTTTTGGGTTAACATAAGTTGGTGAGTAAATCTATTGTTTAAATGAAAATAGTTATATTTATTTATTTAAAAAAGTCAACTGGTAATTAAATGATAAAGATAAATAATACCAATAATTAAACCAAATACAACCAACCAACCAACAAGATGATGAGATAATGCAAAAACTGTGGTAAATCTGATAATGCGGTAAATGACACATAATACACCGAAAACATTAAATTGTAAAAAAGGTAATTAGGCAACATCTACTCACTAGTTGCATTTTGTGATTCCTTGAAACAAGCACGCGTATGAGAATGAAAAACTCCAAAGGAAGAAACTACCCTAAAATATAAAATATGAAGTACTAAAATAAAAATAAAAATATATCAATCAATCAATCATACCCAGTACTAAAACACAAATAAAAATATAAACAAAACTAAATCTAAAAATTTGGGGATTTATGTATAACCTAATTATATTGAATAATTTATTATTTAACCGATTCATTGTATTCGTAAAGCACGTCTTGTTTCACCATGTCATCACCATCATCATTCTAATTTTTCTTTATCATTATATTATATTATATTTTATATAATAGTATAATATAATTTTCAACATTCTAGTGCAATGTAGGTTGTACATATTGCTTAATAAGTTTCTTATGCTTATTGTACTTGTATATTGTTGTACAACATTTATAAGCACTCCCACGTGTCCATCTAGTCCTGTAAACGAATCGAACGTTCATGAACTGTTCATGAACTTGTTCGGCGGGAAGTTCGTTTATGTTCGTTCATTTATGTTCGTGACGTTCGTTTATATTCTAATAAATACATAAATAGTTATATTTATATAAATAAATATTAGGTTTTCTAACTAGTTATATAAATACAACTAATTAGTATATCTATGAAGTCTTATTTAGATGTGTTTTTGGATGAAATGTGTTAGACTTGTTTCTTCAATCATGTTAAATTATATTTATTCAAATATGTTCAGTTAATTTTTTTATGTCGTTCGTGTTCGTTTATGTTCGTGAACTGTTCATTTAGGCTTTAAACAAACGAACATAAACGAACACGAACATGCCCGAGTTCTTAATGAACGAACACGAACAAAAAAATGTGTTCGATTATATGTTCGTGTTCGGTTAAAGTTAAATGAACGAACACGAACATGCCTATATTAATGTTCGTTCGGTTCATTTACAGGCCTATGTCCATCATCCTACATTATTTGAGGTTCCCCACTTGTCCATCACTGCAGCAGTCATATCCCTCTGATCCTCTTACTTCTTCTTTGGTTGCGATGGTGATACTGGGAAGATGAAAAAGAAGCTTCGGTCCCATAAATGGAGGGATCCAGCGCCACCGTGAGTGGCGTTGCACATTTTCCGATCAAAACTCAGGCGTGGTGCGGTACGGATGAGAGAGAAGATGAGTCGGCGGCGCCGCACGTTGGTGATGTATGTGTAGCACTCTGCATCATCTAGCTTTTACTTTTATTTGTTGATTTTGCTTACAAATCTGTTGTTCATTTGAAATAGAACTTTATAGAGTTAATGTTTTTTTCTGCAGTGGCGCATGTTGATACATTTGAAATCGTAGCCATTAAAATTGTAAGTGTTAAATACGATTACCTTTTCATTTTACTTCTTCAATTACTTAGCTGATCTGTTTTGTGTTTTGTGGATCGTCTTTTTTTTTTTTTGTGAAATTGAATTGGATATTAGGTTTAGATATGTAGTGAGTTTGTATCCATTGTATTCTTGTTTTCAATTGATGTTTTTAATTGCTTAATCTGATGGTTATTGATGTAAAATTATTTCTCTAGGGTTGGGAATATCGACAAGTTTCTTCAATTTGCGATCTAATGAAGGTATCATATTTTTCTATTTTTATGATTTTTAGGTTTCAAATTGGGTTTGATATTCATTATTTCGAGATACACAGAATTCATTTATGGAGCCATTGCTTAAAGGGACAACGATGATGATGGTGATAAAAAAAAACTTATGAACCTAAGGTTTTTGGTGAAGCCATAGATGAACTCCACCAAGTATGATACAGCGATGCTAGATTTGAATCACGCTAATTGGATATCCAATAAACACTCTAGGCTTCGAAGCTCATCCACATAATATTTTTTGTTGTTTCATGTAGGAGAAAGCAAAATTACCATTGAAGTGGAAGCCACAAATGATAGTCTATGATTGACATTGATTCTAGGCACAAAGGTCCTCAAATGTACAGCTTGTATGTTGCAAAAATACATGCCAATTTATACACCAAAAGAGGTCTGAATAGTTGCTGACATCCATTCATTGGTTAATACACCTCTGTTGTCTATAATGTAATGTATTCTCAAATAAGACAGCCAAACTTCCATGTAAAGTGCAAGGTGTATAGATAATTTTAATATCGATATGCATTTACTGTTAGATATTATGTCTGGTTCGATAAGTCAACGCTGCCGACCGGGTCATGACCCGTAAGAGCTACACCTTGAGCAACGAACTAAAATCCACTTAACCTGTTTAACTAGTAATTACGAACAACATACGAGATAGATCATAATTATATTTATGATCATAAGCGGGTATTAACTGAGAGACGGGTACATGGACCGGGTAACATGAGAATACTCACCCTACGCCACTTATCGCACATGCACCTTTGCTGCGCCACATGTCATACATGTGTCCATCTACCGCCACTTGTCATGTACCTAACTTTTGGCCAATCAGAACACATGCATTATGCATGGTGTGACACTTGACTAACATGCACAAGGTCCATACCTTTTATATATTTTTTGGTTCTTGCATTTTTTTATGAGAAGAGTTGGATTAACAAAAATGTAGAATACATAATGCTCTCAACAACACCACATACACAACCGGCCGCCGCCGCGGGCTGTTGTCGCCGCCCCCGCCTCCGCCGTCCCGCCTCTGCCCTACCGCCGCTGATTGCCGCAGCTGCCGCCGCTGTTTGCCGGGGTTGGCCACCGCTTGTCGCCACCTCCCTCGTCGCGTTTTGTTGGTTCGTTTACTAGCAGTTGTTCGTTGGACCTCGGTGTCTCGACCGGTTAGTCATTAACCGAGGTATATCTTTCTCATCGGTAGTTAAATATTTTTCACTGTGCTCGTATTTGCATGTAACTGGATCCTGTCGGGTTTCGTCTTGTTGATCATTAGTTTATATTTCCACTGCGTTTTATTAATTAACTCGTTTAATTAATTAACTATTATTTATTGAATCGGGTTTTTGATAAATAAAATTTTAACCGATCACCACGAGAACCCAACAGTGGTATCAAAGCCTTGGTTACAACATACGAGTCGGTACCGGTCCTTTTAACCGGAATTAGAACACAGACTTTATTTATTTAAAGTTTATGATCTAAGTATTTTCAAGGCCACTTTTATTTTGGTCGATTTTTATTTGTTTTGCTTGACCAAAACATTGTCCGGTTTATTTTGTGATTGTTGTGCGATGTGTAAATCCGGCCTGACCTTTTTTTTGTAGTTGTATATTTTATTCGGTTTTGTAATTATTATTTTTGGCTACCGAGATGGTTCAAAGTTGTAATAGATTAGTTTATGGTTTTGGCCCGTCTTGTGGTTCAAAGTTGTAATAGATAGGCCTTTTTTTGTCTTTATTGTATTTACTTGTTAAATATTGTTGATACGAAGACCCGAAGCAAAACCGAATGCCAAGAGGAGTCTTGGAGTTAGTGGGAGTTGCTCAAGACAACAAAATGCACTCAAGTCCATCCTTGTGGTTGTTTGTGTGTTGTGACCCCGTGACCCGTTTGATCTTGTCATTTGGCTCTAGCAAGATCGAACAATTTTGGCCATATGGATTTACATATTTATCTTGCTATTGTGGTTGCTTTTATTTTATAAATTGTTATAACGTAACCAACCTAAATACCAACATGATTTTACAAGGAGTTTTAAAATATTAAAAACAATCACATTAAAACAAGTTCTAAATTGTTTTTACAACTTGTTAAAGTTTTTGTTATAAAACAAAGGTTGTTTTTGAAACAAATAATAACCAATTAAGTTTTACAAATTAAACTAGTTTTTTTATTTTCCAAAACTATTAACTTAATAGTTTTCTATTAAATTAAAAATGGTTATTTCAAGTCGCGACAAACTTAGTTTTATAGATTATCTAAAACTAATTGTCCCGAGAGGTGAAAGGGTCTTTTGGTTGTGTCGCAAATTTAATATCTAAATTAAAACCGACTATAACGACCCTATTTGGTAAAAATTAAAATCAATAGTTTATGCCATCCTACTACTAGTAACACTTGGGGCATAATGTGAACCATCAGTGTTGGAGCCACAGCATGACACATGGTGTCTAGTTTATCCTTCCAAGGTGCAAGGCTTCGTCGACACATCCGACCCTTCCATATGTGACCGTTTTAGGACGACTATTACTTTTCTTCTCGTGTTTACGTGCCCCAACTGTCTCGAGAACAAAAGTGGCATAGATGAGGCCAAACATATCAATGCAAGGACAATAGGTTATCCTCGCAGCCTCATAAACCTCGGGAGTTGTGCTTTTCTCACAATTGACAATCGTTGTCAGTCCGCTTGAACCTCTTGCTAATGTTGCGTGCCCCAGCCGCCTTTAGAAAGAGCTTCTAACCGGATTCTCATTCCTTATCATCACACCTCACGTAATAAGGAGATATACATCGAAAATACTAATTAAAATCACCTTGCTTATATAACAGATGTCTAATGAAAACAACTCCTTCATTTTCAAGTCTATACTTGAAAAGGAAAAGAAATAATTTTTTTTAATAACACCAACCTTCTCGCATGGCACCACAATCTGCGAATAGTTCTCAAAATGGAGGAAAAGTTATATATCTTAGATGGCCCAGTCCCTACCGAGCCTGAAAGTAATTCTACTACTGCTCGCAAGGCACTGGAGAAACATAACGAGAATGCCGTTGAGGTAGCCTGCCTTATGAAAGCCACCATGTCTTCTGAACTTCAGAAGAACATGGAAGATAAGGATGCTTATGACAAGATCAAGCAACTGAAAGGCATGTTCCAGAAACAAGCCCGACAGGAGCGATATGACACCATGAAACAGCTCATAAGCTGTAAAATGCGAGAAGGATCATGTATCAGTACTCATGTGCTAAAAGATGAAAGGATACATTGACCAGATGAACAAACTTGGTTATTCCACAAAACCAACCAAGTTCTAATGGTCAAATCTGGTGGTGTTAAGAAGCCCAATAACAAGAAAAGGAAACATAAGAGCAAAGGCAAGAGAAAAGTTGTTGTTACTGCCAGAAATGCCACCAACAACAAGCATGTTGCAAAACCACACACTCCTAGGAGCGTCAGTGCTTCGAATGTAACCAAATGGGCACTGGAAGGGAAACTGCCCACAATATCTAGCCAAGCTGAAGATGAACAAGGCCAATAACATTGGCACTTCTTCTAATATTCTCATTTATGTTATCAAACTTTTCACTGTTTCTAGCAATACATAGGTATTTGATACCGGATGTGGTTATCACATCGTTAATGTTTTGCAGGAGCCTGAAAAGTGGAAGAAACCGAAACAAGGCCACCTGGAACTCATAGTTGGTAATGGAAAGAGAGTTCCAGTTCTTGTAACTGGAATATTTTGTTTTTTTCATGTTCCCCTGGCCTTGTAGTCACTTTAAATAACTGTTTAAATGCACCTGGTTTGACCAGAAACATCATTTCAGTTTCTTCACTGTTTGAACAAGGATTCAAGTACATTTTAATGGTTTTTCTATTTTAGCCTACTTGAATGATGTCTTTTATTTTGAGGCTAAACCTTGAAATGGTATTTATGAGAATGATGTTCAAACAAGTAATAACATATATCATCTTTCTAAATGTAACAAAGCTGGCATAAATGAAACATGTTTATGGCATTGTAGACTTGGCCACATAAGTAAGGCACGCATAAAATGACTCCAGTCCAAGGGGATTCTTGAATCCACTAGATAGGACTCCTTTGATGATTACGAATCTTGCTTAGTTGGCAAACTCACAAAGCACCCCTTCACCGATGTTGGTGAACGGATCAATGGTCTTCTAGAACTCATTCACATGATGTATACGGCCCTTTCAGAACCATGACTAGAAACCATGACTAAAAACCAGCTTGACAGAAAGATAAAAGTACTTCCAAAGTGACCGAGATGATTCTCGCTCACAATTAGGATTCGTATTCACTCTCAATGGAGGGGCTGTCTATTGGAAAAAGCTCCAAATAGAGTATAGTGGCGGATTCAGCCACCGAATCCGAATGTATAGTTGCATCAGATGCTGTGGAAGAATCTGCTTGGATGAAGTAGTTCATCAACGTCCCCGATGTGGTTTCAAGTATTCAGAAACCAATCTAGGTATTCTGTGATAACACAGGAATTATTGCTCAAACCAAGGAGCCCGGATCACAGGGTTAAGCACATTCTAAGAAAGTTCCACTATATACAAGAAGTATTGGAACGAGGAGACATCTTAATAAGCAAAAATAGACACAGATCAAAACCTAACAGACCCGTTCACTAAACCGATGACTCCGGATAAGCTATCGGTCTTCGATTAGATAACTATTTGTTTTGATTTAGTATTTGGATGTACGAACATTCAAACAGTTGTACCTTTTGAATTCACCTTTGATTTACTGGCTAAATGCAAAGTTTGAATCTTACAACTGTGTTCGATTTTGATACATTTAATCCATGAATCTTGTATTCTAAATTATCCATAGTCGATCAGACTCGTGGGAACAAATCTGAATTAAGACTATTCTGACTTTGGACTCAAGGCGTTGACTTCCAAACTCACAAACCTCATTGTGAATGACGTTGGATGTAACTCGCATCAAATCATCTTCATGGATCTTGCTCACAAGATGTATTTGATTTTGGTATACTCATTTAGTATCCTCTGACCTGAGATACATACTAGAACTTTCGTTTACTAAAGACTATTCTTTGATCAGTGTCCAACGTTGTCGCGTAACTGCCAGTCATAAAGGCATTGGTTAGGAGTGGTTCTGAAGTTCAGTGGGAGTTGTATGTAGTCAAGATGGGATTCTGTACTCTTACATTATATGTAACAGTTAGACATCTGGGCGCCCTCGTTGATTCAAACTGGTGAAGTGTAAGGCCTTACCCAAACTTACTGTGTGTTTGATTGGACCACTTTGACTCTATAAACGAGAACGATAATGATTGAACACCATGTGAGATTGAATCTGATCCATGTCTTATTGTTCAATTGATGTCTTTTACAGAAAGGATAGATGACGAAGATTGCCATAAGTCTTTCTTCATGTAGCAAGCCATTGTTAAAGAGGAGATAACTTGGTTAATGACTTTAAAGTGTCATGACCTATTGGAGGCAACTATGTGTAGCTAGAACACTGCTGGCTGTCTGCGTTGAGATCTTATCAGAGACCGTCCAAGTGGGAGCTGTTAGATATTATGTCTGGTTCGATAAGTCAACGCTGCCGACCGGGTCTTGACCCGTAAGAGTTACACCTTGGGCAACGAACTAAAATCCACTTAACCTGTTTAACTGGTAATTACGAACAACATACGAGACAGATCATAATTATATTTATGATCATAAGTGGGTATTAACTGAGAGACGGGTACATGGACCGGGTGACACGAGAATACTCACCTTACGCCACTTGTCGCACATGCACCTTTGCTGCGCCACATGTCATACATGCGTCCACCTACTGCCACTTGTCATGCACCTAACTTTTGGCCAATTAGAACACATGCATTATGCATGGTGTGACACTTGGCTAACATGCACAAGGTCCATACCTTTTATATATTTTTTTGGTTCTTGCATTTTTTATGAGAAGAGTTCGATTAACAAAAATGTAGAATACAAAATGCTCTCAACAACACCACATACACAACCGGCCACCGCCACGGGCCGTCGTCGCCGCCCCCGCCTCCGCCGTCCCGCCTCTGCCCTGCCGCCGCTAATTGTCACGGCTGCCGCCGCTGTTTGCCGCGGTTGGCCGCCGCTTGGCGCCACCTCACTCGTCGCGTTTTGTTGGTTCGTTTACTAGCACTTGTTCGTTGAACCTCGGTGTCTCGACCGGTTAGTCATTAACCGAGGTATATCTTTCTCATCGGTAGTTAAATATTTTTCACTATGCTCGTATTTGCATGTAACCAGATCTTGTCGGGTTTCATCTTGTTGATCAATAGTTTATATTTCCATTGTGTTTTATTAATTAACTCGTTTAATTAATTAACTATTATTTATTGAACCGGGTTTTTGATAAATAAAATTTTAACCGATCACCACGAAAACCCAACATTTACTCCATGCATAATTTTGTTTTACACTTAGCTAGCTGAACTGATGTTTTAACTGTATGTATGTATGCGTGTGTGTGGGAGGGCGCATGTGTTTAAAAAGTGAAGCATGAAAATTACACCAAGATGGTGAAACATTTACAGTTTGAAGCAAAAGCTGGTACCGCAATTAAGCGAACTGGTACCAACGAAATCGAGCGTATTTTTGAAGCAAATCGTAGATTAATCCGATGATGACGCGAATGGCAGTGTTGCGGAGGAGAAAGGAGGCAAAACAGAGGTTTTTAAAGCAAGATCTTGCGAAATTGTTAGCGCATGGGAAGCATTTGGGTTTTTAGTTATGTTTTATTCACGGTTGACAAAATGGGCCCACGTGGGAAGCATGGGGACGGTGGTGAACGGAAGTTTAAGAGCCTGGCATACGGGTCAACTAGACCACAGTTGATAATCTTTACTTTCCTTTCAATTTAAATGTATATTTATTATTTTGTTGATTTTTCGATTGGCATGAGAGGGAATTCCAAGTTGCAGGGCCGGTCCGGAGGGGGTGCAGGGTGGGCGACAGCTCAAGGCCTAAACCTTCCGAGGGCCCAAAAATATATTTTTAAATAACATTACCTAGTAGAACTTAGAATATGTAAGTACTGAATTGAAAAATGACATGATGAGGTGCATGATCTGGTGGTTCTCATGTCACTTTATTTGTGAGCAAATCTTGGGTTCTAATCTTGATAGCTTTTTATATGAAAAAAGTCTTATTTTGTTTTTTCTCTTTCAACTTTGTGTATTTTCTTAAATAAATTTGGATAGGTTACGATGATTTTACATAATCGTAAATAACAATTTTTAAATTTACGACGTAACTATTCCGTATGTGATGTACTTTTTATCTACATTTCCACGTAAAAAAGTAGTCTGCCGCAACATACGGGTGATTCCACAAAATTTTAACTCATTCTTATATATTTTAAACTTTTTTTATATATTCTTTTTGAAAAGTTTATATTTTAGGGGCCCGTATTTTATCTTTGCACGGGGCCCACAGATTTTCGAAGATTTTCGGAGACGACCCTGCCAAATTGCAACTTTACCATATAAGCCAGATTTCAAAGTGATGCCAGAGAATCATTCATATGAGCATTTAAACGCATTTTATGAACAGTTTACGTGTCCTGATGTTGGCTGACTAGAAATATAAATTCAACCCCTGCCGCATCGCGGCAGGTTGCACTTCTAGTTTGTGTAAATGACACAACATCACATCTGATTGACTACCACCAGTGTAACTGACCATCACCGTGTTTACGTGACCCATGTTATCATTTTGTGAATTTAATGAAGAACACGAATATTGTACCATTTGTATGATAACTAAGTTAAAATTTAACAGGACATGCCGAAGCTTGGGAAAGCCGGAAGCTTACAAAGCAGACAGGCCATTGTGCACAGCCTTGTGCATAGTGAAAGCTGGGCCATTGATTTGTCTTGGGTACTATATTCCAGAACTTCTTCTAGGTGTTTGTAGCGATTGATAACGGTTGCAAAATGCAAATGTGTTATATGATTTATGTGAGTGTTTGCGTATACTATTTAAACAGGATATCATTGCGCGTTTTGGTAAGCAAGAGTCGATGCCAAGAGAGTTCTTTGATGATTTTGTAAGAGTTGCACAAGATGAAGGCCGTCATTTCACTCTTCTTGCAGCCCGGCTTGAGGAATTGGGTTCTTATTATGGAGCTCTACCGGCTCATGACGGTTTGTGGGATTCAGCTGTTGCAACTTCAAAAGACCTATTTGCACGCCTTGCAGTAGAGCATTGTGTTCATGAGGTACTCCTGTCGTTGATCATCATCTTATGTTACCTTTCTCATTTTATCTTCATGCATTAAATAGTTATACTACTTTCCCATAATTCCAAAAATGCCCACGTCAATATCAACTGAACTAAGAACCCGAGACAGTTCCCCTTTACCCCTTTAAGCACTACCAAACATTGATGATATTGATGACATCATAGAGTTAATTAAATCACAGGCAGGAGGACTGGATGTGCTACCTACTACCATTTCTCGTTTTCGTAATGGAGGCGATAACCAAACAGCTGAATTACTAGAGAAAGTGATATACCCTGAAGAAATCACTCATTGTGCCGCCGGAGTTAAGTGGTTTAAATATCTTTGTTCACGATCACGTGGAGGTGAAGAAAGTGACGATGAAGTGATTAACAAGTTTCATGAGGTTGTGAGGTCATATTTTAGGGGTCCATTGAAGCCTCCTTTCAATGAGTCGGCAAGAAGAGCTGCTGGATTTGGTCCTCAATGGTATGAGCCACTTGATGTCAAAGATTTTACACAATAATGCTCACATTTTGAGCTCATTTTATGATATTTTGACATGTTCATTGTCTCTAAACTAAGATGTTTTGTTGGTGTGCAACTTATCTTGTTCTATGATTTTTTTCTTTAATTTGCCATTTAAATTTAAAATACAAATATTAGCATTTTCATATCTGGGTTTATGATTGTCTGTCGGTCTTGACCATGGTAATCTAACGACTGTCGTGTTAGATTTTGCGAAATGTAGGAATAACGAATTGTGTTTTGAAGCACAAGTCTATATGTACTTTTTACAAAATTGTCGTGTAACATTTTGTCATTTGAGAAACTTGATGTTTTGAAGCACATTGTTGTGTGATGTTTTCTAGATGCCCATGTAATGTTCAATTAAAAAAAATAGTTTGAAAAGAGATATTTAGCAAGCTGAGGAGCTATTATGGCATTTATACAAAGTCTAAATCCATAAAGATATAATTGGATGTTGTTGACTTAGTCAACATACTTAATACATAAGTCCAACTGTCCAAGACTTCTTGTTCTTCACATGTAATTAGTGTAAAACTCGTGCGTTGCAGCGGAGTTGACACTATGGGCCGAGAACATAATTCAAACCTGAAAACATTAAAAGTAGTATATACGTTATGTGTGTACAGTGTATACATAAAAGCACACGCGCTTCGCGACTTCAACGCACAGGAAACACTTATGATAAACAAGAAAACTCTTATGATAAACATTATATAGTATACTGTAAAACCCGGCTTAAAAGTAACAGAATTGATAACATATAACATGCATTTAGTACAAAATTATCGAGCTTACATAAATTTTCTTAGTTTTGAGATCATATTTGATCAAAATAGTCAAGTCATCATCGTACTAGATGAACTTTCAAACATAATTTCAAGTGTTTACATGTTACTAAAACAAAATAGATCAAATGCGGACGCTTTGTTTGGTGCGTTCGGTTCTTGAGTGTTGCTTGATCGCCATCCGTATTAGGTGCAACATCACCTACGGTCAAAACCAAATAAATAATTAGATTTGACACCTTAAAATCAAGAATAACAAGTTCAATGGTTTAACATTGACAAGCAAGCAAAATTCCAACAAAATGGGGCGGTCGCGCCCCGCGAACGTGTTTGTACCATCGGTCGCGGCCCGCCACGGCCGTCGCGCCGCGCGACGGTGAGTCTATTTGGCCGTGGCGGGGCGCGAAGCCCCGTTTTGGACAGAAAGTTTGTTGGCTGGAGCTGTATATCAGCCCAACACCATTTTTATCATATACCAACTTTAAATCGATATAACTTTTGACTCGGGCATCCGTTTTAGTCGATTCTTTTTCCCACGTGACCGTAATTAAAATACGGACCCGTTTATCAACATAACTCACATAAATTTTCAGTTTAAGAATAGTTGGCCTTTAATTTGGCTCTTTATTTATTCGACCCGTTTGTCTATAAACTCAACAACTTGTTTTATTGTCATCTCATGTCTACGACTGATTTACCCAATTCCGGGTTTACCCACTATAGCGTTTCGCTCCCTTCAAGAGGGACACTTACGCATTAATCATCATGCTTGTTTTCAAGGATTTAAACATGCTTTTCTAAATCAATTGACAAGTAAAAATTTCCGAACTTTAATCCCTCTACAAGGGTTCATGTTTTGCAACAAGTTAGCATGTCCGCTTCACGGTTTACGCTTTAACAACATGCTTTGTTTTGAAGGATTTTAACATGCTCCTATTATCAATTTGACATGCATAATTTCTGAATATTTATCCCCATACTATGGGTTTGTTTGTAACAAGTTTAGCGTGTCCGCTTCACGGTTACGCTTTAACAACATGCTTTGTTTTCGAGGATTTTAACATGCTCCTCTTATCAATTTGACAAGCATAATTTCTGAATATTTATCCCCACACTATGGGTTTGTTTGTAACAAATTTAGCGTGTCCGCTTCACGGTTACGCTTTAACAACATGCTTTGTTTTCGAGGATTTTAACATGCTCCTATTATCAAATTGACATGCATAATTTCTGAATATTTATCCCCATACTATGGGTTTGTTTGTAACAAGTTTAGTGTGTCCGCTTCACGGTTACGCTTTAATAACATGCTTTGTTTTCGATGATTTTAACATGCTCCTCTTATCAATTTGACATGCATAATTTCTGAATATTTATCCCCACACTATGGGTTTGTTTGTGACAAGTTTAGCATGTCCGTTTCACGGCTTACGCTTTAATTATAACTAATCTTCGACTGATGTTTCAATCACTTCAACATTTACAACTTGACATTGTTTTGACCCGCTTGGATGTCGAATAGTGACCACCATTTCCAAGTCAAGCCAAACTCTACTTTTGACCAATGTTTTGACCCGTTTTACTTATCTAGTGAGTTTTATCACTTTCGTGACATAACAGGTTTCCTCTTTCTCTAAAATTCAATACAACTAGCTAAAATAACAAATAAACATAAGTATTTAACTAATTTGACCCGTTTGGTTGTCGAGTGAGTTACACCACTTCATTTACATACCAAACGCCATCATTTTCGCCAAATCAATTGTGACACATGTGTCACTTCAACCATCAAACAAATGCCAAACCAATGAAATATTGTATTTCATACTTGGTATTTGTAAAAATATGTGTATCATTTGCACATATCAACTCTTGTTCGATTTTAAGCTTTAATTCGCTTTCTAGAGGGTTATACGCGCTCTGAGGCGTAAAAATAGCCAGTTTAATCCAACAAACACTCTGGAATAGTGAAATAGGCTTAACATACCTTAAATAACCTTTACATAACTTAGAATTAAGTTTTGAAGGCTTTGGTATGGCAAAAACAAGTTAAATCGCTTACAGGGACTAAATTCGACAAACTGCGAAAGTATGCCGATTTGAACTGTAACAGACATTCCGGAACATGACCATGAGTTAAACATACCATAAATATCCTTCACATAGCTTAGAAATAGGCTTTGAGGGGTTTGGTGTGCTAAAATAAACTTTTGGGTCATTCAGGGACTAAAAGCATCAAAAAGTGCACAAGTTTGCACTTTCACGCATAACTTACGTTCTGAATACATCCGGACATCCAAAAATTTATGTAAGCATCCTTATATTATGCCTTAGTGTTTGGCATAAGAAAAATCCATTCGTCGCGCAATTTGGATCGTTTTTCGCGCTTATGTGCATTCCGTCGTAATTAAGCGAACATCGCGTTCGTACGACCAAACGAACTGACATCCGGCATATTTTTGAGCATGTTTCATGTCCACAATGTTTTGGCATCATTTTAGGGCCTTAAAGTTGTCTTTACGGGCCTTAGAAGTGTCGGAAATGGCTTAAACATGCAACAGGGACTAAAGCTATAATTTCTGAAAGTTTGTGCTGATCAGACGGGGCCAGGCGGCCCGCCTGGGCCTTGTGTGAATCCTGACGCGGGCCGCATTAGACATGCAGACCAGATTCAATGTTTGATCCACTTGCATTGGCCTTTCGATCACCCAAAGGGCAACGCCACGTGTCGGATTCCTATGGTGGGGGCAAAATAAGGCACCACAACTTTGCGACAAGTGTACGGCTTGGATCGTGGCACGATATTCAAGAAACGATCCTAACGGGTTTACTTTTCCTATAAATACCCCCCCCCTTTTGGCTAAAAACTCACACAATCTGATCTAAAGCTCTAAGTTGAGGCCTTTGCTTCATACCTGAACTCCTGGATCGAGATTAGCTTTCGGGGACCCTTCATAAGTGTTCTTTCGTTCTTTATTCGCTTTTCGAGTCCGAAAGTCAACGTTTTGTTTGAATTTCTGCGTTGACCAGCCTATGGTCAGCACGAAGTTCATTGGAACTTCATAACGTGAGCGTGATCACGATGGTTATAGTCCATGGCGACTATACCTACTGATTACCACGTTATCTAGGCTCAGTGACGAGTCGTAGTTTCGGCCAAAATGCGCATTCTTGCGTATTTTGTAACCAAACTACTCGTGAGCATCAAAGCCGTTTGTTTTGATGCCAAACCTGTTTTCTAAACTTAGTTAAGCATGTTCTAACATGCTTAGCTCGTCACTTTTAGTTTAGTGCTTATATAGGGTCGTAAGGTAAGCGATCTAAACCATCGCTTATACTTTCGAACCCGACCCATTTGGTCGATCATTAGGATCCGACCAAACACATTAGGTGACCATGGCTGTAACCTTCCGAGGTTATACCTTATGGTCACAACGTTAGGCGTTCCAAACGCGTTTTACGCGAACGACGCGTTAAGGTAGCATAAGCTACCTAAACGGGTCGTAACGGGTCGCAAGCACTTAGGTTAGGTTTCATTTTAGTATGTAGGCTTTGTTAAACCATATTACACAAGTCTCCATACTCGTTTGGTTTACGAACCCGCATACTATCCGATCCTTCCGATTTTGGTCCGGTATATTAATATAGCTACCTATTAGGTGTCGTTTGATATCCGTGATCTCTAGCATTGTTTGGTTGTTACTCAAGGACTACTAGGCAATATCAGGTGAGTACATAGTTCCCCTCTTTTACTGTTTTCAACTGTTTTGGGGTGAAGCATGTGTACCTATCTGTTATTTTCATGATTTCAAAGTATAATTGATTATACATGTTAGTACTTATCTTTTGACAAACTAAATGACTATCTATGGTTTAAACACTGATTATTCAAAGATTATGAAATTAATTGTTGGAATAGTACTTATTTTTGTTCACTAGACCGGTTGGTAGTATGATATAGCGCTATAGGATTTGACACCCCATTCCTGTTGTCATGGAATGTCTGAAACCAATTTGTTTCTCCATCCAAATAGGGATTGCCTTTGTGGTATCCTTATAGTCTCAAAGGTGTAGTTTGATGCACTAGGTCTGAATGAATTCATAAATCACTCCTTTAAAGTATATTTTGATATACTCCCAAAAAGTGTAGTTTGATATACTCTCATGTGTGGTATTGTACAGAACCAACATATGCATTTTATCAACAAACCAAAACATATTTTTAATATGTTATTTACAAATCCAAAGTATACTGTTAATATGCTACTATAGGGTTATTCGTTTAACCTTACATCATTTTACAAAGCATAACTTTTGATTTATTCAAACACTTTGTTTTGTACATTTTTACTTGTGGTTTAAGAAATCTCATTTCACTTACCATACATAACTTTTGTTTATACATTACATGGTTTACATTTAACTTGAGTTATACAATAACCTTGGACTATTGGTTTAAACATGAACATTCTATATTGGTGGTTTGGTTTGCGTAAGTGACTTAAGTAACGAGGCGTGTGTAATATGATACAAGCATGGTGGATACGCCGCTGGTACTTCCTATATATAAGTGTTTGTATGGTATTACATATCGTAGCGTTATTTGAATCATTTCAATTTAAGTCATATAACACTTTATACAATTAACATACTTTTCATAAGACATTGTTTTACAACAACTTATCTTACACAAACTCATTTTTACTAGGTTATCCATTTAACCTTACATTTAATTATACATATCATCTGATCTTATCGTTTTTCAAATGATTTACAAGACAAAGCAAATTACAAGGTTCATGACTGACTGTTATTAAACGTTTTCTTTAAACTCAAGTCATGAATCCTATATTCACAAAACCTATGTATCTCACATGCATTTTTATGCTGACGTACCTATTTTTACACATGTTTCAGGTGCTGTCTTGAGATGATTGTTGATACATGCTACATTTAGGATGGACTCGTGCCTTAGCAACTTTAAAACTTGGAAGATCATAGTTGTACTTATTTGATTGTATTAGAACAATGAGTTCATTTAATCAATAAAACAATATTTCAATTTCCATGTGTTATGAAACAATGATTCTGTTACAACACTCCCCGACGTTTCCGCCACGTTTTGTTGTTCCACGTGGTCGGGGTGTGACATAAAATGTCACACCCCCAAAATCCACCCGCGGAGTACCACCACTTGGGAGCGTGACTGTCCAGGATCAAGCCATCAATCATATCAAACATAGTATTTAATAATAAAAGTAATTAATGTAAATCATCGTGACATGATTGATGTTCCAAAACCAAACATCGTTTAAATAGCGGAAGCATAGTATGAAATCCCAAAATAGTTATAAGTTCAAATATCGTTCATAATCCAAATCCCACAACGACCTGCTCCTCCCTGTGCAAGCTCCGTAAGGTACCTAAGGTCCTGCAAGGCATGCAGCAAATAATCAACAAACTAGTTGAGCGAGTCCACAGAAAGTAAGTTCATAACATAGTGCATAAGTATAGCTAGTGGGGGTTTCCCATACTAGTGTGTACTAAAGGTGGGGGCTTCCCAAACCTTGTGTTCATAATACTGGTGGGGGCTTCCCACGTTTATCCTGGCTAATGAGGGCTTCTCATTAACGGTACTTACTAGACTAACATCCGACCATGTGTTCTTCTTTACCGAGAACAGGAAAACGTACAGGGTCACGTAGGCTTTACGTGACGTGCCCTTCCCCGAGGACAGTGGTACGTGTGGGGGCTACGTAGGCTTTACGCAGCGTGGCCTTCCGACCTGGAAGCCAGTAGATGGTATTGGGTTACGTAGGCTTTACGTAACGTGTCCTCCCGACCCGGGAGACATATGGCAATTTTACTGGGTTACGTAGGCTTTACGTAACGTGTCCTGACTAACCTGAGGACGATGGTCTATAGTCTAGAGAATGCGTAAGTACGAGTAATCATTCCATATTCAACATATCCAACCCAATTCCCAACCCGGGAATCCCATGCCTTGGCTGTGTGAACTCACCTTGGTTTGCTCGGCAGATACACAAAAGAGTACAGGTAGCAAGTAAATGGTCAACCACGTCCTATCATGGTTATTATGCAAGTCAGGTTCGTATATAGCACGTATATTGTATCACGTATAATCATGGCAAACACGTACATGTATCATCAATCCGATAAACAATCTAAGGGTTCGGTCCAATCATTACCCGGCCCAATGACAATAAGCAGCCCAATATCATAACAGTTAAACAAATAGCCAAGTGTCCGGCCCAATCAGTTGGGCCTGTAATAGTCCAATAGCAACAGTCCACAAATCAAATCATTGGGCCCGTGACAGTGAAGGCCCAAACAGTGTGCGTGTAAATGATGGTCTCGAGTCGCAACCGGCGATCTCGAGTCGCAACCGAGGATTACGAGTCATATCAGGAGATTACGAGTCGCAACAGTAGGTTGCGAGTCGCAATGGCTGGTCTCGGTTCATCATGGTCCGGTTACGAGTCGCAACGGGACTCGCAACCGTGATCTCGGCTTGTGCTGTTTGTGGTCTCGAGTGGGGTTCCGACTCGCAACGAGTGATACCGAGTCGCAACCGTGTGTGTAACTGGTTTCCATAATTCCTGCATTGACTCATCCGTGATTCTAGCAAACATCTAAGGCAGTTTCGAATTCAGATCAATCACAGAAATTTATCAGCAGTTTCATATCAACAATAGATCATGTTCATAGCAATTCATATTATTAAGAACAGTAACAATCCATTCAAACCACATGCAATCGGATTACCACACGAGCCTTATACCGAATCTTAAACTAATCTTCATAGAGCCAAACATACATATAACCGATTTCATGTCAAGTAACCATATAGCTTAATCATTCATGAGAACCGATTAGCAATACCAATTTGCATCAACACTTAATCAGTATTACTAGCATACACCCTAATTGCATCACCTAACAGAATGATAACAATCACATGATATCACATATAATCGAAACATATCATCACTAACCGGATTAACGAAGGAAACGAGGGTGATTCCGAGTAGAGGTGTTCTTGCCGTCGGGTTCCAAGTGACCGAGAGAGAAAGGAAATCGCCTAGGGTTTGTGTGTGTGTGGTGTTTTTGCAAAGTAGTAAAACAAATCCCTAGTCCCGGTTTTGTGTTGCGAGTGGGGAGTGGGCCGAGCCCAACTCGGGTATCAAATGAAGTCCGATTTCAAGGTGTGGCCCAAACGGGCTTGTGTGACCGGTTAGCCTTGTGCAATCGGGTTTCAGTGTGTGGTTTGGGCTCGTGCAAAACATAACATACACACATAACACACGTAAGCAAATATTCATTTAAAATCATATAATTCAGTTCTCATAAGCACGCAACGTTACATCAAAGCAAGTCGAAAGTTCGAGTTGTTACATTATCCCCAAGTAATTGGAAATTTCGTCCCGAAATTTGGTATGCACTCACTGAGGAAGCTAGGTAAACTGTATTGTTCACTGATTTTCCTGGGGTGTCACATCCTCCCCCCGTTGATCTGGAATTTCGTCCCGAAATTCCGAAGTAGTAGCTTCAGCCTCAGTAGTGGTAGCATTGGTTTCGAATAACTGGGGGTACTTTTCTGTCATCCTGTCTTCGCGTTCCCAGGTGTACTCTGGGCCACGTTTGGAGTTCCAACGAACTCGAACAAGAGGGATTCTCTTGTGTTTGAGGACCTTCACATCCCGGTCCGTGATTTCCACTGGTTCCTCGACGAACTGCAACCGCTCGTCGATAGTAAGTTCCTTAAAAGGAATGATGAGGTTTTCATCGGATAGGCACTTCTTTAAGTTTGATACATGAAAGACATTGTGAACTGCCCCGAGTTCAGCTGGTAGGTTCAACTTGTAGGCTACTTTGCCAATCTTTTCTATAATTTCTAATGGTCCGACGTATCGCGGATTCAGTTTGCCCCGTTTGCCAAAACGAACCACACCCTTCCAGGGTGAAACTTTCAATAAAACCCGGTCCCCGACCTCAAATTCCAATGGCTTTCTACGCTTGTCCGCGTAGGCTTTCTGACGGTCGCGTGCTGCCGCCATGCGTTGTCGTATCTGTGCAATCTTTTCTGTGGCGTCCACAACAATCTCTGGACCCGTGATCTGACTATCTCCCACCTCTGCCCAGCAGAGGGGTGACCGGCATTTACGCCCGTACAATGCCTCGAATGGAGCGGCTTGAATGCTGGTATGGTAACTATTATTATACGAGAACTCCACCAAAGGGAGATGCTTTTCCCAGCCGTTGCCGAAGTCTATGACGCATGCCCTAAGCATGTCTTCAAGAGTTTGAATCGTTCGCTCAGACTGCCCATCCGTCTGAGGGTGATATGCTGTGCTCATGTCTAACCTTGAGCCAAAAGATTTGTGCATCGCTTGCCAAAGTTCTGACGTGAATCGTGCGTCGCGATCCGAAATGATAGATGTGGGCACCCCGTGCCTCGAAACAACTTCCTTAAGATAGACGTCTGCGAGTGTGGAGAACTTGTCCGTTTCCTTAATCGGCAGGAAATGTGCAGACTTGGTGAGTCAATCAACTATGACCCATATTGTATCGTTCCCACGCTGAGATCTAGGTAAGCCTGTAACAAAGTCCATGGAAATTTCTTCCCATTTCCATTGAGGTATCTTAGGCTGCTGAAGTAGGCCAGCTGGTTTCTGATATTCAACCTTGACTCTCGCACAGGTCAAGCATTTTCCAACATACGTAGCGATGTGGGCCTTCATACAAGGCCACCAATAAGTAGTGCTGATGTCGTGGTACATTTTATCCGACCCGGGATGTACCGAGTAGCGAGACTTGTGTGCTTCGTCCATCACAAGTTCGCGTAGACCGCCATAAAGTGGGACCCAAATCCGGCCCGATACATAGTAGGCGCCGTCTGCCTTCTGTTCCATTTGTTGTCGTGAGCCGCGTAAGGCTTCAGCCTTGACGTTTTCAGGCTTCAGTGCTTCTACCTGAGCATTTCGTATCCGAGTAGGAAGGCTAGACTGAATCGTAAGCTGTAGCGCTCGCACGCGCCGTGGTAAAGTGTCCTTTCGACTAAGGGCGTCAGCCACAACATTGGCTTTGCCTGGATGATACTTGATGGCGCATTCGTAATCATTAAGTAACTCGACCCATCGTCGTTGACGCATATTCAAATCCTTCTGCTTAAGGATATGCTCGAGACTCCTGTGATCGGTGTAAATCGTGCACCTGGTACCGTACAGGTAGTGTCGCCATATCTTAAGCGCGAAAACAACAGCTCCCAGCTCTAAATCGTGCGTCGTGTAGTTCCGTTCATGAACCTTGAGTTGACGAGAGGCGTAAGCGATAACCTTGTCGCGCTGCATTAACACACATCCCAGTCCCCGAATGGATGCATCACAATAAACCACGAAGTCATCTGTGCCTTCTAGCAATGAGAGGATAGGTGCACTGCAAAGTCTATCCTTTAGGTGCTGAAAAGCAGTCTCCTGGGGCTCTCCCCAGCGATAGGTAACACCCTTCTGTGTCAGTAACGTAAGCGGCTGAGCAATCTTCGAAAAGTCTCTAATAAACCGTCTGTAATAACCTGCCAGACCCAAGAATTGGCGTATTTCTGTCGGCGTACGCGGTGCAGGCCAGTTCCTGATCGAATCTACCTTGGATGGATCGACATGGATCCCATCCCTGTTCACTACATGGCCTAAGAAGTGGACTTCACGAAGCCAGAAGTTGCATTTAGAAAGCTTGGCGTACAACTGCTCCTTCCGAAGGAGTTCCAAAATAAGACGAAGATGCTGCTCGTGTTCCTCCTGACTCTTGGAGTAAATCAGAATGTCGTCGATGAATACTATGACGAACTTGTCAAGGTAGGGTTTGCATACCCTGTTCATAAGGTCCATAAATACAGCAGGCGCGTTCGTTAACCCGAATGGCATGACGAGAAACTCGTAGTGACCATAACGAGTTCTGAAGGCTGTCTTGGAGATGTCCTCATCCCGGACTCTCAGCTGATGGTACCCCGACCTCAAATCTATCTTCGAATAGTAGCACGACCCTTGCAACTGGTCGAATAAGTCGTCTATGCGTGGAAGAGGATAACGGTTTTTCACCGTCACCTTGTTGAGTTCACGGTAGTCTATGCACATCCTGAACGTACCGTCTTTCTTTTTCACGAAAAGTACTGGAGCTCCCCAAGGCGAAGAGCTTGGACGAATGAAACCCTTTTCCAAGAGTTCCTGCAGTTGCTTTGACAATTCCTCCAATTCCGATGGAGCTAGACGATATGGTGCGCGAGCTATGGGTGCTGCTCTTGGAGCGAGCTCGATCTGAAATTCAACCTGACGATGAGGCGGTAAGCCAGGTAAGTCTTCAGGAAACACCTGAGGGTAATCACGTACAATTGGAATATCCTCCAATTTCTTTCCCTTTGCTGATGCGTCTGTAATGAGTGCCAGAATGGCTGTGTGACCCTTACGCAAGCATTTCTGAGCCTTCAAGAATGAGATGATGCCGACCACAGCACCACTCTTGTCGCCTTGAACTTCGAGAGGTTCTTGACCAGGACGTGGAATGCGAATAACCTTCTCGCTGCATAAGATTTCTGCCTGGTGTTGGGATAACCAATCCATCCCAATCGCAACGTCGAAACTACCCAAAACTATGGGAATGAGATCAATAGAGAAGGCTTGACCAGCTAGGATAAGATTACAACCCTGAACTACGTGCGTGGCTTCTAGACTTTTACCGTTAGCTAACTCTACTACATGTTTGGTGGGTAAAAGTGTTGGTGCACGTTTTAGCAGTTGACACATTTTCACATACATATAGCTTGTATCCGCACCCGAATCAAACAAAACAGTAACGTAAATATTGTCGAGGAGAAACTTACCCATAACAACGTTGGGATCGTTCACTGCGTCGCCTCGACCTAGCACAAAAGCGCGTCCCCTAGCTTCGTTGCCATTATTGTTGTTGTTTCCACCGTTGTTGTTTCCGTTGCCCTGATTGTTGTTGTTGCGGTTCTGGTTCAACTGAGGGCAATCACGTTTGAAGTGACCTTCAGCCCCACACTGGAAACATCCCCGGTTTCCACGCTGTGGCTGCTGTTGCTGCTGCTGGTTCTGTGGAGCGGGTTGCTGAGGCTGCTGATTCTGATTCGCAGGACGAGGGCTCCTACAGTCTTTGGCCTCGTGCCCCATCTTAAGACACCTTTGACAACGACCCTTGTTACACGGGCCGTGGTGATGCCTGTTGCAGTTGTGGCACCTAGGTTGACTACCCTGATATCTCCTTTGTCTGTGACTACCAGAGGATTGCTGGCTAGGACTCTGGTACTGGTCAGTCTTCTGTTGCTGAGCTTGAGACTGAACGGATGCTGAACCTCTGCTGGAATCTCCATCCCACTTTCTTTTACTGTCACCAGATGTAGCAGGAGTAACTGAGGTGGTGACGTTAGCAGTAGCATTAACACGTTTGGGCAGTCTATTCTGGTCCACTGCCTGATCGGTGATACGGTGAGCGAGACGCTGAATTTCCTGGATGTTTTCGAGGTTAGCCGACGTCACGTGGCTCTGAATTTCTGGCGCCAATCCCTTGAGATACAACTCAATGCGCTTGTATGGAGGGTCCACCATAGTAGGACACAGAACGGCCAGCTCGTTCGACCGTTTAGTATACGCTTCGATTTCCGATCCAACCATTTTCAAGTTATACAGCTCGTCTTCCAGCTTGTGAATATCTTCACGCGTGCAATACTCACGCTTGATGAGTTCCTTAAAATCGTTCCACGGGGTGGCGTTAGCAGCTGCCAACCCTAAGATCTGAACTTGGGCGTTCCACCAAGTTAACGCTATTCCTTCCAAAGTGCCAGTAGCAAACTTGACCTTGCGAGCCTCAGGGCACTCGCACATTTCGAATACTGATTCTAACTTTTCAAACCAATGGAGGAGTCCCACTGCTCCCTCTGTTCCGCTGAAAGAGTTTGGACGACAGTCCATGAAGTTCTTGAATGTGCAGAAAGGCTGCTGCGCGTGTTGACCTGCTTGAGCTGCTGCAACTGCCGCAGCAACTTGAGCTTGAACGAGAGCCTCTAGCTGGGCTTGTGTCAGGTTGATTCGTCCAGACATGATCTTCATTGTAACAAGTAGCATACGTAAGAATGGTTCGCGAGTAGGGCGATGACAGAAAAGCGTAAGCACGTAGGGATTCTCATGCTATAGTATCATGTGTATCTAAGCGTAATGCGAGCAAAGTTCTAAGCAGTTCTAGCAAACAGGCAATAAATATAAACCTTATTACCTAGGATGTCGAGTCTTGCACGTGGAGCAAAGCGTCGTTGTGGATCGTTGAGAGCACTGTTCTGGTTATAGTCCGGTTTTAATAAAAACGTTTTCCCATATTAAAACCAAGTTCTCTATAACCAATGGCTCTGATACCAATCTGTCACACCCCCAAAATCCACCCGCGGAGTACCACCACTTGGGAGCGTGACTGTCCAGGATCAAGCCATCAATCATATCAAACATAGTATTTAATAATAAAAGTAATTAATGTAAATCATCGTGACATGATTGATGTTCCAAAACCAAACATCGTTTAAATAGCGGAAGCATAGTATGAAATCCCAAAATAGTTATAAGTTCAAATATCGTTCATAATCCAAATCCCACAACGACCTGCTCCTCCCTGTGCAAGCTCCGTAAGGTACCTAAGGTCCTGCAAGGCATGCAGCAAATAATCAACAAACTAGTTGAGCGAGTCCACAGAAAGTAAGTTCATAACATAGTGCATAAGTATAGCTAGTGGGGGTTTCCCATACTAGTGTGTACTAAAGGTGGGGGCTTCCCAAACCTTGTGTTCATAATACTGGTGGGGGCTTCCCACGTTTATCCTGGCTAATGAGGGCTTCTCATTAACGGTACTTACTAGACTAACATCCGACCATGTGTTCTTCTTTACCGAGAACAGGAAAACGTACAGGGTCACGTAGGCTTTACGTGACGTGCCCTTCCCCGAGGACAGTGGTACGTGTGGGGGCTACGTAGGCTTTACGCAGCGTGGCCTTCCGACCTGGAAGCCAGTAGATGGTATTGGGTTACGTAGGCTTTACGTAACGTGTCCTCCCGACCCGGGAGACATATGGCAATTTTACTGGGTTACGTAGGCTTTACGTAACGTGTCCTGACTAACCTGAGGACGATGGTCTATAGTCTAGAGAATGCGTAAGTACGAGTAATCATTCCATATTCAACATATCCAACCCAATTCCCAACCCGGGAATCCCATGCCTTGGCTGTGTGAACTCACCTTGGTTTGCTCGGCAGATACACAAAAGAGTACAGGTAGCAAGTAAATGGTCAACCACGTCCTATCATGGTTATTATGCAAGTCAGGTTCGTATATAGCACGTATATTGTATCACGTATAATCATGGCAAACACGTACATGTACCATCAATCCGATAAACAATCTAAGGGTTCGGTCCAATCATTACCCGGCCCAATGACAATAAGCAGCCCAATATCATAACAGTTAAACAAATAGCCAAGTGTCCGGCCCAATCAGTTGGGCCTGTAATAGTCCAATAGCAACAGTCCACAAATCAAATCATTGGGCCCATGACAGTGAAGGCCCAAACAGTGTGCGTGTAAATGATGGTCTTGAGTCGCAACCGGCGATCTCGAGTCGCAACCGAGGATTACGAGTCATATCAGGAGATTACGAGTCGCAACAGTAGGTTGCGAGTCGCAATGGCTGGTCTCGGTTCATCATGGTCCGGTTACGAGTCGCAACGGGACTCGCAACCGTGATCTCGGCTTGTGCTGTTTGTGGTCTCGAGTGGGGTTCCGACTCGCAACGAGTGATACCGAGTCGCAACCGTGTGTGTAACTGGTTTCCATAATTCCTGCATTGACTCATCCGTGATTCTAGCAAACATCTAAGGCAGTTTCGAATTCAGATCAATCACAGAAATTTATCAGCAGTTTCATATCAACAATAGATCATGTTCATAGCAATTCATATTATTAAGAACAGTAACAATCCATTCAAACCACATGCAATCGGATTACCACACGAGCCTTATACCGAATCTTAAACTAATCTTCATAGAGCCAAACATACATATAACCGATTTCATGTCAAGTAACCATATAGCTTAATCATTCATGAGAACCGATTAGCAATACCAATTTGCATCAACACTTAATCAGTATTACTAGCATACACCCTAATTGCATCACCTAACAGAATGATAACAATCACATGATATCACATATAATCGAAACATATCATCACTAACCGGATTAACGAAGGAAACGAGGGTGATTCCGAGTAGAGGTGTTCTTGCCGTCGGGTTCCAAGTGACCGAGAGAGAAAGGAAATCGCCTAGGGTTTGTGTGTGTGTGGTGTTTTTGCAAAGTAGTAAAACAAATCCCTAGTCCTGGTTTTGTGTTGCGAGTGGGGAGTGGGCCGAGCCCAACTCGGGTATCAAATGGAGTCCGATTTCAAGGTGTGGCCCAAACGGGCTTGTGTGACCGGTTAGCCTTGTGCAATCGGGTTTCAGTGTGTGGTTTGGGCTCGTGCAAAACATAACATACACACATAACACACGTAAGCAAATATTCATTTAAAATCATATAATTCAGTTCTCATAAGCACGCAACGTTACATCAAAGCAAGTCGAAAGTTCGAGTTGGTACATAAAAGTTGGTATCAGAGCCAATGGTTATAGGGAATTAGGTTATTAGTAATGCTTTGACCTAGTCTATAACCTTCCTAGGACCCTAACGCGAGTTTACTTGCGTTTAGTCATAAAACAATACCGTCACCTATCCTTAGGCGACGACCACAACAAGAACATAAATTTCAAAACCGCTTTGAAAACTAATCATCTGTTCTAGGATGATTGATTACTAGGTTTTGAACCCTCTGTTATAAGGTTTTGAACCCCTTTGAATTTTCAAAACTCTCGTCAAAGTTTTGAGTTCTAAATAATGTGAACACGTGCAAACTATAAGGGTGGGTGCCTGTACCCTGAGTTTTCTGTCTAAGGCTAGAGTGTTCGTACAAATCCACATAATCGGACCAGTCACTCTTACCTGGGAACTCTTGGGGTGATTGTCCACTTATAGGCGAGCATGTCTTCCCGATACATTATTTTTGACCTATTTACTTTGATTAATCACCAGGGTCGTTTGTTGCTTTGTAGTAACAAACAAATGACCACTATCCTTGCTTTCATCAGATTTGTTTCATCTCATTCTTTTCGTCTAATTCTCTCACTCGTTTCCTCTCATGTTTCCTCTTTTAGAATGCCTCCTCGACGCGACAATCAGATGGCGAATGCCGAACTGGCGGAAATCATCGCGCAGCAAATGGCTGCTGCCTTCCCAAATCTTTATGCTCAACTGATTCAAGCCACCAACAACAACAATGCTCCATGCAATTTCAAGAATTTTAACTCGGCTAAACCGCTCAAGTTTAGTGGTTCTAAGGGGGCAACTGGGCTTCTTCAATGGTTCGAGAGCATTGAGAATACTTTCCGTCACGTTCAGTGTCCTGAAAATCACAAGGTTGAGTTTTCTTCGAGTGTGTTTCAGAAGAGGGCTCTTACGTGGTGGAACGGGGTTATGAGAGACCGCGGTGCTGAGGTTGCATTAGCACAGACTTGGGCCGAGCTTAGGGCTCTTATGTTGAAGGAATTCTGTCCTCGTCATGAGCTTAGGGCTCTAGAAAGGGAATTTGATGATTTAAAGCAAGATAGTGGGGAACATCGAGCCTATACTGACCGCTATGCGGAATTGAGCTTGTTATGCCCTGCTATGGTTACGCCTCTGGATAAGGCGATTGAGAAATACATTGATGGTCTTCCTGACGTAGTTCAGGATATCGTTACTGACAGCAACCCTACTACTGTCAGACAAGCCATTGAATTGGCTGCCACTCTGACTGAATCCCATATCAGGAAGCGCAAGCTGTTTCGGAAAGGCGACTTAAGACCATCTGACAAGACTGCTCATGTGGAACCAAAGGAAGAAAATGCTGAGGTGTCCAAGAAGAAGAAGCGCAAAGCCTCTCAAAGCTACGCTGTAACTGCTCATGACAAACAGGTTGCACCAAACCAGCCAGCACAACCTCGTAAAAGACAAAACTATGTTGGTACCGCACCTTTGTGCAACAAGTGCAACCGTCATCATCTAGAGCAAGAGCAGTGTCACAAATGTACCCACTGTGGGTGGTTGGGACATTTGATCAATGTTTGTCGTTATGCAAATCAAGCTGCTGCAAACCCTGCTGCTATTCAAGCACGGTTCCCTCCGGGGTCATGTTATAACTGTGGTGACCTTACCTACTACAAGAACAATTGCCCAAGACTTGTTAACATACCTCCGGCGCGTGGACGAGTGTTTAACATCAATGAGGCAAACATGAAGAATGATGCAGCAGTGAACAATTAGTGTTTTGTATTTCCTTGGTTGTTATCTTGTGACACTTCAAGACAATTCCGTTGTTACATAAATAAAGATTTGTTGTTTTTATTTCTGCAAAATTTATGCGTTTGTGTGAATGCTTGATGCAACCTTATGATGTCAACCCAAAGACAAACTACTCGTATGGTTCTGTCATTTTATGATCACTTGTGATCTCCCCAAGAACCTTAAACACTCGTTTCTTTTAAGAAACAAAGCTAAACTCTTATTGAGAATCCCTCTATCTTTATAGATAGATCTTTAAAAAATCATTAAAGTGCCAAATGCAATCCATGGATTGGATTCCTAGTGTGCTTTAAATATCCATACCTAAAGGTAAAAAAATAAAGAATCAAGTTAACTAAATTTGTGCTTATGTGCTTTCTTACATGTTTTGTGGTTGTATGTGATCCATCCAAATCCTCATAGAATCTTTCATATCTCATATGAGAGATTCATAATAGGATATCCAAAGATACTATCTTAAATCCTTAATGGACTTCAACATAGTAGTTAAGTCCCTCGAGTTATAAAGTATTATTCTATAATTGGACCTCTTGAATGGTCTGGTTAAACAGACTGATTTTGAAAATCTGATTAGAAGTATCATGTGATGATGTAACTAAAAAGGATCCCTTAAGTGGTCTGTTTAAAGAGATCGTACGACAGTCTAGTTAAGAAGATCATGTGTTGATCTAGTTAAAAAGATCGTTCGTTGATCTAATTAAAAGGATCCTTTGGTGGTCTAGTCGAGTCGCTTCATGTTTATTCAAGTAATTTTTCCTACGCATTATGAAATGGACTGTGCGGACGGTGCAAGGAATTACGTAATTATGGAGGCCTACATAATTATGGAATTCAGTGCATAGGAGCCACAGGAAGCTTCATCATGTGTTAAGACCTAGTGACAAGAATAATGATACGGGAGAAGTCTTGGACCTCGACCAATGTCATTTATTCTCACACTCCCCCAATTCTAATCTCAATCACACACCAAGTTTCCTATGATAAGCCTTCATAAGAAACGTTCTTCTGTCCGTAGTCCAAAATTACATGTTTTACTATTACAAGGAATTCACTTTGAGGGTTAACAAATTCGCTAAGAGTCCTAACATGGCCCAGAGTTTTACTTAAGGGTTCAATGGATCTATTAGAAGGCAAAACCGTCACAGCTGTCCTCACAAGTTTCCTCTAGAATTAAATTTCGGGACGAAATTTCCTAAAGTAGGGGAGACTGTGACACCTGTGTCACTTCAACCATCAAACAAATGCCAAACCAATGAAATATTGTATTTCATACTTGGGATTTGTAAAAATATGTGTATCATTTGTACATATCAACTCTTGTTCGATTTTAAGCTTTAATTCGCTTTCTGGAGGGTTATACGCGCTCTGATGCGTAAAAATAACCATTTTAATCCAACAAACACTCTGGAATAGTGAAATAGGCTTAACATACCTTAAATAACCTTTACATAACTTAGAAATAAGTTTTGAAGGCTTTGGTATGGCAAAAACAAGTTAAATCGCTTACAGGGACTAAATTCGACAAACTACGAAAGTATGCCGATTTGAACTGTAACAGACATTCCGGAACATGACCATGAGTTAAACATACCATAAATATCCTTCACATAGCTTAGAAATAGGCTTTGAGGGGTTTGGTGTGCTAAAATAAACTTTCGGGTCATTCAGGGACTAAAAGTGTCAAAAAGTGCACAAGTTTGCACTTTCGCGCATAAATTACGTTCTGAATACATCCGGACATCCAAAAATTTATGTAAGCATCCTTATATTATGCCTTAGTGTTTGGCATGAGAAAAATCCATTCGTCGCGCAATTTGGATCGTTTTTCGCGCTTATGTGCATTCCGTCGTAATTAAGCGAACATCGCGTTCGTACGACCAAACGAACTGACATCCGGCATATTTTTGAGCATGTTTCATGTCCACAATGTTTAGGCATCATTTTAGGGCCTTAAAGTTGGCTTTACGGGCCTTAGAAGTGTCAGAAATGGCTTAAACATGCAACAGGGACTAAAGCTGTAATTTCTGAAAGTTTGTGCTGATCAGACGGGGCCAGGCGGCCCGCCTGGGCCTTGTGTGAATCTTGAGGCGGGCTGCATCAGACATGCAGACCAGATTCAATGTTTGATCCACTTGCATTGGCCTTTCGATCACCCAAAGGGCAACGCCACGTGTCGGATTCCTATGGTGGGGGCAAAATAAGGCACCACAACTTTGCGACAAGTGTACGGCTTGGATCGTGGCACGATATTCAAGAAACGATCCTAACGGCTTTACTTTTCCTATAAATACCCCCCCCTTTTGGCTAAAAACTCACACAATCTGATCTAAAGCTCTAAGTTGAGGCCTTTGCTTCATACCTGAACTCCTGGATCGAGATTAGCTTTCGGGGACCCTTCGTAAGTGTTCTTTCGTTCTTTATTCGCTTTTTGAGTCTGAAAGTCAACGTTTTGTTTGACTTTCTGTGTTGACCAGCCTATGGTCAGCACGAAGTTCATTGGAACTTCATAACGTGAGCGTGATCACGATGGTTATAGTCCATGGCGACTATACCTACTGATTACCACGTTATCTAGGCTCAGTGACGAGTCGTAGTTTCGGCCAAAATGCGCATTCTTGCGTATTTTGTAACCAAACTACTTGTGAGCATCAAAGCCGTTTGTTTTGATGCCAAACCTGTTTTCTAAACTTAGTTAAGCATGTTCTAACATGCTTAGCTCGTCACTTTTAGTTTAGTGCTTATATAGGGTCGTAAGGTAAGCGATCTAAACCATCGCTTATACTTTCGAACCCGACCCATTTGGTCGATCATTAGGATCCGACCAAACACATTAGGTGACCATGGCTGTAACCTTCCGAGGTTATACCTTATGGTTACAACGTTAGGCGTTCCAAACGCGTTTTACGCGAACGACGCGTTAAGGTAGCATAAGCTACCTAAACGGGTCGTAATGGGTCGCAAGCACTTAGGTTAGGTTTCATTTTAGTATGTAGGCTTTGTTAAACCATATTACACGAGTCTCCATACTCGTTTGGTTTACGAACCCGCATACTATCCGATCCTTCCGATTTTGGTCCGGTATATTAATATAGCTACCTATTAGGTGCCGTTTGATATCCGTGATCTCTAGCATTGTTTGGTTGTTACTCAAGGACTACTAGGCAATCTCAGGTGAGTACATAGTTCCCCTCTTTTACTATTTTCAACTGTTTTGGGGTGAAGGATGTGTACCTATCTGTTATTTTCATGATTTCAAAGTATAATTGATTATACATGTTAGTACTTATCTTTTGACAAACTAAATGACTATCTATGGTTTAAACACTGATTATTCAAAGATTATGAAATTAATTGTTGGAATAGTACTTATTTTTGTTCACCAGACCGGTTGGTAGTATGATATAGCGCTATAGGATTTGACACCCCATTCCTGTTGTCATGGAATGTCTGAAACCAATTTGTTTCTCCATCCAAATAGGGATTGCCTTTGTGGTATCCTTATAGTCTCAAAGGTGTAGTTTGATGCACTAGGTCTGAATGAATTCATAAATCACTCCTTTAAAGTATATTTTGATATACTCCCAAAAAGTATAGTTTGATATACTCTCATGTGTGGTATTGTACAGAACCAACATATGCATTTTATCAACAAACCAAAACATATTTTTAATATGTTATTTACAAATCCAAAGTATACTGTTAATATGCTACTATAGGGTTATTCGTTTAACCTTACATCATTTTACAAAGCATAACTTTTGATTTATTCAAACACTTTGTTTTGTACATTTTTACTTGTGGTTTAAGAAATCTCATTTCACTTACCATACATAACTTTTGTTTATACATTACATGGTTTACATTTAACTTGAGTTATACAATAACCTTGGACTATTGGTTTAAACATGAACATTCTATATTGGTGGTTTGGTTTGCGTAAGTGACTTAAATAACGAGGCGTGTGTAATATGATACAAGCATGGTGGATACGCCGCTGGTACTTCCTATATATAAGTGTTTGTATGGTATTACATATCGTAGTGTTATTTGAATCATTTCAATTTAAGTCATATAACACTTTATACAAGTAACATACTTTTCATAAGACATTGTTTTACAACAACTTATCTTATACAAACTCATTTTTACTAGGTTATCCATTTAACCTTACATTTAATTATACATATCATCTGATCTTATCGTTTTTCAAATGATTTACAAGACAAAGCAAATTACAAGGTTCATGACTGACTGTTATTAAACGTTTTCTTTAAACTCAAGTCATGAATCCTATATTCACAAAACCTATGTATCTCACAGGCATTTTTATGCTGACGTACCTATTTTTACACATGTTTCAGGTGCTGTCTTGAGATGATTGTTGATACATGCTACATTTAGGATGGACTCGTGCCTTAGCAACTTTAAAACTTGGAAGATCATAGTTGTACTTATTTGATTGTATTAGAACAATGAGTTCATTTAATCAATAAAACAATATTTCAATTTCCATGTGTTATGAAACAATGATTCTGTTACAACACTCCACGACGTTTCCGCCACATTTTGTTGTTCCATGTGGTCGGGGTGTGACATCAATGTTAAACAAATCTACGACTAGGTTTATCTACATAAGTGTAACAAGACGACAAGTCACGTACCTTCAAAGCTTATCCTTCAAGCGCGCGCGTCCGCTCCAATTGGCCTCTTGAAGATTCAATTTCCTTGCCTATAGAGTTCAACCAACGACATGTTTAGAACTCATTTCATTTCATATTACGCATAATTTGCCACATTATTCAATTACACATTTCTTTCAATATTTCAACATATTAGTGTTCGTTTAGACATTCTAACAAACACCTTGTGGGCATGACTTTTATAAAATCAACAATCAAGTTTCACAACTAGTTATTTGCCAAGTTTCAACATCATTCTCAAGTCTTTATGTCTAGTATGCATAACAACACCTAGACTCATTTCATAGAACTCAAGTAACACTCAATTTAGGATCAAAATTCTAGGGTTCTTCATCCTTCTACTAAAACCCATTTAACACCTAAGTGGGTGATTATGAGTTTCATCATTATGAACAACAATCCATCAAATTATTGACTAGGGTTCGTTCCTAAACATGGATTCATGCTAGTTTCACCCATACATCAATCATTCAAGCTAAATTTTTCGATTTCATAAGTTCATCAAGAATTCAAGATGTAACCAAAACACAAAATTTGACATAACTTGCGATCCCTTCACTGAGGTGATCATGTATTCATGCCTGGATTTCAATTTGGGACTGATTTGGCCCTTCAATTTGTCAATTTTTGAGCTTGCTAGGGTTTATGTGGGGAGCCCCAGGCTTCTCTGGATCGTTCGACCAGAACACACACTTAAAGTGTGTGTTTTGGTGTCAAGTATTTTATTTTAAACATACTTGTTTCAAGTTTACTATAATTGGTCCCTATACATTATTCCAAGTTACATAGAGTGTTATATTTAACCAATTATCCTTAATATTACAAGACAACAAACTAACTAGGTTATTCATTCCTAGTTAGTTTATTTCATTTATCACTTACAAAAAAATTTAAATATAAAAATTTGTATTTTCGGGGTGTTACAAGTCTACCCCCCCACCCTTAAAGAGGTTTCGTCCTCGAAATCTTCTTTAAATAGTTCTTTGGTTTGGACCAAACTAACTTAGTCTTGTTTTTAAGGCATTATTCCTTTTTGTTAAAGGTTATTCTTTACCTCGACATATGCGCCTTTCACGTGTAAGTCTTGTAACTTGTATCTTGTATTTCATATTTTGTCACCTATTTGACCCAATTGTCAGTTGGCCACCCCATAGTATGAGTTCGTTAACATGTTTGCCCATACTAATCTTATATTGACAAGTGTTTTGAATAAATCACGTTACTATTTTGACTTTGGATGGTCTTATCGGCTAGTTTGAGTAGTCTCCGTCATCTAATGTCGTTAATTTGAGTCTACTCCTTGCGATATTCGAACCTACGTGAGTTTTATGATCTCCTATCCCGTAACTTGCGTTACAACATGATTATACTCCATGTCACTTTTATGACCACGATCGCATCGCATCACGTCATGTTTAAGTTTTCATGACTTTTCATTACTAAAATCTTCTTTCTAGCATGTCGTCTTACACCCTTCGGTGTTAAGACCTACATCCTTTACTAACAACTATTTTCAAATTTGTCTCGTAGCATTCACATTTGTTAAACGTTGTTTCTCACTAAAACTAAATTTTAGTTTAACGTTTATCTCTTTAACTTATATCAATTACTCATATCAGAGTAATTTACTTCCAACAATTTATTCTTTTTCATTATTATTTAGGATGAGGAGTTATAGCTCGCTTCCTTACTTGACCCTCATAACCCGTAGGTTCTTTCGCTTAGCCTCGTAGGCTATTTCTTTGATTTTCACCTTTTTAAGGTGAGACCCTAACAGTTCGTTTCTTTCTATTTGTGACTCGAAAGTCTTTTTTGTCCGTAGACCTTAACATTTGCTTGTAATCCCGAAGGTTACGATGATCCTGTAGATTTAACCTTTACTCGTGTCATTTTTAAAATGTATATCTACGTATATAGCGTCAAAGCACCTCTTGTTACGTTTGGAATCATTTATTTTCACTCCTGAATTCTATTAACCTTGACCGTAGTCTAAGGCTTCATTTGTTTTCGTTTGAACTATTCTTCCAACTCTATGACTTCTTATGTTATTACGTGCCGGTCTGTTCTCCGCTTACCGTTATCTGGTATGCACTTATATTTCTTTACAACCTGTTTACCCGAGTCCGGTTTCACTGGTTTACGTTTTCCTTTTATATTTTTCTCACGACTTATCACATAAGTTTATTAATATTTGCGCTCCCATTAATGGTTTGCGCTTACTTGCACTATCAAGCGTTATACTTTATTCGGCCCGATCAACATTGAAATGGTTGAACATAATTTTCAAAATTTCTGTTTTGCGAAATTTTATCGTCTTTTAGTCATAACTCTTACTTCGAGTCTTTTGACTTTTAATCCGCGTTCTCGTCTCTTGGTTTACGCATATATCTGAAATCATACCCATCCATCGGCATTTTACCGACGTCATTATCAAAGCAACCATTACAGCATGCATTTAGGCTTCATTTAAATTTATTTGGTTGTATTAGCGAAATCCCTCGCCTTTATTCAACCACGTGCTTTATTCATTTATTCATCTTGTTTGACTGGTTCGGGTGAATTTCATCACTTATGACAATCAAATTTTATCCCCATGTCTTAACATTCTCATTTGTTAGTTTATATTTTCGTTTACTTTAATTCTTATCCCATCCCTTGGGCTCGTTATCTTATTATAATTTTAATACGTGTACCTACGATACTCACCCCAAATTGGGCTTTCTCTCATCTTGTTAGCCTTCTCTTTCTTTTCCGTCATCATGGTGACTTGTAGCCTTTCCATTATTCTGGATTAAACGGCTTCGGTAACCTTTCAGACTTTCCCATAGATCCCTTTGCTCATCTCCTCTGTCATGAGGGATACCGTATCATCGTCAACTACAGTTGACGCCATTCCATTGTAATAATAACAGAAATCATTTCATTTTATTATTATTCCATGTTGTTGGATGGAATTTACCCACATTGTTTATCAATATAAACGATGTTTCTACACGTTTTTATTTGGTTTGGTCAAGTCTATGACCTTGTCTTTTGTTATATACTAGTATTACAAATTCCGGGTTCGAGTGTAATTACACTCTTTCCCAACACAACATTTATTCACTTTATTAACTTCTCGGGTTCGAGTGTACGCACACTCCTTCCCATTATGACACTTGTCTTTCATTGCATTCCCGGGTTCGAGTGTACATGCACTCCTTCCCATTACAACATTTGTCGAGATTACTTTTACCTCGGTTTCACATATTCGCCAATATTTATATATACATATATATATATACTTATATATATATATGTGTGTATTTTTACATAACTCATTCATTTCTCTATTCATATATGCCCCCATATGCAACTATCGTTCATTGTGTGAATTGTTGCATTCCACTTGTCTTATCATAATTTAGAACGTGTACTTGATTGATATACGCCTTGATGTTCTTTGTTGTCTCAAGTCATCACTTGATTTAGGTTCTTTGCTTGCATGTTCTTTGTCATGCTTCCGAACCTTCCGCCCTTTAGATTATTTATCCCCGTCATCTTCAGATGCGGTCATCATATCATTCGAACGTTTCCAATTTATTATTAATCTTGCTATTCAATGTTACCCGTATTACTATACGAGACATTCAAATATATTTATTTTTCAAGTAATTATTTTATATTCAATCTGTGATTAGGATTTATATTACCTAATCATCTTTTATCGACACTAGACATCTCGAATCTGCAATGTTTATGTCAATTGTTAAACATTTCATTTTATTATCATTTGCATCTTTCACTTTGATTTAGCCAAGTTTGTAACTTGCTTGAATCATTCGTGTTTAGTGCACTTTCCGGGTTTGAGTGTATTAACACACCATTCCCATGCACTTTAATTCATATTCTTTTCCTAATATTTTGTTACAATCTACTCATATAAATAATTCTTACCGGATGTTTGATCAAACTTCGAACCAAACACACTTTATTGATAACCTGGCACTCTGATTACAAACTTGTAAGACCCGGCTTAAAAGTAACAGAATTGATAACATATAACACACATTTAGTACAAAATTATCGAACTTACAAAAATTTTCTTAGTTTTGAGATCATATTTGATCAAAATATTCAAGTCATCATCCTACTAGATGAACTTTCAAACATGATTTCAAGTGTTTACATGTTACTAAAACAAAATAGATCAAATGCGGAAGCTTTATTTGGTGTGTTTGGCTCTTGAGTGTTGCTTGATCGCCATCCGGATTAGGTTCAACATCACCTACAGTCAAAACCAAATAAATAACTAGTTTTGACACCTTAAAATCAAGAATAACAAGTTCTATGGTTTAACATTGACAAGCAAGCAAAATTCCAGCGAAATGGGGTGGTCGCGCCCCGCGACCGTGTTTGTACCATCCGTCGCGGCCCGCCACAGCCGTCACACCACGCGACGGTGAGTCTATTTGGCCGTGGCGGGGCGCGAAGCCTCGTTTTGGACAGAAAGTTTGTTGGCTAGAGCTGTATATCAGCCCAGCACCATTTTTATCATATACTAACTTTAAATCGACATAACTTTTGACTCGGGCATCCGTTTTAGTCGATTCTTTTTCCCACGCGACCGTAATTAAATTATGGACCCGTTTATCAACATAACTCACATAAATTTTCAGTTTAAGAACAGTTGGCCTTTAATTTGGCTCTTTATTTATTTGACCCATTTGTCTATAAACTCCACAACTTGTTTTATTGTCATCTCATGTCTACGACTGATTTTCCCAATTCCGGGTTTGCCCACGATAGCGTTTCGCTCCCTTCAAGAGGGACACTTACGCATTAATCATCATGCTTGTTTTCAAGGATTTAAACATGCTTTTCTAAATCAATTGACAAGTAAAAATTTCCGAACTTTAATCCCTATACAAGGGTTCATGTTTTGCAACAAGTTAGCGCGTCCGCTTCATGGTTTACGCTTTAACAACATGCTTTGTTTTCGAGGATTTTAACATGCTCCTATTATCAATTTGACATGCATAATTTCTGAATATTTATCCCCATACTATGGGTTTGTTTGTAACAAGTTTAGTGTGTCCGCTTCACGGTTACGCTTTAACAACTTTGGCCATATGGATTTACATATTTATCTTGCTATTGTGGTTGCTTTTATTTTATAAATTGTTATAACGTAACCAACCTAAATCCCAACATGATTTTAAAAGGAGTTTTAAAATATTAAAAACAATCACATTAAAACAAGTTCTAAATTGTTTTTACAACTTGTTAAAGTTTTTGTTATAAAACAAAGGTTGTTTTTGAAACAAATAATAACCAATTAAGTTTTACAAATTAAACTAGTTTTTTTTATTTTCCAAAACTATTAACTTAATAGTTTTCTATTAAATTAAAAATGGTTATTCCAAGTCGCGACAAACTTAGTTTTATAGGTTATCTAAAACTAATTGTCCCGAGAGGTGAAAGGGTCTTTTGGTTATGTCGCAAATTTAATATCTAAACTAAAATCGACTATAACGACCCTATTTGGTAAAAATTAAAATCAATAGTTTATGCCATCCTACTACTAGTAACACTTGGGGCATAATGTGAACCATCAGTGTTGGAGCCACAGCACGACACATGGTGTCTAGTTTATCCTTCCAAGGTGCAAGGGCTTCGTCGACACATCCGACCCTTCCATATGTGACCGTTTTAGGACGACTATTACTTTTCTTCTCGTGTTTACGTGCCCCAGCTGTCTCGAGAACAAAAGTGGCATAGATGAGGCCAAACGTATCAATGCAAGGACAACAGGTTATCCTCGCAGCCTCATAAACCTCGGGAGTTGTGCTTTTCTCACAATTGACAATCGTTGTCAGTCCGCTTGAACCTCTTGCTAATGTTGCATGTCCCAGCCGCCTTTAGAAAGAGCTTCTAACCGGATTCTCATTCCTTATCATCACACCTCACGAAATAAGGAGATATACATCGAAAATACTAATGAAAATCACCTTGCTTATATGACAGATGTCTAATGAAAACAACTCCTTCATTTTCAAGTCTATACTTGAAAAGGAAAAGAAATAATTTTTTAATAACACCAACCTTCTCGCATGGCACCACAATCTGAGAATAGTTCTCAAAATGGAGGAAAAGTTGTATATCTTAGATGGCCCAGTCCCTACCAAGCCTGAAAGTAATTCTACTACTGCTCGCAAGGCACTGGAGAAACATAACGAGGATGCCGTTGAGGTAGCCTACCTTATGAAAGCCACCATGTCTTCTGAACTTCAGAAGAACACGGAAGATAAGGATGCTTATGACATGATCAAGCAATTGAAAGGCATGTTCCAGAAACAAGCCCGACAGGAGCGATATGACACCATGAAACAACTCATAAGCTGTAAAATGCGAGAAGGATCATGTATCAGTACTCATGTGCTAAAGATGAAAGGATACATTGACCAGATGAACAAACTTGGTTATTCCACAAAACCAACCAAGTTCTAATGGTCAAATCTGGTGGTGTTAAGAAGGCCAATAACAAGAAAAGGAAACATAAGAGCAAAGGCAAGAGAAAAGTTGGTGTTACTGCCAGAAATGCCACCAACAACAAGCATGTTGCAAAACCACACACTCCTAGGAGCGTCAGTGCTTTGAATGTAATCAAATGGGCACCGGAAGGGAAACTGCCCACAATATCTAGCCAAGCTGAAGATGAACAAGGCCAATAACATTGGCAATTCTTCTAATATTCTCATTTATGTTATCGAACTTTTCACTGTTTCTAGCAACACATAGGTATTTGATACCGGATGTGGTTACCACATCGATAATGTCTTGCAGGAGCCTGAAAAGTGGAAGAAACCGAAACAAGGCCACCTGGAACTCATAGTTGGTAATGGAAAGAGAGTTCCAGTTCTTCTTGTAACTGGAACATTTTGTTTTTTTCATGTTCCCCTGGCCTTGTAGTCACTTTAAATAATTGTTTAAATGCACCTGGTTTGACCAGAAACATCATTTCAGTTTCTTCACTGTTTGAACAAGGATTCAAGTACGTTTTAATGGTTTTTCTATTTTAGCCTACTTGAATGATGTCTTTTATTTTGAGGCTAAACCTTGAAATGGTATTTATGAGAATGATGTTCAAACAAGTAATAACATATATCATCTTTCTAAATGTTACAAAGCTGGCATAAATGAAACATGTTTATGGCATTGTAGACTTGGCCACATAAGTAAGGCACGCATAAAATGACTCCAGTCCAAGGGGATTCTTGAATCCACTAGATAGGACTCCTTTGATGATTACGAATCTTGCTTAGTTGGCAAACTCACAAAGCACCCCTTCACCGATTTTGGTGAACGGATCAATGGTCTTCTAGAACTCATTCACATGATGTATATGGCCCTTTCAGAACCATGACTAGAAACCATGACTAAAAACCAGCTTGACAGAAAGATAAAAGTACTTCGATCAGATCGAGGTGGTGAATATCTCAGCTTTGAATTTCTCAGTCATCTAAAAGAGTGTGGAATAGTTTCACAACCCTCTCCACCTAGCACACCCCAACTTAATGGCATGAGTGAAAGGTGAAATCAAACTCTACCCGATATGGTTCGATCGATGATGTATAGAACTAACTTGCCTCACTCCTTTTGGATCATGCTCTTATGACCGCTACCCGCATTGTCAATTTGACTCCGACTAAAAGGTAAACAAAACCGCCATATGAGATATGGTATGGGCGTAAACCCGATTTGGAATACCTTAGAGTATGGGGATGTGATGCATACATCACAAGTGATTCTGATGATAAGCTCGATCCTCAAGGAGAAAAGGTTGTTTTCGTCAGATACTATAAAAGAAGCAGATATTATTTCTATCATCCTGATGCAAATATGATTTCCATCAAACGTACGGGACACTTTCTCGAGGAAGAACTTCTAAATCGAGAAACTGGAAATAATGTGGTTGATCTTGAAGAAATTCAAGAATCGCAAACAACCGCTAATGTAGTCGGACTGTCTGATCAACAGGTAGTTTTTGCCAATGAATCAGATATAAAACACAAGCGTTTGCAGAAGTAGTAGAATTCGCAAAGAATCTGATAGATGTCTACGGTATCTAAAAGGTCCCGAAGTCTTATTAGTAGCTGAGTCTAATGATGAACCTGCTAACTACAAATCTGCAATCTTAGATCCGGAATCTGAGAAATGGCAAGAAGCCATGAATGTCGAGATGCAATCTATGCATGACCATCAAGTATGGGACTTGGTTGAGCTAAACCCCGAATCTCGGACAGTAGGGAGCAAATGGATTTTCAAGAGAAAAACCGATATGCATGGAAATGTACACACCTATAAAGCACGGCTAGTTATGAAGGGTTTCATTCGAACTCAAAGTATTGACTATAATGAGACCTTCTCGCCCGTTGCTATGATTAAATCAATCAGGATATTGCCTGCCATAGTTGCATAGTATGATTACGAAATATGGCAAATGGATGTCAAAACCGCCTTTCTTAATAGATATCTCTCTGAAGATGTCTATATGGTTCGGCCTGAAGGTTTTGTCGATCCTAAATATCCAACTAAGGTTTGCAAACCCAATAAGTCCATTTATGGACTCAAGCAAACATCTCGTAGCTGGAATCTTCATTTTGACCAGAAGATCAAAGAGTTTGGTTTTGTCAAGAATGAAGATGAGGCTTGTGTTTACAGAAAGGTTAGTGGGAGCACCATATCTTTCCTCATCCTGTATGTGGATGATATATTAATCATTGGAAATAAACATCCCTATGCTTAATGAAGTTAAACACTACTTGGGATCTTACGTCGCAATGAAAGATCTTGGAGAAGCTGCTTACATTCTGGGAATGAAGATCTATAGGGATAGATCTAAGCGGCTTCTAGGGCTAAGTCAAATAACGTACATAGTCAAAAATGTCAACACGCTTCAAGATGGGAAACTCCAAGAAAGGAGGTGTTCCTATGACTAAAGGAACCGTGTTGAACAAATCGCAATCTCCTTCAACAGACATTGAGATTAAGCAAATGTAAGTAGTTCCATATGCTTCAGTGATTGGTTCAATCATGTATGCTATGTACTAGACTTAACGTCTCGTATGCTTTAAGCATTACCAGTCGTTTTTAGCACAGTCATGGCATTGCCCATTGGACTGCAGTAAAGAACATTCTGAGGTACTTGAGAAGAACCAAAGATATGTTCTTGGTGTTTGGAGGAGTGGAAGAGGAGCTCACTGTAAGGTGTTACACTGATGCTGGCTTCCAAAGTGACCGAGATGATTCTCGCTCACAATTAGGATTCGTATTCACTCTCAATGGAGGGGCTGTCTATTGGAAAAAGCTCCAAATAGAGTATAGTGGCGGATTCAGCCACCGAATCCGAATGTAAGTTGCATCAGATGCTGCGGAAGAATCTGCTTGGATGAAGTAGTTCATCAACGACCTCGATGTGGTTTCAAGTATTCAGAAACCAATCTAGGTATTCTGTGATAACACAGGAATTATTGCTCAAACCAAGGAGCCCGGATCACAAGGTTAAGCACATTCTAAGAAAGTTCCACTATATACAGGAAGTATTGGAATGAGGAGACATCTTAATAAGCAAAAATAGACACAGATCAAAACCTAACAGACCCGTTCACTAAACCGATGACTCAGGATAAGCTATCGGTCTTCGATTAGATAACTATTTGTTTTGATTTAGTATTTGGATGTACGAACATTCAAACAGTTGTACCTTTTGAATTCACCTTTGATTTACTGGCTAAATGCAAAGTTTGAATCTTACAACTGTGTTCGATTTTGATACGTTTAATCCATGAATCTTGTATTCTAAATTATCCATAGTCGATCAGACTCGTGGGAACGAATCTGAATTAAGACTATTCTGACTTTGGACTCAAGGCGTTGACTTCCAAACTCACAAACCTCATTGTGAATGACGTTGGATGTAACTCGCATCAAATCATCTTCATGGATCTTGCTCACAAGATGTATTTGATTTTGGTATACTCATTTAGTATCCTCTGACCTGAGATACATACTAGAACTTTCGTTTACTAAAGACTATTCTTTGATCAGTGTCTAACGTTGTCGCGTAACTGCCAGTCATAAAGGCATTGGTTAGGAGTGGTTCTGAAGTTCAGTGGGAGTTGTATGTAGTCAAGATGGGATTCTGTACTCTTACATTATATGTAACAGTTAGACATCTGGGCGCCCTTGTTGATTCAAACTGGTGAAGTGTAAGGCCTTACCCAAACTTACTGTGTGTTTGATTGGACCACTTTGACTCTATAAACGAGAACGATAATGATTGAACACCATGTGAGATTGAATCTGATCCATGTCTCATTGTTCAATTGATGTCTTTTACAGAAAGGATAGATGACGAAGATTGCCATAAGTCTTTCTTCATGTAGCAAGCCATTGCTAAAGTGAGATAACTTGGTTAATGACTTTAAAGTGTCATGACCTATTGGGGGCAACTATGTGTAGCTAGAACACCGCTGGCTGTCTGCGTTGAGATCTTATCAGAGACCGTCCAAGTGGGAGCTGTTAGATATTATGTCTGGTTCGATAAGTCAATGCTGCCGACCGGGTCTTGACCCGTAAGAGTTACACCTTGGGCAACGAACTAAAATCCACTTAACCTGTTTAACTGGTAATTACGAACAACATACGAGACAGATCATAATTATATTTATGATCATAAGTGGGTATTAACTGAGAGACAGGTACATGGACCGGGTGACACGAGAATACTCACCTTACGCCACTTGTCGCACATGCACCTTTGCTGCACCACATGTCATACATGCGTCCACCTACTGCCACTTGTCATGCACCTAACTTTTGGCCAATTAGAACACATGCATTATGCATGGTGTGACACTTGGCTAACATGCACAAGGTCCATACCTTTTATATATATTTTTTGGTTCTTGCATTTTTTATGAGAAGAGTTCGATTAACAAAAATGTAGAATACAAAATGCTCTCAACAACACCACATACACAACCGGCCACCGCCACGGGCCGTCGTCGCCGCCCCCGCCTCTGCCGTCCCACCTCTGCCCTGCCGCCGCTGTTTGCCGCGGTTGGCCGCCGCTTGGCGCCACCTCACTCGTCGCGTTTCGTTGGTTCGTTTACTAGCACTTGTTCGTTGAACCTCGGTGTCTCGACCGGTTAGTCATTAACCGAGGTATATCTTTCTCATCAGTAGTTAAATATTTTTCACTGTGCTCGTATTTGCATGTAACCAGATCTTGTCGGGTTTCATCTTTTTGATCATTAGTTTATATTTCCGCTGTGTTTTATTATTTAACTCATTTAATTAATTAACTATTATTTATTGAATCGGGTTTTTGATAAATAAAATTTTAACCGATCACCACGAAAACCCAACATTTACTCCATGCATAATTTTGTTTTACACTTAGCTAGCTGAACTGATGTTTTAACTGTATGTATGCATGTATGCGTGTGTGTGGGAGGGCGCATGTGTTTAAAAAGTGAAGCATGAAAATTACACCAAGATGGTGAAACATTTACAGTTTGAAGCAAAAGCTGGTACCGCAATTAAGCGAACTGGTACCAACGAAATCGAGCGTATTTTTGAAGCAAATCGTTGATTAATCCGACGATGACGCGAATGGCAGTGTTGCGGAGGAGAAAGGAGGCGAAACAGAGGTTTTTGAAGCAAGATCTTGCGAAATTGTTAGCGCATGGGAAGCATTTGGGTTTTTAGTTATGTTTTATTCACAGTTGACAAAATGGGCGCACGTGGGAAGCATGGGGACGGTGGTGAACGGAAGTTTAAGAGCCTGGCATATGGGTCAACTAGACCACAGTTGATAATCTTTACTTTCCTTTCAATTTAAATGTATATTTATTATTTTGTTGATTTTTCGATTGGCATGAGAGGGAATTCCAAGTTGCAGGGCCGGTCCGGAGGGGGTGCAGGGTGGGCGACAGCTCAAGGCCTAAACCTTCCGAGGGCCCAAAATATATTTTTTAAATAACATTACTTAGTAGAACTTAGAATATGTAAGTACTGAATTGAAAAATGACATGATGAGGTGCATGGTCTGGTGGTTCTCATGTCACTTTATTAGTGAGCAAATCTTGGGTTCTAATCTTGATAGCTTTTTATATGAAAAAAGTCTTATTTTGTTTTTTCTCTTTCAACTCTGTGTATTTTCTTAAATAAATTTGGATAGGTTACGATGATTTTACATAATCGTAAATAACAATTTTTAAATTTACGACGTAACTATTCCGTATGTGATGTACTTTTTATCTACATTTCCACGTAAAAAAGTAGTCTGCCGCAACATACGGGTGATTCCACAAAATTTTAACTCATTCTTATATATTTTAAACTTTTTTTATATATTCTTTTTGAAAAGTTTATATTTTAGGGGCCCGTATTTTATCTTTGCATGGGGCCACAGATTTTCGAAGATTTTCGGAGACGACCCTGCCAAATTGCAACTTTACCATATAAGCCAGATTTCAAAGTGATGCCAGAGAATCATTCATATGAGCATTTAAACGCATTTTATGAACAGTTTACGTGTCCTGATGTTGGCTGACTAGAAATATAAATTCAACCCCTGCCGCATCGCGGCAGGTTGCACTTCTAGTTTGTGTAAGTGACACAACATCACATCTGATTGACTACCACCAGTGTAACTGACCATCACTGTGTTTACGTGACCCATGTTATCATTTTGTGAATTTAATGAAGAACACGAATATTGTACCATTTGTATGATAACTAAGTTAAAATTTAACAGGACATGCCGAAGCTTGGGAAAGCCGGAAGCTTACAAAGCAGACAGGCCATTGTGCACAGCCTTGTGCATAGTGAAAGCTGGGCCATTGATTTGTCTTGGGTACTATATTCCAGAACTTCTTCTAGGTGTTTGTAGTGATTGATAACGGTTGCAAAATGCAAATGTGTTATATGATTTATGTGAGTGTTTGCGTATACTATTTAAACAGGATATCATTGCGCGTTTTGGTAAGCAAGAGTCGATGCCAAGAGAGTTCTTTGATGATTTTGTAAGAGTTGCACAAGATGAAGGCCGTCATTTCACTCTTCTTGCAGCCCGGCTTGAGGAATTGGGTTCTTATTATGGAGCTCTACCGGCTCATGACGGTTTGTGGGATTCAGCTGTTGCAACTTCAAAAGACCTATTTGCACGCCTTGCAGTAGAGCATTGTGTTCATGGGGTACTCCTGTCGTTAATCATCATCTTATGTTACCTTTCTCATTTTATCTTCATGCATTAAATAGTTATACTACTTTCCCATAATTCCGAAAATGCCCACATCAATATCAACTGAACTAAGAACCCGAGACAGTTCCCCTTTACCCCTTTAATCACTACCAAACATTGATGATATTGATGACATCATAGAGTTAATTAAATCACAGGCAAGAGGACTGGATGTGCTACCTACTGCCATTTCTCGTTTTCGTAATGGAGGCGATAACTAAACAGCTGAATTACTAGAGAAAGTGATATACCCTGAAGAAATCACTCATTGTGCCGCCGGAGTTAAGTGGTTTAAATATCTTTGTTCACGATCACGTGGAGGTGAAGAAAGTGACGATGAAGTAATTAACAAGTTTCATGAGGTTGTGAGGTCATATTTCAGGGGTCCATTGAAGCCTCCTTTCAATGAGTCAGCAAGAAGAGCTGCTGGATTTGGTCCTCAATGGTATAAGCCACTTGCTGTCAAAGATTTTACACAATAATGCTCACATTTTGAGCTCATTTTATGATATTTTGACATGTTCATTGTCTCTAAACTAAGATGTTTTGTTGGTGTGCAACTTATCTTGTTCTATGATTTTTTTCTTTAATTTGCCATTTAAATTTAAAATACAAATATTAGCATTTTCAAATATGGGTTTACGATTGTCTGTCGGTCTTGACCATGGTAATCTAACGACTGTCGTGTTAGATTTTGCGAAATGTAGGAATAACGAATTGTGTTTTGAAGCACAAGTCTATATGTACTTTTTACAAAATTGTCGTGTAACATTTTGTCATTTGAGAAACTTGATGTTTTGAAGCACATTGTTGTGTGATGTTTTCTAGATGCCCGTGTAATGTCCAATTAAAAAAAATAGTTTGAAAAGAGATATTTAGCAAGCTGAGGAGCTATTATGGCATTTATACAAAGTCTAAATCTATAAAGATATAATTGGATGTTGTTGACTTAGTCAACATACTTAATACATAAGTCCAACTGTCCAAGACTTCTTGTTCTTCACATGTAATTAGTGTAAAAACTCGTGTGTTGCAGCGGAGTTGACACTATGGGCCGAGTACATAATTCAAACCTGAAAACATTAAAAGTAGTATATACGTTATGTGTGTACGGTGTATATATAAAAGCACTCGCGCTTCGCGACTTCAACGCACAGGAGACACTTATGATAAACAAGAAAACTCTTATGATAAACATTATATAGTATACTGTAAGACCCGGCTTAAAAGTAACAGAATTGATAACATATAACACGCATTTAGTACAAAATTATCGAACTTACAAAAATTTTCTTAGTTTTGAGATCATATTTGATAAAAATAGTCAAGTCATCATCCTACTAGATGAACTTTCAAACATAATTTCAAGTGTTTACATGTTACTAAAACAAAATAGATCAAATGTGGAAGCTTTGTTTGGTGCGTTCGGTTCTTGAGTGTTGCTTGATCGCCATCCGGATTAGGTCCAACATCACCTACGGTCAAAACCAAATAAATAATTAGATTTGACACCTTAAAATCAAGAATAACAAAGTCTATGGTTTAACATTGACAAGCAAGCAAAATTCCAACGAAATGGAGTGGTCGTGCCCCGCGACCGTGTTTGTACCATCGGTCGCGGCCCGCCACGGCCGTCGCGCCGCGCGACAGTGAGTCTATTTGGCCGTGGCGGGGCGCGAAGCCTCGTTTTGGACAGAAAGTTTGTTGGCTGGAGCTGTATATCAGCCCAACACCATTTTTATCATATACCAACTTTAAATCGATATAACTTTTGACTCGGGCATCCGTTTTAGTCGATTCTTTTTCCCACGCGACCGTAATTAAAATACGGACCCGTTTATCAACATAACTCACATAAATTTTCAGTTTAAGAATAGTTGGCCTTTAATTTGGCTCTTTATTTATTCGACCCGTTTGTCTATAAACTCAACAACTTGTTTTATTGTCATCTCATGTCTACGACTGATTTACCCAATTCCGGGTTTACCCACTATAGCGTTTTGCTCCCTTCAAGAGGGACACTTACGCATTAATCATCATGCTTGTTTTCAAGGATTTAAACATGCTTTTCTAAATCAATTGACAAGTAAAAATTTCCGAACTTTAATCCCTCTACAAGGGTTCATGTTTTGCAACAAGTTAGCGTGTCCGCTTCACGGTTTACGCTTTAACAACATGCTTTGTTTTCGAGGATTTTAACATGCTCCTATTATCAATTTGACATGCATAATTTCTGAATATTTATCCCCATACTATGGGTTTGTTTGTAACAAGTTTAGCGTGTCCGCTTCACGGTTACGCTTTAACAACATGCTTTGTTTTCGAGGATTTTAACATGCTCCTCTTATCAATTTGACAAGCATAATTTCTGAATATTTATCCCCACACTAAGGGTTTGTTTGTAACAAATTTAGCGTGTCCGCTTCACGGTTACGCTTTAACAACATGCTTTGTTTTCGAGGATTTTAACATGCTCTTATTATCAAATCGACATGCATAATTTCTGAATATTTATCCCCATACTATGGGTTTGTTTGTAACAAGTTTAGTATGTCCGCTTCACGGTTACGCTTTAATAACATGCTTTGTTTTCGAGGATTTTAACATGCTCCTCTTATCAATTTGACATGCATAATTTCTGAATATTTATCCCCACACTATGGGTTTGTTTGTAACAAGTTTAGCGTGTCCGTTTCACGGCTTACGCTTTAATTATAACTAATCTTCGACTGATGTTTCAGTCACTTCAACATTAACAACTTGACATTGTTTTGACCCGCTTGGATGTCGAATAGTGACCACCATTTCCAAGTCAAGCCAAACTCTACTTTTGACCAATGTTTTGACCCGTTTTACTTATCTAGTTTTTATCACTTTCGTGACATAACGGGTTTCCTCTTTCTCTAAAATTCAATACAACTAGAGAAAATAACAAGTAAACATAAGTATTTAACTAATTTGACCCGTTTGGTTGTTGAGTGAGTTACACCACTTCATTGACATACCAAACGCCATCATTTTCGCCAAATCAAAATTAAACAAATCTACGACTAGGTTTATCTACATAAGTGTAACAAGACGACAAGTCACGTACCTTCAAAGCTTATCCTTCAAGCGCGCGCGTCCGCTCCAATTGGCCGCTTGAAGATTCAATTTCCTTGCCTATAGAGTTCAACCAACGACATGTTTAGAACTCATTTCATTTCATATTACGCATAATTTGCCACATTATTCAATTACACGTTTCTTTCAATATTTCCTCATATTAGTGTTCGTTTAGACATTCTAACAAACACCTTGTGGGCATGACTTTTATAAAATCAACAATCAAGTTTCACAACTAGTTATTTGCCAAGTTTCAACATCATTCTCAAGTCTTTATGTCTAGTATGCATAACAACACCTAGACTCATTTCATAGAACTCAAGTAACACTCAATTTAGGATCAAAATTCTAGGGTTCTTCATCCTTCTACTAAAACTCAAGTAACACTCAATTTAGGATCAAAATTCTAGGGTTCTTCATCCTTCTACTAAAACTCATTTAACACCTAAGTGGGTGATTATGAGTTTCATCATTATGAACAACAATCCATCAAATTATTTACTAGGGTTCGTTCCTAAACATGGATTCATGCTAGTTTCACCCATACATCAATCATTCAAGCTAAATTTTTTGATTTCATAAGTTCATCAAGAATTCAAGATGTAACCAAAACACAAAATTTGGCATACCTTGCGATCCCTTCACTGAGGTGATCATGTATTCATGCTTGGATTTCAATTTGGGACTGATTTGGCCCTTCAATTTGTCAATTTTTGAGCTTGCTGGGGTTTATGTGGGGAGCCCCAGGCTTCTCTGGATCGTTCGACCAGAACACACACTTAAAGTGTGTGTTTTGGTGTCTAGTATTTTATTTTAAACATACTTGTTTCAAGTTTGCTATAATTGGTCCCTATACATTGTTCCAAGTTACATAGAGTGTTATATTTAACCAATTGTCCTTAATATTACAAGACAACTAACTAACTAGATTATTCATTCCTAGTTAGTTTATTTCATTTATCACCAACAACAAATTTTAAATATAAAAATTTGTATTTTCGGGGTGTTACAAGTCTACCCCCCCCCCCCCTTAAAGAGGTTTCGTCCTCGAAATCTTCTTTAAATAGTTCTTTGGTTTGGACCAAACTAACTTAGTCTTGTTTTTAAGGCATTATTCCTTTTTGTTAAAGGTTATTCTTTACCTCGACATATGCGCCTTTCACGTGTAAGTCTTCACAGACTGTAACTTGTATCTTATATTTCATATTTTGTCACCTATTTGACCCAATTGTCAGTTGACCGCCCCATAGTATGAGTTCGTTAAACATGTTTGCCCATACTAATCTTATATTGACAAGTGTTTTGTATAAATCACGTTACTATTTTGACTTTGGATGGTCTTATCGGCTAGTTTGAGTAGTCTCCATCATCTAATGTCGTTAATTTGAGTCTACTCCTTGTGATATTCGAACCTACGTGAGTTTTATGATCTCCTATCCCGTAACTCACGTTACAACATGATTATACTCCATGTCACTTTTATGACCACGATCGCATCGCATCACGTCATGTTTAAGTTTTCATGACTTTTCATTACTAAAATCTTCTTTCTAGCATATCGTCTTACACCCTTCGGTGTTAAGACCTACATCCTTTACTAACAACTATTTTCAAATTTGTCTCGTAGCATTCATATTTGTTAAACGTTGTTTCTCACTAAAACTATATTTTAGTTTAACGTTTATCTCTTTAACTTATATCAATTACTCATATCAGAGTAATTTACTTCCAACAATTTATTCTTTTTCATTATTATTTAGGATGAGGAGTTATAGTGTCACACCCTGGCTTTGCGGAAGCGTGGTTAATTTGGGTGTGACTTCTTAATACCATAGCTTAGTCATAACAAAGCTATATGAATTAAAAACATGCAAGATCATCCATTAAGTTTTGAAAACCAAATACAATACCATTGTTTTAACGGGAATACACCCTAACAACCATAATCTTGTTCAACAAACAAACAAAACATAAACACAGTTTAAGGACTGTGACTTGTCCAGGAAAGAGTCACATTCCCTAAACCCCGGATGACCTCGGAAACTAGTGCAGCGGGAAAACGTGCCATACCGTGCCAGATCCTTTAATTCCCTGAAATACATGTAAGTTGAAAAATCAACAATAATGTTGAGCGAGTTCATGTGTTTAGTATGTGCGCGCGAATAAACCTTTATAACCATTGTAAGTGTGAATATTTTGTAAACTCTGGTATGAAAGCAAATAAGGAAACATATCAGTTAATGTGTAACCACATGGTCCAACCTGCGGGCGCATGGGAGGGGATAGGACAAGGTCACCACATGGTCCAACCTGCGGGCGCATGGGTGGTGTTACGATAGGGTCACCACATGGTCCAACCTGCGGGCGCATGGGTGGTGTTACGACAAGGTCACCACATGGTCCAACCTTAGGGCGCATGGGTGGGGTTTGTTATGCTCAAATAGGCCTATCACTTGTATCCCTCGATCGTACTACGAGGACTAATGTTCTTAAGGTTTCACCTACCCAAATCACATAACCTAACAGTTCCTTCCTTAGCTGACCATACCATGTAAGAAATATTCGTAATCATAGTAACATGTATTTCACCCCCGCAGTTTAGAAAACTGAAAACAGTTATGAGAAAAGGGGGACATGAACTCACAGTCGGTGCGTCTCTACCAAGTACTCCAAATCAGGCAGCTGTGCAACGACCTACATGTGCTAATTCTATTAGACGGACGGCCGTGCCTTAGCTTTATAGTTTAAGTTTTTGGGAAATAGTTAGACAACTATTTCGTGTTTACATTTTGCATGTACTTGGTAGTTAATCTCCTTCCCAAGGATGGGGGATTTAATACATGTGCGTTCGAATTACACCATTAAGTCTCACTTAATATATTTATTTCCAATTCCAAAAATATAAATATTTTTCTCAAAAATATTATATTTCCATTCCACATAATTTTCCCCAAAAATAATACGTCGATAAAATACGCGTTCGTAAATAGTTCCGCATAAAGCGTAAGTTACGTTTTAGCGTTCGAGTGGTAATAGTAATTACCGGTGTAACTCATATAATTATCGTAGAGGCGTTCGTATTATTTTGGATCTGTTAACGTTCGTAAATATTATTTTTACTCTAAAAATAATATTTATGTATTTTCACAAAATAATCATAAACAGTGTTGTGAAAAATATATTTACCAAATATATATTTATCACGTTTAGTTTTGTGAAAATCTCACCTCCGAATATTTGCAAATAAAGTCGTGGCAAAATATATTTTGAAAACATGTCAAAAATAATTCTAACACTTGTAAATAATTCTAAGTGTTAGGTTTTAGAAAAATTTCGCCAGAGTTTCCTCTGTAACTGGAGGTAGCCACGCTTTCAAGCGTATCATTTTCTTTTACAAAATCATTTCAACAACTTCTTTATTCAATCAACAATTTCCGACACATCAACTGGTTGACAAGTATGTAAATCGCATAAGTACATGAACTTGTAGTTTTTCCGAAACTATAGTGTAAATCCCATTATATTTTGTGGATCTTTATATAAAGTAGCTTAATCTCGTAAAAACCTCGTTTTTAGAATAAATCCATCTTTACAACTTCCCGTCATCTTTCACAAAGATTGCTATTTTGTCGAAAATTTTCATTTCACAAGTGTTTATACACTTGTGGTTTGTAAAAATCATACTTGTTAGTGTGCTATCCGACTTTTAGAAAACATGATTTTCTCGACACTTGGTCCTTTGAAAATACCACTTGCAGATACGTAGATCCGCTAGTTTTAAACACTATCTTACAAGTAAAAATACTTTTACACAAGTTCATGTTTCTTGTGTGGTAGAGTTTCACCTTTTAACCCTTGTACCATTCAAAACAAGCTTATGTCAAGATCCATGATCTTAACCAAACTGGGTTAAATGGTGACCTGAGCTACCACAACGTAGATCGGGCCTAAATAATCACAACATTCAAGTACTACAACTTTTACACCACTTATATGCTTTTAACCATCAATATTCATGTTTTAGTAGACTTTAATGCTTCAAAATGCAAGTTTCCGAGTTTTAATCATTACAATACATATTAACCACCTTAGATTAGTTCGAGTATGAGTTTTAAGTGTTATACCTCTAGCTCGAGGCTAGGGAAGAATCTATGCGAAAAAGAGGTGGATAAAAGCAAGATAGAGAGGTCCTTCGCCTTCCGTTAGCTCCAAGACTCCTCGTATGCGACCCGTAACACTTGTGTGTGCTTGAAATGGAATGATCAAGATCAAAAATGGATGGGGTGTCCCAAGGGGTGTTCGGCCGTGAGTTGAGCAAGAGGGAGAGAGAGAGCTTTGTGGAGTTGTGTGGAGTGTAAGATCTCTTGTGTCATGACATGTTACTTATAGGCAAACACAAGTTCACTAACCCTTGGTTAATATGCTATCTAGATATCAAACATATCATATTAAAATAATCAATTTAGTACAAGGTATGTCCCCTTATAGTTGGGGCCGGTTTCAATGGGGGGGGGTACTAGTTCGATTTCAACTAGTTAGTTGATGATTAGTTAGGTTAACCAAGTTAGATTTAGGGGTTAACTTGGTTAGTGGTGTGATGTGCTTTATAGCGGGTGTTAGGGTGTTCAGGGACCCTAACTGGCTCAGAAAAAGATAAATAATGTTTCTGTCAATATTTTTATGTCCCGGGTATAGTCCGGTTGTTCGGTTGGATAGTAATCCGTTAAAGTGCTTAACAAAGCTTTTAAGTGTCGTAAATATCATTCTTAGTGACACAACTTATTCCCCAAAGTGTCAGGAATATTTTCCTCATGTTTTGGCACTTTACTAGTTAGCCAGAAGCTGATATGTTAATTAAAGTGCTGTGTTTTGTGCTTAGAGTACGTTTTAGGCACATCCAGTCATTATATCTTATTCCTAGAGACGCGGTTCTACAACCCTTGTATCCCTACACTCACTATGGGTGTAGTAAAAATATTTCTGGCTCAAACAGGCCTTAGAGGCAGTATCTGCCTGATGCTGGCTTTATCAGCATGTTCAATAGGTTATCCGTTCATAGTGCTACTGTGCTTTTGTGCATCATGTTTGTCACTAAAGTACAGCATGTGAATAATGTAGTGACGGAAATCAAAGTATGATGCAGATATGTACAAGTATCAACAGTCAAGTACCAGTTCATCAGTAATTTCAGTTAAGCACAGTAATTAGGCAGAAATTAATTATTAATTAAATAGTACGGATACCTGGTTTAGTGAGGGTTGTCGCATTCTCCCCCCGTTAGAAAAATTTCGTCCTGAAATTTAAGTTCTGCTTGAAGAAGCAGGGTTCTTAGGAAATAAGTGGGGGTATTTCTCTTTCATTTGGTCCTCACACTCCCAGGTGAATTCAGGACCATGTCTGGCATTCCAGCGAACCTTGACGAGCTTGACACTGCTCCGGCGGGTCTTGTTTACCTTCCAATCCGTGACCTCAACGGGTTCTTCAACGAAGTGGAGCGTGTCGTCAACATGAATTTCGTCGGTAGGAATGGCAACGGTATCTTGTGTTGGACTTCTCTTCAGGTAGGATACATGGAATGTATCGTGAACTAAATGGAGTTCAGCAGGTAAGTCCAGCTTGTATGCTACGGTCCCAATTCTTTCCAAAATCCTGAACGGACCAATATATCTCGGATTCAACTTTTCACGCTTCCCAAAGCATGCCACACCCTTCCAGGGTGATACCTTCAACAAAACCATATCTCCTACCTCAAACTCTAGAGGTTTCCTTTTTCGATCCGCGTAGGCTTTCTGACGGTCACGAGCCGCACTGATGCGATCTCGGATTTGTGCAATCTTATCTGTGGTTTCCTGGACTACATCAGGACCAACCAACTGTCTATCACCGGCGTCAGACCAACAGAGCGGTGATCTGCATTTGCGCCCATATAAAGCTTCGAATGGCGCGGCACCAATACTGGTGTGGTAGCTGTTGTTGTAGGAAAACTCCACTAGGGGTAAATGCTTATCCCAGCTACCGCCCAAATCCATAACACATGCTCTCAGCATGTCCTCTAACGTCTGAATCGTCCGCTCACTTTGACCGTCGGTCTGCGGGTGAAACGCGGTGCTCATATTCAACTTCGAGCCAAACGCTTCTTGGAAGGATTGCCATATCCTTGATACGAACCTTCCGTCTCTATCGGAGATAATCGAGAGAGGTACTCCATGGCGTGTAACAATCTCTCTCATGTAAATTTCAGCCAGCTTGCTCGTATTATCCTTTTCTCGGATAGGTAAGAAGTGTGCTGACTTCGTTAATCGGTCCACTATCACCCAAATGGTGTCATGGCCTCTTGGCGTTCTTGGCAACTTTGTAACAAAATCCATGGAGATTTGCTCCCACTTCCACTTGGGAATCTCTGGTTGTTGCAGAAGTCCTGAAGGCTTCTGGTATTCCGCCTTAACCTTGGCGCAAGTTAAACAGTTGCTCACATAAATAGCAATATCGCCTTTCATCCTAGGCCACCAATAATAATCTCTAAGATCCTGGTACATCTTATCCGCTCCAGGGTGGATAGAGTACCGCGACTTGTGAGCTTCATCGAAAATATCCTTCCTTAAACCTCCAAACAAAGGAACCCAAATCCTTTTCTCAAAACACAACGTTCCTTCCTTGTTTGGTACCAATAGCTTCTCCATCCCACGGAGATACTCTTCTTCAAGGTTTCTTTCCTTGAGAGCTTCTTTCTGCGCGGCACGAATGCGCAGAGGGAAATCGGTTCGAATAACCATCTCCAAAGCCCTAACCCTTATGGGCTTGATCCACTCTTTTCGACTTAGGGCATCGGCGACCACATTCGCCTTCCCTGGATGATACTTTATCTCGAAGTCGTAGTCGTTCAACAACTCAACCCATCGTCTTTGCCTCATATTCAACTCCTTCTGGTTGAATATATGCTGCAGGCTCTTATGATCTGTGAAGATTGTACACTTCGTACCATAAAGGTAGTGTCTCCAGATCTTTAAAGCAAAAACCACTGCGCCAAGCTCCAAATCGTGAGTGGTATAGTTCTTTTCGTGCACTTTTAACGGACGTGTTGCGTAAGCAATAACCTTTTGGCGTTGCATCAACACACAACCTAATCCTTGACGCGAAGCGTCGCAGTATACCACAAAATCATCCGTACCCTCTGGTAATGCTAAGATTGGCGCGTTGCAGAGCTTCCCTCTCAATATCTGGAATGCTCCTTCCTGTTTGATTCCCCAATCAAACTTCTTGTCCTTCTGCGGGAGGAGCGTCAATGGTTGAGCGATCTTTGAAAAATTCTCAATGAATCTTCGGTAATAGCCAGCCAAACCCAAGAATTGCTGAATCTCGGTTGGCGTCTTTGGCGTTTCCCAATCCTTGATCGCCTCGACCTTGGTTGGATCCACGTGGATTCCATCTCCATTTACCACGTGCCCAAGGAATTGCACTTCTCTTAGCCAAAACTCGCACTTAGAGAATTTGACGTATAGCTGTTCCTTCTTCAACAGCTCCAAAATGGCTCTTAAATGCTGTTCGTGCTCGGCCTTCGTCTTTGAATAGATCAAGACATCATTGATGAACACGATCACGAACTTATCCAAGTACGGCTTACAAACTTGATTCATCAAATCTATGAACACTGCAGGTGCGTTTGTCAAACCAAACGGCATAACCAAAAACTCGTAGTGCCCATAACGAGTTCTGAAGGCTGTCTTCGGGATACTCTCCTCTTGTATCCTTAACTGATGGTATCCAGATCGCAAGTCGATCTTTGGGTAAAAGCTTGAACCTTGCAGGTGATCGAACAGATCATCAATTCTTGGCAGAGGGTATCTATTCTTGATCGTCAGCTTGTTCAGCTCCCAGTAGATGATGTTTATTTGAAAAAAAATCATCATCCTTCTTTTTGACAAGTAGTAAAGGGGTTACCCCAAAAGGGAATTTTGGTCTGTTATCTTCCTTCTCTATCCATTGCTAAAACTTCTCTGTCAATCCTTGCATCTCCGAAAATGTAAGTCGCTACGATGCATTGACTACGGGTGCAGTGCCTGGAATTAAATTGACGCGGGATTCGACTAATCATTGAGGAGACGATTCCGGCAAGTCTTCGAGGAAGACTTCGGGGTATTCTCCAATCACAGGGATATCTTCGGGTTTTGGTTCTTCGGCTTCTTTTTCCACGACCTGAGCCAAGAATGCAACACATCCTTTGTGCGAATATTTTTGTGTCTACTTTGCCTGATAATCCGTAGGGGTGTATCCTGCTCCATGAATCACAATCATTTCTCCGTTCGTCGTCGGGGTGCGGATGAAAATCTCCGCTGGGTTGTTCGACAACCAATCCATCCCAATTATCACATCGAAGCTTCCTTTAGGCTTGTTCTATCGAGAACTGGGTATCTAGGTTACTTACTACTAAAACAACTATATTTTCTGAGGCTAAAATTTGACAATACTGTCAAATAGAGCGTAACATTGACTATTATGAGACGTACCGATATCCACGCTTGGATTCTATCCCCGCTGTTGAGCTTTCATCCACGTGCCTGAGTGTTCTTAGGGCAATACTTCCTGAAATGCCCCACATCACCACAATTAAAACATGCTTGGCCACAGCCTTGATCGTCACCATCCCTGCCTTGATAGTTGTCGTCGTTGTTATTTCCTCCGCGATTTCCGTTACCATCTTGACCTCTATTTCCAGGTTCAGTACCTTGCCGACATGTTTCCTTGACATGTCCCACCTTGCCACAGTTACCACATTTTCCATATCTACACCGCCCGTTATGGTGACGTCGACAGTTGTCGCACTTTGGTAGGATACCCGTGTACTCTTTTCTCTTTTTGGCTTTGTCGTCGCTACTCGACTGGGTACCCTGTTTGAAATTCGCCAACTTCCTCTTGTTGTCCCCAAATGACTCTACATGAGTCTCCTTCTTCTCCTCAGAGGCTGAAAATTTGTTCATCCTGATTGCCTCCTCCGTCAGGGCTACACTTAGATTGATGGCCTCAGAGATTGTGGCAGGCTTTGATGCCGTTACCATGCTCATGATTTGGGGCGCCAATCCCCAAATGAAACGCTCAATCCTTTTAAACTCCGTATCTACCATGTAAGGAACGATACGCGATAGAACTTGGAACTTCTCCACATACTCAGCTATTTTTGGACCTTCCATCTTCAAGTTCCAGAACTCAGTTTCTACCTTCTGGCTTTCTGTTCTCGAACAGTACTTTTTATGCATTAGCTCTTTCAGCTCGTCCCATGATAGAGCATACGCAGCAGCCTTGCCCATTGTCTGAACCTGAAGTTTCCACCATGACAGAGCCCCATCTCGGAACAGCCCGGAAATGTACGTGACCTGATCTCTTGGGGCGCATTTGCTCGCACGCAAAATAGTGTCCGTCTTCTCAATCCAGCGTACGAAGGCTACGGCACCCCCAGTGCCGTCAAAATGTAGGGGCTGGCAGCCTAAGAACTGCTTGTAGGTGCAGCCGTTGGGTGGGTTATTTCCTGAGGTACCTCCGTTGCGCTCGGAGTGATGGGCCTCGTATTGTGCGATGACTGCAGCAATGATTCCCTGAAGTTCTGCCTCGTTGGTGGGTATGCGTACATCCCGTCTTGGAGGCATCTTCTAAATGATGATCGTATGGGTCAGGTCATAATAAGTAAAGTGTACGTAAGTATACAACAATATCAACACATAACATCCCATGTTATAAACTAATCAATCACATAACATCTCATGTTATAGAACATAAACAATAGATTATTGCGATTGCATTGCCACGAATCGAGACCAGAATGTAAGGTTTACAGGTACCCAACTGTATCATACAACATCAATGACTTAGTAGGTGACGACCCTAGGCAAGTCGTGCGATCGCTGGACAGGTTCAGGAATCTCTGGTTCGTCCATTTTCAAATTCCAGGACTTCATCTCAAACTTCTGTTATTCCAATCTTAGAACCATATTTCTCCTTAATCATTTCCTTGAGCTCGTCCCAGCTCAGTGCATAAGCAGCATCTGTACCAAGGGTCTGAATCTGAAGATCCTATCATGAAAGTGTGCCATCTAGAAATGACCCCGAGGTAAAGGTAACACTCTGTTGGGGTGAACAGTTAGTCATTCTTAGAATGGAGTCAATCTTTTCGGACCAACGACAAATGCAATGGCGCTTCCGGTTTCGACGAAGTTCAAAGGCTTGCAGTTCAGGAACTGCTTATAGGTGCGGTCAGTTTGGGGGGGGGGGGTTACTCCTAGTAGTGCCATCGCTACGCTTAGTGCGGAGTGCTTCATGTCATGCATTTGCCTGTTAGATGCGTTTTTGCAGCTCGGCTTCTATCCTTGGCAACATACTGGTGTTTGTGTCACGCCTGGGTGACATTCTCTTCTGCCGAAATGGCATGAAGTGGGTTAGACAACTTCCCAATTGTCTATGAGATACATAGCACCATAAGCCATCATGTACTCACCTAATTTTACACGTAAATATACTCAATGTATGGGTGGGGAAATAAATTACTGAGCCTTCACATAGGCTTGCCAATTTGGCTTGTTGCTTGAAATAGAATGAACTCGAGGCTTCGTCGCCTTGGTCACTCGTGTTCGAATTATTTCTTGCCACATTGGTTTTCATTAGCTTGACCCGCAGAGTCCACCAGGATTTCTGTGCACTACAAGTCGTTATTACATGGGCCCCCGTAATAATAAATTGTCTTGCACAGTTACCCCAAATTTTCTCTCGTCCAAGCAGATGATCAATCAAGGAGCAACAGCAGGTGCATTGGCATGAACAGGGTCATGCTCTAATGCGGTGTTAGGAGCGACGCCTGGCTCAGGGGCCACGGCTGGCTCCGGATCAACAAACTCCATCTCAAAATCAGCTGGATCAACCATCACAGGGGGTTACAGGATCCTCCAAGGGCTGGCCTAAGCGTATGAACTCAAGGTCATGGTCTGGATCAAAACCAGATGGAAGAACAGGATCACCCTCAACACTGTGATCAAACTCAAAGCTATGTGCGGGAACCGGTGCAGCCGATGATGCTGTATCAGGGTCGGCATTGTGTGAATGGTGCTGCACTCCCTGTATATGCGAAAATGCGGATGTCGGCAACTCAAATGAGTCTGGGACAGGGGAATGGGCATGAGTTTCCCCTGCAGGAGCGTCCGCAAGCAGTAGGCTAATATCAGCAGCAATAGGGCCTCGCCCTCGAATGGGTCCTCCTCTAGTAGATCGTTATCGTCGTCAGAGGCCATGTCGGGGGCATATCAACAATGGGATAAGCGGCAAGGGGGCACAGGAGCAGGGATCACCGCGAGTGGCAAATTCCCAACAAGATGGCCATCAGTAGGCTCTGTTACGACATCAGGCAGCGCAAAAGGGCTGAAAGTCGTTATCGTCTGTGCCGGTAGTATCGGAAATGTACACCTCGTGCTCCGATTAAACTATGTCGTCTGATACTATGGCCATAGGATTCGTAGTGTCCATCTTTCTAGTACAGGATGAAAGCATGGCGTTTGTAACACAAACACATATACGTATAGTAATCAATCATATTATCATATAAACATGTTAGTTAATAAGCAATCAAATAATTCTCCTAGTCCCACTAGCCTTCTAGTCTCCTAGGCTGATACTCCTAGTCCCACTAGCCAAATTCTCCCAGTCTCTAAGACTGCTCTATCATCTACCTCGACCTCTCAGATCGAGCCTCGGCCTCCAAGACCGAGCCTCAGCCTCCAAGACTGAGCCTACTCTCCCTAGTCTTACTAGCCATCTACCTCGATCTCTTAGATCGAGCCTCGGTCTCCAAGACCGAGCCTCAGCCTCCAAGACTGAGCCTACTCTTCCTAGTCTCACTAGCCATCTACCTCGATCTCCTAGATCGAGCCTCGGCCTCCAAGACCGAGCCTCAGCTTCCAAGACTGAGCCTAAAAATAAATAAATAAAATGTGCTCAACATTTGTTTATAAAAAGGTTTTGGATCTGGACTTAAGTGGTATGCAGTAAAAATGTTTTCGTGAGAGCCCTAGTGATCATAGTCTAGACTCGAGATGGAATCCTAGTTCGCTATGATCAGAGCTCTGATACCAAGCTGTCACACCCTGGCTTTGCGGAAGCGTGGTTAATTTGGGTGTGACTTCTTAATACCATAGCTTAGTCATAACAAAGCTATATGAATTAAAAACATGCAAGATCATCCATTAAGTTTTGAAAACCAAATACAATACCATTGTTTTAACGGGAATACACCCTAACAACCATAATCTTGTTCAACAAACAAACAAAACATAAACACAGTTTAAGGACTGTGACTTGTCCAGGAAAGAGTCACATTCCCTAAACCCCGGATGACCTCGGAAACTAGTGCAGCGGGAAAACGTGCCATACCGTGCCAGATCCTTTAATTCCCTGAAATACATGTAAGTTGAAAAATCAACAATAATGTTGAGCGAGTTCATGTGTTTAGTATGTGCGCGCGAATAAACCTTTATAACCATTGTAAGTGTGAATATTTTGTAAACTCTGGTATGAAAGCAAATAAGGAAACATATCAGTTAATGTGTAACCACATGGTCCAACCTGCGGGCGCATGGGAGGGGATAGGACAAGGTCACCACATGGTCCAACCTGCGGGCGCATGGGTGGTGTTACCACAGGGTCACCACATGGTCCAACCTGCGGGCGCATGGGTGGTGTTACGACAAGGTCACCACATGGTCCAACCTTAGGGCGCATGGGTGGGGTTTGTTATGCTCAAATAGGCCTATCACTTGTATCCCTCGATCGTACTACGAGGACTAATGTTCTTAAGGTTTCACCTACCCAAATCACATAACCTAACAGTTCCTTCCTTAGCTGACCATACCATGTAAGAAATATTCGTAATCATAGTAACATGTATTTCACCCCCGCAGTTTAGAAAACTGAAAACAGTTATGAGAAAAGGGGGACATGAACTCACAGTCGGTGCGTCTCTACCAAGTACTCCAAATCAGGCAGCTGTGCAACGACCTACATGTGCTAATTCTATTAGACGGACGGCCGTGCCTTAGCTTTATAGTTTAAGTTTTTGGGAAATAGTTAGACAACTATTTTGTGTTTACATTTTGCATGTACTTGGTAGTTAATCTCCTTCCCAAGGATGGGGGATTTAATACATGTGCGTTCGAATTACACCATTAAATCTCACTTAATATATTTATTTCCAATTCCAAAAATATAAATATTTTTCTCAAAAATATTATATTTCCATTCCACATAATTTTCCCCAAAAATAATACGTCGATAAAATACGCGTTCGTAAATAGTTCCGCATAAAGCGTAAGTTACGTTTTAGCGTTCGAGTGGTAATAGTAATTACCGGTGTAACTCATATAATTATCGTAGAGGCGTTCATATTATTTTGGATCTGTTAACGTTCGTAAATATTATTTTTACTCTAAAAATAATATTTATGTATTTTCACAAAATAATCATAAACAGTGTTGTGAAAAATATATTTACCAAATATATATTTATCACGTTTAGTTTTGTGAAAATCTCACCTCCGAATATTTGCAAATAAAGTCATGGCAAAATATATTTTGAAAACATGTCAAAAATAATTCTAACACTTGTAAATAATTCTAAGTGTTAGGTTTTAGAAAAATTTCGCCAGAGTTTCCTCTGTAACTGGAGGTGGCCACGCTTTCAAGCGTATCATTTTCTTTTACAAAATCATTTCAACAACTTCTTTATTCAATCAACAATTTCCGACACATCAACTGGTCGACAAGTATGTAAATCGCATAAGTACATGAACTTGTAGTTTTTCCGAAACTATAGTGTAAATCCCATTATATTTTGTGGATCTTTATATAAAGTAGCTTAATCTCGTAAAAACCTCGTTTTTAGAATAAATCCATCTTTACAACTTCCCGTCATCTTTCACAAAGATTGCTATTTTGTCGAAACTTTTCATTTCACAAGTGTTTATACACTTGTGGTTTGTAAAAATCATACTTGTTAGTGTGCTATCCGACTTTTAGAAAACATGATTTTCTCGACACTTGGTCCTTTGAAAATACCACTTGCAGATACGTAGATCCGCTAGTTTTAAACACTATCTTACAAGTAAAAATACTTTTACACAAGTTCATGTTTCTTGTGTGGTAGAGTTTCACCTTTTAACCCTTGTACCATTCAAAACAAGCTTATGTCAAGATCCATGATCTTAACCAAACCGGGTTAAATGGTGACCTGAGCTACCACAACGTAGATCGGGCCTAAATAATCACAACATTCAAGTACTACAACTTTTACACCACTTATATGCTTTTAACCATCAATATTCATGTTTTAGTAGACTTTAATGCTTCAAAATGCAAGTTTCCGAGTTTTAATCATTACAATACATATTAACCACCTTAGATTAGTTCGAGTATGAGTTTTAAGTGTTATACCTCTAGCTCGAGGCTAGGGAAGAATCTATGCGAAAAAGAGGTGGATAAAAGCAAGATAGAGAGGTCCTTCGCCTTCCGTTAGCTCCAAGACTCCTCGTATGCGACCCGTAACACTTGTGTGTGCTTGAAATGGAATGATCAAGATCGAAAATGGATGGGGTGTCCCAAGGGGTGTTCGGCCGTGAGTTGAGCAAGAGGGAGAGAGAGAGCTTTGTGGAGTTGTGTGGAGTGTAAGATCTCTTGTGTCATGACATGTTACTTATAGGCAAACACAAGTTCACTAACCCTTGGTTAATATGCTATCTAGATATCAAACATATCATATTAAAATAATCAATTTAGTACAAGGTATGTCCCCTTATAGTTGGGGCCGGTTTCAATGGGGGGGGGGGGGGGGTACTAGTTCGATTTCAACTAGTTAGTTGATGATTAGTTAGGTTAACCAAGTTAGATTTAGGGGTTAACTTGGTTAGTGGTGTGATGTGCTTTATAGCGGGTGTTAGGGTGTTCAGGGACCCTAACTGGCTCAGAAAAAGATAAATAATGTTTCTGTCAATATTTTTATGTCCCGGGTATAGTCTGGTTGTTCGGTTGGATAGTAATCCGTTAAAGTGCTTAACAAAGCTTTTAAGTGTCGTAAATATCATTCTTAGTGACACAACTTATTCCCCAAAGTGTCAGGAATATTTTCCTCATGTTTTGGCACTTTACTAGTTAGCCAGAAGCTGATATGTTAATTAAAGTGCTGTGTTTTGTGCTTAGAGTACGTTTTAGGCACATCCAGTCATTATATCTTATTCCTAGAGACGCGGTTCTACAACCCTTGTATCCCTACACTCACTATGGGTGTAGTAAAAATATTTCTGGCTCAAACAGGCCTTAGAGGCAGTATCTGCCTGATGCTGGCTTTATCAGCATGTTCAATAGGTTATCCGTTCATCGTGCTACTATGCTTTTGTGCATCATGTTTGTCACTAAAGTACAGCATGTGAATAATGTAGTGACGGAAATCAAAGTATGATGCAGATATGTACAAGTATCAACAGTCAAGTAGCAGTTCATCAGTAATTTCAGTTAAGCACAGTAATTAGGCAGAAATTAATTATTAATTAAATAGTACGGATACCTGGTTTAGTGAGGGTTGTCACATATAGCTCGTTTCCTTACTTGACCCTTATAACCCGTAGGTTCTTTCACTTAGCCTCGTAGGCTATTTCTTTGATTTTCACCTTTTTAAGGTGAGACCCTAACAGTTCGTTTCTTTCTATTTGTGACTCGAAAGTCTTTTTTTCCCGTAGACCTCAACGTTTGCTTGTAATCCCGAAGGTTACGATGATCCCGTAGATTTAACCTTTACTCGTGTCATTTTTAAAATGTATATCTACGTATATAGCGTCAAAGCACCTCTTGTTATGTTTGGAATCATTTATTTTCACTCTTGAATTCTATTAACCTTGACCGTAGTCTAAGGCTTCATTTGTTTTCGTTTGAACTATTCTTCCAACTCTATGACTTCTTATGTTATTACGTGCCGGTCTGTTCTCCGCTTACCGTTATCTGGTATGCACTTATATTTCTTTACAACCCGTTTACCCGGGTCCGGTTTCACTGGTTTACGTTTTCCTTTTATATTTTTCTCACGACTTATCACATAAGTTTATTAATATTTGCGCTCCCATTAATGGTTTGCGCTTACTTGCACTATCAAGCGTTATACTTTATTCGGCCCAATCAACATTGAAATGGTTGAACATAATTTTCAAAATTTCTGTTTTGCGAAATTTTATCGTCTTTTAGTCATAACTCTTAATTCGAGTCTTTTGACTTTTAATCCGCGTTCTCGTCTCTTGGTTTACGCATATATCTGAAATCATACCCATCCATCGGCATTTTACCGACGTCATTATCAAAGCAACCATTACAGCATGCATTTAGGCTTCATTTAAATTTATTTGGTCGTAGTAGCGAAATCCCTCGCCTTTATTCAACCACGTGCTTTATTCATTTATTCATCTTGTTTGACTGGTTCGGGTGAATTTCATCACTTATGACAATCAAATTTTATCCCCATGTCTTAACATTCTCAGTTGTTAGTTTATATTTTCGTTTACTTTAATTCTTATCCCATCCCTTGGGCTCATTATCTTATTATAATTTTAATACGTGTACCTACGATACTCACCCCAAATTGGGCTTTCTCTCATCTTGTTAGCCTTCTCTTTCTTTGCCGTCATCATGGTGACTTGTAGCCTTTCCATTATTCTGGATTAAACGGCTTCGGTAACCTTTCAGACTTTCCCATAGATCCTTTGCTCATCTCCTCTGTCATGAGGGATACCGTATCATCGTCAACTATAGTTGACGCCATTCCATTGTAATAATAACAGAAATCATTTCATTTTATTATTATTCCATGTCATTGGATGGAATTTACCCACATTGTTTATCAATATAAACGATGTTTCTACACGTTTTTATTTGGTTTGGTCAAGTCTATAACCTTGTCTTTTGCCATATACTACTATTACAAATTCCGGGTTCGAGTGTAATTACACTCTTTCCCAACACAACATTTATTCACTTTATTAACTTCTCGGGTTCGAGTGTACGCACACTCCTTCCCATTATGACACTTGTCTTTCATTGCATTCCCGGGTTCGAGTGTACATGCACTCCTTCCCATTACAACATTTGTCGAGATTACTTTTACCTCGGTTTCACATATTCACCAATATTTATATATATATATATATATATATGTATATATTTTTACATAACTCATTCATTTCTCTATTCATATATGCCCCCATATGCAACTATCGTTCATTGTGTGAATTGTTGCATTCCACTTGTCTTATCATAATTTAGAACGTGTACTTGATTGATATTCGCCTTGATGTTCTTTGTTATCTCAAGTCATCATTTGATTTAGGTTCTTTGCTTGCATGTTCTTTGTCATGCTTCCGAACCTTCCGCCCTTTAGATTATTTATCCCCGCCATCTTCAGATGCGGTCATCATATCATTCGAACGTTTCCAATTTATTATTAATCTTGCTATTCAATGTTACCCGTATTACTATACGAGACATTCAAATATATTTATTTTACAAGTAATTATTTTATATTCAATCTGTAATTAGGATTTATACTACCTAATCATCTTTTATCGACACTAGACATCTCGAATCTGCAATGTTTATGTCAATTGTTAAACATTTCATTTTATTATGATTTGCATCTTTCACTTTGGTTTAGCCAAGTTTGTAACTTGCTTGAATCATTCGTGTTTAGTGCACTTTCCGGGTTTGAGTGTATTAACACACCCTTCCCATGCACTTTAATTCATATTCTTTTCCTAATATTTTGTTACAATCTACTCATATAAATAATTCTTACCGGATGTTTGATCAAGCTTCGAACCAAACACACTTTATTGATAACCTGGCGCTCTGATTACAAACTTGTAAGACCCGGCTTAAAAGTAACAGAATTGATAACATATAACACACATTTAGTACAAAATTATCGAACTTACAAAAATTTTCTTAGTTTTGAGATCATATTTGATCAAAATATTCAAGTCATCATCCTACTAGATGAACTTTCAAACATAATTTCAAGTGTTTACATGTTACTAAAACAAAATAGATCAAATGCGGAAGCTTTATTTGGTGCGTTTGGCTCTTGAGTGTTGCTTGATCGCCATCCGGATTAGGTCCAACATCACCTACGGTCAAAACCAAATAAATAATTAGTTTTGACACCTTAAAATCAAGAATAACAAAGTCTATGGTTTAACATTGACAAGCAAGCAAAATTCCAGCGAAATGGGGCGGTCGCGCCCCGCGACCGTGTTTGTACCATCCGTCGCGGCCCGCCACAGCCGTCACACCGCGCGACGGTGAGTCTATTTGGCCGTGGCAGGGCGCGAAGCCTCGTTTTGGACAGAAAGTTTGTTGGCTGGAGCTGTATATCAGCCCAACACCATTTTTATCATATACTAACTTTAAATCGACATAACTTTTGACTCGGGCATCCGTTTTAGTCGATTCTTTTTCCCACGCGACCGTAATTAAATTACGGACCCGTTTATCAACATAACTCACATAAATTTTCAGTTTAAGAATAGTTGGCCTTTAATTTGGCTCTTTATTTATTTGACCCGTTTGTCTATAAACTCAACAACTTGTTTTATTGTCATCTCATGTCTACGACTGATTTTCCCAATTCCGGGTTTGCCCACGATAGCGTTTCGCTCCCTTCAAGAGGGACACTTACGCATTAATCATCACGCTTGTTTTCAAGGATTTAAACATGCTTTTCTAAATCAATTGACAAGTAAAAATTTCCGAACTTTAATCCCTATACAAGGGTTCATGTTTTGCAACAAGTTAGCGCGTCCGCTTCATGGTTTACGCTTTAACAACATGCTTTGTTTTCGAGGATTTTAACATGCTCCTATGATCAATTTGACATGCATAATTTCTGAATATTTATCCCCATACTATGGGTTTGTTTGTAACAAGTTTAGCGTGTCCGCTTCAAGGTTACGCTTTAACAACATGCTTTGTTTTCGAGGATTTTAACATGCTCCTCTTATCAATTTTACAAGCATAATTTCTGAATATTTATCCCCATACTATGGGCTTGTTTGTAACAAGTTTAGCGTGTCTGCTTCACGGTTACGCTTTAACAACATGCTTTGTTTTCGAGGATTTTAACATGCTCCTATTATCAAATTGACCTGCATAATTTCTGAATATTTATCCCCATACTATGGGTTTGTTTGTAACAAGTTTAGCGTGTCCGCTTCATGGTTACGCTTTAACAACATGCTTTGTTTTCGGGGATTTTAACATGCTCCTCTTATCAATTTGACATGCATAATTTCTGAATATTTATCCCCACACTATGGGTTTGTTTGAAACAAGTTTAGCGTGTCCGCTTCACGGCTTACGCTTTAATTATAACTAATCTTTGAGTGATGTTTCAATCACTTCAACATTTACAACTTGACATTGTTTTGACCCACTTGGATGTCGAATAGTGACCACCATTTCTAAGTCAAGCCAAACTCTACTTTTGACCAATGTTTTGACCCGTTTTACTTATCTAGTGAGTTTTATCACTTTCGTGACATAACGGGTTTCCTCTTTCTCTAAAATTCAATACAACTAGCTAAAATAACAAATAAACATAAGTATTTAACTAATTTGACCCGTTTGGTTGTCGAGTGAGTTACACCACTTCATTGAAATACCAAACGCCATCATTTTCGCCAAATCAATATTAAACAAATCTACGACTAGGTTTATCTACATAAGTGTAACGAGACGACAAGTCACGTACCTTCAAAGCTTATCCTTCAAGCGTGCGCGTCCGCTCCAATTGGCCGCTTGAAGATTCAATTTCCTTTCCTATAGAGTTCAACCAACGACATGTTTAGAACTCATTTCATTTCATATTACACGTAATTTGCCACATTATTCAATTACACGTTTCTTTCAATATTTCAACATATTAGTGTTCGTTTAGACATTCTAACAAACACCTTGTGGGCATGACTTTTATAAAATCAACAATCAAGTTTCACAACTAGTTATTTGCCAAGTTTCAACATCATTCTCAAGTCTTTATGTCTAGTATGCATAACAACACCTAGACTCATTTCATAGAACTCAAGTAACACTCAATTTAGGATCAAAATTCTAGGGTTCTTCCTCCTTCTACTAAAACCCATTTAACACCTAAGTGGGTGATTATGAGTTTCATCATTATGAACAACAATCCATCAAATTATTGACTAGGGTTCGTTCCTAAACATGGATTCATGCTAGTTTCACCCATACATCAATCATTCAAGCTAAATTTTTCGATTTCATAAGTTCATCAAGAATTCAAGATGTAACCAAAACACAAAATTCGATATACCTTGCGATCCCTTCACTGAGGTGATCATGTATTCATGCTTGGATTTCAATTTGGGACTGATTTGGCCCTTCAATTTGTCAATTTTTGAGCTTGCTAGGGTTTATGTGGGGATCCCCTGGCTTCTCTGGATCGTTCGACCAGAACACACACTTAAAGTGTGTGTTTTGGTGTCTAGTATTTTATTTTAAACAAACTTGTTTCAAGTTTGCTATAATTGGTCCCTATACATTATTCCAAGTTACATAGAGTGTTATATTTAAGCAATTGTCCTAAATATTACAAGACAACTAACTAACTAGGTTATTCATTCCTAGTTAGTTTATTTCATTTATCACTAACAACAAATTTTAAATATAAAAATTTGTATTTTCGGGGTGTTACATATACTGCAACATTTTTTTATCTAGTGGAAACCTGCGTGTTGCAGCGGAGTCGACAATTTACATCTAAATTTTTAACTAACTTCTCTAAAATTACAAAACACATTTTATGTTAAATTTGATTAATTTTGGTTCACTGATTAGTCCTTTAGTTTTTTTTTGGGTAAAGGGTTACCCCGGTGATTCTATTATAAACAAATCAACATAAAGCACAAGTAGGGGAGTCGTGATACCCCCTAGTTCTTATATGTGACATGCCACATATAAGTAAACACGAATACAGCCAAAAAACACAACTAGACTCAAAGCAATCTAGACACTAGTCATCTTCAAATCTATCGGCCTCTTCCAACTTCCAATCTTGTAAGAACGCTTGAACTCGAGCACTTCTCTTAAATTTAAACGACATCAGCTTCAGTCTAACAGTTTGAACTATAATCTCAACCAGTTTTTCCGGAGGACGAAGCTGGTTTCTAAAAAATCTATTGTTACGCTCCTGCCAAACGTAGTATGCCGTGGCCGAAACAAGCAGTTTGTTCGACACCATCTTCACTGACTTTGATCTAGCTTTCGGCAGTATCCATTGACAAATATCCCCCCACTTTTCCGAAACAGCCTGCATACTCCCTTTAGCTCTAATCGCGGTCCAAACTTGACTAGAATACTTACATTCAAAGAAAAGATGGGCATGAGAGTCTACCCCGCTATAACAAAGTAAGCAACAAATCATGTTCATTGATCTAGAAATGTTGTGGTTCCAAGTCAGCATTCGATCCTGGGTCCATAATTTCTTCTTTAGAATCAACCAGCATAAGAAAGAGTGTTTAGGAATGTTGAAAGCTGACCAAACCAAGTCCACCCAAGGTACATCGGCACCTCTAGTTCTGATAGCTTCCCATATGTGTTTCGTAGAATACTCAACTAGTTTCCCATCCGAATCTCTAATCATGACTACATCTTCTCGATTCGGGACTAGAACAATCGGTGGGAGCTGAAATAAAGCCGGATATATTAACCTCCATTCATGAGGCCATTTCCACATACCAGCTTCAACGACATCCACCAACTTAGACGCTATAGAGAGGCCATGTTGAGACATATGTCTCGGGGTTACCATGGTTCCCAACGGCGTGTCATGAGACCATTTATCATGCCAAAGAAAAATACTCCTCCCATTTCCCACTTTATGCCAGAACATGTGATGGACTTTCTCTCTACATCTAAGGAGTTTCTTCCAACCCCACGGAGCACTAGATTTTAAAGGAACATCCCAGATACTACGTTGTCTCAATCGGTGATCAAGCACCCATTTAGTCCATATAGATTCCCTCCGCGAGATAATACTGTAAAGGTGGTAGGTAATCAGCGACTGATTAACATCGGCTATCTTCTTTATACCCAACCCTCCCTCATTTCGCGGTAAGCAAACTTCCTTCCATGCAACTTTTGCCTTGCCTTTAGAGACCATGCCTTTGCCCCACAGGAACCATTTCATTTTCGCTTCAAGCTCTTTGATGATGGCCACCGGGAGAACAAAAACAGATGCCCAATACACGTGGATCGAGGACAAGATTGATCTGATCAATTGTAGCCTACCTGCAAAAGACAAAAACTTGTTTTTCCAGTTAGTGATTTTATTGCTCATTCTTTCTACAAGCGGCTTGCAATCCTTCTGCATTAACCTCGAGGCCAGCAGTGGCATGCCCAGGTATTTAATAGGCAGCTTGCCTTCTTCAAAGGGAACAAATTGCAAAATCCTAGTTTTGATCACATCCGAAACGTTGCAAAAGAACGCGGTACTCTTGGATATGCTTGGGACGAGGCCTGAGATATCCTTAAATTCATTAAGAGATTCCATAATAACTTTCGCTGATTTAACCTCCCCTCTCGCAAAAAGGAGAAGATCATCCGCGAAGCACAGGTTTATAATCCCTTGTCTTTGGCATTTGTTGTGAAAGCTAAAAGAATTACTTTCCTTTACCGTTTTGTGAAGAGTTAACGTGAGGATTTCCATTACCATTGTAAATAGGAATGGAGACATCGGGTCACCCTGTCTAAGACCCCGTTTCCCTTTAAAATACCCATGAACATTTCCGTTAATACATAGAGAAAACGAGGCTGATGTAACACATGTCATGATCCAATGGACCATTCTATGATGAAAACCAAAACCATTCAGGATATCCTCAAGAAATCCCCAATGAACCTTGTCATAGGCCTTTTGTATATCCACCTTAAATGCACATCTAGGAGGGCCCACTTTTCGGTGATAATTGTGCATTAATTCCTGCGTGAGGAGGATATTATCTGAGATTCTTCTACCTGGCACAAAGGCCGATTGGTTCTCACTGATTATCAATTGCAACCCTTCCAAAATCCTGTTAGTAATAATCTTACTAATAGCCTGATAAATAACATTGCAACAAGCTATAGGCCGAAAATCTGTCACAAAAGTAGGAGTGCTCACCTTTGGAATTAGAGCTATGAATGTGTGATTTATTTCTTGTAACATTCTCCCCGTCATAAAGAAATCCTCTATAGCTTTCGTAACATCCTCTCCGACTATCGGCCACGCCCCCTTGAAAAAAGCTGAAGAATACCCATCTGGGCCTGGGGCTTTGTTCCCATTGATAGAGAATATGGCTTCTTTGATTTCTTCTTTCGTGACCCCTCTCACCATGCTCTCCGCCACCTCTCTAGGAAGCCTTTTATCAAACAAGCTCGGATTCGTTTTCTTGGTAACATTGCCTTCACTACCCAGAAACATCTTAAAATGGTCAACAAGAGCATTCGCCACCTGATTGCCTTCATAGGATTTACCTTGAGTGTCTTTAATACAATGAATCTTGTTGACATGATTCCGGCATTTAATGGCAATATGGAAGTAAGCCGTGTTAGCGTCCCCTACCTCTAACCATTTATGTTTTGCTTTCTGTTTTAGGAACCTATCCTCGTCAAGCACAGCCTCTTGGTATTGCTTTAGGCAAGCAACTTCATCCTCTCGGGTTTTAGCATTGAACGGATCCTTATCTAAAGTAGTTTGAATTTTATCCAAATCCTCCTTCAGCTTAGCGACCTTCTTATGGATATTCCCTTGACTCAACATAAGCCTCCTCATAAAAGTTTTGAGCCCTCTTAGCTTTTTCACCACTTTAAAGATCGGAACTCCACTGACTGGCGTCTCCCAACCCTCTTTAACCAATGTTAGAAACTCTTTCTTGTGCACAAGAAAATTATGGAACTTGAATGGCTTAGGTTTTCGGTTGATACTATCATGAACTTTGAGAATACATGGGCAATGATCCGAAACACCATATGGCAAGAATGTCGCATGAGCATTAACAAAAAGATCCGCAAACTGCACATTTGCCATGATTCTATCAAGTTTCTTACGAATACCAACTCCCTTTTTTGGGCTTTGAGTCCACGTGAATTGTAGCCCGGAGGCATTCACATCAAATAACTCACACTTCTGGACACACTCGTTGAACTCCCTCATACCCAAACTGACATTAGATGACCCCGTACTGCTGTCTTCTAGGTTAAGGGTAACGTTAAAGTCACCTAGAACCACCCAAGCATTATTTTTGACCAGAATTTTGTGTAAGTTTAGATCCTCCCACAGACTCCTTCGCTCTTGGTAACAGTTACTAGCATAAACAAACGTACCAAACACTTCTGTTTTCGTTTCCTTTACCACCATCTTAGTGTGAATAAGCTGACTCGTAGTCTTTAACACCATGATGTCCACTGCATCGGTGTCCCACCCGATGATGATTCTGGCTCCTTTGTGACATTGGTTCCCGTTAGAAGTCCACTCCCATCTACTAAAGATCTTTCTACAAACATCCGCTAAATTAGCATCTTGCACATGTGACTCAAGCACCGCAAAAACTTTCAGACCCTGATCCTTTAGAACCTTTCGAACCTCATTTTGTTTAGGGGTTCGGTTCAGGCCCCTTACATTCCAGGTAGCTAGACTAAACATTGATAACCCTATCAGCAGGTGTGCTTGCACCTGTGTTGTTACCGGATCCTTGTGCCTTGTTCTCCATAAATTTACTAGTTTCGGTCACATCCTCAACTCGAACCTCATCTTGATCAGTGTCTCCATCCGACTCATTGCTGCTGAGGGCACCAAAAGAGTTTGTTAATTTCACTGGAGGGGCCCTAGACGTGCTTGGCTTATATTTTTCATGCTGGTCCTCCCTCGTTTTCGGTCTATATTCAAATTTCTTGCTATCTTTAACCTGAATCGGCTTCCTCTTCCCTTTCTTTCGTTTGTTTCCATCCTTATATCCCTGGTCATCCACCTTTTCTTTACCTTTATTATCCCCCTGAGCTAGTTCAGTAACCTTTGAAGGGCACGACTCAGTACTATGACCAAAGACCAAACACGAAGAACACCTTGGAGGTTTCCATTCATACTCTACCCTTATAGTGCTTTTTAGGAATCCACCTTCTTCTACATTCGGAATAGCCACACTTATAGCATCTTTCATCTCTTTATCAGCATTTAATTCAATTATGGCTCTAGCATATCCACTTCGACCCCATGACTCTTCACACATCTTAGCTGTTTCATTATCAAGCATCTTTGGTTCCCCTAACTTTGAGGCAATCAGACTCAACCCATCTTCCGTGTATGCCGCTAGAGGAACATCATGCATTTTGACCCACACAGGTATTTTCTTCAACTCATCCTTTTTCAACTCAGTGTTCGGTGACCAACATTTAAGAAAGATCGGGATGTTTCTAATCAACCATGGCCCATCTTGAAGCACTTGTTCCATCCCTTCCCTTGTACCGAATTTGAAAAAGAAGAATCCTTTACCGTTCATCATGCACTTTTGAAGGCCATACTTCTCCCATTTATTACTGACATAATAATCAACCACTGGAAACGCTAACCTTTTACCCAGAAAATAGCCGAACAGAACATTCGCAAACCTATCTTGAACTTTCCTCACCGATTCCATGGGAATCATGACATCCACGTCTTCCATCTGATTAGTGTCTTCAATATATCTGAAGTTAATCTTGTTTCTAGGTTTCACCGAAGCAACCTTTGATGCATACGACCCCGACCCCGAACTAGGGTTTGCATGAGGTTGCATTACATCCGTCCCATCATCCCCCAGGTAATCCCCTTTGTATTCGAAATCCACTGGTTTTGATATCTCAAAAAGTCCATCAATGACCGAAGCATTTGTGGTTTGGAACATACCTCTCCTTGGCACGAAAGAATTGCCTTCAATGTTAGTAACCCTCAGCCCAATACCCTTTATCGGAGCCGTTCCTGGTGATGTTTCATCATTCGCAGCCGACATATTAAACCCTATGCTAGGGTTTATCGTATTATCCGGTCGTTTGAATGCCAAAACACTTGAGAATAATAAACATGCAACGTAACAAAACGATCAAACAAACAAAAACTAGAGCGAAAACAGACAGCAAACCCTAACCAGAAAAGAAAAGAAAAGATCCTACTCCTGACTTCAAAAGATTAGAAACCAAGGTAGAATCAAGAATGTATGAATTTAGTTCGTTAGTTCAAATACACAAATACACAAATACAATAGAATGTATTTTTGAATATATGTTTTTGATGAATGTGATGAGTTTATTATCCATAAGTTTATTTTTTTATTATTTATAAATAATCTAATATATAGTATAAATTTATTAAACATAAATGCCATTGATCAAAGAAAGAGGGGTATGAATGGAAGAAAATGGCAAAAAGTTAGGTATTTTAACTTCACCTTTCATATGCCATCTTAAAATTTGACAACAATTTACCATTTTGTACATAGAAAATGCTTTATATATATATATATATAGGATTAGGATCATGAGTGAACAACTTCTTGAGAGTGAACTGAGTGAACTAATCTTGGCCCTTGATCATTTTTTAGATTAAAAGGGTGAGATTGACATTATCCAAGTAATTCTAATTAAATCCCTTAATTTTCTCCTCTCTTAACTCTCTCTCCCTCTCTCATTTTTAATTATTTCTCTATTATTTTAATTATAAGAGATTGAAGGGCTAATGTTTTTTTTTTTAAATAAACTGTTATGTTCCTTTTAAAATTAAATATTAAACCTAATTAAATTATGATTTTTAACATATGTGTATACAGGTCAGTATATACAAGACTTATACACTTGTGTATTATTACGTCTTGTTTTCACGGGTTAGTATAAACCAGATTTATACATTTGTGTATTATTCAAGTGCATATGTGTATATAGGTCGATATATACCAGACGTATACACCTGTGTATTATTCAAGTACATAGTGTATACATGTCGATATATATCAGACTTATACACTTATGTATTACTACATATTGTTTCCACTATACATATTTTCATCAAACATTGATCTAATACATATATGTATAGAGAATGTAACTAAATATTTTTAATTGTGTTCTAGCTGGAACAATATTTGATAATGTTTGTGTTTTTTTTTTAATTATGAAATATTAAGTTAGGTAATATGCGAGAGAAAAAAAATATAGAGAATGTAATTAAATATTATTTTAATTGGAAAGAGAAGTCAGGAGAGAGAAAAAATTAATTAATTAAATGAAGATAGAAATATACAATTATACCCTTGTGTCTATTAAAATACTTGTAAATTACAAAAGATAATTACAATCTTGCCATTAAAGAAAAAATCTAGATCTACAAAATCAATGGCCAGGATAAGTTCATTTTGTTCACAAATAAATCATTGTTCACTCATGAACCCTACCCTATATATATATATATATATATATATATATATATTATTGAAATTAATAATTTCTTATGCACCTTAACTCTTGGCACTTAGGAACATAAACCATGTGAACCTTAAGTATTCATCGATTAGAACAAGCGTGTATTAGTTGTTATACCGAGAAATACATAATTTTAAGTATTTAAAGTGTTTATAATTCATTTTAAACATAATGAGGCTAATAGAAGATATTAGTATGTTATAAGTTATAAAGATTCTACCAATATGATTTTTATTATAAATACATGATTTTACGAAAAAAAAAAAATCGATACTTTTATTTTATAAAGTGACATTTTTATAAATCAAAATTGCATTCAGAATTAAAACTTCTCTTAAAACTTGATCACTTTTAAGTAAATAAATAATTTAAAATATATATTTTCTTAATACAAATGTTTATAGTGTTTTTAAAATGTACAAAAATGATATGGATGCATAGTGGACGGTCACATATGCATAGATGGTGACATGATATAACTTGACTCACCATGCACTCATTTAACTTTCTGTCTAATATTTTATCAAACGTTACAAATTGGACCTCTAGATCCTTTTCCTATTTGATGAGATAAAAAGTTGATATAGCTTATATTTCTTTTGATTAAATTAAATTAAAAAAGTACATTAACTAAAAGAAATACAAGCTACGATTCTTAAGTTTTTTATAACTTAAACAGAAAGATATGATATGTCAAGTTTTATTTCTTTTGATTAAATTAAATTAAAAAAGTACATTAACTAAAAGAAATACAAGCTACGATTCTTAAGTTTTTTTATAACTTAAACAGAAAATATGATATGTCAAAAGAGATCACCACCATGCGCAATCAAAGCTAATGTATTTAACTACATCAAATTTATAAGATTGTCTACTAATGCTAGAACCAGTTTGAACCGATCAATGTTCTATAATTACACTGGTAATTGAACCGACCACCACACGATTCACCAGTCAGACATGTCGAATCAAACGTCATAATTAATTTAAAAAAAATATTTACTTACTACATAAAATATTAATACTGTATTAAATTTAAGTCTAAAAATAAAAGAAATATGTTCCTTTATTAAAACTTAAAAAGACATAAAGATATTATGAAACGTTATAAAGAAAAAAAAAAGATTAAATGTATTTTATATCTAGAGGTCTTGCGTTAAAATCCTGACCATGAGAAATTTTTTTAAAGAAAGTGAAGAAGAAGATCAAACCGGTCCGACCCTACCAAACCGGCCGCGGGTCCAGTTCAAGGCCCGATAGGCCGGTCCAACCCAGCCATAAAAACACGCAGTGATGGTCGGACCAGATATTGCGAATAAAAGAGATGTAATATGTTATGTGTTATAACTAACTATTAAACCAATTACAATTTATGATGTTATTCGGTTTTTTAGACGGATTCGGTTAATGGTCCAGTTTTCAAAACATTATAAAATATATAACACAAAATCTACAAAATCCTAAATAAAAGTTTGTCAATAGGGCACCGTGGCAGTGAGAGTCCTGTGCCTGGGATCTGTAAGGATTGTCTGTACATTCACGAAGCCGGCATCCTTGACAGTTTTTTCCAAATCCAGCAAGTAGTATTCATCCAAAAATGGTTCAGTGCTCTTCATTAATGTAAATAGAACAGGCGACAATTGCTACAAACATAACAAATGCATAATTAGTAACATGTAAACCTGTTTGACCCGTTTAGATAAACAGGGTACATGGGTCATGTTCAAGTTACATGAACATGAATAAAGATACGGGTCATGTTCCGGTTTATCAGTTTCATCTACGCGTGCAATGAGCCGAGCCAAACCCAAGCTTAGGTTGATAATTTTTAATACTCGAGCTCGGTTAGTTTATTTTTTATTGAAAATGAAAATATTTTATTTGTATATATAGATATAGTTTTTTATATATTTTATTATAATAACATACATATAATAAAATATAGATTATTTAGTATTTTATTAAAATATATATAGAGAGAGAGATATAATTATTTTATATTCTTTATTGTAATAATATACATATAGTAAAATATATATTACATAGGTATTTTTACCAATATTTTACACAAAAAATAAAAGTTGATTATGCAATTAAATCTTTATTATCCAAAATAAAAACATTTTTTTATATAAATAAATGACTGATTTAGGGTCATGAACCTAGTCAAGCTCGGTATTGAAGCTCAAGCTCGAGCTCATTTACTAACGGAGCCACATTATAGCTTGGCTCGTTTTGAGCTTTCTAAGAGCCGATCCGGAATAGCTCACTAGCGGCTCGGCTCCTTCATGCCCCTAATTTAACCCACCAACCCGTTCCGATTATTAAGCACCACAATGATCAGTTGACACAATCGTTATTGCATCGAAAGTATATATCAAAGAGTGACCGAGCATATGAAGGAGTTGTACCTGAAGTTTCTTAGACTTTGGCTGCAAAGGACACGTTATAACGTCAGATTTTGATCGCCCGGTGTTACATTAAAGAGAAAAAGTAATAAAATAGGTGAGGGTAGTTACCGAGTTATCAGTTATAACCAACGTTCCACCTGGTCGAAGCAGCCGAAATGATTCCTTTGCCAAATTTATAGTAGCTCTTGCTGGGCATTCATGAAGCTGCAAAGTGTCATGGATTGATATGGGTTATGCTTAATCTGAAACGGGTCAAACGAGCTGGACAAGTCAAACGGGTTGAGAGTTTAATGCATACAATCTCCTAAATCGCTTTGTTACAATAAGATTACCTATTATAGTAATATTCTTAATCGTATTTAATGCATTAATTATTTTTGAAAAAAAAAATTGGGTCAATAAAACCCCATCTTACCTGTTTTGAGTTTTGACCCATACTAACTGTTTCAAGTTTCAACCCAAACGCGTTCTAAAAGAATTACCTGTTTAGAACTGAAGCCGAGTTGGCCTGAATATTTTAATAGTATTTTATTTATTTTAATTTATATTTAGCCCAACCAATGAGCCCAGTACCCAATCCTAAGTCCAACCCACCTCGAATTCCCTTGATTAAATTATAACTTTATGTTAATTTTCAAAAAAACCGAGTCAAACCTAGCCGAGCTGAGCTGACTTGAGTTCAAACCGCACCGACTTCGAGTTTGAGCTAGCCCTAGCTCGGCTCATGAACAGCCCTACCTAGGATGAGTATTGTTTGATAATATAGATTATTAATCGAACAAACCAGGCCATACCACATAGGAGATTGAAACAATGTCAAATGATTGTGAATCCAAGCCTGTACATTCACCATTTGCGTGTATCCACTGGAATGAGTTTGATCTCTGAGGACTTGCTTTTTCTTTATATTTAGCCACAGCTAGGAAGTATGGTGATAGATCCAGACCCTGTGGCACAACATGAATAAAATAACATCTTATCAAATTTTACAAAATCATATCAAAAGCCAAATGACAGAAATGACATCCGATAATGATAAATCAAGCAAAGTGGTCAACCATACCCAATGACATTAATAGTAACAGTGACATAGGATAATAGGTATTTTAACTTTAAAATTACCTAATAAAACCAAATTTTCAGATAGTAAAGAGATTGTGAAATTGTATACATTTGGAATATTAAGAAGACAACCAAAGGTGGCGTTTGGATTCGCGATTGTTTATTATGTTTGTAATAACAGATTGTGCATATGATTATCTGATTTTTTGGGGTCGAATAATTGTTTTTGGATATAAGGTTCCGCCATTTCTTCTTCTTGGTACATAACACATATAAAAAAATTATAGACATGAGATATAAAGTAGTTAAACGCGAGTCTTTCTCATGTTTGATACTTGTGTTAATCGCATCGTCTCTGACCTGTTTAACACAATTAGACCTGTTTTTGCCAGCCCTACCTTTTTTACGTCGGATTATATTATTGTTATGATTTAATATCCAATAATATCATACAAAACTCACATCCAAACACCCCCTTAACTCCAATGGTTTGGCTTTATATGGACTTACGTAGGGGTGTTCATCGAATCAGTTTTCAAGTTATTTGAAAGTCAATATGAATTCGGGTTATTTTGAATCAAATAAATTGAGAAAAAAAACATAAAATAATAATATATATTAATAAATAAAAAAATAGGTATTTATATATAAAATAAATGATATACACACATTAAATTCGGCTAATTCGAATTCGACTCGAAAACCGAAATCTGAATTCAAATTGGTTCCTAACCCAATTAGAAAATTCAAAACTAAATTCTTAATTGGTTCAAATGTAGTTTTTACCGAGTATGATTCGAATAGTGAACACACTTTGAGTTATGGACCCGATGGAGTAGTAAGGTCAAAGGTCTTAGATACTATGGTTATTCAAAATCGAAAAAGAAATAAATTATTCCACATACTTACAGTAAGTTTGGTATCAGGAAACTTATCAGCAAGAAATCTTGTGCTAACACCTACAGAGCATCCAATATCAAGAATGTCTCTGATTTTCAAGTTCCCTGAATACTGTTGATGATGTTGCTCAATAGCATTGAGCCAGTTTCCCCGAACTATTTCATTTGCTTCCTCAAGTGACGAAGCATCAGGTATAGCCCGTCTCACCATTGACATCGTTGCAGCCTCAGCTTCTGCAGCAGCCTAAAATAGACACAACAGGTTATTAATGAATGAGATTGCAACTACCCTCTACATAGATACAAAAAGAGAAGATGCAACAATCTTGTTTGCATATCTAGAACAAAACATGTGCCCATGAAGTTAAAGATGAACAGAAGAATGTTTACCAGCCAAGAAAGATTGCCTTCATCGTATGCATGGAATGGGCTGAGATAATCTGTTTCAAAAGGGCAATCATTAGATATATCATAACATGGTTGACATAAGAGTAACATACAATCATCTCTAAACCTAAGCCAATCTACCCTAAAGTAGTAAGAATGGGCCGTTCACAAAGCAATATGTCACAACTCACAAAATCTATATATTATACAATAAGTCATTTATGATATGGGCTTATAGCTGTACATTAACAACACATTTCCTAGCATAGAAGGAAATTATTACAATAATAACTTATCTTTCCTATGTAGCGACATTTTCTTATCCACTCAAGAAGTTTTTCAAGAACTAAGGTGTAATATGCGTATCAAAGTTTGACATTCCCATATGTGACTGTGCTAAAAAATAGGACAATAAGTTATGTATGTTTTATATTATAGTTGTGAGTCATGTCAGTTAGTAAATAAACCCAAAAAATAGGTACTTAAGAACTAAAGAGGTGCAGCACGGCATCAGATCTGGTAGTGTAATGCAGTGCAGTGACGAATAAGATGGCAGCGGTAGATGAAGATCTAGTCAGAAACGAGATGGAAGACGTTGGATCGTAGTCGGACAAGTGGCTGGAAATTTGGAACTAAGGAGGTGTAGCAGCATCCCATTTGGTCAACACAGGAGCGGAATTCTGACGTCAGAAATGGTTATAAAAGACAATTTCAACAGAAAAAATAGGCTTCTGGTCATGATCAGCGTTTCAGAGCTCCGGTGAGGGACTATGCTGAAACTCCGGTGGTTATTATTGAACAATAAAAAAATGGCTATAATAGAAAACTAACGATAATGGAAACTATGAATATGCTATGACATCTAAAGATTGTAGGGAAGCTTCATTATCAGTTTCCTAGCTGAGCGCCTATTTCTCCTTACACCAGCCCCTAGGATGTAGTTCTTCGGAGTTGGGATTTTGTAAAATCTAAAGGAGAGGTATTTCGTAGTATGGACTTATTAGACCAGTTATGCACTTACCTGTAATTATCATAGCAGGAGAGGTATCGTGTTGTCTGTTTTACATAGACCAATGAGCTTGTCCCACAGATGATCAAGTGTTTGATAAACCAAAATGCTTTCCTATTTCATTCATGCACCAATTGAACACTGCTATACAGCAGCCTTCAAGTCTGCAAATCACTTCTTCCAGTATCGTACATTCTCTGATAATCTGATTGAGATTCAATCGTCATTTCTATTCTTTGTCATCAACAATTTTATACTAAGAACATCAAGACCTGCATACCTATCACTCGTGGTTTTAAACACTCCTAAGAAGCATTTTTGCTCCCTAAATCCCTCTGTCAATATACAAGTAACCAGGCTTATTTTGGTGGCTAATAGTCTTACAAAATGAAACCTAATGCAGATTTTGTAATGTGTTTTGAAGAGGAAGGGACGGAGGAGGGGACCTATATTTAATAAAACGCCATGAAAGGATAGTAATAAACCAATGTCATACGTGTTTGACGTATATACACCAAGCATATTATAACATCATGTCCCTCATACCAACCAATATTGTCAGCAATGAGTCCGAGACGCATTGATGGAATTTAAATCTGGAAATTCCTTATAATATACACTAGAATTCTCTAAAAATCTCAACGTTTACTAATATCACATGATAATTTCACAATGTATCATGAAGTGAAATCAATACAAAAATGAAACGGTAACAGGAGAGAGATTTACTTACAGTCAGGATATACTACAGACGCATTCTGAACACTCTCCATTTCCTTATAAACATCCGATTCCAATATCTCCTTCGTCATCTCTCTCCACGGCACATTCGTCTTCTCAGCCGTACTGTTCACAATAACATTCACGTAAAATACACATCTCGAAAACCTAAACCTAAACCTAGATCTAGCAACAGAATTCAGCACAAACCTAATAAGCACTTGTCTAGCACCAAGTTTAAGCACCGAATAAAGCGGTTTAAACGCAATTAGGGCACCAACGAGACGAGATAGCGGCGTTTGACCGGTCCAGTTAGGTCTGTCAAGCTCTCCTTCTTCGTACGATGCTAATCCTCCACCGCCGCTTGACGCCGTCATCCGTACGGTCACGGCGGACTTTCTCCTCGTGTGTTGAGGTACCGGTGACGTGTGAGAGTGATAATTGTTACTGAATTTCGAGTGAGGGAGCACACACAGCGCCATTAATGGAGGTTACGGTGGCCGGAGAAAGTGAACGGTTCTTTATGGGTTCACCGGCGCCACTTATTTGGTGTTTTAAACATCTTAGTGTAATCTCGCTTGTCGAATAAAAAGGTGACACGTTAGATATGAAGTTCCACCGTGGCAGTGTGTATTTTGTGGGTGTATTTCGTAAATGAACTTGTTGATGCACAAATATTTCTCAACAAATTAAAAAAAAAAAAAGCATCACAGTAATTTTGTTTAAAAAAAAAAACTAAAATGATGGTAAGACCGTAATTTTGAGTTTGGGGTAAAATTTTAGTTTGTTAGGACTAATGAGCGAGTGTTACGCAGCTTTTTGACACGAATAAAAAAATAAATCGAGTAAACCAATTATAACAAAACAGTTTTACAGTTTTGCTTACAAAAACTAAAACGACGACAATGATGTAATTTTGAACTGAGGGCAAAATTGTATTTTTTGACTGGGGTAAAATGGTAATTTGCCAAGCAAAAGCTAAACCAGAGGCAAAATGTAATTTTGAAACAAGGGCAAATTTGTAATTTTGAACTGGGGGTAATATCATAACATACCCAGGCCAATGGGGGAGTGTCATTCCTTACACTATTTCCCCACACACCTTTAAAAAAAATAATACAATGGCAATATCGTAATTTTTAAGGGGGACAAAATTTTAATTTTGGACTGAGCTAAAATCATAATTTGCCAAAAGCTAAAACGATAATAATACTGTAATTTTTAACCAGTGGCAAAATCGTAACTTTGAAAAAGGACAAATTCGTAATTTTGAACAGGAGTAAAATCGGGTGATTCCGCTGGTGGCACGATGATACTCTAGTGGTTCGTCACTTATCCAAATTTGCCGTTCAGAAAAAAAAAAAAAGAATCTATCTTTTGAGACATGGATATTAAATGACCTAAGTCATGACCCAGGACCCGACCGTAACCCAAATCCCATTGAGTACACGGAGGCGGGCACGAAAACTTAATGGCTGATTTTTTTGTTAAACAAGCAAGAAATTGAATAAGATAAAGATTCAAATTGTTAATGAATCCGGGTTAAAAGGAAAGAAATTGAAGAAGATAGATGAATACATACCGATTTTTTGGTTGAACTAGGATCAAAGAATCAATCTTTATTCTTGTTTGCGATGTGTTTTAGGGGTTTTGTTTTTGTGGGGATAGTGGGTTACGGCTGAAAAAGTGATGAAATGCTTTCACAGTAGGGTTTTTTGTGTTTTAAAGGGAAAAACGAAAAAAATAATAAAGAAAACCGCCCGAACCGACGAACCAGACAACGAATCAAACCGGCTGAATTTTTGATATTTGCTGAAAATAACCAAACCGGATCGGCTGAGTGACCGAATCCCGGTTGGACTGGTTGAACCGGCCGGTTCGAACCGGTTACGAAAACCATGCGTGCATGGGAAGCCACATTTATCTTAAATTTACTAATTGAATTTTTAATTAATGTTTTTTGTTTGATTTGGTTTTTATTTACTTCCTTATTTTATTTGCATGGACTTAAACCTATTAATGTTGGGGAGTTTCGTATGAATGACATTGAGTTTTGATTACAAGTATTATTTGTGTTTTTCAATCTTTTCTCTTGATCCGTCTGATTTCCGATTGACCCGTATCAAGTGGTATCAAAGCTTGATACTAATGGCAGGCCCTGCATCACAAAATAAAATTAGAGACTTGAGTTAGCACATAAGCGAGTTGACTCAATGGGTCGACTGGCGCAAAGTCGAGTGGCATATGGGCGATTTGAGTAGGTATGGTAATAGAAAACCTTAGATAGAGATAGAGTAGAGAAAACCTAACTTTTGACAATAATGTGAACGTATCTAATAAGGTAAATGTACAATTAATCACTGCCATTCGAACTTTTTGTTTGCTCGAATACAACATGTATTTGTGAAGAAATAAATTCGAAAGATTTTCTTTGGATGAAAGTGACGGGCTGACGGCTTTGATGGTGTGCAGGGAGGACCTTCGCACAAGGTCCGAGGGGCACGCGTAAAAAAAAATCCGATATATATATGTATTTTTTTTTTTCAAATAGTAAACACATACCATTTCCAATATAGGTCCATTTACAAATAATTTTTATGGTTTCAAATTTAGTCCACTTGGCATTAGGTTTATTGAGCTCAATAGTAATTTGATTGTTATTTTTTAAATAATAATAAAACATTATGGAAGGACATATTTTTTCAAGCTCAAACAGGGTACGTAAATTTTCAGAGACGCCTCTAGATGAAAGACCGCATAAATATTTCCTAGGTGAGCAAATTAGTGTAACTTAAATTTTGTTAATCTAGCTTCGGTTTGATCAATTTGTAATGTTGTTTGATTTTCCACCTACTTGCTCGTTTAAGTTGTTTTAATTATACTAGTAGCCCGTCCTTAAAAAATAAAATAAAATAAAAAAAAAATTGTTGAATATTTGATGTAGTTAGCCAAACTCAAATCATTTCATAAATCATGTTGTTAACTGACAAATTAAAGAAAGAAGACGTGAGTTTGATAGTTTATGATAATATTTTTAATTACTTTCCTTTCAACTTCCTGAGAATCAGAAATACAAAAGAAATTCTTTACATTTTTTTTTTATAAATGGCAAAATTTCATTAAAAAGATAAGCAAGAAGCTCAAGGAGTACAATACAGGAATAAACTAATGCAAAAACGAAAGACTAAAGTGAAAGGAGTGTTCTTCAGGAAGGAAAATCTGAGAACGTAAATTCTCTCTATTTCTCCCAGACTAAGTGAGAGTACCCAACCCGAGACTTTACCCAAGAGTACGAACCCGCCTTGATGTCGCCTATTAGTTTTGTCAGCTGAGGTGTTTTTTTGTTTGAAGATACATTCATTTCTTGTGCGCCATAAATGCCAGCAAGTTGCAGCCAATACAGCCCCAATTGCCCTCTTCGAAGCCTTGTGAGTTATTTGTGATGAGATGTTGAAATAGTTGTACGACACTCAGGATGTACCGAGGCAGTGGTATTTTCAGCCACTGTAAAATCAGAGTCCATACATGTTGTGCAAAGTCACAGGTGACTAAGAGGTGATCAGTCGATTCTAGGGTATCACTACAGAAGACGCACGCAGAGGAGGGGAGCACTATCCTTCGTGAAAGCAGTGCTTCTCTCGATGGAATGCGACCTTGTACTACTCGCCATAGAAAACAGTTGACTTTCTTGGGGATCCAATGTGACCAGGTTAGAAGCTTGGCTTCTAGTACAATGTTTATGTGGTCTAATTAAGCCCTTAGAGTGCCGATGCTAAACTCTTCACATGTTGTCCCTGATTTCCACAGCCAAATATCGCTCCCCGGCCCAAGCCTAGCTGTGTGAAGAAGACTGATGCAGGTAGGGCTTGTAATAACCCGACTTTTAAAGTCAAAGTACAAGTCAAAGTCAAAGGAAGAAAAGATTGCTAATCAGATCTGTCATTTCTGACTTAATTATTGCCTGTACTCTCCGACCTCGATAATCGATACTTTAGTTTACGCTATTTTCGTTTACGATTTGTAATATGTGAAGTAACAATGCGATAAACGCAATTAAACGCTAATCTACTTAACACTATCTCATCGCAACTCGAATCGCAATTATTGGTATTGTTCTATGTGTGTGTGCCATTATATGCTTACTTATGCATGTTTATTTATGTTAAAGGTGTTATTCATAAACGCAATCGCAACCCCATCGCAACGCAATCTCATCGCGAACTGGAAACGCAAGTTTACTTTGTATGTCTTTAAGGAGTTATGTTATTTGTGTAACTAATGTGTAATACTATCGCATCACTTACTCGCAACTCGATTAAACGCAACACAACGCTCTACGCATGAAATGAAAGTCGGAAAACTAACTCGCGAAGGCCCTCCGATCGAACGACCATTCGGTCGAATGGACATCCGACCGGATGGCCATCCGATCGGATGGCCGTCCGACCAGTCGACCTTGCACCGGCTTTCTCTCCTCTCACTACAAATACCCCTCCTGTCACATCACTGTTCGTTGATGTGACAACTCCCTCCGACCCAATGCACTCTCAGCCACTTTTCTCTCGATTCCTCGTGATTCTTGTAAGTTTTCACTCTAAATCTTGTAGTTCTATCATCAATACACACTTTCTCATCATCTTCACCAACAAATCTCACATTTCCACCATGAAATCCTCTGATTCGGGTTGTTCTAAGGTGACGTCATCACGGAGTTCTTATGAACACTGAAGTGTGACCTCATCTTACTAAGAATGGTTCGGATATAATGGATTTCTACATGTTTAAACACTAATTTCGCTTAAATCTAAACATGTTCCAACTGATTTCTACTCTTCTTCAACATCTTTCACTTTTCACTCAAAAACTGTTAGAATCTGTACTCATTCGGGGTCTTTACTCATTCTCTAGTGGAGGACCGATCCGAGAATGGATTTCTATCAAAGAGACGACCGGTCCACGGGTTGAATATGAAGTTTCGTCAAGAATAGTTGGTTCGGACCGAACGGGGTAGTTCCCGTCCGATCGGACGAGTTGGACTTGGTAGGATCTCCGTTGTTTAACACGTTGTCATACCGTCTTCGTCAAACCGCAAACTTTTTCAACTTAACCGATTTTACAAGTTTTTCAAACAAAACAGTTGCTCGATTGAATAGCCATCTGATCGGACGACCATTCGATCGAACGGCTATTTAACCAGGTGATTGGTAATTTCAACACTTAAACTATTTTACAAAACTTCAAAGAACATCAGCTTCCAAACGAATAGTCATCCGATCGGACGACCATCTGATCGAATGACTATCCGGACAGGAGACTTAGTTCATTGTAACTTCCTACTTAAGCGAATTGCCATCCGATCGAACGGCCATCCGTCCGGATGACCATCCGATCGAATGACTTTACTTATACTACAACGAAAACTTCAAAAGTTCAACATTCCACAAACACACCTCACTCAAACGAATGACCATCCGACCGAACGGTCATCCGTCCGGATGGCCATTCGATCGAACCACCATCCAATCCAGCACACTGTTTTACGCACTATTCAATGCTTATACTTTCGTACTGTGATCAGGCTAACTTTCCAGCGCTCCCTTCAATCCAAGACTGTGTTTATTTACTAAACACGATCAGTGAGTATACTCGATCCTTTTTTGCTTAACGCACTTTTGGGTGTTACATACATTACTTACATCAAATCACCTCAACACACTACGCAAACACTTTTTATACGCTAATCGCTCTGCATGTTATACATGTTATTCTATGAATGCTTGTATGTTATGTTTACACAGTGATTGTTGCCTGACACCTTAGCAACAATAGTACTATAGTTTGGACTCAGCACCTGTCGTGGACAGGGGTTGTTAAGGGTATTTTCTTCACGTGTCACAGTGGTGATATGTGTTGCGCATTCTACAACTCGCAGTCATGTCTGTGCATATTTCATTGTCAATAGCTTACTTGCTTCACATTTCTACGTGTTACATGTTGGTTATGCGTAAATCGCTTTTCGCTACTATTATGCTAATAAACTTGTATGCTCACCTTTACACTATGTGTATTGACCTATTTTAACGTATGTGACAGGTGTTTAGGATGTTGTGTCTTACTGAACTCTGTGGAATCGAGCTTAGGTGGTCTAGAAACAAACTAAATAGCATTTGAGTTTTCGGAACAATTTGTGTCTTTGAGAAAAATATCTGTAATAACTATTTATGCTTTATATGTTATGGTATGGGACATGACGTTAAATATATTGTCACTAATAGTGTTATGGATTCTCTTGGACAATCTGTTTCGCTCAGTGCCTCACCCCGATGTTTCCGCCATCGGTTGGGGTGTGACAGATTGGTATCAGAGCCATAACTATAGGGAATTAGGCTAGACTCAACCTAGTCCGGGTCGACGTCTTAGAATTGACCTAGTCTATAGTCTAAGTACCAACCGACCGCCTGGTGCGACCCTAGTGGGGGTTCTACACGAGCCTGTTTCTGTTACTCTCTCGACTTGCGAATGTACTACGCTCTATCAGCCTTTCTTAAGGTCGAACACTGTCTCGCCTTTCCTAAGGCGGGCGCGCTACACACACGATTTTCGAAAACACCCGCATAACACAACAGAGTGATTGATCGAGATTAGGTATGAAAACCTCAAACTCTCGATTATATTGCACGCTCGACGCCCATTTTTACTATAAACACGAGAATTTGCGTTGAGTCAGGAGTGAAATCCATATCTCGATGCAGATCTCCCTATCTCTCTCGTGAATCTATCACACAAACAGGAAGTCGTTAAGTTAGGGGTGAGACCCGAATCTTGATGACTAGTTCCGCTCTCTATTTTGGTTTTACAAACTCTCACCAAAGTCTCGATGGATTCCAATGACTCAGTTCACATAGTAATCGAAAGGATGCGTGTCGTTCACCGTATGTCGGTGAGAGAGCACAGTCTATTAGGCCAAGGCGTGTGCTCGTAGTCCTTGAGAATAGTCGAATCACTTTGGATAGTCGATGTCTAAACACCCGAGACAACCTATTTTCGCAATCGCTGGATTTACGCTTTATCGCTTTTATGTGGGATTTTATGTGTTTTTGTTAGTGCATGCATCTGTCGACTTTGTCTTGTATCGAGTCTTAGTCTTAGAATGTTAGATCAGGGCACATTGTACGGAAATATAGAGTTGTAGTGGTGATTTCCCAAGAAAGTTGATTTCACACGAAAGTTGATTTCACACGAAATGGACATGTCATTTCGTGGGAAATCAGAAGTTAGTCATTTCGTGGGAAATCAGAAGTTAGTCATTTTCGTGGGAAATCAGAGTTTAGTCATTTGGTGGGAAATCAGCATGTTGATTTCGCTCCAAATGGGTACCATGTCATTATGAGCGAAATCAAGGCTCTATATATAGCCTATGAACGAAATCAGTTGTACGAGTTCTTGTTTACGGATACCGAGGTGCTGCCGGTTTTCCATTGGATTGTAAACGCTGTAATATCAATCAAAAGTGTGATTTAAGTGAAGTGCTAGCTGTTTCTACTTCAGTTACTTGTTTTCCGCACCTGTAACTGATCAAAACTCCTCTGACTCGTTCGGGTCAGCATACGATCCTACAAGTGGTATCAGAGCTTCAGGAGGAGGAGTTCTGCAGAGATTAGCTAAATTTCATCTAAATTTCTTGCTTCTGCACCTTCTTTCTTCATCAGAACGAGATTTTACGATCAAAACCTGTTCAAAGTTTCACAGATTGTGTATAAGTGACTATTAACAAATCTCTGAAAGTTTAAGCCTAAAATTCACAGTAAAAATGGACAAAATGGACCCCCAAGTTGATTTCGCTCGAACTGACTTAACCTGATTTCGCCCCAAAACTCCTAATTTCGCCCCAAAACCCTTGATTTCGCTCCAAAGGTCCACCAGATTTCGCTCCAGGGTGTCCAAACTCTTGATTTCGCTCCAAAGTCCATCAGATTTCGCTCCAGGGTGTCCAAACTCTTGATTTCGCTCCAAATTCCATCAGATTTCGCTCCAGGGTGTCAAAACTCTTGATTTCGCTCCTGTAATCAGTGTGATTTCGCTCCAGGGTAACTGTTTAGAGGAATTGAAGATTATGGGAATTGAAGATTATCATGGATGAACATGGAGAATGAAACCGGAACAATGCAAAAACCCCCGAAACTTATGGGAATTGAAGATTATCATGGATGGAAGAAACGTTTCGAGAATTGGGTTCAGGCGAACCATTTAAAGGCTTGGGAAAGTATTGAAACTGAATATGAGAGGCCACAAAATTCTGTAGGAGTTGGTAAAATCATTTCAGAATTCACTGAGCAAGAGAGAGAAAGTTATAAAGCAGAAAAAAATGATGATCAATCTGTTACAACAAGCTGTTAAAGAGGATATATTTGTGTTGCTTCAACATGATGAAAGTGCTTATTCTATCTGGGAAGCTCTTAAAAAGAAATTTGAAGGAAGTACTGAAATGCTGCAAAGTAAAGCAGCTTTGTTGAAAAAGGAGTTTGAATTATTTACATGCATGCCTGGTGAGACAACAAAGACTCTTATTGAGAGATATTGTCATCTTGTACGCACCATGTTACAGTTGAAGATTACAAAAACTCCAGCAGAATGGGTTGAAAAGCTTGCTGACGCATTACCACAAAAGGAATGGGGTACATATCTGATGATACTGAAGAATTCTGGACAGTTTAGCAGGTTATCAATTGCTCAGTTTATTGAAAAACTGGAGGCACAGGATCTTGAGCAGCAGAAAATTGCTAGAATGAACAGTTCAAGTCATCAATAAGATATTAAACTATACTATAAAGGAAATGTTCAAACAGTTGAAGCGAGTCCAAAAATTCAAACAGCTTTTAGTGCAGGAAACTCATCCGGAACATCTAGTCCAAGCTCAATCAACACTAGTGGATTTTCAAATGTGAATCCTCCAAGTGTTCAAAGTGCATCTGCTGGAAATGGTCATCTGATTCAGTGCAATGTGGCATTACATCTTCAAAATGGACAAAATTATTCTGAAGAAGTTGTAAAAAGTCATATGGGATTATTGGTCACTGCATTAGAGTCTTATGAAGGGTTGATTGCCTGAAAAATTGGCAATCCAATGCTCACAAAAGAAGATTATGACCAGATTGATGCAGAGGAGCTGGAACTAATGGATATTAAATGGGCATTGGCGAGTGTTTTGAGGAGAGCAGAAAAGTTTAGATTGATTACAGGAAGAAATGACTTCTTGGATGCAAACCTTTCTAATCTAGGATTTGATAAATCTAAAGTTGTCTGTTTTCGTTGCAGGGAGAAAGGTCATTTTAAAAGAGAATGCAAGAATCAGGAGCCGAGAGGAGAAAAGGAGTCTTTTGGCAAAGATGATTATTATAAGAAGTCAATTTATCAACAAATCACTTATCAACCGCATCAACAAAAGGAAACTCAAACAGCACATGGAAAAATGATCGAGGATGCAAACAGAAAAGCTTATTATGGCATCATTGATCAAGATGATGAGAAGGTGGCTGAAGGTTTTAGCTGGGACAAGTTTATTCCAGCTGATTCAAATGTTAAAGCGTTTATTGCTCAGATTGTTCGAAAGCCATAAATGTTGAAGGAATGGATAGAAGTGTTATCTGATGAAGAGAAAAGTGAAGATGAAGGATCTGTTTCATCTGAAAACAGTTCATCAGAAACAAGTGATGATGAAGAGATGGAACAGATAAATTTGGGAAAAACTCATTTATCTTCTGACACTTTTGAATTTTATTTTGCAGAAAAGTTGAAGAAACTGAAAGAGAGGAAAGCTGCAAAAGAATTGAAAGAAGTCAAAGTGATTGAGAAGATTGTGGAAGTTGAAAAGATAGTTAAAGTCGAGAAGATCGTTGAAGTCACTAAACCCTGTCTTACTTGTTTAGAGTCTTGTAAACAATGTATAGAAAAAGATGAGAGGTTTAGTGAGTTAGAAAAGTTGAAAGAACACTTGTTGTTTGATGTAAAGAATTTGAAAACGTCGTATGATGTATTGAACAGAAATGTGAATAGTCTGGAGAAGACTAACTCTGAAAGAGAGAAAGCTTTGAAGATGATGAATGCTACCATGATGTCAAAGCAGAAAGAGATAAACTTTTACATAGAAGAATGTGCAAAATGGAAGAAAGAGTTGGATAGTGAAGCAGCTGAGATTGAAAGAATCAGACAATTGCTGCGAAGTTACACAAGTTGTGACTACATAATCGATAGAATTTATCCAACAGTTGAAGGATTTGAAGCGTTTAAAGGTGAAGAAACAAAGTCAAAGAAGAAAAGGATACTGGTAAGAAATAGGGTTTTGTTATAATAAGTGTCCGCCTCCGATTTGGGAAGGGTACTCGCCTAGAAAACCTAACGAAGAAGAACTAAAACAGGCGGTCAATATTAAGTTAGAATCCGAGATAACCGATGTTTTACCGGACAATATTGACGTCACGCTCACAGCGTCCGACACAGATCATGAGTCCGATTTGATAAAACGAGTGGTCGATTAGGTGTTGGAAAAGGATGAGGAGTCAGAGTCAAAGTCCGAGTCCGAAAGTTTGTGTCAGTCTGTTGGGAGTTAGAGTTCGTCCAAAAAGAGTGCAAAATCATCGGGAAAACGAGTTTATAGTACAGAGTTTTTGTTGTCAAAATCTAATTTGAATGATGAAACATTTGAAGTTGTGTATACTTTGAATGATTCTGACAAATTATATTTTGATAAAGAGTTTCCAATAAGAAGTGTTCGTTTTGACATGATCAAAAAGGTTTTCAAAATGACAGAAATTAATATTTTTGAAATAAAAGATTTAAATCTTAATGGAAAACCTAAAAAATACACTTCAAGAGTTCAACAGCGGATAAACAAGAAAAAGAATTACAGTTATGGTTCAGATTTTCAAAAGAAATCAAACCATAAGTGTAATTTCAAAAAGAAAGGATTAGGTTTTATTCCACCTGAAAACTATAAAAATGAAAAATTTTCTAAAAATATAAAATTTGTTTCAGGTCCGTCTGCTGAAGAGGAAAAGAAGAGCTCATTCTGGAGACAATCAAATCAAGAATTTCTTGCTGAGAAAAAGAAGAATGAAGTTCAGAGAAAAGAAACTAGAACCTGTTTTAGATGCAATGAAGTTGGACACATTGCATGGAATTGTCCTAAATCAACCATGACAAAACAGGGAGTTTTTGGAAAACTGAAAGAAGTTATTGTTGATAAAACCGAACCACCAACTGAAAAATTTAAAGTTTTAAAAAATTCAACATTTGAAGTTGGTGAATGTTCAAAGAGATTTTACAGGCGAAGTGTGAAACTTGACAACCACAAATGGGTTGTTAAGAAATCTGAGGTAAAATCTGGCGATGAATCTGATTCCACAAAATCAGAGGAGCCACAATTTGATGAGAGTGATGAAAACTCAGTTCCTTCAATGGATGATGAGAACTTTCCACCATTAAGGACTAAGAATTTTAAAATAAAAGTTGGAAAGGCTGAAATCTCAAATCAAGTTTATTCTGAAAAGGAAAATTTTGATGTTGAGAAAGCATTTAATGGGAAAGTAAAGAAGATTTTCGGGAAGATGGTCGATGGGAAGGTGAAAGGGGTAAAAGATTTTTACGCTAAACAGAAAACAACTTACACCCCAACAAAATCTGAATTGAAATCACTCAAAGCTGGTCAGGCTTGGGTGGACATTTTCTTTGAGTAAAATCCTGACTTGCCGGAGATCCCAAGTTTGTAATCGTGGATCAGGAATTCATGTTTAATAAGGTTGTGATGAAAATGTTTGTAATTGTTAAAATTTTACAGGTTGAAGGACTACGCCGGAGCTTCCAGGTTGGTAAGTGCGAAGCAGGAATCGGCATTCTGATTGGTAAAATGGTTTATGTAGATGTGACATTCTTATAATTGCTGTTGTCTGAATATTCTTACTAGTAGAACAGAGGTTGCTTAATTGCAAAACGGTAAATCAGGGACATTAATTTGTACTTGATTTACTACACATGATAACACAAAGAACAAGATGATGAACCATATCCCCAAGTTTTAACATGAGGTTAACCTACAAGTGCCTACAAGTGGTAAAAACAAACTCATTTTCCGGAAAAATCATTTTCATTAAAACAAACTTAAGTGTTTTGAAATCTAAATGAGAAAATGGTTTGTGAAAGGGGGAGTTCAGATTGTTTATGCCTAGTGAATGGCGAATTGATGCGATTCGATGTCGGTTGTCATGTTTCTGTACAGTTTGTTTTCAAATTTCCTTAATGTGTTTGCATTTTAGGGGGAGTAGAAAATTTCAGAAAATCCAAAAACATTAGAAAATTTGAAAAAGCCAAAAACATGATAAAACAAAAATGAGTTTTGTTGTGAAAAAAGAGGAAATGATAGTACATCAGTGGACTGTCACAACATGCTAAAGAATTGGAAAGTTAAAATGTGATAAACAATCTCACTGTGGATGTGTCAGTAGGTTTTTGCACATTTAGTAAATTGTGCCGAGATATAAACCTAAAAATTCAATCTTGCTTATTCTGTGGGTAACAACTTCTTGGATATATAGGTAACCCCTGAAATCTTATTTGAAAGGTCCCTTATTCTGAGATACTAGGTCTTTATACTCAGTGATATCTGGGGTATTATCCCGGGACTTCTGCTGTATGGAAATACTGACCTAGTCCCCGGATAATACTTTCTGCAAATGCTTTGAAATATAAGCTCGCCCTCAGCATGTTGATTAAACAATAAAATTGATGGTCACTGCTGTTGTAACAAAAGATCCTCTAAAGGGGACACACCAAAAGTCGAAGCCGTCATCTCTTTGCGTATACGGAAGTATCGACCTGAGCTCTCACGGCCCTCGCAATTTAACCCCTTTACAGATATCATCTGTGGTATACTCACCTGTAAGACTGAATATTGGGATCTGGATACGGGAGTATATTCAAGTGGTGGGACACACGAATAAGTTTAAGAAATTAAGACATTAATATCATATCTCGGATCAGTTGAAATTTGTATGAAAATTTAAGTGGACCAGTATACTAACAATCTAAGTGAATTGTTTAAAACTTAAAATGAAATAAAGCTTAACGGTGTTGGTGACTTGTCTCAAAAACTGATATGATCCTCTTACACAAACTCACAAAAATAATGTCTGTAAATATTTCTTTACTGTATTACATTCTCTTTATTACAAAATCCAAAAAGATTTTCAGTGTGTTCTAGCATAAAGTTTAAAAAATCCAAAAAGATTTTTGACAACTGGTATTGAAAAGCTGATTTTCAAAATTCTGAGTGCTAAACATGATGAGTATAATTTGAGGGGGAGTTTGTTTTTAAAACTGATTATTTTTTATCAAAGCTTCAAGTGGTTCACCAGATTGAAAAATAATTTTGTTTGGGTGTTGAAGGAGAGTCTGAGTTAGTGCAAGTTTATATTTTTGAAAAATGCATGTGAGAGAAATTTACTGTGAGGTAGAGTTTATGCAGGTTTAAAGTTTGAGCTAGGTGATGATCCTGAGCTGGAAAAAGTCTGAAAAGCCAGATCATTCAATCCTGACAAGCTTATGTGTGAAAGTCAGACAACGATCCTAAAGCTGATGATGCTGATCATCTGAATAAATGCCGGCATATCGCAAGGGGGAGTCTGAAGATCTGCAAGAAAAGATTAAGAGAGTGAAGCCAAAAGACAGATCAAGACTGAAGATGCAAAGACACGACACTGTCAGACTCGATTCGGCAACTCGTCAACATCTGAGGGGGAGTCTGTTAGTGCATGCATCTGTCGACTTCATCTTGTATCGAGTCTTAGTCTTAGAATGTTAGATCAGGGCACATTGTATGGAAATATAGAGTTGTAGTGGTGATTTCCCAAGAAAGTTGATTTCACACGAAAGTTGATTTCACACGAAATGGACATGTCATTTCGTGGGAAATCAGAAGTTAGTCATTTCATGGGAAATCAGAAGTTAGTCATTTTCGTGGGAAATCAGAGTTTAGTCATTTGGTGGGAAATCAGCATGTTGATTTCGCTCCATATGGGTATCATGTCATTATGAGCGAAATCAAGGCTCTATATATAGCCTATGAACGAAATCACTTGTATGAGTTCTTTTTTACGGATACCGAGGTGCTGCCGGTTTTCCATTGGATTGTAAACGCTGTAATATCAATCAAAAGTGTGATTTAAGTGAAGTGCTAGCTGTTTCTACTTCAGTTACTTGTTTTCCGCACCTGTAACTGATCAAAACTCCTCTGATAGACTCGTTCGGGTCAGCATACGATCCTACAGTTTTTATATGTTTATGTTTTGATTTGGGAGACTACACGCTTTTCGTTCCTCGCTTTAATAAACACACACAACTCGCACTGCACAATTATCTCAAAACGCTAACCAATCGCGTGCTATGTCTCTCGCTTATGTTACTCGCTTCTCGCTCTCGCTATTCTTGAACGCGCTTCACGAACTAGAATGATAGGTGAATACGTGCAATATATGTAGGTGAATACGTGCAAAATATAGTTGAATATGTGTTTCTATGTTCTACGTGCTTATGTGCTTCTGTGCTATGTGCTTATGTGCCTATGTGATTTGTGTGCCTATGTGATTATATGCTTATATGTGAACGTGTTCCTGAGCTTTATAAGTATACTTGTTAAACGCTATATGGCGAGATTTGAGTGTGTTGCGTCTGAATCCTGTGGCGATGTCTGTTGCAGACAATGTCGTCATTCGGTTCGCATACTTCTCGCGCTACCCGCCGCAACCACGCTGACAAACGCATCGCTAGTCACCAAGGTCATTCCGCAAATCGTCAGCGAAATCAATGAAATTGGTAGCAAGTCCTCTGAGGAATCTAGGACTGACTCGCCTCGCGCTCCTTTTAGCTTCAAGCAGTTTAAGGCCTGCGGCCCCAAAGACTTCATCGGCAAAGACAGGCCCAGTGCCATGTTTCAATGGTTCGACTTGATTGAAGTCACTTTTCGCCAAAGCGGTTGTCCCGACAACCTCTGCACTGTCAACGCAACTGGCGTTTTCCTATCCAAGGCTCTGGATTGGTAGACTGCCGAAAGAAACAGGCGAGGTAACGACGCAACCTATGGGTTTTCTTGGGAGGAATTGAAAGAAATCATGATGAAACAATTTTGTCCCCCACATGAGCTTCAGAAGCTGGAGGACGAGTTTTGGAACATTAAGCAAGAAGGTGGCGACAACGCTGGTCTTACTTCTCACTTTAAGCAGCTTAGTATCATTTGTCCCGACCAAGTCTCAACTCCCGACATCACAATCAAGAAATATATCCGCGCTTTATCTGATTGTGTTGCTGATTTCGTGCAAGCCGCCAAAATTACCACCATCGAAGAGACTTATCAACTCGCTGCAGAAATCAATGACAAGCGAGTTAGGGCTGGTTACTTCAAAAACACCACCAAAAGTCTCCATCAAGTCACTGCTTCTCTCGCTCCAGAAACCGCTTCACCTCAAGCTTCCAAGTCTTCACGCCGCAAGCGCAAGAGCAACAACAACAACAAGAACTGTGTTGTCACAGCCGCACCACTCAATGTTGTCCCTGCCCAACCCTAGAACCAGAACCGCCAAGTAGCCGCACCCATGACCAATGCACCTCCTGCGAAACGTGCATACACTGGTCTGCACCCTCTATGCCCTACTTGTACTTATCATCATCCTGTTGGGATCGCATGCCGATTTTGTGTCCACTGCAACCTTTATGGGCACTTTACCGCTAACTGCCGTACTGGTCCTCGTCAAGCTCAAGCTTAAGCTCCTGCACTGCCAGCTCCTATTCCCGCTCCTCAAGGTCAACAAGCAGCTCCAGCTCCCACTGCTCACGCAAGAGCCTGCTTTGCATGTGGTGATCCAAACCACTTCGCAAATGTCTGCCCGAACAGAGTGGTGAAGCAAGAGCCACAGTAGCAACCAGCGCAACAACAACATCAACAGCAGTAGCCTCAGCCGCAGCAGCAGCAATAGCCAGCAGCCCGCAGACGAGCATTCAACATCAATGTCCGCCAGGCGCAAACTGACAACAATGTGGTTAATGGTACGTTTCTTGTCAACGGTATTTATGCTTCGTGTTTATTTGATACTGGAGCCGATAACTGTTTTGTATCGTTAGAATTCGAAAAGCTCCTCAAACGTAAACGCGCTAGTCTCCCTACGACGTTCGACGTAGAAGTTGCCACTGGAAGAACCGTCACTGATAATTCTGTTCTCCGTGATTGTACGCTTGAACTCAACAATCACGTCTTCCCTATCGATCTTATCCCAATGCAGCTTGGTAGTTTTGATATCATAGTAGGCATGGATTTTTCTTCGCGAGAATCGTGCTGAAGTCGTTTGCTTTGATAAGATGATTCGTTTCTCTCTCACAAATGGTGATTAACTTTGTGTCTATGGCGAAGTCACATCGAAGGATCTTAAGCTCATGTCGTGCATCCAAGCGAGCAAGTATCTACGAATGGAATACAGAGCTTTCTTGGCACACATCGTAGTAGCAGAAGAAAAGGAAAAGAGGGCAATAGATCAGGTGCTTGTAGTTCGTGATTTTCCTTCTGTCTTTCCTGATGATTTACCTGGTTTACCCCTAAGTCGTGACATTGATTTCCGTATCAACCTCATTCCTGGAGCTAACCCTGTTGCTAAAGCTCCCTATCGCCTCGCTCCGTCTGAAATGCGCAAACTCTCGAGTCAACTCCAGGAATTGCTTGACAAAGGCTTCATTCGCCCTAGCACCTCTCCTTGGGGAGCACCTGTCCTTTTCGTCAAAAAGAAGGATAGATCGTTTCGGATGTGCATCGACTATAGGGAACTGAATAAGCTTACTATCAAGAATCGCTATCCCCTACACCGAATCGACGATTTGTTTGATAAATTGCAAGGCGCTACGTTCTTCTTGAAGATCGATTTACGCTCAGGTTACCATCAGTTACGAATCCAGGAGGAATATATAACTAAAACCGCTTTCCGAACCCGATACGGCCATTATGAATTTGTCGTTATGCCCTTTGGTCTAACCAACACACCCGCGGTTTTCATGGATTTAATGAATCGCGTGTGTAAACCCTTTCTCGACCGCTTCATCATCGTGTTTATCGATGATATCCTTATCTATTCGAAATCAAAAGCCGAACATGCGCAACATCTACGTTTGGTTCTCGAATTACTCCAGGGGAATCGACTCTATGCCGAGTTCTCCAAGTGTGAATTCTGGCTAGAGGAGGTCCAGTTTCTCGGTCACATCATCAATAGTCTAGGAATACACGTTGATCCCGCGAAGATTGAAGCAGTTAAGAGTTGGATTACACCAAAATCCCCGTCCGAAGTTCGTTTGTTCCTAGGATTGGCAGGCTATTACCGTTGGTTCATTGCTGACTTCTTGAAAATCGTCGTTCCACTTACCTCTCAGACGCATAAAGACAAGCCTTTTGTTTGGGGAACCGAACAAGAGCAAGCCTTTTAGAGTCTCAAGCACATGCTCTGCAATGCTCCTATCCTCGCCTTACCCGACGGAAACGATGACTTCGTAGTCTATTGCGATGCCTCTAACCTCGGTCTCGGCCGTGTTCTTATGCAACGGGACAAGGTTATCGCGTACGCCTCTCGTCAGCTCAAGATCCACGAGAAGAATTATAGAACCTACGACCTCGAGCTTGGTGCAGTTGTTTTTGCGTTAAAGATTTGGTGACACTATCTTTATGGTACTAAGTGTACGGTCTCCACCAACCATAAGAGCCTCCAACATATCTTGAACCAGAAGGAACTGAATATGCGCCAACGCCGATGGGTTGAATTTCTCAATGATTACGACTGTGAGATTTGTTATCATCCTGGCAAAGCAAATGTCGTTGCCGACGCACTCAGTCGACGAACCTATCTACATAGCGTTCATAATACTCATGCCCCGCACGACCTCGAAGCCTTAATTCGTGATGCTCAGCACACCTGCTTCATTGAGAACACCTTGCGAGAGGAAATGAAGAAGTTTGGTGCTGAAACCCAACTTGTCACCAAGTCAAACGGTATCTACTACTATCTCGATCGCATCTGGATTCCAAGTCGCAATAACCTTCGGGAGATATTATTGACTGAAGCCCACAAGTCTCGATATTCCATTCATCCTGTGTCACACCCCGAAATATCAGAGCTAGCGTGACTGGACAGGTATCTTCATTGCACAGCGGAAGCAAATAAGCTAAGACTTCTAGAAAGTGAACGCCCACTAAGTACTCGAAATCCCATGGGTTCTCCTATTCCAACCGTTCCGTAATTTTAAAATGCAACCTGAGAAAGAACATGCGAAAAAGTCAACATAAAGTTGAGCGAGTTCATAGTTTGGTTTGAAAAGATTTAAAATAAATCTTTTTGATAACCGGTTTAAAAGTTGTTGAGAAAATATAGTAAAATCATTTTCTCGGCATGATATATGAAAACTGTGAGTCTAGCCCATGAGAGTCTTTGTGCATTGCACGAGAAAGAAAGGGTCGAGCCCAAAAGAGCCTTTGTAAGCAGGACCAACTCGTCCTCTTACTTGTACATAAGTTGAAAAACGTTACCCAAGTTTGTAAATCATGTATTTGTGAGTTTATATCAAATGAATCTTAAAAATATTTGAAAATCTGAGTATCAAAAGCTGGTATGTAAGCGTCTATGAACCTAATGATCATTAATGTGTAGCTAAGACATTAATATGTGTGCCGACATAGGAAGCACTCAACCTGGTAGACGGTTTAAGTGTCGATTCACTTCGACAGGGACACAAAAGCACTCTAAGTGGCTGCACAAGGACCGTGAGTGAGGCTCGCCTGTACCCGATGGATCTACCCCCTGTTCCGTGGTCCTTAAAAGGATTAATGGTGCCTAAGTTAGCGCCTATTCGCACGCGATCCACGAATTCATTCCATAGCTTAATCATACCCTAGTTAATATGTATTTCAAAAGGAAAGGGGGACATAAACCCATTGGGTTGTCTTGTTGTTCGTACGCAGACCAACCCAGTCCCGTTGTAGTAACTAGGACATTCCCGTCACTAGTCATGAAAATCATGCACGTTTGCAAAAATACGCGTTTGTTTTGTAAAACCGGTATGTTTTGTATAAACCTTTCGTCAACCTTTCGAGTTCGTTGAAATTCATTTGCAACATGGTTTATAAATATGTGTTTTCGTTCATCGAAATAGTGTTTTCTTTTGCAAAAACTTGCATGTCTTTCCACCCCCGAAAACATTTATAAAAATGTAAAACCGTAAAAAGTGGAGGTAATGAACTCACCTTGACAATCCCGTGCAAAGCTAGCTTAACGTGATTCGGTAATGCCGTTCCAAAAATGTGAACTCGCTAGCGTGCAACTAAAGCATTCCTAATCAAGGAATAATTATAAGTTTCTAATTAAACGTAGCTAAACTACGTGTCCGAGCTCTACCGAGTCATTAATGAAACGACTCTACCAAAGGTGTTATTTTGATTTAGAATAACCAATCGATGGTTATTTGATCCCGTTTAATCGGGATGAAACTAATTCTCGAAAACAACTTAATTTTCGAGTGTTTTAGAAAATATATACAATTATGTATATAATCATATATATTTATATATGTGTGTGTATACGAAGGTGTGTTAGTCGTCGCGAATAAAAGGCGTAGATCGATAGTTGTACGACCCTTCGTAGTGTTCGTAGAATGTAAATAATTAATTCAACATATATATATATATATATATATATATATATATATATATATATATATCTTCACACATATATATTTATATATACAGAAGCTCGTTGTTACCGAATCGTGTCGGTTAATAGTATCCTTTGTTATAATCTTACGACAACGTGTCGTACTTCGGGTAGATGTTTAAAATAAATATAAATAATTATATTTATTTTATAAAAATATACAAATCGACGACGTTTGAAATAAATATAAACATTATATTTATTTGTAGAATATTTTTAAAGTCGACGTAGGAAATAAATATAAATCGTTATATTATTTAAATAGAAAATGTATGAAGTCGTGGTGTGAAATAATTATTCGAATCCACGATGTTTGAAATGAGTATCATCCCTTACAGCTTTTATATATAAATATTTGAAATCTCGTCACGTGAAAAGGATGTAAATAATTATATTTATCTTATATGTTTTTCGACTACTCGACTTTTGAAATCAAATAATTATATTCGTTATACAAAAGCACTCGTTGATTTATAACTCATTTTTGTCGTCGAGTTGACTCGGGTGTTGACCGAGTCGGCCCGAACCTGGACTGAGTTGACCGATAATACCAAAGCTGACCCGAACTCTGACCCGTTGCCTTCGTTGACTGTTTGTCCCGGACCCGAACCGATTTGTTGACTGAGTTGACTCGGTTTGACCGAGTCAAACCGAGTTGAACCAAACATTGACCCGCAAAACCTGAACTGGAACCTGCACTGAACAAACTGTGACCCGAGCCTCGAACTTGAACCGTAATAAAGTTGGATCCTGTCGAATGGAACTAACCTAGCCACCACCACAGTCACCGACGTCGCCGGTAACTCCGGCGCCGGCTGCCATCTTCATCAACATCCTCATCATCTTCGGGTAAAACATAAGCACTCTCTGTTAGATGAGTCGACTCCCTAAAAGAACAAAAATAAACAGAAAGATAGGACAAAAAAATAAGACCTAACCGTGTCGGTGATCCACTGCCGCCGCCGTAACTCGCCGGAGCTCGATGTGACTCCGCCGTCTCCTCAGCCCCGGTCTCTCTCTTCTGATCGTCATTTTCTCAGCCTATTCTCCGCTCAGAATCCTTGACGGAACACAGAGCTGTGGTGGCCGGCCCCACTACTGGGGTTTAGTTGGAGCAGAGAAGGAGAGAAGTAAGGGGGTGTTGTTGTCGGGGGGGGGGGGTGGGGGTCTCGCCTGACAAAACGAACCGCCAGCAGCCACCGGAGTTCCCTGGGCTTCACCGGGTTTCCGGTCACCGATCATAGAGAGAGAAGAGATGAGGATGAGGTTTGATCTGGTATGTAGATGTCTTGGAATGTGTTAAAAATGAAGGAGACATAGGCATTTGGAGGAGATGAAGTAATCAAAGAATGTGGGGAAGTCCTGTTGTTGTGTGCGTGAACTTTTGGAAGATTAGGGTTTGTTATGAGGTAAATGAAAAGATGATGGTTTTATACTCGGTTTTCAAATGTGGGTTCCGTTAGCCTGTTTTGAGCGGCCCAATAAAAAAAATTCCGAAGCGCGTTTCTCAAGCCCGGACTTTGTAAAATGTAGTAAATTATAGTTTTAAGTCGAAGCACTCAAAATCACATCGAAAATCGATATTTGACACGTATTTCGTAAACTGCGTCATAACCCGTAAAACGTGTCGTTCGTCGTTTCTTGTCCGTCTTGTGACCCGTTTTCAACTACGGATAGTAAAATTTGAAAACTAGGCTAAATGTATCATAATATATTACAATTGAGACATACTTCAAGTCTGGTGCTTCCGTTTCGTCGTGGATTGTCGGGGCGTTACTATTTCTGCGTTTTTCGTTCACGTATGTGCTTTGTGACGTTCGAAAGCGTGTTATTACCGCAAAACACATTCTTATGTATAAGTTACACGTATAAACTTCGTATTTGTCAGCGTGGTCAGTATCTTGTACGGTATTAATTCGTTACCTCTTATCGCTCAGCAGATTTCCCAAAAATCATTATACGCGCATAGTAACGTTAGATAAGCGTCCCTAGGCATTCCAGTAGCCTAATTAGGTTAATTCGTGCCTTAAACACTACTTATTATCGCCTTAAACGTTTGTTAATCGTGTAATTAGATGCCGTTAATTACCGGTTGTCACATTCTCCCCCTGTTGCAGAAATTTCGTCCTCGAAATTTAGACTATGCTATCTCTTCAGAGTTTTGTCATTAACAGGTAAGTCCGAATAATAACAAGGTGAATGGTCAGTAATCGAATCAAAACCTATTCAGATCACGTGAATGTAAGGACACTTTGCATTAATAAGAACCCAACGGTTCAACTGAGTTCGTTCCAGAAATAGATGTCGAGTGAACGAAGCGTAGTGATACTGTCACTAACGTGACCAAGTGTACGGGGTTCAACAAAAGAGGAATTTCAACCAATAGAATTCCAAATGAACGTTCACACTATACAAATCAAGTTTTGAAACAATAGAATTTACTACCAACGGAAACTTACGTTGGTTGTTGTATGATTGAAACTTGAATCAACAAGCACAAATGGATAGTATCATGAAATGATTTGTCAACTAATGAACCAATAAATGAATTAAGATAAAATCAACGTGTTGACATTGTTGAGTTGCAAGGATACACCGAAATGAAATACAACCGAGCCTGGCGTATCATCGTCCTAATACATAGTTGCATTAAGACTACTTAAATGATGTGTCAAACGAAAAGCATATACAGTTTCGTATGAGACGGCTGATCGTGATTGGCACAAGCTTCAAGTTTATACCGACGCCACCAAGTGTCGTAGGGAATGAAACAATTCAATAACAGCGGTGATCGAACAAGTATCACCTGTGTTTTGCATGAAACACTCGATTATGATTAGCCCAAGCTACAAGTTTATACCGACACCACAAGGTGTCGTAGTGATTTAAATAATTTAATAATAGCGGTGATCAAACAAATATCACCGTGTTTGAAATCAAATGAAGGCTCAACGAAGTAAATTTGAATGCTCGTTCCAACAAATCTCATAGAATTTTCAATTGATAATGAAACAAATAAACAATGTTTTCGAGCGAAGATAAAAAGCAATTAAATATCACAAAATGTTCGCTCGATGATGGGAGAACAGTTAGAAGGTACACCGGAATATAACATGAATTCGTGTACCATTATCTTAACACACGATTGTATTAAGACTGATTTAGTATGATAAATCGACAAAGTGGAGTTAATATAAATAAACAAATAAATAAATAATTAAATCCGTACATGATGTGTACAAATGAGATCCGCGCAAGCTTCAAACTTGTGAAAAAAAGCCGTCACCACAAGGTGATCGTGATCAAGGAAACGATTCAATGAAGTCGAAGACCTAACAAGCCTGTAATGATTCAAAGCAAACGGAGTGCTTTTCGGGATTATTTCGAATATATGATGGCCTCAATCCATCATATGGAATATTGAATCAAATATATTTTACGAGCAAGTTCAATCAATTGAATTTGGTAGAAACACAATCTAACAACGAATTCATGTATCAACAAGAAAGTTTCGACATGCTTACAACAAAAAACCATGTATGCCGCTCAAAAGAAAATGAGTTTTCCAAGAAATTCGTTGACTCGATACCAAGGAGTCAACACTTTGCAATAATACGGGTCATCTAGATCACAATGCAAAGATTACGTATAGCGAAATAATATATGAGATGTTGTCAAAACAACCATTCGAAGTGAAACTACATGCGTAACAAACAATGCATGTGTAGCATATGAAATTGTCAAGAAATAAGCAAATGAGTATTCACTATCATGAAGGGAATCCTCATGATACGATGACCATCAGGGGGATTAGAAATGTGAAAGTCTACTCACTATATGCAGAAGTCAGAATTTCAACCAAAGAAGTTTAAGGACTTCACCTTGAAATTCGTGCGATGACTAGTTGTTGAGCGACATTACCACAAAATGTCAATCTTGGCGTAATCGCCATTTAGGGAGTGGGGAGATGTGAAGGCTTGTAGTTTCTGTTGCAATGCCCATAATCGTGATTTCCATTAGTCTGCGAAGCCCTCGCTTGAACGTACCTTGGTGTGATTTGTGCCGCTTGCAGGATCACGCGGCAATTTGCCGCATTGCAGTCGGTAGTTCTCCCGCTGCCGGGATTAGCATCGTTGCTATCATGCCCAATCATGATTTCCCAAGGCCTTGTCTCGAAAGTCGTGCGTGATGTACTCCGACGTCCACTGACGTATAGTTTAAGTTTCATATATACTTGTGCACTAGCGTTTCGTTCCGCGTAGGTTACCTGCTCGATAAGTAAGATAGCATAGACGACATAATATAATGGCGTTTGCCCGAGTTGTTAGTCACGATTTCTAAGTGAGGACCTTTAATGAGTTTCGACATAAGTTTTCCAAAGGTCCTAAATGCATGTTATACAAAACTCTTAAAGTTTTAATTTTTGTGTGTAATTGTTTCGTGTAACGGGTATCAACACAACACTTGTGTATGTTTAAAACCAAAATTGTTGACTCATTGTTTTCGGCAACGGTTGGAACCCATATTCGAGTCCTAGGCGTTTTGTATGTGTTCGAGTCCTAATAATCTAAGTCCCCAGAGGAAAGTGAGGTTAGAGCCTAGGCATCTCTACAGAAACCTAATTCGTTGAAACCTATATCTCTTTTACCAATCTATCACACCCCGAAATATCAGAGCTGGCGTGACTGGACCGGTATCTTCATTGCACATCGGAAGCAAATAAGCTAAGACTTCTAGAAAGTGAACACCCACTAAGTACTCGAAATCCCATGGGTTATCCTATTCCAACCGTTCCGTAGTTTTAAAATGCAACCTGAGAAAGAACATGCGAAAAAGTCAACATAAAGTTGAGCGAGTTCATAGTTTGTTTTGAAAAGATTTAAAATAAATCTTTTTGATAACCGGTTTAAAAGTTGTTGAGAAAATATAGTAAAATCATTTTCTCGGCATGATATATGAAAACTGTGAGTCTAGCCCACGAGAGTCATTGTGCATTGCACGAGAAAGAAAGGGCCGAGCCCAAAAGATCCTTTGTAAGCAGGACCAACTCGTCCTCTTACTTGTACATAAGTTGAAAAACGTTACCTAAGTTCGTAAATCATGTATTTGTGAGTTTATATCAAATGAATCTTAAAAACATTTGAAAATCTGAGTATCAAAAGCTGGTATGTAAGCGTCTATGAACCTAATGATCATTAATGTGTAGCTAAGACATTAATATGTGTGCCGACAAAGGAAGCACTCAACCCGATAGACGATTTAAGTGTCGATTCACTTCGACAGGGACACAAAAGCACTCTAAGTGGCCGCACAAGGATCGTGAGTGGGGCTCACCCGTACCCGATAGATCTACCCCCTGTTCCGTGGTCCTTAAAGGGATTAATGGTGCCTAAGTTAGCGCCTATTCGCACGCGATCCACGAATTCATTCCATAGCTTAATCATACCCTAGTTAATATGTATTTCAAAAGGAAAGGGGGGCATAAACCCATTGGGTTGTCTTGTTGTTCGTTGGCAGACCAACCCAGTCCCGTTGTAGTAACTAGGACATTCCAGTCACTAGTCATGAAATTCATGCATGTTTGCGAAATACGCTTTTGTTTTGTAAAACCGGTATGTTTAGTATAAACCTTTCGTCAACCTTTCGAGTTCGTTGAAATTCATTTGCAACATGGTTTATATATATGTGTTTTCGTTCATCGAAATAGTGTTTTCTTTTGCAAAAACTTGCATGTCTTTCCACCCCCGAAAACATTTATAAAAATGTAAAATCGTAAAAAGTGGGGGTTATGAACTCACCTTGACAATCCTGTGCAAAGCTAGCTTAACGTGATTCCGTAATGCCGTTCAAAAAAGGTGAACTCGCTAGCGTGCAACTAAAGCATTCCTAATCAAGGAATAATTATAAGTTTCTAATTAAACGTAGCTAAACTACGTGTCCGAGCTCTACCGAGTCGTTAATGAAACGACTCTACCAAAGGTGTTATTTTGACTTAGAATAACCAATCGATGGTTATTTGATCCCGTTTAATCAGGATGAAACTAATTCTCGAAAACAACTTAGTTTTCGAGTGTTTTAGAAAATATATACAATTATGTATATAATCATATATATTTATATATGTGTGTGTATACGAAGGCGTGTTAGTCGTCGCGAATAGAAGGCGTAAATCGATAGTTGTACGACCCTACGTAGTGTTCGTAGAACGTAAATAATTAATTAAACAAATATATATATATATATATTCACACATATATATTTATATATATACAAGCTCGTTGTTACCGAATCGTGTCGGTTAATAGTATCGTTTGTTATAATCTTACGACAACGTGTCGTACTTCGGGTAGATGTTTAAAATAAATATAAATAATTATATTTATTTTATAAAAATATACAAATCGACGACGTTTGAAATAAATATAAACATTATATTTATTTGTAAAATATTTTTAAAGTCGACGTAGGAAATAAATATAAATCGTTATATTTATTTTATAGAAAATGTATGAAGTCGTGGTGTGAAATAATTATTCGAATCCACGATGTTTGAAATGAGTATCATCCCTTATAGCTTTTGTATATAAATATTTGAAATCTCGTCACGTGAAAAGGATGTAAATAATTATATTTAACTTATATGTTTTTCGACTACTCGCCTTTTGAAATCAAATAATTATATTCGTTATATAAAAGCACTCGTTGATTTGTAACTCATGTTTGTCGTCGTGTTACAACTTCATTTTATAATTCGAAAAAAACGTCGTCAAACAAATATATCTCTGTATTTTATCTTATAAGAAAAACTCGAATTGTTGATAAGTGTCGTTTCTAGAATGTAATTACGTTTGTGTTACGGGTTTTTAGAAAAAAAAACGGACAGAGTTTCCTCTGTTTTTGGACGATCCCGACAATAAAAGTCGTCGTATTTTGTCAAAACTCAACAATAATCCAATCAATTCAACAACATATACTAAAAGTTTATCAAATACGTAAAATAAAATGTGACTAATCACTAACGGTATCGGTCAAGGTCGGTTTCGCATTAAATATATAAAATCTAACGTAAAGTAATCCGCTATGCTTAAAACTTTACGAGGTCCTTCGTGTTGACCAGACGTTGACCTGTTTGACCGTTGTTGACCCGAGTTGACTCGGGTGTTGACCGAGTCGGCCCGAACCTGGACTGAGTTGACCGATAATACCAAAGCTGACCCGAACTCTGACCCGTTGCCTTCGTTGACTGTTTGTCCTGGACCCGAACCGATTTGTTGACTGAGTTGACTCGGTTTGACCGAGTCAAACCGAGTTGAACCAAACATTGACCCGCAAAACCTGAACTGGAACCTGCACTGAACAAACTGTGACCCGAGCCTCGAACTTGAACCGTAATAAAGTTGGATCCTGTCGAATGGAACTAACCTAGCCACCACCACAGTCACCGACGTCGCCGGTAACTCCGGCGCCGGCTGCCATCTTCATCAACATCCTCATCATCTTCGGGTAAAACATAAGCACTCTCTGTTAGATGAGTCGACTCCCTAAAAGAACAAAAATAAACAGAAAGATAGGACAAAAAAATAAGACCTAACCGTGTCGGTGATCCACTGCCGCCGCCGTAACTCGCCAGAGCTCGACGTCACTCCGCCGTCTCCTCAACTCCGGTCTCTCTCTTCTGATCGTCATTTTCTCAGTCTAGTCTCCGCTCAGAATCCTTGCCGGAACACCGAGGTGTGGTGGCCGGCCCCACTATTGTCATTGGTTTAGGTGGAGCAGAGAAGGAGAGAAGTAAAGGGGTGTTGTTGTTGGGGGGGGGGGGTCTCGTCTGACAAAACGAACCACCAGCAGCTGCCGGAGTCCCTGGGCTTCCCTGGGTTTTCGGTCACCGATCATAGAGAGAGAAGAGATGAGGATGAGGTTTGATCTGGTATGTAAATGTCTTGGAATGTGTTAAAAATGAAAGAGACATGGGTATTTGGAGGAGATGAAGTAATCAAAGAATGTGGGGAAGTCCTGTTGTTGTGTGCGTGAACTTTTGAAGGAAGATTAGGGTTTGTTATGAGGTAAATGAAAAGATGATGGTTTTTATACTAGGTTTTCAAATGTGGGTTGGGCCCAGGGCCCGTTAGCGTGTTTTGAGCGACCCAATAAAAAAAATTCCGAAGCCCGTTTCTCGAGCCCGAACTTTGTAAAATGTAGTAAATTGTAGTAAATTGTAATTTTAAGTCGAAGCACTCAAAATCACATCGAAAATCGATATCTGACGCGTATTTCGTCGTTTCTTGTCCATTTTGTGACCTGTTTTAAACTACGGATAGTAAAATTTGAAAACTAGGCTAAATGTATCATAATATATTACTATCGAGACATATTTCAAGTCCGGTGCTTCCGTTTCGTCGTGGATTGTCAGTGCATTACTATTTCTGCGTTTTTCGTTCACGTATGCGCTTTGTGACGTTCGAAAGCGTGTTATTACCACAAAACCACATTCTTATGTATAAGTTACACGTATAAACTTCGTATTTGTCAGCGTGGTCAGTATCTTGTATATAGGATCGTTTTCAGACCCGAACGAGTCGATCAGAAGAGTTTTTGCTCATTACGAAAGGCGGAAACAGACGTATTGAGTTCAGTTCAGCTAGAAATACCCTTTAACTGTCTTCTTGATTTATTTGACAAAGAATTACAGCGAGTTGACACTTCGGCAGCACTTCGTTACACAAGCCGGAAAGTTACAAATGAAATCAAAGCACCACTATTTATAGGCAAGTAATTCCGTGCGGAATCACTTCACACGGAATCATCTTTCATGCGGAATTAGATTCCGTGCGGAATTTGACTCTAATTTCGTGCGGAACTACCCTAAGGGTAATTTCGTGCGGAATTAGCCCCAAGCCCATATTTGACATTTTCTCGTACTACGTGCCCTGATCTATCTATCTAAATACAAGACTCGATACAAGACGAAGTCGACAGACGCATGCACTAACAGACTCCCCCTCGAATGTTGACGAGTCGTCAATGTCGAATCTTCAACATCTTCAGTCTTTATCAGTCCTCTCGAACTCTCCAAAGTATTTAACAATGTAAAGGTTTATCAAACTCTCTTCTCTATTCTTCACCACTAACAGATAATCTCCCCTCGAATGTTGAACTACTCTTTAATCCCAAGATCTGAAGCTGGCTCTTTCATTCTCTTGATCAGATCTCTTGATTCCTTAAGTTCATCAGCAGCTTGCATGAATATCAGGCTTCCAGAATCATAACCTGGCTCTTAACATCTACAGACTCCCCCTGACTCGTGCTCGGGATCGTGGTCTGGCTTTCACAGGTTCAAGATCGTTACCTAGCTCTTCCTTCAGGAATCGAAACTTGGCTTTCTCTAAACACAAGCTTCTCAGGATCAACTGACCTGGCGTACCTGCACATTCTCTACATCATAATAAATTTTTTGAATTTAAGATTTGACAAATTTATGTTCTCTGCTTACCAGTTGTAAATTGATAAATAATCAAGAATGATCTTACAATATTAATTTCTGATGAACCACTTGCAGGAAAAACATTTTTTTTTCAGCCAAACTCCCCCTCACAGATTTGTCCATCATGTTTAGCACTTGGAATTTTGAAAATCAACTTTTAAACACCAGTTGTCGAAAATCTTTTTGATTTTTTCAAAAATTTATGGTAAAACACACTAAAATCTTTTTGGATTTTTGTTTTTAACAAGAAGTCATAAAGAAATATTTACAGAACAATATTTTTGTGAGTTTGTGTAAGAGGATCATATCAGTTTATGAGACAAATCACCAACACCATTAAGCTTTAAACATTTTAAGTTCTAAACAATTCACTTAGATTGTCAGTATACTGATCCACTTAAATTTTCACACAAAGTTCAACTGTTTCGAGATACGAGATTAATGTTTTAACGGACTTAAACTTATTCGCGTGTCCCACCACTTGAATATACTCCCGTATCCAGATCCCAATATTCAGTCTTACATGTGAGTATACTTAGATGATATCTGTAAAGGGTTAAATGCGAAACCGTGAGAGCTCAGGTCAGAACTTTCGTTCAGCAAAGAGATGACGGCTCGTCTTTTGGTGTGTTCCCTTTAGAGAATCTTTTCTTCAACAACACATGATTAGCATTTTTCAATGTTTCATCATTTTTTGTACTGAGGGCTGCGTTATATTTCAAGCAAATGCAAAGTATTATACGGGGACTAGGCCATTGCTTCCGCAAAATCAGAAGTCCCGGGATAATACCCCAGATATCACTGAGTATAAAGACCTAGTATCTCAAAAAGAAGGACCTTTCAAACAAGATTTCAGGGGTTACCCATATATTCAAGAAATGTTCCCCACGAGATAAGTAAATTTGAAATTTAGGTTTATATCTCGAAAACAATCTACTAAATGTACAAAAACCTACTGACACATCCACGGTGAGATCGTTTATCACATTTGACTTTCCAATTCTTTAGCGTGTTGTGATAGTCCACTGATGTACTATCATTTCCTCTTGTATACAACAAAACTCCTTTTAGATGCGAAATCGTGAGTGCTCAGGTCAGAACTTTCGTTCAGCAAAGAGATGACGACTCGTCTTTTGGTGTGTTCCCTTTAGAGAATCTTTTCTTCAACAGCACATGATTAGCATTTTTCAATGTTTCATCATTTTTTGTACTGAGGGCTGCGCTATATTTCAAGCAAATGCAAAATATTATACGTGGACTAGGCTATTGCTTCTGCAAAATCAGAAGTCCCGGGATAATACCCTAGATATCACTGAGTATAAAGACCTAGTATCTCAGAAAGAGTGACCTTTCAAACAAGATTTCGGGGGTTACCCATATATTCAAGAAATGTTCCCCACGAGATAAGTAAATTTGAAATTTAGGTTTATATCTCGAAAACAATCTACTAAATGTACAAAAACCTATTGACACATCCACGTTGAGATCATTTATCACATTTGACATTCCAATTATTTAGCGTGTTGTGATAGTCCACTGATGTACTATCATTTCCTCTTGTATACATCAAAACTCCTTTTAGATTTTATCATGTTTTTGTAATTTTGTGCTTTTTCAAATTTTCTAATGTTTTTGGATTTTCTGAAAATTTCTTACTCCCCCTAAAATTCAAAAACATTTAAAGAAATTTGAAACTAATCTGTACAAATAAAATGACAACTGATATCAAATTGCTTCAAATCGCCATCCATTTTGCATAAACAATCAGAACTCCCCCTTACAACAAACTATTTTCCCATTATGATTTCAAAACACTTAAGTTTGTTTTAATTAAAATAGTTTTTCCGGAAAATTAGTTTTGTTAAAACCACTTGTAGGTTCGGGGTTCATCATCTTGTTTTTTAGAAATACCACTTGTATGAAGATTACATTAAGTTCAACCTAATGACCTCAATGAATCATTTGTAAATCAAACAAATTACCACTTGTAGATATGCACAATCAAACCTGATACAAGAATGATGCCGATTCCTGCTCCACTCTTACCAACCTGGGAGCTCCGGCAAGTCAGGTTTTTAATCAAAGAATATATCCACCCAAGCCTGACCAGCCTTGGGTGATTCCGAGTTACCAACACTCGGTTTCTTACCTTCCATCTTCTTTTCATAGTATTCCTTTACCCCTTTGACCTTTCTGTCAATCATTTTACTAAAAATATGTTTCACTTTAGGGTTAAAGGCCTTTTCAACATCAAATTCTTCCTTTTCAGAAAAGAATTGATTTGAAATCTCAATCCGGACGTGAGAGTTTCTTCTCATCCAGCTCCTCGCGAATAAAATTTTGCCAACTTTTTGTTTAAAATTTTCAGCCCTTAATGGTGGAAAATTTGCATAATCCATTGGAGGTACTGATTCTTCACATTTTGATTCAACCTGTGGCTCCTCTGACTTTGTGGAATCAGATTCATCGCCAGAAGATAGCTCCTCTGATTTTGATGAACCGGAATAATTGCTAGAACTATCATCCGATTTCTTAACAACCCATTTTTTATTGTCAAGATTCGCTCTTCTCTTGTAAAACCTCTTTGAACATTCACCAACCTCAAATTTTGAATTTTTGAAAACTATAAAAGGTTTTGTTGGTGGTTCATTTTCAAACATCTTTTCTTCAGTTTACGAGAAACTCCCTGTTTTGTCTGGATTGCTTTAGAACAATCCTTGGCAATATGACCAACTGTGTTGCATTGGAAACAGGTTCTCGTTTCTTTCTTCTGAACTGCTTCATTCTTCATTTCTTCTTGCTTCTTCGCAAGGAATTCTTTGTTAGATTGCTTCCAGAATGAGCTTTTCATCTCTTCTTCCGAGCTTGTTCCTGAAACAAATACAGTTTTTGGGTTATTAGTTTTCTCATTTTTATGATTTTCTGGTGGAATAAAACCTAACCCCTTCTTTTTGAAATTACTGTTATGGTTTGGTTTCTTTTGAAAACCAAAACCAGAACTGTAACCCTTTTTCTTGTTTTCTCTTTGTTGAATTCTTGAGATGTATTTTTTAGGTTTTTCAGAAAGATTCATATCTTTTATTTCAGAAATATTAATTTCTGTTAATTTGAAAACCTTTTTTTATCATTTCTGGTTTAACACCTTGTTGGACCGTGTTCCGACCCTGAATAGTCAGTAGAGAACGTTTATCTTCATGTACGAAGGCGGAATCAACGTAAATGAAGTTACACAGCTTTTCCTATTCAGTTCCTTCTCTTTTATTGCTTTCTGATGCAATTTTGACAGAGTTTCGTTACAACAACAATGATGTAGGTTCGCTCCAACTGATCAGGTATTTATAGTGTTGTATGGTTCGCTTATATGGACTGACTAATAAGTGGACCTATCAACTTGACATTCAAGCGAACCTATCTGATGACCATTCAAGCGAACCTGTGTCACTACCCTATGAGCGGACCTATTAAGTTGTACATAAAAGCGGACCTAATCAACATATTACATGATTTTGACTTTCAAGACCCTATGTTGACCTATATTGACCTAAGACCTAATGCAGACGAAGTCAACAGACATTCCATGCATCAACAGACTCCCCATTGGATGTTGACGTAGTCTTCAGCTCCCGAGTCTTCAGTCTTGGTCTTTTCTCCAGCTCTCTGTCTTCTCATCAAAAGCATTCTTCACAGGTTTCGAATCATAACCTGACTCCATCTTCAGACTCCCCTTTAGCTGTTGATCCAGACTCTCCCTTTCACAGACTCCCCCTCTCAATATGCTAGAATATGAGATATCTGGTTCAAGCTTTGACAGATAGCTTCTATTGTGAATAATGAAGTCCAAACCTGTTACTCAAACAATAACATTACAATCTATCTTTTCAAATAATAAAACACAAATTCAATCAGCTTTAGAAATCCACTCAAGTATTCAGGTTCAAGTCAATGACCCTGATTACTCAATTAATCTACCAAGTTCAATTTAATGACCTTGGTTGATCATTTGATGAATCAAACTGATTTTATAAAAACATTTTCACATTTTCTAAAAACAATGTAACAAGCATCAACTTAATGAACTTGTTTTAACTTTGAAAACATTTCAAACTCCAACAAAGTAAGCTCTCCTCATTCTTCAGCTCAGAATCTCCTGCATCTGCTTCAACTCTCTAGAATCCAACAATCAACTCTCTACTTTGGTTTGTCAAAAATAAAGCAGAAATGTAAAATCTTTTTTGGATTTAATAATGTGTTCTAAACTAAGAAATGAAATAACAGAAAACTTAAATTGCAGAAAAATAAAAATAAAGAAATTGAACTATACACAAACTTATTTTTGGCGAGCGTGTCAGGGAATCATATCAGCTTTTCAGACAAATTACTAGTACCGTTAAGCTTAATTACATGCTCAGATTTAAACAATTTACCTTGATTGTCGATATACTGATCCATCTTGAATTCTCACACAGATTTCAATCTATTCAGGATACGATTTAGATGTTTTATGAACTTAGCTCAATTCATGTGTCCCACCTCTTGAATATACTCCCGTATCCAGAATCCCAATATTCAGTCTTACAGGTGAGTATACTACAATGATATCTGTTCATAAATTAGGTATGCGAGAGCCGAGGGATCTCAGTTCGATACTTCCGTATACGCAGAGAGATATCAGCTTCAACTTTTCAGTATGTCCCCTTTAGAGGATCTTTTAGCTACAACAGCAGCGACTATCAATTTTATTGTTTCATCTGTATGCTGAGGGTTTATGCTATGTTTCAAGCATTGGGTGAAAGTATTAGCCAAGGACTAGGTCAGAACTTCCGTTCAGCAGAAGTCCCGGAATAATACCCCAGACATCATTGAGTATAAAAACCTAGTATATCAGAATACGAGACCTTTCAAACGAGATTTCAGGGGTTACCTATATATCCAAGTAGTGTTCCCCATGAATTTCACAAGTTTGAAATCTTAGGTTTATATCCCGAATAAATCTACTAAATGTGTGAAAACCTATCGACACATCATCAGTGAGATTGTTTAACTCATTTAGTCTTTACAAATCTTTAGCATACTCTAATTGTCTAGCCGATGTACTATCATTTTCCCTATATACACAAGCTCTTTTTCAATTTTATCATGTTTTTGTATTTTTGCATTTTTTACTGTTTTTGTATTTTCTGAAAATATATCTATTTACAAAAACTATCTACTCCCCCTAAATACCAAAACACGTAAAAAATCGACAAACCATTGCAGATTGTTTCTCGTCTTCATCCGCAACAGTACTTTCATCAATGCTCACAACTCCATCCGACACCGAAAGCAATTTCATACCATTGAGTTTTAACAAATATTGAAACCGATTTTTATCAAAAGCTTTGGTATGCAAATCAGCTTTTTGTTCGTCAGTGTGGATTTTCTCAATTCGTATCAACTTTTTCTCGAAACAATCGCGAATAAAGTGATGATGAATCTCTATATGTTTAGTTTTAGCGTGATGTACTGGATTCTTAGTTATATTTTTTGCGGCCTGATTATCAACAAACAGAGGTGTGTTAAGAAACTGCAAACCGTAGTCACGCATCTGTTGCTGTATCCACAGGATCTGAGAGCAGCAACTGCTAGTAGAAACGTACTCCGCTTCACATGTAGATAACGCCACAGCCGTTTGTTTCTTACACTGCCAGGTAACCAATCTAGGTCCAAAGAACTGGCATCCTGCAGTTGTTGATTTGGTATTGACTTTGCAGTATCCGAAATCCGAATCGGAATACCCTTCGAGCGTAAAATCGCCTTTTCTAGGATACCACAACCCCAATGTGGGTGTTCCTTTCAAGTAACGTAATATCCTCTTGACAATGATCATGTGCGAAGCTCTCGGGTTAGATTGATATCTTGCTGCGAGGCACGTTGGGTACATGATATCAGGACGTGAAGCAGTTAGATACATCAAAGAACCTATCATGGAACGGTAGAACGTTTCATCAGCCCTGTCGCAAGTGGGGTAGCAGCTGGAGTAGAACTTGACATTCCAAATTTCTCTAGAATATCATGCACGTACTTCGTCTGGTGAATGAAAATTCCCTCAGGAAGTTGTTCAACTTGTAAACCCAGAAAGAATTTCATCTCCCCCATTGATGACATCTCGAATTTTTGCTTCATCACCTGTTCGAAATCTTTGCACAATTTCTCATTTGTTGACCCAAAAATTATATCGTTTACATAAACTGAACGATCAGAAGATGTCCGTCGACCTCTTTAGTGAAGAGAGTGGCATCTACTTTTCCACGTATGAACTTGTTAGCGATTAGGTGTTGAGACAAAGTCTCATACCAGGCTCTCGGTGCCTGATGTAGACCATACAACGCTTTGTCCAGCAGATAAACTTTATTCTTGTGGATTGGGTCAGTAAAGCTTGGCGGCTGACCAACATAAACCTCCTCTTTGACCTTCCCATAAAGAAACGCCGATTTAACATCCAACTGATACACTTTGAAGTTCTTCCAAGACGCAAATGCTAGGAAAATTCTGATAGCCTCTAGTCGTGCTACAGGAGCATAGACTTCTGTAAAATCAATCCCTTCCTGTTGACTAAAGCCCTGAACAACAAGTTGAGCTTTGTTCCTGACAACCACTCCTCTGTCGTCTCTCTTACACTTGAATACCCACTTCGTATTAATTTTCCTTTAACCATCCGGCAAATCCACTAACTTCCACACTCCTAACTTTTCAAACTGACTTAGCTCTTCTTGCATCGCTATGACCCAAGAGTCTTCAGTAAGCGCCTCTTTGTAAGTTCTCGGTTCGACCTGCGAGATAAAACAACTTAATGAAAATTCAGTTTGTAAAGGTGCTACTGTAGAATAAAAACATGTTAAGCCCTGGTCTATTTGACGTCTTGTACGAACGCCTGAATGCAATTCTCCTATGATCAACTCCTCTGGATGATAAGAAAGAGTTCGCGGCATTACTTCGCTTGGAACATCTACATTTCCCTCCAGATTAGTAACATTCTGTTCTGCATCTTGTTCACTAACTTGGTTTGTTTGACTTGAAAACTGGATCTGCTCCCCCTCAGAGTCTGAATCACCATGATAAAAAACTGGCATGTTTTCAGCTTCTTGATTATCATTCACCTCCGACTGATTGCCAGGAGCAACTTCATCATTATGTTCACCAGCATTGCTAGGACCTGCTTCATCATTAGTTGAAGTTTCCTGAGGTCTTCTAGAATACTCCGCTGGGAACCTGAGCTGCGACTCATACTCTCGCAAAATATCCAGCTCATCAAAGAAATCTTCATCTTCCTCTGATTCTTCTCTCATGTCAAACGAATTCCAAAGTTTGTCATAATGATATTTCCATGAATCTCTAGGACTTTGTGGCGGCATGGTGTAACCTTGACATTAAACATTCGCTGCTTCAATAATCCGCTTCTCACTTGGAACGAAGACACGTCGCATTGGATTGGCATAACCAACAAATATTCCCTCAATGCACTTCGAACGAAACTTTCCTTGAGGCTCTATAACTGTACAGGGTGACCCGAACGGTTCTAGATACTTCAAATTCGGTTTGCAGTTATTGATTAGCTCAAAGCATGTCTTGTTGAACTTCTTGACAGTAAGAACCCTGTTGAGCGTATAGCATGCGGCGGAAACAGCTTCAGCCCAGAAATTAATTGGTAATTTAGAGTCTGCGAGCATAGTTCTAGCCGTCTCAATTAGCGTCCGATTTTTCCGTTCTACGACTCCATTCTGCTGCGGAGTGTACGGAGCACTAAACTCATGCAGTATACCTCGTTCATCACAAAATTCTTCCATCTTACTATTTTTGAATTCAGTACCATTATCACTTCTAATTCTACTGATAGGCCTTCGGTACAGATTCTCAATTCTCTTAAACAACGCCATCAAACTGTCAAACGTTTCGTCTTTTGATTTCAAGAATGAAACCCACGAAAATCTGGAATAATCATCAGTCACGACCAAACAGTAATAATCTCCTGTTATACTCTTGACATTCACCGGACCAAACAAATCCATGTGAAGTCTTTCCAATGGTCTTGAAACTGAATTGACTTGCTTTGTAGGGTGTGACTTTTTCTTCTGTTTGCCTTTGACACAACTAATGCACTCCCCTTCCAGATGAAAACCTTTGACATGAACTCCTGTGACCAAATCATTATGCACCAAGTGATTCATCTTCCTTACGTGAATATGCCCCATCTTTCGGTGCCACAATTTTGATTCTTTCTCAATCGCTCTGGACACAAAACAATGAGCCTGACCCGTGGTTGTAGTAGCTACGCTCATGTCCAACACGTACAGATCATTGACTCTTGGTGCCCTCATGATGATCCATTCCTCAGGTATCACAAATCCCGGTTTCAAGATCAAACATTCTTTGTCAGTGAAATGAGTAGTATACATCCTGTCACAGATCTGGGAGATACTCAGCATGTTGTTCTCCAGCTCAGCGATGTAGTTAACTCTCTCAAACGTTACGATCCCATTGGATAACGTTCCTTCACCTATAATCTTTCCTCCTTGATTACCCGCAAAACCTACGTAACCACCATTAATGTTTCTAACATCACACAGCAACGCGGTCTTCCCTGTCATATGTCTTGACGCTCCACTATCCATGATCCATCTGGATACAAGTTTTGGAAGATCCTGCACATAACAAATTATCACTTGAACAACTTCAAGAAAGATGCCGATTCATGCTTCGCGATCCAGGAAGCTCCGACAATTCAAACTGCTTAGTCAAACATCGAGTCCACCCATGCCTCATCAGCCTTTGGTGTAACCTTGACTCTCGCAATTTAAATTTTGAAAATTTCAGCCTTAAGAGGTGGAAAATTTGCATCATAATCAACCGCAATTGATTCTTCAGCCTTTTTCACCTCAGAAGTTGAAACTTTCTTCTCAGTTTTTGGCTTCCAAACTTGTTGAGATAATGCAACCCTTTTGTAAAATTTGTCGTTTTTAGTTACCAACTTCTTTACAGGTTCATTTTTCATACACTTTTTCTCAAAAAAGATTGGTGTTTTACCCTTCACATCAACTTTCTTTTGTGAAGTCTTCACAGTTTGAGTCTTAGGCTTCACGTTGGTACACTTTCGTGCAATGTGACCAACTTGATTACATCTAAAACAAGTTCGAGTATCAACACCTCGACTCGTGCCTTCAGACTAAGACTGAGAAGCTCTTTTCTCAAAGAACTCTTTGTTTGATTTTGAAAAAATTTCTTTCTCTTCATCAGCAAGTGAACTCGAACTGTTCACAAACTTTTTCTTCTCGACAATCCTCTTGTTTGAAACATTTCTTTTCTGATATGATTTACCCCCCTGATAACCACCTGACCAGTTGTTTCTGTTATTATTGTAAAAGCGAGGTGAATTAACAGCTTTCTTATTGTAAACCTTATCTTTCTCAAACCTCATTTTACTTTTCTTTTGTGTTGGGATTGAACCCTATCAGAGGAATAGATAATTAAAGCCAAAACTAGATCAGAGCAGTGGATCCTGAATAAGCAGATGTTGATATACAAATCTCTCCCCTTGAAAGTGATTACAACTACTGATGACCTCCTATCTGCTGATCTTGCTAAACTGCTGACCCATAACTGCTGCTCAACTAAAGATCTGATGGAAGACTAAAGTCCTGCTGATTCAATCTACTGCCTTGAGTCAAGCACTGCTGATCCGGACAAGTGCTGCTGGGTTCACAGCAGTAGAAGGTTGCAGCAACAGTTCTAAAGTCTATTTTGTAATAGAATGTATTAGCAGTAGTTAACACAAGCAGTGTCTGTATAGATCAGAGGTTAGAGTTTGTTAGGAGGTTAGATGCACTTTCATGGTGACGTCAGCTAAGATGCTCAGTAGTTTGCAAGTGCCTATAAATAGTTCAGTACTTTGCACTGTTCTATTAGCTCTTTACATCATTCGTCTTCTTTGCACGAACAAACTACTGAGCTCTGGTTGAGGGGGAGTTTGCAATCATTCATCAATCATTGTAATCGTGTTTGAAATAAATTCAATCTTTCGGTTCTTTGTGTAAAGATGTTTGATAAAAGTATTACTCTCGTTTGATTGTATGCAAAGTTTGTGTTCATTATAATTTCCGCTGCACACTCATCCATCTTCATCTTATTTACAAACATAAAATACAATCAAAACAAACTCAGATCCAATAATTGGTATCAGAGCTAGAACAGTCAAATTTGATTTAACAATCATTTTGACGTAAATAGTTTAGCTCAAAACAGTTGATACTGATCGTTTGTTTGTCGTTGAAAAACAGAGTAAGGATTAATCACCATTAAAGTTGATTTCTCAATACCTGTAAAACAACAAGAATGACGTCACAATCTCAGGACGATAAAAACAACGTTGGTTCGCTTTTTTAAACCACCTATGCTAAAAAGAAATGAGTACAACATCTGGCAGAGGAGGATGGGTCACATCCTCGCTCAACAAAGCACAGGTTGTTGGAAGTCTGTCATCTTTGGTCCTCATGTTCCTACAGTGCCAAGCGCTGAAGATGCTAAAAAACAAGTTCCAAAACCTGTTGAAAATTATACTGAAACAGATTATCAAAAATTTTAACTAGATGCTAAAGCGTTTAGTATCATAGCATCAGCGCTGCCCAACGAAATATATGCTGGACTGTTACATTGTGACAGTGCCAAAGAGTTGTGGGACGCGCTTAAGGAACAGTTTGGGGGTACCGAAGAAGTCATAGAAAACAATAGGGAAATTCTGAACCAACAGTATGAAACATTTTGTCATGTTAAAGGTGAATCACTGATGCAACAATTTGAGCGTTTCAGTTGTCTCATCAGTGAACTGAGGCTTGTTAAAACCACTTTTACAAACTCAACTCAAAGTAGCAGGTTCCTCAGGTCACTGCCAGAAAAATGGGACACCATAGCTTTTGTCACCCGAAATTCACCTGAGTTCAAGGATCTGACCTTGACCCAACTCCATGGTCGACTCCTGACCTACGAAAGGGAGTTGAACCAGAAAAGGAAGTTACAAGAGTCAGGGAAAACCGTTGATGATTATTCATTCGGTAACACTGCTCTTCTGGGTCAAGAAGAATCTGGTGGTAGTGGTAAGGACCAGGGTTATGATCACTTCATTGACATAACTGCTGGTGCAAATTTTAACAACCCTGATCCTCACTCTACAGATTATGCATTCACTGCAAATGAAAACCAGATGTCAGACAATTTAAGCTTTGAACTCAATGATCTACAGCATTTCGACCCCACTGATCTAGAGGAAATGGACATCCTGCACCAACTGGCCTTGCTAAGTGTTAGAACTAGCAAGTTTTATAAAAGAACAGGGCGAAAATTCCCAGGGTTGCATGGGAATCTAAGGGTTGGGTTGGATAAATCGAAAATCAAGTGTTATAAGTGTAACAGGTTAGGACATTTTGCTAGAGAGTGTAGGAGTCAAACAACTGGTCCATAATCACTCACCCTAGTTCAAATCCTAGACCTCAAAATCAAAACACTGTGCACTATGCCCAATATGCCCCAGCAGCACATGTGAACACTGCTCACTATGTTGTTGCTCCTGTGCCAGTGCATTATGTCCAAACAGCTGCTCCACAGATCCAATATGTGTAAACCCCTGCTCCCCAGGCACAAGTGCAACCTGCACCACAAACCACTGCTCCAGTAGCAACACAACCAGATCAACAAAGTTTCTTTACTCAAGAATTTGTTGACTGGAGCAGTATGCCTGAAGACCTTGTAGGATCGTTTGGCGACCTGAATGAGTCGACCAGAGGCGTTTTCGTCAATTACATGTGCGGAATAACAAGTAATCAACGTAGGAATAGCTTGCAATACACTTTAAACACTTTCTGTATTGATTTGACGGTAAATACACTCAGTTCTCGATCCGGCAACACTTCGGTACGAGATTCAACCAAACATTACAAATGAGATTGCTCATCAGGTATTTATAGGCAACTGGAACCGCTTATTGGACAGGCCCAATAAGCAGCCCAACCTTGAGACATTAGAGCGATCCAACTAGTTACCACTCGAGCGGTCCACATTCAACCGTTCGAGCGGCCCAAACATGGTCACTCGAGCGATCCACTAACCTAATGAACTAATAAGCGATTCATCTATCCAAACTCTATACAATCTCACTATTTCTCGTATATTGTACCCAGATCTAGCATTCTAAGTCTATGACTCGATACAAGACGTAATCAGCAGATGTAGTGCACCAACAGACTCCCCCTCAGATGTTGACGGAGTCGATTATCGAGTCACAACAATGCTGTGTCTTCACATCTTCAGTCTTGATCAGTCTATGGGCTTCTCTCTCTTTACCTTCAGACTCCCCCTCTCGATTTGCTGGCATTCCTTTGATCTTCAGCAACATCTTCAGGATCTTTGTCTGGTTTTCCTGCATAAGCTCTACCTTAAAGTAGATTTCATTCACATCTATATTTCAAACATATAACCCTGCACCAATTCAGACTCTCTTTCAAAACAAACACGGATTTTGATGAACCACTTGAAAGGATAGATTATGAAAATAGTTAATTTCACACAAACACTCCCCCTCAAGTATTGCTCATCATGTTTAGCACTCGGAATTTTGAAAATCAGCTATCCAACATCAGTTGTCGAAAATCTTTTTGAATTTTCAAAATTTATGCTAAAATACACCAAAAATCTTTTTGGATTTTTTCTGAAAGAAAATAAAATGCAGAAATAAACTATTTACAGACAATATTTTTGTGAGCTCGTGCAAGAGGATCATATCAGTTTTGAGACATATCACTAACACCGTTAAGCTTTAAACATTCTCAGTTCTAAACAATTTACCTAGATTGTCAGTATGTTTGTCCACTTAAATCTTCACACAAATTTCAATTGATTCGAGATACGATATTAATGTTTTAAAGACTTCAACTTAATTGTGTATCACTCCACTTGAATATACTCCTGTATCCAGATCCCAAATATTCAGTCTTACAAGTGAGTATACCACAGATGATATCTGTAAAGGGGTAATGTGCGAGGGCCGTGAGAGCTCAGGTCGATACTTCCGTATACGCAGAGAGATGACGGCTTCGACTTTTGGTGGGTCCCCTTTAGAGGATCTTTTTTACAACAGCAATGACTATCAATTTTATTGTTTAATCAGATTGCTGAGGGCGGCGCTTATGTTTCAAAGCTTTTGCAGAAAGTATTATTTGGGGACTAGGTCAGTACTTCCATACAGCAGAAGTCCCGGAATAATACCCCAGATATCACTGAGCATAAAGACCTAATATCTCAGAATACGGGACCTTTCAAACAAGATTTCGGGGGTTACCCATATATCCAAGAATAGTTACCCACGAATTAAGTAAGTTTGATTTAGGTTTATATCTCGTTTCAATTTACTAAATGTGCGAAAATCTACTGACACATCCGCAGTAAGATAGTTTATCACATTTTGACTTTCCAATTCTTTAGCGTGCCGTGATAGTCCACTGATGTACTATCATTTCCTCTCTTTCGCAACAAAACTCATTTTTGATTTTATCATGTTTTTGACTTTTTCAAATTTTCTGATGTTTTTGGATTTTTAAAAAATTCTTACTCCCCCTAAAATTCAAATACATCTAAAGAAAATTGAAAACAAACTGTACAGAACATGACAACTGATATCGAATCTCCTCAAATCGCCATTCACTAGGCATAAACAATCAGAACTCCCTCTATCAACAAACTATTTTCCCATTTAGACTTCAAAACACTAAAGTTTGTTTTAATCAAAATGGTTTTTTCGGAAAATAAGTTTGATTGATTTTACCACTTGTAGGTTACCATTTGTAAGAATATCCAACAAATGTTCGGGGTTGTGGTTCATCATCTTGTCTATCGACCAATTTAGGAAAATACAAGTACAACTTAATGTCCTTGATTTACCATTTTCAATTCAGAAATCTCTGTACCACTAATAAAACATAATCAACAAACATAAACAAACCTCTTTACCGTTTGTATGATTGACGTTACCGAATAAAATTCAAGAAAGATGCCGATTCATGCTCCACGCTTACCAACCTGGGAGCTCCGGCAAGTCCTGAGACTTACTGTTCATAATATGTACCATCCCAGTCACAAACCAGGGATGGTTCAACCTTTTCTTTCTTTGTTTTCTTCTCATAAAATTCCTTAACCCCTTTGACTTTTCGATCAATCATCTTGCCAAAGATGTGTTTTACCTTGGGGTTAAAGACCTTCTCAGCATCAAATTCCTGTTCATCATGATAAAATTGATTAGAAATCTCAACTTTACCAATTTTCTTTTTATAATTTTCAGCCCGAAGTGATGGAAACTCATCATCATTCACACTCGGAACTGAATTCTCATCTTTTACATCAGCTTCACATTTTGAAATAACTTGAGGCTCAACTGACTTTGTGGAATCAGTTTCATCGCCTGAAGATAGCTCCTCTGATTTCGATCTATCAGAATCATCGCTAGAGCTTTCACCAACCTTCTTAACAACCCATTTCTGATTATTAGATTTGGCTCTCTTCTTATAAAACTTGTTCGAACTCTCACCCTCTTCAAAAATAGAATCTTTGAACAATTTTGTTCTATCAAGTGGTGATTCGAACGCAAACACCTTTTCTGAGATTTTGCGAAAAACTCCCTGTTTTGATTGTATCGCCTGAGAACAATCTTTGGCGATATGTCCAACATTGTTACACTTGAAACAGGTTCTCGAGTCCTTCTTTTGTTCATCTCGTTTCTTTTCCAAAAACTCACTGTTCTTTTCCCTCCAGAAACATGTCTTTTCTTCTTCATCAGTCGATGTACCTGAAACAAATGACATTTTGGATTTAAAATCACGAACATATTTTTCATTTTTCTGTTTTTCTGTAGGAGTAAATCCTAATCCTTTCTTTTTGAAATTACCGCTATGGTTTGATCTCTTTTGGAAACCTGAACCAGAACTGTAATTCTTTTTCTTGTTTAATCTTTGTTGAACTCTTGAGGTGTATTTTTTAGGTTTTTCATTAAGACATAAGTCGTTAATTTCAGAAATATTAATTTCTGTGAGTTTGAAAACCTTGTTTATCAATTCAGTTTTGACACCTCTTACAGGAAATTCCTCATCAGAATATAATTTGTCCGAATTATTCAAAGTATAAGCAACTTTAAACAACCCATCATCCAAATTAGACTTTGATAACAGGAATTTTCTATCATAAACTAATTTTCCCTGTTTTCCTGTTTGCACCAGAGTTTTTGACTCAGATTTTGACTCTGACGCGGACTCCGACTTTGACTCGTCACTGTCATCACTATCTAACACATGATCCACAACTTTCTTCATCAATTGAGACTGTTGATCAGTGTCAGATGATGTAAACACAACATCAATACTTTCTGGAAGATTGACCGACGACTCTGACTCCCACTGTAAATTTGTAGCCTTTTTGACTCTTTCATCGTTAGGATGTCTAGGCAAATATCCGTTTTCCAGTGGAGGTGGACATCTGTTATAACTGACACCTTGCTTCTTACCAGATGAAGTCTTTTCAGTATCCTTTTTCTTGTCACTCTTCCTCTTGTCAGCAATCTTTTCTTCAATACTAACTTCAGCTGCTTTTTCTTCCGTTATCTCATCTTCTTCCCAGACCTTCATGCTCTCAACAGTCGGATAAATCCTGTCAATCACATAGGAAGTACATGAGTAACTTTTCAATAAACGATTTACTCTTTCAGTTTCGATTCGTTGCAGCTCAAGCTTCTGTTCTAAAGCAGCACACTTTTCAATGTAGTTGTTTACAACTTTCTGCTTCGTCATAAACGCTCCCTGAAGAGTCTTCATTGCTACAGCTTTTTCTTCACTCGTTTGATTGTACTGATTCATTGTCTTGTTCAGCACATCATATGACTCCTTCAGACTGTTTAAGTTGTAAATCAATGTGTTGTTCTGCTTTTTCACAATCTCGCAGTTTTCACATTTCACCGAAACTTCTTTTGCATCAACTTTTTCTTCAATTTTAAACTTAGACACTTCTGTCATCTTTTGCCTTCTCACCACCGGCACTTCTTCATCATCACTACTCACCGGTGTTTTAATCTTCTTCTTTTTCTTCTTCTTCTTGACTTTTTCATCTTCACTATCACTCTCAGCAAGCAACTTCATATCTTCTCTGTATTTTCTCGCCCAATACTCTGTATCATCATCACTATCATCTACAATCTTTGCTGTAAATGCAGTGTAAGCTGTGGTTTGATCAGGAATATAATCATCCCAAGTAAAGTTTGCCCAGCTAAAACCCTCTGGTAGCTTTTCGTCTTCTTGATCAATCAAACAAGCTTTCTTGTTATATGGAATATATTTATCCCAATTAAACGACTGCTTTTGATCTTGATTCACCACACATGCTCTCTTTCCTGAATCTTCAATCACATCTCTTCCATGTGCAGTTTGAGCTTGATGTTTTTGTTGTTGAGATGATTGACCAACTTGATGATAGATGGCTTTGCGATAGTAGTCGTTGTTGTTGTTGAACGGATTTTGAGCTCCACTTGCTTCTCGGTTTGTGCACTCCCTCTTGAAGTGTCCCTTTTCCCTGCACCGAAAACAAGTAACTTCAGATTTGTCAAAACCTAAAGTAGAAACATTCGCATCACGAAGATCATCTCTCCCCGTGATTTGTTTGAACTTCTCAGCTCTCCGTAAAACACTAGCCAAACACCACTTTATATCCATCAACTCCATCTCTTCTGCATCTATCTGGTCGTAGTCTTCCTTTGTTAACATCGGATTGCCGATACGACCTGCAACAAAACAAGTGTAAGATTCCAAAACCATTCCTAATAAAGACATTTGGTTTTTGGCAATTTCCTCAGAATAATCTTGATCATTCTCAAGATTCAATACAATGTTACACTGTAATTTTCTCCCATTCTTAGTTGCTGAGATATTTGGATCAAATGATGAAAATGAAGTAAAACTGGTCTTGCTGCTTGATCAAGATGATGAACTTTCAGATAAGCTCTTGGCACTCATACCAGTCACAATCTTTGGAGATGAATTCGACGATTTCTCATTTACCCCAGCTTTATAATATAACTCGATGTCTTGTTCACCATCGAAGTCTTTCATTCTAATCACTTTCCTCTGTTCCATTTCTTGAGCTTCAATCTTTTCGATGAACTTACTGAGCGTCAGATTGCTAAAACCTTTCTTGTTTCTGAGCATCATCAAATATGTGCCCCAACTCTCATATGGCAACGCATCAGCAAGTTTGTCGATCAACTCTTCATTACTCTTTTCAATACTCAACCTTTTCATATTTGCAAGCAAGTTACAGTATCTTTCAATAATCTCTCGTGTACTCTCATTCTTTAACCCACGAAAAAGATCAAATTCTTTCTTTAGAAGCGACTTCTTGCTTTTAACCATCTCTTCACTTCCCCTAAACTTCGACCGTAAAGCTTTCCAAATTGAGTAAGACGTTCCATTATGCTGTAGCAGAACCATGATATCTTCTTTGACTGCCTGTTGAAGAAGACTTAGCATCATTTTCTCATTTTTGTACTTCTTCCTCTCATCATCTCTAAGATCTTTGATTGGAACAGGTTCTTCATCATCGTTCAATGGTCGAACATACTTTGTTTCTACGCATTCCCAAGCATCAAGATAATTCGCTTGTACCCAATTCTCAAACCGACCTTCCCAACCCTTATATTCTTCGATGTTCATTAACTTGGGAGGTTTTTGCATTGTTCCTGTTTCGTTTTCTAACATCGTGGTTTGAATAGCGGTGATTGGGGTACTAGGGGTAGCAAACGCGTTATAAAAATCCTCGTCCATTTTCAAATTTACGAAAAATATTTCAAACAGCCTTTAAAACGAACTAATGATGTCAACTGTTCACAAAAGCGATCTAAAAATTCAATTTGGTCACAACAGCGGTCCAATAAGATCAGATTAGTCCAAATAAGCGGTCCGAACGAGTTACTTTGGAGCGGTTCACAACAATGTGATATGAGCGGTCCGGATGAACGAACCCCGGATGGGCCAAATAAGCGGTCCAGAACACGTACGTTCGAGCGAGCCAAGAAATATCCGTTTGAGCGGTTCAAGCTATGTACGGATAAGCGATTCACAACCTGACCGAATGAGCGATCCAAATAACTTCTGAACGAGCGGTTTACGAGTGTTAATTTGGAGCGGACCAGGTTATCCGACCGAATAAGCGAGCCTAATCAAGGTCCGTATGAGCGGTTCAACCTCTGTTCGTTCGAGCGGACAGACTTCGAAACCATTTTTGATCCACTTAAACTTTGAATTTCGACACCAAACTTTCAAGGGTTTATCTCTATATAGTTGCGCACAATTCCTGAGATTTTGAGCAAATTTCGACCGTTGGAAGTGTTTGAATCTGAAAAAGAAGGTGTAGAAGACAGAATTTTTGACGATTGCCAGCTATTCTCTGTAGAACTCCTCCTCCTGAAGCTCTGATACCACTTGTAGGATCGTTTGGCGACCTGAATCAGTCGAAAAGAGGCGTTTTCGTCAATTACAGGTGCGGAATAACAAGTAATCAACGTAGGAATAGCTTGCAATACACTTTAAACACTTTCTGTATTGATTTGACGATAAATACACTCAGTTCTCGATCCGGCAACACTTCGGTACGAGATTCAACCAAACATTACAAATGAGATTGCTCATCAGGTATTTATAGGCAACTGGAACCGCTTATTGGACAGGCCCAATAAGCGGCCCAACCTTGAGACATTAGAGCGATCCAACTAGTTACCACTCGAGCGGTCCACATTCAACCGTTCGAGCGGCCCAAACATGGTCACTCGAGCGATCCACTAACCTAATGAACTAATAAGCGATTCATCTATCCAAACTCTATACAATCTCACTATTTCTCGTATATTGTGCCCAGATCTAGCATTCTAAGTCTATGACTCGATACAAGACGTAATCAACAGATGTAGTGCACCAACAGACCTCAGTGATGAAAATTTTGCACTCTATGCTTCTAATGTTTCTTCTCATGATGGATTTTTTTTGATGGCATTAGAGTCAATACAGGAGGGTGTTGAATCTGAAGAGGAACAGCTGGTCTCTGAAACAGTGGATGAGGTGATTGAAGAAGTGGTTACTGCTGTGGCTAATGAAGTACTGTTGGGAGAAAGTTCAGGCTCCCTGATTGAACCACTGACAGATCCATGGTCAGAAGAGAACAAAGAAGAAAAGGCAGGTGAGAAAGAAGAGAGAGCTGAAGATGAGGAAAATCCCCAATGTGTTTGTGCAATGATGGCTGCTGCCAAGGTATCACCTCAAGTTCTTGAAAAACTGTGTTCTGACAATTGCATTATTGCTTTTGCTAACATCAAAGAGGTGAATGAAAACCTTCGTGATAAAATCTTATCTGATGAAGTCAAATTTGAAAGATCTCTAAAAGAACTTAAAAACAAATTGGCTGAAAAAGAGAAAGAGATTTGCAGCATGAAAGAAGAGCAAAGCATAACCAAAACCCAACTTTAAACCTTGGTAGAAAAATACCAAGGTTGCAAAAAGGAGTTAGAATCCACCCAGATCACATGTGAGAGATGGGTGGAATCAAGCAAAGGGTATGAAGTTATGCTTGAGAAACAGATAAAAAGCAATGTGAAATTTGGGGTTGGTTATAGAAAACATGATGATGAAAACACTGCTTTTGAAAAATTTGTTTCAACCACTGATGTAACTGCTGAGTTCATCCCCACAAACAAGAATGGCCAAGAAGTGAAAATCACTGACAAAGTTGGTAACAAAATCACACTTGACAGACCTATGGGCCCCTTTGTTTTTGAGGAGATTGAAAATCATCAATTTAAACCAAAATGGTCTGATGAGTGTGATATTCTTGAAAATTTCAAGCCAATGGACTTTACATCAACTGATGGTGTTAAAGCTCCAAAAGCTAAAGTCATTCCTCTTAAGGACATACCAGCAGTGGTCAAAACCATTGCTGCAAAGGAGTCTGAAAAGAGGAAGAAGAAAGAAAAAATTGATAACTTGTTTTGTGAATTCTGTGAGAAGAGGAACCATCTAACAAGAGATTGCTTCCACTTAAAAGCTTATGATTTAACTAAAACAAGTGTCACTACTTCAGCTGAAAGTTGCAGTGTTTGTGGTAAAACAAACCATAAAACTCAGGCATGTGTGTATCTCAAAAACTTTAATGAGAAGAAGAATGAGTACATGGCTAAAACATCTTTGAGTTCATCAGCATCATCACCATCTGTCAAATTCACAAAGAAACAACCACTGTTGTGCCAGTTCAAACAGCTGTCACAAAACAGCTAAACCAAACATCTGTCAAAAGAGATGTTCAGGTTACTGATGCACCTCCTGCCAATTAGTTCAGAAAAGGCAAGGAAAAACAGTCTTACCAAAGGATTCCACACGTTTATGAGGTCTACAAAAAGCCCTCTAAACCCAGAGTGAATAGGCATCCTTTTGGGTATCAGCAGGTGATTGGGCAAGACCCTCAACAGTGGTTAGCAAGAAACAGTACTAAAACTGTCCAAACCCCTGACTTAACCACTGTCCATCATACTGCATCCATACCAGACACTGTTGAGACTCCATCCAAAGCCCTGTTGGCTTTGGAGTCCTTAATGAACTAATCCTTTTACTTCATGTGCAGGGAGCTTCTGCATGCTTTGATAGCCTTTGGTATGTAGATAGTGGAGGCTCCAGGCACATAACAGGATGTAAAGCCCTCCTCAAAGACTTTAAAATCCATGGAGGGGGTGATATATCCTTTGGAAATAATAGTAAAGGGAAAGTTCTGGGGTCTGGAACAGTGCAATCTGGTAATGTAAAATTTGAAAATGTCAATCTAATAGACAATCTGAAATTCAACCTTCTGAGTGTATCTCAAATGAGTGATAAAGGGTTTGGGTCATTCTTCACAAAAGACTGTTGTAGGATTGTTGGACCAGAAATGGTAAAAAAGATTGAAGAAATAATAAAAAATGGTCAAACTAAACTTGTTGATCAAAGAAGTGGCAATGTTTATGTTGTTGACATGTCTAAAGAGTGTCCCAGAGCTGATGCCTGTCTGTTCTCAGCTACCTCTAACAAAGAGACAGAACTTTGGCACAGAAGACTGGGGCACACAAATCTTAAGACAATAACAGAAATTTCAAAAAATGGTTTGGTGAGAGGCCTACCACAAAAATTGTTTTCATGTCCTGAACATTGCATTTCCTGTTTAAAAGGAAAACAGCATAAAAGTTCTTACAAGTCCATTGAAGAGTCAAAAACAACCCAGTGTTTGCAAATGCTACACATGGATTTGTTTGGCCCAGTTCGAGTCATGAGCCTCAAAAAGAAAAGATATTGTTTGGTTATAGTTGATGACTTTTCTAGGTTTACATGGACTTTCTTTTTGCACTCTAAAGATGAAACTGCAGGCATTTTGCAAGACTTTGTGACACAGGTTGAAAAGCAATTTGATCTTCCAGTAAAAAGCTTTAGGAGTGACAATGGCACAGAATTTAAAAATAAGGAGTTGGATGCCTTCTGTGTGAAGAAAGGGATTGTAAGGCAGTACAGCATCCCTAGAACACCAGAGCAAAATGGGGTTGTTGAAAGAAAGAACAGAACTTTGATTGAGGCTTCCAGAACTATGCTTGCAGATTCAGGTTTGCCATTTACTTTCTGGGCAGAGGCAGTAAACACTGCTTGCTATGTCCAGAACAGAGTTTTAATAAACCCCAGGCACAAAAAGACTGCCTATGAAATTCTGTATAAAATCAAACCACTGATCTCATACTTCAAGGTGTTTGGCTGCCCATGATTTATTTTGAACTTAAAAGATTCCATTTCAAAATTTGCAGCCAAAATTGATTGTGGTTATTTTCTGGGACACTCAACCACTGCCAAGGCCTACAAAGTGTTCAATGCACGGACCAAGGTAGTGGAGGAGACTTTGGATGTAAAGTACAATGAACTTTCATCAATGAAAATCCCAGCAAATCCTGCTGATTTGTTTGATCTTGAAAAATTCACTTTTGAAAATACTGCTATCAAGACTAACAGTGCAGGTCCATCAGAGGATACATCACCAGACTATGGGTATGAAATCATCATCCCTCAAAGGTCTGCCACAAAGGGAAAAGCACCAGTTGTTCAAAACAGCTGCCAAAGCTCAACCACTGCTACCTCAACAGTTGTTGACCAAAGTAGCCCATCTACCACTGCTTCCACATCCTCAAACACTGCTGACAAAAGTCCTCAAACAGTGGATAAAAGTCAGCAGTGGTCCACTTCATTACCACCCATTCCACCACCTTTTGAAGCCACTGCTGGGTCATCAAAGTCTCCAGCAGTGGTTAGCTCAGATGCTACACATTTGCAGCCTTCACCAACAAATGCCATCATACCATACCAAGGAGACTTAATCTTCTTGAGATCTCATCCACCTGATCAAATCATTGGCAACATAAATGAAGGGGTGCTCACAAGAAGCCAAACCCAAAACATTTGTCTTTTTGCTGGTTTTCTATCACTCCATCAGCCAGTCAAGTACCAAGAGGCACTAAAAGACAACAGCTGGGTAGAAGCCATGCAAGAGGAGCTCCAACAGTTTAAAAGACAACAAGTATGGGAGCTTGTACCACTGCCAAAAGAGGTTAGTCCCATTGGCATAAAGTGGGTCTTTAAGAACAAAACAGATGAAAGGGGCATTGTTGTCAAGAACAAAGCCAGGCTTGTGGTTCAAGGTTACAGACAGGAAGAGGGGATTGATTATGATGAAACATTCGCCCCTGTTGCAAGATTGGAAGCTATCAGACTGTTCCTGGCCTTTGCTGTCAACCACAACATGAAGGTGTTTCAGATGGATATCAAAAGTGCTTTCCTCTATGGTACATTGCAAGAAGAGGTGTATGTATGTCAACCTCCAGGCTTTGAGGCTCCATTTTATCCTGATCATGTCTATAGGCTAAACAAAGCCTTGTATGGCCTGAAACAAGCACCAAGGGCCTGGTATGAAACTCTTTCCAACTTTCTACTCTTAAAAGGTTTCAAAAGAGGTACCATTGATAAAACACTGTTTCTTAAATGGAGAGGGAAAGATTTAATGATTGTCCAAATTTATGTGGATGACATTATTTTTGGAAGCACATGTACCAAAATGTGTGAAGAGTTTAGAGAACTCATGACAGCTGAGTTTGAAATGAGTGCAATGGGTGAGCTGCAATGCTTTCTTGGTCTCCAAGTACAGCAATTGCAAAATGGAACCTTCATTCATCAAAGCAAATATGCTAAAGAACTTTTAACCAAATTTGATATGAATGATTGTAAACCATGCAGCACACCCATGGCCACAAATAAGCTGGTCATGTCTGATGAAAAGGATGAGCTGATTGACCAAACACTTTATAGAAGCATGATTGGGTCTTTATTGTACCTAACTGCATCTAGACCAGACATCATGTTTGCAACATGTGTCTGTGCAAGAAGTCAATCAGCTTCCAGAAAATCAAATCTCATTGCTGTAAAAAGGATTCTCAGATACATAAAAGGTGCTCCCACACTTGGCATCTGGTATCCAGCTAATGGGAATATCAAGCTTTCAGGTTTTTCAGACAGTGACTTTGCTGGATGTCATACCACAAAGAAGTGATGGGTTGGAAAAATTCCATAGCTTAATGGTTTTAATTTCGGTTAATTACACGAAGTTACTTTCTAGAATACACTACTTTGATATGGTTTGTGTTTTGCAGGCATTGACGGGTTTAAGGTGCATTTTAGAGATTTACTGAAGTTTTGGGCGGATGCTAGAGAGAACATAATTGAAGAAAATGCAAAAGGAGGCAAAACTGAGCTGAACTCTGCGCCAGAAACAGTCCAAACTTCATTTTGGCTTATCCTGAGCTAGAAAATGAGTTTCGGGGCTTATAATATAAGCATTTGGGGTAGCTCGACGAGACGAATCAAAATATAAGGTTTTGAATGGCCAGAAATTCACGCATTATCAGCTGCACACCGGCTGATTGGTAAAAACGGGATTTTTTAGAGAAAAGTCAATTTTTGGAAAAAGGGGAGTTACACTCTAATTGAGTTTGAACTTTATCTTGGAGCCACCATTCACCAACTATTCCATCTCTTATCCATCAACCATCATCTCTACAACCCGAAATCATCATCAAGAATCATCACCATCATCACAATTAATCCATCATCCACAAACCCTAATCCTTCTACCATCATCATCTTTCACCAAACCTCATCATTCACCATTCTCAAGGCTTCAAGATGTTCAATTTCGAGTTCTCAACATCCGGTGATCAAGCTTCTTCAACCATGAGCGGCTAATCATCTCGGTTTCACCCCGGTGTAGGTAGTTGTTAATTTTAGGGTTTCAATTTGTTCTTGTTTCATCTTAGTGACAATTTGTATTTGGTTTTTGAAACTTTTGACAATAGTATTACATTTGTTACGAATTCGTAAATTGTCGAACGATGTTAAAAGTTATGACTTTGCGAAACGGTGATATGTAATTGTACGTTGTCGTTGTTAGGATTTACTTGTGTTGATTACAAAGTGTCTTTTTGTCCGTTCTTCGGGACGTCGATAGCTAGTAGCACCTAAGTCACGGTACACTAAATCCGTTAATCGAATGCATTTGAGTTGAAACTAAAACTTGTAGAAATCCTAGGTTAATAATTACCGAAACCGGGCGTGATTCCTTTTTATTATTATTGTTCTAGCAACCGTTTTTATTGCAATAGTTAAGTAGTATTTGTCAATCATTCTCATCAATCCATTTAGTTAAAAATCATATCTCTCAATTAAACAAAAACACAAAAATACTTTAGCAAGCTTCATAAATTGTGACACTTCTCTATAATTCAATCGAATCCACACACAAACCACATACTCTTCGTGGTTCGACCCCTTGCTACCACTAGCTATTTGTTAAGGGTAAATAGGGTTTATAAATATTATCTTTGACCGGAGCGCGACACTCCGATCAAGAAGTCCACTTCAAGAGGGTGCCAGTTTCTAGGTGATTGCTTAGTCTCTTGGCAAAGCAAAAAGCAAGCAGCAGTTTCTACATCCACTGCTGAGGCTGAATACATTGCTGCTGCAAGCTGTACAGCCCAACTCCTGTGGCTTCAAAATCAGTTGCTGGATTTTGGTGTCACTGCCTTAAAGACACCACTCATGTTGGACAGCCAGGCAGCAGAAAATATCATAAAAAATCCAGTTTCCCACTCTACCACAAAGCACATCGACATCAGACATCACTTTGTGAGGGATTGCTATGAAAAAGGTTTGATTTCTCTGCATCATGTCCCAACTAAAGACCAGTTGGCAGATGTGCTCACAAAAGCACTTGATACAACCACTTTTGAAAGCTTGGTCTCTAGGATTGGGATGCTAAACATGGAATAACAAGCAACATCTTGTTTTTCTATGAATAAAAGCAACAAAATGTTTTCAGAAAATCAAAAATCCATCCTTAAAAATAGCTAAAAATGAAAATTTCATTAAAATCCTTAAAAGTCTGCCATAACCACTGATTGTTCAAAAGTCTGCTCTACTTCAAAAAGCCTGCCCACTGCTGAAAGGCAACCTCTGTTCTCTCATTTCTTGATAACCTCTGTTGTTCAAAAGCAGTGTCTTATCCACTGATATGCTATCCACTGATAGTGAAAATCATCCACTGCCCCCTTTCCACTGCTTTCATCAGTTGCTTTCATCAAAAGTACTGTCCTTCATTTTCACCAGTGGTTGTCACGTGGGCAGTACATAGCAGTCAGACCTTTTGTAACGGTTGCCACGTCAGCATTCATTCTCTTTCCTATAAAATTCCCCACTCACAACCAAAACAGGGTTTTACTGTCGAATTGAATTCTTAAAAATTATCTTCTCAAAGCAGTTTTTCTTCTCATCTCTCACAAATTCCTTCGATCATTCGTTTCAAAAATGACAAAATCGAAGTCATCTGCAAAACCCACATCAAAATCATCGAAAACAGCCTCTAAAAAGGCAATCTCCACTGAAATTCCATTCAAAAAATCTCACAATCTCCTGGGTCTTCTCACAAAACCAGGAACCACAGATGTTTTCGATTCCATTATTAACATCATGGCAAAATCAAAGTACAAAACTTTGCTCACCGCCGATGCACCAATCTATTTGGCGACCCAAAGGGAGTTTTGGAAGAATGCAACCCTTGAAAAACAAGGAGACATTGCAACCGCCATTCACTCTTCTATAAAGGGTAAAACTGTCCAAATCACGTCACAATCCATCTCCGAAGTCTTTCAACTCGATGACCAAGCAGGTAAAACTTCCTTCACTAAAAACGAGTTGCGCATTCACTTCATTGAAAGAGGGTATGAAGCCACAATGATGACGAAACTAACCTTAGAAAAAGGTTATTTTCCTCCTGCACCCAGATTCCTATTTCATACCCTCCTACTATGTGTTTCAAACAAAACCACTTCTTTTAATGAGATCCCTATAAAGATTCAAAATCTGGGATATGCAATTCTTCAAGAAGAAAATTATAACTATTCTCGGGAAATCTTTAAAGATTTGGTTAATAATGTTGAAACCAAATCATTCTTACTATTTCCAAGGTTTTTAAGTTACTATTTTGAAAAGAAATTCAGTAAGGATGATTTAGCTTTAATAAACCAAGGTGAAACAGCTGTAATAAATTGCCTAACATTTGAAACTTTTTCACGAATGTTAGCACCTTACAAAACACAAGCAGGGGTGCCTGAGCAGAATTTAGCAGCTACCACTGCTCCTCAGGTATCTGCTGCTGAGCCTACTTCTCTAGGTGATCAAAGCAGCAGACCAACTGTTTTGAAACCCACACCTACAAAACCCAAAAGGCTTTACAAAAAGAAAATCAAAAACCCCCCAAACCAATCAAAACGGCAACTCTGGAGGATGAGATACCAGAGTTAATGCCTGTGACAACACAAATGTCACAAGAAACCACTGCTGCTTCTTCCTCACAGCAGTTGGTACAAATATCTCAACCCATAACCATAACTCCTCCTGCTTCTTCACAAAAAGAACAGGTTGTACACAAAGGGCCCCCACATTATGATGCTCTGGATACACTCGTTTCCATCATCCACATCTCAATGCCCGGAGCAAGTCCGCCTTCTACACCAACCATCACATACACAATTCCACCAAAAACACAACTACTGTTGGATGCAATTGATTTGAACCAGGCATTACTCAGTCCTTCTCAATCACCTGTCAATGAGAATATGCCTCAACCAATGACTGAGCCTGCTGTATCATTCATTGCTAACCTACCAACACAACCTGAGGAGGTTACACCCATTGAGTTACAAGTAACTCTTTGTGGTAATCCAAGTGAAGCAACCACTACAACTGTTGAACCCACTGGTTTACAGGTGGACAGTGGTTACATCAATAAGACTTCCTTGGAGGCAATTCCTTTTATGGCACCTCTGCCAACCACCAGTGGATTTATTTATCCTACTGGCAACATCAAAAGGTTGTCAAGTGTTGAAGGAAGAAGACCCCAGTACCAAGAAAAAGGGGCATCAGTGGTTAATGTTTGGAGTAAACTCCCTACCTCTACCACTGATAAAACCACTGTTAGTGGGAAATCAGATGATCCCATTCAATTGGGTGATGATTTAAAGTACCAGAAATTGACGGCTCGTGTTGAAAAACTTGATAACTCTGTTGCAGAGCTCAAAGATATGCTCCAACAGTTGTTACAGGTACAAAAGGTACAATCCACTGCTGTTCCACCTCAAGCACCTGCTCTCCAACAGGCACCTGCTACAAATGAGCTCTGGAATCTATTTCAACCTTTTCTCCATCATCAAGCACAAGTAGCAGATCAGCAACATGAAAAACATGTTCAAGAGCTGAGAAATGCTATGGAGTCTAGGTTCAAAGACACTCAGGCTGATCTCAAGGCTCTCAAAACTTAGATCCTGCACAACTCTGGCACTGCTCCTCCACCAGTGTTCTTCATTGATCAACTCCCCGAAGATAATGCCAAAAAGGGGGAGAAAATTCAGGAGTGGAGAAGGAAAGGAATAACAGATGGTCTCTATCTTGCACCAGAAAATTCAAATATGACCAAACAGATTCCTTTGCCAGATGGGAGTAAGAAAATTGATGTGACCACAAATGCACTTGCAGAAGCACTTGCATGTGTGAAAAGGGATAGAGAGGCCAAAAAGAAAGCCAGGGTGGATTATCCGGATCAGGGTACTTCAGGGTCAAGAGATGATGAAAATCTTATTGATGAAAAGAAGAAGCCTACAAGAAGAGTAAGGCTACCCAAATCCATTCCAGTCAGATGTTCAAAGTCTGCTAAAAAACCACCACCTAAAACAGCTGTTGTAACTCCTGTTGTATCAGCTGCTGTTGGTACTTTAGTAGTTTCAACATCTGCTCCCACTTCAACACACACCATCTCAACACACACTACATCCACTGCTTTACCATCATCACCACCAAAATCAAAATCACCTCCTGTCAAAAGGCAGAAGACAACAGTTGTTATAACTTCTACTGTAAAGACAACAGTGGTTGGAACACCAGTTGTTTCAACAGCTGTTAGTCTATCACCCACCACTGCCACTACAACCACCTTTCCATCCAAAACATCATCAGTCCCTCCTCAAAAAAAGAGGAGAAGGCTAATTCCTAAAGATGATGTCTCTTCACCATCACAAACATCTTCAAAATCTTTAGCTCTTGTCAATATACCAAAACCAGTTCCACTTTCTTCAGTTCCAATGCACAAACCCTTACCTCCTGCAGGTGTTCAATTTCCTCTTGAACTAGAAGCTGTTAGAGAAGAAATAAAATCTTTTTATATTGAGGATGACCCTGCCAAAAGGAGTTTGCCTTCAATCAAAGGATATCCCTGGCCCAAAAATATTGATGAATATTTGAAGATAAAGGCCAAGCAAGCAGAAGATATCTCAAAAAGAAACACACAAGGGAAATCTGACAAAGAAGTTTTAAGATACTATCAATATCTGCTCACACAAGTCAGTTCCCTAGAACGTTTTGCAAAAAATGTCAGTCAACAAATTTCAGAAAGAGCAGCTGAAACTTTGAAGAAAGACTACATTGAAAGTATTATGTTTCACAAGAGATACAAAGGAGAGAGACACATGTACAAAGAGTGGACTGTTCCTGAGCTTGAAGTTGAAGCAGCAAGAATTCAAGACATGATAAAAAGGAAAGTCACTCACACTCCTCCTGATTGGGCAAAGTTCAAAAAGAATGTACCTGACAAACAGTTGGAACTAAAGAGAATGAAAGAAGAACTGGTTGCTGCTGATTTTGGTACAAAAAGACAAATTGCTAGATGGAAAGAAGATATGGTCAGGTCAACCTACAAAAGGTTGGAGGAATTAAGAAAGAAAGATCCAAAAATTCCTCAAAATCCTGACTATCCTGAAGCAGAGGTTTCAAAAAGGCCAACAAAGCTGCACACCAGGAAAGCCACTGCTCCTACTGGTACTGCCTTTTACAAAAGAAGGAAACAAAGCCAGTTAGGAGCTGAAACAGTTCAAGAAATTCTTACTGGAAATGCTGTTGTAAAAGAAGGCTTGTTAAGAAAGTTAAAAGAAGAACTTGAACAGGAAAACTCTGCTGCCACTGCTCAGCCAGTGATGAACAGGCCAGCCTCACCAAATACTTCTGCAAATAAGCATCTCCCAAGAAACCCACCAGGCACAAAAATACAAAAGTGGGAAACTGACAAACAGACCTGCGTATTGACTTTGCTCAGGTCTGGTGGAGAAGTGGAGAAAATATCAAGGGAACAAGCTCTTGGCCTGAGTCTTGAAGATTTGCAGGATCTCCTTGATCTTCCACTTAGCAGGGATGATGAAGATACAGATGCCCTTGACTTTGAATTACAATTTAAAGGTCAGATAAGGGAGCTGTTAATGAGGCAATAAAATGTCCACAAATAATGAAGGGTTTTGGCATTATCTGTTCCAGGGGGAGATTGTTGGGATTGAACCCTATAAGAGGAACAGATAATTAAAGCCAAAACTGGATCAGAGCAGTGGATCCTGAATAAGCAGATGTTGATATACAAATCTCTCCCCTTAAAAGTGATTACAACTACTGATGACCTCCTATCTGCTGATCTTGCTAAACTGCTGACCCATAACTGCTGCTCAACTAAAGATCTGATGGAAGACTAAAGTCCTGCTGATTCAATCTACTGCCCTGAGTCAAGCACTGCTGATCCGGACAAGTGCTGCTGGGTTCACAACAGTAGAAGGTTGTAGTAGCTGTTCTAAAGTCTGTTTTGTAATAGAATGTATTAGCAGTAGTTAACACAAGCAGTGTCTGTATAGATCAGAGGTTAGAGTTTGTTAGGAGGTTAGATGTCACTTTCATGGTGACGTCAGCTAAGATGCTCAGTAGTTTGCAAGTGCCTATAAATAGTTCAGTACTTTGTACTGTTCTATTAGCTCTTTACATCATTCGTCTTCTTTGCACGAACAAACTACTGAGCTTTGGCTAAGGGGGAATTTGCAATCATTCATCAATCATTGTAATCGTGTTTGAAATAAATTCAATCTTTCGGTTCTTTGTGTAAAGATGTTTGATAAAAGTATTACTCTCGTTTGATTGTATGCAAAGTTTGTGTTCATTATAATTTCCGCTGCACACTCATCCATCTTCATCTTATTTACAAACATAAAATACAATCAAAACAAACTCAGATCCAACATTTTGACTCAGATTGTTCACTGCTGACAATTCGACTTCGACCAGTTTGAAAACATTTGTTAATTTGTTCATGTTTACATTCTTGATCGGAAATTCTGAATCCGAAAACAACTTATCCGAACCCAACATCTTGTACATGACAAGATTTGATTCTTCACTTAAGTTGTTCTTGGACTTTTGTTTCGGAATGTATTTGTCCAAGAAACACCCATCTTCCTCAGTAGTGTCACTATCTGTTTTAAACACATTCTCAACAACATTTTTTACCACATCATTTTGGACACTATCGTCATTGGAAGATGTGAACGTAACATCAATGTTCTCAGGAAGTTTCACTTCACTTCCTTCCTCAAGTTCAACCAACCCAGATTCCTTTTTCGTGTAATTATGTAAAATCGGCGGTGGAACTTTGTGAAAACCCACGCCGGTTCCATCAGAATACACGTCTTCGCCAGCTTTGTTTTTCCCGATGGGTTTGGGAACAATGTGCTGCAACACAAAGCTTGCGGAGCTATAGCTGTTAAGCTTCAACTGGATTCGCTCATTCTCAATTTCAGCCTCTTGAACTTTAAGTTTCAATTTAGCAATTTCATCCAGTTGTTTGTTGATAGATTCTTCTTTTATTCTCAACACTGCTTTTAGATGTTCGTTTTCTTTAAAAGTTTTACCATTTCGATCATCACTATCTTTCACTGTGCTTTTGAGTATTTCAAATTTTTTCAGAAATCTGACGGTTTTCGAGAATTAACCTTTCATTTTCTTTTTTAACCTTTTCATGATCAATTTTATCTTTTTCAATTTGGCCAGTTAATTCTCTTATTCGTTCAGTTGAAGCTTTCACAGTTTTGTCACGACCAAGAATCTGATCCTCAACACTTTTGACCTTTGCTGTCAGATTTTTTATTTTCTCACCGTTGAGATACGTGACTGTGACATCTGTGCTTGTAATCATTGTAAACAGTTCAGTTATCAATGAAATAAAGTTATTTGATCCCTATGTTTGTTTGTTTGTGTTTGATGCTTTTCATGTTTTGACTTTTATTCGATTTCAAACTCTATATCACTTTCTTGAGAATTATACGCAAACTGGTGCGAAAACGTAATCAGTTATATGCAACAAATACTCCGGAACATCAATTTATGCTTAACATACCTTAAATAACCTTTACATAACTTAGAAATAAGTTTTGAAGGCTTTGGTATGGCAAAATTCAAGTTAATTCGCTTACAGGGACTAAAATTGACAAACTGCGAAAGTATGCCGATTTGAACTGTAACGAACATTCCGGAACATGCCCATAAGTTAAACATACCCTAAATATCCTTTACATATCTTAGAAATAGGCTTTGAGGGGTTCGGTGTGCTAAAATAAACTTTATGCTCATTCAGGGACTAAAAGTGTCAAAAAGTGCATAAGTTTGCACTTTCGCGCATAACTTACGTTCTGAATACATCCGGACATCCAAAAATTTATGTAAGCATTAAAATATTATGTTTTAATGTTTGGCATGAGAAAAATCCATTCGTCGCGCAATTTGGATCGTTTTTCGCGCTTATGCGCATTCCGTCGTAATTAAGCGAACATCGGGATCGTACGACCAAACAAACCGACATCCGAGATATTTTTGAGCATGTTTTGAGTTCCCTATACTTTAACTTCATTTTAGAGGCTTGAAATGAGGTTAACGGGCCTTAAACATGTCGAAAATGGACTTAAAAGCATGCAGGGGCTAAAACTGTAATTTTTGAAAAGTTATGCTGATCAGACAACCTCAGGCGGCCCGCCTGAGTTTATGTGGATCCTGATGCGGGCCGCATGGCCTCCCCAGATATGAAAAAATGTTGCAAACAGCTGTTTGCAGCTGTTTAGCACTTCAAAACCACTTGCAAATGGTTTTTATCAATCCTAGGGGCTCCCATGGGTTTGTAATTCAGTGGGTATGTGTTGTACGGCTCAGATTTAACGCTTGGGGAACAAGAAACGATCTTAACGGTTCCATGTTTCCTATAAATACCCCCCCATGTCTTGCTCATTTTCCCTCACATTTGAAATCTGATTCAAAGCTCTCTAAGTGGAAGTTTATATACTTCCTACCTGAGAGTGAATCGGGTTCAAATCTTGCGGGGACCTTCTGTAAGTATTCTTTCGCGTTTTTTGTTCGTTTTAGCGTTAAAGTCAAACTGCGTTTGACTTTTTGCATTGACCAGTTTATGGTCAATGAGAAGTTCGTTTGAACTTCATAACGTGAGCGTAATCACGATGGTTATGGTCCCTAGTGACTATACCTACTGATTACCACGTTATCTAGGCTCAGTGACGAGTCGTAATTTCGGCCAAAATGCGTTTTCTCGCGTATTTTGTAACCAAACTACTCTAGGGTATTAAAACCGTTTGTTTTAATACCAAACCTGTTTTCTGAACATTTCTAAACATGTTCTAGCATGTTTAGCTCGTCGCTTTTAGATTGGTGCTTGTTTAGGGTCGTAAAGGTAAGCGATCTAATCAATCGCTTATGCTAACGAACCCGACCCATTTGGTCGATCTTTAGGATCCGACCAAACATTTTAGGTGACCATAGTTGTATAGGGAATAACCTTCCGAGGTTATACCTTATGGTCACGACGTTTAAGTAGTTGTATGATAAGTAGTTCTTATGCCTTAGGTAAATTACCAAAATACCTTTTTTGCGCCAAAATTCATTTTAAGCCTATGTAACATAATTTTTGACATCTAAACTGATTTAGCAACAATATTAAGCATGTTAAGGCATATCTTACTTGTCATAGGGCTAGTTAGGCATTCCGAACGCGTTTTACGCAAACGACGCGTTAAAGTAGCATAAGCTACCTAAACGGGTCGTAATGGGTCGTAAGCACTTAGGTTAGGTTTCATTTTAGTATGTGGGCTTTGTTTAACCATATCATATGAGTTCCAATACTCATTTGGATTACGAAACCTCATACTATCCAATCCCCCGATTTAGGTCCGTTTATTAATGTAGATACCTATATAGGTGCCGTTTGATTCCGTGATCTTCTAGCATTGCTTGGTGGTTATCCTACGACTTCTAAGCAATCTCAAGTGAGTACATAGAACCCCATCTTTCAAATGCTTTCAAGGTGTCTATGTGAGTACATAGACCCCTATTTTACTGTTTTCCAAACATTTTGGGGTGAAACACATGTGCCTACTTGTTACTTTCGTGCTTTCTTGTTTTCACATCATATGCTTGCTATGTTCTTAGTACACTTATAGTACATGATTTCATTACATTGTTTTGCTATGTATGTTAACTTAGCATGCTAGCACATTGATTTACATTACATTGTTTTGCTATATATGTTTACATGGCATATTAGCACATTGTTTTACATGACTTTTCTGCTTTGTATGTTTACTTAGCATACTTAGTACATTGTTTTCACATAACTTGTTTACATCTGGTATGACATTTGGTTTGCATAAACGGTTCTTTACTACATTCATTAACATTAGCTACGCCGCTCGGTAGTAAGTAATGGTACCATAGGACTTGACAAATCCCGTTCCTGACACCCTAGGTTTGTTTGGATGAAAGGAATGACTGAATCCGAAAACATTTTACTTTGATAACCTTTACTCTAAGGTTATCCTGCTGTCTCAAGGCTTGAATGTAATGCGTTAACTTACCACATAAATGTTTGTATCAATAAAACAAGCTTTTACTAGGCAAAACATAACTTTTTGATTTATTCAAAATACTTTGTTTTGTTCCTTTTTACTTATGGTTAACTATTCTCATTTTGTTACTTACCATACATAACTTTTGTTTTAACTACATGACTACATTTTGGGTTTTAAACATTGACAATGGTTTAGACAAGAACATTTGATGATTGGTTTGAACATGAACTATATGCTTTGGTGATTTTTTTAAGTGACTTAAGTAACGATATGTGTGTAGTATGCTAGAAGCATGGTGGATACGCCGCTGGTACTTCCTATATATAAGTGCTTGTAATGTATTACATGACATACCGTTATTTAAATCATTCAATTTTGGACTTATACACTTTACACAAATAATATCTTTTTCACAAGACTTTGTTTTACAAAACAAATTATTTTATACAACTTATTTCTACTTGGTTATTCTTTAACCATACATTATTCTTTACTTATACATATCATCTGATTTTATCGCTTTTCAAAACAAAACAACCTACAAGGTTCATGACTAACTTTCATTAAACACTTTTCTTAAACCTAAGTCATGAATCCTATTTTCACAAAACCTATGTTACTCACAGACATTTTTATGCTGACGTACGTATTTTCACATGTGTTTTCAGGAGCTAATGCATAGGACGATCGTGACACACTAGGGTGGACTCGGGCCTTAGTGACATAAAACAGAGCTAGACTTAGTTTAATTACGTTATGTACTCTTTATTTCAGTAGTTTTAAGACAATGTAACATGTTGGTTCTTGTTTTGAACGATGTATTCCACCCTTGGGTGATGAATAAAATATTATTTTAATTACCATGGTTGTGGAACAATAATTCTGTTACAACACTCCCCGACGTTTCCGCCACAATTTGATGTTTTACGTGGTCGGGGTATGACAGTGACAGTGCTACAAAATTTGCAATCTTTGTTGCAATTTTTGCAATCAGCATTTCCTTCGATCTTTTTACCTGACGCATTTGTTGACGAGTTTGGACTGACCTGGCCTTTTGACTCAGACACGGAGTTAGAGTCTACCTCAAGTGCTTTAGCAACCAGCACTTTGTCAGCCATTTTTCCCAGGTTCTCTGCCATCAACTCCTGCGTGGTATCGATAATGCCAGTATCAAGCTTCTTTGCTTCCTCGATCTCTTCTTTTTCTTTCTTCTCTTTCTCTTCTTTCTCCTTTCTTTCTTTTTCTTTCTCTTCTTCTTTCATTTTCTCGGTCGGAGTTCCCCACCATTTGTGTTGCCAATACTCATCCTCTTCTTTGTATTCCTTGATGATGGCTTCAATATCCAGTGTTTTGTCATCGATCGCAATGTTTCCATACGGATCAAGATAACACTCTCTGTCCGGATCCCATCTTCTCGCTCGCTTTGCTTCCGAATAGATACCAGATAGTCTAATGATCTTGTTTTCAGCAATCATTTTTCTGTATCTATACTTCTGCTCTTCTGTTCGGTTATCTTTCCAAGGAACAGGTTCATTGTTTTTCGCCATAAATGCGTAACCAACCGGATCTTCCTCTGGTAGAACCTCTTTGCTCCAATCATACCCCTCATCATCGTAGATCACCGCAAGAGCTCTAGATTTGTCTCTGTTATCTTCAGCTTGCTTCAATCTAGGCGGCTCAGATTTATTCTGGTGATAAATCGCCTTCTTGTAGTAATCATCTTTGAAAGGGTTCTCCGATTCATCAGCATAAGTGTTTCTGCATTCGCGTTTGAAGTGACCCTTCTGCTTACATTTGAAACACGTCACTTTGGATTTATCGAAACCCAGCTTGGTAGATGGACCACCAATTGTCTTCCTCCCGGTAATTTCCATAAAACGTTGTGCTCGACGAACAGAACTTGTTGGACCGTGTTCCGACCCTGAATAGTCAGTAGAGAACGTTCATCTTCATGTACGAAGGCGGAATCAACGTAAATGAAGTTACACAGCTTTTCCTATTCAATTCCTTCTCTTTTATTGCGTTCTGATGTAATTTTGACAGAGTTTCGTTATAGCAACAATGATGTAGGTCCGCTCCAACTAATCAGGTATTTATAGTGTTGTATGGTTCGCTTATATGGACTGACTAATAAGCGGACCTATCAACTTGACATTCAAGCGAACCTATCTGATGACCATTCAAGCGAACCTGTGTCACTACCCTATGAGCGGACCTATTAAGTTGTACATAAAAGCGGACCTAATCAACATATTACATGATTTTGACTTTCAAGACCCTATGTTGACCTATATTGACCTAAGACCTAATGCAGACGAAGTCAACAGACATTCCATGCATCAACAGACTCCCCCTTGGATGTTGACGTAGTCTTCAGCTCCCTTTCTTCGGGATCTATCTGGTCATAATCTTCCTTCGTCAAATTTGTGTTCCCAATCTTACCAGCCACCAACCCTTCATATGATTCCAATACAGACGCCAAGAATACCATTTGTTGCTTAGCCGACTCCTCGTCAAAATTCTGTGCATTCTTCAAATCTATTGCGATGTTGCATGAAAACTTTGCATTAGAATGACTTGCAGATGATGAAGATCCACTGTGATAACCACTGTGGTTTCCACTGCTTTGACTGCTTTGACTTTCTTTGTTTACTGTCGACACATTCTCAGCAGAAAATGCAGTCTTGGGAGAAGTAGCTTTTGGCATCATGCTCTTCGGATAATATAGATCCAGATTCTGTTGATAAGATGAGTGATTGACTTTGTACGTCTTCTTCAGTTCCAGTTCGTGACTTTCAAGCCTCTCAATCACCAAATCTGGTTTCAACTTTTCAGGAGCAATAGTGTTCTTCAACATCAACGCATAATATCTCCAATCCATCTCGTCTGGTAATGAATCAAACAATTTGTCAACAAGTTCTTCATCAGAATATTTGATACCATGTCTTGCTAATTCCAGCTTCAGATGACCAAACCTTTTCTATCATTTTACAAACCGACTCGTTCTTTAGACACTAAACATGTCAAACTCTTTCCTAAGCAGTTTCATTTTGTTTTTCTTGATTTCTTCACTACCTATACATTTCTTTTCTAACTTCATCCAAAAATCTTTTGCATTCTTATAATCTATTAGTGAGATTATATCTTCACGAACAGACTGAAATAACAATGCTATACACTTCTGTTCGGCTACAAATGAATCAATCTCATCAGCTGAAGTTAACATTTCACCGGATTTATCTCCATGTTCATAACCGTTCTTCAAGCTCTTCCAACTAGCAAAAACAAACGCCATCAACCAGTCTTCAAACTTTCTCGACCATCTATTGTAATCTTCGATAGCCATTAGCTTAGGGGGTTTGTTAAATGTTCCAAACGCACTTTCCGATTCCCAAGCTTCCTTTTTCTTCACAACCGTCGAATTATCATTTGTATTGCTTGACAAAGTATCATCATTTCCGGTATTTCCTGCAAAAGCGTACATGTCATTGAACGGGTTCAAGAAAATGTCATCCATCTTGAATGTACCTGCAAAATCAGCAAACACTTAGAAACGTTTTCGAAATTTTTGAAAAATATGACAGAAAAGCGGATCTATCAGTGTCAGTGACAAATAAGCGAAAGTGAAATGATCAAATAAGCGAACCACTTGAGCGGACCAGGTATTGTTCATATAAGCGAACCAATTATGTCTAAATGAGCAGACCAGATATTGTTCGTACAAGCGGACCAGATTGTGTCCGTTCGAGCAGATCTACCTTGTACGTTCAAGCAGAAATGTCCGAATGAGCGGATCTCCTAGGTAATTTTGAGCGAACCTATCAAGCGAACCTAACACTTTCAAGCGGAACTACTATGTATTACGAGCGAACCTATCGATGTCCGTAAAAGCGGATCTATCTGTTTACCCAATTTTAACCATTTTTAATCCGAGTTTTAATCTGAAACTTTCTAGGGTTTGTTAAATGTATGTTCCGCACGTAATACTAAAAAATCAGACAATTTCAACCGTAGGAACCATTTCAAATCGAAAAAGTATGAGAGAAAGTGAGTAGAAATGAGAGATTTTGGTAGAATCAAGCTGTAGTAGTATGAACTCCTCGTCCTGAGCTCTGATACCACTTGTTGGACCGTGTTCCGACCCTGAATAGTCAGTAGAGAACGTTCATCTTCATGTACGAAGGCGGAATCCATGTAAATGAAGTTACACAGCTTTTCCTATTCAATTCCTTCTCTTTTATTGCTTTCTGATGTAATTTTGACAGAGTTTCGTTACAGCAACAATGATGTAGGTCCGCTCCAACTGATCAGGTATTTATAGTGTTGTATGGTTCGCTTATATGGACTGACTAATAAGCGGACCTATCAACTTGACATTCAAGCGAACCTATCTGATGACCATTCAAGCGAACCTGTGTCACTACCCTATGAGCGGACCTATTAAGTTGTACATAAAAGCGGACCTAATCAACATATTACATGATTTTGACTTTCAAGACCCTATGTTGACCTATATTGACCTAAGACCTAATGCAGACGAAGTCAACAGACATTCCATGCATCAACACACCTCTTATTGGAAGTTCCTCATCAGAATATAATTTGTCAGAATCATTCAAAGTATATGCTACTTTGAACTTTTCGTCATTCAAATTAGATTTTGATAACAGGAATTCTTTATTGTAAACCCTTTTGTCCTGTTTGGAGGTTTGACTTCACGTGTCTGATTTAGACTTTGACTCTGTCAATGACTCCTTTAACTCATCCTTTTCCAACACCTGATCAACCACTTTCTTTATTAACTCGGACTCATGATCAGTGTCGGATGATGTAAAAGTAACGTTAGTGTTTTCTGGCAAATTAACTGTAGGATCAGACTCCCACTGTAAGTTTGTTGCCTTTTGAACTCTTTCTGAATTTGGATTTCTCGGAGAATATCCATTTTCAAGCGGGGGTGGACACTTGTTGTAGCTGACACCTGGTTTCTTACCAGATGTCTTTACTTCAGTATCCTTCTTCTTTTCCTTCTTCTTTGCAGAAGTCTTTTCTTTAGAAACTTCATCCTCTTCAAATGCCTTCATGCCTTCAACCGTTGGATAAATCCTGTCAATGACATAAGCAGTACATGAGTAACTTTTAATAACCTATTAACTCTTTCAGTTTCAATTCTTTGTGTTTCCAGTTTCTGTTCAAGAACAGCACACTTCTCAATGTAATTGTTCACAATTTTTTGCTTTGTCATGAAAGCTCCCTGAAGTGTTTTCATTGTTGTTGCTTGTTCACTGCTGGATTCGTTGTATTGATTCATGGCTTTGTTCAGAACATCGTAAGATTCCTTCAACCTGTTCATGTTGTTAATCAGTTCACTGTTTTTCTTCTTCATAATCTCACAGGTTTCACAATTCACAGGAATCTTTCGTGCATCAGCTTCTTCATCAATCTTGAACTTTGGAACTTCCTTAACCTTTCTCTTTATCACTGGAACTTCCTCATCATCACTGCTGACAGGTGTTTTGACTTTCTTCTTTTTCTTTTTAGCTTTCTCATCGTCACTGTCACTCTCTTCCATCATTTTCAAGTGCTTCTGCATTCGTTTTGCATAATATTCATTATCATCATCACTATCTTCTTCAATTCGAGCAACAAAAGCTTTGTGACATGAAGTTTTGTTAGGATCACGGTTATCCCAACTGAAATTTTCCCAACTAAACCCTTCTGGTAACTTCTCATCATCTTGATCTATCAAACATGCTTTACTATCAGCTGAAACATATTTGTCCCAACTGAATCCTTTTTGTTAGTGCATTTATGTCTATAGCCTTTGTCAATCCGAGCCGTAGCAAGAAACAGAAGAAAACGAGATTTATATTGTAATATTAGAGATAGATAGTCAAAAAGGCAAGGTGGCAGTTCTGTAATTAATGAGAAATCTCATTAAAAGCCAAGGCCTATAAATAGGAGTCTTTATGTTAGATTAGAGACTTTTGCTCATTTGACATTTAGAAAGCTCTAGATCTAGAGAGAGATTCTAGAGAGAGAAAGTGATTCAAGGTGCTTGTTCCTGTTAGATTTCTAATAGAATCACGTTTATATTACATCGTGTGTGTTAGGTCGTGTTCGTGTACGGATTCCGCACGTCATACGTTCGTTTCGCAATCGTTTCGGAGTCAAAACTGGTCCTACAAGTGGTACCAGAGCAGGAGCTCAATTGCACTGATCCAACACACATTTCCGCTCGTGATTTCATCGATTTCAGATCCGGATTTCATCTATTTCTTCATTTTTTTCATATTTTTCATGTTTTTACTATTTTTCGTCAAATTGAACGGGATTTTACGGTCCGAATCGGCTGATTTTTTGATATGTTGTGCGAAAACACCTGATCTATAACCCTACCAAGTTTCAGATCCAAACTCCTAGCCGTTTAGGAGAAATCGAAGGTTTTTGGTCCGATTTCGCGTAAAAAAAAACAGGTTTCGCTCCAAAGACACATAGTTTCGCTCATACGAACATCAAAGACCCCTAGTTTCGCTTATTTGTCACCTGGTTTCGCTTATGTGACACAATACCTAGTGGTTTCGCTTATATGTCCAGTTGGTTTCGCTTTTGTGGCACAGTTACTAGAGAGGTTTCGCTCCAGAGGACATATTAATTGTGGTTTCGCTCTTAAAACATCACTTCTGATTCCGCTCAAAGTTCAAAATCTGATTCCGTTTGAATGTGGTTTAATTGTGTGTGACAGTGCTGATTTCACATGAAACATTTCATTGAACCATGTGTTTTGATGGAAAAAATTGATAGACTCTATGTGCTTCGACTGAATACATTCAAACGGCCCTATCAGCCTTTTATGTGATCAGATTCATCAGTACATGTGATATAATCATGTTCATTTAACAAACTTTAGTTGTCGGCCATTTAAATGTGTCATCAAGTATAGTGGCCCAATGAGATTGTGATATAGGTTAAGAGGCCCAATCATTTTCAATAGGGTATTAAAGTTGTCGGATTTTTTTTAATTGCAGTTGTTATTAGATTTGCATGTGACATTAAAAGTGATAGTCATCGATTAAATCAGTAACAATTGTCAGCCCACATATCGGCCCAATCATGTATTTTGAACATTAAAAAATTGTTGATCTTTTTTAAACAATCCATGTGCATGTGAGATATGTTGAATGTGTCATTACCGTCCAAGAGGCCCAATAGGATTTTGGTATCAAATATTGTTGTCACGTGTTTATATCAGCTCAAGAATGTTTGACAGTTCACTATATATCAAAAATCGAAAACATTAAAAAGAAAATGCAATTTTTAATGGTGAATATTTGAGGTCCAATCATTAAAAAGGTGAACATTTGAGGTCCAATCATAATCACGTGAATATCAAAATTGACAGTTCACTATATATCATAGACCCATTATTGTTGTCGGCTTAGTGAAAGTGAAGGTCCAATACATTTGCATGTGAAGTGAAACACTTGTTAGCCGTTTGGAAAAAGGAGTGTCAGTTGCTTGTGATCTAAATTGTGAGCATTTAAGAATTTTTGTCGTGTAGTGTGACTTGATCAAAAAAAAACCAATTCACCGGGATTGATCAGTCAAAGGTTCAAGTCTCACAGTTTGATTATTCAAAGGTCCAGTCTGTTTGAACCTTGTCAGGTCATTGGAAAAGGTTGTTTGAATTTGATCCGGGTCATAGCACTTCGTACGGTTTGACAACTTAAATCTCAGTTCGCATCAACTTCAGTCCGCACAGTTTGTCAACCTCCAGTCCGCACAGTTTGTCAACTTTCAGTCTGCACAGAATATTCACCAGTTCGAGTATTATTTTGATTCAGTTGTTTGATAAGTGTTTAAACTGATAAGTGTTTGTTTGTTTGTTGATTCAAGGTAATTCGAGATATTCAAGGTAATTCAAGAAGTTCGCATCATGGCTGAAGAATTCTACAACACGTTTTTCAATACGTTCACATCTGATTCTTCCGAAACAACAACTGTTACACCAAAGACCATCACGAAAGCCATCAACGAGAACATCAAGCATGATAACTTCTACGGAACACACTCAAAGCCACCAACTCTGGAAAGCATTGAAGATTATACATGGTGGAAAGAACGGTTTATTAACTGGGCGAAAGCGTATGCGCATGAAAGCTGGTTTTGTCTGGAGTTTGGATACGAAAAGCCAAAAGATGATAAAGGCGAAGAACTACCGTTCAAGAGATTTACCAGAGAAGATAAATCTGAGTTTGCTGCCGAACAAAGAATGATTGCATTGATCCAGTCAGCAATTAGGAATGATATATTTGCATTGCTCACTCATGATGGATCGTCAAAGTCAGTTTGGGAAGCTTTACGAGTTAAAGCTGAAGGGGGAAAACAGATTAGAAAAAATAAAATTGCGTTACTTAAAAAAGAATTTGATCTGTTTGACAATATAAAAGGAGAGACAGTGAGACAAATGATAGAGAGATTCTGTCACCTCAAAATCGAACTTGAACGTTTTAAAATTGACAAAACAAGAGAGGAACTTATTGATAAAGTCATTGAAGCGTTACCACGAGCAGATCAGTGGCAAACGTTTGTTTTTATCTTAAAAAATGATGCTTCATATGATGAAATTTCTCTTGATTCTCTGTTTGAAAAAATTGAAAGTCATGATCAGGAGTTACAAAAGCAAAGCAAGATGACTGGTTCTTCACATCAACAGAATGTGGGCTTGTATTACAAAGGTAGTGTACCTTCTGATAAAGGCATTGGTTCACCAAAAACAGCATTTAGTGGTGAGAAGATGATAGAACCACAAACGTCGACAAGTCATCATTCTGGATATCATTCATCTTCAAAGTCAAGTTCTGATGAAACTGAGGAGATTCTATGCAACATTGCTCTCAAATTGAAGAATTCTCCTGCAATGAGCATCAATGCAGCAAAGCAGCAAATGAGTTTCCTTGCATCTGTTCTGGAGTCTTATGAAGGTCTAGTAGCTGGCAAAATTGGAAACTCTGAATTGACTAAAGAAGACTACGACCAGATTGATCCGGAAGAGATGGAGCTCATTGACATCCATTGGTGTTTAGCTAGTTGTATTCGCAGAGCTCAGAGGTATATGGAGATTACCGGGAAACAATCGCTTGGAGGTGCTTCAACAAAACTTGGATTCGACAAATCCAAAGTGACTTGCTTCAGATGCAAGCAAAAGGGCCATTTCAAAAGAGAATGTAGAAACTCTAAAGTTGCTGAAGGAAATGAACGTCCTTTCAATGATGATTATTATTGAAAGGCGATCTACCATCGAAGCAGAGAAGAGCCAAAGTTGAGTGAAGATAAACCGAAAAAAAAATCAAGAGATTGTGCTGTAATTTACGAGGATGAAGGTTTTGACTGGAGCATAGTTCTTCCAGATGAAGATCGTCCTAAAGATCCTCCTGTAACAGCTCATGGCAGAAAAGCTTCAAAGGCTCCGCATTATGTTTTTGTTGCTGAAATTCAAGATGAAAACAAAGACAAAGACACTGCTGAAATCCGTGAAGAAAAAGTTGAGATCAAAGAGAGAACTCGAGAAGAGATCTTGAGTGAGAAGACTTACAGAGAAAGAGACGTGGTCTACAACAGAATGGATGACATGCAGGAAGAGTATGAAAGTGCTGTCAGCAACAGAAGATGGGATAAGAAGAGAGAGTGTTACTACAACAAAGAAGGAGAACCGGTTATTCCAATGAAAGACATAATTTTTGATGATGTTCTTCTCATAGTCCCGTTGAGAGCCGAATATTATCGAAATGTGATGAAAGATGAAACATATGCTAAGAGGCTTGAAAAAGAAATCAGATATGCCATGTTATCGTGTCTAAGAAAAAGGGATGAAGAGAGAATGAAGAAGAGTGTTGAAGAGATGGTGAACAATCTGAAGAAGGTTGCTGAAGAGGTTGAAACAGAAGCTGTTAAAGTTGAAGTTATGAAAGAAGCTGTTACTGAAGAACAGCAGATTGAAAAAGAGGTGAAGAAAGAAGAAAAAGAAGAAAAGAATGAGAATTTGGATGCTGGTAATGATGGTGAGGAAGTCAGTATTGAAGAAAAGCTGAATGATGCTGATCAAAAGCAAACTGAGACAACTGCAACAAACACCGAAGTGCCAATCACTGAGGTACATTCTGATTTTGAAGTCTTAAAACCAATTGAACAGTGCAAGAAATGCATGGAACCGTGCAGAGCTTGTACTGAAAAAGATGAGCAATTCAGAACAAGAGATCTAGAATTCACTAAAATTGAAAACATTTTCAAAGAAAAATGCAAAGAAATGATAGAAAAAGAAAGAGTTTTTAAAGAAAATGATGAAAAACTTTCTGAAAAATGTAGAAAAATAGAAAAAGAAAATGAAGTTTTGAAAGAAAATGTTTCTAAAATGACAGAAGAGTGTTCTCAAATAGAAATTGCTTGTCAAGAAATGAAAAAGGAATATGACTCTATGAAATTAGCATATCATATTACAAAAGAGTCATATGAGAAAGTGAAAGATGAAATGAAATATGCTCAGTCAAGAATGAATTATCTTTCTGAAACAACCAAAGAGCTTAAACGAATGTATGCTATAAAACAAGATGTTGTTAATTCCTATATTGAGGATGTTGCTAAGTTAAAGCGACAGATTGCTGATTTAGAACAGGAAAACAACAAGTTAAAAAGTTACCACGTGTCGTCATATGTGCTTGAACGAATTTTCAATATAAAACCGGGTGATGGTGAGTCTGAGCAAAACAAGAAGGGCATTGGCTCAGAGTTTCATCAAGTTCCACCACCGGAAAAGTTTGCATTTTATGATGAGGAAAAGGTCGAAAAAGCTTTCAACATGGTAGACCAATTGCCAGACAACATTGACATAACCTATTCCAAATCTGATGATTCTCATGATTCAGAGGTGGTAGGTAAAGTCGTTGAAAGTGTGTTGAAAGAAGAGTCGATTGTTACAGGTAAATCTGAATCACAGGATGAAGATGAAGGAAATCTTCATGATGGATATCTGAAAAACACAAGATCCGAGAAAAATTTGAATGATGATTCAAAGGGATTGGTTTATACCATGATTGGATCAGACAAATTATTCTTAGATGTTGTCTTCCCGATTCAGAATGTGATTTCAGAAAAGGTTGATAAAGTTTTCAAAATGGTTGAGATTGAGAAGTCTGAGATTTCAAAGTTTGTTGGTAAGAGTCATAAAGGTTCGTATAACAAATCTGGTTTCAAAAAGAAAAACATGAAGGCTGGGTTGGGTTATAAGAAGAAACAGAATCTAAAGAAAAATGAAGTGTCAAATTATCAGGCTAAAATGAGTTTTGTTCAAGGAAACAGTTTAGCTGAAGAAAATGAACTCAAAATGAGACAGTCTAATGATGAGTTCTTTGTTAAAAAGAAAAAGCAACAACCACAGGTCAAAGATGTGTCCATGAGAACATGTTTCAAATGTGATAAAAAAGGACATCTTGCACGAAAGTGTCCAAATCTAAAACCTGTGGATGTTGACAAAAAGAGGATTGATGCTGAGAAACAAAAATCTGAAAATGTGAGACAATGGTCAACCAGATTTGATTCAAAACAAACTTGGAGGTACAACACAAACAAGGTTGCTTCGAATCAAAATTGGAAATCAAACTAGAACAGGTTCGATTCAAGACAGACCTGGAATTCTCACACACCCAGATTCAGAACAACACAAAGTTGGAAAACATCAGTTGATATGACAAAACCCAAAGAGTTTTGCAAACCAAAAAATGTTGTTCAAAACCAAAGTGTTCAAAAAGATTCACATTTTTACAAACGTGGTACACCGAAAGCTGAAGTTAAAATTGAGAAAGTTTTTGTGAAAAATGACAATGAATTTCCAGCATTGAATGAAAATTATTGTGTTGAAATGCCTAAGGTCCAACAGACCTGGGCTAAATTGTTCAAGTAATTAAATTAGTTGAATGTGCAGGTGCTCAAGAATACTGAAGATTGTGAGATTGAAAGTTGGAGCAGCCTGGCACATGAAGAGGAAGCAGAGGTTGCTGGACCCTGTGTTGGTTGAAACAGGGAGTTTGTTTGTTTTTCTGTACATAAATAAACAATATTTTCAAAACCCTAAAAATTTGAAAAATTAAAAACCAAAAATATGTTTGTTTTTAATTTTTGTCAGAAATAGAAAATTTCAAAAATATGTGTTGATTGAATACGCCGAAACCCTCACGGCTGAACAAACATGATTACTTTCACCAGATTGAAAAACGGTTTTCAAACTGTAAAAATCAATGTGTTGTAAATCATGGGGGTAATTACTGATTTTAGTGTAATTTGGTACATGAGAAGCAGAACATGGATGGCGAGACAAAGCTATCAGCATCGTGTTGTCAAATTTCTTTTAATGGTTTTGCATTTTAGGGGGAGAAAAATTGTCAGAAAATACAAAAACATTAGAAAAATTGAAAAAGCCAAAAACATGATAAAATTCAAAAATTGAGTTTTGTGTAAAAAGCGGAAATGATAGTACATCAGTAGACAGTTACAGTATGCTAAAGAAATGTAATGATTAAATAGCGTTAAGCAGTCTCACTGATGATATGTCGATAGGTTTTTATACATTTAGTAAATTTTTTCGGGATATAAACCTAAATTTCAAACACTTGCTTATTTCGTGGGGAACACCACTTGGATATATAGGTAACCCCTGAAATCTCGTTTGAAAGGTCCCTCTTTCTGAGATACTAGGTCTTTATACTCAGTGATATCTGGGGTATTATTCCGGGACTTCTGCTGAATGGAAGTTCTGACCTAGTCCCCGAATAATACTTTCCGCATTGCTTGAAACATAGCATCGCCCTCAGCAAATTGATGAAACAATAAAATTGATAATCTTTGCTGTTGTAAAAAAGATCCTCTAAAGGGGACACACCGAAAAGTCGAAGCCGTCATCTCTCTGTGTATACGGAAGTATCGAGCTGAGCTCTCACGGCCCTCGCATCTAACCCCTTACAGATATCATCTGTGGTATACTCACCTGTAAGACTGAATATTGGGATCTGGATACGAGAGTATATTCAAGAGGTGGGACACATGAATGAGTTTAAGTTCTTAAAACATCTAATTCGTATCCTGAATCAGTTGAAATTTGTATGAAAATTTAAGTGGATCAGTATATCGACAATCTAAGTGAATTGTTTAATTCTTATTGTGTAACTAAGCTCAACGGTACTTGTGACTTGTCAAAAACTGATATGATCCTCTGACGCATACTCAAACAAAAATATTATCTGTAAATATGTTTGTACATATTTCTTTACTGCTTTATATTTTTAGAAAATACAAAAAGATTTTGATTTCTGCTTTATTTTCGATAAACCAATGTCTGAGTTGCTGAGTTTCAAAATCTAAGTAAGCTGATTGTGTTTCTGAAAATAAAACAAGTTCATTAATTTGATACTTGAATTAAAATCAAAAATTTCAAAAACAGTTTGTGATATCTCCAAGGTCATTAGTTTGGACTTGGACGATTAACTGTGAGGGAGTTGGATTCTTTAACACTGCCAAATCTGTAAAGATTGTTGATAGGGGAAGTGATTTAGAGAGTTGAATAGTGCCAGATTAAGATTTCTGGAAAATTGAATGTTCAAAACGTTGTTACTTATAAATGTTTGAGAATTGCAGATGTTATACCAGACTACGATCCCGAAAGCCAAGTCTAAGGGGGAGTCTGAAGACGAGCTCAACACAAAAGGAAGCATGGATTCAAGAAGCCATGTAACTATTCTAAAAGAGCTTGTATACGGAAAACAAGGTGTCGATCCCAAAGCATGGAAGCTTGACGAAAGGGGGAGCCTGACGAAGAAAAGAGTCTATAGAAAGGAGAAGCCGAAGCTGAAAAGAGATCTACGGGGATTCTATTCAAACAAAAGAGAGTCTACGTTAATGAAAAAGTGTTAAAGCTTCAAGAAGACTCAAAGAGAGAGAGAAAGACAAGACGCTACGAGATTGACTGTAGCAATATCCAAGGGGGAGTCTGTTAGTGCATTTATGTCTATAGCCTTTGTCAATCCGAGCCGTAGCAAGAAACAGAAGAAAACGAGATTTATATTGTAATATTAGAGATAGATAGTCAAAAAGGCAAGTGGCAGTTCTGTAATTAATGAGAAATCTCATTAAAAGCCAAGGCCTATAAATAGGAGTCTTTATGTTAGATTAGAGACTTTTGCTCATTTGACATTTAGAAAGCTCTAGATCTAGAGAGAGATTCTAGAGAGAGAAAGTGATTCAAGGTTCTTGTTCCTGTTAGATTTCTAATAGAATCACGTTTATATTACATCGTGTGTGTTAGGTCGCATTCGTGTACGGATTCCGCACGTCATACGTTCGTTTTGCAATCGTTTCGGAGTCAAAACCGGTCCTACACTTTTGATGATTTGTTATCATCTTGATTTACCAAGCACGCTCTCTTTGAAGATTCTTCGATTACTTTCTTGCCATGTGCCACTTGTGGTTCTTGTTGATATGATTGTTGAGCAACTTGATGATAGATTGCTTTCCGATAGTAGTCATTGTTGTTTAACGGATTTTGAGCTCCACTTGCTTCGTGATTTGTGCACTCCCTCTTGAAGTGTCCTTTTTCCCTACTACGAAAACAAGTGACTTTAGATTTAACAAAACCCAAAGTAGAAACATTAGCATCACGGAAATCATCTCTTCCTGTGATCTGTTTGAATTTCTCAGCTCTCCTCAACACGCTCGCCAAACACCACTTAATGTCCATTAATTCCATCTCTTCAGCATCAATCTGATCGTAATCCTCTTTTGTAAGCATTGGATTCCCGATCCTTCCTGCTACTAAACTCCCATAAGATTCTAAAACGGTTCCCAACAAAGACATGTGACTTTTTGCAACTTCTTCTGAATAATCTTGATCATTCTCAAGATTCAATACAATGTTGCATTGTAACTTCTTGCCATTCTTGGTTGTTGACAAGTTTGAATCAAATGACGGATATGATGAAAAACTTGTTTTGCTGTTTGATCCTTTAGATGAACCTCCCGATGAACTTTTTGTATTGAATGCAGTTTCAACCTTCGGTGATATGTTGGTTTTATCATTCAACCCGGCTTTGTAATACAACCCAATATCTTGTTCACCATCAAAGTCTTTCATTCATGAAATCTTCCTTTGTTCCATCTCCTGAGCTTCCAACTTTTCAATGAACTTGCTCAAAGTTAGATTGTTAAACCCTTTCTTATTTCTTAACATCATCAAGTATGTGCCCCAAGTTTCATGTGGCAATGCATCATGTCACACCCCCAAAATCCACATGCGGAGTATTACTGCTTGGAGGCGTGACTGACCAGGATCAAGCCACCAATCATATTGAACAATACAATTAAATATTTAAAACCAAACACAATATAATTGGTGATTCAAAATAAACCAAACATGTCTAAGAAATCAGCGGAAGCATAGTAATGTTTAAATAACCAACACATAGTTTAAAGTTCAAATGTTTAAGTATGGAACATAACAGTCCATAATCCCACAATGACCGCTCCTCCCTGTGCAAGCTCCATAACGACCTGCAAGGCATGTAACAACGAGTCAACAACAAAGTTGAGCGAGTTCACAGTTGGTTGTTTAGTTTTACCAGTTTGTTTTGAAATCATAAGTTGTTTCGTGTACCACGAGTTAACCAGTTCTTTTGTTTCCCAAACCATAACCATAATCAGTGGGGGACTTCCCCTGTGAACCACTAGACCGTACCATATCGACTACTAACGAAATATAAGTTGTGCCTTACATCAGTGTCTATCATCACTGACAGTTTGCCATAGTCCATTAGTACACGCCCGTTCGAATGACACGGTGTGAGGTTTGTTAAACCTAATAGCGCTATTAACTAATGACCCGCTTGCCATCGGCCTCGGCGATTAAGTCGATATAAAGAGGAGGGACTTCATGATAGAGTTTTGTCTAGTAAGTTTAAGGTTGTTGTCCTACCCAAGGAGGACGAACGTATGTAGTTCTACCCAAGGAGAATACGCAGGATATATAGTGGCATCCTACCTAAGGAGGATGGCCGTACATATTCTACCCAAGGAGAATATGTAGTTTTCCGTTTTAGTTCTTTAACCCATTCCCAACCCTTGGGAATCCCATGCCTTGTAGAAATGTGAATTCACCTAGGTTTGCTCGGTATGCTTAATTATAATTACTTGTGCACAATTAATTGAGTCAAAGCCTATAGTTTGCACGTACACACAATCAGTTTGCATCCTCACATTTCACGTATAGGTACAATCATAGCACATAGTAGTTGTACAAGTCCATGTAAATCATACATCACATATTTGATTCATATCAACACATAACCGTTTTTCAGTTTATACTGACGTAGTTAATCATTAACAGACTTAACAGGCTTTACTGGGTTACTGTACAGTTTACCTACTCGACGAAACATCCCTGTTTCGTCGTGACTTCCCTTCCACGAAACCCACCCGTTTCGTCGTGATTACGTTCGACGAAACCCATTGGTTTCGTCATGATTCCCCCCGGCGAAACCCCCTTGTTTCGTCGTGATTGCCGTTTCGTCCATTAGGTCAGTTACATCATCAACAGTTATCATCATCAACAGTTACGCATATCACAGGAACCCTAATCATCAGTTCATCATCATCATACGGAAACCATACAACAATCATTCAATCACAACAGAACCATGCATTAATCTTAAACGATCTAACATATACGATGGCCATTACATGAGAACAAGTTCACGGATTCAACAATATCAACATCAAGAAACCCTAATCGTTAACAGATTTAACATTTTGCCGTCACATAATCCGAATAGTGTTTACAAGTATCTTTCTCGTTCATACATATCATAATAACCATCATCAACAATCAAAGGGAATCCAAACATAAGATCGAGCATTACATAACATCGATGAATCATGTTTTCAATTAACAGTTAGCAATGATAACAATCAATTAATCATGCAAGGGTTAAACACTAACCGTGATAAACGAAAATACTAACTTGATCGGCCTAAAGGGCTTCGAGAACACAAGATCGCCATCAGTAGGGAGAGAGAGCTCTAGGGTTTCTAATTTGCTAACAGTGTGAGACATGAAGTCGTTTCATGGAATTATACCCAATTTAGCGTAATGGGCCCTTACTGGGCCTCGGCGTAACACTGGGCCGGCGAAACACTCCGTTTCGTCGGAGTGTAGATGAAGAAACTCTCCCTGTTTCGTCGATCCCTGTTTCGTCGAAGTGGGTTATGGCGAAACACCCTGTTTCGTCGAACTCACTCATGTTTAAACAATTTATGTTTTTCAAACAGGTTACATGTTATATCAACAAACATATAGATGCAGTAATCACAAAACGTCTCAACATATATCAAACACGTGTACAATTACAAGGCAAACAAGTCGTGTAAGCAAACAACTAAACAATTAACGTGCAATTGATGCGAAGATGGAATCTTGGAAACTCGAGTTGTCACATTATCCCCAACTTGAAAGAAATTTCATCCCGAAATTTAGCATGCGGTTACTGAGGAAGCTAGTTAAGTTGCGTGGTTTACTGGTTTTCCTGGGGTGTCACACATCAGCCAAGTTTTCAATCAATTCCTCATTGTCTTTTGTGATGCTTACTTTCTTCATGTTAACTAACAAATTGCAGTATCTTTCAATGATCTGCTTTGTGCTCTCATTTTTCAAACCACGAAATAAATCAAACTCTTTTTTCAGAAGCGATTTCTTGTTCTTGATCATTTCTTGACTTCCAACAAAATTAGATCTTAACGCTTTCCAAATCGAATATGCACTCCCAGCGTGTTGCAATAAGACCAAAATATCCTCTTTAATCGCTTGTTGCAGTAAACTGATCATCATCTTTTCGTTTTTGTATTTCTTTTTCTCATCCACACTAAGATCTTTGATAGCAATCTCCTCTTCGTCATCATTCGTCGGTCTAACATATTTCGTCTCAATACATTCCCAAGCATCCAAATAATTTGCTTGCACCCAATTCTCAAACCGTTCTTCCCATCCTTTATACTCTTCAATGTTCATGAGTAATGGTTATCGGAGAAGCAAACGCGTGGTAGAATTCCTCTTCCATGATTCGGTTTTCAAAATTTCACAAACAGACAGTTTCAAACGGAATTAACTTTTCATGCGAAATTACAACTTTCAAATGAAATCCTATTCAAACGAAATAAGCTTTGGAGCGAAATTACCCTAATTTCGTTCGAAATGTCACACTTTCAAACGGAATCACTAATTCCGCACGAGATTTCCAAACGAAATCAGAACTTCAAGCGAAATTACTAATTTCGCGTGGAATGACTCAAGCGGAATTACACTTTTGAAGCGGAATTACTAATTTCGTGTGAACTTTCAGACAAAATTAACTTTTGGAATGAAATTACCCCTAATTCCGTGCGGAATTATGCTGATGTCATCATCTCGAACTGAATTTTGTCAAATTAATCAAGTTATATGTCACACCCTGACTTTTGCGGAAGCGTGATTATTGGTGTGACTTCTTAATACCATTGCATATGATCATAACAACACTATATGATAAAACCAGTAGATGTACATCCATTAATTTAAGTTTAAAAGTAGTACAACATAATTGTCTGAAATGACGAGACCAAATTCAAGTTACCAACCATAACATGTTTTAAGGAGTTCAAAAAGACTCAACAAAAGATTTTAAAACAACCCCGAGTTTAGGACCACGTATCTCGTCCAGGATTAAGATACGCCTCCTAAGCCCTAATGACTTGGATGACATCTTTATTCACAACGCAACTTAAAAACTCCAACGCCCGCCAGATCCATTTACTAGTTCCCTGAAATACATGTAGTTTGAAAAATCAACAAAAGTTGAGCGAGTTCATGTGTAAGTGAGTATGTATAAACCTTTGTAAAAATGTCTGTATGTATGAAAATCCCTGGTATGTAGCAATTAAGGAAAAAGAGACCACCATTGGGTTGCAAAGCCAATGATAAGTGTGAAGTGATGAAGGAAGACTCAAACCTAGCGGATTTGTGCGTCGGGCACTTAGTCATCTCATGGTCCACTCAGCGGACTCAGGAGTGGGGCTCGCTACACCCAAATAGATCTATCACTAATGTCCCTCGGTCCTACAACGAGGATTAATGGCCTTAAGTGTCATGCCCACCACTCACATGTTCGCGTAATAAAAACCCTCCTTAAGCTAACCATACCATGTAAATAAATGTCTGTAATGTCTGTAAATGTCTGTAACATGTATTTCACCCCCGAGGTGTAAAACTGAAAATAGTTAAGAGAAAAGGGGGACATGAACTCACTGTATTGCGTCTTCTGTGCTTGTAGCTCAAGTCTCCTCAGCAAACACAACTCCCTACAATGTACCATGGTCTATTAGACGAACGGGCCGTTCCTTGCCTTTGTATTTATGTTTTTGAGTTACGTTTCTGGTATTATTCCAAGTTATAATAATTATATTTAGCTTTGGAATAATTGTTTATGCAATATTTCTGTATTAATACTTCTCAAGTATTTTAGCTTCGTAATTCCTTCCCAAGGATGGGGGTATTTATACATGTATTTTGTGATTTGAGTATTGACATTATACATTCCTAAGTCTCACTTTAGAAAAATATATAATAGCTCCTTTATCCAAAGCAACACATCCATAATATATATTTCCCAGTCCGCTAGAAAAATATATCATAACTTTCAAAATAATATATTTCTACTTGTTTCATAAATACGTTATATGTTTTGATAAATCACATTTATCAAAATGTTATCCATCCAAAATATACTAGTAATGGTATTTTGTTACAAAAATTATGGCGAGTTTTATGTTTGAAAAACATAGTCGAAAATATACTAGTAAACTCTTATCTAGAAAATATTTACTAAGTGTTAGGATTTTCGGAAAATTTCGTCATAGTCTCCTTTGTAAATAGGGGTGTCCATGCTTCATAGGGGTGTCCATACTTACTTTATTTCAGCTTCATCACCCAAAATTGGACTGTGTTCGAGGATTTTTATAAAATAGTTAACCTTTTCCAAAAATTCCCAAATTTTTACAGAATGACTCATACGATCCAACTTTTATTGTGTAAAAATATCAGGGTCCAGTTCGTTACCAATATTTTATAGAAATTTATTTACCCGACTGCAATCAGATTTGTTACTTTCTGATTGCAGTTTACGGAATAATTCACTAAAAATTAACGGTAAGTCCGATTGACGAAATTCCAGTTGGAGGATCATCGTGACAACAGTGCCCATCTACAGTAAAAATTCCATGAGTTGATTCTACTCAGGTTTCAAGTTATGACTCCGAATACAACACACTTTTTCTGCAGTAAAAACACAGCTTAAGCTGCTGTCCAAAAACAGTCCTTTAAATATAGTAAACGACTCGAAAAAATACGATTCCAGTTCTATTTGTTCGGTTGTTCAAAAATACATAATTTAGGCTTTAGAAAATCAGTTTTTCGATTTATAATGGTCCAGTTACAGCCTGTTGAAGTTGGCTGAAAATGTAAATCAGCATGTTTCTTGTTCATATTTCTTGTTTAAACTTTTAGTGTTCTTGTAAATTTCATCATATTACCTATCTTAACCATGAAACAAGATGAACAAGAGTTTAAGCAAGGAACTTACTACTAGCTTAAAGCTAGGGATGATTCTAGTGGAGAAGATGATGAGAAATGATGAAAAAGCAAGAACAAAGTCTCTTTTGAAGTTCCACAAGTTGTAAGTCTCTAGCATCCATCTTCTACACTTGAAGGAAGCTTGTAAATGGAAGATGGTGGTGTGAAAGTGGTGGTGATGGTGGCTGCTATAGTGTGGCCGAAAATGAGGGAGAGAATGAGGGTGGAGTGTGATCTTTGAAGTTATGATGAAAATCCTTGGAACCATGTGCACCCTAATACCTATTGTCATCATTAATTAGATTCTTGGCCAATCAAATGAAGATTTACATAACTAAAATCCCAACAAAATATATTAGTAATCATGGGCTGAAAATTCGGTTGGGGGGGGGGGTAAAATGAAAAATTTTGGTAACTAATAGGTATTTAATTAGAAGGTTTAAGGGTATTTACTAGAATAGTGGGTGTATGTCATGTTTATACGGTGTACGGGGATTTTTGTGACCGTAATTAATTAAAAATGATAAAATAACATTTCTGGAAATATTTTGGTGTCCCGGGTACTGTCTGGTTGTTCGGTTACGAATCGTTCCGTTAAAGCGTTTAATTGTGCCGCATAGTGTCTTTTATGCATCTTTTTGTAACGAATTTTAATTCTAACACTTAGGAAAGCGTTCAGGACCATTTAGTCAATACTATGTATAATACGAGCGTGTTAAAAGCTGAATTGTTACTGAAAATGCAGAATTCTGTACTTAAAATGAGTTTTAGGCACTTTCCGGCACTCAAACTATCACCTAGTGACACAGTCTTATGGTCCTCACTTCCCTACACTCCATACTGGTGTAGTACTCTATCCCTGGCTCATACTGGCCTCAATATAGTGTCTGTCTATGTGCTAGCATTGTCAGCATGTGTCTGAGTTATCCGCTCATAAACTAACTGTGTTTTGTGCATCAGGTCTGTCACTAAGAGTCTGTATGAAATAAATGGAGTGACTGTATGTAAAGTGATGCACATGTATGTATGTTACATAAATCAGTAAGCAGTTTAAGGTGTCAGTTGTAGTCACGCACAGTCATTAAGCACATAATCAAAATTAATTAATTTGTACAGTACCTGTAATTGCGAGGGTTGTCACATTCTCCTCCCGTTAAGAAAATTTCATCCTCGAAATTTGTACTATCTTAACTCCTTAGGGTTTCGTTATGCATGTATATACACGAATAGTACCGAGGTAGATAATCACCAAACCGAATCAAACCTTATTCACCTCAAGTGAGTCCAAGAATATATAACAACACGAATCCAATGGTTAAAAGGTATGTGCTTTTAGCATTTAATGTCAAAGGCATAAGTCGTATTGATGTGTAGTCTAGTGTAATCCAGTTACAGGGGTTCCACAAAAGAGGAGTTTTGTCCAACAGGATTTTCAAATGATTGGTCATAGTATGCAAATTTTCACAAACCATAGCATCCGCCATATGAACTCAAAATCAACAACTTGGAGATGAAAATGACCTGTCAACTTTCGAACAAGTAAATGGTAAGGATTTGTGTGTTGACATTCTCGAATCGCGAAAATACACCGAATGAGGTAAAAGCGAATCTGGTATACCATTGTTTTAACTCGTAGTTGCATCAGAAATGTTTATATGACAAGTTGACAAAAGTATATGTAGTTTTGTGTGAAACAGTTGGCCATGATTAGTACCAGCTAATGACACCACAAGGTGTCGAAATGACGAGAAATAATAATGGTGACTGAACAAGTTCACCGTGCCTGAAATCAAGTGAGCGTGGACCGAGACAATTTGAAGATTTGATTTACGCAATGTCGTAAAGTTTCCAGTTGAATATGAAATATCAAAGAGCCACTCTTTTTGATCGAAGGTGAAAAGTATTAAGTACCGCAAGGTATTCGATTGATAATGAAAGTATCGTCAGGAGGTACATTGGGCTTATGAAATGAATCTATGTACCATTGCCTTAACACACAATCGTGTTGAGACTGCTTTAATTGTGATAAACGAGACGGATTTAGAGCAAATAAATAATTTAAATCAGTGTATGAAGTGAGTAACCATCTTAGCGCAAGCTCAATTTTTGTGAAGATATCACCGCAAGGTATTGAAACTAATCAAACGATTTAGTGGAGTCGTAGACCAGCCGAATCTACTACGACTCGTAATGAAGAACTTTTGCAAGAATATTTGAATATAATGCTCCCAAATACATCATATTGCGTCTCAAATCAAACGTGTGAAATGGATAAGTTCAAACAATTGAACTTAGTTTCAGTGTAACTCACCAATAAATGTATGTATCAACAAGGGAAATCCCCGCATGGTTACAAAAATAAACCATGAATGTATCTTGAAACAAAAGAAGTTTTCGAGAAGGTGTGTTGACCTGATAGCAAAGAGTCAACCGTTACAATAATGTAGGCCATTCGAATCACAAACCAGTAGTTAGATTTAGCAACATAATATTCGAATTTCAATGAAGCGTTCGAAATGAGACCGTATGCGTAGCAAATGGTGCACGCGTAACATGTGAGTTTCCAGGTGATGAAACAATGAGTATGAGGTAATGACCATGTATCGAAGCAAAAGTGAAGATTTTAACGAAAGAGTTTCAAGTACTTTCTGTTCTGTTAACTGAAATGGCATATATGTCAGGTTAATGGTGTTTGATTGAGTTAACAGATATGGTGTCTAAGTAACAACCTTTACAAGTTTGGACCTGGGTTCCCAAGGGTCCTAAGCATATGTTCTCTAGATCCTCAAGGTTTTGTATTCTGTGTAGCTCGATTTTTTACATTGTGTAGGAAACACCATCTTTATATACGTTTAAAAACAAGTTATTGTCCCACAATTTCCCCTGGTATGCTTTCTTCCTGAATGTACAGCTAATGACACTCGACCGTCGATCAGTCATGTAATAGTAGTTGGATCCTCACTGTTAGTTAAATAAGAAATTTCGTTAATTCTCAGCAAGAGTTACTGACTCTTGTGGGTTAGCTCATTCGGCTCTTTATAGTTGATGCCTATTTGAAAATTATGTCCTCCTTCTTGGCGAGCAGAATTTGGGTTACCCAACACGGAATTTTTGGTCTGTTATCTTCCTTCTCTATCAACTTCTGAGGTTGCACTGCCAATTCTTGCATCTCCGAAGGTGTAAGTCGCTAAAGTGCATCGACTACAGGCGTGACGCCTGGAATCAAATCGATGCGAAGATTCGTCTTGTCGTTGAGGGGATAATTCTGGCAAGTCTTCAGGGTTGACTTCAGGATATTTCCTTATCACATGAATATCTTCGAGTTTTGGTTCTTCGGCTCCCTTGTCCCCGACATGAGCCAAGAAAACAACACATCCTTTACGCAATAACTTTTGGGCCTCCCCGCAATTAGTAATTTGTAGGGGCGTATCCTGCTTCATGAGCCATGGTCGTTTCTTCGTTTGCCATTGTGATGCGGTTATCAATCTCCGCTCGAACACTCGGCAATTGATCCATCTCAATTACCTTGTCGAAGCTTTCCAACTCAACTGGCAATAGATCAAGCGTAAATTCATGCTCTCCGGGTTCTATCTTGCCGTTTCTGGTCACTGCGTTGGCTTCCACTAGCTTCACCTAGCTAGTTCCATCCAGTGCACGTTATCTAACTTACGTGCTACCATATCAAGTACACTCTCGAACTCTAGAGATGCGAAAACAAAAATTTGCAACAGTATTTGGCAACACAGATGCATAACGTTGAGTGATATGGAACGTACCGATATCCATGCTTGGATTCCTGGTGTGCTCCCCTAGCTCTGCTACTGAGCTTTTATCCTCGTGCCTGATTCTTCTTAGGGCATTATTTTCTGAAATGCTTCTTGCTCCCACAGTTAAGACAACCTTGAGCACGTTTCTGTCTGTCACTTGTCCTGCCTGGATAATCGTCACTGTCATTGTTTCCTCCGTGATTCTTACTTCCATCTTGGCCTACATTCCTACTTTCAGTAACTTGCCTACAAATTTCCTTCGGATGCCCCCTCTTGCCACAGTTATCACATTTCCCATTTTTACATCGCCCGACATGATAGCGTAGACAATTGTCGCACTTAGGGAGAATACCCATGTAGTCCTTTCCCTTTTTGGCCTTTTTCTTGTTACTTGCCTGAGTAATCTTCTTGAAATTTGCGATCTTTCTCTTATTATCCCCAGATGACTCTATAGGAGTCTCCTTTTTCTCGTCCGTAGTGGAAAATTTTCCTAGTCTAACCGCTTCTTCAGTGAGCGCCACGCTGGTGTTGATAGCCTCGGTGATCGTTGAAGGTGTAGATGTTGTTACCGCGCTTAGAATCTGAGGTGCCAATCCCCCTATGAAACGTTCAATCTTCCTAGGTTCCGGTTCCACCAAACGCGAAGCAACTTGTGATAATTCGCCAAATCTCTACACATATTCGGCTATCTTTAGACCTTCCATTTTCAAGTTCCACAATTCCGTCTCCAACTTCTGGACTTCTGCCCTCGAGCAATATCTTTTTCGCATTAGTTCTTTCAGTTCGTCCCACGTCATAGTGTTCACAGCTGTCTCGCCCATTGTCTGAACCTGAAGGTTCCACCATGACAGAGCCCCATCTACAAATAGCCCAGCTATGTACATGACCTGGTGCCCTGGGGCACATTTGCTCAATCTTAAGACATAATCCGTTTTCTCAACCCAGCGTACGGAGGCTAAGGCACCCCCAGTGCCGTCAAATTCCCGAGGTTTGTGGTCTAAGAACTGCTTGTAGGTGCAGCCTTCGCTGTGTTTAGAGCGAAGGGCCTCGAGCTGTGCAATGGCCTGTGAGATGCGCACTTGTAGTTCTGCCGCTGTTGTTGGCGGAAGGTTGTTGGTAGTGATGTTCCCTTGTATCGACATCTTCTAAGAAGAAGATTAGTTAAGTCAGGTTATATTTGTTCAGGGGACGCGTTTAGTTGTTTAGTGGTCATACGTACATACACATAATAGGTTATCATACCAACCAATCAAGCAATAACATAATCATAGCATAACCAAGCAATTTGATAATTATGTTTAACGAGAGCATAGCAAGTAAGCACGTAGCGTTAAAATTATAGCACACACATATAGATCAATAACGTGCTTAACGAAGACATAGCGTCTGAGCTTTCGCTGGTCATTGGCCACAAAGTATTGTCGCATGTTTTATGATGGTTGGGCTCTCATTATTCTCCGACCAGAATTGTATCGTCTTTCAAAATGTATCACATCAAGGGGGAAACGGGGTCACCCTACCCTTGTCCAACAAGTATATTAGTGTATCAAAATCACGTAGTCTGAAGTGGTCTTTAAAAGTCTCCACAATCCCGGCTTATCATTAGTGTCTTTACCCAAATGTAATGCAATCCGCAAAATCCAGAAATCAATTATATTGGTGACTGAGGTGGAGTGGGAAAGAAAAGTAAATCGTTAACATGCGTGAACTCCTCCTCGAGCTTGTATATACGTCGAAGTAATTAACCGGTCTGCCGCTCGACAGTAAAGAAACGAGCCTTAATAACCAAGAAGGTGTAATAGCAGCAGGTGAGTGTGCCAAAGGAGACAGTGATAAATGTGGAGGATCAAAGTATACTGGCAATAGACAGGGTGGAGGACGTGGTGTCAGCTTAAGCTCCAACGTTCTGAGACACATATCCTCAAACTGTAGTTGTGTAGTCTCCATAGCGTGAGGGATGGTAAGGGTCTAAAATTAGCATAGTGTATTATAGGGACCACCGAAATGGCTCGTCCAGCGATGTAGGGTTGAAAGTAGCAACGTGCGGCCTTTGAGGTCATAGAAAATGTTGTAGCAGCAATAGGGATCGTTATGCGGGTGCCGTCCTGGAGTACCTTTCTATGGTGTGGGTAAGTCCTAAGAGGAAGCAATAGGCATGCTGATGCAATGGACGTCAGTCTCCATAGGAGAGAAGGAGCAATCATCATCGGTTGCGAGTGCAAAAACAAACGTCTCAACCAATAAGGGGATCGTCAGGTGCAGGTACTTGGTCAGATATAGGGGGTGCAATGTCTGGTAAATCAAAAGGAAACAGGGTCATGATCAATCAAGGGTGTAGGACCAGCAGGTGCAGCATCAAGCTGTTCCACAAAGGTGCAGAGGCTAGCTCAGGGGCAGTCCCTGGGTCGTGTAACGGTGTGGTGCCTCGAGCAAGTGATAGTGCAGCAGTCATAACGGCGTCGTCGTCTGTGTCAGTAGTAGAAGGTTGTAATCCGGCCATCTATAAGGCTGTAAATGTCACAGACTCAAAGGAGTCTGAAATCGAGTGTATTCTAGGCGCAGAGGATAGCCTGATAACCGGGGTCTCAAATGTGAAATTTGTAATAACGTTCTCGTCTAACTTTCCATCACCATGGATGTCGTCAGGAGGACCTTCAATAGTCATGTCGACGTCATTGGCTATTCGTCGAGTAGCCTACCTTCGGAAGGAATGTCCACAGGGGGCGTATTGTCGAGGTTCGGAACCATGGTGTGTTCACTATCGGGGTGACCAGTGATGAAGTGGTCATGAACTGAAACAAGAGTAATAGGAGGATTCTTGTCGGAGAAGCCTTCAGCAAGGATAAATCATCCCAAAATCTGGTAGCGCGGACTGTTGTAAGTCGTCCTTGCCCTTGGTCAGCATATCAGGATCACTCTCAGTGTCTGATGTAAATATCTCCGGCGCAAGTGCAGTCTCATCATTTGTGGTGGTGGCCATAGGGTCATCAATGCTTGACAACCCGCTTTTTGATCAAGGCGACATGTGTATCGGTACATGGTAGTCATAGTATGTATTTCCATAGTAATTACTATCAGTTAGCGTATGCAAACAGTTTCCACATATGCACATTTATCAATAAGCAGCAATTAAGCATGTATGTGATAACAATGTAAGCAAGTAATCATCCTAGTCTTCCCCAGACTATCCCACCCAGTCTCTTAGACCGAACTCACTAGTCTCTCAGACTAACTCCCTGGTCTCTAAGACCAACTCCCTGGTCTCTAAGACCAACTTCCCCAGTCTCTAGGACTAAATCCCTGGTCTCTAAGACCAAACCTCCCAGCCTCTAAGACTAAATCCCTGGTCTCTAAGACCAAACCTCCCAGTCTCTAAGACTAAATTTTTCCCCATCCTCTAAGACTGAACCTCCCCAATCTCTAAGATTGAACCCCCCAGTCTCTAAGACTGAACCTCCCCAGCCTCTAAGGCTGAACCTCCCTCAATCTCTAAGATTGAATCCCTCAGTCTCTAAGACTGAACCTCCCTCAGCCTCTAAGGTTGAACCTCCCTCAATCTCTAAGATTGAATCCCTCAGTCTCTAAGACTGAACCTCCCTCAGCCTCTAAGGCTGAACCTCCCTCAATCTCTAAGATTGAATCCCTCAGTCTCTAAGACTGAACCTCCCTCAGCCTCTAAGGCTGAACCTCCCTCATTCTCTAAGATTGAATCCCTCAGTCTCTAAGACTGAACCTCCCTCAGCCTCTAAGGCTGAATTATAAACATATATTTTGGAATGTGTATTTGTGCCTTTTGTTTGTAAAAATGTTTGTTCCCTGGATCTGGGCGTTTTGTGTATGCAATGAAAACATGTTTGTAAAAGCGTTTTCGTGAGAGCCCTATTGATCGTAGTCTAGACTCGAGAATGAATCCTAGTTCGCTACGATCGAAGCTCTGATACCAAGCTGTCACACCCTGACTTTTGCGGAAGCGTGCTTATTGGTGTGACTTCTTAATACCATTGCATATGATCATAACAACACTATATGATAAAACCAGTAGATGTACATCCATTAATTTAAGTTTAAAAGTAGTACAACATAATTGTCTGAAATGACGAGACCAAATTCAAGTTACCAACCATAACATATTTTAAGGAGTTCAAAAAGACTCAACAAAGGATTTTAAAACAACCCCGAGTTTAGGACCACGTATCTCGTCTAGGATTAAGATACGCCTCCTAAGCCCTAATGACTTGGATGACATCTTTATTCACAACGCAGCTTAAAAACTCCAACGCCCGCCAGATCCATTTACTAATTCCCTGAAATACATGTAGTTTGAAAAATCAACAAAAGTTGAGCGAGTTCATGTGTAAGTGAGTATGTATAAACCTTTGTAAAAATGTCTGTATGTATGAAAATCCCTGGTATGTAGCAATTAAGGAAAAAGAAACCACCATTGGGTTGCAAAGCCAATGATAAGTGTGAAGTGATGCAGGAAGACTCAAACCTAGCGGATTTGTGCATCGGGCACTTAGGTGGTGTTTGTTTTTTCAGATGCAAAAGGTCTGCAGTCTGCGGACCACGTCTGCACGAGAAGAGGTGGATTAAATGTCTGCGGAGTGTAAGAAAAAGAGTGTTTGATTATCTCACCTCTTTACCCTACATCTGCAAACCTTTTTTCCCCTACTCTCCTCCCAAACCCCTTTCTTTAACAAATTCGGCCACAACCCAAATCAAAAATGAGAAACATCAATTTAATTGATGACAAAAAAAAAAAAAAATTCAATTCATACATAGATTTAAGCCTAGGTTTTAATCGACAGTCAATATAAAAAAAAATTCAAACTATGTGACTAGAATCTACAAATACTCTAGAAAAGGAGATATCTTCAAAACATGACCACTAAGATCCAAAAAACCAACTGTTCGTAGGCATCAAAATTGAAGAATCTGCAAATCGTGATTACTTCGATATTACTCACTGCAGTCTGCATCACTCTCAACACCATAACAATTTCCCATTTCTTCATTTGAAAAAAAATTAAAAAAACTTATAATCTGAAAAAAAAAAAAAAAAAAAAAAAAACTGACCTGTGGTATTTGTCGATGGAGGATGCGGCTGAGGAAGGAGGATGCGGCTGGACGGCGGAGCAGTCGAGGGGTGGCCGGAGAAGACGTCAACGCCGGAGAAGGGGAGAGGGTGGGTGTCGGCTGGTGTAACAGGAGAATTCTAGGTTTGTTTTTGAGAGGTGTTGTGGGTTTTGAGTTTAGAAGAGGTAAGAAGAGGGTGTTTCATGTCTGCACCAAGAAGATGTGGGGCAGACATTTTTTAATGATTTCACTTCGAAAAAACAAACAATCTGCTGACTTAAACATCTGCCCTTGGTCTGCGTGGGGCAGACATAAGAGCTCAGGAAGAGCTTTTTATAAAAAACAAACGCCCCCTTAGTCATCTCATGGTCCACTCAGCGGACTCAGGAGTGGGGCTCGCTACGCCCAAATAGATCTATCACTAATGTCCCTCGGTCCTACAACGAGGATTAATGGCCTTAAGTGTCATGCCCACCACTCACATGTTCGCGTAATAAAAACCCTCCTTAAGCTAACCATACCATGTAAATAAATGTCTGTAATGTCTGTAAATGTCTGTAAATGTCTGTAACATGTATTTCACCCCCGAGGTGTAAAACTGAAAATAGTTAAGAGAAAAGGGGGACATGAACTCACTGTATTGCGTCTTCTGTGCTTGTAACTCAAGTCTCCTCAGCAAACACAACTCCCTACAATGTACTATGGTCTATTAGACGAACGGGCCGTGCCTTGCCTTTGTATTTATGTTTTTGAGTTACGTTTCTGGTATTATTCCAAGTTATAATAATTATATTTAGCTTTGGAATAATTGTTTATGCAATATTTCTGTATTAATACTTCTAAAGTATTTTAGCTTCGTAATTCCTTCCCAAGGATGGGGGTATTTATACATGTATTTTGTGATTTGAGTATTGACATTATACATTCCTAAGTCTCACTTTAGAAAAATATATAATAGCTCATTTATCCAAAGCAACACATCCATAATATATATTTCCCAGTCCGCTAGAAAAATATATCATAACTTTCAAAATAATATATTTCTACTTGTTTCATAAATACGTTATATGTTTTGATAAATCACATTTATCAAAATGTTATCCATCCAAAATATACTAGTAACGGTATTTTGTTACAAAAATTATGGCGAGTTTTATGTTTGAAAAACATAGTCGAAAATATACTAGTAAACTCTTGTCTAGAAAATATTTACTAAGTGTTAGGATTTTCGGAAAATTTCGTCATAGTCTCCTTTGTAAATAGGGGTGTCCATGCTTCATAGCATATCATTTTCTTTTACGTATATCCCGTAGTTCATTTTCAATAATTAAACCGACATATAGACATACAAAGCAATACTTACTTTATTTCAGCTTCATCACCCAAAACTGGACTGTTTTCGAGGATTTTTATAAAATAGTTACCTTTTCCAAAAATTCCCAAATTTTTACAGAATGGCTCATACGATCCAAATTTTATTGTGTAAAAAAATCAGGGTCCAGTTCGTTACCAATATTTTATAGAAATTTATTTACCCGACTGCAATCAGATTTGTTACTTTCTGATATCAGTTTACGGAATAATTCACCACTTGTAGGATCGTTTTCAGACCCGAATGAATCGATCAGAAGAGTTTTTGCTCAATACGAAAGGCGGAAACAGACGTATTGAGTTCAATTCAGCTAGTAATACACTTTAACTGTTTTCTTGATTGATTTGACAAAGAATTATAGCGAGTTGACACTTCGGCAGCACTTCGTTACACAAGCCGGAAAGTTACAAATGAAATCAAAGCACCACTATTTATAGGCAAGTAATTCCGTGCGGAATCACTTCACACGGAATCATCTTTCATGCGGAATTAGATTCCGTGCGGAATTAGACTCTAATTTCGTGCGGAATTACCCTAAGGGTAATTTCGTGCGGAATTAGCCCCAAGCCCATATTTGACATTTTCTCGTACTACGTGCCCTGATCTATCTATCTAAATACAAGACTCGATACAAGACGAAATCGACAGACGCATGCACTAACATTGTACGGTATTAATTCGTTACCTCTTATCGCTCAGCAGATTTCCCAAAAATCATCATACGCACAAAACGTTAGATAAGCGTCCCTAGGCATTCTAGTAGCCTAATTAGGTTAATTCGTGCCTTAAACACTACTTATTATTGCCTTAAATGTTTGTTAATCACGTAATTAGAAGCCGTTAATTACCGGTTGTCACATCCTGGTGCCGACAAGATGTACCGTGACCTTCATCTTCGGTATTGGTGGCCTGGAATGAAGAAGGATATCGCTGTCTATGTTTCGAAGTGCCTGACTTGTTCGAAAGTCAAGGCTGAACAACAAAGACCCTCTGGCTTACTCGTACAACCCGAAATCCCTATGTGGAAATGGGAGAGTATTGTTATGGACTTCATAACGAAACTTCCACGCACGCCATCAGGTCACTATAGTATCTGGGTTAGCGTTGATCGTCTTACTAAATCTGCTAATTTTCTGCTGATACGAGAAGACTTTAAGGTAGAACGATTAGCACGAATCTACACCGACGAAATTATTTGTCGACGTGGGACACCTCGTGATATCATCTCTGACCGCGATGGTGTGACAACCCTCACAATTACAGGTATCCGTACAATTAATTAATATTAAATTTGTGCTTAATGACTGTGCTTGATTTCAACTGATGATTAAACTGCTTTCTGATTACTGTTACATCCATACATATGCATCACATTTCATACTGTCACTCCATTGATTACACACAAACTTTAGTGACAAACTTGATGCACAAAGTATAGTTAGCACAGTGAGTGGATAACTCAGAAACATGCTGACAATGCCAGCACATAGACATACAATATATTGAGGCCAGTATGAGCCAGAGACAAGGTACTACACTAGTATGGAGTGTAGGGAAGTAAGGACCATAAAACTGCGTCACTAGGTGATAGCTTAGGTGCCGGAAAGTGCCTAAAACCTACTTAAAATGCAAAATTCTGCATTTATTAACAAAATTCACCATTTAAATATGCTAGTCACTTGCAAAAATATGGCAAAATGGTCCCGTATGCTTTCCTAAGTGTCGGGAATTAAAAGGGTCACTAAAAGTTACATAAAGGACACTTTAAATACAACTTAGCACTTTAACGGAACAGTATCAAACTGAACAACCGGACATTACCCGGAATACAAAAATATTGTTAAAAACATTGTTTTTATTTTTCTGAGCTAGTTATGGTTCCCGAGCACACTACCACATTACTTAAGACATGGTACACGCTAAACACTAGACATACCACTTAAACCTTCCATTAATTCACCTTTTACCATTTGAATTTTCATTTAACCCCCCCCCCCCCTAATTGTAGATGTCCCCATGAAGGGACCCCACATCAAGATTGTGTTAAAACTTCCATATCTCTCCTAAATCTTCTCATTGGGATTATGATGATCTTGTTTGTACTTACAAAGACATAGAACCCATGGGATATTAGAACTTGACTTATTAATAACCATCATCATCCACACTTATCATCACAAACTTCTTTCTTCTCTCCCTCTAAACAAGCTTCGGCCGAACACCCTACCATACACATCACCCATTTTCGATTTTGATTCAAGTATTCCAAGCTCCTCACAAGGTGCACCAAGGTGAATCACGAAGTGTGGAGCTCACGGATCATCAAGGACCTCTCTCGTGTGCTTTTATCCACTCATTTTCTCTAGTGTTTCTTCCCTAGCTTAAAAGCTAGTAGTAAGCTTCTTTGATCCTCATTTACTTAATGTTTATGGTGGTTAATAGTTATGTTATGATGAAATCTCAAGAACACTAAAAGATCATAAACATAAGTCTTGTAACATAAGCTTACAGATGAAGAAACAAGATGAAATAATGGTAGTATGATGTTGTTTGAATGTGTTGATGATTTCTTGATGATTACTAGTAACATGATGTTGAACATCATGGTTGAACTTGTTAAAGTAAGATTAAAAACTTAAGTTAACAAGTTCGGAGGTGATTAGTGATCTACATAAAAGAATCACCTCCATGTTTCAACTTAAACTTGGTAACAAAGTGATTTCTTGAAAAATAAGTGAACTAAGTGAGTTGATGATCGTATGGATCTGAGGTTTACAAATGATTTTTCTAAACAAACCAAGTTAAAAAGACGGATTTTTTAAAGGTCATGATTCTTACACTATTTTTGGAAGGAAATAAGTTTATGAATACTAGTAAGACATGAAAATGTTGTAAATGGATACTTTTGTAAAATAAGTTCACAAGTTGTGAACATCTAAAAATCCCGAGAACAAGATTTTAACAAAAATAAACACACTTTGGAGGGTAACTAAACCTACTAAACACCCCACTAAGTTACTACGCGTTTTTATGAAAAACCAAGTTCATGTTGTTATGGAAAGTGCATTGTTTTTGCACTTGACTAGTGTAATGTTGTTTAGTGACTTGTTGTTGATTGATTGAATGTTTTCCAAAAAGAAAATGATATTCTAATAAGCATGGACACCTCCATTTATAAAGGAAACTTTGGCGAAATTTTCTAAAATTCCAACACTTAGAAAATATTTTCTAAATAAGTGTTACAAGTATATTTTCAACTTTGTTTTTTTTTCAAAATAAACTTCGCCATAGGTTTTGTTACAAAAATATAAAGTATCGGAGGTTGGTTTTTGTAAATAAAAAGGGGTAAATATATATTTAGAATATATATTTTAAACTAAGTCACTTGTGTGAATATTTGTATATTTTGTGAAGTAGTTATATTATTTTAGGGTAAAATAATATAACTTACAATTTAACGTGGAAATTACAACTCCAAATTAATACCAAAACTCTCACAGAATAAATATTTAAGTTACACAATTGTTATTGCAAAACTGAATGCTAAAGCGTAACTTATGTAATATTCCAGAAAATACTCTTACACATATATTTTTGGTAAAATATTATTTTGGAAACTACGAAGTGAAGATATATTATTTTGGGAAAAATATAGATATTTTGGAATACCTTATTTTGACAAGGAGTTATATATATATTTCTAAGTCAAACTTAAAAATATATTATTTTCGGAACTACCAAAATACATGTATAAATACCCCCATCCTTGGGAAGGGAATACGCATATAAAATACTTGAGAAGTATGGATACGAAATAGTTGCCTAACTATTATTCCAAAACCCTAAAAACAAAACTCAAGTTAAAATAATTAATATTATTTTAACAAGAAGTTATAACTTGGAATAATATCAAAGTAACGTAACTCAAAACCTTCATACTAAGCAAAGGCACGGTCCGTTCGTCTAATAGACGTTAGTACACTGTAGGTAGTCGTGTTTGCTGAGGAGACTTGGGTTACACATACTGAAGACGCAATACTGTGAGTTCATGTCCCCTTTTTCTTTAAACTGTTTTGTTTACTTACTTCGGGGGTGAAATACATGTTACAAAGGGATACTTACAATACTATTGGTATGATTAGCCTAGGAAAGAACCATAGATCATGTCATAGGATAGGCGGATACTTGGGACCATTAATCCTCGTATCAGGACCGAGGGGCATGAGTGATAAACCTATTTGAGTGTAGCGAGCCCACACCCATGAGGCCGGGGCGGCCCATAGTGGTGACTATGTCTTCCAGCCGGAAGCCCGGTGCAACTTTGCTAGGTTTGAGTCTTCCTACACCGTCACACATATCAGTGGCCTTGCAAACCATTGGTGATCTTTTCCTTGTTTGCAATCATAGCGGGACATACATACATACATACATACATACATAGTTTACAAAGGTTTATACATACTCACATACACATGAACTCGCTCAAGTTTTGTTGATTTTTTTCAAACTACATGTATTTCAGGAAACTAAAGGGATCTGGCAAGTGTCTGCATATGTTTCAGGCTGCGCTGAATAAAGATGTCATCCAGGGTAGCAGGTTTAGGAGGTGTAACCCTTACTTGGATGGGTTACATGTCTTTAAACCACGTTCTATTTAAAATCTTTTGTTGTGTCTCATGAACACGTTGTTGACCAGTATGGTTTATAACTTATCTTAAGTATCGACATTTTCAAACAATGATGTTGTGGTATTTTGAAACTTAATGAATGGATGAACATCTTGTGTTTTTATCATATAGCATTGTTATGATTGTTGCTATGGTATTAAGAAGTCACACAAAATAAACCCACGCTTCCGCAAAAGCCAGGGTGTGACAGATGGTCGGTTTACCTCACGTCTTTGGGAAACGTTTCAATCCGCTCTCGGTACTACTCTTAATCTAAGTACCGCTTTCCATCCCCCAAACCGATGATCAGACCGAACGCACGATATGTACCCTCGAAGACATGCTTCGTTCGTGTGTCATAGATTTTGGTGATAACTGGGATTCGCATTTACCTTTACTCGAATTCTCATACAATAACATTTATCATTCAAGCATTCAAATGGCACCATTTGAGGCACTATATGGAAGAAAATGTCGATCGCCTATTGTATGGCACGAGATCAGAGATGCGCAAATTACCGGTCCAGAGTTATTACAAGAAACGACTGACAAGATCCTCCAAATACGAGACAATATCTTAAAAGCTCAGAGTCGTCAAAAGAGTTACGCCGATAGACACCGCAAGCCCCTTGATTTTGACGTTGGCGATCACGTACTCCTAAAGGTTTCACTTTGGAAGGGGGTGACCCGATTCGGCAAGAAAGGAAAGCTCACGCCTCGATTTGTTGGACCCTTTAAGATTCTAGAAAGAATTGGCAAAGTGGCCTACAGACTCGAACTACCGGAGGAACTCAGTAACGTCCATCCGACTTTCCACGTCTCGAACCATAAAAAGTGTCTTGCCGAGCAGAATTTACATGTTCCACTTAAGGATCTACAAGTGTACGAAACATTACACTTCGTGGAAAAGCCAGTCGAGATCATGGACCGAGAGACCAAGAAGCTCTGATGCTCACGCATTCCCATAGTGAAGGTTCGCTGGGAAGGCAAACGCGGCACCGAGTTCTTGGGAACTCGAAAGTGATATGAAGGCTAAGTATCCACAGCTATTCGTTACGCCTGCGCCTTAATTTCGAGATGAAATTCCCTAAAGTAGGGGAGGCTGTAACAACCTGACTTTTAAAGTCAAAGTACAAGTCAAAGTCAAAGGAACAAAAGATTGCTAATCAGATCTGTCATTTCTGACTTAATTATTGCTTGTACTCTCCAACCTCGATAATCGATACTTTAGTTTACGCTATTTTTGTTTACGATTTGTAGTATGTGAAGTAACAATGCGATAAACGCAATTAAACGCTAATCTACTTAACGCTATCTCATCGCTATCGCATCGCAACTCGAATCGCAGTTATTGGTATTGTTCTATGTGTGTGTGCCATTATGTGCTTACTTGTGCATGTTTATTTATGTTAATGGTGTTATTCGTAAACGCAATCGCAACCCCATCGCAACGCAATCTCATCGCGAACTGGAAACGGAAGTTTACTTTGTATGTCTTTAAGGAGTTATGTTATTTGTGTAACTAATGTGTAATACTATCGCATCACTTACTCGAAACTCGATTAAACGCAATGCAAGGCTCAACGCATGAAACGGAAGTCGGAAAACTAACACGTGAAGGCCCCCCGATCGAACGACCATTCGGTCGAATAGACATCCGGCCGGAGAGCCATCAGATCGAGCGGTCATCCGACCACTCGCCCTTGCACCGCCTTTCTCTCCTCTCACTATAAATACCCCTCCTGTCACATCACTGTTCATTGATGTGCCAGCTCCCTCCGACCTAGTGCACTCTCAGCCACTTTTCTCTCGATTCCTCGCGATTCTTGTAAGTTTTCACTCTTAATCTTGTACTTGTAGGATCGTTTTCAGACCCGAACGAGTCGATCAGAAGAGTAATTCACCAATACAAAAGGCAGAAAACAAGTGTATTAGTGTTATTTCAGCTGTATTCACTTTAAAATTGTCTTGTATATTGATTCTAGAACGATTGCAATTCAGAAGACACCTCGACAGAGCTTCGCCGTCGGAAACAAGAACATCACAACTGATATCGCTTGAATGGATATATATAGGCATGTGATTCCGCTTGAAACAGTCTCAAGCGGAATTACATCTCAAGCGAAATCACTACTTAAACAAAAACACTACTCAAGCGGAATTACATCACTTGATTTCGCTTGAAATAATCAGCTGATTTCGCTTGAAATGACCATGTGTCATTTCAAGCAGAATTACCTATAAAATTCCATTTCTTGTTTTACGTGCACTGATCTATCAGTTCTAGTCTAAGACTCGATACAAGACGAAGACGACAGACGGATGCACCAACAAACTCCCCCTCGGATGTTGACGGAGTCTTCAGTGTCGAGTCTTCGGTTGTCAAACCTTCAGTCTTTATCAGTCTGCTTGCTCTTTTTCAAAGTATTCTTCATTGTAAGCATCTTCACTCAATCTCTATCTTCTTTCTTCTATCTTCAAAATCTCGATCTGGCTTTCTACATTTTTACACTCCCTCTCGATGTCTTCAGACTCCCCCTCTCAATCTGCTGGGATCGCAGTCTGGAAATCACCATCTTCAGGTATTGGAACCTGTCATTTCCTGCACAAACTCTACCGAACACATAAGTTTCTCAAAGTTTAAAGATTTAAAATTTAGAAACCATTTGCAAGAAACATTCAAAATGATTTATACTATAATAACCACTTTGTAAACATAACTTCTTCATACACTCTCTCCCAAACCTGTTCATCAAGTTTAGCACTTGGAATTTTAAAAATCAGTTTTTCAACATCAGTTGTCGAAACTCTTTTTGTATTTTTCAAAATATATGCTTAAACACACTGAAAATCTTTTTGGATTTTTGAATTTAAAAATGCAATAAAGAAATATTACAGACAATATTTTTGTGAGTTTGTGTAAGAGGATCATATCAGTTTTGAGACAAATCACTAACACCGTTAAGCTTTAAACATTTTAAGTTCTAAACAATTCACCTAGATTGTCAGTATACCGGTCCTCTGAAATTTTCACACAAAGTTCAACTGTTTCGAGATATGAGATTAGTGTCTTAGATACTTAGACTCATTCGCGTGTCCCACCACTTGAATATACTCCCGTATCCAGATCCCAATATTCAGTCTTACAGGTGAGTATACCACAGATGATATCTGTAAAAGGGTTAAATGCGAAGCCGTGAGAGCTCAGATCAGAACTTCCGTTCAGCAGAGAGATGACGGTTCGACTTTAGGTGTGTCCCCTTTAGAGGATCTTTTCTTCAACAGCATATGATTTAGAATTTTTCAATGTTTTATCATTTTTATGCTGAGGGCGACGCTATGTTTCAAGCAAAAGCAGAAAGTATTATTCGGGGACTAGGCCATTGCTTCCGCAAAATCAGAAGTCCCGGGGTAATACCCCAGATATCACTGAGTATAAAGACCTAGTATCTCAGAAAGAGGGACCTTTCAAACAAGAAGATTTCGGGGGTTACCCATATATCCAAGAAATGTTCCCCACGAGATAAGTAAGTTTGAATTTTATATTTATATCTCGTCACAATCTATTAAATGTGCAAAAACCTACTGGCACATCCGCAGTGAGATTGTTTATCACATTTTGACTTTACATTTCTTTAGCGTGTTGTGATAGTCCACTGATGTACTATCATTTCCTCTTTTATGCAACAAAAACTCATTTTTGATTTTTAGATGTTTTTGGCTTTTTCAAATTTTCTAATGTTTTTGGATTTTCTAAAATTCTTACTCCCCCTAAAATTCAAAAACATTTAATGAAATTGAAAACAAACTGTACAAGAAAAATGACAACTTGATGTCGAATCGCCTCAATTCTCCATCCACTTTGCGTAAACAATCAGAACTTCCCCTTACAACAAACTATTTTCCCATTATGATTTCAAAACACTTGAGTTTTTTTAATCAAAATGGTTTTTCTAGAAAATTAGTTTTGTTGATTTTACTCCTTGTAGGAAATGGGGTAAGATCATCACATTGTTTCTTTCCTCTTTATAATGAATTGATCCCATTTTTAACCACTTGAATAAGGATTACATCAAGTTCAAATTAATGACCTTGATTAACCACTTGTAAGATAAAAAACCAATCACTTGTAAAAATGCTTTTCAACCAATTACCACTTGTTGGTTGAATTCTTAAGATGCCGATTCCTACTCCACACTTACCAACCTGGGAGTTCTGGCAAGTCACACTCCTCAATTTTAAATTTTCAAAAACATTTTCAAGAATGATGCCGATTCATACTCCACGATTACCAACTTGGGAGCTCCGGCAAGTCACACTTTTCAATTTTCAAAAACTTTTTAAGAATGATGCCGATTCATGCTCCGCGATTACCAACTTGGGAGCTCCGGCAAGTCAGGTTTCTATTCAACGAAGAATATATCCACCCAAGCCTGACCAACCTTGGGTGTAACTTGTTCAGTCTCACTTGGGGTTCCATCCTTCCTTTTTGATTGATAAAAATCTTTTACCCCTTTAGCCTTCCCCTCAATCATTTTTCCAAAAATATTTTTCACTGCAGGGTTAAAAGCTTTTTCAACATCCAATTCTTCCTTTTTAGAAAAGAATTGGTTTGAAATTTCAACTTTCCCAATTTTAGATTTCAAATTTTCAGCTTTTAGTGGTGGAAAATTCACATCATCCACTGGCGGAACTTTCTTCTCTTCTTTGACAACAACATGCGGCTCCTCTGATTTTATGGAATCAGATTCATCACCAGAACTGTCTCTTGATTTCTTAACAACCCATTGTTGGTTGTTAAGTTTTTCCTTCTTTTTGAAAACATTTTTCGAACATTCTGTTGATGCACGGAATGTCTGTTGACTGCGTCTACAAAAAGTCTGAAGTCAAGATTGGTCTATAGGGGGTCAAAGTGTAAATATTGTGTAATATAGACTTAGGACCACTTATGTGTCAATGTAATATTGAGAACCGCTTATGTGTCATGAAGCCTGGACCGCTTTTAGGACATTAGGGTGGATCGCTTATCTGACATGATGTTGGATCGCTGATTTGGACTGTCACATAAGCGACCCAAGTCTTCTATAAATAGGTTTGAGCGGTTCATCATTTGTAACAGTGTATGTGTGTGCTATGGTGCTGAAACTCTGCTGAAATTTTATCAGAAAGCAATATAAACACAAGGAATTGAAAGGATTAGCTGTTGTTACTTTACTTACGTCGATTCCGCCTTCGTATGTAAAGATGAACTACTTCGACTGACTTTTCGGGTCATAGAACGGTCCAACAAGTGGTATCAGAGCTCAGGACGAGGAGTTCATACTACGACAGCATAGATCTGCAGAAATCTCTCATTTCTACTCACTTTCTCTCATATTTTTTCCGGTTTTCAGTGGTTCCAACGGTCAAAATTGTCTGAAATTTGAATATAACATGTAAAACACACTTTTAACAAACCCTAGAAAGAATCAGGTGAAAATACTGACTAAAAATGGTAAAAACTTGTTAAAATCTGTCGATCGCTTTTTCGGACGTAGGATCGCTTTTCTGGACATAATCTGATTGGATCGCTCAAAATTCACACTTGGAATCGCTTTTTCGGACAATTTAACTTTCTGAACCGCTCGAACACTTCTGGATCGCTCCAACGAACAAAAGTTGGATCGCTTATTTGACAGCCTTTGAACCGCTCGAACGATCATTCTCTGGATCGCTCGAACGTACATATTCTCGGTCGCTAATTTGACATACTGAGAATCGCTCGAGAGGACTTAGTCATTATTGTCTGGTCCGCGTTTACGAACATATTCTGGACCGCTTTTCTGTCAAACTGTTTAGACAGGATCGTTTTTGTGAACTGATATTTTTCAAAACCAAAATTTTTCTAAGTGTTGTTTGATTTTGCAGGTACAATCAAAATGGATGATATTTTCTTAAATCCGTTCAGTGATATGTACGCATTCTCGGGTAGTACGGACAACAATGATACGTCATCAAGCAATAAAGATAAAAGTCCACCGAAAGAAAGAAAGAAAGAAGCTTGGGAGTCCGAGAGCGCATTCGGAACATTCAACAAACCCCCAAAGCTTATGGCTATAGAGGACTATAGTAGGTGGGCAACAAAGTTTGAAGATTGGATGATGGCATTTGCATTTCCAAGCTGGAAAAGCATGAAAAATGGCTATGCAAATGGAAAGAAGAATGGTGAAGCTTTGAGATCAGCTGAAGAAATTGATGCTTTTGTGGCAGAACAAAAGTGTGTAGCACTGCTTTTCCAATCCGTCCGAGAAGACATCATTTCCTTGATCGATTACTCAAATGCAAAAGATTTGTGGAATAAACTGAAAGCAAAATGTATAGGAAGCGAGGAAATTGTAAAGAATAAGAAGAAACTTCTTCGGAAAGAATTTGATATGTTTGGATGTATGAAAAATGAATCAGTGGGTAAAATGATTGAAAGGTTTGGTCATCTTAAGCTGGAACTTGTTCGACATGAGATCAAATATCCTGATGATGAGATAGTTGATAAATTGTTTGATTCACTACCTGATGAGATGGATTGGAGATATTATGCATTGATGTTAAAGAACACTATTGCTCCTGACAAATTGAAACCAGATTTGGTGATTGAGAAACTTGAAAGTCATGAGCTAGAGTTGAAGAAAACATACAAAGTTAATCACTCATCCTATCAGCAGAATCTGGATCTGTATTATCCGAAAAGCATGATGCCGAAAGCTACTTCTCCGAAAACTGCATTTTCTGCTGAGAATGTTTCTTCAACAAACAAAGAAAGTCAAAGCAGTTCAAGCAGCGGAAGCCACAGTGGTTATCACAGTGGATCTACGTCTTCTGCAAATCGTTCTGATGCGAAGTTTTCGTGCAACATTGCAATCGATTTGAAGAATGCACAGAACTTTGACGAAGAATCGGCCAAGCAACAGATGGTTTTTCTAGCGTCTGTTTTGGAGTCCTATGAAGGTTTGGTAGCCGGGAAGATTGGAAATACAAACCGGGAGGAAATCAATTGGTGGTCCGTCAACAAAGCTTGGGTTCGATAAGTCAAAAGTGACGTGTTTTAAATGCAAACAAAAGGGCCATTTCAAGCGAGAATGTCGGAATGCATACGTTGATGAATCTGAAAATCCATTTCGTGACGATTATTACAAGAAGGCAATCTACCATCAAAATAAATCGGAGCCGCCCAGACTAAAGCAGGCTGAAGAGCAAAGAGAAAAGTCAAGGGCTTTAGCTGTGATCTATGATGATGAGGGTTACGATTGGAGCAAAGAGGTTTTGCCGGAAGATGATGCCATTGGTTATGCTTTCATGGCAAGTCATGATGAACCGATTCCTTGGAAGGATGATCGTACAGAGGAACAGAAGTATCAATTACAGGAAGATGATTGCTGAAACAAAGATTATCAGACTTTCTGGTGTATACTTGGAAGCAAGAAGAGCAAATCGTTGGGATCCAGACAGAGAGTGCTATCTTGATCGGTATGGCAATGTGGCGATTGATGACAAAACGCTAGATATTGAAGCCATCATTCAGGAGTACAAAGAAGAGGATGAATACTGGCAGCATAAGTGGTGGGGAACACCAACTTCGAAGATGATTGAGGAGGAGAAAGAAAAAGAGAGAAAGGAAAAAGAAGAGAGAGAGAAGAAAGAAAACGCAGAGACTGAGAGATCAAAGATGATTGATACGGAGTTGATCGATGTGACTCGGAAGTTGACAACTGAGAATTCAGAGAAAATGGCTGACCAAGTGCTAGCTGCGAAAGCACTTGAGGTAGATTCTATTTCTGCTTCTGAGTCAAAAGAGAAGATCAGTCAAAGTGTGTCAACATCCAGGTCAGGTAATAAAGTCGATAGAAATGTTGACTGCAAAAATTGCAACAAACAATGCAATTTTTGTAGTACTGTCACGTATTTGAATGATGAGAAATTGAAAAATCTGAAATCAAAAGTTAAAACTTTTGAAGATCAGATTCTCGATCGTGACACAGAGTTAAATGTTTCAACTGAACGGTTTAATGAATTAACCACTAAATGTGACAAAATTACAACTGAAAATGAAAAGTTAATTCTGGAAAACCGTCAGATCTCCGAAAAATTTGAGAAACTTAAAAGTGTTGTGAAAGACAGTGATGATCGAAACGGAAAAACATTCAAAGAAAACGAACATCTAAGAGCTGTGTTGCAATTAAAAGAAAAATCAATTAATGAACAACTGGATGAGATTGCAAAATTAAAACTTAAGGTTAAAGAAATTGAGATTGAAAATGAAAGAATTCAGTTGAAATTAAACAGTTATAGCTCAGCTAGCTTTGTTTTGCAGCACATCGTTCCCAAACCTATAGGAAAAAACAAAGCTGGTGAGGACGTGTTTTCTGATGGAACGGGTGTAGGGTTTCACAAAGTTCCACCGCCAATTTTAGACAATTACACGAAAAAGCAGTCTAGTTTGGTGGAAATTGAGGAAGAAAGTGATGTTATACTTCCTGAGAACATTGATGTCACATTTCCGTCTTCCAATGAAGAGGGTGTCCAAAATGATGTGGTGAAAAGTGTGATAGACAAAGTGCTTAAGCCGGATTGTGACACTTCTGAGGAGGATGGGTGTTTTCTAGATAAATATATTCCGAAGCAAAAGTCCAAAAACAACTTATATGATGAATCTGATCTTGTCATGTACAAGATGTCGGGATCGGATAAGTTGTTTTCGGATTCTGAGTTTCCATTAGTGAATGTTAATCTGAACAAATTGACAAATGTTTTCAAACTGGTCGAAGTCGAGTTGTCAGCAGTGAACAATCTGAATCGAAAGAAAGAGAGGGTTTACAACAAGAAATCTGTTTATCCACCACGTTTTTACAATAACAACAGAAACAATTGGTCGGGTGGTTATCAGGGGGGTAAACCATTTCATAAAAGAAATGTTTCAAACAAGAGGTATGTCGAAAAGAAAAAGTTTGTGAATAGTTCAAGTTCACTTGCTGATGAAGAAAAAGAAATTTTTACAAAATCAAACAAAGAATTTTTTGAGAAGAGAGCTTCACAGGCTCAGTCTGAAGGCACGAGTAGGGTAACTGATACTCGTACGTGTTTTAGATGTGAACAGGTTGGTCATATTGCACGAAAGTGTACATATGTGAAGCCTAAGACTGAAGCTGTGAAGGTTCAACAAAAGAAAGTTGATGTGAAGGGTAAAACACCGATGTATGTTGAGAAGAAAGTTGTTGGGAAGAAAAATGTTCAAATTGACAACTTGAATGTAAAAACTGAACCCGTAAAGAAGCTGGTAAATCAAAATGATACAGTTTATAAGAGGGTTGCAGTAGCTCAACAGGTGTGGAAACCTAAAATTGAACCTAAAGTTGAGAAGAAAGTTTCAACTTCTGAGGTGAAAAAGGCTGAAGAATCAATTACGGTTGATTATGATGCACAATTTCCACCTCTTAAGTCTAAGAATTTCAAAATTCAAATTGCTAAACTCACGGTTACACCTAAGGCTGATAAGGCCTGGGTGGACACCATGTTTGACTAAACAGTTTGAATTGCCGGAGCTTCCTGGTTTGCGAAGCATGAAGCGGCATTTTTCTTGAAGTTGTTTAAATGATGATTTGTTATGTGCAGGATCTTCCAAAACTTGTATCCAGGTGGATAATGGATAGTGGAGCTTCAAGGCATATGACAGGGAAGACTGCATTGTTGTATGATGTGAATGACATTAATGGTGGTTACGTGGGTTTTGCGGGTAATCAAGGAGGCAGGATCATAGGTGAAGGAACATTATCAAATGGCATTATCACGTTTGAGAGAGTTAACTACATCGCTGAGTTGGAGAACAACCTGCTGAGTATCTCCCAGATCTGTGACAGGATGTATACTACTCATTTCACCGACAAAGAATGTTTGATCTTGAAACCGGGATTTGTGATACCTGAAGAGTGGATCATCATGAGGGCACCAAGAGTCAATGATCTGTACGTGTTGGACATGAGCGTTGCTACTACAACCACGGGTCAGGCTCATTGTTTTGTGTCCAGAGCAACGGAAAAAGAGTCAAGGTTATGGCACCGAAAGATGGGGCATATTCATCTAAGGAAAATGAATCACTTAGTGCATAACGACTTGGTCACCGGAGTGAATATTAAAGGTTTTCATCTGGAAGGGGAGTGCATAAGCTGTGTCAGAGGTAAACAGAAGAAAAAGTCACACCCTACAAAACAAGTCAATTCAGTTTCGAGGCCTTTGGAAAGACTTCACATGGATTTGTTCGGTCCAGTGAATGTTAAAAGTATAACAGGAGATTCCTACTGTTTGGTCGTGACTGATGACTACTCCAGATTTTCGTGGGTCATGTTCTTGAAAACGAAAGACGAAACCTTTGATAGTTTGGTAGTTTTGTTTAAGAAAATTGAGAATCTGTACCAGAGACCGATTTGTTGAATTCGAAGTGATAATGGTACTGAGTTCAAAAATAGTAAGATGGAGGAATACTGTGATGAAATGTCACACCCTGATTTCCACGTGTCTCACCGGTGGGCCCGGTGGGGGATTACCGTGACGATGTTGGCAACAATATAGTCAAACCACACAATTATATAATGCACAGCGGAAGCATAAGATAAATACATAAGTTTCAACCTCTGAATGTAATATCAAAATGTATTACAGGGGTTGGATATATCCACAGTGGATCGTAAATAAAAGTAAAGTATTGTTCCATTAGATACTGCAATCAAGCTTGCGAGGCTTATCCCGACGCTAGGGAGCTAATACCAGCCAATTACGTTTAGGTACCTGCACTTAATCTTTTTGGGGAAAATACGTCAGTTTGCACTGGTAAATACATTCAACTGACACATTTGAAAATGTTTATTAAAATTGATTTGAATGCACAAGGCACAAACTCTTTTATAACTTGGGAAAATTCATAATGATCTTGTGAACGTTTTACATGTTCTTTTATGCGTTCAGTAGCCCGGGTCGTGCCGGGTTAAAGATTTATAGACACACCACGTTTGCGTAAAACCGTAGTATGAAAACCAACGGCTACGTCTTTTAGCTTTAATGTCGACACTTTATACCGGGTGTACGCCTACACCGGGATGTCGATGGTCGTGGCCATTTCGTAAAATGATGCCAAGGATATCCGGGACAACGGTCATTAAACCCCCCAAAGGCTTATAAGCAACAAAACTGTTTAAATGAGCCGATCATATTTAATCAATTAACCACCTAAGCGATGGAATTATATAATGCTCAATCAAGCGGTATTAATATACCGTAACCCAAGCCCATATAGGGGAAATAAGTCAAAAGTATTTACCTTTGCAAGTATTAATCCTTAATTAAGATCAAGTCACCGATAGCTTTTACTGGGGCTCCTAATCTGGAACGAAGGTTTTAATTAACCTCTTAGAATCCTAACGGTCCTTGTATTAGCCGTAGCTTAAACCGGTTGATTCCGATATATAGATATGGTTAATTCGCACGAAAAGGCGAAAACCGAGAATGGAGTATGATTTGGACCCAACAAGTTCAGTGACTTGTTTTATATGGGTTTATAGTTCATACTCTGGATTTTGGGGTTCAAATAATATAATTTGACCCATATCGGCTATTGCACGAAAACTAGTTTCATGAGCCGTACCGTGTGCGCAAATAGGCGAAACGGTTAACCATAAGAGTCGTACGCTTATTTCCTAAGTCAATATGCCTTAAAAGTATTTTGGTATCAGTAGGATACTTTCCGTAATGCCCGTAACGAGTTTAAGTTTATATTATGCCCCGTAGGGGCTTTTCGGTCATTTTAAAGACTTTTAAAAAGGCTTTTCGAGTTCTACAGGAAATCTGAGTTTCCCGAACAGCTTATAAAGCTTAAAATACTTTATTTATTATTTAAAACCAGTGGCAACTGGAATCGGGTCAAAAGACCTTGTAGAACTCCCGTTTTGGCCAAAAAGGGCATATTCGGTATTAACCGAACCGTAGCCATAACCGCAGGTTATGAGCAAGGTAAAAATTATTAAAAATCTTTAAAATTCCCAAAATATTATTTTACCACAGTGGGTAAAAGTTTTGGTGACGAAAACTTGGGTTAGATGGGCATTATGCTAATTGCGCCGTTAATTACAAAACTTTCTTAAAAGTGCGCCTTTTAGCATAACTCTCATTCTAGACCTCGGATTGACGTGAAACTTTAAGGACATGCTTATAATTTAATAAGCAAGGTTTTGGTCCGTTCACGTGTCCGAAATACTCGTTTTAATTTTAAAAGGCCGTTACGGTCAACTTTTAGGCGAATGACGGAATCGCGCAAAAGACTCGGATAACTCATGAACCGACCACAGAGGTTTATACCAACATGTGACCTGGTCCTAAGAGTGTCCTAAGGTATATTTATACCTCACTAAAACGGGTCAGAACTGAAGTCAAAGCAAAAGTCAAACTTTTGCGACTTTCGGCTCCGAACCGGGTTAATATAGCAAACGGTCGATTCAAACGAGCGCAACAAGTTTATATGCTTATTATCATGTTTTATGATTATCAAAACAGGTTCCATAACATATATTTTACGGATTATGCACATATCGCTAAAATAGCTTTCTGTTGACTTTTTAACCGCACGTTTGACTCGACATTTGACATAGTTAGAGTGGTGATCAGAGGGAACCCTTTTAGGGGTTTATTACCTCCATTCATACCAACTTATAACTACTTTTGATTCGTCATAAGACTGAACCATCACTGAGTTATTTTAAAGTCAAACCGTATTTACGACGGTTCGGTTTTTAGCTAAATACTAAGCATGAACTGAACTATGAATGATCAAAGTAACTTACAGAAGTTAAGACTTGAATGTAGAGCAGAGAAAAACACTTGGGAGCCTTTAGAATAGCCAGAGATGTGTGTTTGAGTTGTTGTGAATGTTATGCACACAAGGGTGCTATTTATAGTCAAAAACATGATCCAAGATCATTACAACTCAAGCTACAACTGGTTATGGATGGTTGGCATGTGTCCTAGAGAGTTATGGGTCGAGTAGGGGGCAACCATACCTCTGAAAGACCCATTATTACATGTTTTGGCGTTTAAAACAGCCAACAGCCATGTTTCTGTCGCTGGGCGCTGCTTACGGACCGTATGGCTTCGGCCTTGCGGTCCGTAAACCATAGGCGGATAATTTGAAATCATTCACCTCCTTACGGTCCGTAAGGTATAGCCTTTGCGGTCCGTAAGGGGTTAAAAATAAATCATTTTCAAATCTTTTTGTCATGATTACTAAATCTAGGTAATTAATTACTTGACCTTTCGGGTTTGAAGGGGTAACCTTGCGGTTTGGTCCTCGGTTATTTACCGTTAGGGGCCTCGAGCTATTTACCCGCATTATTAAGTCCCCGGTTTATTCATTTAATTATTCTGAAAGTCTTAACTTTCATTATTGACGCTTTTAACCCTTCTTCTACGAATTCGATCGTAACTTTCCCGTTTCATATCGAAACTTCGCGAAATTTATATATATTATTTTAGCGAGTGTATAATACCGTTACAAAGTCTTGGGAACGTTAAAGGGTCACTCAGAGGTATAATTAAACATGTTGACACAGTTAACCCCTGTAGTTTGTAATCTCTCACTTTCTTCCGCGTTTTATTTTTGTACGATCTATAATTTATTCGATTGAAGGTTTAAGCATTATTTAGGGATACTACACAGTATATTTACCCTTGTTGACATTTTATAACCCTCGAATTTATATACTTTCAAGGCTTGTCAAAATTAGTCCTTTATTTATTATAGATGCCACGTGTAAACAAATGACACGTGTTAACACATCATTGGACACAAAATTTCGAGGTGTTACATCCTCACCCCCTTAAAATAAATCTCGACCCGAGATTTACTCAAATAAATAGGGGTATTTTTCTTTCATTGTAGCTTCGACTTCCCACGTATATTCAGGACCTCTACGAGCATCCCATTTGACTTTTACAATCGGTACGTGCTTTCTGCGAAGCTTCTTCACCTGTCGATCTTCAATCGACAAAGGTTTTTCTATGAACTTTAAGCTCTCATCTATATGCACATCTGTGTGTGGAATCACCAACGACTCGTCGGCGAAGCACTTTTTGAGATTGCAGATGTGGAACACATTGTGAATTCCATTGAGCTCTTCAGGCAAGTTTAGTTTATAGGCAACTGATCCGACTCGTTCAATGACCTCAAAAGGTCCTATGTATCTCGGACTCAGCTTGCCTTTCTTGCCGAAACGCATCACCCCCTTCCAGGGCGATACCTTAAGTAATACCTTTTCACCCACTTCAAAGTGAAAATCCTTACGCTTTGGATCAGCGTAGCTCTTCTGCCTATCGTGGGCAGCCTTGAGACGTTCCCGGATCTGGACAATCTTGTCCGTCGTCTGGAAAACAATCTCTGGTCCCGATAATTGGACCTCTCCTACTTCCGCCCAACAAACAGGCGATCTGCATTTCCTACCATATAATGCCTCAAAAGGCGCAGCCTTTATGCTGGTGTGGTAGCTATTATTGTAGGAGAATTCGATCAGGGGTAGGTTTTTATCCCAGTTACCACCTAAATCGATCGCACATGCACGAAGCATGTCTTCTAGCGTTTGGATAGTACGCTCACTTTGACCGTCCGTCTGTGGATGGTAAGCCGTACTAAAGTTCAAACGCGTGCCCAAAGATTGCTGGAAACTCTTCCAGAAGTGAGATGTGTATCTAGTATCCCTGTCGGAGATAATAGACACAGGTATGCCGTGTAAGGCTACAATCTTATCAACATATAGTTGGGCTAACATATCGGAGCTATACGTCTCCTTGATGGGTAGAAAATGAGCTGATTTAGTCAGCCTATCGATTATGACCCATATTGTATCGTTTCCCTTCCTGGTTTTGGGTAACTTGGTTATGAAGTCCATAGTTACGCATTCCCACTTCCACTCGGGAAGTTCAGGCTGTTGTAGCAAGCCAGACGGCTTTTGGTGCTCGGCTTTGACTTGAGCACAAGTCAAGCACTTTGCTACATGGGCGGCTACAGACTTTTTCAAGCCTATCCACCAATAATTTGCCTTTAAGTCTTGGTACATCTTATCAGCACCAGGATGGACTGAGTATTTGGAACTATGGGCTTCCTGGAGAACAACATCTCGTAGTCCTCCATATATTGGAACCCATATACGTCCGTTCAGTCTAAGAATTCCATCCTTGCTAAGAGTCAACTGCTCTTCAGTTATTCCCAGCTTTTCATTAGGATAATTAGCTTCCAACACAGCCTCACGCTACGCAGCTAATATCCTTTCCATCAAATTATTTTTAACTTCAATGCTCTTGGCATTGATTCGAATGGGTTTTACCCTTTCTTTCCTGCTCAATGCATCGGCGACTACATTCGCCTTGCCGGGATGGTACCTGATTTCACAGTCATAATCATTTAGGGTTTCCATCCAACGGCGTTGTCTCACGTTCAACTCTTTCTGGTTGAACAGGTGCTGAAGGCTTTTGTGATCTGAATAAATCACAAATTTAATACCATAAAGGTAGTGCCTCCACAACTTTAGTGCAAATACAACGGCACCCAACTCCAAATCATGGGTGGTGTAATTCTTTTCATGCACCTTTAATTGCCTTGAAGCGTAGGCAATCACCTTGCCCTTCTGCATAAGCACACACCCCATGCCTGTATGTGATGCATCGCAGTAAACTACGAATTCATCTGTACCTTCCGGTAATGTCAACACAGGTGCGTTGCTTAGCTTCTGCTTCAGTATTTCAAAGGATTCTTGCTGCTTCGGGCCCCAAATGTACTTTTCTTTCTTCTTGGTCAAGGAAGTCAAAGGCGCAGCAATCCTCGAAAAATTTTCAATAAATCTTCGGTAGTATCCTGCTAAACCCAGGAAGCTACGAATTTCGGTAGGCGTCTTTGGCTCTTGCCAGTTCATGACTGCCTCTACCTTAGCGGGATCCACTTGGATACCACGCTTACTCACAACGTGTCCTAAAAACTGGACCTCTCGTAGCCAGAATTCACATTTCGAGAATTTGGCGTAGAGTTTCTCACGCTGTAGTAATTCGAGAATGCAACGGAGGTGCTTCTCGTGGTCATCTTGGCTTTTAGAATAGATCAGGATATCGTCTATGAAGACTATGACGAATTTATCTAAATACGGCTTGCACACGCGATTCATGAGATCCATGAACGCAGCCGGTGCATTTGTGAGCCCAAAAGGCATCACTAGGAACTCGTAATGACCATAGCGAGTCCTAAATGCAGTCTTGTGTATATCTTCATCTCTGACCCTTAGTTGATGATAGCCCGACCTCAAGTCGATCTTTGAGAAGTAGCTTGCTCCTTGCAGCTGATCGAATAGATCATCGATCCTTGGTAAAGGATATCTATTCTTTATGGTAACTTTATTCAGTTCTCTATAGTCGATGCACAACCGCATCGATCCGTCCTTCTTCTTTACAAATAGGACAGGAGCTCCCCAGGGAGATGAACTAGGTCTGATAAAACCTTTCGCCAGCAGTTCATCCAACTGGGTCCTCAGTTCTTTCATTTCCGTTGGCGCTAATCTGTAAGGTGCTCTGGCTATCGGAGCTGCTCCAGGAATGATGTCAATTCTGAACTCCACTTGTCTATCTGGTGGCAAACCAGGTAGTTCTTCAGGAAAAACCTCGGGGTATTCAGAAATGACAGGAAGATCCTCGATCTTCGGCTTTGGTTCTTCTATTATCACCTGAGCCATGTAAATTACACAGCCTCTGTTCAAACACCTTGAAGCTTTCAACATAGATACGTCTTCGGGCAATCCGTAATGCGTATCCCCTCGAATGGTAAGAGATTCACCACTCGGAGTCTTTAAAACTATTTGTCTCTTGCCACAAATGATTTGGGCCTGGTTATGGGATAACCAGTCCATGCCTAGCACGATGTCAAAACCCGCTAATTTGAAAGGAAGTAGAGATAAAGGAAAAGAATGGTTCCTAATGGATATTTCACATCCTTCTAGAACGGTAGAGACGGTTTCTATCGTGCCGTCTGCTAACTCTACTTCGTATTTCACGTCAAGGGTTTTGATTGGCATATTTAGTAGTTGGCAAAATTTCTGGTCTACAAAGGACTTGTCAGCGCCAGAATCGAACAGTACTCTTGCAAATATATTATTTACGAGAAAAGTACCTGTAAGCACATTGTCGTCCTTGACCGCTTCCTTTGCATCCAAGCGAAAGACTCTCGCATTTCTCTTCTTAGTCTCTTCCGCCTTCTTGGCATACTTCGGGCAATTACTCTTTATGTGCCCCTTTTCATTACAATTAAAGCAGGTTGCGTCCTTTATCTTTTTGCACTCCACTGTCTTATGATCCTTGGACTTGCATAGCCCACAGGGTGGAGTCCTTTGTTGCGACTGTGAACCAGACGCAAACCTACACTTCCCGGAGTGAGGTTTCTTGCAGACCTTGCAGTGAGGTCTTCCATCAGCTTGCCCCTCCTTCTTTGCTTCCGACCCTCTCTTGCCCTCACCGTTTCCACGGTGCTTTTTCGAAGACTTTCGTGAGGTATCATCCTCACGTTTTCGCTTTTCGGCCTCCTTGCTCCTTTGTGCCCTCAGACGGACAACATCAAGTGTAAGAGACAAGGAGAGGTCAGTAACTGACCTGAAGGTCGTTGGCCTAGAGGCCTTTACGCTGGCCTTGATCGCCGGCTCTAAGCCCCCAATGAATCGGGCAATCCTTCGTGGTTCTGGTGTCACAAGATATGGCACCAGGCGTGACATAGTGTTAAAACTTGTCAGATATGCTTGACAATCCAGGTTTGTCATCACTAGTGAGACAAAATCAGCCTCAATCTTCTCAACTTCGTGCTGAGGGCAGTAGTTTTCTTTTATGAGGGTAATAAACTCCCCCCATGACATTTTGTACAAGGCAGACTTACCTGAAGCCTGCACCAGAGCTCTCCACCACGCCAGGGCCTCGCCCTTGAATGACTGGGACACAAACTTAACCACGTCCCTCTCAGCGCACCCGCTGATGTCCACAATCGTGTCCATCTCGTCCAGCCAGGTGATACAATCCACCGCACCTTTCTCCCCTGTAAATTCACGGGGCTTACATGATACAAAGTATTTGTAGGTGCAACCCTTAGCACTTGACGCATCAGTATATTCTCTATCGCGATGAACGCTGTGCTCAGTAGACGAATGCTTGTCGTCATCTTTCTTGGGTTCAGAGGGTGGTTTGGAGTGTGTCTTTGGTTTAGAGGGTGGTTTTGACACAGTTCTGCCTTGAGACTCAGTATTTTGACGATCAATAGCTGCCTGGACAGCATTGTTGATCAGAGCCTTTAGCTGTGCGCCTGTCAAATGTACTGACGCATTGTCGTAGTCATCTTCGTTTGTGTGGCTGTTCTCTCCATTGGGATCCGCCATTGTAACTTGAATCTGTTACAGAAGATAACAAAATTTTAATTTAGGAGATTATTATTTGATTGTCTTTTATGACAATTTGTCAACCATGGTACAGAGACCATATTCGGTTAACTTATTAACTCATTACATATTAGGATCTGAATATATCCTATTCCAACTATATAAATAGTATTGGCGGCATAAAGCCTAATCACGATGATGTTTTATAATATCAGCCGAGATTTCAGAGAATCAAAGGCATAGAGAGTTGAACCGTAGTTCTTTTATCTCTTTCTGACAGAGAGTCATAGACTACCACTGCCTTTTGTCTTTATAAGACAGTTATTATGGCCCATAGGCACTACACCTCTAATGGATGTCTTAATATGGTTGGCCCGTAGGCACTACATCACTAATGGATGTCTTAATATGGTTGGCCCGTAGGCACTACATCACTAATGGATGTTTTAATAATATTGGCCCGTAGGCACTACATCACTAATGGATGTTTTAATAATTCTGGCCCGTAGGCACTGCATCACTAATGGATGTTTTAATAGTTCTGGCTCGTAGGCATTGCATCACTAATGGATGTTTTAATAATTCTGGCCCGTAGGCACTGCATCACTAATGGATGTTTTAATAATACTGGCCCGTAGGCACTGCATCACTAATGGATGTCTTTATAATACTGGCCCGTAGGCATTGCATCACAATTGGATGTCTTAATAATATTGATCACCTTCATTGGTGATTTAACCCGCGATTTATAAATCATTTAGTTGGGTTTTGAAATCCTTAAAGGATTATTGTATAGGAATGACGTGCGTGGTTATAACGAATCACATCTGCCATGAATGTTAACATGCGTACAGAGGTTAACGGGGTATCAGAATCTTTTCAGTTAGGTCGTACCATCTTGACTAGATCTTAAAAGACCCCAAGCTAGGTTTCACCTTTTAAGATTCTTTATTTAGGCAGATCAATATAAAAGGAATGGTTTTGATTTATTTTTATACATATTAAAACAAAACTCATAACATACATTCCAAAATCTCAAATACAATTACATATTGCCCTAAACGGGTCTTTCAAATAATACATACCTCCATAGAGGTTTTAAAATAAGTGACAAGTCCACGCAGGGACTAATATAAGATAGGTGTCCATGCAAGGACTAAAGATAAGTCCACGTAGGGACTGAAATACGATAAGTTGTCCACACAGGGACTTATTTCAAAGTAGAAATTACAGTAGTACTACTATTAAGGGCTAGTGGTCACGTTTCTTCTTTTTGCCCTTTAGTAGATTCGCCAAGCCTTTGAGAAATCCTCGGTGGCTTTTCTTTTCTTCCTCGAACTCTCTCTCCACACGATCTAGTCGATGGAGTATTTCTTCCTGTTCAGGAGGAGAAAATCGTGGTTGTGGCGCTTGATGCGGAACTGGAGGTCTGGGAGGTATTGGATACCCATGAGCTGAGTAATCCGGTGGTCCCATGTTTCCATGTGCTCCGTCAGGGTAGCGCGCATTATATCTAGCCGACACCACATATGGGTCGCGCTCATAGCCGTACTTGTATTGTGCTTGTGATGGTTCAAACGGGTTGTAAGCCGTTGGACCTGTGTAAGCTGGTATGGGTTGGTCATACCCAAATGGTGGCGAATTTCGTGCAGTAGGTGCGGAGTTCGCTTCTTGTATAGGACTTGAAGGTCCTTCTTCTTGTAGTGGCGGATAGTGGCTACTACTAGAATGTCGAGGAGTGCTGAAGTGGATACCCCCTCCTCCTCGTGTAGACATACGAGCATTTGTCCTCCTACGCCTCGGCGGATCAGGTATAACTGGTTGTGCCGGTGGCGGAGGTGGTGGCGTAACTGCCTCAAAGCGTGAATCCTCAGAGGGATCCTGTGGATGTCTCGGTTGCGATGTCTGATGAGATGGTGTGTTGTACCACTCATGTCGGTCAAACAAGGCCTTAAAGCTGTCTGGGCCTTGATACTGCGAACCATGATATGAAGATCCATCAGATACTTCTATCGGATGCGTGGGCGTACCACGAGCTGGTTCAGTTGGATCCTCATCTTCCTCCATGGGATCTTCAGAAAAATGGTCTTGTGGCCCTAGTGGAACAAAACCTGAAGGTTCCTGTATGTAGTCAGCCGGATTAAACTAAGCTACGTAGTATGGAGTAGGGTCGTCATAATTCCGGTGCGAAACCGAACGTTGTAGAGGTATGAAGGAAGGTTGTGGGTTGTTGGGATTATTTTCTGAATCTGGTCCAAAGGAGTGCCGGTAGGATGGCGTCGAGCTGTGCGAAGTGGAATGCCTCGCGGGTTCGTAAAGATCTCTTCGTCGTTGTGGCTCTTCGCTCCTTGTCATCGAAGGATGTCTTGTACCAGATGGTCCAGCTTCTTGATCGTGATGTGTCACGATTTCTCCTCGGCCTCTACGTCCCCTTCCTCTTCCTCGGAATATAACGGGTGGCATTTTCCTGCTCCAAAACTTATTAAAAATCAAATCGAAAATAAGACAAAAAGGAGTATCAATCCGAATTTGTCCTAAGTTCTTGTCTAGACTCAAGTATGTGCAATTGTGTCACTGAGATTAAACACATTAGGATAGTGTTTAATTCACTCAATGTTGGCTCTGATACCAACCTGTCACACCCCGATTTCCACGTGTCTCACCGGTGGGCCCGGTGGGGGATTACCGTGACGATGTTGGCAACAATATAGTCAAACCACACAATTATATAATGCACAGCGGAAGCATAAGATAAATATATAAGTTTCAACCTCTGAATGTAATATCAAAATGTATTACAGGGGTTGGATATATCCACAGTGGATCGTAAATAAAAGTAAAGTATTGTTCCATTAGATACTGCAATCAAGCTTGCGAGGCTTATCCCGACGCTAGGGAGCTAATACCAGCCAATTACGTTTAGGTACCTGCACTTAATCTTTTTGGGGAAAATACGTCAGTTTGCACTGGTAAATACATTCAACTGACACATTTGAAAATGTTTATTAAAATTGATTATGAATTTTCCCAAGTTATAAAAGAGTTTGTGCCTTGTGCATTCAAATCAATTTTAATAAACATTTTCAAATGTGTCAGTTGAATGTATTTACCAGTGCAAACTGACGTATTTTCCCCAAAAAGATTAAGTGCAGGTACCTAAACGTAATTGGCTGGTATTAGCTCCCTAGCGTCGGGATAAGCCTCGCAAGCTTGATTGCAGTATCTAATGGAACAATACTTTACTTTTATTTACGATCCACTGTGGATATATCCAACCCCTGTAATACATTTTGATATTACATTCAGAGGTTGAAACTTATATATTTATCTTATGCTTCCGCTGTGCATTATATAATTGTGTGGTTTGACTATATTGTTGCCAACATCGTCACGGTAATCCCCCACCGGGCCCACCGGTGAGACACGTGGAAATCGGGGTGTGACATGAAAGAGGTATACTGCATGAGTTTAGTGCTCCGTACACTCCTCAGCAAAATGGAGTTGCAGAACGCAAGAACCGGACGCTAATCGAGACAGCCAGAACGATGCTTGCAGATTCCAAGTTACCAATCAATTTCTGGGGTGAAGCTGTTTCTGCTGCATGCTATACTCTCAACAGAGTTCTTACTGTGAAGAAGTTCAACAAGACGTGTTTTGAGCTAATCAATAAACGCAAGCCGAATTTGAAGTATCTAGAACCGTTTGGGTCACCCTGTACGGTAATAGAGCCGAATGGCAAGCTTGGTCCGAAGAACTTTGAAGGAATATTTGTTGGATATTCAGGTCCTACACGGCGTGTCTTTGTTCCAAGTGAAAAGCGTATTATTGAAGCAGCAAATGTTGAATGTCAGGGTTATACTATGCCGCCTCAGAATCCTGGTGATTCATGGCGTTTTAATTATGACAAACTTTGGGAATCGTTTGACATGAGAGAAGAATCAGAGGAAGAGGAAGATTTCTTTGATGAGCTGGATATTTTACGAGAATATGAATCGTCGCTCAGGTTTCCAGCAGAGTATTCTAGCAGACCTCGGAAGACTTCAAATGATGATGAAGCAGGTCCTAGTAACGCTGGTGAACATGATGATGAAGTTGCTCCTGGTAATCAGTCGGAGGTGAATGATGATCAAGAAGCTGAAAACATGCCAGTTTTTGACCATGGTGATTCAGATCTTGAGGGGGAGCAGATTCAGTTGTCAAGTCAAACAAACCAAGTTGGTGAACAAGATGCAGAGCAGAATGTTACTAATCTGGAGGGAAATGTAGAAGTTCCAAGCGAAGTGATGCCGCGAACTCTTTCTTATCATCCAGAGGAGTTGATAATAGGAGAATTGCAATCAGGCGTTCGGACGAGACGTCAAATTGACCAGGGCTTAACATGTTTTTATTCTACAGTAGCACCTTTACAAACTGAATTTTCATTAAGTTGTTTTATCTCGCAGGTCGAACCGCGGACTTACAAAGAGGCGCTTACTGAAGACTCTTGGGTCATAGCGATGCAAGAAGAATTAAGTCAGTTTGAGAAGTTAGGTGTGTGGAAGTTAGTTGATTTACCAGACGGTCAAAGAAAAATCAATACAAAATGGGTTTTCAAATGTAAGAGGGACGACAGAGGAATGGTTGTAAGGAACAAAGCTCGACTCGTTGTTCAGGGCTTTAGTCAACAGGAGGGGATTGATTTTACCGAAGTCTATGCTCCTGTCGCACGACTAGAGGCTATCAGAATTTTCCTAGCATTTGCGTCTTGGAAGAATTTCAAAGTATTTCAGTTAGATGTTAAATCAGCGTTTCTTTATGGGAAGGTCAAAGAGGAGGTTTATGTTGGTCAGCCGCCGGGCTTTACTGACCCAATCCACAAGAACAAAGTTTATTTGCTGGACAAAGCGTTGTACGGTCTACATCAGGCGCCGAGAGCCTGGTACGAGACTTTGTCTCAACACTTACTCGCTAACCAGTTTATACGTGGAAAAGTGGATGCCACTCTCTTCACTAAAGACGTTGATGGTCATCTTCTGATAGTACAAATTTATGTAGACGATATTATTTTTGGGTCGACGAATGAGAAATTATGCAAAGATTTCGAACAGGTGATGAAGCAGAAATTTGAAATGTCTTCAATGGGGGAGATGAAATTCTTTCTGGGATTACAAGTTGAACAACTTCCTGAAGGGATTTTCATTCATCAAACGAAGTACGTGCATGATATTCTGGAGAAGTTTGGAATGTCAAGTTCTACTCCAGCTGCTACCCCACTTGCGACAAATCATGGTATTCACCCAGATCTCACCGGAGACAGGGTTGATGAGACACTTTATCGATCCATGATAGGTTCTTTGATGTACCTAACTGCTTCACGTCCTGACATCATGTACCCAACGTGCCTCGCAGCAAGATTTCAGTCTAACCCGAGAGAATCGCACATGATTATTGTGAAGAGGATTTTACGTTACTTGAAAGGAACACCCACATTGGGGCTGTGGTATCCTCACAAAGGCGATTTTACACTCGAAGGGTTTTCCGATTCAGATTTCGGATGCTGCAAAGTTAATGCGAAATCAACAACTGCAGGATGCCAGTTTTTTGGTCCGAGATTGGTTACTTGGCAGTGTAAGAAACAAACATCTGTGGCGCTATCTACGTGTGAAGCAGAGTATGTTTCTGCTAGCAGTTGCTGCTCACAGATCCTGTGGATACAGCAACAGATGCGCGACTACGGTTTGCAGTTTCTTAACACACCTCTGTTTGTTGATAATGAGGCTGCGATTAATATAACTAAAAATCCAGTACATCACGCTAAAACTAAACATATTGAGATTCGTCATCACTTTATTCGCGATTGCTTCGAGAAAAAGTTGATACAAATTGAGAAAATCCACACTGACGAACAAAAAGCTGATTTGCATACCAAAGCTTTTGATAAAAATCGATTTCAATATTTGTTAAAACTTAATGGTATGAAATTGCTTTCGGTGTCGGATGGGGTTGTGAGCGTTGATGAGAGTACTGTTGTGGATGAAGATGAGAAACAATCTGCGATGGTTTGTCGATTTTTTACGTGTTTTGGTATTTAGGGGGAGATAGATAGTTGTACATATTTTATTTTCAGAAAAATACAAAAACAGTAAAATGCTAAAATACAAAAACATGATAAAATTGAAAAAGAGCTTGTGTATATAGGGAAAATGATAGTACATCAGCTAGACAATTACAGTATGCTAAAGATTTGGAAAGACATAATGAGTTAAACAGTCTCACTAATGATGTGTCGATAGGTTTTCGTACATTTAGTAGATTTATTCAGGATATAAACCTAAAATTTCAAACTGGTGAAATTTGTGGGGAACACTACTTGGATATATAGGTAACCCCTGAAATCTCGTTTGAAAGGTCTCGTATTCTGATATACTAGGTGGTTATACTCTATGATGTCTGGGGTATTATTCCGGGACTTCTGCTGAACGGTGGTTCTGACCTAGTCCCTGGCTAATACTTTCTCCAAAATGCTTGAAATATAGCATAAAGCCCTCAGCTGATTAGACGATAAAATTGATAATCAGTTGTTGTAGCTAAAAGATTCTCTAAAGGGAACACATTGAAAAGTCGAAGCTGATATCTCTCTGCTGAACGGAAGTTCTGACCTGAGATCCCTCAGTTCTCGCATACCCTAATTTATGTACAGACATCATTGTAGTATTTTTGCCTGTAAGACTGGATATTGGGATTCGGGATACGGGAGTATATTCAAGAGGTGGGACACATGAATTGATCTATGTTTTTAAAACACTTAAATAGTATCCTAAATAGAGTGAAGTTTGTATGAAAATTTAAGATGGATCGGTATATCGACAATCGAGGTGAATTGTTTAAATCTGAGTATGTAATATAGCTTAACGGTACTTGTAATCTGTCTGAAAAGCTGATATGATTCCCTGACACGCTCGCCAAAAACAAATTTGTAAATAGTTTATTTTCTGCAATTTAAGTTTTCTGTTATTTCATTTCTTAGTTTAGATCATCCTAAAATCCAAAAAGATTTTATTTTCTACTTTAGTTTAGACAAACCAGAGTGGAAAGTTGATTGTCGGATTCTAGCAAAATGAAGCAGATGCAGGAGATTCTGAGCTGAAGATCGAGGAGAGCTTACATTGTTGGAAAATGTTTGTTTTCAAAGTTTTAAACAAGTTCATTAAGTTGATACTTGTTATTTTTTCAGAAAATTGGAAAATTGTTTTACTAAATCAGTTTGTTTCGTCAAAAGATCAACCAGGGTCATTAAGTTGAACTTGGTAGATTAATCAAGTATGCAGGGTCATTAAATTGAACTTGTAAACTTGAGTGGATTTTTAAAACTGATTGTATTAGTGTTTATTGTTTGATAAGATAGTTTGTAATATTATTGATTGAGTAACAGGTTTGGACGATATTTCCCAACGGAGGCAAATTGCAAAAGCTTGAACCAGATATCTCAAGATTCCAGCATAATGAGAGGGGGAGTCAGTGAGAGGGGGAGTCTAGATCAACAGCTAATGGGAAGCTTGTAGATTAAGCTAGAAGTCAGTCCGGGAACCTGTGAAGAATGTTTGAGGTGACAGACAGAGTTGGTGAAAAGTCAAAGACTAAAGACTACGGATCTGAAGATGCTAAAAAGACTACGTCAACATCCAAGGGGGAGTCTGTTGATGCACGGAATGTCTGTTGACTGCGTCTACAAAAAGTCTGAAGTCAAGATTGGTCTATAGGGGGTCAAAGTGTAAATATTGTGTAATATAGACTTAGGACCACTTATGTGTCAATGTAATATTGAGAACCGCTTATGTGTCATGAAGCCTGGACCGCTTTTAGGACATTAGGGTGGATCGCTTATGTGACATGATGCTGGATCGCTTATTTGGACTGTCACATAAGCGACCCAAGTCTTCTATAAATAGGTTTGAGCGGTTCATCATTTGTAACAGTGTATGTGTGTGCTATGGTGCTGAAACTCTGCTGAAATTTTATCAGAAAGCAATATAAACACAAGGAATTGAAAGGATTAGCTGTTGTTACTTTACTTACGTCGATTCCGCCTTCGTATGTAAAGATGAACTACTTCGACTGACTTTTCGGGTCATAGAACGGTCCAACACATTCACCAACCTCAAAAGTTGAATTTTCAAAAACTTAAGTTTGTTTGTTGGTGGTTCAGTTTTCTCAACAATCTTTTCTTTAAGTTTCTTAGAAACTTCCTGTTTTGGTTTGAATGTTTTCGGACAATTCCTAGCAATATGACCAACAGTTTTGCACTGAAAACAGGTTCTTGTTTCAATCTTCTTTTGTTTTCATTTCCTCTTGCTTCTTGGCAAGGAATTCTTGGTTTGTTTGCTTCCTTAATGCTTGCTCTTTCTCAGCTTCTGAAGATTTTCCTGAAACAAACACAGTTTTTGGTTTATAAACTGTTTCATTTTTATAATTTTTTGGTTGATTAAAACCAAGACCTTTCTTTTTGAAATTACCATTATGATTTGGTTTCTTTTGAAAACTATAACCATAATTGTAACCCATTTTCTTGTTTATTCTTTGTTGATCTCTTGAAGTGTATTGTTTAGGTTTTTCAAAAAGATTTAAATTTTTATTTCAGAAATATTAATTTCTGTGATTTTAAAAACCTTTTGAATCATTTCAATTTTAACACTTCTTATTGGAAAAACCTCATCAGAATATAATTTGTCAGAATCTTTCAAAGTATATGCTACTTTGACCGGTTCGTCATTCAAATTAGATTTTGATAGCAAAAATTCTTTATCATAAACCCGTTTGTCCCTTTTGATTGTTGACTTTGACGTGTCGGACTTAGACTTTGACTCGGATTTGGACTCCGTTTTTGACTCCTCCATGTCATCTTTATCCAACACCTGATCGACCAAACTTTTTATCAACTTGGACTCATGATCAGTGTCAGACGATGTGAACGTAACATCAATATTTTCTGGCAAATTATCTGATGACCCAGACTCCCACTGTAAGTTTGTTGCCTTTTTGACTCTTTCAGAATTTGGATTTCGAGGAGAATATCCATTTTCAACCGGGGGTGGACGTCTATTGTAGACAACACTTGGTTTCTTACCAGAAATTTTTACTTCATCATCTTCTTTTGTCTCGGACTTCTTCTTTTCCGAAGTCTTCTCTTCCTCAAACGTCTTCAATCTATCCACAATTGGGTAAATCCTGTCAACAACAAAAGTAGAACATGAGTAACTTTTTAATAATCTGTTAACTCTCTCAGTTTCAATTCTCTGAGTTTCCAGTTTCAGCTCAAGCTCAGCACACTTTTCAGTGTAATAATTGACATTATAAAGCTGTCTCATGTATGCCCCTTTGAGTGTATTCATTGCTACAGCTTGTTCACTATTCGACTCGGTGTACTTATTCATCTCTCTGTTCAAGGTATCATATGATTCTTTCAGCCTTTTTATATTGTGTAGCAACTCATTGTTTTGCTTGATCATAGAATCACAATTCATACACTTCTCAGAAACCTTGACTGCATCAGTATCAGTTTTAATTTCAAACTCTGGAACATCTTTGACTATTCTTACTTGAACTTCTTCTTTAGCATTTTTCTTTTTCTCAGTTCCTGTTCTTCTTCTTCTTCTTCATATTTCTTCCATTTCTCTTCTTCAGCTTTTGCAATTTTTCTATATTTTTCTGCCCAATATTCATTAGAAGCATTAGCAACAAAAGCTTTAGCGTTTAAAATCTCTTTGGCCATGAATTCTTTGTCTGGGCAATAATTGTCCCAACTAAAACCTTCTGGCAATTTTTCATCTTCTTGATCTGCCAAACATACTTAACTATCCTTTGGAATGTATTTATCCCAACTGAATCCACTTTCCTTGCCCTGATTAACCAGACATGCTCTCTTTGAATCTTCAATTTCTTTTCTACCATGTGCAGTTTGTGCCTATTGTTGTTGATGTGGCTGTTGTGTAACTTGATGATAAATCGCCTTTTTATAGTAGTCGTTGTTTCCGAAAGGATTTTGAGCTCCACTTGCTTCGAGATTTGTGCACTCTCTCTTGAAATGCCCCTTTTCCCTGCAACGAAAACAAGTGACTTTAGACTTATCAAAACCTAAAGTTGAAACATTTGCATCACGAAAATCATCTCTGCCTGTTATTTGTTTACATTTTTCAGCACGTCTCAACACATTAGCCATACACCATTTTATATCCATCAATTCCATCTCCTCAGCATCAATTTGATTGTAGTCCTCTTTCGTGAGCATTGGATTCCCGATCCTCCCTGCAACTAAACCTCCATAGGATTCAAGCACAGTCACCAACAAAGACATGTGACTTTTAGCAACTTCCTCAGTATAATTCTGATCATTTTCAAGATTTAAAGCAATGTTGCATTGAAGAACTTTGCCACTCTTTGTTGTGGAAAAATGTGGATCAAATGTTGGAAATGAAGTAAATCCTGTTTTGCTGCTTGATCCCTGAGATGAACTTTCAGAAGAACCTTTTGCATTAAAAGCAGTTTCAATCTTTGGAGAAAAATTGATCTTATCACTAACACCACTTTTGAAATACAATCCGATGTCTTCTTCCCCATCATAGTTCTTCATCCTCGCAATCTTTCTTTGCTCCATCTCTTGAGCTTCAAGATGTTTAATAAACTCACCCAGTGTTAGCTTTTTATATTCCTTTCTATTATTTCTCAACATCATCAGATACGTTCCCCAAATATCATGTGGTAACGCATCAGCTAGTTTCTCAATCAATTCATCTGTATCCTTTTTGATGCCTAATTTTGTCATATTTTTCACCAAGTTACAATATCTTTCAATAATCTGCTTGGTATTTTCTGATTTCAAACCACAGAAAAGATCAAATTCTTTCTTCATAAGTGACATTTTGTTCTTGAGCATATCATCACTTCCCAGAAATTTTGCTTCTAATTCATTCCAAATCGAATATGCACTTCCATCATGTTAAAGAAGAATCAATATGTCCTCTTTAATTGCTTGCTGTAATAGACTAACCATCAATTTCTCATCTCTATATTTCTTTTTCTCATCAGCACTCATTTCTCTAATTGGCATTATCTGATTATTGTTCTTTGTTGGTCTTTCATATTGAACTTCAGTATGTTCCCAAGCATCCAAATGATAAGCTTTAACCCAGTTACCAAAAAGTTCAAACCAACCATTATAATCATCAATATCCAAAAGCTTAGGCGGTTTTTATGATGTCCCCGTCTCATTTTCAAGCAATGTACTTTGAGTCACAGTCATTGGACTAGCAAAGGCATTATGAAACTCGTTCTCCATGTTTTAGTTTTCAAAAGTTCACAATCTGCCAATTTCAAGCGAAATACTCAACTCAAGCGAGATAACAAGTTCAAGCTGAATCAACAACTTTCAAGCGAAATCTCTTGAAGCGAAATCAACTTTGAAGCGGAATAAGCACTTTGAAGCGGAATCACCTCGACTGTCCAAGCGAAACTAGCTTTGAAGCGAAATCAGGTTGATTCAAGCGGAATCAGGTTGATTTTTCAAGCGGAAATAGGATTTCAAGCGGAATCAATCTAAAATCTCAAGCAGAATAAGGTGTTTTCAAGCGAAATCACTTATTTCGCTTGAAATTACCACAATTTTCAAGCGGAATCAGATGGTTTGTTCAAGCGAAATTAGGTTTTTGGTCAATTTTTGTCACTTTTAGCCTGAATTTGGGTGTCAAACTTTCAAGGGTTTGTTAAAACATGATTACGCGTATTATGTGTGAAAATGAGCCAATTTTAACCGTGAAAAAAATTTCAATTTGAAAAAGAAGGTGTAGAAAACAGAAAATGCAGTTGAAATGGTAAGAACTCTTCCTCCTGAGCTCTGATACTACTTGTAGGATCATTTTCAGACCCGAACGAGTCGATCATGTTGGTGCACTGAATGTTTGTTGACTACATTTATATTGAGTCTTAGGTCTAGATAGGTTAGATTGGAGCATGAAAGTCAAAATAGGGTTTAATATGTTAATTTCACTCCAAATGACACCCATGGAGCACGAAAGTCAAAATAGGGTTTAATATGTTAATTTCGCTCCAAATGACATGGGTGTCATTTGAAGCGTAATCAGAACTTGTTATTTCGCTTATTTGTACATAGTAACTAGGGGGTTTCGCTCTTGTGGTCACATGGGGGTTTCGCTCATGGCGTTTGGAGCGAAATCAGGCTTACTATAAATACCTATCATGTGATCTCATTAGAAAACCATTGGAGCGAAATTAGGTCATGCTATTGGTGTCGAAACTCTGTCAAAATCTATTAAGAAAGCATTAATAGAGAAGGAAATTGAAAGGAAAAGCTGTTGTTACTTTGTCTACACTGATTCCGCCTTTGTACACAAAGATGAACTACCTTAACTGACTTTTAGGGTCATACAACGGTCCAACAAGTGGTATCAGAGCTCAGGACGAGGAGTTCATACTACTACAGCTTGATTCTACCAGATTCTCTTACTTCTACTCACTTATTCTCATACTTTTCTGATTTGAACTGGTTCCTACAGTTGAAATGGACTGAATTTCGAGTATAACGTGTAAAACATAGAAATTACAAACCCTAGAAAGAATCAGGTTAAAATTTGGACTAAAAGTGGTGAAAATTTGCTAAAAACCTGATTTCGCTTTTACGGTCATCGAAGAGGTTTCGCTTGTAATTGCTTGATTTCGCTCATAAGGACATAAATTTTCTGATTTTGCTCTTAGATACATCCTAATTTCACTCGTAGGGACACAAGTTGCTGATTTCGCTCGAGTGTACATCTGATTTCGCTCGAGTTTACATCTGATTTCGCTCGAAATTGCTAATTTCTCTCGAAATCATAGTTTTTCAAAATTTCGAAAAATTTTCTAAGTGTTTGCTGATTTTTCAGGTACATTCAAGATGGATGACATTTTCTTGAACCCGTTTAGCGACATGTACGCATTTGCTGGAAATTCGGGAGATGATACATCTACAAGCAATAACAATGAGAACCCGCCAAACGCTAAGAAGAAATTATCGGATGCTTTGGAGGTTGAAAGTGCTTTCGGAACTTACAACAAACCACCGAATTGATGGCTATCGAGGAGTATAGTCGGTGGGCAAAGAAATTCGAAGATTGGTTGATGCCTTTTGCGTTTCTGAGCTGGAAGAGTCTCAAAAATGGATACGATAATGGAGGCAAAGAGGGTGAAACTTTATCAACATCTGATGAGATAGAGTCGTTTGTTGCTGAGCAGAAATGTATTGCACTGCTGTTTCAATCTGTTCGTGAAGATATAATCTCTTTGATCGAATAATCTAGTGCAAAAGATCTCTGGATAAAGTTAGAAAAGAAATGTTTAGGAAGTACTGAAATCGTGAAAAACAAAAAGAAACTTCTTAGGAAAGAGTTTGATTTGTTCGGTTGTCTAAAGAATGAGTCAGTTTGTAAAATGATTTAGAGGGTTGGGCACCTGAAGCTAGAACTAACTAGACATGGAATTAAGTATCCTGAAGATGAGCTAGTTGACAAATTGTTCGATTCGTTGCCAGACAAGATGGATTGGCAATATTATGCGATGATGCTGAAAAATACTATCAAGGCGCCAGAAGTGTTGACTATAGATTTGCTGATTGAAAAACTCGAGAGTCACGAGTTGGAACTAAAGAAGACACACAAAGTCAATCACTCATCGTACCAGCAGAACTTTGATTTGTATTATCCAAAAAGCATGATGCAAAAGAACAATTCTCCCAAAATTGCGTTTTCTGCTGAGAATGTCTCCACAACGAACAAAGAAAGTCAAAGTAGTGAATATCACAGCGGTTATCACAGTGGATCTTCATCAAATTCAAACCAGTCTGAGGCAAAGAATTTGTTTCATTGCAACATCGCTGTAGACATGAAGAATGCTCAGAATTTCAGCGAGGAGTCGGCTAAGCAGCAGATGGTTTTCCAAGCATCGGTATTGGAATCGTATGAAAGCCTTGTAGGTGGGAAGATTGGCAACACTAACCTAACAAAAGAGGACTATGATCAAATAGATCCTGAAGAAATGGAACTAATTGACATAAGGTGGTGCATGGCCAGTGCTGTTCGTCGAGCTCAGCGTTTCATGCAAATAACCGGCAGGAAGTCAATTGGTGGACCATCTACCAAGTTGGGGTTTGATAAGTCCAAGGTGACATGCTTCAAGTGTAAGCAGAAAGGTCACTTCAAGCGTGAGTGCAGAAACGCATATGCTGATGAGTCTGAGAACCCGTTCAGGGAAGATTACTACAAGAAGGCGATATATCATCAAAACAAATCGGAGCCGCCAAGAATGAAGCAGATTGAAGAGAACAAAGAGAAATCTAGAGCTCTTGCGGGGATTTATGACGATGAGGGTTATTACTGGAGTGAACTGTTACCGGAGGAAGATGCGGTTGGTTACGCGTTCATGGCAAAGAATGAACCCGTTCCGTGGAAAGACAACAGAACTGAAGAACAGAAGTATAATTACAGAAGGTTGTTGGCCACAAACAGAATGATCAGAATATCTGGTATCTTTTCGGAGGCAAAAAGAGAAAATAGATGGGATCCAGATAGGGAGTGTTATCTTGACCCATATGGAAACATTGCTATTGATCACAACACTCTTGATTTAGAAGCCATAATCAAAGAGTTAAAAGATGATGATGATTATTGGCAGAATAAATGGTGGGGAACTGGAGACGAGAAAGAGAAAGAAGAGAAAGAGAAGAAGGAGAAAGAAGAGAAAGAGAAGTCAAAGAAGGTTGATACTGGGATCATTGACACTACTCAGGAGTTGACTGCTAAAAATCTTGGAAAGATGGCTGACAAGGTGCTGGCAGCTAAGGCGATTGAGGTAGATTCTAAATCCGTCTCTGAGTCTAAAAGCCAGGCCAGTTCAAACACGTCGACGACTGAATCAGGTAAGAAAGTCAATAGGGATGTTGATTGCAAAAATTGCATCAAAGAATGCAAATCTTGTAATACGATAACGTATCTCAACGGAAAGAAGGTTGAAGATCTGACAGCGAAAGTCAGAAGCGTTGAGGATCAAATTCTTGATCGTGACAAGATGGTTAAAGCTTCAACTGAACGGATAAAAGAATTAGCTAACAAAATTGAAAATGATAAAACTGATCATGAAAGAATTAGACAAGAAAATGAAAAGTTAGTTCATGAAAACCGTCAAATCACTGAAAAATTTGAGAAGCTTAAATCCACAATGAAAGATAATGATGATCGAAACGGTAAAACTTATAAAGAAAATGTTCAACTAAAAGCCGTGCTTAGGGTAAAAGAAGAATCAATCAACCAACAACTGGATGAAATCGCTAAATTGAAACTTAAAGTTCAAGAGGCTGAAATTGAAAATGAGCGAATCCAGTTGAAGCTTAACAGTTACAACTCCACAAGCTTTGTTTTGCAACACATTGTTCCAAAACCCATCGGGAAAAACAAAGCTGGCGAAGATGTTTATTCTGATGGAACTGGGGTGGGTTTTCATAGAGTTCCACCACCAATTCTTGAGAATTATACGAAAAAGCAATCTGGGTTGGTTGAAATTGAGGAAGAAAATGAAGTTAAACTTCCGGAGAACATTGATGTTACTTTTTCTTCATCATCTGATGATAGTGTTCAGACAGAGATTGTTAAGAGCACAGCTGAAAGTGTTTTGATGTCTAATTCAGCTGAAGATGATGGATGTTTCTTGGATAAGTACATTCTGAAACAAAAGTCCAAGAACAAATCAAATGATGAACCTACTCTTGTCATGTACAAGATGTCGGGATCTGATAAGTTGTTTTCGGATTCAGAGTTTCCAATTGAGAATGTGAATGTGAAAAAGTTAACAAATGTTTTCAAGTTGGTCGAAGTCGAATTGTCATAAGTGAATAGTTTGAGTCAAACAAAGAGAGAAATGAATTTTGAAAAAGATAAATCATACTACAAGAAACCTGTTGTTACACCACGGTTTAATAATAACAAAAATCGAAACAATTGGTCGGGTGGTTATCAGGGTGGTAAGAATTATCAGAGAAGAAATGTTCAAAACAAGAGGTTTATTGAAAAGAAAAAGTTTGTGAACAGTTCGAGTTCACTTGCTGATGAAGAGAAAGAGATTTTTTCAAAATCAAATGAAGAGTTCTTTGAGAAGAGAGCTTCACAGTCTCAGTCTGAAGGCACAAGCCGAGTTGTTGACACTCGAACTTGCTTTAGATGTAATCAAGTTGGTCACATTGCACGAAAGTGTACCAACGTAAAGCCTAAGACTGAAGCTATGAAGATTCAAAAGAAGAAAGTTGATGAGAAGGGTAAAGTACAAATGGTTGTTGAGAAAAAGAGTGTGAAAAATGTTAACACCAAAGTGAAAAATGAACCCGTAAAGAAAGTGGTAACTAAAAATGACAAGTTTTACAAACGGGTTGCATTATCTCAACAAGTTTGGAAACCTAAAACTGAGAAAAAGATTTCACCTTCTGAGGATTCAATTCCGATTGATTATGATGCAAATTTTCCACCTCTGAAGGCTGAAAACTTTAAAATTCAAATTGCGCGAGTTAAAAGTGTCAAGGCTACACCCAAGTCTGATGAGGCTTGGGTGGACACAATGTTCGACTAAACAATTTGAATTGCCGGAGCTTCCTTGATCGCGAAGCATGAATCGGCATCTTTATTGAAGTGTTTGAATCATGTTGTTATATGTGTAGGATCTTCCGGGATTAGTCTCACGCTGGATTATGGAGAGTGGAGCGTCTCGACATATGACAGGGAAGACTGCATTGTTATATTATGTGAAGAATATCAATGGAGGTTATGTTGGTTTTGCGGGTAATCAAGGAGGAAGGATTATTGGTGAAGGAACGTTATCCAACGGGATTGGTACGTTTGAAAGAGTTAACTACATTGCTGAGATGGAGAACAATCTGCTGAGTATTTCGCAGATCTGTGACAGGATGTATACCACTCACTTCACTGATAAAGAATGTTTGATCTTGAAACCCGGATTTGTTATCCCTGAGGAATGGATTATCATGAGGGCACCTAGAGTTAATGATCTGTACGTGTTGGATATGAGCGTAGCTACTACAACCACGGGTCAAGCTCATTGTTTCGTGTCTAGAGCAACTGAAAAAGAATCGAGATTGTGGCACCGGAAGATGGGACATATACATCTTAGAAAAATGAATCACTTGGTGCATAATGATTTGGTTACAGGAGTTCATGTCAGAGGTTTTCATCTGGAAGGGGAGTGCATTAGCTGTGTTAAAGGCAAGCAGAAGAAAAAGTCACACCCTACAAAGCAACTCAATTTAGTCTCAAGACCCCTGGAGAGACTTCACATGGATTTGTTTGGTCCGGTGAATGTCAAGAGTATTACAGGAGACAAATATTGTCTTGTGGTTACTGATGATTATTCCAGATTTTCGTGGGTTTCATTTTTAAAAACGAAAGACGAAACGTTTGACAGTTTGATGGCGTTGTTCAAAAAAATTGAGAATCTATACCAAAGGCGTATCAAAAGAATTTGAAGTGATAATGGTACTGAATTCAAGAACAACAAGATGGAAGAATTTTGTGATGAAAGAGGTATTTTGCATGAGTTTAGTGCTCCGTACACTCCGCAGCAGAATGGAGTCGCAGAACACAAAAACCGGACACTAATCGAGACGGCTAGAACGATGCTCGCAGATTCAAAGTTGCCGATTAATTTTTGGGCTGAAGCTGTTTCTGCCGCATGCTATACGCTCAATAGAGTTCTCACTGTCAAGAAGTTCAACAAAACATGCTTTGAGTTAATCAATAACCGCAAACCGAATTTGAAGTATCTTGAACTGTTCGGGTCACCCTGTACTGTTCTAGAGCCTTATGGAAAGTTTGGTCCGAAGTGCATTGAGGGTATATTTGTTGGATATTCAAGTCCTTCGAGACGTGTCTTCGTTCCAAGTGAGAAGCGGATTATTGAAGCTGCAAATGTTGAATGTCAAGGTTATACTATGCCGCCACAAAATCCAGGAGATTCATGGCGATATCATTATGTCAAGTTGTGGGATTCGTTTGACATGAGAGAAGATTCAGAGGAAGATGAAGATTTCTTTGATAAGCTGGATATTTTACGAGAGTATGAGTCGTAGAACAGGTTCCCACCTGAATATTCAAGGCGACCACGAGAAACTTCAAATGACGATGAAGCAGGTCCGAGTAATGCTGGTGAACACGATGATGTCCAACAGAATGAAGTTGCTCAAGATAATCAGACGGTTGAGAATGATAATCAAGAAGCTGAAAACATGCCGATGTTTGATCATGGAGATTCAGATTCTGAGGGGGAGCAGATTCAGGATTTAAGTCAAACAAACCAAATTGGTGAACAAGGTGCAGATCAAAATGTTACTAATCTGGAAGGCGATGTGGATGTTCCAAGCGAAGCAATGCCGCGAACTCTTTCATACCATCCAGAGGATTTGATTATAGGAGAATTGCAAGCAGGTGTTCGCACAAGACGTCAAATAGACCAGGGCCTTACATGTTTTTACTCTACAGTAGCACCTTTACAAACTGAATTTTCATTAAGTTGTTTTATCTCGCAGATCGAACCGAGAACATACAAAGAGGCGCTTACTGAAGACTCTTGGGTCATTGCGATGCAAGAAGAGTTAAGTCAGTTTGAAAAGTTGGGTGTGTGGAAGCTAATGGATTTGCCGGATGGTCAAAGGAAAATTAATACGAAATGGGTATTTCAGTGTAAGAGAGACGACACAGGAGTTGTTGTAAGGAACAAAGCTTGACTCGTTGTTCAGGGCTTTAGTCAACAGGAGGGGATTGATTTTACTGAAGTGTATGCTCCTGTAGCACGAGAGGCTATCAGAATTTTCCTTGCATTTGCATCTTGGAAGAACTTCAAAGTATATCAGCTAGATGTAAAATCGGCGTTTCTTTATGGGAAGGTTAAAGAGGAGGTTTATGTCGGTCAGCCGCCGGGCTTTACTGATCCAATCCCCAAAAACAAGGTCTACTTGCTGGACAACGCGCTGTATGGTTTACACCAGGCCCCAAGAGCTTGGTACGAGACTTTGTCTCAACACCTACTAGCCAACAGCTTCATACGTGGAAAAGTGGATGCCACTCTCTTCACTAAAGAGGTCGACGGACATCTTCTGATAGTTCAGATTTATGTGGACGATATAATCTTTGGGTCAACGAATGAGAATCTGTGCAAAGATTTCAAATCAGTGATGAAGCAGAAATTCGAAATGTCATCAATGGGGGAGATGAAATTCTTTCTGGGTCTACAAGTTGAACAACTACCTGAGGGAATTTTCATTCACCAGACGAAGTACGTTCGTGATATTCTAGAGAAATTTGGGATGTCAAGTTCTACTCCAGCTGCTACCCCTCTTGCAACAAATCATGGGATTCACCCAGATCTCACCGGAGACAGGGTTCACGATAGGTTCTTTGATGTATCTAACTGCTTCACGTCCTGATATCATGTACCCAACGTGCCTCGCAACAAGATATCAATCTAACCCGAGAGCTTCGCACATGATTATTGTGAAGAGGATATTACGCTACCTGAAAGGAACTCCTACATTGGGATTGTGGTATCCTAGAAAAGGTGACTTTACGCTCGAAGGGTATTCCGATTCGGATTTCGGATGCTGCAAAGTCAATTTAAAATCAACAACTGCAGGATGCCAGTTCTTTGGATCTAGATTGGTTACCTGGCAGTGTAAGAAACAAACGTCTGTGGCGCTATCTACATGTGAAGCGGAGTACGTTTCTGCTAGCAGTTGCTGCTCTCAGATCCTGTGGATACAGCAACAGATGCGCGACTATGGTTTGCAGTTTCTTAACACACCTCTTTTTGTTGATAATGAGGCCGCTATAAATATTACAAAGAATCCAGTACATCACGCTAAAACTAAACATATAGAAATTCGTCATCACTTTATTCGCGACTGTTTCGAGAAAAAGTTGATACGAATTGAGAAAATCCACACTGACGAACAGAAAGCTGATTTACATACCAAAGCTTTTGATAAAACACGGTTTAAATATCTGTTACTGAATGGTATGAAGCTTCTTTCGGTGTCGGATGGCATAATTGGCGTTGATGAGAGTACTGTTGCGGATGAAGATGAGAAATAATCTACAATGGTTTGTCGATTTTTTACTTGTTTTGGTATTTAGGGGGAGTAGATGTAAATAGTTTATTTTCAGAGAATACAAAAACAGTAAAAAATGCAAAAATACAAAAACATGATAAAATTTTCAAAATCCAAAAACAATAGAAAACTAAAAAGAGCTTGTGTAAACAGGGAAAATGATAGTACATCGGCTAGACAATTACAGTATGCTAAAGAATTGTAAAGATTAAATGAGTTAAACAGTCTCGCTGATGATGTGTCGATAGGTTTTCGCGCATTTAGTAAATTTATTTGGGATATAATCCTAAAATTTCAAACTTGCGAAATTCGTGGGGAACACTACTTGGATATATAGGTAACCCCTGAAATCTCGTTTGAAAGGTCCCGTATTCTGAGATACTAGGTCTTTATACTCAGTGATATCTGGGGTATTATTCCGGGACTTCTGCTGAATGGAAGTTCTGACCTACTCCCCGAATAATACTTTCCGCATTTCTTGAAATATAGCACCACCCTCAGCATAAAAAAACGATGAAACATTGCAAAATGCTAATCATGTGCTGTTGTAACTAAAAGATCCTCTAAAGGGGACACACCGATAAGTCGAAGCCGTCATCTCTCTGCGTATACGGAAGTATCGACCTGAGCTCTCACGGCCCTCGCATTTAACTCCTTACAGATATCATCTGTGGTATACTCACCTGTAAGACTGAATATTTGGGATTCTGGATACGGGAGTATATTCAAGAGGTGGGACACATGAATGAGCTAAGTTCATAAGACACCTAACTCGTATCCTGAATAGATTGAAATCTGTGTGAGAATTTAAAATGGATCAGTATATCGACAATCGACGTGAATTGTTTAAGTCTGTGTATGAAATGAAGCTTAACGGTACTTGTAATTTGTTTGAAAAGCTGATATGATTCCTTGACACGCTGGCCAAAAACTATGTTTGTAAATAGTTTAATTTCTTTATTTTCTGCAATTTAAGTTTCTGTATTTCATTTCTTATTTAGAATACTTTATTAAAATCCAAAAAGATTTTTCAATTCTGCTTTATTTTTGACAAACCAAAGTGGAGAGTTAATCGTTGGATTCTCAAAGATTGAAGCAGATGCAGGAAAAGTTCTGAGCTGAAGAATGAGGAGAGCTTACTTTGACAGAGTTTGAGTGTTTTACAAGTTAAAACAAGTTCATTAATTTGATACTTGTTACATTTTTCAGAAAATGTTTTACAAAGTTAGTCTGTATCGTCAAAAGATCAACCAAGGTCATTAAATTGGACTTGGTAGATTAATTGAGTAATCAGGGTCATTAACATGGACCTGAATACTTGAGTGGATTTTTAGTACTGTTAGACTGTGTGTTTTTGTGAAAAGATAAGTTTGTAATGTTTAGTGTTTGAGACACAGGTTTTGGACTTCATCATTCCCACGGCAACAAAGTGTTAAAGCTTGAACCAGATCAAGACCTCAGATTCTAGCATATTGAGAGGGGGAGTCTGTGAAAGGGGGAGTCTGGATCAATAGTCAAAGGGGAGTCAGAAGATGGAGCCAGAAAGTGATCCTGAACCTGTTAAGATAGAGTTTTTACGATGAAAAGACAGAGTTGGAGAAAAGACCAAGACTGAAGACTCGGAGCCGAAGACTTCGTCAACATCCAAGGGGGAGTCTGTTGGTGCACTGAATGTCTGTAGACTACGTTTATATTAAGTCTTAGGTCTAGATAGGTTAGATTGGAGCACGAAAGTCAAAATAGGGTTTAATATGTTAATTTCGCTCCAAATGACATGGGTGTCATTTGAAGCGAAATCAGAACTTGTTATTTCGCTTATTTGTACATAGTAACTAGGGGGTTTCGCTCTTGTGGTCACATGGGGGTTTCGCTCATGGCGTTTGGAGCAAAATCAGGCTTACTATAAATACCTATCATGTGATCTCATTAGAAAACCATTGGAACGAAATCAGGTCATGCTATTGGTGTCGAAACTCTGTCAAAATTTTTTCAGAAAGCATTAATAGAGAAGGAAATTGAAAGGAAAAGCTGTTGTTACTTTATCTACACTGATTCCGCCTTTGTACACAAAGATGAACTACCTTAACTGACATTTAGGGTTATACAACGGTCCAACAGATCAGAAGAGTAATTCACCAATACAAGAGGCGGAAAACAAGTTTATTAGTGTTATTTCAGATATATTCACTTTAAAACTGTCTTGTATATTGATTCTGGAACGATTACAATTCAGAAGACACCTCGACAGAGCTTCCTCGTCGGAAACAAGAACATTACAACTGATATCGCTTGAATGGATATATATAGGCATGTGATTCCGCTTGAAACAGTCTCAAGAGGAATTACATCTCAAGCGAAATCACTACTTAAACAAAATCACTACTCAAGCGGAATTACATCACTTGATTTCGCTTGAAATAATCAGCTGATTTCGCTTGAAATGACCATGTGTCATTTCAAGCGGAATTACCTATAAAATTCCATTTCTCGTTTTACGTGCACTGATATATCAGTTCTAGTCTAAGACTCGATACAAGACGAAGACGACAGACGGATGCACCAACAGTACTTCTATCATCAATACACACTTTCTCATCATCTTCACCAACAAATCTCATATTTCCACCGTGAAATCCTCTGATTCAGGCTATTCTAAGGTGACGTCATCACAGAGTTCTTATGAACACTGAAGTGTGACCTCATCTTACTAAGAAAGGTTCGGATCTAATGGATTTCTACATGTTTAAACACTGATTTCGCTTAAATCTAAACATTTTCCAACTGATTTCCACTCTTCTTCAACATCTTTCACTTTTCACTCAAAAAACTGTCAGAATCTGTACTCATTCGGGCTCTTTACTCATTCTCTAGTGGAGGACCGATCTGAGAATGGATTTCTATCAAAGAGACGACCAATCCACGGGTTGACTATGAAGTTCTGTCAAGAACAGTTGGTTCTGACCGAACGGGGTGGTTCCCGTCCGATCGGACGAGTTGGACTTGGTGGGATCTCCGTTGTTTAACACTTTGTCATACCGTCTTCATCAAACCGCAAACTTTTTCAACTTAACTGATTTTACAAGCTTTTCAAACGAAACAGTTGCTCGATCGAATAGCCATCCAATCGGATGACCATCCGATCGAACGACTATTCGACCAGGTGATTGGTAATTTCAACACTTAAACTATTTTACAAACTTCAAAGAACATCAGCTTCCAAACGAATAGTCATCCGATCTGACGACCATCCGATCGAATGACTATCGGGACAGGAGACTTAGTTCCTTGTAACTTCCTACTTAAACGAATTGCCATCCGATCGAACGGCCATCCGTCCGGATGACCATCCGATCGAATGAATTTACTTATACTACAACGAAAACTTCAAAAGTTCAACATTCCACAAACACACCTCACTCAAATGAATGACCATCCGACTGAACGGTCATCCGTCCGGATGGCCATTTGATCGAACCACCATCTAATCTAGCACACTGTTTTACGCACTATTCAACGCTTATACTATCGTACTGTGATCAGGCTAACTTTCCAGCGCTCCCTTCAATCCAAGACTGTGTTTATTTACTAAACACGATCAGTGTGTATACTCGATCCCTTTTTGCTTAACGCACTTTTGGGTGTTACATACGTTACTTACATCAAATCACCTCAACACACTATGCAAACACTTTCTATACGCTAACCACTCTGTATGTTATACGTGTTATTCGATGAATGCTTGTATGTTATGTTTACACAGTGATTGTTGCCTGACACCTTAGCAACAATAGTACTATAGTTTGGACTCAGCACCTGTCATGGACAAGGGTTGTTAAGGGTATTTTCTTCATGTGTCACAGTGGTGATATGTGTTCCGCATTCTACAACTCGAAGTCATGTCTGTGCATATTTCATTGTCGATAGCTTACTTGCTTCACATTTCTACGTGTTACATGCTGGTTACGCGTAAATCACTTTTCGCTACTATTATGCAAATAAACTTGTATGATCACCTTTACACTATGTGTATTGACCTATTTTAACGTATGTGACAAGTGTTTAGAATGCTGTGTCTTGTTGAACTCTGTGGAATCGAGCTTAGGTGGTCTAGAAACAAACTAAATAATATTTGAGTTAACGGAACAATTTGTGTCTTTGAGAATAATATCTGTAATAACTATTTATGCTTTATATTTTATGGTATGGGACATATTAAATATATTGTCACTAATAGTGTTATGGATTCTCTTGGACAATCTGTTTCACTTAGTGCCTCACCCCGATGTTTCCGCCATCGGTTGGGGTGTGACAGGGTTGGCATATCGTGTATACCCGTACACGATAAGACACGACACGATACACGAAATCCCATACACGATAAGACACGATACACGAAATCCCATACACGAACACGACACGATAACTTATCGTGTCCTTTTTTCAAACACGAACACAAACACGACAAGATATACACGAAAATTACCTGTTAACACGACTGTTCGACTGTTATACATGAAAATTACTTGTTAATAACTGTTAACACGAGCACGATATGCCATCTGAGAGTTACATATGGAGTTTAGGGTTTTATTTATTTATTTTATTTTTTTGAATTGAACGAGGAATGAAAATAGAAAGGAATTAAGGAACCCATACGCACATGGCTGATGAGTTTTATTTAATTTAATTTCTTATCGTGTACTAACGGGTATTAACAGGTAAACAGGTATTTACCCTGTTTATACACGAAAATTAACAGGTAATCTCGTGTCTACCTGTTTGGTACACGATACCTGTTAATTTCATGTAGATTCGTGTCATGTATTCGTGTAAAATTGCTAGCCCTAGATGCAGGCAGCCCATTCCGTGAAGTGTTCCGGTTGAGATAGGGTGGTCATGCTGCCCCAGACCCATTCTATCATGCCCTGAGACGTACGGTACCGTTGCTGGACATAGCATCTTTTGTCAGTTTCCAGCACGTATAGGTTGGGAAAGTTGTCACGTAAGGTTGTGTTGCCTACCCAGATGTCTGGCCAGAATAGTGTTTTGTCGCCCACTCCTACTTTCAGAATCAATCTTTCTTTGATATTAACGTCTAGATTTTGTGTAGCCCTTCCCATGTTGACAATGGATTCCCACACCCCGCCGATTGAGCTTTTCATCGGGATATGAGTGGCATCGTACCCCATAATGTAATGCCGTTATTAATCTCGCCCAAAGCATCGAATTTTCGTTTTTGTATCTAATGCTCCATTTGACCATTAAAGCTTTGTTTATAGAAGCAAGGCTACCTATGCCAAGGCCCCTCTCCTCCTTGGGAGCGACCACCTTAAACCATGGGATCCAACTAATCTTATTTTTTTTCGAGCAACCACCCCACAAGAATTTCCGGCGAATACGTTCCAGCTGTTTTGTTACATGTACCGGTGCACTAAAAAGTGAGAAGTAATATGTGGGAAGGTTACCTAGTACCACTTCGATGAGAGTTAATCTTCCTCCAAAAGATAGCGTCTGAGACTTCCATAACGTAAGTTTGCTCTCAAATCTTTCGATCACGGGTTTCCAATTTCTCACCAACCCTATATTTGCGCCAACCGGGAGACCAAGATATGTGAAGGGAAGCGACCCAGTAGTGCAATGTAGGATAGATGCCATACTTGTTCTTTTCACATGCTAATCTATTTTTAAATTACACTAACTTGAAATTTATTAATATTAGTAGTTGTAAAATTTACACCATAAACATAAACAGATCTCCTTGATAAACCTAAAATTATTCTTGTATTGATTATCTATGTATGACTGTTTGAGATTATTTTGAAGTAGTAAAATTATTTCAAAGAAGGTTTATTGAGTCTTTTTAATTCTAACTATTACCTATTGGCCGACAACAGTCTACACTATTGAAAGTTTTAGATCCGGCGGGTTTAGATGGAAGTTTGGATAGAATAAAGCTAGTTCGGTAGAAATCTCGTAAGAATAATCAAAAGTAGAAAGCTTCCATTAATACCGAAAGATCATACATTATTGACAGGATGGAGAGAGCATCAGGCAATCTCTCCAGCCAAACTCCTAAAACTTAATAACTAATGAACACATGACCCTATTTATACATGAAGTTTGGTGAGGTTGACCACATCCGTGTGGATGAGCTTCATCTGTGCGGATGAGTCTCGTCCATACAAACGAGCTCTCGTCCTCACCAAGGTCTCATGTGTTCGAATCTAACTCGTAATTATACAATATTCAACACACGCTCTATCTAGCATATTCGCACAGTGGTGGACATACATAATATGCACTAACAACTATCGAAACATTTTGTAACAGTTTCAACTTTTAACCTATTTTCTCCCAACGAGTTTTTTCTGACTAATGTCTAACCCCATTAGTTTTTTTGCTGATGTGTTAGCATATGTGGAAAAAATATTCTTTTCAAAACTTCTGCTTATGTGAACACACACACACATTTATACATACATACACACATTATACATATATACTCACCATCAAACACCACTGGCAGTTGACCACCACCACCTACTACCACCGCGCCAACCACAACTATCCACCGCAACAAGCATCATCACCACAACAACCAACATCCTTCAAAGAGAGTGAGAAAGAGTTGAGTGTGAACCACCATCACCGCCGCCGGAATCTCAAGGGTTTGGAGGTATTAGTGTCATATATTTGAGGGTTTACATTTGCAGAGATTCGATATAGGGTTTTTACCCCCGCCCCCCTAATGAGTTTTGAAGAGGGATTCTATTTAGGATTTGCAAGTTTGAGGGTTTCGATGGTGTGGAGAGAGGGCAGGTGGTGCAGGTTGGGGGTTTCGATGTTAGTGAGACAAGGCATGTGGTACAGGTTTGTGGGTTTAAATGGTGGTGAGATAGGGCATGTGGTGTAGGTTTGTGGGTTTCGATGGTGGTGATATAGGTCATGTGGTGTAGGTTTGGGGGTTTCGATGGTGATGAGAGAGGATAGGTTTGGGGGTTTCGATTTAGGTTTGGGGGTTTCTCCCATGGTGGTTGGTGGTGGTGAGAGAGAGAATGGAAGGAAGATGGCGGTGATGGTGGTAGGGGTGACAGTGATGGTAGTGTAGCATGGTGACGATGGTGGGTGGTGATGCTGGTGGCTACCATGGTGGTGGGGTGGTGGTAAGAAAATGGGGAGATAGTGATTTTACGTATACGTATTTAAAAAAATATTTTTAACACGTCAACATCCACATAGACATCCACATCATCATACACCAACATAGTTTTCCATTTAATTTGCTGGTTAAAATGCTTATTCCTATTTCATAACCTTTAATTTTCTTCAAATATAAAGACTCATTTCTTTTCAAAAAGAAGTTTGACTCTTTTAAGCAAGACAGATAAATTACCAGTCTTAGACTATGTTTCGATAATCTATCAACATCACCTTTTAATTCACTACACTTTAAACAAACTGCACAAACATGATTAGAATGTAGCTCTCTTGTTGCTTTGCTTAAGTCAAACATGAAAGCAGAAAAGTCAGTGGCCACCTTCTTTTCTTCAGCATCCTTCTCTTCATCAGACTTTATCTCATTCTCTACAACTTCCTCTCCTCTGCTCTCAGTCTGATCAGCATCATTCTTTTCAACTCCAGTCTTATTTTCAATCTCAGCATCTACCTTTTCTTCTGCATCATCAACTGTAGCAATCTCTGCCATGAAAGCCTGTGTGATGGTTCCATCATCTTCCAGATGAGCACTCCAGTCATAAGAACCCTCTCGTGTAGTGGAGATCAAAGCTCTTGAGCCACTGTTGTTAGATGCATTCCTGTTGCTTGAACCTTGACTAAGAGAATAATGAAATGATGAGTTAGGACGAGACTCTGCTTTTGATCTTTTACATTCCCTCACAAAGTATTATAACACCTAACTTTGGATTTGTCAAAACTAACATTCTTCCTATTCTGTTCATGAATCTCTTAACTCTTCTAGAGAGCATAGCCATGTGCCACTGTAGATCCATCTCCTCTACGTCATCAGGGCCAATCTGATCAAAATCTTCATCAAATGTACCTGGATCAGATATTTTTCCTTGAATGTAATTCTCATACGAAGCAACAAATGAAGCAAGCAAGGCAAGATGTTCTTCAGCAGCCTTCACACTCAGAGGCATAGACTTAGTATTAGTACTATGATTACTAGCTTGTTATTTCTTTCTTCTTGTTGATCCTTCTGAAGAAGCAACAAAACACACTTCACCATCAGCACCAGTCACAATCTTAGAAGCTTCACACTCATTAGACAAGAAAGCGGTTGCACTATCACTTGAAACATTGATAGAGGATAACGAGGGGACTCCATAATACATCTCTGGATCTTGTACCTGATCAAACCATGTATCCTTTCTCCTCCTATTAAGTTCATAGGATCTCAACTTTCCTACAACTTCTTCAAGCTCCATTATTTCATACCCTTGATCACCTTTGATCGTAAGTGTATAAATATCCCATTTAGCTGGAAGTGCATCCAACAACTTGTCATTTATATCACCATCTGTGTACCCATCTATTCCATAATTTTGAACTTCTGTAAGTAGATGATAAAACCTGGTGATAACATCCTCTAGTGACTCATTCTTTATACATTTGAACGCTGTGAATTGCTTCTTCCATAAGTTAATCTTACTCTTCTTGACTTTTGCATTACCCTCATATCTCTTTTCCAGTGTATCGCATAGCTCCTTTGAAGTAGTATACCTTCTAAAGGTATGTTTGATTTCATGAGGTAGAGCCATTTTGATAACAACTAAAGCTCTCTTTTCAGCTTTGTACATCTCTATTTCTTGATCGGACATAGAAGCAAAAGGAGTCACACGTTGTTTTCCTTCAAATTCATGAGTGGGATTAGCATACCTATCACTAATACACATCCACATTCTAGTATATTGATACTCTACAAAGGATTCAAACCTGTCTTTCATTCCACATATTGCAAGATGTGGAGCAATTTAGGCGGTTTGTTTGCCGTTCCTACTTCATTATTCATTTTTATAAGTTGATTTAAGTTCGTGAAATTCGACATTTTTAACGTAATCGGGTCGTTAAAACCGTTTAAATACTATCCAAAACTTGTTTTTAGCAAGCTGTACCATTAGACTCGTCTTGAGATTACGAATCCAATGATATGTAATGTCCAAAACCTTTTTAGAAATTCCGTGCCTTTTTGTCCTAAGGAATCTAACCGTGCAGTCGGTTTTCAAAGTTTGGTCACGGAAGATTATCTTCGCCTAAATACGTTTATTACCGAATATGTCAGCTGGTTAAACTTCTACCTTTATGAAATAATCAGGAACAGATATATCCTGAACACTAAATTCGGAATAAGTGGTAAATCGTGAACACTAAATTCAGAATCCATATATCTCCAACAACTTAAATTCGAAACCTAGTGTGTAGTTTAAATCCGGAACCTCTCAAATTCGGAATGTTGTGACAAATTTGGAACACTAGTCTTGGGTTTAAATCCGGAATGATTAAATTCGAAAAAAACTATTTTATCTGAAACAGGTTATACAAATCCGGAACTCGGATAATCTGGAACACTCTGGTAGTCTAGAACAAGTGTTTAATTTGGAACAATGTAATAGTCCAGAATAATATACTAATTCGGAACACCTAGTATCCCAGAACAATATTCCATAATACCTAGAATTGTGTGGTTTTGGTAAACCGCACGCAAATTTACCCACAAACTTAGGAAACCCTAATAATCTTTTGACGACGGCATAAAACTCCTTCAACCAAATCTGAATAAAACTTGTATTGCTATAAAACCAATCTCGAACCATACAATAAGAGTCAATTGCGCTGATACCAATTGTAGGTCCCTATGATACGTGGATCGATATGATATTGACTAATCAATAGAGGCGTCTCTGAGAATCCACGTACCCTATTCGAGCTCGAAAAATTGTGCCCTTCCGTAGTGTGTTATTATTATTTAAAAAAATCAAATTACTATTGGGCTCAATAAACTAATACCAAGTGGACTAAATTCTGAACTATAAAAAATATTTGTAAATGGGCATATATTGGAATTGGTATGTGTTTACTATTTAAAAAAATAACATATATATCGGATTTTAAAAAAAATCGGGTGCCCCTCGAAATCACGTGCCTTGTGCGAAGGTCCTCCCCGCACCCCATCATAGCCGCCACTGCTAATCAGCCTAGGGTGCGGAATCCCCTTAGTTAATTACACGAATACAGAAACAAGTTATTCAGATGAAGAACACAACCAATCACTTTCAAACCCGGTATTTACTGATTATCCAACTAACGTTTACAATTAACCAATACCATAAGAAATATCTCAGCCACTCTCTGTAGATTTCTCACACACTAACTCTCTGAATATCTCATAACATCTCACCCATGTCTGACCTAAACCCTAAAGCATAAAGTTGTTTATATGACACAGCCATGCAGACTAGGCTGGGCCCACGTTACATATAAACAAAACTCGGAATAAACATAAAGACAAACTCGGAATGCGTATAAAGACTCCACAAACTCAGAGCTACTTTGAATAACCCAGACACGACTCACAAACTCGGACATCTTTAACATCTTCATTAAACTCAGAATCTTGATAAACTCAAACCTTGATAAACTCAGAATCTTCCTTGTACTCACAAACTCAGAATATGTTCCCAAACTTGGAATTCACTTGAAGTTTCACAAACTCGGAACTTCTTGATTATATTGAGTTCCTTGAAACCAAGTCTTGTTTAAGATATCCAAAGACCAACACAAAGTTGTTGTCACATAACATACACCAATAGTTGGGTCTTGTTATGTTAATGTGTACTCAGTCTATGAGGATGACTATTTAGTAGTCCGAGACTGTTTTAATGTTGCGTATGGGTATATGATGGTATGCTTTAAGATTGATTTTAGAGGGTTGTGTATTGAAGGGTTTTCGGTCGGTGGGGGTAGCTCTTCAGTCGTTTGAGATTGTTTACCTTCTAAGGTTGGCTCTGTGATGCTTTGCTGAGGTGATGGTTGCTTAGACTATGTGAGTTGCTGGTTATTCGGTGGGTGAGGATGACTCGGTTGTTGTACGAGACTACTTGGATTGGGTCTGTGTGTCTTTTATGCTATGTTGAGACACACAAAGTTGGAGGTAAAACTAACAATGCATAGAAATCTTTGAATTGGTTCTTTTGAAAGGATTGTGGTGTGCTTCAGATATGTAATACTCTGCTGGGATTTTTGGTAACATATTAGTTACAGATTTATCTTTGAAGTTGTTCCACTGTTGTATTCATTTTCGTAATGACGAGACAGTGAGGATCATTGGTTGTAGTAATTGGACTTAGTGGATCCAATCTATATCTTGGTTGGGCAATGTAGATGGCAATTGTGTTGTTTGGAGATTTTCTCTACACCTTTTGCGACTACGATTGTAGCCATGGTAGAGTTGAGCGAAAGCGAATTCTATTACTACGATTCTGATCCTTTGTTCATATTGTCTTTTTTGTTTACATTTTGCTTAAGGAATTTTTTTTGTTGGTTCATCATATGTAGTTTCTACGCAGATTGGAATCCGAAAAACATGTTGTATGTCATTGGTGGATGTTTGTAAATACTCTTTTGGTTAGGTTTTGTTTATCTAGTCGATGAGGGTGAGGGTAACCTCATGTGAGCTTTTTCGTTATTTGTTATGTTGGATTTGTTCTTGGCTTTTGGGTTTTGATGAGGTAAGTGCCTTGCATACTTTTTCTATTTTATTTATGATGACGTATTTATGGTTTATGTTAACTTTCTTCCGACTATGAAGATGTTTTTTTTTTATCTAGGCATGTCAACGAAAGTGGGTTTAATGCAGCCATCACTTGTAGCCAATAACCGAGCATGTATATCTATTTACAGTAACCGATATCATCTAGTTTCATTGTTGATTGTATTATTGTCTTTTTAGGTTTCGCTTGCATGAGTGTGTTGTTCCTTTTGCTTCAAGATTTGCACCACCTAGGTTTGTCGGTGCTTATTGTAGATTATTGCTTTTAGCTTTCGCAGCGTTGCTTTAACGTTTGATTATTGTTTTTGTAACATAATGTCGAATGCCAAGTATTTTAAGAAGCATTGCCAAATTGCTCCTACGAATAGGTATGATATGTTTCATAGCGATATTTTACATGTTTTGTTTAACTTTGTTGGCATTAGCAACTTATGTGTTTTTGTTATTTACTTATGCAACAGGTTGTTAGACCTTATGCAGAATTGCGTTTACTCCATTGATTTGTTATTTACTTATTGTGTGCCCAATTGGGTACGTAGTTCAGATTCACACGTTGGGCTAGGATGGTGTGCCCGAGTTGATTACATCATGGTATGCTTACTTCTTATCGTTTTATTTGTTAACTGTCTTTTCTTATGCTAACGAGCAGATAATTATTATTTTTGTAGGTCAATCGGAACAAGCAATTCCAAGACAACCGTTGTTTTTGTTGTGACACCCCAGGAAAACCAGTGAACGATACAACTTACCTAGCTTCCTCAGTAACCGCATGCTAAATTTCGGGACGAAATTTCTTTCAAGTTGGGGATAATGTGACAACTCGAATTTCCAAGATTTCTATTTCACATTTATTGCACGTTATTGATTGTTTAATTGTTTGCTTGCACAATTAGTTTGCTGTGAAGTTGTAACGTTTTTTATTCAGTTACGTATATGTGTTGATTATGAAAGATTTGTCAAACGTATGAATGTGGTGGTGAAACTGTGAACTATTTTGATATGGTGTGCTATTGTAAATTATGATACTTAGGGATGCATAGAGTAATTAGTGAAACTCTAATCATTGTTAACCCTAATCCCTTTTCACTAATCATTTTCACAAAAACCAAAGCACTGTACTCTCTAATCCTCTCTACAACCATCTTCTCATCATTCTTGGATTCACAAGTTCTTTTGCATCAAGTTTGATTATCAATCCATCTAGAATCATTCAAGGTAATTGTTATTCGATTATTGTAATACTTGTAAACCTAATTGATTGTTTGATCATTATCAATTCTTGATTTGTGTAATCCTTATAAACCCTAATTCTTATATGATATTATGTGATTACTGAATGAATTCTGATTTATTGAGAAATGATGTTGATTGGTGGTATAATCGATTATCGATGGTTAAGATGCATGATGTGTTAATACGGTTGATTGTTAACTTGATTATTACACTATGAAAGGTATGAAATTAGGGTTTTGGAACGATGAACGTGACTGCTGATCTTACAAAACGTAACTGGTGTTCATGTGACTATGTTCTGTTCGATGATTGATTGCTTGCTTAGTCCGAAGTTTACTAACATATATATGGACCGAGTTTTTAAGAGTACATACCTTGCCCGAGCTTTATTACAAAAGTGCTAGTCCGACTTTATGAAAGTTGTGAGGTTCGAGTTTTAATATATATGATTGGTCCGAATTATTACAAAGCTTCTAGAGTCCGACTTTTGAATGGTAAATAAAAGGGTCCGATCTTTGTGATGCTATGTGTCCGAGTTTGTTTGCAAGGGTTCTTGAGGTCCGAACTTTGAACATTACACATGTCCGACTTTTGTAATATGATGCCATTGTCCGACCTTGTAAATGGAAAACCCATCAGGTCCGAGTTTCATGACCTAGGGTCCGAGTTTTAACCCCATGTCCTCTTGGTCCGACTTTTTGACGTCATGTCCCTTTGTCCGACCTTGTTAACCCCCCCCCCCACACTGATGTCCGAGTTTTACCCAAGGACATTAAGTCCGAATTTATTTAATATGAATACGTCCGACCTTTTACTTGTGTGGGGTGACCGACTTCATGTTTAAGTATGAGACTTTGAATGTTATTGTATGTGATAACCCAGCTATTGCTTGTTATACACATGATTCGACTCTTGATCAAGTTATTAACCCTGTTAACTCGATTAGTTAATAAACTGTGTCAGATGGTAAAAGCAGTTAAACATATTAACTCCATTATGGCTGTAAAGAAGTCAATTCAGTTAGACATGTAACATTTCTAGTGTGTGAATCCTGTTCAGTGTGATAACTTGATGAAGTATGTTAACCGCATGTTCTTCCTTGAATCGTATGAAGATGATTAACTGGTTGTAGTGCTTAATGTTAACTGTTATACACACTATGTGACGAACTTTGCATGCGAAACCTTACAAACATGTACTGACTGTGAATACATGCATTACCTTAGGCCTTGATTAATTGATTTATTGTCGCGAGCACCCACTTAGCATACCGAGCAAACCAAGGTGAGTTCACACTCTTACTAGGGCATGGGATTCCCAGGGCTTGGGAATGGGATTTAAGGTATAAGGTTGAATAGATTCGTACTGACGCTACCACTAGACTACCATACTCACTGTCCTCGGTTGTGCAGGACACATACTCATGCTACTCACTGTCCTCGGTTGTGCAGGACACATACTCATGCTACTCACTGTCCTCGGTTGTGCAGGACACATACTCATGCTACTCATTGTCCTCGGTTGTGCAGGACACATACTTAAAATCTACGTATACTTATACTTACTACTATCCTCGGTTGTGAAGGATACTCACGTAAAACCTACGCGTATTTATGCTTACTACTATCCTCGGTTGTGAAGGATACTCACGTAAAACCTACGTGTATTTATACTTACTACTATCCTCGGTTGTGAAGGATACTTATGGTTACGAATAGTCTAGTGGTTATACAACATGGGAAGCCCCCACCAATAGAACGTACTATCGGCCCAGTAGAGCCACATGTTACATACGAACTTACTATTACGCATTTACTTTCTGTGAACTCGCTCAACTAGTTGTTGATCCTCTATTACATGCCTTGCAGGTCGTTAGATACATGGAGCTTGCACAGGGAGGAGCTGGTCGTTGTGGGCTTGAATCGTGATTGATATGTTAAACACTTATGACAGTTGATACTTTATTATAATGGGTTTTAATTATACGCTTCCGCTAGACAGTGATAACTTACTTATGTTTTGAAACACCTTTCATATGGATTTGGTTTGGTTTAATGGCAAATACTCTTACTATATATATTGTTCTATATGATTGGTGGCTTGATCCTGGTCAGTCTCGCTCCCAAGCGGTGATACTCCGCGGGTGGATTTTGGGGGTGTGACAGATTGGTATCAGAGCCATTGGTTATAGAGAACTTGGTTTTAATATGGGAAAACGTTTTTATTAAAACCAGACTATAACCAGAACAGTGCTCTCAACGATCCACAACGACGATTCGCTCCACGTGCAAGACTCGACATTCTAGGTAATAAGGTTTATGGTTATTGTCTACATGCTAGAATTGCATAGAATTTTGCTCGTAGTATGCTTAGATTACACTGCTCATTACTTGTTATTGCTTGAGAACACCTACTTGCTTACACTTTTCTGTCATCGCACTACTCGCGAACCATTCATACTTATGCTACCTTTACTGCTTGATCATGTCTGGACGTGTTAACATGACTCAAGCCCAGTTGACGGCTCTCATTAACGAACAAGTTGCTGCGGCGTTTGCAGCCGCACAAGCAGGAGGTATAACCTGTTATTCCAGACCTATCCTAGGATGTTAGATCCTACTCTCGTGACCCAACTCTCGCGCTTAACCTTGACCTATCTTTCTCGCGCAACGGGTCAGAACGCACAGCGACCTGTCTGCACATTCCAGAACTTCATGGACTGTCGTCCAAGCACATTCAGTGGCACATTCAAGAACTTCATGTGTGAACGCCCTGAGTCTCGCAGAGTCAAGTACGCCACTGGTACTTTGGAAGGAATCGCGCTAACCTGGTGGGACGCGTAAATACAGATACTAGGGTTGGCAGCTGCTAACGCCACCCCCTGGAACGAATTCAAAGAACGCATTAAAAGGGAATACTGTACGCATGATGACATCCTCAAGTGGGAAGTGGAGCTTTACCATTTGAAGATGACGGGGTCAGAAATTGAAGCTTATACGAAACGGTCGAATGAACTGGCCATCTTGTGTCCAACCATGGTGGACCCTCCAAGCAAGCGTATCGAATTGTACCTCAAGGGTCTAGCCTCAGAGATTCAGAGCCATGCTACATCGGCTAACCTCGACAATATCCAAGACATTCAGCGTCTTGCTCATCGCCTCACGGATCGGGCAGTGGAACAGAACAGGCTGCCTAGTTGTATCAGCGCTATTACTACCGCTACCACTTCTGCTACTCCCGCTACTCCTAGTGACAACAAGCGGAAATGGGATGGGTATTCCAGCAAGGGTTCCGCTACCGTTCAGTCACAAGCTCAGCAGCAGCGCAGGAATAGTGATCACCAGAGCCCGAGTCAGCCAACTTCTGGTGGTCAGGGGCAGGGTGGATATCGGGGAATTCACCCAATGTGTAACGAAAGCAACAGACACCACGATGGTTAGTGCAAGGAGGGACGTTGCCAGAGGTGTCTCAAAATGGGCCATGGAGCTAAGGATTCAGGAGCCCACGGCCTGCAAATCAGAATCTCCAGCAGCAACAGCAAGCAGAAATCCTATGCAAAGAAAAGATTGTTCGTATTCTCCGTTCTGGTCAGGAACCTCTCGAAGTTCAAGGCGACAAGAGTGGTGCTGTGATTGGCATCATCTCTTTCTTGAAGGCACAGAAATGTTTACGAAAGGGGCACACTGCTATTCTGGCATTAGTTACAGATGCATCGACGAAAGAGAAGAGAATAGGGGATATTCCAGTAGTACGCGAATTTCCTCAGGTGTTTCCTGAAGATTTACCCGGTGTACCGCCTCATCATCAAGTTGAATTTCAGATCGAGCTCTCTCCAGGAGCAGCACCTATAGCTCGCGCACCGTATCGTTTAGCTCCAACTGAATTGGAAGAACTTTCAAAGCAGCTACAAGAGCTCTTGGATAAGGGCTTCATTCGTCCAAGCTCTTCGCCTTGGGGAGCTCCAGTACTATTTGTGAAAAAGAAGGATGACACTTTCAGAATGTGCATAGATTACCGCGAACTGAAAAAGGTCACAGTGAAGAACCGTTATCCTCTTCCTCGTATAGACGACTTATTCGACCAGTTGCAAGGGTCGAGTTACTGTTCCAAGATTGATCTAAGGTCAGGGTACCATCAGCTGAGAGTCCGGGATGAGGACGTCTCTAAGACAGCATTCAGAACTCGCTACGGTCATTACGAGTTCCTAGTCATGCCATTTGGGCTTACGGACGCGCCTGCAGTTTTCATGGATCTTATGAGCAGGGTGTGCAAACCCTATCTAGACAAGTTCGTCATCGTTTTCATCGACGACATTCTGACCTACTCCAAGAGTCAGGAGGAACACGAGCCGCACTTACGACTTATCTTGGAACTTCTTCGAAAGGAGCAACTGTACGCAAAGTTTTTGAAATGTGACTTCTGGCTTCGTGAAGTCCACTTCTTAGGCCATGTGGTGAACAGGGATGGGATCCATGTCGATCCATCCAAGGTAGATTCGATCAGGAATTGGCCAGCGCCTCGCACACCAACGGAAATACGCCAATTCTTGGGTTTGGCAGGATACTACAGACGGTTCATTAAAGACTTTTCGAAGATCGCACAACCGCTTACTATGCTGACACAGAAAGGTGTCACCTACCGATGGGGAGATTCCCAGGAAACCGCTTTTCAGTACTTAAAGGATAGACTATGCAGCGCACCTATTCTCTCATTGCCAGAGGGCACAGATGATTTTGTGGTCTATTGTGACGCATCGATACAGGGGCTTGGTTGTGTATTGATGCAACGGGATAAAGTTATTGCCTACGCTTCTCGTCAACTCAAAGTTCATGAACGGAACTACACGACGCACGACTTAGAGCTGGGAGCTGTTGTTTTCGCACTTAAGGTATGGCGACACTACCTGTACGGTACCAAGTGCACTATCTACACCGATCACAGGAGTCTCGAGCATATCTTCAAGCAGAAGGAATTGAATATGCGTCGGCGACGATGGGTCGAGCTACTTAATGATTACGAATCCGCCATCAAGTACCATCCAGGCAAGGCCAATGTTGTGGCTGACTCTCTCAGCCGGAAAGACACTCTACCTAGACGCGTACGAGCCTTGCAGCTCACTATTCAATCTGATCTTCCTGCACAGATACGAGATGCTCAGGTGGAAGCATTGAAACCAGAAAACGTAAAGGCTGAAGCTTTACGCGGTTCGAGACAGCGATTAGAACAAAAGGAGGACGGCGCCTACTATGTAACGGGACGCATTTGGGTCCCACTATATGGCGGTTTACGAGAACTTGTGATGGATGAAGCTCATAAGTCTCGCTACTCGGTACATCTAGGTTCGGATAAAATGTACCACGACATTAGAACAACTTATTGGTGGCCTAGCATGAAAGCCCTCATCGCAACGTACGTCGGCAAATGTTTGACTTGTGCGAGAGTCAAGACAGAGTACCAGAAACCCTCAGGCCTACTGCAACAACCCAGGATATCACAGTGGAAATGGGAAGAAATTTCCATGGATTTTGTTACTGGCCTACCTAGATCTCAACGTGGGAATGATACTATATGGGTGATCGTGGATCGACTCACCAAGTCTGCACACTTCCTGGCTATTAAAGAAACGGATAAGTTCTCCACCCTCGCAGACGTTTATCTTAAAGAAGTTGTTTCGAGGCACGGGGTGCCCACCTCCATTATTTCGGATCGGGATGCACGATTCACGTCAGAGCTATGGCAAGCGATGCACAAATCTCTCGGCTCACGGTTAGTCATGAGCACAGCGTATCACCCTCAGACGGATGGGCAATCTGAGCGCACGATCCAAACTCTAGAAGACATGCTTCGGGCATGTGTTATCGATTTCGGCAACAGCTGGGAAAAAGCATCTCCCGTTAGTGGAGTTTTCGTACAATAACAGTTACCACACCAGCCTACAAGCCACTCCAGTCGAGGCATTGTACGGACGTAAATGCCGGTCACCTCTCTGTTGGGCAGAGGTGGGAGATAGTCAGATTACAGGTCCAGAAATGGTAGTTGACGCTACTGAACGAATAGCACAAATACGACAACGCATGGCGGCAGCTCGCGATCGCCAGAAAAGCTACGCGGATAAGCGTAGGAAGCCATTGGAATTTCAGGTCGGGGACCGGGTTTCACTCAAAGTCTCACCCTGGAAGGGTGTGGTTCGTTTTGGTAAACGAGGCAAGCTCAATCCACGGTATGTTGGACCGTTCGAAATCACTGAAAGAATAGGCCAAGTAGCCTACAGACTGAACATACCAGCTGAACTCGGTGCAGTTCACAATGTATTCCACGTGTCAAATCTGAAGAAGTGCCTGTCAGACGAGACCCTTATAGTTCCTTTTAAGGAACTCACTATCGACGAGCGGTTGCAGTTCGTCGAGGAGCCAGTTGAAATCACGGACCGGGATGTTAAGGTCCTCAAAAACAAGAGAATCCCTCTTTTTCGAGTTTGTTGGAACTCCAAACGCAGCCCAGAGTACACTTGGGAACGCGAAGACCAGATGACAGAAAAGTACCCCTAGTTATTCGAAACCAATGCAACTACTACTGAGGCTGAAGCTCCTACTGCGGAATTTCGGGACGAAATTCCAAATCAACGGGGGGATGATGTGACACCCCAGGAAAACCAGTAAACGATACAACTTACCTAGCTTCTTCAGTAACCGCATGCTAAATTTCGGGACGAAATTTCTTTCAAGTTGGGGATAATGTGACAACTCGAATTTCCAAGATTTCTATTTCACATTTATTGCACGTTATTGATTGTTTAATTGTTTGCTTGCACAATTAGTTTGCTGTGAAGTTGTAACGTTTTTGATTCAGTTAAGTATATGTGTTGATTATGAAAGATTTGTCAAATGTATGAATATGGTGGTGAAACTGTGAACTATTTTGAGATGGTGTGCTATTGTAAATTATGATACTTAGGGATGCATAGAGTAATTAGTGAAACTCTAATCATTGTTAACCCTAATCCCTTTTCACTGATCATTTTCACAAAAACCAAAGCACTGTACTCTCTAATCCTCTCTACAACCATCTTCTCATCATTCTTGGATTCACAAGTTCTTTTGCATCAAGTTTGATTATCAATCCATCTAGAATCATTCAAGGTAATTGTTATTCGATTATTGTAATACTTGTAAACCTAATTGATTGTTTGATCATTATCAATTCTTGATTTGTGTAATCCTTATAAACCCTAATTCTTATATGATATTATGTGATTACTGAATGAATTCTGATTTATTGAGAAATGATGTTGATTGGTGGTATAATCGATTATCGATGGTTAAGATGCATGATGTGTTAATACGGTTGATTGTTAACTTGATTATTACACTATGAAAGGTATGAAATTAGGGTTTTGGAACGATGAACGTGACTGCTGATCTTACAAAACGTAACTGGTGTTCATGTGACTATGTTCTGTTCGATGATTGATTGCTTGCTTAGTCCGAAGTTTACTAACATATATATGGACCGAGTTTTTAAGAGTACATACCTTGCCCGAGCTTTATTACAAAAGTGCTAGTCCGACTTTATGAAAGTTGTGAGGTCCGAGTTTTAATATATATGATTGGTCCGAATTATTACAAAGCTTCTAGAGTCCGACTTTTGAATGGTAAATAAAAGGGTCCGATCTTTGTGATGCTATGTGTCCGAGTTTGTTTGCAAGGGTTCTTGAGGTCCGAACTTTGAACATTACACATGTCCGACTTTTGTAATATGATGCCATTGTCCGACCTTGTAAATGGAAAACCCATCAGGTCCGAGTTTCATGACCTAGGGTCCGAGTTTTAACCCCATGTCCTCTTGGTCCGACTTTTTGACATCATGTCCCTTTGTCCGACCTTGTTAACCCCCCCCCCCCCCCCACACTGATGTCCGAGTTTTACCCAAGGACATTAAGTCCGAATTTATTTAATATGAATACGTCCGACCTTTTACTTGTGTGGGGTGACCGACTTCATGTTTAAGTATGAGACTTTGAATGTTATTGTATGTGATAACCCAGCTATTGCTTGTTATACACATGATTCGACTCTTGATCAAGTTATTAACCCTGTTAACTCGATTAGTTAATAAACTGTGTCAGATGGTAAAAGCAGTTAATCATATTAACTCCGTTATGGCTGTAAAGAAGTCAATTCAGTTAGACATGTAACATTTCTAGTGTGTGAATCCTGTTCAGTGTGATAACTTGATGAAGTATGTTAACCGCATGTTCTTCCTTGAATCGTATGAAGATGATTAACTGGTTGTAGTGCTTAATGTTAACTGTTATACACACTATGTGACGAACTTTGCATGCGAAACCTTACAAACATGTACTGACTGTGAATACATGCATTACCTTAGGCCTTGATTAATTGATTTATTGTCGCGAGCACCCACTTAGCATACCGAGCAAACCAAGGTGAGTTCACACTCTTACTAGGGCATGGGATTCCCAGGGCTTGGGAATGGGATTTAAGGTATAAGGTTGAATAGATTCGTACTGACGCTACCACTAGACTACCATACTCACTGTCCTCGGTTGTGCAGGACACATACTCATGCTACTCACTGTCCTCGGTTGTGCAGGACACATACTCATGCTACTCATTGTCCTCGGTTATGCAGGACACATACTCATGCTACTCATTGTCCTCGGTTGTGCAGGACACATACTTAAAATCTACGTATACTTATACTTACTACTATCCTCGGTTGTGAAGGATACTCACGTAAAACCTACGCGTATTTATGCTTACTACTATCCTCGGTTGTGAAGGATACTCACGTAAAACCTACGTGTATTTATACTTACTACTATCCTCGGTTGTGAAGGATACTTATGGTTACGAATAGTCTAGTGGTTATACAACATGGGAAGCCCCCACCAATAGAACGTACTATCGGCCCAGTAGAGCCACATGTTACATACGAACTTACTATTACGCATTTACTTTCTGTGAACTCGCTCAACTAGTTGTTGATCCTCTATTACATGCCTTGCAGGTCGTTAGATACATGGAGCTTGCACAGGGAGGAGCTGGTCGTTGTGGGCTTGAATCGTGATTGATATGTTAAACACTTATGACAGTTGATACTTTATTATAATGGGTTTTAATTATACGCTTCCGCTAAACAGTGATAACTTACTTATGTTTTGAAACACCTTTCATATGGATTTGGTTTGGTTTAATGGCAAATACTCTTACTATATATATTGTTCTATATGATTGGTGGCTTGATCCTGGTCAGTCTCGCTCCCAAGCAGTGATACTCCGCGGGTGGATTTTGGGGGTGTGACATTTGTTGTATCTACCGATGGCGTAACCGTTGATTAAGCCCTTTTTCTTGTGTACTTGCAACCGGATGAAACCAGTGGTGGGTGATGCGTGTGAAGTGTCGTATAGTTTTTAATATATATTTTAAGCCCTTTAACACTTTTTAGCCAAGTTTTAAATTTATAAAACACGATAGTTACTAACACTAAACACACATATGGGCAAGTGCACCCATCGTGAGCGTAGTATAGTGTTGGTAAGATACCGAGGTCGTCCAAGGACACAAGAGCTTTTAATACCGGTTTATCCTCAACGTCTAATCAAATCAAAAGCTTAGAAAAAGGTTTTTAAACTAAAATAAAGCTAACTAAAATGCTGAAAAATAAAATAAAAATAAAAACAGATAGACAAGATGAATCACTTGGATCCGACTCGTGTTTAGTGTAACCTTTGATTATTTTCGCACTTTTGCACTTTTTAAGAGATTATCTTAGTTATTGTTGTAGGCCCCTCTTTTGAAGGTGACGTTACCCTCAACCCAGTAGTTTGAGTCAGCAAGGATACAATCCTAAAGGGTTGGATTATTGAAAGATAATTAATTAAGTTATTAATGCATAATGTGGTAGGCCCCTCTTTTGAAGGTGACGTTACCCTCGGCTAAGTAGTCTGAGTCAGTAGGGATACAGTCCTAAGTAGTCGGGTTAAAGTTTTATTAGTAGCTTACATATGAGGGGATCAAAGAGTTTGGACCCCCGCCATCCAATACCGGTGGGTATTGAAGGAGGTCCTACTAAATTTGACCTAGGTCCTTGCAGGATCTATACACTGAACAAGGCAAGACTCTTACCAAACCATTCCTTTAACCCCCGACTAGGTAGCCAACATATCTCCATATAGACCGTGGAGATATGAATGGTGAAAATCTTTTGTTTTATATAGACAGTAAAATAATGTTAAGACACCACAGACAAATGATAAGGAATATTCTCCTTCAACATAAGAAACTAGTTATTAAAGCCATTAATACATAACCAAATAAAAAGTGCGAAAAGATTAAAAATAAAAAGTATTACACTAGACACTTGTCTTCACCAAGTGATGTAAGAGACTCAGGCAAACATGGCCTTTGATTGTCAAGAACTCTTACGATCAATCTTGGATCCCGAGACTACTCACACACTCTACGATGGATGATGGATGATGGTGGTGGTGGATGATGGTGTTGTGATGGTGGTGGTGGGAGGGTGAAGTGTGAGAGAGGTGGTGAGCCAAAGGATGGTTTACAAATGAGCCAAGCGCTCCTATTTATAGCCTGCACAGAAGCACGGACACGGCCCCGTGTCCATTGGGCCCGACCCCGTGTCCACCCATCTTCTCTTTCTTCATTAATTGCAGTTTCTCTGCATTAGTTGACCACGCCCCCGTGTCCGCTGGGCACGACCCCGTGTGCAGAAGCGTATCTGTACTATCAAGATTTCCTTAGATTCTGCGAATCTTAGAGTTGAACACGGCCCCGTGTCCGCTGGGCACGCCCCCGTGGTGGGTGATAGAAGCTTCTACAGCTTTGTCTTTTCTGCAGACACTTGGACACGCCCCCGTGCTCACTGAGCACTGTTCAGCCTTCTATTCTCTTGTTTTTGCTTGGGAAGATGCTGTCGGGGGGTCGGGCATGCCATGTTTGTTCCTTTTCTTGTATTTATGTTAGATTTAGCTACCTTTTTGCTTCTTTTGTTCATTTGATCTCATTTAATCCTGAAAATACAAAAGGAAGACAAAAACACACTTTTTCCAACATTAGTACTAAAAAAGGGTTAGTTTTATGCCATATTTGATGTAATTTATATGTTGCATTTTGCACATATCAAATACCCCCACACTTGAATCTTTGCTTGTCCTCAAGCAAAACTCTTTATAATGTGGCTTACACTCCTAAATGGAACAGGTAGAAGAGAAGGTTTTTGGGCTTGTCATAGAGTGTCGGGATTTCCAAGATTCTTTATTAAGTTTTATTTTTATTTATTTGCAATCCTATTCGTCATGATTTATTTAAAACATTACATGAGATAAATTACTTATTAGGGCATAACATGCCTTTTTAAAGTTACATTTATATACAAGTTCACATACCTCACGGGGGATCACTCAACACTCGGCCGAATATGTATTTTAGTGAATCACTCGAGAGCGGCATGGAACTTACTCCTACCATAAGCTTGTCAAGTAATCAATCCTCCTCCTTTTTAACTATGCACCTTTGTAAATATCAAGAGGACTTTTGGGTGAAGGGTTAGGCTTGGGTTAAAGGTAGGTCGTTGGGTTAGTGGTTAGTAAAAGGGCAAAACGCGTAAAAAGCGTCGGTTTTCGTAAGACTTTTTTATTTTTTGTAACTTTTTGTTTTGATGAAGCATTTCTTTAAACAAAGTTATTTTTGATAAACTTGTTTGTTTATTTCTTTTGGCTTCATCATCATCATCATTTTTTTTTTCATAAGGAAGTCATAAGAAAAACCGAGCTTGTTACTAAAACAAAGGGTTAAAAATAAAAAGGGTTTTGGTGGGTAAAAGGGTTTTTGTTTTGGGTTAAGAAATGAAAAGGTTTAGGCTCAAAGGGGTTAACTAGGGGGATTTTGGGTAGGTGGTAAAAAAAAAGAAAAATAATGATGTAGAAATAAAAAAGGGTTAGTCCTAATGCCTCCATCATTTACTTACTCGGGTTTAAGTTGGTAAGGACCGGGAATGAATCGTCGTGGCAAGTTCTAGAGTCGTAAGAACCAAGCGGCTATTCACAAAAGAAATGAAAAATGAGCATTTAGTTTAAAGATGTGTATTTGTATGCTCAATAAAGGCTAAAAACTCACTTTTTTGTGGGAATGGGTTTTTATGTGATCAAGTATATATAATCAAATTTTAACTAGATTTGTCATGTCGTTCATAATTTTCTTATGCTGGTTCTTTTTATCACGACGCTATCGGTTGTAAATTTGTAAAAATATAACTTTTTTAGAACTTGAAATTCCCAAATTAAACCTAGACAAGTAAAAGAAAAATTGAAAAATTTTTGAAAAAAAATTTGGAGTGATTAGCGGTTCCAATAGAGTTTTGTGTAAGGCTTGTAATTAGGACTTGCAAGATTCAAGGTTTTAGCATCCCCCCACACTTAAATTACACATTGTCCTCAATGTGTCCCAAAAATAAGTTTTTAGGTTGATTGAATGTGTAAAAAGGTGTGGAAAAGCAAAAAATTTATGTTACTGGGCGTCTGAACACGAGATCGCCAGTGACAAAAATTAGTAAAAAGAAACAGAAGCCTGGGCACGGGGGCGTGTTCAGTAAGCACGCCCCGTGTCCAGTTACCTGAACTGGGCAATTTCTGCAGATGGTTGGGCACGGGGCGTGTTGGGTGAGCACAGCCCCGTGCTGATCTTGCTGTAATGAAGAAAAATTGTCGGGTGGCCCTGTTTTTGTGCTTGGGGTGCGGGTTCATGTTTCCCTTGGTATCCTTCACCATCCCGAGTGTGTTTTACCCACTACAACATCATCCAAACACCAAATTAACTAAAACCATCATTCCATTAAATAGAGAAAATTACATAATATTCCTAGGAAACAAAGTAGAAAAATAGAAGTAAAAGGTTCTAAATTAGATAGGTCAAGTGATACATAAAATTATCCTAAGGAGCTCTACTTTTACAATAGGAACCAAAATTTCGGAAATAGTTTTCCGGTATCTAAAAGCTTCGTAGAACTCTGAGCCGAAGGGTGTTCCCTAGATGTTGATAAAGCCATTCTTCTATCTCTCTCGGGAGGATGAAGGCGGCTTCATTTTCCTCAACACCTTGTGGAGGGGGAATGACACAAACCGGAACCCCTTGTAGTATATCGCGAGGGGGTTCCGGGTGTATGGTGTACCATTCAGCCGGTATGATGACTTCCGGTACCACATTCCATGCCCTTTGGGTAATAATTGGTACCAAAGGAGGAGAAGCGAGAATGTTCAACCTTTGTTGCAAAAGGTTGACCTCTCGAAGACATCCCTCTAGTCCCACCGTCAAATGATTAATACGGTCGACCAACGCTTCTTCCACCCCCGTCATTTCATCAATGACCTCTCTTAAGGCGTAAACGTAGTTTACAAGAGAGTCTTCAACCGTTGATGACCTCCTCCCTTGTCGGTTGTTCCTGGGGTGTGATGGAGACGTTCCGCTAGTTTTGCTCGCCATTATGAGAAAACAGACCGAAAAGAGTTCAATTTTTATGGAGCAGTACCTCGGACACGGCCCCGTGTTCATTGAGCACGGCCCCGTGTTCAGATGTCTGCAGATTTTTGGGACAAGGAATCTTTGAGTTTTAAATTATTTTTAAGATTTTTAAAGCATTTTTAAGCAGAAATAACTTAAAACACTGTTGTAGAACTTATTTTTAACAAGATTCCTTGAGTAAAAATTTATCAAACATCACCTTAAAGTTTGGAACCATGGTGATTTCAAGCTCTAATGGAGGTATTGAGTGACAATTGAAGAAGAGGGTAATGAAAAAAAATGGAAAAGACAAGATGGTTGTTGAGAACCTTCCTTAGAATATACCTAGGATGGTATGCGTGAAGATCCCAGCAGATCTTTGTCTTTGGAGTGGTCCAAATGAGCAGGAATCTTGCTGCCTTTATAGAAAACGACAGCACGCTGCACACGGCCCCGTGTCGGCTGGACACGGCCCCGTGTGTAGGAAGGATCCTGACACATTTTGTCCGTATTCTGATAAAAAGTCAGAAAGGAATCCTTTGGTGGACACGGGGGCGTGCTGAGCTAGACACGGCCCCGTGTCTAGAGGCTGTTTATGAAATTTCGTCTATTTTTAAGGAACTTCTCCGGATCGGGCGGTTCCTTACTGGATGGAACAACCCCTAAGTGCCTGAGATACCTTAATTGTTCTAGGTTAAGATGAGAATGCAAGAGGTTGTCGGTGAGGGTGATTCCTATGCTAAATGTAGGTGGACAAGTCCAACCCTTTCTCGGGCTCTCGTTAAAGAAGGTGTATGCCGAATCGCTCAGGTCTATGTATGCACCGAACGAAGTCGATGGGGAGTCCTTCACGGCACAATCGACACATGGACGAGTATCGCTCAAGTCTTCGCTAGAGTTAGAGATAATATCGGGAACAACGAAGTTGTTTTTATTCGAATGCGACCCCAACAATTTGTTAGTGCATCCGTCTGTCGCCTACGTCTTGTACCGAGTCTAGATTAGAGTTAGTGAGAGTTAGACACGAAATCCGAGAAATATGTTTAAACAGGTGATTCCGCTCGAAATAACAAACTTGTCATTTCGAGCGAAACCACATTAAATCTTGATTCCGCTCGAATGAGTTAAGAACTGGTTCCGCTCGAGTTTGTCTTTGTGATTCCGCTCGAAATGATCCTGTATGTTCGAGCGAAATAGCAACCACTATATATAGTGTTGTTGGAGTGAAATTAAGAAGTTAGTCGTGTCATTGTCTTCCGGTGAGCCACGAAGTGCTGCCGAAGTGTTATCAGGCTTGTAATCGGATTTATTGATCAATAAAACAACAAGATTAAAGTGAATAAGGCTGATATTGCACTAAAACATTAGTTTCCGCCTCTTGTTTTGGATGAAACTCTTCTGATCGACTCGTTCAGGTCGGAACTCGATCCTACAAGTGGTATCAGAGCTCAGGAGGAAGAGTTCTTGCCATTTCAGCTGTGTTTTCTGATTTGCTACACCTTCTTCTTAAAAATTCAAAAATTTTCTCAGTAAAATCGGCCCAATTTCACACACATCACTCGCAATCATGTATTGATAAACCCTTGAAAGTTTCACAAGAAAGATCGACCTAAAACTTGAAATTTTTGAGGTTTCGCTCAAAAATGTTCGATTAAATGATGACGTCAGCAGCACTTTGAATCTGATTTCGCTCAGAACGGTGATTCCGCTCCAAAATCAGATTCCGCTCCAAAGTTTCTCACTGATTCCGCTCCAAAATCTGTTTCCGCTCCAAATTTAGATTCCGCTTGAACGTTTGAGGTTAATTCCGCTCGAAAGTACAGATTTCGCTTGTAAGGTTGAGCTTGATTCCGCTTCAGGTGGTATATTATAGATCCCGCTTGAATCGAACATTGTGATTCCGCTCCAGAACCTGATTTCGCTCGAACTTGAAATTTTGTGAACTTTTGAAAAATTTAAAACATGGACAACGAGTTCTATAACGCCTTTGCTGGTCCAATGACTATCAGTCAGAGTACATTGCTTGAAAATGAAACAGGGACATCACAGAAACCGCCTAAGCTCTTGGATATTGATGATTACAATGCGTGGTCCGAACGATTTGGAAATTGGGTTGAAGCTTATCACTTAGATGCTTGGGAACACACTGAAATCCCATATGTAAGGCCCACAAAGAATGGTAGTCAGTCAACAATCAGAGAAATGAGTGCTGATGGGAAAAAGAAGTATAGAGATGAGAAATTGATAGTGAGTCTGCTTCAGCAAGCAATAAAAGAGGACATTTTGATATAGCTTCAACATGATGGAAGTGCTTATTCGATCTGGACTGAATTGGAAGCAAAGTCTATTGGAAGTGATGATATGCTTAAAAATAAAATGTCACTCATGAAGAAAGAATTTGATCTATTTCGTGGATTGAAATCTGAAAACACCAAGCAAATTATTGAGAGATATTGTAACTTGGTGAGAAATATGTCGAAATTGAGGATCAAAAAGGATATTGATGAGCTAATCGAGAAACTTGCTGATGCGTTACCACATGATACTTGGGGAACATTTCTAATGATGTTGAGAAACAATCGGAAAGAATATAAAAAGTTAACATTAGGAGAGTTCATCAAACATCTAGAAGCTCAAGAGTTGGAACAAAGGAAGATCGCTAGAATGAAGAACTACGATGGAGAACAAGACATCAGTCTGTATTTCAAGAGTAGTGTTAGTGAAAAGACAAATTTGTCTCCAAAGGTTGAAACAACTTATAATGCTAAAGGTTCTTCTGAAAAACCATCTCAGGGATCAAGCAACACAACAGGATTCTCTTCATTTCCAACATATGATCCACAGTTCACTACAACAAAGAGTGGCAAAGTTCTTCAATGCAACATTGCCTTAAAGCTTGAGAATGATCAGAATTATACTGAGGAAGTTGCTAAAAGCCACATGTCTTTGTTAGTGACCGTGCTTGAATCCTATGGAGGTTTAGTTGCAGGAAGGATCGGGAATCCAATGCTCACGAAAGAGGATTACGATCAAATTGATGCTGAGGAAATGGAATTGATGGATATTAAATGGTGCATGGCTAGTGTGTTGAGACGGACTGAAAAATTCAAACAAATTACAGGCAGAGATGATTTTCGCGAGGCACATGTTTCAACTTTAGGTTTTGATAAGTCTAAATTTACTTGTTTTCGTTGCAGGGAAAAGGGGCATTTCAAGAGAGAGTGCACAAATCGTGAAGCAAGTGGAGCTCAAAACCCTTTCGGAAACAACAATTACCACAAGAAGGCGATTTATCATCAAGTCACACCACCGCCATATCAACAACAACAGGCATCGCATCAGGCACAAACTGCACATGGAAGACATGTGATTGAAGATTCAAAGATAGCTTGTCTGGGTAATCAAGGAAAAGATAGTGGTTTCAGTTGGGATAAATACATTCCAACAAACAACAAAGTGTGTTTGGCAGTAGGGCTGTAAACGAACCTATAACAACCCTCGGTAAAAACCGACACCTCTCATAATAATTCTGACACCCCAATACATCTTAAAATAACCCAATATGTCTTTATATGCACCCCGTATGTGAAAACCGAGCCCCAAAATAGATTATACTATATAAAATAAATAAAAACAATAATTATTAAGCTGAGGCGGGCCGCGTAGGGCCTCACCTCAAGCTTATGCGGGCCGCGCGAGTGTGTAACCAGATTTCTTTGATGTCTTTAGTTCAGGCGGGCCGCGTACATGTTTGGTTAAGTTAACGCGGGTCGCGAGTGCCCAGAATTGTGGCACAGCCCGGTGCGGCCACGTGTCCGAAGCGTGTCAAGCCTGGGGGTGACCCAGCCAAGCTACGCCATTGACCTAAGTCAATGCGGGCCGCGTAAGGCCTGGCCAAACTCCACGCGGGCCGCGAGAGATCGCGATTACAGCCCTATAAATGGAGGCCATCGGCCTTCAGTCTGTTTCGTTCAACTTTCTCTCTGTCTCTCTAAATTCTAAATAGTGGGCATTATACCCGAGTCCAATACCCCCTAAATTAGCGAGGTTCTGCTCTGTTGTAAGTATTATAACCCCTGGATACGTATTAGATACGCTGCCCGATTGATCTAGGGTTCCGTAACGGCTGTCGTGGTTCTGCCCGACGTAGTCGTTGGAATGCCGTCTCGGGGAGGGTATTACTAATGTTAAAATGGGTTATTATACTAACACACGTGCATTTGTGTAAATTATAGATATTCACCAGGAAACCATAAAGGATAACCTAAAACAGCAATGTGAGTTGATCCACTTTTTGTTAAATACTTTTACAAAACCTTACATACTTTTCCATGCGAATGACAGTTATTGAGTATTTGTAAGAATACAATTATCGTGGGTATGTTGGGGTTTTGTATACAAAATTTGTTACAACCCGGTTATGGAGTAACATTACCACAAGTCGGGTGTCGACAGTACCACGGGTGATAATTGATATAACTTGGAAACAAATGTAATTGCGGATGCGCCCTCAATACTGTTCACTGTGACTTTTTATTTAAACTTGATTAAACTGGGATTCACTCACCAGTATTTCCCACTGACAAAACCTTTTTAAAACGCGTTTCAGGTAACGAAATGTGAAAGCCAAATAGAAGCCAGCTGGAGAGCACTGGAGGCTTGGAAAAGTGGCAATAAAAGTTACCTAAAAAAAAGAAAGCGTTTATTTCAATAAAGTGGGAGTTATCCCTGTAATTCAGTTTGTAATAAAAACTTGGGTTTTACCCATGTGTTCAATATTATAAAATATGGTGGTTTACTCTGATTTAATATTTCCTAACTACGGTCCTGATGAAAATTTCCGCTGCCAAATTGGATAAATAAATTAATAATATGGTACCACCGCATGTCACACCCCCAAAATCCCACCTGCGGAGTACTACCGCTTGGAGGCGTGACTGACCAGGATCCAGCCACCAATCATACTGAACAAGCATATAAGTAGTTATAAAAGTTTAACCATCACGATTGGTGTTCCAAAACAAATAAGTTTAAGTTGCAAGCGGAAGCATAAGTTTAAAGTTATAACATAAGTTCCAAAAGTTTCAAGTTTAACATAGTCTTGTAGCAATCCCTGTCCCACAACGATCCTCCTCCATGCAAGTTCCCACTGAGTACCTATGGTCCTGCAAAGCATGTAGTAACGAGTCAACAACTAGTTGAGTGAGTTCACGGGTGGGCGTTCGTTTTAGTTGTTTCGAAAACAGTTTACTTTATCTGGCATCCTGCCGTGGGGGTTACCCCATAGTTTAAAAACGTGACATGTTCGTTCCCAGTTTCTCCGGCACTCCGGCCGTGGGGGCTACCCCATGTAGTTATCAGGCATTTCGGCCGTGGGGGCTACCCCATGTACATCATCTGGCTCTCCAGCCGTGGGGGCTACCCCATGTGTATACTAGACTCGTTACCGTATCGATTGCTGACTGTAGTCATGTTTATGTGCCCTGAAAACATCAATGTCTATCATCATTGACGTGCCCCAGATCCATTAGTTCACGCCCGTCCTCTGCGGCACGGTGTGAGGCTTGTCAGACCTAAATAGCGCTATCTAACTAATGACCCGCTCGCCATTGGCCCGGCGATTAGTCGATACAAAAAGGAGGGACTTCGTGATAGAGTTTTAGTCTAGTACGTTTATCCGTCCATCCGGACGAGGAATCACATTCCTGAACCACTGACGTCCTACCCAAGGTAGACGAGGAATCCACGTTCCTTAACCCCGTTCCCATCCCAGGGAATCCCATGCTTTGTAAAGGGTGTGAACTCACCTTGGTTTGCTCGGCAGTCAAACACAGAAGTCAATCAAGTCGCAAGTAGTCAATATCGTCCTAACACGGATATCACGTATAATCAGATTCGAACCAAGTAGTGCACAAATGTTCAACACGTTTGGCATGCACGTTTAGCAGTAATAGTTAACAGTCAACAGTAGCACATACGGTTCACAAGTTCAGCCCAACTACTTAGGCCCAAACACGTAAAAGCAGTTAACACAGAAGCCCATCAGTCTGGCCCATTAACTAAGGCCCAAAAGTGTGGTCTCGAGTCGCAACCGGACTCGCAAGCATGGTCTCGAGTCATGCTGTGTGTTGATCATGGATGGTTGCGAGTCGCAACCGGTGTCGCAACCGTAGTCTCGGTTCATCATGCTAAGGTCTCGAGTCGCAACGGGACTCGTAACCTGTGGTTTCGGCTTGTCCTGTTATGGTTGCGAGTCGCAACCGCGTGGTCTCGAGTCATCACGCTGTGGTTGCGAGTCGCAACGGGTGATTGCGAGTCGGTAAGCTGTCGTTTTCAAGTTCACGTGTTGATGCAGGTGTATCAGTCCCATTAGTACAATATAATCAGGCCCAAATCAGGAAACTACCAATAGCATTCCACTAACAGTTTTCCTAATCAGGTTACTAGTCAAAGATGGATCAAAATCACAAGGGTTTTCACATTCTTAACTATCATTCAAAGTGTTCTTCACATATTCAAACATATATTCAACAAGTTCATAACATATTAACCACTTATTCACCCAAAATCATGAACAACTATCAAGATACAATTTTACTAGCATGCATCCTACTTGACAAACATATTCATTAGCCGATTTTCATAGTATAAACACCCAAACTTTTCGGATCTAATCCAAGTGCAACCAATATCATCATTCACCCTTTTTAACATACAATGAACCCATTTTCAACATCAAGCATTTGTGCAAATTTCAACACATAACAAGAACATTCATGAACCGATTTCTATGTATAACTCAACAACTTAACATATTGTCACATAATCTCATACAAACATAACATGAACACACTAACATTCAACAAAACATCAAGAACACTAACCGGTTATGGGTGTGAAAAGCTTCCAACCGGGTGTGTGTGTGAGCCGATCCAAGTCCAAAGATCCAAGAATGATGGAGTGTGTTTGTGTTCTAGAGTTTAGAGAGAGAAGTAGGAGAGTGTGTGTTGTAATGTTCAACAAAGTGGTAACAAGTAACTAGGGGTGGTGTATTTATAGCCAAGTTCCAAGTGTGTGCACCCTTAGTGGGTTTCGAGTGGGGTTCACGGCCCAAAGGCCCAACCGGCCAAAGGTTCTCGGCCCAAGTCCACTCGAGACCTCGTGGTCTCGAGTCGGGTTCTTTGTTGTTTCGTGTCGGGTTCTCGGTTCACATAAAACACGTGCACATATATATACAATACACACATAACAAAGCACTTATCACGTAAAAAGGTTCACGTTATCATTAAGTTTAACCATTCAACTAATCACATAACGTACAAGTATATCGCATCAAGACACAATGAAGGTTCTAGGTTTCGGGTTGTCACATCATCCCCAAGTTGAAAGAAATTTCGTCCCGAAATTTGATGGCACTCACTGAGGAAGCTAGTTAGGTTGCAAGGTTTTCCCGGTTTTCCTGGGGTGTCACATCCACCCCCCGTTGATCTGGAATTTCGTCCCGAAATTCCGTAGCTTCAGCCTCAGTAGCGTTTGTACTGTTCTCAAACAGTTGGGGATACTTTTGTTTCATCCGATCTTCGCGCTCCCAGGTAAACTCTGGGCCGCGACGTGAGTTCCAACGAACTCGAACAAGAGGTATTCTAGTGCTCTTGAGGACCTTAACATCCCAGTCCGTGATCTCGACAGGTTCTTCGACGAATTTCAACTGTTCGTCGATCGTGAGTTCCTTCAGAGGAACTACGTGCGTCTCATCTGACAGACACTTCTTCAGATTCGACACATGGAAAACATTGTGAACTGCACCGAGTTCTGCTGGTAATTTCAGTCTGTAGGCCACCTTGCCTATTTTTTCAAGGATTTCAAAAGGTCCAACGTATCGTGGGTTAAGTTTGCCGCGTTTACCAAAACGAACCACACCCTTCCAGGGTGAAACTTTGAGTAATACCCGCTCCCCCAACCTGGAGCTCAAGTGGTTTCCTGCCCTTATCGGCGTATGCCTTCTGACGGTCACGAGCGGCCGCCATGCGTTGTCGTATTTGAGCAATCCGCTCAGTAGTGTCTACCACATGTTCTGGGCCAGTGATTTGACTATCCCCCACCTCTGCCCAACAGAGGGGTGACCGGCATTTACGTCCGTACAATGCCTCAAACGGAGCAGCTTTAATGCTGGTGTGGTAGCTGTTATTATACGAGAATTCCACGAGTGGCAGATGCCTTTCCCAGCTGTTGCCAAAGTCGATTACACAAGCGCGAAGCATGTCTTCTAAGGTCTGAATAGTTCGCTCGGACTGCCCGTCCGTCTGTGGGTGATACGCTGTGCTCATATCTAAACGTGAGCCGAAAGACTTGTGCATTGCCTGCCACAGTTCCGAAGTGAAACGTGCATCTCGATCAGAGATAATAGAAGTGGGCACCCCGTGCCTCGAAACAACTTCCTTGAGGTATATTTCCGCCAGAGTGGAGAATTTATCCGTCTCCTTGATTGCCAAGAAATGTGCGGATTTCGTGAGTCGATCCACGATCACCCATATAGTATCGTTTCCGCGCTGTGATCTAGGTAATCCAGTAACGAAATCCATGGAAATTTGCTCCCATTTCCATTGTGGTATCTCTGGTTGCTGAAGTAGGCCTGAAGGTTTCTGATATTCCGTCTTGACTCGCGCACAAGTCAAACACTTGCTAACGTAAGTTGCTATGTGGGCCTTCATGCTAGGCCACCAATACGTAGTTTTGATATCGTGGTACATCTTGTCCGAACCAGGGTGTACCGAGTAGCGAGATTTGTGCGCTTCATCCATCACAAGTTCTCGTAAATCACCATAGAGTGGGACCCAAATGCGTCCTGTCACATAATAAGCGCCGTCTTCCTTCTGTTCTAAACGTTGCCTTGACCCGCGTAGAGCTTCGGCTCTAATGTTTTCTGGTTTCAGTGCTTCTATCTGAGCAGCTCGTATTTGCGAAGGTAGACTAGAATGTATCGTGAGTTGTAGAGCTCTTACGCGTTTAGGCGTAGTGTCCTTTCGACTCAGGGCGTCCGCCACAACATTGGCCTTGCCCGGGTGATACCTGATAGAGCACTCGTAATCATTCAGCAGCTCGACCCATCGTCGCTGCCGCATATTCAGTTCCTTCTGCTTGAATATGTGTTCTAAACTTCTGTGGTCGGTGTAGATGGCGCACTTGGTTCCGTACAGGTAATGCCGCCATAGTTTAAGTGCGAAAACAACAGCTCCCAGCTCTAAATCATGTGTCGTGTAGTTCTTCTCGTGAACTTTAAGTTGTCGTGAGGCGTAGGCTATGACTTTATCTCGTTGCATCAATACACAACCAAGACCTTGAATTGATGCATCACAGTAAACCACAAAATCATCTGTGCCCTCTGGCAGTGAAAGGATAGGTGCACTACAAAGTCTATCCTTTAGATGCTGAAAAGCTAACTCTTGTGCATTTCCCCAATGATAAACAACGCCTTTCTGCGTTAGTAAGGTGAGAGGTTGCGCGATCTTAGAAAAATCCTTAATGAATCTCCTGTAGTAACCTGCCAATCCCAAAAATTGGCGAATTTCCTTTGGTGTACGAGGTGCAGGCCAGTTCTTAATAGATTCCACTTTGGATGGATCAACGTGAATCCCATCCTTGTTCACCACATGCCCTAGGAAATGGACCTCTCGAAGCCAGAAGTCGCATTTCGAGAATTTTGCGTAAAGCTGTTCCTTCCGGAGGAGTTCCAAAATAAGTCGTAGATGCTGTTCATGCTCTTCTTTACTCTTAGAATAGATCAGGATGTCGTCGATAAAGACTATGACAAACTTGTCCAGATACGGTTTGCACACTCGATTCATCAAATCCATAAAAACTGCCGGTGCGTTCGTCAGCCCAAACGGCATGACCAAAAACTCATAGTGCCCATATCGAGTCCTAAAGGCCGTCTTAGAGACATCCTCTTCCCGAACTCTCAGCTGGTGATATCCCGATCTCAGATCGATCTTTGAATAGTAGCTCGACCCCTGCAACTGGTCGAACAAGTCGTCAATACGCGGCAGAGGATAACGATTCTTCACAGTCACCTTGTTGAGTTCGCGATAGTCGATACACATTCTGAAGGTACCGTCCTTCTTCTTCACAAATAACACTGGAGCTCCCCAAGGCGATGAGCTAGGACGAATAAAACCCTTATCCAAGAGTTCTTGTAGTTGCGTGGAGAGTTCTTCCAACTCTGATGGCGCTAAACGATAAGGTGCACGAGCTACAGGCGCGGCTCCAGGAGCTAGGTCAATCTGAAACTCGACTTGGCGATGGGGCGGAAGACCAGGTAATTCCTCAGGGAATACCTCAGGATAGTCGCGTACAACCGGAAAATCTTCTAGCTTCTTCTCCTTCTCTGTGGTATCAGTAACTAGAGCCAAAATCGCAGTGTGGCCCTTCCGTAAGCATTTCTGGGCTTTAAGAAGAGAGATGATGTTCTCAACAGCACTTCTCTTGTCGCCATGTATCATGAGAGGTTCACTACTTAGACCAGGAATGCGAACGATCTTCTCGTTGCAAAGAATCTCTGCTCGGTGTTGGGATAACCAATCCATCCCAATGACAACGTCGAAACTACCCAGGACAATAGGAATAAGATCGATAGAGAAGGTCTGGTTAGCGAGAATAAGCTGGCAACCCTTGACTACGTGTGAGGCTTCCAAATTCTTACCATTAGCTAGCTCTACAGTGTGCTTGTCGCTCAGGGGTGTAGGAATACGCTTAAGCATCTTACTGACTTCTAGTGACACATAGCTAGTATCGGCACCCGAATCAAATAAGACTGTAACATAAAAGTCGTCGAGAAGGAACTTACCCGTCACCACGTTGGGATCATTCCTTGCTTCACCTTGACCAATCACGAACACTCGTCCCCTAGCACCATTGTTGTTGTTGTTCCCATTGTTACCATTCCCCTGATTGTTGTTGTTGTTGTTCTGATTCAGTTGGGGACAATCCTTCTTGAAGTGGCCTTCAGCTCCACACTGAAAGCACCCTTTGTTGTTACCCTGCTGCTGTCGCTGGTTCTGCTGAGGTTGCTGACGATTCTGATTGACGGGGTATGCGCTTCTGCAATCCTTTGCAACATGACCAGGCTTGTTGCATCGATGACAGTTGCCCCTGGTGCATGGCCCACTGTGGTGTAGGCTGCAACGATTGCACTTGGGGTGATTTCCTTTGTATCCACCATGACTTTGACCACCGGACGATTGCTGACTGGGGCTCTTGTGATCGTCCGTCTTTCTCTGCTGAGACTGAGTTTGCACTGAAGTTGAACCCCTGCTTGAAGTTCCATCCCATTTCCGTTTATCCCCACTAGAAGTACCAGAAGTAGTTGCAGCACCTATACGCTTCGGTAACTTGTTCTGCTCCACCGCTTGGTCAGTGAGACGGTGAGCCAACTGTACAACCTGCTGGATAGTAGTCAACCTCGCTGAAGTCACATGACTTTGGATCTCTGGCACCAAGCCCTTGAGATAGAGTTCAATTCGCTTGTAGGGAGGATCCACCATAGTAGGACACAACAAGGCAAGCTCATGCGATCTCTTAGTGTATGCCTCAATCTCCGACCCCGACATCTTAAGATTGTAGAACTCATCTTCCAGTTTGTGAATGTCGTCACGACTGCAGTATTCCTCCCTGATCATTTCCTTGAAGTTTTCCCATGGGGTGGCGTTGGCAGCAACCAACCCTAACATCTGTACTTGAGCATTCCACCACGTGAGAGCCAAACCCTCGAGAGTACCAGTAGCATACTTCACCCTGCGCGCTTCAGGGCATTCGCACATTTCGAACACAGACTCCAGTTTCTCAAACCAGTGTAGGAGACCTACTGCTCCTTCAGTGCCGCTGAAAGTTGTGGGTCGACAGTCCATAAAGGTCTTAAAAGTGCACACCGGTGCCTGAGCATACTGACCTAAGGTAGGTGAAAGAAAGACAGAGTTTAACACAAAGGTTGGTTCACGAGAGTAGGATCCAAATGATCCTAGAACAATTTCGGACTGCAGGATATACCTCCTGCGTTTGCAGCTGCAAGCGCTGCGGCAACTCGCTCGTTGATCAAAGCCGTCAACTGGGCTTGTGTCATGTTAACGCGTCCAGACATGTTTCTTCATAATAAAAGCAATACGTGTGAGAGAGGTTCGCGAAAGCACGATAGTAGGACAGAGTAAGCACGCACGTGTTCAAACAACAGTAGTTATACTAATCAAGCATACCATGAGCAATGTACTACGCAACTAACAAGTAGGCAATATACATACATCATATTACCTAAAGCGTCGAGCCTTGCATGAGGAGCGAAGTGTCGTTGTGGACCGTTGAGCACTAAACCGGTTATAGTCTGGTTTTAACAAAAACGTTTCTCCTTTATTAAAACCAAGTTCACTATAACCAATGGCTCTGATACCAATCTGTCACACCCCCAAAATCCCACCTGCGGAGTACTACCGCTTGGAGGCGTGACTGACCAGGATCCAGCCACCAATCATACTGAACAAGCATATAAGTAGTTATAAAAGTTTAACCATCACGATTGGTGTTCCAAAACAAATAAGTTTAAGTTGCAAGCGGAAGCATAAGTTTAAAGTTATAACATAAGTTCCAAAAGTTTCAAGTTTAACATAGTCTTGTAGCAATCCCTGTCCCACAACGATCCTCCTCCATGCAAGTTCCCACTGAGTACCTATGGTCCTGCAAAGCATGTAGTAACGAGTCAACAACTAGTTGAGTGAGTTCACGGGTGGGCGTTCGTTTTAGTTGTTTCGAAAACAGTTTACTTTATCTGGCATCCTGCCGTGGGGGTTACCCCATAGTTTAAAAACGTGACATGTTCGTTCCCAGTTTCTCCGGCACTCCGGCCGTGGGGGCTACCCCATGTAGTTATCAGGCATTTCGGCCGTGGGGGCTACCCCATGTACATCATCTGGCTCTCCAGCCGTGGGGGCTACCCCATGTGTATACTAGACTCGTTACCGTATCGATTGCTGACTGTAGTCATGTTTATGTGCCCTGAAAACATCAATGTCTATCATCATTGACGTGCCCCAGATCCATTAGTTCACGCCCGTCCTCTGCGGCACGGTGTGAGGCTTGTCAGACCTAAATAGCGCTATCTAACTAATGACCCGCTCGCCATTGGCCCGGCGATTAGTCGATACAAAAAGGAGGGACTTCGTGATAGAGTTTTAGTCTAGTACGTTTATCTGTCCATCCGGACGAGGAATCACATTCCTGAACCACTGACGTCCTACCCAAGGTAGACGAGGAATCCACGTTCCTTAACCCCGTTCCCATCCCAGGGAATCCCATGCTTTGTAAAGGGTGTGAACTCACCTTGGTTTGCTCGGCAGTCAAACACAGAAGTCAATCAAGTCGCAAGTAGTCAATATCGTCCTAACACGGATATCACGTATAATCAGATTCGAACCAAGTAGTGCACAAATGTTCAACACGTTTGGCATGCACGTTTAGCAGTAATAGTTAACAGTCAACAGTAGCACATACGGTTCACAAGTTCAGCCCAACTACTTAGGCCCAAACACGTAAAAGCAGTTAACACAGAAGCCCATCAGTCTGGCCCATTAACTAAGGCCCAAAAGTGTGGTCTCGAGTCGCAACCGGACTCGCAAGCATGGTCTCGAGTCATGCTGTGTGTTGATCATGGATGGTTGCGAGTCGCAACCGGTGTCGCAACCGTAGTCTCGGTTCATCATGCTAAGGTCTCGAGTCGCAACGGGACTCGTAACCTGTGGTTTCGGCTTGTCCTGTTATGGTTGCGAGTCGCAACCGCGTGGTCTCGAGTCATCACGCTGTGGTTGCGAGTCGCAACGGGTGATTGCGAGTCGGTAAGCTGTCGTTTTCAAGTTCACGTGTTGATGCAGGTGTATCAGTCCCATTAGTACAATATAATCAGGCCCAAATCAGGAAACTACCAATAGCATTCCACTAACAGTTTTCCTAATCAGGTTACTAGTCAAAGATGGATCAAAATCACAAGGGTTTTCACATTCTTAACTATCATTCAAAGTGTTCTTCACATATTCAAACATATATTCAACAAGTTCATAACATATTAACCACTTATTCACCCAAAATCATGAACAACTATCAAGATACAATTTTACTAGCATGCATCCTACTTGACAAACATATTCATTAGCCGATTTTCATAGTATAAACACCCAAACTTTTCGGATCTAATCCAAGTGCAACCAATATCATCATTCACCCTTTTTAACATACAATGAACCCATTTTCAACATCAAGCATTTGTGCAAATTTCAACACATAACAAGAACATTCATGAACCGATTTCTATGTATAACTCAACAACTTAACATATTGTCACATAATCTCATACAAACATAACATGAACACACTAACATTCAACAAAACATCAAGAACACTAACCGGTTATGGGTGTGAAAAGCTTCCAACCGGGTGTGTGTGTGAGCCGATCCAAGTCCAAAGATCCAAGAATGATGGAGTGTGTTTGTGTTCTAGAGTTTAGAGAGAGAAGTAGGAGAGTGTGTGTTGTAATGTTCAACAAAGTGGTAACAAGTAACTAGGGGTGGTGTATTTATAGCCAAGTTCCAAGTGTGTGCACCCTTAGTGGGTTTCGAGTGGGGTTCACGGCCCAAAGGCCCAACCGGCCAAAGGTTCTCGGCCCAAGTCCACTCGAGACCTCGTGGTCTCGAGTCGGGTTCTTTGTTGTTTCGTGTCGGGTTCTCGGTTCACATAAAACACGTGCACATATATATACAATACACACATAACAAAGCACTTATCACGTAAAAAGGTTCACGTTATCATTAAGTTTAACCATTCAACTAATCACATAACGTACAAGTATATCGCATCAAGACACAATGAAGGTTCTAGGTTTCGGGTTGTCACATCATCCCCAAGTTGAAAGAAATTTCGTCCCGAAATTTGATGGCACTCACTGAGGAAGCTAGTTAGGTTGCAAGGTTTTCCCGGTTTTCCTGGGGTGTCACACCGCAACTGGCTCGCGGCCGCCCGTTCCCGGGATATAAGGATCGGGGGCTGTGACAGAAGGTGGTATCAGAGCTATGCCACTGATTCAGCCACAGGAGTGTTCCGCTGACATCAAAATTTAAATTGTTAGGAAATAAATTACGGAAATACGTGCATAATTGTATTTACTTGTTATGTGTTATCTGACTATCTGTTAGTTTACAGTATGAGCGACCAAGGACCTTCTGACGCTTATCGTCAACTATCTGGTTCGCCTAGGAGCGAAGGCACCTCCTCTTCTCAGCCTGCCCTCTCAGGGTATTCTGCTGACACAGAAGAAGGGATCTTTGTGTTTAAGGCTCAGTCTGAAGAGCCATTTCCTCAGAAAAAGAGGGGATGGTTCAGTAGGGGAGCGCACGAGCGTAGGAAAAGAATGAAAAAGTTGCAGGAACAGCGGGTGTTAGCCACAGCAAAAAGAGAAACTGATGCTTATAATCAGGATATGCTCTATAGGGGTATCGCTAATATCCATATTTTAGCAACCACTGCTGCTGACCCAAACCTGGAACAAATGCTAGCACCACAACCACAAAATCCTGACCAACCCATGGAAGTAGAAGACCAGATAGAAATGCCCGATTACAACCCGGAGGAGATACCTAGGGTACCTGCACCTGATCCTCTAGACCCAAACAATTACGACCCCTGGTGGGACGATGTTAGGGACTACGTGCAACAAAACCCAATACAGGAAAATGTGCCAATGCCCAACTTAGGAGCTTATCCAGGGTTAGATCCTCAAGATCCCTACAACATTAGTGATGCATACGTTAGGGAAATTTTAGAGAATCCATACCCGTACCAGGCCCCTATGCCTCCGTATCAGGAACCCGTACCTCAGTTTCCAAACCCAGTCCTAGAACCTGCACCCCCAATGAGTGCAAAAAATGTCCAGGAACTTAGGACTTTTGGGGAGGAAATTTTAGAAAGTAGTGATCGTATGCGACAGGTGGGAGAACGCCTCGTATGGAAATACGATGAGCGTAATATGGATTTTTGGATGAATCCATATCAGTGAAGGTGATGGCAGAAACGGTAGTAGTAATAATAATAATAATAATAAAATAATATATGTGTGTATGTGTTAGAAAAAAAAAACTACGGATGCTTATTATTAGTATTGTAGCTTTACATTTCAGCCGTTATTATAATTTAAATTTCAGTACTAGTGTGTAATGATGCATACTATATAAATAGAGTAAAAGTCGCAATGCTCGACGTTTTTGGTTAAACGTGCGTGTCATGTAATTGGCTATATTTAAATATATTCAAATATTAATTGTGATATTAATATTTGGTAAATTGTTTAAAATTCAGATGGCCGACGAAGGAAATCAAGATAATCTGAATAACGATAACCAGAGTAACATTAACGTGGTTAATGAGAATCCGGACAACAATAACAATGGAAACCAAATGGATAATAGTGCCATTCAACATATAGTGGCACAAGGAATTATAGATGCAATGCCATTTATTATTCAAACGGTTCAAGAAGCGAATAATAAAAGTAAGCATAGCAGTAAACGACCAAGTGAACCGGAACACAGCGTGAACAATGGACCCGTACTTCAAGCGCCCATCCCTAAAAGAAGAAGAACCATGCCACATGGTTGTTCTTATAAAGAATTCTGGTCCTGCAAACCAATAGAATTCTCGGGCAATGAAGGACCCATTGCAGCTTTACGCTGGATAGAGAAAACTGAGGCAGTTTTGAAAATAAGCAAGTGTGCGGAAGAAGATAAAAAAATGTTTGCTTCAAATCTGTTTAAAAATGCAGCCCTAGAATGGTGGAACACTATCCTCCAATCCAGAGGAAGTGATAGGGTTTATAACATGGAATGGGAGGAATTCAAGAACATGGTGGAAAGGAAATTCTGCCCTCCCAATGAAAAAGAACAGATAGCAAATAAGTTCCTAAATCTTAGAATGACCGGGGTAGACAGTAACGGTTACACTACCACATTCTTTGAATATGCTAGGATGGTCCCAACCCTTGCATCACCTGAACCAGTGTTAATCTCCCGTTACATCTGGGGATTAATTGGGGAAATTAGGCATGTAGTCAAGGCAGCTAGACCTCAAACCATAGAAGAAGCTGTAGAACTAGCCAATACCTTGACAGACGAGCTAATCCGTACTAGGGAAGAAGATCAGCGGAGAAACCTAACTCAAAGACTTACCCAAGAATTCCGTTCTGGGAATTCCAACCGTAGAAATATAGGTTCTACCTCTCCACCCTACTGCAGGAACTGCAAGAAGAAGCATTCTGGAAGATGCTCTACTTACTGCAATTACTGTAAGGCGCCAGGTCACAAGGAAAAAAATTGCAGAAGAAAAGCCAGTAATGGAATGTGCTACAACTGTGGAGAAAAAGGTCATATTAGGACAAACTGCCAGTAATGGAATGTGCTACAACTGTGGAGAAAAAGGTCATATTAGGACAAACTGCCCAAAGTTGACTCCAGCTGCAAACAACAAGAACCCTAAAAATGCTAGAGTAATCGTTTTGACTGCAGACGAAGCCAAGATGATTCCAGACGTCATTGCTGGTACGTTTTTAGTTAATGATATTTTTGCTAAAGTATTATTTAACTCTGGTGCAAACCAAAGTTTTATTAATACTTCGTTTTGCAAATTCCTAAATCAATCATTAACTAAACTACCACAAGAATGTCTAGTAGAAACCGCAAATGGAGAAACTGTTAGGATTTCTGAAATCTTGCAGGGAGCAAGAATAGAAATTTTTAATCAAAAGTTTATTGCAAACCTTTACCCAATGAATCTGGCTGGATTTGATGTTGTGTTAGGAATGGATTGGTTAATAGCCAATAAAGCCAGTATTTTATGTGATCAAAAGACAATTCAATTAAAATCACCAAGAGGTGAAAAGATCTCAATTAAAGGAGATAAACCCTTTAGATACACTAAATTCATCTCTGTGATGAAAACTGCAAGTTGTATAAGAAAAGGATCTATAGTGTATTTGATTTCTATAATCACTAACTCTAAAGGAAAAGAATTAAAAGATATCCCGGTAGTATCCCAATTTACAGTTGTCTTTCCAGAAGAATTGCCAGGATTACCACCAGACAGAGAAGTGGAATTTAGAATCCATCTGCTACCAGGGACAGCACCAATTGCCAAAGCACCTTACCGTTTGGCACCCGCTGAAATGCAAGAACTGAAGAAACAATTAGACGAATTATTGGAAAAAGGATTTATACAGCCAAATTCATCGCCATGGGGAGCACCGATATTGTTTGTCAAAAAGAAGGACGGATCAATGCGTATGTGCATTGACTACCGCGAATTGAACAAAGTCACGATTAAAAATCGGTACCCATTACCAAGAATCGATGATTTGTTTGATCAACTTCAAGGAGCTCGATTTTTCTCTAAAATCGATTTAAGATCAGGATATCATCAATTAAAGGTACGGGAAGAGGATATTCCTAAAACCGCATTCAGAACAAGGTATGGTCATTATGAATTTACTGTCATGCCATTTGGTTTAACCAATGCCCCAGCCGCATTTATGGACATGATTAACCGAATATGTGAGCCATATTTGGATAAATTCATAATTGTCTTCATAGATGATATTCTAATTTACTCTAAAAGTAAAGAAGAACATGCAAAGCACTTGCACTTACTTTTAAGTTTGTTAAGAAAAGAAAAGCTTTATGCTAAGTTTTCAAAATGCGAGTTTTGGTTAGAACAGGTACAATTTCTCGGACATTTAGTGAATCATGAAGGAATTCATGTAGATCCAATAAAAATCGAGGCAATCACTAAATGGAAAACCCCTGAGTCACCAACCGAGGTTAGAAGTTTCTTAGGATTGGCCGGTTATTATAGAAGATTTATTCAAGATTTTTCTAAAATAGCCATTCCTTTAACTAAGTTAACATGTAAATCTGTTAAGTTTGAATGGGGACCAAAACAAGAAGAAGCCTTTAGAATCCTTAAGCAAAGATTAACCCATGCACCTAAATTAAATCTGCAAGTAGATTTAAATGAACAAATTAGAGAAGCACAAGAATCAGTAATCAAAGAAGATACTGAAAAATTAAAAGGAATGATTAAGGAATTAGAACAAGGAACGGATGGAATTTGGAGATTCCATAAAAAGAGAATGTGGATACCTAAATTAGGAAACTTACCTCACCGTATATTAGAAGAAGCTCATAAATCTAAATATACGATGCATCCAGGAAATGATAAAATGTACCAGGATTTAAGGAAGAATTTCTGGTGGATAGGAATTAAAAAGGACATAGCAGCTTATGTTTCTAAATGTTTAACTTGCTCACAAGTTAAAGCTGAACACCAGAAACCCTCAGGTTTGTTACAACAATTAGAGATACCAGTTTGGAAATGGGAATTGATAACAATGGATTTTGTTACCAAATTACCCAAAACCAGAAAAAGTAATGATACAATCTGGGTGATTGTAGATAGATTAACCAAGTCAGCTCATTTCTTACCAATGAAGGAAACCTTTAGTATGGAACAATTAGCCAAATTATATGTAAATGAAATCGTTTCTTTACATGGCATTCCTTTATCAATTGTTTCCGATAGAGATAGCCGTTTTACTTCTCATTTTTGGTCAAGTTTCCAAAAAGCAATGGGAACCAGGTTAAATCTAAGCACAGCTTATCATCCTCAAACGGACGGACAAAGCGAAAGGACAATTCAGACAATGGAGGACATGCTTAGAGCTTGTGTAATTGACTTCGGAGGTAATTGGAACGAACATTTACCTTTGATAGAATTTTCTTATAATAACAGTTATCACACAAGTATCCATGCTGCACCATTCGAAGCACTTTATGGACGAAAGTGCAGAACCCCAGTCTGTTGGGCAGAAATTGGAGAAAAGCAACTATCTGGACCCGAGATAGTACAAGAAACAACCGACAAAATTATTCAAGTCAAGGAACGACTAAAAGCAGCACGTGATCGACAGAAGAGTTATGCTAACAACAGGCGTAAACCATTAGAATTTCAAGTAGGAGATAAAGTATTATTGAAAGTCTCTCCCTGGAAAGGAGTGGTGAGATTCATCAAAAGAGGAAAGCTAAGTCCCAGGTATATTGGACCTTTTGAAATTGTCAGAAGAATAGGACCTGTAGCTTATCAGCTTCGACTGCCAGAAGAAATGGCAGGAATACATGATGTATTTCATGTATCTAATCTCAAAAAGTGTTTAGCTGACAAATCACTCTTAGTACCTCTCAAAGATATAGAGGTAAATGAGCAACTCAAGTTTGTGGAGAGGCCTCTACAAATTGAAGATAGGAAAATTAAGAATCTCAAACATAAAAGACTAGTTTTGGTCAAAGTGAAGTGGGACTCCAAAAGAGGACCCGAGTACACATGGGAACTTGAATCAGAAATGCAAAAGAAATATCCACACTTGTTCCAGTAGATCTCGAGGACGAGCTCTAAAACAAGGTGGGGAGGATATAACAACCCTCGGTAAAAACCGACACCTCTCATAGTAATTCTGACACCCCAATACATCTTAAAATAACCCAATATGTCTTTATATGCACCCCGTATGTGAAAACCGAGCCCCAAAATAGATTATACTATATAAAATAAATAAAAACAATAATTATTAAGCTGAGGCGGGCCGCGTAGGGCCTCACCTCAAGCTTATGCGGGCCGCGCGAGTGTGTAACCAGATTTCTTTGATTTCTTTAGTTCAGGCGGGCCGCGTACATGTTTGGTTAAGTTAACGCGGGCCGCGAGTGCCCAGAATTGTGGCACAGCCCGGTGCGGCCACGTGTCCGAAGCGTGTCAAGCCTAGGGGGTGACCCAGCCAAGCTACGCCATTGACCTAAGTCAATGCGGGCCGCGTAAGGCCTGGCCAAACTCCACGCGGGCCGCGAGAGATCGCGATTACAGCCCTATAAATGGAGGCCATCGGCCTTCAGTCTGTTTCGTTCAACTTTCTCTCTGTCTCTCTAAATTCTAAATAGTGGGCATTATACCCGAGTCCAATACCCCCTAAATTAGCGAGGTTCTGCTCTGTTGTAAGTATTATAACCCCTGGATACGTATTAGATACGCTGCCCGATTGATCTAGGGTTCCGTAACGGCTGTCGTGGTTCTGCCCGACGTAGTCGTTGGAATGCCGTCTCGGGGAGGGTATTACTAATGTTAAAATGGGTTATTATACTAACACACGTGCATTTGTGTAAATTATAGATATTCACCAGGAAACCATAAAGGATAACCTAAAACAGCAATGTGAGTTGATCCACTTTTTGTTAAATACTTTTACAAAACCTTACATACTTTTCCATGCGAATGACAGTTATTGAGTATTTATAAGAATACAATTATCGTGGGTATGTTGGGGTTTTGTATACAAAATTTGTTACAACCTGGTTATGGAGTAACATTACCACAAGTCGGGTGTCGACAGTACCACGGGTGATAATTGATATAACTTGGAAACAAATGTAATTGCGGATGCGCCCTCAATACTGTTCACTGTGACTTTTTATTTAAACTTGATTAAACTGGGATTCACTCACCAATATTTCCCACTGACAAAACCTTTTTAAAACGCGTTTCAGGTAACGAAATGTGAAAGCCAAATAGAAGCCAGCTGGAGAGCACTGGAGGCTTGGAAAAGTGGCAATAAAAGTAACCTAAAAAAAAGAAAGCGTTTATTTCAATAAAGTGGGAGTTATCCCTGTAATTCAGTTTGTAATAAAAACTTGGGTTTTACCCATGTGTTCAATATTATAAAATATGGTGGTTTACTCTGATTTAATATTTCCTAACTACGGTCCTGATGAAAATTTCCGCTGCCAAATTGGATAAATAAATTAATAATATGATACCACCGCAACTGGCTCGCGGCCGCCCGTTCCCGGGAGATAGGGATCGGGGGCTGTGACAGAACCGAACGTTCAGCGAACAGTTCGTGAACCATTCGACGGGAAGTTCGTTTATGTTCGTTCGTTTAATAAACAAACGAACATGAACAAGAAATTCCGTTCGATTAGTTAAATGAACGAACATGAACAGAGGTCTCGTTCGTTCGATTGTGTTCGTGAACGTTCGGTAAGGTGTTCGTGAACATGTTCATGAACATTCGTTGATTTGAGTTCGTTTATGTTTGTATGTTTGTATTTTAATTGAAGATCTTTGTACTTTTTTATTTTTTATTTGTACTTTTTATATTATTAAACTTTTATTTATTTTATTACCCTAACAATTAAACTAGAAAACTCACTTTCACCTTGTTTATGCATCATTTCCCTTTCATTTCTCATTATTTACATCGGCGAATACGATCGACCTCTGTCCCACATTAAGGGATTCAAGTTTGAGTGCTACTCTCTGGGCCATCTATCTTTGTCCTTTGTCGCGTTCGCCAAATTTATTTGTGTTTGTTTGTATTCGTGATCCATTCGCGAACACGCTCATTTCCTTAATGAACGAACACGAACATAAAATCTTGTTCGGTAAGTGTTCATGAACCGTTCGTGAACACATTTATTTCCTTAACAAACGAACACGAACAAGGCCTTGTTCGTGTTCGTTCAGTTCGTTTACAGCCCTATTTGGCAGATCAAGACGATGAAAAATTACCTGAAGGTTTCAGTTGGGACAATTTTTGTCCAGACCAAGAGTTCATGGCAAAAGAGATGTCAAAAGAGATGTCAAATATTAAAGCCTTTGTTACTAATGCTTATGATGAGTATTGGGCTGCGAAATACAGAAAGGCCATGGAAAAAGAAGAAGAAAAATGGAGAAAGATTGAAGAAGAGGAAGAAGAAGAAGAAAGATTAAAAGCTGAAGCTGAAGCCGAGAAAAAGAGAAGAGCTGAGATGTTTCAAGTGAGCTGAACAGTCAAAGAAGTTCCGGAATTTGAAATCAAAGTTGATACTGAAGCAGTCAAAGTTCCTGAAAGTGCTTAAATTGTGATTCTTTGATCAAGCAAAACAATGAACTGCTACACAACATTAAAAGGTTGAAAGAATCATATGATACTTTGAACAGAGAGATCAACAAGTACACTGAGTCAAACAGTGAACAAGCTGTAGCATTGAACACACTCAAAGGAGCTTACATGAGACAGCTTGATGATGTCAATTTCTACACAAAGAAGTGTGCTGAGTTAGAATTGAATTTGGCAACACAAAAAATTGAAATTGAATATGTTAACAATTTATTAAAAAGTTACTCATGTTCTACTTTTGTTGTTGACAGGATTTATCCGATTGTGGAGGAATTGAAGACGTTTGAAGAAGAAAAGACTTCAGAAGAAAAGAAGTCTGTGACAAAAGATGAGGATGAAGTAAAAATTTCTGGTAAGAAATCAAGTGTGGTCTACAATAGATGTCTGCCCCCGGTCGAAAATGGATATTCGCCTCGAAATCCAAATTCCGAAAGAGTCAAAAAGGCAATTAACTTACAATGGGAGTTTGGGCCATCAGAAAATATTGATGTCACATACACATCGTCTGACACTGATCATGAGTCCGAATTGATAAAAAGTGTGGTCGATCAGGTGTTGGATAAAGATGACGTTGAAGAGTCTAAAAAGGAGTCCAAACCCGAGTCAAAGTCTGAGTCTGATACATCAAAGCCAACAATCAAAAAGGACAAACGGGTTTATAATAAAGAATTTTTGCTATCAAAATCTAATTTGAATGATGAATCTGTCAAAGTAGCATATACTTTGAAAGATTCTGACAAATTATATTCTGATGAGATTTTTCCAATAAGAAGTGTTAGATTTGATATGATTAAAAAGGTTTTCAAAATCACAGAAATTAATATTTCTAAAATAAAAGATTTAAATCTTTCTAGAAAACCTAAACAATACACTTCAAGAGACCAACAGAGAATTAACAAGAAAATGAGTTACAATTGTGGTTATAGTTTCCAAAATAATCCAAACCATAATCGTAATTTCAAAAAGAAAGGTCTTGGATTTAATCAAATGAAAAACTATAAAAATGAAAAAATTTATAAACCAAAAACTGTGTTTGTTTCAGGAAAAACAACAGAGGATGAGAAAGAGCAAGCTTTCAGGAAACAGACGAATCAAGAGTTCCTTGCCAAGAAGCAAGAAGAATTGAAGAAGAATGTTGTTCAGAAAAAGACAGAAACAAGAACCTGTTTTCAGTGCAAAACTGCTGGTCATATTGCTAGGAATTGTCCAAAAACATTCAAACCAAAACAGGAAGTTTCTAAGAAACTAAAAGAAAAGGTTGTTGAAAAAAACGAACCACCAACGAACAAACTTAAAGTTTTCGAAAATTCAATCTATGAAGTTGGTGAGTGTTCGAAAAACGTTTCAAAAAAGAAGGAGAAACTTAACAAACAATGGGTTGTTAAGAAATCAAGAGACAGTTCTGGTGATGAATCTGATTCCACAAAATCAGAGGAGCCGCAGGTTGTTGTGAAAGAAGAAAAGAAAGTTCCGCCAGTGGGTGATGTGAATTTTCCACCACTGAGTGCTAAAAATTTGAAATCTAAAATTGGAAAAGTTGAAATTTCAAATCAATTCTTTCCTAAAAAAAAAGAATTGAATGTTGAAAAGGCCTTTAACCCTGCTGTGAAAAACATTTTTGGAAAGATGATTGAGGGGAAGGCTAAAGGGGTTAAGGAATTTTATCAATTGAAAAGGAAAGATACAACCCCAAATGAGACTGAAAAAGTAACACTCAAGGCTGGTCAGGCTTGGGTGGATATATTCTTGGTTGAATAGAAACCTGACTTGCCGGAGCTCCCAAGTTGGTAATCGCGGAGCATGAATCGGCATCATTCTTGAAAATGTTTGTAAAATTTGTTTTGAGAAGTGTGAATTGCCAGAACTCCCAGGTTGGTAAGTGTGGAGTAGGAATCGGCACCTTGAGAATTCAACCATCAGATGGTAATAGGTTGAAAATGTTTGATAGTGGATCTTACAAGTGGTTGATCAAGGTCATTTGGTTGAACTTGATTTAACTATTATTCAAAAATTTTGGTAAACAAAGTGATGAAATGACCCCAAACATACAAGTAGTTGATAAACAAACTTATTTTCCAGAAAAACCATTTTGATTAAAACAAACTTAATTGTTTTAAAATCTTAATGGGAAAATAGTTTGTTGTGAGGGGGAGTTCTGATTGTTTATGCCAAGTGTATGAAGAATTAAGGCGATTCATATCAGTTGTCATGTTCTGTACAGTTTGTTTTCATATTTTCTTTTAAATGTATTTGAATTTTAGGGGGAGTATAAGAAATTTTCAGAAAATCCAAAAACATTAGAAAATTCGAAAAAAAAACCAAAAACATGATAAAATGAAAAATGAGTTTTTGTTGCATAAAAGAGGAAATGATAGTACATCAGTGGACTATCACAACATGCTAAAGAATTGTAAAGTTAAAAATGTGATAAACAATCTCACTGCGGATATGTCAGTAGGTTTTTACACATTTAGTAGATTGTGACGAGATATAAACCTAAATTTCAAACTTGCTTATCTCGTGGGGAACAACTTCTTGGATATATGGGTAACCCCCGAAATCTTGTTTGAAAGATCCCTCTTTCTGAAATACTAGGTCTTTATACTCAGTGATATCTGGGGTATTATACCGGGACTTCTGCTGAATGGAAATTCTGACCTAGTCCCCGTATAATACTTTCTACAAAATGCTTGAAATACAGCAAAAGCCCTCAGCAAAAATGATTTAACAATAAAATTGATAATCATTTCTGTTGAAGAAAAGATCCTCTAAAGGGGACACATCAAAAGTCGAAGTCGTCATCTCTCTGCGTATACGGAAGTATCGACCTGAGCTCTCACGGCCCTCGCAATTTAACCCCTTTACAGATATCATCTGTGGTATACTCACCTGTAAGACTGAATATTGGGATCTGGATACGGGAGTATATTCAAGTGGTGGGACACACGAATAAGTTTAAGTAATTAAGACACTAATAGCGTATCTCGAAACAGTTGAACTTTGTGTGAAAATTTAGGTGGACCAGTATACTGACAATCTAGGTGAATTGTTTAGAACTTAAAATGAAATCAAGCTTAACGGTGTTAGTGATATGTCTCAAAACTGATATGATCCTCTTGCACGAACTCATAAAAATATTGTCTGTAAATATTTCATTTCTGCATTTTCTTTTATTCAAAAATCCAAAAAGATTTTAGTGTGTTTTAGCATAAATTTAAAAAAAACCAAAAAGATTTTTGACAATTGATGTAGAAAAACTGTTTTTTTGAAATTCCAAGTGCTAAACATGAAGAACAGGTTTGGGAGAGAGTGTATGAAGATGTTATGTTTACAAGTGGTTTTCAGAGAACAAATCATTTGAATATTTTCCAGAATAGTTTCTAAATTTTAAAGATTTAATCTTTGGGAAATTTATGTGTTGGGTAGAGATTGTGCAGATAACCTGAGCTGGAAGAGAGCCAGATCACGATCTTGGAATGAATTCTGAATTGGTGATTTCCAGACTACGATCCCAGCAGATTGAGAGGGGGAGTCTGAAGAACAAAGTGCCAGGTTATGCTTCAGAGATTATGCTTCAGAGATTGTTGATGAATTTTAAAGATTCAACATTCGAGGAAGAGGAGTTTATTGATGATAAGAGATTAAAGTAAGGATGCTTACAATGGAGAATACTTCGGAGAGAAGCATGAAGACTGATAAAGACTGAAGGTTGACGACCAAAGACTCGACACTGAAGACTCCGTCAACATCCGAGGGAGAGTTTTTTGGTGCATCCATCTGTCGCCTACGTCTTGTATCGAGTCTAGATTAGAGTTAGTGAGAGTTAGACACGGAATCCGAGAAATATGTTTAAACAAGTGATTCCGCTCGAAATAACAAACTTGTCATTTCGAGCGAAACCACATTAAATCTTGATTCCGCTCGAATGAGTTAAGAACTGATTCCGCTCGAGTTTGTCTTTGTGATTCCGCTTGAAATGATCCTGCATGTTCGAGATGAATTAATGATATCCATCTTAAGTTTTTTTAACCAATCAAGAATTAGATCTTCCATTTGAAATAGTTCATCAAGAAGCATTTCTCCTAGAAGGTCCGGTTGAGAGCATTCGAGGGAGAGATAGGGATTATTTTTACTTTCGCCCCTTTTACGGCTACAGGAAAACAATGGGTCTATATAATGGGGCTTATAATTTAGAAAATAACATTCTAAATCTTTATGAGGGCCACCACATATTTGACACCACGTACCATAAGAGTGCCGAAAATAAAAAATATCAGTATCACTCATGTTTGTGTCAGAAATTACCAACCATCGGGATCTTACGGTTCTGTTTTCAGTAACTGAAACATGGGCACGGGGTGTGTTGAGTGGGTACGGCCCCGTTTTCAGCTTACTGTCTGACTTAAAACAGGATTGCCAGTTCCAAAGATTGGGCACGGGGCGTGTTCAGCGGGCATGGCCCGTGCTGAGTTTTGCAGAAGCTGAAAATTTAAGAAAATCCTAAAAAACAGAAAAATTAGAAAAAAACGATTATGTCACACCCCCAAAATCCCACCTGCGGAGTACTACCGCCTAGAGGCGTGACTGACCAGGATCCAGCCACCAATCATACTGAACAGGCATATAAGTAGTTATAAAAGTTTAACCATCACGATTGGTGTTCCAAAACAAATAAGTTTAAGTTGCAAGCGGAAGCATAAGTTTAAAGTTATAACATAAGTTTCAAAAGTTTCAAGTTTAACATAGTCTTGTAGCAATCCCTGTCCCACAACGATCTTCCTCCATGCCAGCTCCCACTGGGTACCTATGGTCCTGCAAAGCATGTAGTAACGAGTCAACAACTAGTTGAGTGAGTTCACGGGTGGGCGTTCGTTTTAGTTGTTTCGAAAACAGTTTACTTTATCTGGCATCCTGCCGTGGGGGTTACCCCATAGTTTAAAAGACGTGACCAGTTCATTCCCAGTTACTCCGGCACTCCGGCCGTGGGGGCTACCCCAGGTAGTTATCAGGCATTTCGGCCGTGGGGGCTACCCCATGTACATCATCTGGCTCTCCAGCCGTGGGGGCTACCCCATGTGTATACTAGACTCGTTACCGTATCGATTGCTGACTGTAGTCATGTTTATGTGCCCTGAAAACATCAATGTCTATCATCATTGACGTGCCCCAGATCCATTAGTTCACGCCCGTCCTCTGCGGCACGGTGTGAGGCTTGTCAGACCTAAATAGCGCTATCTAACTAATGACCCGCTCGCCATTGGCCCGGCGATTAGTCGATACAAAAAGGAGGGACTTCGTGATAGAGTTTTAGTCTAGTACGTTTATCCGTCCATCCGGACGAGGAATCACATTCCTGAACCACTGACGTCCTACCCAAGGAGGACGAGGAATCCACGTTCCTTAACCCCGTTCCCAACCCAGGGAATCCCATGCTTTGTAGAGGGTGTGAACTCACCTTGGTTTGCTCGGCAGTTAATCACAGAAAGTCAATCAAGTCGCAAGTAGTCAATAACGTCCTAACATGGTTACCACGTATAATCAGATTCGAATCAAGTAGTGCACAATTGTTCAACACGTTTGGCAAGCACGTTTAATCAGTAACAGTTCATGGGTAGCAGTTAATCACATGTTCGAAGTCCAAACAGTTGGGCTTGTGATAACAGGCCCAAATAACTCATCAACAGTAGCACAGAAGTTCATAAGTCCGGCCCACTAACTAAGGCCCAAAAGTGTGGTCTCGAGTCGCAACCGGACTCGCAAGCATGGTCTCGAGTCATGCTGTGTGTGTTGATCTCAGGTGGTTGCGAGTCGTAACCGGTGTCGCAACCGTGGTCTCGGTTCATCATGCTGAGGTCTCGAGTCGCAACTGGACTCGTAACCTGCGGTCTCGGCTTGTCCTGTTATGGTTGCGAGTCGCAACCGCGTGGTCTCGAGTCATCACGCTGTGGTTGCGAGTCGCAACGGGTGATTGCGAGTCGGTAAGCTGTCGTTTTCAAGTTCACGTGTTGATGCAGGTGTATCAGTCCCATTAGTACCATATAATCAGGCCCAAATCAGGAAACTACCAATAGCATTCCACTAACAGTTTTCCTAATCAGGTTACTAGTCAAAGATGGATCAAAATCACAAGGGTTTTCACATTCTTAACTATCATTCAAAGTGTTCTTCACATATTCAAACACATATTCAACAAGTTCATAACATATTAACCACTTATTCACCCAAAATCATGAACAACTATCAAGATACAATTTTACTAGCATGCATCCTACTTGACAAACATATTCATTAGCCGATTTTCATAGTATAAACACCCAAACTTTTCGGATCTAATCCAAGTGCAACCAATATCATCACTCACCCTTTTTAACATACAATGAACCCATTTTCATTATCAAATATTTATGTATAGTTCAACTCATAACAAGAAACATTCATGAACCGATTTCTTTTCAAAACATTATGTATAACTCATCTTAACATATTGCCACATAATCTCATCTTACAAACATAACATAAACACACTAACATTCAACAAAGCATTAAGAACACTAACCGGTTATGGGTTTCGAGGGTGTGTGAAAAGCTTCCAACCGGGTGTGTGTGTGAGCCGATCCAAGTCCAAAGATCCAAGAATGATGGAGTGTGTTTGTGTTCTAGAGTTTAGGTGAGAGAGAGAAGTAGGAGAGTGTGTGTTGTAATGTTCAACAAAATGGTAACACTAACTAAGGTAGTGTATTTATAGTCAAAGTTCCAAGTGTGTGCACCCTATGGGTTTCGGCTAAGGGTTTTCGGCCCAATGGCCCAACCGGCCAAAGGCCCAAACCGGCCTAATGGTTACGGTTCACTCGAGACCACATGGTCTCGAGTCGGGTCCTTGTTGTTTCGTGTCGGGTTCTCGGTTCACATATAACACACATACATATATACATACAATGCACACGAAACAAAGCACATAAAAGTTCACGTTATCATTAAGTTTAATCATTCAACTAATCACATAACGTACAAGTATATCGCATCAAGACACAATGAAGGTTCTAGGTTTCGGGTTGTCACATCATCCCTAAGTTGAAAGAAATTTCGTCCCGAAATTTGATGGCACTCACTGAGGAAGCTAGTCAAGTTGTAATGTTTTCCCGGTTATCCTGGGGTGTCACATCCACCCCCCGTTGATCTGGAATTTCGTCCCGAAATTCCGTAGCTTCAGCCTCAGTAGCGTTTGTACTGTTCTCAAACAGTTGGGGATACTTTTGTTTCATCCGATCTTCGCGCTCCCAGGTAAACTCTGGGCCGCGACGTGAGTTCCAACGAACTCGAACAAGAGGTATTCTAGTGCTCTTGAGGACCTTAACATCCTGGTCCGTGATCTCGACAGGTTCTTCGACGAATTTCAACTGTTCGTCGATCGTGAGTTCCTTCAGAGGAACTACGTGCGTCTCATCTGACAGACACTTCTTCAGATTTGACACATGGAAAACGTTGTGAACTGCCCCGAGTTCTGCTGGTAATTTCAGTCTGTAGGCCACCTTGCCTATTTTCTCAAGGATTTCGAAAGGTCCAACGTACCGTGGGTTGAGTTTGCCGCGTTTACCAAAACGAACCACACCCTTCCAGGGTGAAACCTTGAGTAAAACCCGCTCCCCAACCTGGAGCTCAAGTGGTTTCCTGCCCTTATCGGCGTAGGCCTTCTGACGGTCACGAGCCGCCGCCATGCGTTGTCGTATCTGAGCAATCCGCTCAGTAGTGTCTACCACATGTTCTGGACCAGTGATTTGACTATCCCCCACCTCTGCCCAACAGAGGGGTGACCGGCATTTACGTCCGTACAATGCCTCAAACGGAGCAGCTTTAATGCTGGTGTGGTAGCTGTTATTATACGAAAATTCCACGAGTGGCAGATGCCTTTCCCAGCTGTTGCCAAAGTCGATTACACAAGCGCGAAGCATGTCTTCTAAAGTCTGAATAGTTCGCTCGGACTGCCCGTCCGTCTGTGGGTGATATGCTGTGCTCATATCAAGACGTGAGCCAAAAGACTTGTGCATTGCCTGCCACAGTTCCGAAGTAAAACGTGCATCTCGATCAGAGATGATAGAGGTGGGCACCCCGTGCCTCGAAACAACTTCCTTGAGGTATATTTCCGCTAGAGTGGAGAACTTATCCGTCTCCTTGATTGCCAAAAAGTGTGCGGATTTTGTGAGTCGATCCACGATCACCCATATAGTATCGTTTCCGCGCTGTGATCTAGGTAAGCCAGTAACGAAATCCATGGAAATTTGCTCCCATTTCCATTGTGGTATCTCTGGTTGCTGAAGTAGGCCTGAAGGTTTCTGATATTCCGTCTTGACTCGCGCACAAGTCAAACACTTGCTGACGTAAGTTGCTATGTGGGCCTTCATGCTAGGCCACCAATACGTAGTTTTAATATCGTGGTACATTTTGTCCGAACCAGGGTGTACCGAGTAGCGAGATTTGTGCGCTTCATCCATCACAAGTTCTCGTAAGTCGCCATAGAGTGGGACCCAGATGCGCCCTGTTACATAATAAGCACCATCTTTCTTCTGTTCTAAACGTTGCCTTGACCCACGTAGAGCTTCAGCTCTAATGTTTTCTGGTTTCAGTGCTTCTATCTGAGCAGCTCGTATTTGCGAAGGTAGACTAGAATGGATCGTGAGTTGTAGAGCTCTTACACGTTTAGGCGTAGTGTCCTTTCGACTGAGGGCGTCCGCCACTACATTGGCCTTGCCCGGGTGATACCTGATAGAGCACTCGTAGTCATTCAGCAGCTCGACCCATCGTCGCTGCCGCATATTCAGTTCCTTCTGCTTGAATATGTGTTCTAAACTTCTGTGGTCGGTGTAGATGGCGCACTTGGTTCCGTACAGGTAATGCCGCCATAACTTGAGTGCGAAAACAACAGCTCCCAGCTCTAAATCATGTGTCGTGTAGTTCTTCTCGTGAACTTTGAGTTGTCGTGAGGCGTAAGCTATGACTTTATCTCGTTGCATCAATACACAACCAAGACCTTGAATTGATGCATCACAGTAAACCACAAAATCTTCTGTACCCTCTGGCAGTGAAAGGATAGGCGCACTACAAAGTCTATCCTTTAGATGTTGAAAAGCTAACTCTTGTGCATTTCCCCAATGATAAACAACGCCTTTCTGCGTTAGTAAGGTGAGAGGCTGCGCGATCTTAGAAAAATCCTTAATGAATCTCCTGTAGTAACCTGCCAATCCCAAAAATTGGCGAATTTCCTTTGGTGTGCGAGGCGCAGGCCAGTTCTTAATAGAGTCCACTTTGGATGGATCAACGTGAATCCCATCCTTGTTCACCACATGCCCTAGGAAATGGACTTCACGAAGCCAGAAGTCGCACTTCGAGAACTTTGCGTAAAGCTGTTCCTTCCGGAGGAGTTCCAAAATAAGTCGTAGATGTTGTTCGTGCTCTTCTTTGCTCTTGGAATAGATCAGGATGTCGTCGATGAAGACTATAACAAACTTGTCCAGGTACGGCTTGCACACTCGATTCATCAAATCCATAAAAACTGCCGGTGCGTTCGTCAGCCCGAACGGCATGACCAAAAACTCATAGTGCCCATATCGAGTCCTAAAAGCCGTCTTAGAGACATCCTCTTCCCGAACTCTCAGCTGGTGATATCCCGATCTCAGATCGATCTTTGAATAGTAGCTCGACCCCTGCAACTGGTCGAACAAGTCGTCAATACGCGGTAGAGGATAACGATTCTTCACAGTCACCTTGTTGAGTTCGCGATAGTCGATACACATTCTGAAGGTACCGTCCTTTTTCTTCACAAATAGTACTGGAGCTCCCCAAGGCGATGAGCTAGGACGAATGAAACCCTTATCCAAGAGTTCTTGTAGTTGCGTGGAGAGTTCTTCCAACTCTGATGGCGCTAAACGATAAGGTGCACGGGCTACAGGCGCGGCTCCAGGAGCTAGATCAATCTGAAACTCGACTTGGCGATGGGGCGGAAGACCAGGTAATTCCTCAGGGAATACCTCAGGATAATCGCGTACAACTGGATAATCCTCTAGCTTCTTCTCCTTTTCTGTGGTGTCAGTAACTAAAGCCAAAATCGCAGTGTGGCCCTTTCGTAAGCATTTCTGGGCCTTAAGAAGAGAGATGATGTTCTCAACAGCACTTCTCTTGTCGCCACGAATCATGAGAGGTTCACCACCTAAACCAGGAATGCGAACGATCTTCTCGTTGCAAAGAATCTCTGCTCGGTGTTGGGATAGCCAATCCATCCCAATGACAACGTCGAAACTACCCAAGACAATAGGAATAAGATCGATAGAGAAGGTCTGGTTAGCGAGAATAAGCTGACAACCCTTGACTACGTGTGAGGCTTCCAAACTCTTACCATTAGCTAGCTCTACGGTGTGCTTGTCGCTCAGGGGTGTAGAAATACGCTTAAGCATCTTACTAACTTCTAGTGACACATAGCTAGTATCGGCACCCGAATCAAATAAGACTGTAACATAAAAGTCGTCGAGAAGGAACTTACCCGTCACCACGTTGGGATCATTCCTTGCTTCACCTTGACCAATCACGAACACTCGTCCCCTAGCACCATTGTTGTTGTTCCCATTATTACCATTCCCCTGATTGTTGTTGTTCTGGTTCAGTTGGGGACAATCCTTCTTGAAATGACCTTCAGCTCCACACTGAAAGCACCCTTTGTTGTTACCCTGCTGCTGTCGCTGGTTTTGCTGAGGTTGCTGACGATTCTGGTTGGCAGGATATGCGCTCCTGCAATCCTTTGCAACATGACCAGGCTTGTTGCATCGATGACAGTTGCCCCTGGTGCATGGCCCACTGTGGTGTAGGCTACAACGATTGCACTTGGGGTGATTCCCCTTGTATCCACCATGACTTTGACCACTAGATGACTGCTGACCGGGGCTCTTGTGATCATCCGTCTTTCTCTGCTGAGACTGGGTTTGCACTGAAGTTGAACCCCTGCTTGAAGTTCCATCCCATTTCCGTTTATCCCCACTAGAAGCACCAGAAGTAGTTGCAGCACCTACACGCTTCGGTAACTTGTTTTGCTCCACCGCTTGGTCGGTGAGACGGTGAGCCAACTGTACAACCTGCTGGATAGTAGTCAACCTCGCTGAAGTCACATGACTTTGGATCTCTGGCACCAAGCCCTTGAGATAGAGTTCAATTCGCTTGTAGGGAGGATCCACCATAGTAGGACACAACAAGGCAAGCTCATGCGATCTCTTAGTGTATGCCTCAATTTCTGATCCCGACATCTTAAGATTATAGAACTCATCTTCCAGTTTGTGAATGTCGTCACGACTGCAGTATTCCTCCCTGATCATTTCCTTGAAGTTTTCCCATGGGGTGGCGTTGGCAGCAACCAACCCTAACATCTGCACTTGAGCATTCCACCATGTGAGAGCCAAACCCTCGAGAGTACCAGTAGCATACTTCACCCTGCGCGCTTCAGGGCATTCACACATTTCGAACACAGACTCCAGTTTCTCAAACCAGTGTAGGAGACCTACTGCTCCTTCAGTGCCGCTAAAGGTAGTGGGTCGACAGTCCATAAAGGTCTTAAAAGTGCACACCGGTGCCTGAGCATATTGACCTAAGGTAGGTGAAAGAAAAGACAGAGTTTAACACAAAGGTTGGTTCACGAGAGTAGGATCCAAATGATCCTAGAACAATTTCGGACTGCAGGATATACCTCCTGCGTGTGCAGCTGCGAGCGCTGCGGCAACTCGTTCGTTGATCAAAGCCGTCAACTGGGCTTGTGTCATGTTAACGCGTCCAGACATAGTTCTTCATAACAAGAGTAATACGTGTGAGAGAGGTTCGCGAAAGTACGATAGTAAGACAGAGTAAGCACGCACGTGTTCAAACAACAGTAGTTATACTAATCAAGCATACCATGAGAAATGTACTACGCAACTAACAAGTAGGCAATATACATACATCATATTACCTAGAACGTTGAGCCTTGCATGAGGAGCGAAGTGTCGTTGTGGACCGTTGAGCACTAAACCGGTTATAGTCTGGTTTTAACAAAAACGTTTCTCCTTTATTAAAACCAAGTTCACTATAACCAATGGCTCTGATACCAATCTGTCACACCCCCAAAATCCCACCTGCGGAGTACTACCGCCTAGAGGCGTGACTGACCAGGATCCAGCCACCAATCATACTGAACAGGCATATAAGTAGTTATAAAAGTTTAACCATCACGATTGGTGTTCCAAAACAAATAAGTTTAAGTTGCAAGCGGAAGCATAAGTTTAAAGTTATAACATAAGTTTCAAAAGTTTCAAGTTTAACATAGTCTTGTAGCAATCCCTGTCCCACAACGATCTTCCTCCATGCCAGCTCCCACTGGGTACCTATGGTCCTGCAAAGCATGTAGTAACGAGTCAACAACTAGTTGAGTGAGTTCACGGGTGGGCGTTCGTTTTAGTTGTTTCGAAAACAGTTTACTTTATCTGGCATCCTGCCGTGGGGGTTACCCCATAGTTTAAAAGACGTGACCAGTTCATTCCCAGTTACTCCGGCACTCCGGCCGTGGGGGCTACCCCAGGTAGTTATCAGGCATTTCGGCCGTGGGGGCTACCCCATGTACATCATCTGGCTCTCCAGCCGTGGGGGCTACCCCATGTGTATACTAGACTCGTTACCGTATCGATTGCTGACTGTAGTCATGTTTATGTGCCCTGAAAACATCAATGTCTATCATCATTGACGTGCCCCAGATCCATTAGTTCACGCCCGTCCTCTGCGGCACGGTGTGAGGCTTGTCAGACCTAAATAGCGCTATCTAACTAATGACCCGCTCGCCATTGGCCCGGCGATTAGTCGATACAAAAAGGAGGGACTTCGTGATAGAGTTTTAGTCTAGTACGTTTATCCGTCCATCCGGACGAGGAATCACATTCCTGAACCACTGACGTCCTACCCAAGGAGGACGAGGAATCCACGTTCCTTAACCCCGTTCCCAACCCAGGGAATCCCATGCTTTGTAGAGGGTGTGAACTCACCTTGGTTTGCTCGGCAGTTAATCACAGAAAGTCAATCAAGTCGCAAGTAGTCAATAACGTCCTAACATGGTTACCACGTATAATCAGATTCGAATCAAGTAGTGCACAATTGTTCAACACGTTTGGCAAGCACGTTTAATCAGTAACAGTTCATGGGTAGCAGTTAATCACATGTTCGAAGTCCAAACAGTTGGGCTTGTGATAACAGGCCCAAATAACTCATCAACAGTAGCACAGAAGTTCATAAGTCCGGCCCACTAACTAAGGCCCAAAAGTGTGGTCTCGAGTCGCAACCGGACTCGCAAGCATGGTCTCGAGTCATGCTGTGTGTGTTGATCTCAGGTGGTTGCGAGTCGTAACCGGTGTCGCAACCGTGGTCTCGGTTCATCATGCTGAGGTCTCGAGTCGCAACTGGACTCGTAACCTGCGGTCTCGGCTTGTCCTGTTATGGTTGCGAGTCGCAACCGCGTGGTCTCGAGTCATCACGCTGTGGTTGCGAGTCGCAACGGGTGATTGCGAGTCGGTAAGCTGTCGTTTTCAAGTTCACGTGTTGATGCAGGTGTATCAGTCCCATTAGTACCATATAATCAGGCCCAAATCAGGAAACTACCAATAGCATTCCACTAACAGTTTTCCTAATCAGGTTACTAGTCAAAGATGGATCAAAATCACAAGGGTTTTCACATTCTTAACTATCATTCAAAGTGTTCTTCACATATTCAAACACATATTCAACAAGTTCATAACATATTAACCACTTATTCACCCAAAATCATGAACAACTATCAAGATACAATTTTACTAGCATGCATCCTACTTGACAAACATATTCATTAGCCGATTTTCATAGTATAAACACCCAAACTTTTCGGATCTAATCCAAGTGCAACCAATATCATCACTCACCCTTTTTAACATACAATGAACCCATTTTCATTATCAAATATTTATGTATAGTTCAACTCATAACAAGAAACATTCATGAACCGATTTCTTTTCAAAACATTATGTATAACTCATCTTAACATATTGCCACATAATCTCATCTTACAAACATAACATAAACACACTAACATTCAACAAAGCATTAAGAACACTAACCGGTTATGGGTTTCGAGGGTGTGTGAAAAGCTTCCAACCGGGTGTGTGTGTGAGCCGATCCAAGTCCAAAGATCCAAGAATGATGGAGTGTGTTTGTGTTCTAGAGTTTAGGTGAGAGAGAGAAGTAGGAGAGTGTGTGTTGTAATGTTCAACAAAATGGTAACACTAACTAAGGTAGTGTATTTATAGTCAAAGTTCCAAGTGTGTGCACCCTATGGGTTTCGGCTAAGGGTTTTCGGCCCAATGGCCCAACCGGCCAAAGGCCCAAACCGGCCTAATGGTTACAGTTCACTCGAGACCACATGGTCTCGAGTCGGGTCCTTGTTGTTTCGTGTCGGGTTCTCGGTTCACATATAACACACATACATATATACATACAATGCACACGAAACAAAGCACATAAAAGTTCACGTTATCATTAAGTTTAATCATTCAACTAATCACATAACGTACAAGTATATCGCATCAAGACACAATGAAGGTTCTAGGTTTCGGGTTGTCACAGATTAGGCCGTTGATTCCTAACTTTCTCAAAATCCTTGTGTCCCCGGCAACGGCGCCAAAAACTTGATGCGTATGAAGTATCGTATAGTTTTTAATGTATATTTTAAGCCCTTTAACACTTTTTAGCCAAGTTTTAAATTTATAAAACACAATATTTACTAATACTAAACACACATATGGGCAAGTGCACCCATCATGAGCGTAGTATAGTGTTGGTAAGATACCGAGGTCGTCCAAGGACACAAGAGTTTTTAATACCGGTTTATCCTCAACGTCTAATCAAATCAAAAGTTTAGAAAAAGGTTTTTAAACTAAAATAAAGCTAACTAAAATGCTGAAAAATAAAATAAAAATAAAAACAGATAGACAAGATGAATCACTTGGATCCGACTCGTGTTTAGTGTAACCTTTGATTATTTCCGCACTTTTGCACTTTTTAAGAGATTATCTTAGTTATTGTAGTAGGCCCCTCTTTTGAAGGTGACGTTACCCTCAACCCAGTAGTTTGAGTCAACAAGGATACAATCCTAAAGGGTTGGATTATTGAAAGATAATTAATTAAGTTATTAATGCATAATGTGGTAGGCCCCTCTTTTGAAGGTGACGTTACACTCGGCTAAGTAGTCTGAGTTAGCAGGGATACAGTCCTAAGTAGCCGGGTTAAAGTTTTAATAGTAGCTTACATATGAGGGGATCAAAGAGTTTGGACCCCCGCCATCCAATACCGGTGGGTATTGAAGGAGGTCCTACTAAATTTGACCCAGGTCCTTGCAGGATCTATACATTGAACAAGGCAAGACTCTTACCAAACCATTCCCTTATCCCCCGACCAGGTAGCCAACATATCTCCATATAGACCGTGGAGATATGAATGGTGAAAATATTTTATTTTATATAGACAATAAAATAATGCCAAGACACCACGGATAATTGATAAGGAAGATTCACCTTCAACATAAGAAACTAGTTATTAAAGTCATTAACACATAACCAAATAAAAAATGCGAAAAGATTAAAAATAAAAAGTATTATACTAGACACTTGTCTTCACCAAGTGATGTAAGAGACTTAGGCAAACATGGCCTTTGATTGTCAAGAACTCTTACGATCAATCTTGGATCCCGAGACTACTCACACACTCTACGATGGATGATGGATGATGCTGGTGGATGATGGTGTTGTGATGGTGGTGGTGGGTGGGTGAAGTGGGAGAGAGGTGGTGCGCCAAGGGATGGTTTGCAAATGAGTCAAGCACCCCTATTTATAGCCTGCACAGAAGCACGGACACGGCAACGTGTCCATTCGGCACGGCCCCGTGTCCACCCATCTTCTCTTTCTTCATTAATTTTAGTTTGTCTGCATTAGTTGACCACGCCCCCGTGTCCACTGGGCACGACCCCGTGTGCAGAAGCGTATCTGTACTATCAAGATTTCCTCAGATTCTGCGAATCTTAGAGTTGACCACAGCCCCGTGTCCGCTGGGCACGCCCCCGTGGTGGGTGATAGAAGCTTCTACAGCTTTGTCTTTTCTGCAGACACTTGGGCACGCCCCCGTGCTCACTGAGCACGGGGCGTGTTCAACCTTCTGTTCTCTTGTTTTTGCTTGGGAAGATGTTGTCGGGTGGTCGGGCATGCCACGTTTGTTCCTTTTCTTGTATTTATGTTAGATTTAACTGCCTTTTTGCTTCTTTTGTTCATTTGAGCTCATTTAATCCTGAAAATACAAAAGAAAGACAAAAACACACTTTTTTCCAACATTAGTACTAAAAAATGTTAGTTTTATGGCATATTTGATGTGATTTATATGTTGCATTCTGCACACATCAGTGGGGAACAAAACTGCCACAAAACCATGATGCTTGTGCTTTTGTAGTACATAAAAATTCGACTGGCTTCTTATTTTTGTAAAAGTATTATTTGTAACAACTTTGTTTTATATAATGTTAATGGTTGGTTGTACCCTTTGCTTTGTTCGTTTTCATTACTTTGTTTATTTATATTGTATTATATTTTGTATCTGTGATAGAAACTAGGAATATATAACAGTTTGCGGTTTGTCATGTCAATGGCGTGACAAGCATGCATAACAGGGCCGGCCCAAGGGTAAGCCAAATGAGGTTTGGGCCTTGGGCCACCAAAACTATAGAGCCTCCACAATTTGATGAAACCATAGTCCATTTATAAAAGATTTAGGGTGTGGATTATCAAACAGATTGATTGTTGATAGTCCATTTATAAAACATTTAAGGTATGGATTATCAATCATAGTCGATCTTTAGGCCCTCCACAATTTGCATAATTCTACTTAAATTTTAATTATTCAAAGCAAATATGACATGTAGACGATAATTTGAACATAATAATCATCAAATCATGTTACATCTTTTTGCCACTTTTTTTCTATCTCAGACATAGATGCGAACACCTAATTGTGCAGACAATCATATATATGTTTCTTATTGACTTTGGTATAAATATAATCATCAAGAACAAATTTTAGAAACATAAAATATATCACATATGGGGAATAAAAAATCTACACTAAGTAGGTCATCGTCCTGAAGATTTTTAAGAGTAGTGCACGTATATCGATAAGAGAGAAAGAGTAATGCATATCAATAGATAGAAAGAGCTGACGGGAATATATATATATATAAGAAGAGAAAAAAAAATAAGAGTAAATTGTGATTTTAGTCATGAGGTTTGTTTCAAATTGTCACTTTAGTTCAAATAGTTTTTTTTTTATCCTCTTGGTCCCTGACTTTTCCATTTTCTTGTCATTTTGATCACATTGCCTAACTCAGTCTAAAAATCTGGTTATAACCAGGGGTATTTTTAGCATAACTGTTGTGTAGTGATAACCAGGGGTAGTTTACAATATAATTTATAAACCTCATAATAATTTAATGCCAAAAATACCTCTGATTATAACCTGGTTTTAAACTAAGTTAGGCAATATGATCAAAATGACAAGAAAGAGGAAAAGTAGGGACACAGGGGAGAAAAAAAAACTATTTGAACTAAAGTGACAATTTGAACAAAAACTCAGGGACTAAAATGACAATTTACTCAAAAAATAAGTTATTTGTTATAGAGAAAAATGCTCTGATAGTCCCTGTGATTTGCCTATTTTTCACCTTTAGTCCCTAACTTTCTAAAATTACTACTATAGTCCCCAACTTTTGCAATTTCGTTCCCGGATAGTCCCTGGCGCGGATGAGGGTTAGTTTTTAGTGTTAGGTGAGTGCGAAATGACTAAAATACCCTTTTCATAAAAAAAATAACCATTAAATCATTAAAATAAAATAACTCATTTATTAATTCTGGTGGGTCTCCGGCGAAGAAAAAACACCAGCTTCCCACCATCCCTCTTCAACAAATCTTCCAAACTGTAAATCATCTCCGTCGAAGAAAAACACCAGCTTCCCGACACTGTCATCACCTTCCGCCGCAAGCTGTAGAAGAACCTGTGAGACAGAAGCACAAGCTGCAGCAAAACTCATCTTCTTCCTATTATTAAACCTAGACGCAACCCTCAATACCGATCTCCACCTCGCATTCGCATTCAAATCAAACCCATCGAAAACCTCCGCCAACTTCGCCGCAATCACACCTTCCTTCACCCAAGGCATACCCCGAAACCTCCATCTGGCAATGACATTCACAGCAATTGAAAGCGAGTAGGCGTCCTTTAGCTCTGCGCGTCATCTGGCAATGACATTCACAGCAACCAAAGGCGGTGATTGTCAAGCAATTGGTGAATCGAACCGTCTCTGCTTTTAATCGGACTTTAGAAGAAGAAGTTATGTTCCTATGAGTATTCTATTTTTTTTCAAAATCTTGAGTTCTTTCTGATTATGCTAATGTAATCGAACACAATTTGTAATATGTGTCCTAATTTTAGTTTGAATGGTTTTTTAGAAATAAAAGATTGGAGTGGATGACCGTCGTTGGTGGATGTTGGTGGTGGTGAAAGGTGGAGATGGTGGTGGTGGTGAAGAGTGGGGAAGATGAGGTGGGTGGGATTGGTGGTGGGTCTCACATAAATTATTTAATATTAATTATATTTCTTTTTAATTTTTTATGTATTAATTTAACAGTAGGGGTATTTTTGTAATTTCACATCCACTTAACACCAAAAACTAACCCCCATCCACGTTAGGGACTATCCGGGAACGAAATTGCAACTATAGCAATAATTTTAGAAAGTTAGAGACTAAAGGTGAAAAATGGACAAACCAAAAAACTATCTAGGCATGGCATTTTTCTCTTTGCTATATTATTTTCCTTCGAAGCATGTTCACTATATGAACACAAAATAGTTACACGGATTAAATTTACCGTTAAAAAAGCAAAATACTTTTTATGAACTGTTGTTTGTCTATTTGTGAGTGGGTGAACCGAATAGGTTCTCTGATTCATCTTGACACATGTTTATTTATTTTATTTAATTGAAACACGAAAGAAATAAACTATTAGATGATCGATTAAAGTTGTAAATTAAAGTATCCTTCATACTGCCGATATATATATTTTTTTTAACGGCCAACTAAATCATCGGATAAGCATCCTGGATGTGCTCAATCGAGAAAATGCACCCCTCCTTCATAACTGACGATATATTTTAATTGGCAGATTTGCAAGCATTTCTAATTGATTAAAACCCACGTTAGTTACTATTTATACCATGTTATTTATTACTAGAGATATTCAAGTCAACCAGTCAACACAATTCAGTTGTAATTCAAAATATAAATTCAAATTACAAAATCAATTTAGTTAGAATAGAATAGTCAATATAGATCTAAAAATAGCTCCTGTAAATTCTCGATTCCCTTGTGTACGTAGCCTATTAAAGGCAGCATATTATTGAATAAAATAACTTTTCCAGTCATATCCATCTAACTTCAATAGTTACTAGTTAGATTTTCCGCCCGCGCATTACGGCGGGGACTCAATGTCTGCAAAATACGTATCAGCAGCAGATACCGAATATCAAAATATAAATAAAAATGACGTTGTAAGTATTGTCACCCTGTCCTAAAAAAACGATTTTAAATAACCTAATATATAATAATAGGACCCACACGTCCTACACGTTGGAAATTCGGTAGTTTTCAATTTAGTTATTATGGTGCTAGCACGTTAAAATATGGATGAGCTCGGTACCTGTAACGGCACCGAAAGTACCGATCCGGAAAATCATCGAAATTAGGTACCGGCACCGAAAATGCTCGGTACAATACGGTATGGTATTTGAAGGTAAAAATCAATAAATACAGGTATGGTGCTAGACCGGTGTCGAACCGAAAGTAACAATTCTGAAAATGCCAAAAGGTGGGTACCAAATTGGTACCGAAAATGATTTGGTATAGTAAATTTGGTACCGATACGATACCGTTTTGATTACAGGATTTGATACGATTTGCTCATCAATAATCTAAATATCCAAGTTAATTTTACATGCTACAATTCATTCATTACAGAAAAAAGACAAAAAATAAAGCAAAATAAGTTGTGTATATAAAACCTCATTCAAACGTAATACAGTTTACTTACTGTGTGCATGAAAAGTAATCTAAACTGTGCAATTACTTGCATTGCTACGTTGCTACAAGATTTGATGAGCTCGGTACCAACCGGTACCGAAAATACCGTTACCGAAATCCCCAAAAGTATGTACCGGTATTGAATATACCTGGTACGGTACGGTTCGGTACCGGTCGGTACTGGTACAGCACCGGTATTTGAGGGTAAAAATTGGTGAATACCGATGCCGAACCAGTATCGAAAATGCACCCTATTTGGTAAAAACGGATACCGGTACCGATACCCGATACTATTTCTTTATTTTACTGTTCATTGAGTTTAAAATTTAATATATAGGGTAATTGGTAAAAACGGATACCGGTACCGATACCCGATACTATTTCTTTATTTTACTGTTCATTGAGTTCAAAATTTAATATATAGGGTAATTCTCCCAGGAGAATGAAATGAACAGTAATATTCTATTCTACTATATATTAATACTAGGTTAGAACCCCGTGTATTACACGGGTTAAATAAATGTAATTTTATATATTAAATAATAAAAAAGTTATATTTTTTTGAACCCCGTATATTGTACGGGTTAAATAAATGTAATTTTATATATCAAATAATAATAAAAAGTTATATATTTAAAAACCATGTGTATTACATAGATTAAATAAATGTAATTTTGTATACTAAATACTAAAAATGTCGTATCTTTAAAAAAAGCCGTGTATAATCGGGTTGAATAAATCTACCAAATAATAAAAAATTACATCCTTAAAAACCTCGTATGTTACACGTGTTGAATAGATCTAAAAAAAGTTATATATTTAAAAATCATGTGTATTACACATACTAAATAAATGTAATTTTGTATATTAAGGTCGTATCTTTAAAAACCTCGTGTATAGTTGGGTCGAAAAATCTACCAAATAATAAAAATATTATATCCTTAAAAACCTCTTGTATTATACGTGTTGAATAAATCTAATTTTACATAGCAAATGATAAAAAAAAAGTTATATCTTTAAAAACTTCGTGTATTACACGGGTTATATAAATGTAACTTTGTATAGTAAATAATAAAAAAGTTATATTTTTCAAAACTCCGCATTTTAGACTTGTTGAATAAATATAATTTTGTATATTAAATAATAAAAAAGTTATATTTTTAATAAATTAGGATAACATTTAATATTAATTTATTATTTATATATCTAATATAAGATAAGTATAGTAGATAGATTATTCTTTTGAAAAGCATTAAATATCGAAGATTTTTAAAATTATTTTGTTAATGATTAGCATGAAAAATTTAATATTCTTTATATACTTATAACTTTTAAATTATTATTAAATACTAAGTCTAATTCAAAATTATGAATATTAATGAAATAGAATGATTTTAGTACCGTTACTAAATTATGTTTAATATAAGTTTATTACAATTAATTTTCTAGTTGTTTGTTATTTAATATCTTTGTTTTAAAAATGATCATAAATTACGTTGTAATTACTTTATTCACACACACATTTATATATGTATATATATTAATAATAAAAATTTGTATTAATTTAGATTAAATATTATTATTATTAGTATTATTAATAATTTTAATCAATTAAATGAGGGAATGACAAGTGTCTCAAATTAGGTTTCTTTTATTATATAGTATAGATTCTATTCTACTATATATTAATAGGAGAATGAAATGAACAGTAATATTATAATATAATAAGTTTTATTATTTTAAGTTATATTATAATATAATAAGTTTTATATTAGTAGGAGAAAGAAATGAACAGTAATATTATAATATAATAAGTTCTATTATTTTAAGTTATATTATAATATAATAAGATTTATTATTTTTATATTATAATATAATTATAACTATAATAATTGTTATCTTCTTTACTTTTCAAGTTTGATAAGTTTGGTGTAAACCGGTACTTATATCAAAAATATCGGTTCGTTATCGGTACATGAATGTAAAAACCAGCACTAACGTAGTAAATAAAACGCCAAAGTCGGTACCGAATTGAGTTTGATAATCTTTTAGTTCGAAAAAATTTGGTACTGCTACCCAGTACCATTTGCTCATCTCTGATCACGGGTACCATACGAACAACAACGGTACCGTACAACTTTTTTTTTTAATTTCAGGGGTAGTGATTAGCTCGGTGCCAACTGATACCGAATCGGTATTGGTACAGAAAATACCGATTACGGTATCGGTATATGAAGGTAAAAACCGGTAGCGAACCGGTACCAGGAACGCCAAACGTCAGTACTGAACTGGTACTTAGGATCTTTCGGTTCAGGAAATTCGATACCGGTACCCGTTACTATTTGCTCGTATCTGACTACGGGTTTCTACCGAACAATATCATTACCATACAACTTTTTTAGTTGATTTTCTTTTGTTTTTTTTTTAGTGTTTTTTCTACATTTTTTTCCTTGTCAGTGATTCCGTGTGCAACGCGCTCGTAGTGATTTCAAACACATATAAACACAGACTAAATAACAAAATAAGATCGTCGCAACGCGGCGACGGTTTTATAACTAGTTATTTCTAATATATTATCAGCCATTTTATGTATATAAAACAAATTAAAATTTACATATTTAAAAAAAAATAAAAAAAATTTAAAAGTGGTAGTGTTTAAATTATTTTTTATATACATACAAATATCAAATCGGTTCCAACAAATTTTCATATACCTAAGAACGTCTTTTGGTTGTGTAATAGTTCTATTTCATGTATGATTTTAATAATACCTTTGCTATTATTTTTTTGTAAATGTACACACCTTTTAAAAACATAAACATATTCTAAAATTTATTATTATGGCTTTTCTCTTTTGTCTGTTATCTAAATTCCCATCGGCCATATAGTGTACGGGGGCCGATTGAGTCGTGCTAATTAAAATAAATCGTTATTATTTAATAGGCCGTAGCCAAAATTATCTCTCTTGAAATTTAATGAAAAAAAAGAAGCAACAAACTTCAGCGATTATACGTGTGTGTATATTTCATATGGCGTAATAGTGTTTGATCACTTGATGTGTATTTTGTACTGATTTTGGGTTTTGATTAGCCTGTTTTATTATTCAAATTTAATAATAAATAATTATTTGTTATAAATGACACTAAAATTACAAAAGAAAAAGAAAAGAAAACAAAAGGCTTCAATTGGATTTATATGAGAACTTAGAAGGAGGTGAATTCATAACCAGTAAAAATAAGAGAAATTGATTAATTTAGCACCAACTTCTCTTAATTGTGTGGTGATTTTCGGTATAAACTAACTTAATGAGATCACTCATATATATATGGTGAATCGTTTTAAATTAATATATAATTAAGGTAAAATTACACTTTTCGTCCTTTATGTTTCAAGGTTTCTGCAGGTGCTGTCCTTTAAGTTTAAAAATTACACTCTATGTCTTTTATGTTTGCAACCTATAACGGGCGATGTTCTTTCTCATAAACCCAGTTAACTTTTTACAGCCCAAATTGTAACTTTGTAAAACTACATAACAACAGGGACCACATGTGCAATATTGAAATTCTATTGGACCGAATTTAAACCCCACCTTCATCTCTAATCTCGTAATGAAAAACCTGCAACAACATCTTCTTCTACGATGAAGACACACCAACAAATCGAATTCACAGCCCACCGTAATACAACAAACTCTACTTCTTCTTTCTTCGAACAACAAATCGAACCCGGTTCGAATCTGAACCGAACATAACCCTCTTGAAAAACCCGATCCAAACATCATCAGCCATCATTCTTAAAAAAAATGAAGAAAATAGGGGGTGGTTCTTACCGGAAATCATGTCGTCGTCTCCACTGCCGTCACCGTGAGCTGCGGCACCAGCTGTGCTTGCCGTCGGAGATGGTGGCCGACACCAACCACCCATGTCCATCTTCACCCTACCACAACCACCTCTGAGACACCCCTGATTGCCCGATGTGCAGCTGTCGTTGATATCGGTGTCTATTGCCGGAAAAACGAAGCACCACCAGCTGTGGGGTCCTGTTGCTGCCGCTGTGTGCCGTCACCGACACCGGAACCCTCGTCGGCTCTTGCCGTCGCCGGAATCGAGGATAGAGAGGGGGATGTGCAGGTGAGTGTAAGTGTCTGTGTATCTATGTTTGTAAGTGGAATCGAGATAGAAGGAGTGCGAAGATATAAGGTCAGTGGGTGTTCAGGGAGGATGATGAAGTTTTATGTGGGTGTATTGTAATATATAGATACAGATTACAGAGATTTAGATGAATGGTTTGAGGTTGGGGAAGAGGGTAAAATTACAGATATGGTCCTTGTTGTTAAGAAGCTTTACAAAAAGGGGTTTTAACATAAAAAGTTAACTGGGTTTATGAGAAAGGACACCGCCCGTTATAGGTTTCAAACATAAAGGACATAGAGTGTAATTTTTAAACTTAAAGGACAGCGCCTGCAGAAACCCTGAAACATAAAGAACGAAAAGTGCTAAATTATAAAGGACGAAAAGTGCAATTTAGCGTATAATTAACAAATCAAGTTTTTGAATCGTTTTAAATAGTTTTTGTCTTTTTTCTAATTTGTTCTTAAATATGGGTCAGAGGTTTTGACTATTTTTATTTAGAGTTAAGAGCATTCACATCCACTCCACTATATTTTCACCCAAAATTACACTAAAAAACACTACATTTTCTCTCTCCTTTTCAATTAAATAATATTTTTTATAACTTTATTATTACCTTTTCTCACTCCTCCACTCACAACCACTTCCAAAATATATTAAAAAATTATAGGGGGTGAACAGTGTCCCCCCAAATATACAAATGAACAGTAACATTTTCTCTCTCCTGCAATCACAACCACTTTTTATACTTTTTATATTATAAAAACACCACTCACATATTTTAGTGGGTTGGATGTGAATGCTCTAATAAAACTACATCTTCAAATTTTATTTTCACTCTTTCTATACGTGTCATACAGGGTTATACGTCTCGTATAAAATATCCTAATATAACTAATATTAGGTCATACAATGCTATACAACTTACATAGATGTAGAAAATATTAGGTTGTATAACATTTTATGCAGTTCGTGTAACATTTTATGGGTTGTATATATTATATGGGGTTTGGTTGTATTGGATCATATGGGTCGTAAATGCTATACAACTTGTATAGATGGAGACAAACAAAAAAACATTCTCTGACATTTTTTTTTGTGCAACATTCTGTTATACGACCCATATAACTTTGTACGGGTCGTATAGAAGTGGGGGTGTGAAAATAAGATGTTTGGGTGTGTGAATTGTAGGAGCCTTTATATATGAAGTTTTTTTAATTATCTTTTAGATTTTTATTTTGAAATAAAAAATAATAAAACAAAATTTCTTTTGAATGCAGAGACCTTTTTTCATATTTGTTTTACTTAATTTTAAATTAAATGTTATTGATGCTTTCTATTATTTATTTTGAGTTTTCTATTTTTAACTATTTTGGTCACAATTATTAATTTTGAATTTTCTATTTTTAACTATTTTGGTCACCATTACACATAGACGTTAATGACTATTTTGTAAATTTTATTAGGTCAAATGGTGTTTAATCCCCTATTTTCTATATATACACACACACGTACATAAACATACATACATACATAGCATCAATGCCTACTTTTCCGGTGGAGTCACCTCCTTCCGGTCACCGGAAAACTCAATACACAATAAAAACCAATGGTGTTTCTTATGAGGTATCTCCATCTTATTTTAGTTATAGATTTAAAGTTAACCACACCCAAAAGAAGCAGATTTTGAAGGATGTTAATTGCGAAATCAAACCGGCGGCGATCACCGCGGTTGCCGGTCCAAGTGGTGCCGGAAAATCCACATTGCTCGAGATTCTAGCCGGCGTTATTCATCCACGCAGAATCTCCGGTCACGTGGTTGTCAATGACCAACCGATGAATCCGACTGTTTTCCGGCGAGTTTCGGGGTACATTCCCCAAGAAGATCTGCTCTTTCCACTTCTTACGGTGGAAGAAACGCTACTCTATAGCGCGCGGTTAAGGCTCCAGGGTGGACTTGCTAACGCGAAAAAACGCGTTAGCAAGTTACTCTTGGAGCTGGGGTTGTCCCACGTAGCTGGAGAGAGAATCGGTGGGTTCTCTAGTAGAACCAACCGAGGAATCTCTGGTGGTGAAAAAAGAAGGGTGTCTATAGGGGTTGATCTAGTCCATGACCCTGGGGTTCTCCTCATGGACGAACCCACATCGGGTCTGGACTCGACATCCGCTTTACAACTGATGTTAATGCTCAAGACCCTCGCTAAAGATCATGGGAAAACGATCGTGTTAACCATTCACCAACCCGGGTTTCGGATTCTTGAACTGTTTAATCAAGTTGTGTTGTTAGTTGATGGAACTGTGGTTCATCTTGGCTCGCTTGATCAACTCGAGCACCGGCTCAAACTTGCTGGTCATTGCATCGCTAACCATGTCAATGTGCTCGAGTTTTCGATTGAGATGATTAAGACCCTAAACATCACGGATGTAGAACTCGAGTCTGGTTTCGATATGGTTGCTGAACTATTGGATGATCGTGTAAATGATGACAGGTACCATCGGTTTAAGTATGCGAATTCACAGTTAACGGAGATGGTGATCTTGAGTGAAAGATTTTGCTACAACATTTTCAGAACGAAAGATCTTTTAATGTCAAAAATGGTTCAATCGGTGGTGGTTGGGATCTTGTTAGGGACAACCTTCAAGAACGTTAACAGGTTTCATATACATTTTACTACCTTTTTTTAATCTGTGGTTAGTTGTTATTATTATGATTTTTTTTGGTATATACTTTTTATGTTATTTGTATTTCATGCTAAAATAATTTTTTTTGGGAGTTCGGGCAAACTCAAGGGGTGTAAACGAGCCAACTTGTTTATGAGTTGCTCAAAATCGGTTCATTATAAACTCAAATCAAACCGAGTTTAAATGAGCTTAAACTTGAGCTCAAGCCTAATAAACTTGTTTAATAAATAAGGCTAAGCTCGAGCGGCTCACGAGCCTATTATTTATATAGTTTTTATTTAATATGTTAAAGTTATATTTATGTAATAATTTATTATCGTATACGACATTTTTGATAAATAACTAAATAATGTGTGTCACATGCTATAATAATAATAATAATAATAATAATAATAATAATAATAATAATAATAATAATAATAATAATAATAATAATAATAATATTGTTATTGTTAAAAATATTTAAATGCTAATTACAAATAAATTAATTAATAAATAATAAAAGAGTGGAGTTTGAGCTTGAAAAACTAATTGTGAGAGCTCGAGCTTTCGCTCAGCTCGCCTCGCAGTCCTGGAATAAAAGTAAGATTCACGTTCATTTATATTTCCCCATACCTACCTACTATGAGTGAGATCTTACCAGGTGTGTTTGTTTGTCTGTAAACAGGTTCGAAATGCAAACTCAACTTGGCTTCTTCGCATTTAACTTGTCGTTCTTGATCTATTCATCATCAGAAGCTTTACCTATTTTCTTGGAAGAACGAAAAATTCTAATGAAAGAAACCTCGATTGGTGCATACCGTGTCTCATCCTACATTTTAGCGAACACACTTGTGTTCATCCCGTTTCTTTTGATCGTGGCTCTTTTGTACGCGGTCCCAACCTATTGGCTAGTCGGCTTACGAGGAGATATAGACGGGTTTCTATACTTCTCGCTAGTTGTTTGGTTAGTCTTGCTGATGTCCAACTCTTTCGTTGCATGTTTTAGTTCACTTGTTTCTAGCTTCATGGTTGGGATTGCATTATTGGAGGGACTCATGGGTACGTTCTTTTTGTTCTCGGGGTACTTTATATCAAAAAACGACATACCCGGGTACTGGATTTGGGTGCATTACTTGAGTCTTGTTAAGTACCCGTTCGAGTCGTTTTTGATTAACGAGTTTGGGCGAGAAAGTGGACGGTGGAGGTGTTTGAATCGGCATGAAGACGGTTGTTTGATGAATGGTGAAGAGTTCTTGAAGAATCAGAATCTAGAGGATATACAAAAATGGTATAATTTGGGGATCATGTTAGTGTTCATTATTGGGTATAGGTTTCTTTCGTTATTGGTGTTATATTATAGATCTTATAAAAGTAGAAACTAAAGAAAGAATCAATCTTTATATGTTGTGAATAAGTGGAACTTTTATAAAACATGTTACATATAAATAAATTGGTTCTATTTATTTAAAACATACATACAAAATAAATAAAAATACAACAACTTGGTTTTGAATCAAGTATAAACTAGTGTACGTAGCCGTGCATTTCGGTGGCAATGACGTTGTGAAGTACGTAAAAAGAAACGCGAGTAGTTTCATGTAAAAAAACATATTATAAAAATATATTTGGAAATTAAAAAAAGTCACGTCATCGCTAAAATGAGTGTTAGGAAATACAAAAGAGTATTGAAAAAAGCATTCACGCGGCCCATTGTTATATATGTGTATATATATATACTTTATTGCGAGAAGCAATGTGAATATAACCTAAAATAGTTAAAAAACCTTAAAAAAACTTAACCCCCCTTAAAAAAAAAAAAAACTAAACCCCCCTTCCCCACCCCCAAATACCTAACCCCCCTCAAGCTAAAATACTAAAAACTAAACACCCAAAAAAACCTAAAAAAATCAAAAAAACACACAATTTTTTTTTAGTATTTTTTACATTAAAATCGCTACTTTTAGTAGCCAAAAAAAAAAAAATTTTTTTTTTGGCTACTAAAAGTAACGATTTTTTCATAAAAAACGTTAAAAAAAAATTTGTGTGTGTTTTAGCTATTTTTAGGTATTTTGTTGGTTATGTTCACATTGGTTCTCGCGGTTCTCGCAATAAAGGGTGGTTCCTAACGGATCATTCTCCTGTATATATATAGGAATGAGATCAGGAGAGAACGATTTGAAGTGTGAGAACAGTGAGAACGATTTTCAGCTATAGGATCTTTGTGATTTGTGGCTAAAATGATGCAGTGGCATTTTTGTAAATAATGGGAACCTTACAACTACTAGGAGGATAAAATTGGAAGATCTAAACAAGGGTGCACATGCTAATCACATGCCATTTTCCCCCATCATATTTAAACGCCAATAACTTTTTTATACGTGATTATTTTTCTAAAAAAATTACACCATAAAACTCAGCGTTTTTTTTTTTATCTTTCCAACGAGTATACTATTGATATACTTTTCGAAAAAAAATGAAATGGGTTTTATGGCGTTTTTCTGAACTGGATGTTTTATGGCGTTTTAGACTAGTTATTTTTATGGCGTTTTTCTGAACTATGTGTTTTTATGGAGTTTTAAATAGGAATTTTCATGGCGTTTTTCTGAACTGAGTATTTTATGGCGTTTTAAACTGAGTTTTTCATGGCGTTTTTTCTGAACTGAGTGTTTTATGGCGTTTTAACTGGGTATTTTCATGACTTTTTCTGAATCTGGTGTTTTTATGGTGTTTTATTTGAACACCCAGTTCATGTGTGTGGGTTTTTTTGACAATATTACCCCTTAGTGTAATTTAGCATCAATGCCACATGTCAACTCCAAAATCGTTCTCACCGTTCTCACACTTTTCACCGTTCTCTCTAAATCCTGACCCTATATATATATATATATATATATATATATATATATATATATATATATATATATAAACTCTTGATAAATAGTTTCTCTAATAAATAAATAAATATTTATATATTATATATATTAATAGAAACTTTTGATGAATAGTAATAAGAGTAAATTACAAAAATCGTCCTTTATATATGTCATTTACTGCAAACTGTATCTTTCGTCTTCAATAATTACAGAATACGTACTCGATATTTGCAAACCCTTGCAAGTTATGTCCTTTAGCCCTAACTCAGTTAATTTTTGTGGTTAAATCTGAACAAATGGACCCCACATGAGGGTATTTTTGTGGTTAAATCTGACCAAATGGACCCCACGTGAGAGTAAAATGACCAAAATACCCTCATGTGGGGTCCATTTGGTCAGATTTAACCACAAAAAATTATCTGAGTTAGGGCTAGTGGACATAACTTGCAAGGGTTTGCAAACATCGAATACGTTTTCTGTAATTATTGAAGATAAAGGACACAGTTTGCAATAAATGACATACATAAAGGACGATTTTTATAATTTACTCTAGTAATAAAGAATACAAAGTAGTGGTATCTTATTTTTTGCTATTTTAATTCTTGAAAATATTTTTGTTTAAACTAAATATTTTTATTATAGTTCAACTATAAATAAGGTATATATATAATTGATTTATCCTTACCATGATGAATTGAACTAATACCATACGAACAACATAGATACTGGGACTCGATTTTATGCTTTTTGTGAAGTTCCTATGGGTATATATATTTTTCCTTACCATGATGAATTGAATCAACACCATACGAACAACATAGATACTCGGATTCGATTCTATGCTTTCCTTGAAGTTCCTACGGTTTTCGTGACGAACCAATTCGATTCTGGCCGAATAACATCGATACTGCTAAAACCATTGCCGATGTTTACTATTCATAACCGGTATAAGCTTAATCATAGACGGAGTTATGTTCCCCATGTATTCGTTTTTGTTTCTATCGATTTCTATATCGAGTGTTCGTATCGTATCAGTTTCGTAATAAACCAAACCGATACCCATTGAAAAGCCACCACGAAGCACGAAGAAACACACTAGTTTTAATAAAACTTATCTCGAATATAATTAGCTTTAGATTAACATAAACAGTCAAAATTAAAATCTTAGGTTATTGATGGCACGCTCGTGGGTTGTAGTATCTAGACAAAGTAAAGATTGTTATCGTATGTTTGACTACAAGACTATAAGGGTGTCGCAGCCCCCCACCCTACCCCGGGAGCGGGAGCCGCGAGAACACAAAGCGGGTGGTATCGGTGTCTATTAATTTGGTAGCGGAATTTAAACATCAGGACCATAGTTAGGAAATATTTATCAGAGTTTAAAACACCAAGCTTTTATAATAAACATGTTTCATTCACAATACATTGATAGGGATTAATGTGCGTGAAGTGTGTTATATTTTAGGTATATATTTTAAGCCCTTTTTACACTTTTTAGCCAAGTTTTAAATTTATAAAACACGATATTTACTAACACTAAACACACATATGGGCAAGTGCACCCATCGTGGACGTAGTATAGTGTTGGTAAGATACCGAGGTCGTCCAAGGACACAAGAGCTTTTAGTACCGGTTTATCCTCAACGTCTAACCAAATCAAAATGTTAGAAAACGGTTTTAAGCTAAGAAAATAAAACTAACTAAAATGCTGAAAAATAAAATAAAAATAAAAACAGATAGACAAGATGAATCACTTGGATCCGACTCGTGTGTAGTGTAATGATGTGCACAAAATGCAACATAATGATTACATCAATTGTGCTTAAAACTAACCCTTTTTTAGTACTAATGTTGGAAAAAGTGTGCTTTTGTCTTCCTTTTGTATTTTCAGGATTAAATGAGCTCAAAATAACAAAAGAAGCAAAAAGACAGCCAAATCTAACATAAATACAAGAAAAGGAAAAAAAGTGATATACCCAACCCCCCCCCCCACAACATCTTCCCAAGCAAAACAAAGAAGACAGAAGACTGAACACGCCCCGTGCTCAGCACGGGGCCGTGCCCAGCGGACACGGGGGCGTGGTCAACTTCCTGCAGGCGCATTTATTGTTATTGCGAATTACAATTAATGAAGAGAGAGAGTGTCAGATGGACACGGGGCCGTGCCCAGCGGGCACGGGGCCGTGTCCGAGCTTCTGTTCAGCCTATAAATAGGAGTGTTTGGAGCTCTTGCAACTCATCCCTTGGCACACCACCTCTCTCACACTTCACCCACCACCCACCACCATCACAACACCATCATCCACCACCATCATCCATTGTCCATCATAAAGTGTGTGAGTCGTCTCGGGATCCAAGATTGATCGTAAGCGTTCTTGACAATCAAAGGCCATGTTTGACTAAGTCTCGTACATCACTTGGTGAAGACAAGTGTTTAGTGTAATACTTTTTATTTTTAATCTTTTCGCACTTTTTATTTGGTTTTGTATTAATGACTTTAATTACTAGTTTCTTATGTTGAAGGTGATTTTTCCTTATCGTTTGTCCGTGGTGTCGTGGCATTATTTTACTGTCTATATAAAATAAAAGATTTTCACCATTCATAACTCCACGGTCTATATGGAGGTATGTTGGCTACCTGGTTGGGGGTTAAGGGAACGGTTTGGTAAGAGTCTTGCCATTGTTCAGTGTATAGATCCTGCAAAGGACCTGGGTCAAATTTAGTAGGACCTCCTTCAATACCCAAAGGTATTGGATGGCGGGGGTCCAAACTCTTTGACCCCCCCATAAGTTAAACTACTATTAAAACTTTAACCCGGCTACTTGTCTATCAAAGGTTACACTACACACGAGTCGGATCTAAGTGATTCATCTTGTCTATCTGTTTTTACTTTTATTTTATTTTTCAGCATTTTAGTTAGTTTTATTTTCTTAGTTTAAAACATTTTTTTTTAATATTTTGATTTGATTAGACGTTGAGGATAAACCGGTACTAAAAGCTCTTGTGTCCTTGGACGACCTCGGTATCTTACCAACACTATACTACGTCCACGATGGGTGCACTTGCCCACATGTGTGTTTAGTGTTAGTAAATATCGTGTTTTATAAATTTAAAACTTGGCTAAAAAGTGTAAAAATGGCTTAAAATATATACCTAAATTATATTACACCTAACGCACATCAAGTTTTTGGCGCCGTTGCCGGGGACACAAGGATTTTAAGAAAGTTAGGAATCAACGGCCTAATCATTTATTCTATTTTCTTTTATTTTTTTGGATTTTCTTAATTTTTCAACTTCTGCAGAACTCAGCACGGGCCGTTCCTGGTCGGACACGTGCCGTGCCCAGTAGTATCACTGGCAGTTTTTATTTTCCGAGCTACAGAGGGCTGAGCACGGGGCCGTGTCGGTGCAACACGGGGCCGTGTCCAACTTTCCTGTAACAGGGATCCGGAAAACAATCGCTGTATCTCCGACCACGGGCCGTGTTCAGTGAGCACGGGGCCGTGGTGAACTTTCTGACCAACATTCTTTTCTGTTTTTATTGCAGGATTTGGAACCAGATGCCACCCTCTACGTAGTGTATGAGCTCCAGTTCCAATAAAGACATAAAAGAACCTCTAGAAGAACCCGAATGCTTTCTCAGAAAAAGACTTAAAGCTAAAAACCAAGAGAAGGTCTCGGGGGACCCACTTCCAATGGCGGACCAACGTACCCTCATGGATTACCTACGACCCACCGTAGGTAATCTCGGCGCCGCTATCAATGCACCAAATGTCGAAGCCAACAACTTAGGACTTCGGCCACATTTGATACAAATGCTTCAAAACTCCGCAACCTTTCATGGGCTTGCGGACGAGTATCCCCATCTACATATTACTAATTTCTTAGAAATATGTGATACCTTTCGGATCAATGGAGCATCAAATGACGCCATCCGCCTCTGAATGTTTCCATTTTCATTAAAAGACCGAGCAAAAGCTTGGCTCAACACCCTCCCAGTTGGTTCGGTAAACACCTGGGATGAACTAGCCCAAAAATTTCTATATAAGTATTTCCCTCTCGCTAAAACGGCTAAATTAATGACTGAAATTAATACATATTCACAAGAGGATGGGGAATCCTTATATGAAACTTGGGAAAGGTTCAAGGAGCTATTGCGCAAGTGTCCCCATCACGGTCTTGCGGTATGGCAACAAGTGTCCACTTTCTGTAATGGGCTGTTGCCACACACAAGACAGACACTTGACTCTAGCTCCGGGGGTCTTTTAGGTAATCGCCGCCCACATGAAATATACAATCAAATTGAGGAAATTGCTCAAACCAATTTTCAGTGGCACACTCCCCGAGGCAATAAATCTATTGCCCCGGGCGCCCATAAGGTTGATGAAAGCACTTCTTTACAAGCCCAAATCGAGGCCATTTCTTCAAAAATTAAAAAGCTAGAAATGACAAAAACGGTCTCGGTAATGGCTTGCGAAGGGTGTGGTGGGCCACACGAAAATTGGAGTTGTATGAAAGAAACAGATGATCAAACAGAGTCGGTAAGCTACATTGATAATAGACCTAGACCGTCGGGTCCCCCAACGGGTACCTATAACCAAGGATGGCGTAACCACCCTAACCTTTGTTGGAGAGAACCCTGCAATAGTAGTAACCAACAAAGTCTAAATCAACGAACAAACTTTCAACAACCAAGAAATGAGTCACAAAATTTCCCTCAACAACAAGGTGGACGAGAAAGGCTTGAAGATATTATATCTCGCCTCATCTCCGACACTGAAAAGAAAAACTCGGATCGGTTTCAACAATTGGAATCAAATTTTAGAAATCAACAAGCTAGTATACAAAACATTGAAAAACAAATAAGTCAACTAGCTCAAAAATTCTCTGAGAGGCCACAAGGCGCATTACCAAGTAATACCGAAACAAACCCAAAAGCTCAAGTTCATCTCATAACATTAAGAAACCGTACCGTGGGCCCCGTGGAAGCTCCGCCGCCACCAACCGAGGAAAGCGCAACACCGCCCCAACAAGATAAGGCTTCTCCTCTATTTCAAGAGCCCACCAAGGCTCCTCCGGTTCCGTACCCCGAAGTCCTAACTCAAATGCCTAAATATTCAAAATTCATAAGGGACTTCCTCACTCATAAAAGGAAAATTGAATCATTGCAATTAGTTAACCTATGCGAAGAATGCTCCGCCCTCGTACTCAACAAACTTCCCCAAAAGAAGATTGATCCCGGAAGCTTCACAATTCCTTGCTCAATCGGGGAATCCCCCATTCGTAATGCACTAGCCGACCTTGGGGCTAGCATTAACCTCATGCCCGCATCAATGTTCAAACGACTCGACCTAGGAAAAACGAGCCCTACCAAGATGAGTATACAACTTGCCGATAGATCCGTCAAATACCCGCAAGGTGTCGCTGAAAATCTATTGGTCAAGTCGATAATTTCGTCTACCCGGCCGACTTTGTCATACTAGATATGGAAGAAGACACCGAAGTCCCCCTCATACTAGGGAGGCCATTTCTAGCCACCGCACAAGCAGTGGTAGACATGAATGACGGAACACTCACCTTAAAATATGGGGATAAGGAAGTGAAGTTCGGGGTTGGGAAGAGAATTGAGGACGATAACCCGGTCAATTACATGAAGGTTATTGATTCGAGTTTGGATGATGCTCTCCGACGGTGCAACATGGGATGCAAAACATCTCGCTCGGAAAACATATAACCTCACCTTGGGTCTAGCCAAGGACCCTTATAAACGGGGCGCACCACGGAGGCGTTCCGCGGAACTATCCTTAGTTTAGTTTAATCTTTTAGTTTAATTTTAATTTGCAGGAATAAAACACACTCGTGATGGTGAAGGATAACAAGGGAAACGAGAAACATAGCCCCATGCACGAGAACATGGCCATCCGACAACAATTTCTTCATTACAGTAAGCTCAGCACGGGCCATGTCCGCCCAACACGGCCCCGTGCTACACACTCTGCAGAAGATTGCCCAGTTCAGGTAACTGGACACGGGCCGTGTTCGCTGAACACGCCCCCATGTCCAGGCTTCTGTTTCTTTTCTTTAATTTTTGTCGCTGGCACCTGAACACGGGGCCGTGCCCGGTCCCCACGGGGCCATGTCCAGGATGCCAGTAATATAAAATTTTGCTTTTAACACCATTTTACACATTCAATCAACCTAAAAACTTATTTTTGGGACACATTGAGGACAATGTGTAATTTAAGTGTGGGGGGGGGGGGATGCTAAAACCTTGAATTTTGCAAGTCCTAATAACAAGTCTTACACAAAACTCTATTGGAACCGCTAATCACCCCAAATTTTTTTCAAAAATTTTCATTTTTTTTCAAAAATTTTCATTTTTTTTACTTGTCTAAGGTTAAGCTGGGAATTCAAGTTTTAACAAGGTTATATTTTTACAAGTTTACAACCGATAGCGTCGTGATAAAAAGAACCAACATAAGAAAATTACGAAAATGCATGACAAACTTACTTAAAATTTGATTATATATACTTGATCACATAAAAAAACCCTTTACCACAAAAGTGAGTTTTGAGCCTTTAACGAGCATACAAATATATATCTTTACACTAAATGCTCATTTTTCGTTTCTTGTGTGAATAGCCGGTTGGTTCGTATGACTCTAGAACTTGCCACAACAATGCATTCCCGGTCCTTACCAACTTAAACCCGAGTAAGTAAATGATGGAGGCATTAGCATTAACCCTTTTTCATTCTACACCATTATTTTTCATTTTTTTTACCACCTACCCAAACTCCCCCTAGTTAACCCCTTTGAGCCTAAACCTTTTTCATTTCTTAACCCAAAACCATCACCTTTTTTACCCACCTAAACCTTTTTATTCTTAACCCTTTCTTTTAGTAACGACGTTCGGTTTTCTTATGACTTATGTTGAAAAAAAATATTTTATATCTTGATGAAACCAAACAAATAAACAAGTTCATCTAAAATAACTTTGTTTGAAGAAAAATTGGTTCATCAAAATAAAATAAAAATGTGAAAAATAAAAAGTCTTTCAAAAAACCGACGTTTGTTACGCTTTTCGTCCTTTGTACTAACCACTAACCCAACCACCCACCTTTAGCCCAAGCCTAACCCTTCACCAAAAAAGTCCTCTTGATATTTACAAAGGTATATAGTTAAAAAGGAGGAGGATTGATTGCTTGGCAAGCCTATGGTAGGAGTAAGTTCCATGCCGCTCTCGAGTGATTCACTAAAAATACACCTTCGGCCGAGTGTTGAGTGATTCCCCCGTGAGGTATGTGAACTTGTATATAAATGGAATTTTAAAAAGGTATGTTATGCCCTAATACATAATTTATCTTATGAAACGTTTTAAATAAATCATGACGAATAGGATTGTAAATAAATAAAAATAAAGCCTAAAATAATCTTGGAATTCCCGACACTCTATGACAAGCCCAAAAACCTTCTCTTCTACCCATTCTATTTGGGAGTGAATAAAGCCACATTATAAAGAGTTTTGCTTGAGGACAAGCAAAGATTCAAGTGTGGGGTATTTGATGTGCACAAAATGCAACATATAAATTACATCAATTGTGGCTTAAAACTAACCCTCTTTTAGTACTAATGTTGGAAAAAGTGTGCTTTTGTCTTCCTTTTGTATTTTCAGGATTAAATGAGCTCAAAATGACAAAAGAAGCAAAAAGACAGCCAAATCTAACATAAATATAAGAAAAGGAACAAAAGTGATATGCCCGACCCCCCCCCCCCGACAGCATCTTCCCAAGCAAAACAAAGAAGAAAGAAGACTGAACACGCCCCGTGCTCAGCGAGCACGGGGCCGTGCCCAAGAAGCAGCAGAAAAGACAAACTCATAGAAGCTTCTACTGCCCACCACGGGGCCGTGCCCAGCGGACACGGGGGCGTGGTCAACTTCCTGCAGGCGCATTTATTGTAATTGCGAATTATAATTAATGAAGAGAGAGAGTGTCAGATGGACACCGGGCCGTGCCCAGCGGGCACGGGGCCGTGTCCGAGCTTCTGTTCAGCCTATAAATAGGAGTGTTTGGAGCTCTTGCAACTCATCCTTTGGCACACCACCTCTCTCACACTTCACCCACCACCCACCACCATCACAACACCATCATCCACCACCATCATCCATTGTCCATCATAGAGTGTGTGAGTCGTCTCGGGATCCAAGATTGATCGTAAGAGTTCTTGACAATCAAAGGCCATGTTTGCCTAAGTCTCTTACATCACTTGGTGAAGACAAGTGTTTAGTGTAATACTTTATATTTTTAATCTTTTGCACTTTTTAATTGGTTTTGTATTAATGACTTTAATTACTATTGTAAGGACCTTCAAAAATGTCCCTAATCTATTCATACGTGAAAACCTGGACCCCTAAAACCCTAACCAGTATGAAAAACCAAGAAAAACAAGAAATTGGGTTTTAGGCGGGCCGCGTAAGGGATAGCCTAACCTTACGCGGGCCGCTACAACTTATCAATCAGCCGGATAAGTTTTAGGAGTCCAGGCGGGCCGCGTAAAAGTTAAACTTGTCTTTACGCGGGCCGCGGCAACTTGAAATCTATCCGGATACATATTTGGGCCACGTACAGCCCACCTGTCAAGTCTTGCCCATGACCAATCAACCCTATGCCTAGACTAGGCGGCCTCGTGGGCCGCGTAAGATTTCACTTATGTTTTACGCGGGCCGCGAGAACACCAATTTCAGGCTATAAATAGCCTGTGCATGGGACTTTCATTCCGTGCTCATAATTTCGATCAAAAATGAAGTTCTACTGTCAAAAATTATAATTTTCATATAGTGAGGTGCTGCCACAATACCGGGTAATAACTCGATCGTTGCTACGATTAAATATCCGATCGATTGAAGCTATCCAATGGACGTTTAAGTGCTGCCCGCGTTAGGGTTATACTTTGTCATTCGTCTTGATTCCGACAGGATGTTTGAGTTTCGCCCAAATCCGGGCTATACTCTGTCATTCGTTGCGAATCTGCTGGATATCTAAGTATCGCACTTTGTCATTCGTTGTGAGGGTTGTATCTCGTGAGTTATCATAAATGTTGTATTAGTTACTAACCTGGTTCGTGTGCATTGTTGTTTAAACTAGGTTATTCGGCATATCAGTAGGATAAACCCTGCCCGTCTAAACTTGCAATGTGAGTCATTCTCTTTTTATCAACTGTTTTACAATACCTCAAATTATTTTCAAAGTGTTATAATTACAGGGATTAAGTCGTGGTTATCTTGAATCACTGGCTAGTGGGGTATTGTGCACATTACTTAGTTTCTCACGGTTAGGTTAATAAGCCCTAACACAGGTTAGGCAAATAAGTCCTAACAGTGATAATCGTCACTACTTGGGGAAAGACCCAATAGTGGCATGACCATCGTCACCAAGAGGTGACACCGGCGCCAGATAAAAATAAGATACTGCCATTGTAATCGCTCTTATGCTGTAATTTATCACTATGTGTCATTTTATTTAAAATGAATGAGTCACTTAGTATTTCCCCGCTGACAAAATATTTTTACAACATGTTTCAGGTGACCTACTTTGAATCAAGTACAAGTGCTATGGAGCACTCCCAAGCTTAAAGTAGTGGCTCAAATAAACAAATAAACATGTTTTGTAAAATAAAGGAATTATGAAATTCCTCCACTGTAAATTACGGGGTTTATCCCGAATTATAAAATAAATAATACGCGGGCATTTTCAAGTTTAAACGATCTTGTTAAGACTTCCGCTGTGAACATCAATACCATGGGTTTCTGTCCCGCGGCTCCTGGACTGGGTCAAACCGGGCGCGGGGGCCGTGACAGAAAAAGGTGGTATTGTTACGCCCACCTTTATACCTTCCTAAATGAGATATTATCATACTATAATTTAACAAAAATCGGGCATGACCCGTTCTTATTATGAACAATTCCATGTAAGACTAACTTGTAATAACATAAAAAATACAACACAACGGAAAATATGAACCCAAAATTTCGTTCTTTAATAGACATAGTACTTACAGGAAAGTTCGAATACCAAATGTCATACACTCATTAAAAATGATTTACCACGTTCCATTACATTAATACTTCGGACCTACATTTGTTAAACTATGTGACCGATCCTTCCCGTACAATCCTTTACTCTTGACTCGATCTTCAATCTTTCTATCCTTCATAATGATGCTAAATCCACGCAACCTGCATTCACCACATACATGTGCATCAGTTAGATTTAATGACATCATTCCTAAACTAAACACACATGATCAATAACCATTCCGCGTTCCTTCTTCCCATACTGATCCATACGAATATGCTTTCCATGTACATTCGTGCACTTCAATTCCTTAACCTTGGTAAAGACATTAATAGAGTACCTGCAATCACCTTTTCATACTCAAGTCAACGGTTTAGTAACTTAACGCTTCCACTTATTTAAGTTGTACGAATACATACCCAAGTTCCGTTCGCTCATAAGCAATGAATCCTACTTCAAACGCAGGCACAAACACACATGTATTCATAGACGTGAACTTCCACAAGTGATTACGTACCCACGTACAAACGTACAACCCTTATAAATCACTTAAATCATCCCAAGGTTTACTAAGGTATGCTGATTACAAGCTTCCATATAAATAGACCACGTACATACATTATAAACTGCAAAATTCTAAACTATTTTAACAGCTCGATATGCATAAAAACTGCACTATTTTAATAGCAATACACAACACAATTCTGCACTATTTTGGCAGCTCAAAATGCATAAAAACTGCACTATTTTAACAACAATAAACAGCACATTTCTGCACTATTTTGGCAGCTCAAAATGCATAAAAACTGCACTATTTTAACAACAATAAACATGACAATTCTGCACTATTTTGGCAGCTCAAAATGCATAAAAACTGCACTATTTTAACAACCATTAACATGAAAATTCTGCACTATTTTGGCAGCTCAAAATGCATAAAAACTGCGCTATTTTAACAACCATTAACATGAAAATTCTGCACTATTTTGGCAGCTCAAAATGCATAAAAACTGCACTATTTTAACAACAATTAACATGAAAATTCTGCACTATTTTAACAACAATAAACATGACAATTCTGCACTATTTTGACAACTTGATATGCATACAAACTGCACCAATATTCTAGCAAATTACTGCACAATTCTGCATTGTTTTCACATCTTTATATGCATAAAAACTACACTAATATACTCTCTTATTTTAACCCGTTCGGTCTTCTTAGCGAATACCATCACCTCCAATAACAGAATCCTAAATAAACTTAGATTACCATACTTAAGTGACTCGCATATAGCCTTCCTAAAATGGTGTAGGAAGTGATTCAGAAATCACGTCCTTAGTACTCCTTACTTGTTACCAATGTCAATAAAGCATCTTGCATAATTGCTAACATTTATCATACAAATAACCTCTTTTACTACTAAGGAAGGAGTCGGGGAGTTTACTTACCTCGTGCGTCCGAATTTACACATAGCTTCCGTGTTTACCTTCGACCCGTAGCGCTTCCATATTTGTGCCTCTATTGACATGACTCCTATCCATACATGTCATCATAATTGTAACACGGTTAGCTTACAAGCATTCGTTCATTCGGCTTTCAAATCATGCAATATTTGACTTTCGTTAGCTTATTAACGCATATAAGGGATATGTATCATCATACTTTACTACTACCGAACATAACACATCAACTAGCAAGTTTATAATGCAATAGTTTCTCGCATACAACTTTTACCTTTTTAACTTCAATCCTATACATAATCCACTCTCATTTAAACTATGCCATTCACTTACATAACTATTGCATTCACATATAGTTTGCATTCCATAACACTTTTTACCAAAAGATCAATTCCATAATTTCCACATACAACACAAGACTTCCTAATTCATTCAAAATTTATAAAATTAACCATTCAAGCATTTAATCGAACACTTGGTGTGTATATAACAACCTTAGCACTAAGTACAAGTGTTTTATGCATAACTTCTCTAGTAGTCTTCAGAACTTTTATCAATCAAAATCACATAATTCATTCATAGCAAAACCCTAGGAGTTCATCAATTTTACTAGTACTCATACATTCATCATCATAATATTCAATCTATGGAACTACAAGATCACCAAACTACTAGATTAAGTGGGTTTTGCCTAATCCATGCGCATATTCAAAATTTAACATCTCTTGATGTTTTGACAACCCTAGCAACCATTATTCATACCAAATTTCTGCATTACATACCCGAATTATACTAGACCCACAAAATCAAACATCACAAAATTGCAAATTTCGACTTACTTGATGTTGGGTATGCTTAGATGATCACCATTCTTAGTTCATGCATTCAACTAGGCTTCAATTCCCCTTTCAATTTGATAGATTTTGGTGTTCTAGGGTTTGACCCCTTTCTTTCTCTTCTTCTGATCGAACACACGCCCAGGTGTGTGGTTTAAGGGTTATTATTATTATTTTTTTTGTTTATATTCTATCTTTTCCTTTTGTCCATATCAACCCCTCATGTTTACCATTGTTCATAATTTACCCAATTCCTATTCTTATTTGTTTAAACCAAGCATTTAACTTGGTTTGATAACCTAGTTATTGCATCTCCTTCTTTTAAACGTGATAACATATTAACAACTAGATAATTTGAATTTTGGGGCGTTACAAATCTACCCCCCTTAAAGAAGGTTTCGTCCCGAAACCTCTTTCTTTTCTTCTACAACCCATCTAGTCTTATTCTTGATTCGTCCACTCATTCAAGTTACATTGGACGACTTACATAAGTATGTTGTGAGGAATTGGCTAATCACACATCCCATAGTCCATAATTTGAAACTAGCATCCTGACATATTATTTATACTTATCAAGATTTTAAATTTCCTTGTGAAAACCAATCCGTACTCATCATTAATTTATTCATTTCCGCATACAATCTCGTTCACTCGTATACATTAAACATATCGTACCTATTCATATGGAGGTACTTTTTCAGTGATAGCGTAAAATTTTCATAAACTCATCCAATCTTTCCTTAAAAATATTCTAGATGTGTTACTTATTTCATTCGTTCGCATACATAACTTCCCACACATTCATCATTAAAACATGATAGTTGTCTTGAATTTCTTAGCTTCATAATCAACTTGGGGTGTTCCTAGTGTTTAATGAATGCTAGAACTGAATTAAGGACCTTAGCCAATTTCAGCATAAGCAGATAAGGGGGACCCGTCGCCGACGGCACATGGTGCGTCGCCGACGGGCTCGGGAAGGTCCCGTCGCTGAACATTGCCTGTAGACAGATAGTTAGTGCGTCGGGTGGAGGGGTGCCGTCGCCGACGGCATAAAGGCCGTCGCCGACGGGCTCTCTGGTGTGCAGACGCTGTTTGACCAAAATTTTTGTTCCCGGGTCCTTTTTCCAACCTGAAATGGTCTCGGGCAGTCCCGAAACCTTCCATAACATCCCATAACGTCCCAACCCAGGTTATAATAGTAATTTATCCATAACCCATTTCCGTTTTCATCTAAAAGCATAGCTCGAAATCCTTAAATCACTTACTTGTGTGGTGCTTAGAAACGAACACACTTTCACGAGAGCGTAGGTTTGAGAGATTCGAGCATCGTACATTCATATATTAAATAATTTGCTAACCTTACTACCTTGGTGCAGTACTTGAACATGCAGCAACGAGTCGGTCCTCTTCGTCACCATCCATACCATGTTTCATATTGACCTCGTTCATCCGTGTGAAGAGCTTTCGCTTATGAACATTCTTTCATTGACCTTGATAGGTTTATCACACTATGATATCTGCCATACTCATTATAAGATTGGGGATCATCACATTTCATTCAAATTCATTTAAACATGATGTTTATTACTTCTCCTTGTTTACATATTACTACATTCAAGATTCTTTTTAAAGCACTAATGTGTTAGACCTATTCATAACGGGTCAATACATGACCATTTCTTAATATATCATTCTCATTGTTTGACCCGTTCTTGACGGGTAAATACATAATCATTATTTCGTAATTCTTTAACTCATTTGGTGTACTACACTACACATTTCCTTTCTTCTCTAGCACTCCCTTGGTTTGAAACTAAATTATTTCTCAGCTTCTGCAGTTTGACTTTTCAAGGTCAACTGCCACTTATTTCTTATTATATACATGCGTATCGAAGTACACGTTTGTACTCCTTCTCAATTCAAACATGCTTACGATCTCATAGCTTCACTGTTCCAGTGTTTTCTTGCAAACACTTACCCTTCCCGTTTTAAAGGTTAGTCATAATACTTATTTCGCTTACAATACCAACATTTTAGTTCCATTCGCTTATATACTTTCATTTCATTTACGCATTCGATTACCCAATTAAATGGGTAATGGCATATACTCTCATAATGAGATTCAAGCATACCACTTACGACCAGGTAACATCGGGTTAATTGCTTTCAACATAAATCTTTCGTTCTATCCGTATAACGGGTTGAACTTCATACATTTGTTATTGCATTCACGACCACCCGTTCTAAACGGATGGTACCTTATCCTTACTCGACTTGCTCAACTTGAACCGGTTGACTTGCATAGCTTATCATAACCTTCTTTAGCATAACCAAATCCGCAAGGGATTTGCATCATTCATATCTTTCATTCCTTCAATCCGTGTCGTGGATTCAAACTTTGCATTCATATCTTGTTGATCTGTACTCTTTTTTTTACGGATTAAACATTCTTCATTCTCATCACTTATACTTTTTACTCTTACGTAGTATCCTCAGTTTCCCGAGAGTCTTATTACCCATTCCACCCGCACGCCCACCTGCTACCCAGTTCTACCAGACATACCTGCGATAATTACCACGGTCTCACGAACGTCATATGCTTCTTGCGTACTGGCCAGGTGCACAATCCACGTACTAGTTTCGTGCCTTCGTGTAATCATTGCCTTATGTCCGAGAAATGGGTTTCAGTTTCGTGCATATTTCTAAAACTTCCCCAAGACCACATCGTTGTCTTTCGTTTAATAATTACCCTCCCAAGGAGATCTCTTCCTTTTTATTTTAACATCGGCACCCATACATATTAGTAGCGTGTACCTGGGGTTAATTTGCCTATTTGCATCTTTGCTCGCCTTAGCATTCATCCTATTCTGCATTCACGGACCCTCCCCTTCAATCACTTATGCTTACCTTGCACATACAAAACCGTTAGTTTCTTCATTCACATGCATAAATACATACTTACATTCGCTTCTGCCCTTAGATCTTGATCGAGTCCTAGATTATACGGGTTCCTTGTCACATGAGCACACAGGTTTGAGTTCAAGTACTACCTTCTCATACTTGATTTCTCTCAAACCAGGGCTCTGATACCAACTTGTTACGCCCACCTTTATACCTTCCTAAATGAGATATTATCATACTATAATTTAACAAAAATCGGGCATGACCCGTTCTTATTATGAACAATTCCCTGTAAGACTAACTTGTAATAACTTAAAAATACAACACAGCGGAAAATATGAACCCAAAATTTCGTTCTTTAATAGACATAGTACTTACAGGAAAGTTCGAATACTAAATGTCATACACTCATTAAAAAGGATTTACCACGTTCAATTACATTAATACTTCGGACCTACATTTGTTAAACTATGTGACCGATCCTTCCCGTACAATCCTTTGCTCTTGACTCGATCTTCAATCTTTCTATCCTTCATAATGATGCTAAATCCACGCAACCTGCATTCACCACATACATGTGCATCGGTTAGATTTAATGACATCATTCCTAAACTAAACACACATGATCAATAACCAGTCCGCGTTCCTTCTTCCCATACTGATCCTTACGAATATGCTTTCCATGTACATTCGTGCACTTCAATTCCTTAACCTTGGTAAAGACATTAATAGAGTACCTGCAATCACCTTTTCATACTCAAGTCAACGGTTTAGTAACTTAACGCTTCCACTTATTTAAGTTGTACGAATACATACCCAAGTTCCGTTCGCCCATAAGCAATGAATCCTACTTCAAACGCAGGCACAAACACACATGTATTCATAGACGTGAACTTCCACAAGTGATTACGTACCCACGTACAAACGTACAACCCGTATAAATCACTTAAATCATCCCAAGGTTTACTAAGGTATGCTGATTACAAGCTTCCATACAAATAGACCACGTACATACATTATAAACTGCACAATTCTACACTATTTTAACAGCTCGATATGCATAAAAACTGCACTATTTTAATAGCAATACACAGCACAATTCTGCACTATTTTGGCAACTCAAAATGCATAAAAACTGCACTATTTTAACAACAATAAATAGCACAATTCTGCACTATTTTGGCAGCTCAAAATGCATAAAAACTGCACTATTTTAACAACAATAAACATGACAATTCTGCACTATTCTCAAAATGCATAAAAACTGCACTATTTTAACAACCATTAACATGAAAATTCTGCACTATTTTGGCAGCTCAAAATGCATAAAAACTGCACTATTTTAATAACCATTAACATGAAAATTCTGCACTATTTTGGCAGCTCAAAATGCATAAAAACTGCACTATTTTAACAACAATTAACATGAAAATTCTGCACTATTTTAACAACAATAAACATGACAATTCTGCACTATTTTGACAACTTGATATGCATACAAACTGTACCAATATTCTAGCAAATTACTGCACAATTCTACATTGTTTTCACATCTTTATATGCATAAAAACTACACTAATATACTCTTATTTTAACCCGTTTGGTCTTCTTAGCGAATACCATCACCTCCAATAACCGAATCCTAAATAAACTTAGATTACCATACTTAAGTGACTCGCATATAGCCTTCCTAAAATGGTGTAGGAAGTGATTCAGAAATCACGTCCTTAGTACTCCTTACTTGTTACCAATGTCAATAAAGCATCTTGCATAATTGCTAACATTTATCATACAAATAACCTCTTTTACTACTAAGGAAGGAGTCGGGGAGTTTACTTACCTCGTGCGTCCGAATTTACACATAGCTTCCGTGTTTACCTTCGACCCGTAGCGCTTCCATATTTGTGCCTCTATTGACATGACTCCTATCCATACATGTCATCATAATTGTAACACGGTTAGCTTACAAACATTCGTTCATTCGGCTTTCAAATCATGCAATATTTGACTTTCGTTAGCTTATTAACGCATATAAGGGATATGTATCATCATACTTTATTACTACCGAACATAACACATCAACTAGCAAGTTCATAATGCAATAGTTTCTCGCATACAACCTTTACCTTTTTAACTTCAATCCTATACATAATCCACTCTCATTTAAACTATGCCATTCACTTACATAACTATTGCATTCACATATAGTTTGAATTCCATAACACTTTTTACCAAAAGATCAATTCCATAATTTCCACATACAACACAAGACTTCCTAATTCATTCAAAATTTATAAAATTAACCATTCAAGCATTTAATCGAACACTTGGTGTGCATATAACAACCTTAGCACTAAGTACAAGTGTTTTATGCATAACTTCTCTAGTAGTCTTCACAACTTTTATCAATCAAAATCACATAATTCATTCATAGTAAAACCCTAGGAGTTCATCAATTTTACTAGTACTCATACATTCATCATCATAATATTCAATCTATGGAACTACAAGATCACCAAACTACTAGATTAAGTAGGTTTTGCTTAATCCATGCTCATATTCAAAATTTAACATCTCTTGATGTTTTGACAACCATAGCAACCATTATTCATACCAAATTTCTGCATTACATACCCGAATTATACTAAACCCACAAAATCAAACATCACAAAATTGCAAATTTCGACTTACTTGATGTTGGGTATGCTTAGATGATCACCATTCTTAGTTCATGCATTCAACTAGGCTTCAATTCCCCTTTCAATTTGATAGATTTTGGTGTTCTAGGGTTTGACCCCTTTCTTTCTCTTCTTCTGATCGAACACATGCCCAGGTGTGTGGTTTAAGGGTTATTATTATTATTATTATTATTATTATTATTATTATTATTATTATTATTATTATTATTATTATTATTATTATTTTTGTTTATATTCTATCTTTTCCTTTTGTCTATATCAACCCCTCATGTTTACCATTGTTCATAATTTACCCAATTCCTATTCTTATTTGTTTAAACCAAGCATTTAACTTGGTTTTATAACCTAGTTATTGCATCTCCTTCTTTTAAACGTGATAACATATTAACAACTAGATAATTTGAATTTTGGGGCGTTACAGGTATCAGAGCCACTAATTTAAGCCAATTAAGTATTTAGAAATACTTAATTTATTTGATTGCCATTTTGTGATTTTGTGAAACTTTAGTTTACAAAATTTTAACTTAGGATTGTGTGCGTCTTCGTGTGTGCTAACAGCATGAACGAACTATCAGAAGCCCTACATAATATTTCAGTCCATAGTATAGATATGGATATCACCAGTATTACTACTGGATACCAGGCATATGTGGAGGAGCCTATGGTATTTAAAGCCCAACCTCAGGAAAAACCTAAAGTAGTGAAAAAGAGACATAGGTGGGCAGGTTGGAGGCGTGTACGCAGGAAGAAGCCAGCAACACAGAAAACCATGAAAAAGGATGACCCAAAAGATAAAGGAAAGGGAATAGAAATTGGGGAGAGTTCCAGGCAAAACCAGGAACCACTATCTTGGGAAGAAGAGCTGGACCGTAAACTGTCACTAGGTGATATCATCGGACCTGCCGATGAAACTCTCTTTAACTACCCAGCAGAAGCCCTACTGCCTGTTAACCTAGAACCTACCATTCCAGACCCTATTATGCACCCTAGACCTTTACCAGGAGCATTAGAGGAGTGGTGGACTGCCGACTGGCAATTTCAGAACATTATGAATAGCCCTAACACTTTTCTCCCTCAATTTGACTTGGAACCAGTACCAAACCCACCAATGAGTAACGAAAACTTAGCTGAACTCCGCCACTATGGCGAGGAGCTGGTGGATGCCGGATATAGGATTCGGGAGGTAGGAGAGCAGATCTCCTGGAAATACGACGAGAGGGAACGTCGTTCCTGAAAAGCCAGTCAACAGGGATTGCATGGGGTAGTGTGGTTATGATGTATAATACTAATAATAATAGTAAACTATAAATCTTGTAAAATAGTCTAAAAATAAAACGTTGTAAGATAACCAGTGTGTACGGACGCATACTATTAAAACTATATAAAATCGAATAGTCGCAAAGTCGACAGTTTTGGCTATACATGTTTGTGTAATTATTTGTTTCCTTATTTGTCCTTTCGTGTTAATTGACTACTTGTTAATGTACAGAATGGGTAAGCAAAAGCTTTCGGATATTTATCATCAACTAGATAGTGCCCAAAAGACTAAGAGAACCTCGTCCCAACCAAATTCCTCAAGATATTCAGTGAATACTAATGAAGGAATATTTATTCGTAAGGCACACTATGAAAACCCACTTACTCCCAAGAAGAGAGACTGGATTATTAGAAAAAGCCAAGAGAAAATAGGAACGCCCAATTCAAAAGAAGTGGTAATTAATAAGGAAATAGGTAAAAACCCGCCATGGGAAGATGAATTAGATGAAAAATGGTCAGACCTTTACATGTTAGCCACTACTGCAGTGAATCTTGATCCCTAATTAAGATAAGTAGCCAAACCGAGACCAACCATGGTAAATAAATAAGTAAGAGGGAATAAAATAAATGTAGGGCATAATTGTCGTAGTTAAAATAATAGTATTTTTTGAATTTCAATGTAATAGATCTATAAGGTTGTGTGTTTGCTATTTTAAATAAAGTTTGGTTGTACAGTGTACCAAAGTATGTGTACTAAATAATAGTTCGTGATTGATACACATCCAGATGGAACACGCTGTTAATGAACTAGTTAATGAAGTTAACCAATCGGAACACAATAACGAGGATCACTTCTTAAATCGGCAAGACATAGAAAACATCGTTTCTCAGGGAATAGTTAATGCTATTCCAGCAATTGTAGCTGCGGTAAAAAGTCCTGTTGAGCCTTCGCAAGCTCACCCTAGTAAACGTACGCACGACGATACTGCTAGTAATAGTATTAATGGAGGCGGTAATAATAATAACGGAATTCAAGCCCCGATACACAAAAGGATGAAAGCTGTAACACCTGGTTGCACTTACAAGGAATTCCTTGCCTGTAAACCTGTGGAGTTCGCAGGTAATGAAGGGGCGACTGCGGTACTGCGTTGGTTAGAGAAAACCGAGGCAGTGATCAAAATAAGTAAATGTGCTGAGGAAGATAAGGTCATGTACGCTTCGCACCTTTTCAAGGAAGAAGCGTTAGAATGGTGGAATACAGTATTACAAGCTAAGGGAAGTGACATGGCCTATGCCATGAGTTGGGAAGAATTTAAACATCTGATAGAAAGGAAATTATGTCCCGAATATGAAAAAGAACATATGGCAAACAAATTCCTAAGCCACCGAATGGTGGATGTGGACTGTCGAGGGTATACTTCAAAATTCCTTGAGTATGCCAGGATTGTACCTACTCTGGCTTCGCCGGAACCGGTACTTATCTCTCGCTATATTTGGGGTTTGATTAGCGAGATTCGTGACATTGTTAAAGCTGCTAGGCCTCGCACGATTGACGATGCGATAGAGTTAGCCAACACCTTAACTGACGGCCTGGTACGCACTCGAGAAGAAAATAGAAAGAAGGATTTGGCTCAGAAAATTTCCCAAGGATTTCGTGTGGGTAATAGTAGCAATTTCAGAAAAAGAGGAGCCGGGCGATTTTCCACTATTCCATTCTGCGGTACCTGTAAAAAGAAGCATTTTGGGAAATGCAAAGGGTACTGTAATTTCTGCAAAACTCTAGGACATCAAAAAGAAGACTGCAGAAGGAAGAAAACAACAGTCTGCTACAACTGCGGAGAAGCTGGACATTTTAAGCCAGACTGCCCAAAATTGGTTAAACCAGCAGACAACAAGGCTAAACCTGTAGAAGGAACTACTAAGAAGAACGCAAGAGCCTTTGAATTGACTACTCAGGAAGCCGAACTAATTCCTGACGTCATAGCTGGTACGTTTTTAGTTCACGACGTTTATGCAAAAGTATTATTTGACTCTGGTGCAAACCAAAGTTTTATAAATACTTCGTTCTGCCAAGCCCTTAATTTACCTTTAACCAACCTTAGGCAGATTTTTACAGTCGAAACGGCAGATGGGAATTCTGTTAAAATAAATAAGGTTTTGCGAGAAGAAAGCATAGAACTCTTAGGCCATAAATTTTCTGCAAACCTATTACCTATGAATCTAGCCGGATTCGATGTTGTATTAGGAATGGATTGGTTAATAGCCAACCATGCTCGAATTCTCTGTGATAAAAATTCCATAGAAATCCATACACCCACAGGAGAATTAGTAATGATTACCGGAGATAAGCCACAAAAGCCACTGAAATTTATTTCAGTAATGAAGTTGGCTAGTTATTCAAGAAAATAAGGAATAGTATATATGGTTTCGGTAGTTGTTAATACCAAAAGTAAGAAACTGGAGGATATTCCGATAGTATCAGAATACTCAGATGTCTTTCCAGAAGACCTACCAGGATTACCACCCGATAGGGAGGTAGAATTTAGAATTCATCTAATTCCAGGAACTGTACCGATAGCCAAGGCACCCTATCGGTTAGCACCTACTGAAATGTTAGAATTAAAGAAACAATTAGATGAATTACTAAGTAAAGGGTTTATATGACCAAGTTCCTCTCCATGGGGAGCTCCAGTATTGTTTGTAAAGAAGAAAGACGGATCGATGAGAATGTGTATCGACTATAGGGAATTAAACAAAGTTACAATTAAGAATCGATACCCATTACCTAGGATTGATGATCTTTTTGATCAATTGCAAGGAGCTAGATATTTTTCTAAAATAGATTTGCGCTCTGGATATCATCAATTGAAGGTACAGGAGGAAGACATACCTAAAAACTGCTTTCAGAACTAGGTATGGACATTACGAGTTTACAGTCATGCCCTTCGGATTGACAAATGCTCCAGCAGCATTTATGGACATGATGAATAGAATCTGTAAACCGTATTTGGACAAATTTGTAATCGTTTTTATCGACGATATGCTTATTTACTCCAAAAGTCAGGAGGAACATTGCGAGCACTTGCATGCACTCTTAACATTGTTAAAGAAAGAAAAGCTTTACGCCAAATTCTCAAAATGTGAATTCTGGCTCCAAGAAGTGCAATTTTTAGGACACATGGTGAATCATGAAGGTATTCACGTAGATCCCTCCAAGATTGAAGCTATCACCAAATGGAAGGCCCCGCAATCGGCTACTGAAGTTAGAAGTTTTCTAGGATTAGCTGTATATTATAGACGCTTTATTAAAGATTTTTCTAAGATAGCCATTCCATTAACTAAACTAACCTGTAAAGCCGTAAAATTTGAATGGGGACCTAGACAGGAAGAGGCTTTTAGAATTTTAAAGCAAAAATTAACTAATGCCCCAATCTTAGCATTACCAGAAGGAACCGAAGATTTTGAGGTCTACTGCGATGCTTCTATGCTAGGATTAGGATGTGTGTTAATGCAATGCAAAAAGGTAATTGCGTATGCCTCAAGGCAATTGAAAAAGCACGAAGAAAACTGTACAACTCATGACTTAGAATTAGGAGCGGTAATTTTTGCCCTTAAGATTTGGAGACATTATCTGTATGGAAGTAAGTTTACTGTCTATACGGATCATAAAAGTTTAAAGTACATATTTGGGCAGAAAGAATTAAACATGAGACAAAGAAGATGGATGGAAATCCTAAGCGATTACGACTGTGATATTCAATATCACGAGGGAAAGACAAATGTAGTTGCAGATGCCTTAAGTCGTAAGTATTATGAGAAACAAAAGCGAGTTCGTGCTCTTAGATTAAATCTCCAGATAGATTTAATGGAACAATTAAAGAATGTTCAAACCACATCAATTAAGGATGATGCTGAAGGAATGAAAGGAAGAATCAAAGAATTAGACCAAGGAGCTGATGGAATTTGGAGATTCCACAAGAAAATGATTTGGGTACCTAAGCAAGGAAATTTAAGAAATAAGATTTTAGAAGAAGCCCATAAATCTAGGTATACTATGCATCCTGGAAATAATAAGATGTACCAAGATTTAAGAAATAACTTCTGGTGGATAGGTATGAAAAAGGACATAGCTAGTTATTTATCTAAGTGTCTTACTTGTTCACAAGTTAAGGCAGAACACCAGAAACCTTCAGGGTTACTTCAACAATTAGAGATGCCTGTCTGGAAATGGGAACTAATAACCATGGATTTTGTTACTAAGTTTCCCAAAACCAGAAAAGGTAATGATGCGATTTGGGTAATTGTGGACCGATTAACCAAGTCAGCTCATTTTCTACCCATGAAAGAAACTTTCACCATGGAAAGATTAGCAAAATTATATGTTGATGAAGTAGTCTCCCTACATGGAGTCCCACTCTCTATTGTATCAGATAGGGATAGTCGCTTCACCTCACACTTCTGGACAAGTTTCCAAGAAGCCATGGGTACTCGATTAAATTTAAGTACAACTTATCATCCTCAAACAGACGGGCAAAGTGAAAGAACCATTCAAACCTTGGAAGACATGCTTAGAGCATGTGTAATAGATTTTGGTGGAAATTGGGATGATCATTTACCCTTAATTGAATTCTCCTATAACAATAGTTATCATGCAAGCATTGAAGCTGCCCCGTTCGAAGCACTATATGGACGCAAGTGTAGAACTCCAGTTTGTTGGGCAGAAGTAGGAGAAAGTCAATTATCAGGACCTGAGATTGTGCAAGAGACCACCGACAAGATAACGCAAATCAAAGAAAGACTAAAGACAGCTCGAGATCGCCAGAAGAGTTATGCAGACAATCGTCGCAAGCCGCTAGAGTTTCAAGTCGGAGACAAGGTACTCTTGAAAGTTTCTCCTTGGAAAGGAGTAGTACGATTTGGGAAGAAAGGAAAGCTGAGCCCAAGATACATAGGACCATTTCAAATAATTCAACAAATAGGACCAGTTGCTTACCGTTTACAACTACCAGAAGAGTTAGCTGGAGTAAATGATGTGTTTCATGTATCTAACCTCAAGAAATTTCTATCTGACGAATCTCTAGTCGTACCTCTTCAAGATGTAGAGGTAAATGAAAAACTAAAATTCGTGGAGAAACCACTACAGATAGAGGACAGAAAGATCAAGTTTCTTAAGCATAAACGACTGGTGTTGGTTAAAGTCAAATGGAATTCAAAGAGAGGACCTGAATATACTTGGGAGTTGGAATCAGAGATGAAGCGAAAACTTCCATACTTATTTCAATAAATCTCGAGGACGAGATTTTAATTAAGGTGGGGAGGATGTAAGGACCTTCAAAAATGTCCCTAATCTATTCATACGTGAAAACCCGGACCCCTAAAACCCTAAGCAGTATGAAAAACCAAGAAATTTGGGTTTTAGGCGGGCCGCGTAAGGGATAGCCTAACCTTACGCGGGCTGCTACAACTTATCAATCAACCGGATAAGTTTTAGGAGTCCAGGCGGGCCGCGTAAAAATTAAACTTGTCTTTACGTGGGCCGCGTCAACTTGAAATCTATCCGGATACATATTTGGGCCACGTACAACCCACCTGTCAAGTCTAGCCCATGACCAATCAACCCTATGCCTAGGCTAGGCGGCCTCGCGGGCCGCGTAAGGTTTCACTTATGTTTTACGCGGGCCGCGAGAACACCAATTTCAGGCTATAAATAGCCTGTGCATGGGACTTTCATTCCGTGCTCATAATTTCGATCAAAAATGAAGTTCTACTGTAAAAAATTATAATTTTCATATAGTGAGGTGCTGCCATAATACCGGGTAATAACTCGATCGCTGCTACGATTAAATATCCCATCGATTGAAACTATCCAATGGATGTTAAAGTGCTGCCCGCATTAGGGTTATACTTTGTCATTCGTCGTGATTCCGACAGGATGTTTGAGTGTCGCCCAAATCCGGGCTATACTCTGTCATTCGTTGCAAATCCGCTGGATATTTAAGTATCACACTTTGTCATTCGTTGTGAGGGTTGTATCTCGTGAGTTATCGTAAATGTTGTATTAGTTACTAACCTGGCTCGTGTGCATTGTTGTTTAAACTAGGTTATTCGGCTTATTAGTAGGCTAAACCCTGCCCGTCTAAACTTGCAATGTGAGTCATTCTCTTTTTATCAACTGTTTTACAATACCTCAAATTATTTTCAAAGTGTTATAATTACAGGGATTAAGTCGTGGTTATCTTGAATCACTGGCTAGTGGGGTATTGTGCACATTACTTAGTTTCTCACGGTTAGGTTAATAAGCCCTAACACAGGTTAGGCAAATAAGTCCTAACAGTGATAATCGTCACTACTTGGGGAAAGACCCAATAGTGGCATGACCATCGTCACCAAGAGGTGACACCGATGCCAGATAAAAATAAGATACTGCCATTGTAATCGCTCTTATGTTGTAATTTATCACTATGTGTCATTTTATTTAAAATGAATGATTCACTCAGTATTTCCCCGCTGACAAAATATTTTTACAACATGTTTCAGGTGGCCTACTTTGAATCAAGTACAAGTGCTATGGAGCACTCCCAAGCTTAAAGTAGTGACTCGAATAAACATGTTTTGTAAAATAAAGGAATTATGAAATTCCTCCACTGAAAATTACGGGGTTTATCCCGAATTATAAAATAAATAATACGCGGGCATTTTCAAGTTTAAACGACCCTATTAAGACTTCCGTTGTGAACATGAATACCACGGGTTTCTGTCCCGCGACTCCAGGACCGGGTCAAACCGGGCGCAGGGGCCGTGACAACTAGTTTCTTATGTTGAAGGTGATTCTTCCTTATCGTTTGTCCATGTTGTCTTGGCATATTTTACTGTCTATATAAACTAAAAGATTTTCACCATTCATATCTCCACGGTCTATATGGAGGTATGTTGGCTACCTGGTCGGGGGTTAAGGGAACGGTTTGGTAAGAGTCTTGCCATTGTTCAGTGTATAGATCCTGCAAAGGACCTGGGTCAAATTTAGTAGGACCTCCTTTAATACCCAAAGGTATTGGATGGCGGGGGTCCAAACTCTTTGACCCCCTCATAAGTTAAACTACTATTAAAACTTTAACCCGGCTACTTAGGAGTGTATCCCTGCTGACTCAGACTACTTAGCCGAGGGTAACGTCGCCTTCAAAAGAGGGGCCTACCACATTATGCATTAATAACTTATTTAATTATCTTTGAATAATCCGACCCTTTAGGATTGTATCCTTGCTGACTCAAACTACTGGGTTGAGGGTAACGTCGCCTTCAAAAGAGGGCCTACTACAATAACTAAGATAATGTCTTGGTCTTCGAGCCGCCATAGACTAGGCCTATAAATTGAGGTGAACGGCTCATTTTTTCAAATCGTTCAAAATTGAATTCTCTCTCAATTTCTCTAGTAGTAGAAATTATACCCGGGCCTCGTTGTAAGTATTATAACCCTGCTATTACCCTACACGATCGATTTAGGGGTCCGTAACGCATGTTAAGGCTCTTCCTGACTCAGTCGTTGGAGTTCTGTCTCGTGTTACATCCGATTGATCTAGGACTCCATAATGCATGTCAAGGCTCTGCCTGACTCAATCATTGGAGTTCTGTCTCGAGTGGTATGGTTAATGTGATTTGGGTTATTTTACTAACACGTGTGCATTGTTTAATTTTTATAGATAATAACCAGGAGATTCCCAGGAAGCTTTATTTTTATCTAAGTAAACAATGTGAGTACATTCTCTTTTTCTCACTTTACGTGAGTACATCTTATTTTTTGTCACCTTTTTGTAAACTGTTTTTACAAAACCTCAAATGTTTGAAAATATAATTAACAGTGACTGAGTCTATGTATTCTACAATTACTTCCGGTATGTTGGGGTTTTGTATACAAAATGTGAAAGACGTTACCATTGGATAACGAGTTAGCCAATGAGTAATATGACCCACAAGTCAGGTGTTGATAGTACTGAATGAGTAATTGTGTAGATATAAACATTGTAATCGTTCTCAATATTGTGAAATTATAAAAGTTGTTTTGATTAAACTGGGATGCACTCGCCAGTATTTCATGCTGATAAAATCTTTTTAAAACACGTTTTAGTTAACAAAATGTGAGAGCCAATAGAAGCCAGCTGGAGAGCAATTAAGGCTTGGAAAAGTGGCTATAAAAGTTACCTAAACAAAAAGGAGTTTTTATTTTCAATAATTAGGGTTTATCCCTACAAATGTACTGTCAAATGAACTTGGGTTTTATCCCAATGATTTGTTATAAAAAGTTTGGTTTTTAACTCTGATAAAAAATATTTCCTAACTACGGTCTTGATGTTTCATTTCCGCTGCCAAATTAATAAACACCGATACCATTGATCTGGATCTCGCGGCACCCGCTCCCGGGGTAGGGGTTGCGGGTTGCGACAAACACCAAAATCATTCTCACCGTTTTCACACTTTTAGGCGTTTTCTCCAGATCCTGCTATATATATATATATATATATATTTTAGGATGAAAATATATATATTTAGAAAACATTACAAGTGTCTATATACATCTATGTGTTATGTGTATTTATTAGAGATGTAGGAATACCTAAACTAATTAAATACAAACACCAAAAATATATTTACAAGAAATACACAAGGAATTATGATAAGGTAAATAAATAGATATGCATATATGTACCTATAAAAACACCTGGACAAAGTTACAATAAGTGTATATATTTAGGGTTGTAAACGAACCGAACAAACACGAACAAGGCCTTGTTCGTGTTCGTTCGTTAAGAATATTATGTGTTCACGAATGGTTCATGAACACTTACCGAACGAGATTTTTTGTTCGTGTTCGTTAAGGAAATGAACGTGTTCATGAACGGTTCACGAACACAAACGAACACAGATAAAATTGATGAAGTTCAGTTGTATTTTTCAATGTGAATAATAAGAACGAAAGGTGGAGGTAGGGTTTCCTATTTTATTTGTTTGGGTAATGAGATGAATAAGAATTAAGGAATATAATAGGTTTAGATAAAATAAATAAATACTAAAAAATATTTAATGAACAACATAAACAAACGAACATGAACGAATGTTCACGAACACAATTAAACGAACGAGACAGTTGTTCTTGTTCATTCATTTAACAAATCGAACTAAATTTCTTGTTCATGTTCATTCATTAACTAAACGAACGAACATAAACGAACTTCTAGCCGAACGGTTCACGAACTGTTCGCTGAACGTTCGGTTCGTTTACAGCCCTATATATATTTATATATGAGTTAAATGCTTGGTTGGTCCATGTGGTTTGCAAAAATTGTAGACTTGGTCCTAGTGGTTTATTAATTACACACGTGATACCAATACTTGTAAAAAAAGAACTCTCTTGGTCCCTAGCCCTAACATCACTTAAATATCTCTGTTAAACACCCCATGTGCTTGGCACATGGGGGTAATTTGGTCCTTTCAGTCCAGCCCATTATGAAAAGAGTTAAATACCTGGTTGGTCCCACCCCACCCCTTCTTCCCCAAACCACCATCACCATCTCATCTCTTCCATTTTTCGTTTACCTGAACACAACTTTTTTGTTTATTACGTATCATTTAATTTTATTTTTATGCAGTTGAGATTTAGCTATGGAGAACTGAATCGAATCGAGATAATGACGGCTGTGCTAGAATAGATTCAGTAGAACTATATGTTATTGTTTAAATTATTTGTATGAGATTGGTTTCAATTACTTTATTGAGTTTATCACATGAGCACAACAGTTGTGTTCAGGTAAACGGACAATGGAGGAGATGAGATGGTGGTGGTGGTTTGGGGAAGAAGAAGGGGGTGGGGTGGGACCAACCAGGTATTTAACTCTTTTTATAATGGGTTGAGTTGAAAGGACCAAATTACCCTCATGTGCCAAGCACATGGGGTGTTTTGACATAGATATTTAACTGATGTTAGGGCTGGGGACCAAGCGAGTTCATTATTGACAAGTTTTGGTACCACGCATGTAATAAGTAAACCACTAGGACCAAGTCTGCAATTTTTGCAAACCACAGGGACCAACCAAGCATTTAACTCTTTATATATATACCTTGGCACTTATATCAGATTATCTGACGAATGGACAAATATCTATATATATGAGTTGAAGACTATACATACTAAAACGACTTGGTAAAAATATACAAGATCGGATAAGTAACAAGATATATATTATACCAACATATATACTTATCGACAAGTCACTAATATATATATATAGATATATATTACGAATAGACCTTAAAAATATATTATTTTAAGAAGTGAAGAAACATATATTTCACTAAATAAATCCAAAAAGACATATGAAAGACTAAGTGTAGAAAGACAAGTATGCAAGTGTACTTATACGTATAAATACGTACATTATAACACACTTAGTGAAATATAAGACTTCAAGTATTTTACATGTATATAAACATATACGTACAAATACGCCACAAATACTTAATTCAAAAGTATACAAGTAACAATACATACATTGGTATACGTATACGTATAAATACGCAAATACACAAGATGGGATGTACCCATACAAGAGAACATTATACATGTATACATCCACAAGGACAATGTTAAAAATATTTATTCTTAACAATATACCTAACTAAGGGATACATATATATTTGGGAACAAATATATACACGAAGGAACAAATATATATACAAAGGAACAAAATGTTCACAAAGCATGAATATATATGTTGGGATAGAATATATATGATTCGTGGCTACGAAACAATCGTGCAAGGCACGAAGACATACTAGGGGCTAGGCCCTGGAAATTGCATGACAATGTACAAAACAATCATGCGAGACACGAACACATACCAAGGGCTAGGCCCCGGAGAATACATGAACATGTACAAACACTCGTGCGAGGCACGAAGACATATGAAGGGATAGGCCTGTTCATACATGACAAAGGTATATATATATATATATATATATATTAAAAACAAATGGATAAACAAAACTACCAACGTGTTTAAAACAAACAATGGTTCCAAACAAACAAAACAAACATAAATCCTAACAAACATTCAATATGAGAGACTTGTACAAGGTCAACCATGGACCTAAGTGTCTAACGAGATTAGGACACTTGTAGGTTGTGATACATACACGGAACCCCGAGATTGCTAGCGGTTAGCACGGATCGCAATCAATGAGTTTATGTCCCCTCCTTTAAACGCTTTTTAGTTTTATAAAATTTTGGGGGAGATACATGTTACAAGTGGTATGATAAGCTAGGGAATGAAACAAACGTAGGTCATGTGTGGATAGGTTAGAAACTTAAGTAGCCATTAATCACACATACAAACTGAGGAACGAAAGGGGTAGATCTATTGGGTTTTGGCGAGCCCCACTCTTGGTTCGTGAGACTAATTGGAGTGCTTTTGTGTCCCATTAAAGGGTAATCTACACAAAAAATCGTTAAGGTTTGGTTGCTTCCTATGTCAGCACCTATATTAATGTCCTCGAAGAACACTAATGATCAACGATTTCATAGACGCTTTACATACCGGATTTCATTACAAAAATATTTCAGATTTTTTAAAGATTCATCTGATACAAGACAAAAGCACATGAATTCACCAACTTTTGTTGACATTTTTACTTAACATGTATTTTAGAAAATTAGTGGACATTGCATGGAAACAAGACAAGAACAAGAGTCAGGAATTCGATGCCATCCTGTTGAAGGGTTTGGTTCACATATTCCGCCTTCATGCGAAATATGGAATGCAAAGCCTTGATTTGTGTAAACTATGTTTTGTAAATAAGTATTTTGTCAAACTTAAAACTTTAGATTTTCTTTCATGAAAAAAAATATATGACTTGTAATTACATTCAAATCAACCGTATGGATGGACATCGTATTTATTTTACTCATATAGCATGTTTACTTATTCAAATGCAATGATTACTTATCAAGGTCATATCTTGCGCTTCCACCTATGAGCGGGTGTGACATTAAAGATTAGTGCATAATTTATATAGAAATAAAGAGAAAAGAGAAAAGAAAAAAGAAATGGACTTCCCACGAGGTGACCACCTCTTACGTTTGAGTGCAAGAGGAGAGTTAGAGAGGGGAATTGACATGACATGAGGTGATTGGCTGAGTAGAGAGTTTATCTCTCCCTATGAGATGACCACCTCTTACACCCTTTATAACAACCCCATAAAACGCTCCTAATATACCCCGTATACTCATAAACGAACTCGTATTACCTTAATATTATTAAAAATCAAACAAAACAAGAAAATAAGGGTGCTCGCGGCCACGACAGGGAACCCCTGTGGTTTGCGGGCCACGACCGAGTGTAAGCTGGCGAAGCCTCAGGCCGCTGATGTGTGTAAAATGCAACATATAAATTACATCAATTGAGGCATAAAACTAACTCTTTTTTAGTACTAATGTTGGAAAAAGTGTGCTTTTGTCTTCCTTTTGTATTTTCAGGACTAAATGAGCGTAAATGAACAAAAGGAACAAATATGTAGCAAAATCCAACATAAATACAAGAAAAGGAATAAATGTGGCATGCCCGACCCCTCGACAACATCTTCCCAAGCAAAAACAAAGAAACAGAAGGCTGACCACGGCCCGGTGCCCAGCGTACACGGGGGCGTGTCCAGAAGCCTGCAGAAAAGACAAAGCCATAGAAGCTTCTATTCCCAGCACGGGGGCGTGCCCAGCTCCACACGGGCCGTGGTCAACGCTAAGATTCACAAAATCTTGCAAATCTTGATAGTACAGATACGCTTCTGCACACGGGGCCATGCCCAGCGAACACGGGGGCGTGTGGAGCTAATGCAGACAAATTGCAATTAATGAAGAAAGAGAAAGATGGTGGACACGGGGCCGTGCCCAATGGACACAGGGTCGTATCCGGGCGTCTGTGCAGGCTATAAATAGGGGTGCTTGGTTCACTTCAAAGACATCCCTTGGCAAACCACCTCTCTCTCACTTCACCCACCCTCCACCACCACTACAACCCACATCCACCACCATCATCCATCATCCATCCTAGAGTGTGTGTAGTAGTCTCGGGATCCAAGATTGATAGTAAGAGTTCTTGACAATCAAAGGCCATGTTTGCCTAAGTCTCTTACATTACTTGGTGAAGACAAGCATTTAGTGTAAAACTTTTGATTTTTAATCTTTTTGCACTTTTTATTTGGTTTTGTATTAATGACTTTAATAACTAGTTTCTTATGTTGAAGGTGAAACTTCCTTATCATTTGTTTGTGGTGTCTAGGCGTTATTTTACTGTCTATATAAAAAACGATTTACACCATTCATATCTCTACGGTCTACATAGAGATATGTTGGTTACCTGGTCGGGGGTTAAGGGAATGGTTTGGTAAGGTTCTTGCCTTGTTTAGTGTATAGATCCTGCAAGGACCTTTGTCAAGCTTACTAGGACCTCCTTAAATACCCACTGGTTTGGATGGCGGGGGTGCGAATGGCTTGATCCCCTCATATGTAAACTACTATTAATACATTAACCCGGCTACTTGGGATTGTATCCCTGCTGACTCAAACCACTTAGCCGAGGGTAACGTCACCTTCAAAAGAGGGGCCTACCACATTACGCATTAATAACTTAATTAATTATCTTTCAATATTCCGACCCTTTGAGATTGTATCCTTACTGACTCAAACCATTGGTTTGAGGGTAACGTCACCTTCAAAAGAGGGGCCTACTACTATAACTAAGATAATCTCTTAAAAAGTGTAAAAGTGCGGAAATCATCAAAGGTTACACTAATGTCGAGTCGGATCCAAGTGATTCATCTTGTCTATCTGTTTTTATTTTTATTTTCAGCATTTTAGTTTTTATTTTTATGTTTAAAACCTTTTTCTAAACTTTTGATTTGATTAGACGTTGAGGATAAACCGGTACTAAAAGCTCTTGTGTCCTTGGACGACCTCGGTATCTTACCAACGCTATACTACGCTCACGATGGGTGCACTTGCTCATATGTGTGTTTAGTGTTAGTAGAATCTCGTGTTTTATAAATTTAAAACTTGACTAAAGTGTTAAAAAGGGCTTAAAAATATCAACAAAAACATATCACACCTAACGCACATCAAGTTTTTGGCGTCGTTGCCGGGGACACAAGGATTTTAGGATTTTTAAAATTTTTCAGTTTCTGCAGACTGCAGCACGGGGTTGTGCCTGGTCGGACACGAGCCGCGCCCAGCATCGTTACTGGCAGTTTTTATTTTCTGAGTTACAGAGAGCTGAGCACGGGGCCGTGTTGGTGCAGCACGGGGCCGTGTTGAACTCCCCAGTAACAGGGATCCGGAAAAAAAAATCACTGTAACTCCGACCACGGGGCCGTGTCCAGCAGAGCACGGGGCCGTGGCGAAACTTCTGACCTACAATTTTTTTGTTTTTATCACAGGACTTGGAACCCAGGCGCCGCACCTGAACTTCCTACGCAGTGCATGAGCTCCAGTTCCATTAAAGACATAAACGAACCTCTAGACGAACCCGGACGCTTTCTAAGAAAAAGACTTAAAACTAAAAACCAAGAGAAAGTTTTGGGGGACCCACTTACAATGGCGGATCAACGTACCCTAATGGATTACCTACGGCCCACGGTAGGTAATCTCGGCGCCGCTATCAATGCACCGAATGTCGATGCCAACAACTTCGAACTTCGGCCGCATTTGATCCAAATGCTCCAAAACTCCGCAACTTTCCATGGGCTTGCGGACGAAGATCCCCATTTACATATTACCAACTTTTTGGAAATATGTGATACTCTTCGGATCAACGGAGCATCGAATGACGCCATCCGCCTCCGAATGTTCCCGTTTTCACTAAAAGACCGAGCTAAGTCTTGGCTTAACACCCTCCCAGTTGGTTCGGTAAACACTTGGGATGAACTAGCCCAAAAGTTTTTGTTTAAGTATTTCCCTCCTTCTAAAATGGCTAAATTAATTACTGAAATTAATACATACTCACAAGAGGACGGGGAATCCTTATATGAAACTTGGGAAAGGTTCAAGGAGCTACTAAGAAAGTGCCCTCATCATGGTCTTGCGGTATGGCAACAAGTATCTACTTTCTATAATGAGTTGTTGCCACACACAAGACAAACACTTGACTCTAGCTCCGGGGGACTTCTAGGTAATCGTCGCCCAAATGAAATTTATAATCAAATTGAGGAAATTGCTCAAGACAATTTTCAGTGGCACACTCCCTGAGGCACAAAATCTGTTGCCCCGAGCGCCTATAAGGTTGACGAAAGCACTTCTTTACAAGCTCAAATCGAGGCCCTCTCTTCGAAAATCAAAAAGTTAGAAATGGCAAATATGGCCTCGGTTATGGCTTGTGAGGGGTGTGGTGGACCACATGAAAATTGGAGTTGTATGAAAGAAATGGATAATCAAACAGAAACGGTAAACTACATTGATAATAGACCTAGACCATCAGGTCCTCCAACGGGTACCTACAACCAAGGATTGTGACAACCCTCACCAAATCAGGTATCCGTACGACTTAAATTAATAACTAATTACTGCTTAATTACCGTGCTTGATTGAAATTATGGATAAACTGCTAGTTGAATACTGATACATGTACATGCTTGCATCATACTTTATTTGCTGTCACTCCATTAACTACATACTGAACTCTAGTGACAACCTTGATGCACCAAAAGCACAGTAGCACAATAAACGGATAACCTATTGAACGTGCTGTCATAACTAGCACCAGGCAGGTACTGCCTCTAAGGCCTGTATGAGCCAGAGATAGTTACTACACTAGTAGTGAGTGTAGGGATACGAGGGTTGTAGAACTGCGTCACTAGGTATAAGTTACAGTGACCGGATGTGCCTAAAACGTACTTTAAGTACAAAATTCAGCACTTTAATTATAAATTCAGCATTTAGCTAACTAATAAAGTGCCAAAACATGAGAAAAATATACTAGACACTTTCCAAAGTGTCGGGAATAAGTTGTGTCACTAAAAATAGTATTAACGACACTTTAAAGCTTTGTTAAGCACTTTAACAGATCACTATCAGACCGAACAACCGGACTTTAGCCGGAACATAAAAATATTGCCAACAACATTGTTTCTCTTTTTCTGAACCAGTTAGGGTCTCCGAATACCCTAACACCCGCTATATTGCACTATACGCTAGTAACCGAGTTAACATCCAACTTAACTTAACTAAATCCTAACTATTAGTTGGAATCTAACTAATAACCCCCACCGCCACCTTTCGATCTTGATCAAGCCATTCCAAGCTTATACAAGGATTAAGGATCTCATACAAAGGAGCTCGGTGCATTCGGATAGTGAAGGACCTCACCCCATTGCTTTTATCCACGCGTTTTTCGAATAGTTTCTTCCCTAGCCTCGAGCTAGTAGTAAGTGACTTTAAACACACTCTTGATCTATTCTAAAGTGGTTAAAATGAACTTTATCGGTTAAAATCTATGAACTTACAAAAAGACATACTAAAATGTGTTGGTTAAAAGCATAAGGGTTGTGTAAATCTTGTAAGACTTGTTTTGTGTAATTATTTAGTGCCGATCTATGTTGTGGTAGCACGGATCATCATCAAACCTGGATTAGTCATGTTCATGAATCATGACATAGAGTATGTTAAGTGTAAAAAGGGGTTAAATGATGAACACTACCACTTACGAAGCATGAACTTGTGTAAAATCGACTTTTCTTATGAAATAGTGTTCTAAACTAGTAGATCTACGGATCTACAAACGGTATTTTCAAAGAACCATGTGTCAAAAGAAAACATATTTTAAAACCGGATCTTTCATGAACAAGAGTGATTTTAAACACACAAGTGTGTAAACACACAAGTGTGTAAACACTTGTGTAACACTAAGTTTCGACAAAGAACTATTTTTCTCAAATTTTACAAGAAGATGTGAATATATTTTCTTTAAAAACGAGATTCACAAGAAACCAAGTAGATTATAACAAAGATCCACTAAAAGTAATGGAAATTACTACATATTTTGGACAAACCACAAGTTTATGTAATTTTTGCGATTTATATATATTTTGACTAGTTTGGTGTTGAAATGTTGTTTGATAATGTTGGGAACATTGTTGGTTTGAATTTTAAAAGAAAATGATACGCTTGAAAGCGTGGCCACCTCCAGTTACAGGGGAAACTCTGGCGAAATTTTTCCAAAAACCTAACACTTGGAAATATTTTCACTACAAGTATTTTAAATATATTTCTAACTTGTTTTCAAAAATATAGATTTCGCCACGATTTTTATTTACAAAATTTCTAAATATTGGAGGTGGGATTTTCACAAAATAAAACTTGATAAATATATATTTAGTATATTTTTTTCATAACAACACTTGTGAGATTTTTATGATTATTTTGTGAACTATACAAATATTATTTTTAGGGTAAAAATAATATTACCAAATGTTAACGATTCCAAACTAATACGAACGCCTTCACAATAAATATTTAAGTTACAACGGTATAATTATTACCACCCAACCTATATCCGTAACTTACGCATTTTCGGAAAAATACTAGTGAACGCGTATTTTGACAAAGGTATTATTTTGGAAAATTATTAGGATTAAAATATAATATTTTTGGGAAAAATATTTATATTTTGGAGTTAGAAATAAAATATATGTTAAGTGAGACTTAATAATATATTTCGAATCTTACGAACGCGCATGTATTAAAACCCCCATCCTTGGGAAGGAATTTATTTACCAAAATAATTACTAAGTGTAATTACGAAATAGTTGTCTAACTATTTCCCAAAAACTTAAACCTTAAAGCACGGCCGTCCGTCTAATAGATTTAGTATGTGTAGGTCGTCGCTCAGCGGTTTGATCAGAAGATCTTCTTATTAGAGACGCACCACTGTGAGTTCATGTCCCCCTTTACTCTTAACTGTTTTCAGTTTTCTAAACTGCGGGGGTGAAATACATGTTACTTTGATTACTAGTGCTTTATACATGGTATGGTTTGCGTAAGGAGGGTTACTACTAGATCATGTGAGTGGGTAGGCGGAAACTTGAGGCCATTAATCCTCAGGGTAGGACCGAGGGACAAGAGCGGTAGATCTATCTGGGTGTAGCGAGCCCAGCCCCAGGCCCAACATAACGGACCTCGGGGTGACTTTGTGTCCAACGCATAAATCCGCTAGGTTTGAGTCTTCCTACTTGCACTTCACACATATCAATGGCCTTGCAAACCATTGGTGATCTCTTTTTCCTTATTTGCTACATACCAGGATTTTATACATACAAAGGTTTTACTTACTCACTTACACATGAACTCGCTCAACATTATTGTTGATTTTTCAACTTACATGTATTTCAGGGAACTAAAGATCTGGCGCGGTATGTTACGTTTTCCCGCTGCATAAGAGTCCGAGGTCATCCAAGTTTAAGGGATGTGACTTTTTCCTGGACGAGTCACAGTTCTTAAACTGTGTTCATTTCATGTTGATGTTTATGTCTTCCAAACAATGTTTCAATTTTCATGGTTGTAGTTTCCGTTGCATGAGTCAACGCCGTAAGACAATGTTATGTTACTTATGTTTTAAAACTTAATTAGATGGATGATCTTGCATGGTTTTTATTTCATATAGCTTTGTTATGATTAAGCTATGGTATTAAGAAGTCACACCAAATTAACCACGCTTCCGCAAAGCCAGGGTGTGACAGCTTGGTATCAGAGCTCTGATCATAGCGAACTAGGATTCCTTCTTGAGTCTAGACTATGATCACTAGGGCTCTCACGAAAACATTTTTACATTGTATACCACTTAAGTCCAGATCCAAAACGTTTTTACAACAAAAGTTGAGCACATTTTATTTATTAGTTATGGCTCAGTCTGAGAGGCTGAGGAAGTAGGCTAGTGGGACTAGGAAGAACAGTTCGAGAGGCAGGAAAGGTAGTTTGAGAGACTAGAAGATTCAGTCTGAGAGGCTGGGAGGCTAGTGGGACAAGGAGAATTATCTGATTGCTTATTGGTGACTAATGTGCTTATCTGATTATGTGATTGATTATCTGTGCATATGTGTGTTTGTGTTACAGACGATATGCCTTCATCTGGCACAGGAGAGTCGGACACCACTGACCATATGCCCATAGTATCGGACGACAGAGTGTCATCAGAGCGAGAGGTGTATACTTCGGACACCACTAGTACAGACGACGACGATTTTCAGCCATTCGCGCTGCCCGATGTCGTTGCTGAGCCCGCTGATGGCCCTATCGCTGGGGATTTGCCGCTTGCAGTGATCCCTGCCCCTATACCCCTTGCATCTTACCCTGTTCTTGATATGCTCCTTGACGTAGTTGCTGATGACGACGTCGACTTGTTTGACGAGGATCCACTAGAGGACGATTTTGAGGGCGAGGCCCACATAGCTGCTGGCGATCTCTTACTTCCCGCGGATGCTCCTGCTGAGGAGTCACCTGTTCATTCACCTGTCCCAGACTCTTTCGAGTCTGTGGCATCTGCACCATCACATGCGCAGGGCGCGCAACACTATTCGCACGATACAGACCCCGATAGAGCCTCATCTGCTGCACATGCCCCTGCCCCGAGTTTTGCGATCGATCATGACATTGATGATGATTCCGACCCCGTCTTCCCACCTGGTTTTGATCCAGACCAGGAAATTGAGTTTATACACCTATATCAGCCCATGGCGGACCCTGTTGACCCCGTTGATCCCATGTTTGCTGATCCCGCAGATTTCGAGATGGAGTTTGACGACTCGGAGCCTGCTGAGGACCCCGAGCCAGTAGTTGCTCCGGACCCCGCATTCGAGCATGACCCTATTCATGCCGATGTATTCGCTGTTGATCCATTGATTGCTGATATACCTGTCGATGACCATCCTATTGTTGCTCCACTGTTGGAGGGTGATCATGTTGTTGCTGATGACCGTGTTGATGTTCCATTGTTGGAGGGTCCTGTTGCTGCTCCACTGATAGTGGATGAGCATGTTGCTGACATACCCGCCGATCCTATTATTGTTGTTCCTTTTCCTGACCCTGTACCTATAGAGCCTGATCATGTACTCTTTGCGACTCATGTCGACCCTCAGTATGCGCACACTCGGAATGGGTGGATAGAGGACGATGATGATTTTCCACCTTTTGTGGTACCAGTTACACCTGTTTCAGCACCAGCTTCAGCTCCTTTTGATGCACCCCTGTTCCCCACACACACTGCTGATGCGCATCGCACAGATCTGCCCATCACATTTCTCCAGGAGATCCCTCTGCCACGTCCTGGAGAGGGCTCTCCTCGTCAGCCTTTCGGCCATGCACCTTTTCTGGCTGGAGGAGATCAGTTCGTACCACAGATCCCTCATCATACTGCTATTCCCCCTGTTCCTCCATTCTCTGTGCCACCCTTCGATCCAGCCGGTGAGCCATTTCTCTGGACATCACCGCCTGTCATGCCGCCATCCGACCCCTACCATCCTTTCCATATGGGGTATTCTATTGAGGACGTTCTTATGTCGTTTGTTGTCCAGCAGGAGGCACTCACACGACGCATTCAGGAGCTCGAGAGAGCTCAGCCACCGCCGTGCCAGTGTCAGGGTCAGACCCACCCTGCTTCTTCGCAGCCCTCTCGACCATTACCACAGGACTCTGCTGCACGCCTTTTGGCACTAGAGCAGCAGATGGCGTCCTGGTTGCGTTCCCAGAGAGCCATGGAGGAGGACTGGCTCCATTTGCGACGTTTGTTTTATTCCCATTTTCCCCCTCCTCCACCGCCATCAGTATAGGGCATCTTTAGTACAGCATGGGTGGACATTGGTGAGAAGACGGCGATTGCTCTGACTACACAGCTACTTTTGGAGACTGCATTCTGATTCAGACTTTTGTTGATCATGTATATGGGATGTATTGACACTGATTTGATATTCTTTTGGACTGGGGTGATGTAGCCCTTACTCGATGATGATGTATGACACTATTATGTACTTGTACACTTTACCATGTGGTCTCGATTTATAGCAATGCAATCGCAGTATTCTCATCATATGAGATTGTTTTGATTGATTATTTATGTTTTACGACATGGGATGTTGTGTGATTGATATATTTATAACATGGGATGTTGTGTGATTGATATGATTGTAATATGGGATGTTATGTGATTGGTGTGTTTATAACATGAGATGTTATGTACTATTACTATCGTTATATACGTACGCTTTACTATGGCCAGACCCACGTGAACTCATCTTTTAGAAGATGCCGCCAAGACATCAAACGCCGATGCCTACCAATGAGGCAGAGCTTCAGCAAGTCATCGCTGCTGCCATCACACAGTACGCCGCCTCTCTAGGAGGGACTAGTGGAAGTAATTCTGGTTGGGCCGAGAAGACGGAATCTGTTCTCCGCATGAGCAAGTGTGCACCAGACCAGCAAGTCACCTACATTTCTGGGCTATTCTTGGATGGAGCCCTGTCCTGGTGGAATTTGCAAGTGCAGACTCTTGGAGAAGCCGCAGCCTACGCAATGACATGGACCGAACTGAAAGAGCTTATGCGTAAAAAGTATTGCTCTCGCGCTGAAATCCAATGGTTGGAAACTGAATTCTGGCATTTGAAGATGGAAGGTCTGAAGATCGCAGAGTACGTTCAGAGGTTTCACGACCTGTCGCATGTGGTACCTTATATGGTCACTCCAGAATTCAAGCGGATTGAGCGCTTCATTTGGGGATTAGCTCCTCAAATCATAAGCATGGTGACCTCCTCCAAGCCTGCAACAATTACTGAGGCAATTGATCTGAACGTGGCTCTCACTGAGGAGGCTATCCGCCTAAACAAGTTCGATGATGTCGAGACTAAGAAGAAGGAGACTCACGTCGAGTCATCCGGAGGTAACAAACGGAAGTTCTCGAACTTCAAACAAGGCACTAGTGGGGTTGTTAAGAAAGGAGAGCCAAGCGCGCCAACTCAGGTTACAGCTGGTAGTGGAAAGAAAGGAAAGGGATATATGGGCACCCAGCCCAAGTGCAACACCTGCCAGCGCCACCATTCTGGCCGGTGTGGTTTGAAAGTGTGTGAAGCGTGTGGGAAACCTGGCCACTCGAAGGATTCTTGTTGGGCCACTGTTGGCCAGGGAGGCCAAGGAGGATTTGGAAACAGAAACAATAACCGGGGTGGAAATGGAAATCGCCCACAAGGAAACAATGGAGGTAATGGGAATCGAGGCAACAATGTGAATCAAGCGGGCGCTGTGAATCGTAACCAAAGGAATAATCAAGCTGGGAATGGAGGTGGAAACGGGCAAAGACCTGGATGCTTTAACTGTGGTAATATTGGGCACTATAAAAGAAACTGCCTAGAATTGAACCAAGCCCGTGGAAGAGTTTTCAATATCGAAGCAAGGGAAGCGCGCCAGGATCCCAATGTCGTTACTGGTACGTTCCCTGAAAACCAACGCTATGCATCCGTTTTATTTGATACTGGTGCCGATTATAGCTTCGTATCGTTAGAGTTTAAGAATATGCTTGGGTTAGTCGCTAGTAAGTTAGATATTCCCTACTCAATCGAATTGGTGAATGGAAAGTTAGTAGAAGCCAATGAAGTTGTCAGAGGTTGTGTAATCGAGTTGGGAGAACGTGAGTTTACTTTGGATCTACTACCAGTCGAGTTGGGAAGCTTCGACGTGGTAGTGGGAATGGATTGGTTATCAAGTAACAAGGCTGAAATAGTTTGTCACGAAAAGGTCGTTCGCATCCCAACTGATGAAGGTGAAACAATTGTGGTTCATGGAGAAAAGCGTGATACGCCTTTAAGGATTATCAGCTGCCTAAAAGCCCGTAAGTGTTTACAGAAGGGATGTGCTGCCTTCCTGGCACACATCGTGGATAAGAAAGCTGCTGAGCCAAAAATCGAAGATATCCCTGTCGTGAGGGAATATCCTGAAGTCTTCCCAGAGGACTTGCCTGGATTGCCGCCTCAGAGGCAAGTGGAGTTCCGTATTGACTTAGTTCCAGGCGCCGCGCCTGTGGCTAAGGCACCCTATAGACTTGCCCCGTCTGAGATGCAGGAACTGTCGACACAACTTCAAGAGTTGTTAGACAAGGGATTTATCCGACCAAGCTTCTCTCCTTGGGGAGCTCCGGTCCTGTTTGTCGAGAAGAAGGACGGTAGTTTTCGAATGTGTATTGACTACCGGGAGTTGAATAAGTTGACGATCAAGAATATGTATCCTCTGCCAAGGTTCGATGATCTATTTGACCAGCTCCAAGGTTCAAGCTTTTACTCGAAGGTCGATTTGCGATCAGGCTACCATCAGTTAAGGATACAAGAGGAAAGTATCCCGAAGACAACCTTCAGAAATCGTTATGGACACTACGAGTTCCTAGTTATGCCGTTTGGGTTGACAAACGCACCTGCAGTCTTCATGGATTTGATGAACAGAGTTTGCAAGCCGTATTTGGACAAGTTCGTGATTGTGTTTATCGACGACATTTTGATTCATTCAAAAACGAAGGCTGAACACGAACAACACTTAAGAGCTATTTTGGAGTTGCTGAAAATGGAACAGTTGTATGCCAAATTCTCAAAGTGTGAATTTTGGCTACGTGAAGTCCAATTTCTTGGACACGTCGTGAATGGGGATGGAATTCATGTGGACCCCACCAAGATCGAGGCGATAAAGAATTGGGAAACCCCAAAGACGCCAACCAAGATTCGACAATTCTTGGGTTTGGCTGGCTACTACCGAAGGTTCATTGGGGATTTTTCAAAAATCGCCCAACCATTGACACTCCTCACGCAGAAAGATAAGAAGTTTGATTGGGGAATCAAACAGGAAGAAGCGTTTCAGCTGTTGAAGGATAAGCTTTGTAATGCGCCAATCTTAGCACTACCGGAAGGTACTTACGATTTTGTGGTATACTGTGACGCCTCACGTCAAGGTTTGGGTTGCGTGTTGATGCAACGCCAGAAAGTTATAGCTTACGCATCGCGCCAACTGAAAGTGCACGAAAAGAATTATACCACACATGATTTGGAACTTGGCGTAGTGGTATTTGCATTAAAGATCTGGAGACACTACCTATATGGTGCGAAATGTACAATTTTCACAGATCACAAAAGTCTGCAACACATATTTAACCAGAAGGAGTTGAATATGAGACAAAGACGTTGGGTTGAGTTATTGAATGATTACGACTGCGAGATAAAGTATCATCCAGGGAAGGCGAATGTGGTCGCCGACGCCCTAAGCCGAAAGGAAAGGATCAAGCCCATAAGGGTTAGGGCTTTGGAGATGATTATTCAAACCGATCTTTCCTTGCGCATTCGTGCCGCGCAAAAAGAAGCTCTTGAGGAAAGAAACCTTGAAGAAGAATATCTCCGTGGGATGGAGAAGCTATTGGTGCCAAACGAGGAAGGAACGTTATGTTTTGAGAAAAGGATTTGGGTTCCTCTGTTTGGTGGTTTGAGGAAAGTTATTTTTGATGAGGCACACAAATCACGGTACCCTATCCATCCAGGAGCGGATAAGATGTACCAGGATCTTAAAGATTATTACTGGTGGCCTAGGATGAAAGGCGATGTTGCTGTTTATGTGAGCAAGTGTTTAACGTGTGCTAAGGTTAAGGCTGAATACCAGAAGCCTTCGGGACTTCTGCAACAACCTGAGATTCCCAAGTGGAAATGGGAACAAATTTCCATGGATTTTATTACAAAGTTGCCAAGAACGCCAAGAGGTCATGACACTATTTGGGTAATAGTGGACCGATTAACGAAGTCTGCGCACTTTTTACCTATCAGGGAGAAGGATAATACGAGCAAGTTGGCTGAAATTTACATGAGAGAGATCGTTACGCGCCATGGAGTACCTCTCTCGATCATCTCTGATAGAGACGGAAGGTTCGTATCAAGGATTTGGCAATCCTTCCAAGAAGCTTTTGGCTCGCAATTGAATCTGAGCACCGCATTTCACCCACAGACCGACGGACAAAGCGAGCGAACGATACAGACTTTGGAAGATATGCTGAGAGCATGTGTTATGGATTTGGGCGGTAGCTGGGATAAGCATTTGCCATTGGTCGAATTTTCATATAACAACAGCTACCACACCAGTATTGATGCCGCGCCATTTGAAGCTCTATATGGCCGCAAGTGCAGATCACCGCTTTGTTGGTCTGATGCAGGTGATAGACAATTGGTTGGTCCTAATGTGGTACAGGAAACCACAGATAAGATTGCACAGATCCGGGATCGCATCAAGGCGGCTCGTGATCGTCAGAAATGTTATGCGGATCGAAGAAGGAAACCTCTGGAATTTGAGGTAGGTGATATGGTATTGTTAAAGGTATCACCCTGGAAGGGTGTGGCACGCTTCGGGAAGCGTGGAAAGTTAAATCCGCGGTATATTGGTCCATTCAGAATTTTGGAAAGAATTGGGTTAGTAGCGTACAAGCTGGACTTACCTGCCGAACTGAATGGTGTTCACGATACATTTCATGTATAAAATCTGAAGAAAAGTCCAACGCAAGATACTATTGTTATTCCCGCCGACGAGATTCATATTGACGACACGCTCCATTTTGTTGAAGAACTGGTTGAGGTTACAGATTGGAAAGTGAACAAAACCCGCTGGAGCAGTGTCAAGCTCGTCAAGGTTCGTTGGAATGCCAGACATGGTCCTGAATACACCTGGGAGCGTGAGGACCGGATGAAAGAGAAATACCCCCACTTATTTCCCAAGAACCCTGCTTCTAGGAGCAGAACTTAAAATTTCGGGACGAAATTTTTCTAACGGGGGGAGAATGTGACAACCCTCACCAAATCAGGTATCCGTACGACTTAAATTAATAACTAATTACTGCTTAATTACTGTGCTTGATTGAAGATAAACTGCTACTTGAATACTGATACATGTACATGCTTGCATCATACTTTATTTGCTGTCACTCCATTAACTACATACTGAACTCTAGTGACAACCTCGATGCGGCAAAAGCACAGTAGCACAATAAACGGATACCCTATTGAACGTGCTGTCATAACTAGCACCAGGTAGGTACTGCCTCTAAGGCCTGTATGAGCCAGAGATAGTTACTACACTAGTAGTGAGTGTAGGGATACGAGGGTTGTAGAACTGCGTCACTAGGTATAAGTTACAGTGACCAGATGTGCCTAAAACGTACTTTAAGTACAAAAACCAGCACTTTAATTATAAATTCAGCATTTAGCTAACTAATAAAGTGCCAAAACATGAGAAAAATATTACTAGACACTTTCCAAAGTGTCGGGAATAAGTTGTGTCACTAAAAATAGTATTAACGAAACTTTAAAGCTTTGTTAAGCACTTTAACGGATCACTATCCGACTGAACAACCGGACTTTACCCGGAACATAAAAATATTGCCAACAACATTGTTTCTCTTTTTCTGAACCAGTTAGGGTCCCCGAATACCCTAACACCCGCTATAATGCACTATACGCTAGTAACCGAGTTAACCTCCAACTTAACTTAACTAAATCCTAACTATTAGTTGGAATCTAACTAATAACCCCCACCGCCACCTTTCGATCTTGATCAAGCCATTCCAAGCTTATACAAGGATTAAGGATCTCATACAAAGGAGCTTGGTGCATTCGGATAGTGAAGGACATCACCCCATTGCTTTTATCCACGCGTTTTTCGACTAGTTTCTTCCCTAGCCTCGAGCTAGTAGTAAGTGACTTTAAACACACTCTTGATCTATTCTAAAGTGGTTAAAATGAACTTTGTCGGTTAAAATCTATGAACTTACAAAAAGACATACTAAAAGTTTACATAAATGTTAAATGTGTTGGTTAAAAGCATAAGGGTTGTGTAAATCTTGTAAGACTTGTTTTGTGTAATTATTTAGTGCCGATCTATGTTGTGGTAGCACGGATCATCATCTAACCCGGATTAGTCATGTTCATGAATCATGACATAGAGTATGTTAAGTGTAAAAAGGGGTTAAATGATGAACACTACCACTTACGAAGCATGAACTTATGTAAAATCGATTTTTCTTATGAAATAGTGTTCTAAACTAGTAGATCTACGGATCTACAAACGGTATTTTCAAAGAACCAAGTGTCAAAAGAAAACATATTTTAAAACCGGATCTTTCATGAACAAGAGTGATTTTAAACACACAAGTGTGTAAACACTTGTGTAACACTAAGTTTCGACAAAGAACTATTTTTGTCAAATTTTACAAGAAGATGTGAAAATATATTTTCTTTAAAAACGAGATTCACAAGAAACCAAGTAGATTATTACAAATATCCACTAAAAGTAATGGAAATTACTACATATTTTGGACAAACCACAAGTTCATGTAATTTTTGCGATTTATATATATTTTGACTAGTTTGGTGTTGAAATGTTGTTTGATAATGTTGGGAACATTGTTGGTTTGAATTTTAAAAGAAAATGATACGTTTGAAAGCGTGGCCACCTCCAGTTACAGGGGAAACTCTGGCGAAATTTTTCCAAAAACCTAACACTTGGAAATATTTTCACTACAAGTATTATAAATATATTTCTAACTTGTTTTCAAAAATATAGATTTCGCCACGATTTTTATTTACAAAATTTCTAAATATCGGAGGTGGGATTTTCACAAAATAAAACTTGATAAATATATATTTAGTATATATTTTTCATAACAACACTTGTGAGATTTTTATGATTATTTTGTGAACTATACAAATATTATTTTTAGGGTAAAAATAATATTACCAAATGTTAACGATTCCAAGCTAATACGAACGCCTTCACAATAAATATTTAAGTTACAACGGTATAATTATTACCACCCAACCTATATCCGTAACTTACGCATTTTCGGAAAAATACTAGTGAACGCGTATTTTGACAAAGGTATTATTTTGGAAAATTATAAGGATTAAAATATAATATTTTTGGGAAAAATATTTATATTTTGGAGTTAGAAATAAAATATATGTTAAGTGAGACTTAATAATATATTTCGAATCTTACGAACGCGCATGTATTAAAACCCCCATCCTTGGGAAGGAATTTATTTACCAAAATAATTACTAAGTGTAATTACGAAATAGTTGTCTAACTATTTCCCAAAAACTTAAACCTTAAAGCACGGCCGTCCGTCTAATAGATTTAGTACGTGTAGGTCGTCGCTCAGCGGTTTGATCAGGAGATCTTCTTATTAGAGACGCACCACTGTGAGTTCATGTCCCCCTTTACTCTTAACTATTTTTAGTTTTCTAAACTGCGGGGGGTGAAATACATGTTACTTTGATTACAAGTGCTTTATACATGGTATGGTTAGCGTAAGGAGGGTTACTACTAGATCATGTGAGTGGGTAGGCGGAAACTTGAGGCCATTAATCCTCAGGGTAGGACCGAGGGACAGGAGCGGTAGATCTATCTGGGTGTAGCGAGCCCAGCCCCAGGCCCAGCATAACAGACCTCGGGGTGACTTGTGCCCAACGCATAAATCTGCTAGGTTTGAGTCTTCCTACTTGCACTTCACACATATCAATGGCCTTGCAAACCATTGGTGATCTCTTTTTCCTTATTTGCTACATACCAGGATTTTATACATACAAAGGTTTTACTTACTCACTTACACATGAACTCGCTCAACATTATTGTTGATTTTTCAACTTACATGTATTTCAGGGAACTAAAGATCTAGCGCGGTATGTTACGTTTTCCCGCTGCATAAGAGTCCGAGGTCATCCAAGTTTAAGGGATGTGACTTTTTCCTGGACGAGTCACAGTTCTTAAACTGTGTTCATTTCATGTTGATGTTTATGTCTTCCAAACAATGTTTCAATTTTCATGGTTGTAGTTTCCGTTGCATGAGTCAACGTCGTAAGACAATGTTATGTTACTTATGTTTTAAAACTTAATTAGATGGATAATCTTGCATGGTTTTTATTTCGTATAGCTTTGTTATGATTAAGCTATGGTATTAAGAAGTCACACCAAATTAACCACGCTTCCGCAAAGCCAGGGTGTGACAAGGATGGCGTAACCACCCTAACCTTGGTTGAAGAGAACCCGACAATTGTAGTAACCAACAAAATCAAAACCGACGAACAAACTTTAAACAACTAAGAAATGAGTTACAAAATTTCTCTCAACAACAACAAGGGGGACGAGAGAGGCTTGAAGATACTATCTCACGCCTCATCTCCGACATCGAAAAGAAAAACTCGGATCGATTTCAACAAATGGAATCGAACTTTAGAAATCAACAAGCTAGTATTCAAAACATTGAAAAACAACTAAATCAACTAGCTCAAAATTTCTCCGAGAGACCACAAGGTGCGTTACCCAGCAATACAGAAACCAACCCAAAGGCGCAAGTACATCTCATCACATTGAGAAACCGTACCGTAGGTCCCGAGGCTCCGCTACCTCCAACTGAAAAGAGTCCGTCTAACCAAACTGCAACTTCACCGATGCCCCAAAAAGAGACGACTCCTCCACCAAATCAAGAGCCTACCAAGAATCCTCCGGTACCTTACCCCGGTCAGTTACTTCGCCAAAAGACTGATGAGCAATTCACAAAATTTGTAAATTTACTAAAACAATTGCACATCAATCTTCCATTGTGGAACTCCTCACTCAAATGCCTAAATATTCAAAATTTATGAGGGACTTCCTCACTCACAAAAGGAAAATTGAAACATTGCAACTAGTTAATTTAAGTGAAGAATGCTCCGCCGTACTACTTAACAAACTTCCACAAAAGAAAATCAACCTCGAAAGTTTCACCATCCCTTGTTCCATTGGGTGATCACCCATACGCAACGCGCTAGCCAATCTTAGGGCTAGCATTAATCTCATGCCCGCATCAATGTTTGACCGACTCGGACTAGGTAAAACAAGCCCCACAAAGATGAGCATACAACTTGCCGATAGGTCTATCAAATATCCACAAGGTGTCGCTGAAAACATATGGGTAAAAGTCGGAGACTTTGTCTTCCCGGCCGACTTTGTCATACTAGATATGGAGGAAGATACCGAAGTACCACTTATTCTAGGAAGACCATTCCTAGCCACAGCCCACGCAATGGTAGACATGAATGGTGGGACATTAACATTGAGGGTTGGGGACAAGGAGATGGAGTTTGGGGTTGGGAAAAGAGTAGAAGACGATGACCCGGTCAACTACATGAAAGTCATAGACTCAATCTTGGATGATGCTCTCCGACGGTGCAACATGGGATGCAAAACATCCCACTTGGGTAACATATGACTGACTTTGAGTCTAGCCAAGGACCCTTATAAACGTGGCGCACCACGGAGGCAATCCGCGGAACTATCCTTAGTTTTAGTTTAGATTAACTTTTATGCTTTCTAGTTTAGTTTTACTTTTCAGGAATAAAACACACTCGGAATGGTGAAGGTTTACTAAGGGAAACTTGAACCCACACCCCATGCACAAAAACAGAGCTTCCCGACAATTTTTCTTCATTACAACAAGTTCAGCACGGGGCCGTGCTCAGCCCAACACGCCTCGTGCCCAAGGCTCTGCAGAAAACACCCAGTTCAGGTAACTGGACACGGGGCCGTGTTCGCTGAACACGCTCCCGTGCCCAGCCTTCTGTAAATTATGATATTGGCGATCTAAACACGGGGCCGTGCCCGGACCAACACGGGCTCGTGCCCAGAGGCCCAGTAACATAATATTTTGTTTTTGAACACCTTTTTACACATTCAATCAACCTAAAAATTTATTTTTGGGACACATTGAGGATAATGTGTAATTTAAGTGTGAGGGGATACTAAACCTTGAATTTTGCAAGTCCTAATAACAAGCCTTACACAAAACTCTATTGGAACCGATAATCACCCCAAATTTTTTCCAAATTTTTTTTCATTTTTTTACTTGTCTTAGTTTAATTTGGGAATAACAAGTTCTAAAAAGGTTATATTTTTACAAATTTACAACCGATAGCGTCGTGATAAAAAGAACCAACATAAGGAAATTATGAAAAGGCATGACAAATCTAGTTAAAATTTGATTATATATACTTGATCACATTATAAACCCATTCCCACAAAAAGTGAGTTTTGAGCCTTTATTGAGCATACAAGCATACATCTTTAAATTAAATGCTCATTTTTCGTTTCTTATGTGAATAGCTGCTTGGTGTCACACCCCAACCGATGGCGGAATCATCGGGGCATGGCACTGAGCGAAACGATTGTTCAGAAGTTTACATAACAACTATTTATATAATCCAGTTAAAGATACGTCCCATACCGTATCCCGAATAAACAAACATGCCATTACAGATAATCATCCAAACAAGAAATTTCGTTCCGACAACTCAGATTCAAATATTATTACAGCAATTGTTTATCTGCTTCTAGACCCCTATTCTGTGGACTTTCTGGCTGTAATGCCAGAGGACAAGATCTACAGACAACTATGCCCCAGACGCTTGTTCTCGGCAGACAACTATTTGTTGGGGGCTTCTAGAAACTTATTCTAGCCTCGCTTTCCTAGCAAATAAGCATCCTAAATACCTGTCACATACGTTAAAATAAAGTCAATACATATAATGTAAAGGTGAGCACACAAGTTTGATAATAGCATATAGAGTTTGAATAGTTTACGCATAACCAGCACGTACACAGAGGAAAACGAAGCATGTTAATTATCGACATGGACCTATCGATACCAATAGCAATGACTGCGGATTGACCGTCCGAGACGGTTCGCAATACATGATTACCACCGTAATCCATGCATGTAATTGTCCTTAACAACCCCCGTGTGAACGGGTGCTGAGTCCAAACTATAGTACTACGTCGTTAAGGCAGGTAGACAGCATTCCACATGTAAACACAATCAACAAGCATTCATTAAGTCACGTAATACATGCATATTGGTTAGCATTCAAATAGTTTGAGTAGTGTGACCATTTGTGTTTTGATGTAAGCAACGTATGTAACACCCAAAAGTGCTAAAAGCAAAAAGGGATCGAGTATACTCACAGTGATTGATTATGGATTGAAGGGAGCGCTGAGAGTAGGGTTAGCCTGAATAGTTCGATATCACAAAATGAGTAACATGGAAAAACAGACAAGTGTGAATGGATCGAATAGGCTGGTCGATCGAACGGCAGGTTCGATCGAACGGGCTGTTCGATCGGCTGATATGTCTGTTGAACAGTCCTGTTCGATCGGCCGGTAGGCTCGATCGGCTGGATCATTCGAGTGGATTGTTTCTTCCTCTGGTGTGTTTGTGTTTGAGGATTTGAACTTTTGAAGTTTTCGTTGTAGTATATGAGAACACAAAAATGTCCTTACCTTTAAGGTCGATCGATCGAACGGTCCGTTCGATCGGCCGACTTAACCGATCGGCTGGGAACCTTAGAAGTGATTCTCAACAGGATGTCGCTCGATCGAACAGGCTGTTCGATCGGCTGGCATTCTTTACTACGCACGAGTTGTAAAATCAATCAAGTGTTGAAGCATAGTATCTCTTGATCCGAAGAGTAATGTTTACCAATCGAGTAGCATACTCGATCGAACATCACTTCGTCAATACCATACCTCAGGAAGTTTGAAAAGTGAGACGCCATGTGCTAGCCGATCGGCTGGCCCGGTCGATCGGCTGGCATGTCCGATCGGCTGGGCTGTTTGAACAGCCTAGCCGTTCGGCCAGCATTTTTGACCTGGTCGGCCTTTCATCTAACACTTGGCTGTTTGATTACTTGTTGTCATATCGAGGTAGTTTGATAACGAGTTGAACTATGATTTCCTCCGTTCCTACTCGTTTCTTCGGCTCGGACAGGAATCACCCAAGTCCGGCCGGTGAACGGTTCGGAACGTCGGTTTAGAGTTTAACCCATCGTCGGTGAACCTTGTACATAGAATCCGAATCTTGAACCTCTTAACTTGTTAGAACGATTAGTTAGCCGGTTCAAGCTACGTTTCTACCGGTTTTAAGGTTTCGGGTGTAAAAGGTTGAAGAAAGTTGGAAATTATTCCTAAAAAAAAATGTTAAGATTCTTACAAATCTTAGTTTGTTTATGTGGAAACCGGTCAGATCTAAGCTATTCATATTTGAATGAGGCCAAAGTTTGGTGTTCTTCAAGAACACCATGATGACATCACCCAAGAATACTTAGATCTTGGTGATTTAATGGTTAGAAATCAAGTTTTGAAAGATAGAAAGGTGTAGAATCATGCAATGATCAAAATCATACAAGAATTAGAGTAAAAACTTACCGGAGTTGAGAGAAATCTGAGAAAAAGTGAAGAAGAAGGCTGGTTCGGTCAGAGCTTTCCAAAAATAGAAAGTGTGACAATGACAGCCCTATTTATAGGCTCCAAAAGAGGAAAGTGGCAGCCGATCGGCCAGGCGCTCCGATCGAATGGGCTGCTCGATCGGCTAGGAAGATGCTAGCCGATCGGCTGGCCTGTTCGACCAGGATGCCTCCTGTTCGATCCATGACCCACTTTGAGCTTTTGCAACGATTTTTCGATGTTTCGATTTCGATGGATGATGATGCGAATACGATGGAGTTCCTAGTCAAATTACTTTCAGTCCCAATCACTATATCTACATACAAGCATCTACATTTCATGTTTCGATGTCGGTTTCAATTGAGTTTGATTGCTTTTCGAGTTTCGATTCGATTTTCAATTGCTTTGCTTGAATACCACCCCAAACATATAAGTAAACACGCACAAGTAACACATAAGGCACACACACACGTATAACAACACTAGAGTTCACATAATTCGAGTCTCGAGCTTGATTGATGAATCGATTAGCTTGATTATTGATTGGTTAACTTTATCGCATTGTTACTTCCTACCATTCACAGTCGTAAATCGGTCGCATTGATTAAACATTTGATCATTTCATCTAGACAACACTTACTCCACATAATACAAAAAGTAAAAAGAAAACATTAATAGTCAAAGTTGACTTGGACTTTGACTTTGACTTTGACATTCGAAAACACGGGGTGTTACAGCCTCCCCTTGTTTAGGGAATTTCGTCCCGAAATTAGGCCGAAGGCTACACAACGTCGTGATTTACCAATTTGATGCTTCAGATCTATTTATTAAAACAACTGCGGGTACTTGGCCTTCATGTCGCTTTCGAGATCCCAAGTGAACTGCGCGCCTCGTTTGCCTTCCCATCGGACCTTCACGATCGGGATGCGAGAGCGCCTGAGTTGCTTGGTTTGGCGTTCCATGATTTCGACAGGCTTTTCCACGAAGTGTAACATTTCGTGACCTGAAGATCGTCGAGTGGTACGATTAGATCATGATCAGCAAGGCATTTTCGGAGGTTAGAGACGTGGAAAGTCGGGTGGACGTTACTGAGTTCCTCCGGTAGTTCGAGTCTGTAGGCGACTTTTCCGATCCTTTCCAGAATCCTAAAAGGTCCAACATATCGAGGCGCGAGTTTCCCTTTCTTGCCGAATCGGACTACACCCTTCCAAGGTGATACCTTTAGGAGTACGTAGTCACCAACTTCAAATTCAAGGGGCTTGCGTCTTTTATAGGCGTAACTTTTCTGTCTGTTCCGAGCTTTCACCAAGTTGTCTCGAATCTGGTGGATTTTGTCAGTCGTTTCTTGTAGAATCTCGGGACCGGTTAGTTGCGAGTGACCGATCTCGTGCCACACAATAGGCGATCGACATCTTCTACCATACAAAGCCTCGAAAGGTGCCATTTGGATGCTGGCATGATAGCTGTTATTGTATGAGAATTCCACCAACGACAGGTGTTTGTTCCAACTACCACCAAAATCTATGACACACGCTCAGAGCATGTCTTCAAGAGTACGGATCGTTCTTTCAGTCTGTCCGTCGGTTTGAGGATGGAATGCAGTACTCAGATTAAGCGACGTACCAAGGGCCGCTTGAAACGTTTCCCACAATCGTGAAGTGAACTGAACGTCACGGTCTGAAATGATGTCACGAGGCGTACCATGATAACAAATGATCTCGTCGGTGTAGATTCGGCCTAGTCGCTCCACCTTGTAGTCTTCTCGTATCGGCAAAAAGTGGGCTGATTTCGTTAGACGATCGACTATGACCCAAATACTATCGTGACCTGATGGCGTGGGCGGGAGTTTTGTTATGAAATCCATAGCTATACTCTCCCACTTCCATATAGGTATCGGCGGTTGTTCGAGTAAGCCAGAAGGTCTTTGATGTTCAGCCTTGACTCTTGCGCAAGTTAGACAACTTCCAACGTAGAGGGCGATATCTCGCTTCATGCCCGGCTACCAGTACTTATAGCGAAGGTCCTGGTACATCTTATCTGCACCGGGATGAATAGAATACCGGGATTTTTGGGCTTCATTCATGATAATCTTTCGCAATTCGGTCCGCTTAGGGATCCAAATTCGGTCCAGATAATAGAATATCCCATCGGGTTTGCTTACTAACTGAGCTCCATCGTGATAAATTCTCTCTTTCTTCAATGTACGCTCGTTAAAGCAAGCATGTTGAGCTTCTCGGATAAGGGTTTCGAGATCGTGCTGGGCTTGGATGTTTCGGGTACTGAGCACGTAACTCCTTCTGCTGAGTGCGTCAGCAACTACATTCGCCTTGCCTGGGTGATAACGAATCTCACAGTCATAATCGTTGAGAAGTTCTACCCATCGGCGTTGACGCATATTAAGCTCTCTTGGATTAAAGATGTGTTGTAAACTCCTGTGATCAGTGTAGATTGTACACCTAGTGCCATACAGGTAGTGTCGCCAAATCTTCAATGCAAAGACAACCGCGCCTAGCTCGAGCTCATGGGTTGTATAGTTCTTCTCGTGGATTTTGAGCTGACGAGATGCGTAGGCTATAACCTTGTCTCGCTGCATGAGGACACAGCCGAGACCCAGGTTAGAAGCATCACAGTAGACAATGAAGTTGTCGCTTCCATCGGGCAGCGTAAGAATCAGAGCATTGCACAGTTATATGCTTGAGGGTTTGGAAGGCAGTCTCTTGTGCGTTTCCCCACACAAAAGGCTTGTCCTTATGAGTAAGGGCGGTAAGTGGCACAACGATCTTGGAGAATCCCTCAATGAATCGTCGATAATAGCCCGCTAGTCCGAGAAAAGAACGAACTTCTGACGGGTTCTTAGGCGTAATCCGGCTTTTGACGGCTTCAATCTTCGCGGGATCGACATGGATACCCTGACTATTCACAATGTGACCCAGAAACTGAACCTCCTCCAACCAGAATTCGAACTTGGAGAATTTGGCGTAGAGCCGGTTCCCCTGGAGTAACTCGAGAACCAAACGTAGATGTTGCGCGTGTTCGGCTTTCGTTTTGGAATAAATCAAGACATCGTCGATGAACACGATGACGAAACGGTCAAGATAAGGCTTACACACGCGATTCATCAGGTCCATAAAAACCACGGGTGCGTTGGTTAGCCCAAAGGGCATAACAACAAATTCGTAATGGCCATAACGGGTTCGAAAAGCGGTTTTAGGAATGTCTTCCTCTTGAATCCGTTGCTGATGATATCCTGAACGCAGATCGATCTTAGAAAAACATGATGCACCTTGTAGCTGATCAAACAAGTCGTCAATTCGGGGCAAGGGGTATCGGTTCTTGATGGTTAGCTTATTCAATTCCCGATAGTCGATGCACATCCGGAACGATCCATCCTTCTTTTTGACAAAAAGGACTGGCGCGCCTCAAGGAGGGGTGCTTGGGCGAATAAAGACTTTTTCAAGTAATTCCTGGAGTTGATTCGAGAGTTCCCTCATTTCGGATGGTGCGAGTCGGTAAGGGGCTTTGGCAACGGGGTTAGCTCCAGGAATGAGGTCGATTCGGAAGTCGATATCACGACTTGGTGGTAGTCCGGGAAGATCGTCAGGGAACACCTGAGGAAATTCACGAACCACTGGAACGTCTTTGACTTCAACTTTCTTTTTCTTTTCCTTCTCCGCTACTACAATGTTGGCTAGGAAGGCTCGGTATTCCTTGCGGAGATACTTGCTGGCTTGTACACATGACATAAGCTTGAGACCTTTCGACGCTGTTTCACCGTACACACACAATAGATCTCCATTCGCGAGCGAGAATCATATCATCTTTTCAAAGCACACAACTTCAGCATGGTTTTCGCGAAGAAAGTCCACGCCTATTATGACATCAAAGCTTCCGAGTTACATTGGAATAAGGTCGATTGGAAAGATGTGATTATTGAGTTCGAGAGTACAATCACGGAGTACTGAATTAACGGCAATAGTTCTTCCCGTAGCGACTTCGACTTCGAATGACGAGAACAGATAAGAGCGCTTACGACTAAGAAGCTTCTCGAATTCAAACGACACAAAGCAGTTATCGGCTCCAGTATCAAACAAACATGATGCATAAATACCATTCACAAGGAACGTACCATTAACCACGTTGTTATCCGCCTGAGCCTGACGGGCATTGATGTTGAAGGTTCGGGCATGGGATGCTTGCTACTGTTGCTGAGGCTGCTGTTGTGGCTGTTGCTGTTGCTGTTGCTGTTGCTGTTGCTAGGGCTCTCGCTTAACTACCCTGTTCGGGCACCTGTTTGCAAAGTGGTTAGGGTCACCACATGCAAAGCAGACTCGAGCATTGACTGCTGGTGCTTGAGCTACTTGTTGGCCTTGAGGGGCAGGGAGTAGAGCTTGGTTGACAGTGGCTTGAACTGGGGCTTGGCGGGGACCATAGCGACAGTTCGCAGTGAAATGACCGTAAAGGTTGCAGTGAGCGCAAAAGCGACAAGCCAGACCCATTGGATGATGATAAGAGCATGTCGGGCAGAGTGGGTGAGGGCCTGTGTATGCACGCTTTGCTGGCGGTGCATTGATCACTGGAGCTGAGCGGTGCTGTTGCTGCTGTTGAGCTGGTACAGCTTGTAGAGGAGCAGCAGTGGTTGCGGCAGCACAGCTCTTGTTGCTGGAGCTGTTGTTGCTGTGCTTCTTCTTCCTTCTTGATGACTTGGAGGGTTGAGCAGTGGTGTTGTCAGTGGATGCTGTTGTAGCTTGGTGCAGGGACTTGGTTTGCTTATCCCAGAAACCGGCCTTTACCCGCTTGTCGTTAATCTCAACGGCTAGCAGGTAGGTTTCCTCGATGGTTGCTGGCTTGGAGGCGTGAACAAAATCTGCTACACAGTCTGGCAGAGCTCGGATATACTTCTTGATGGTCATTTCTGGAGTCTTGACTTGATCGGGAGAGATGATACTGAGCTGCTTGAAGCGAGCAGTGAGAGCAGCGTTGTCTCCGTCTTTCTGCTTGATGACCCAAAATTCATCCTCCAGCTTTTGGCGTTCATAAGGAGGGCAGAATTCATCGATCATAATTGCCTTCAGTTCCTCCCATGTCAGCTTGTAAGCTGCATCATTCCCACGCTTGTTTCGTTCAGCAGTCCACCAGTCTAGAGCACGGGACTGGAAGACGCCGGTAGCATTGAGGGTGCGGAGATTTTCGGGGCATCCGCTTTGTTGCAGGGTGACTTCGACCGAGTCAAACCAATGAAACATGGCAGTAGGGCCATCCTCACCGGTGAACTCCTTCGGTCTGCATGCTTTAAAATGCTTGAAGCTAAATGCAGTCTTGCTGGAATCTTTAGGGGTATCAGCATGAGATCCTTCAGACGACTTGCTAGCATTTTCATACACCTCACTCACAGCTTTCGTCACGGATTTGGAGATGATAGCAGCGATACGCCTGTCACTCTTTTCTTGGGGAGTCAGATGGTGTCGGGATCCGGACGACGACATGGTCTGCAATAGACATCGTCACAGGACTCAACACAACGTAATCGAATCTCACCTCACACGTCTAGATTACTAAAGCTTAGGAACACGTCGAAACACACCACGTAATCTCATAGAGACAAAAGCACAGAATCCACATAACCACAGAAGCACATAAGCAAGTAGAGCACAGAAGCACATAGTCACGAAAGGCACATACGCATTCAATCACAGAGGTAGTCAGAAAACAGAAACCTATCCTTCAAAGCTCGCGTGTCGTTCGTATAGTATATCGAATAGCATCGTACAGTATAGCCTAACTTAGTCGTATAGCGTCATATAGTATGATATCGTCTAGAGTTGCGACAACTGGATGTCGAATTGAGATAGAACAACAAATGCGAGTCGTGTGTGTTGATCGAAATGGCAGCAAAATCGAATAATATCCAAAATATAAACACGTAAACAGATAAAGCACACAAAAACACGTAAAATCAACGAGTCATCAGAGTACACGGTTGCGGTTCTCAGAATCGAAACACATAAAATCGAGAGATGGATTATCTGCGGCTACTAGACATCGACTACCCTAGGCAACTCGACTATTCACAGTAGACTTGTCATCATTTTCGACTCTAGAGGTCGTGTTTCTGCCTCGATTCTTGGGCATTCCACACGCGTTCCCTAGTCATACTTGTGAGTTCAGGTCGTTGGAGTCCGTCGAATGCCTTGGTGAGATGGAATAATATTCGAAACAAACTGCCAAGGTTAGGGTTTCACCCCTTGGCTTAGCAATTTCTTCCTTGTTTTAAGAAAAATTTAAGGAGAATTTTCATCAAAATGGGGGACTTACTCCTGATTTGGTATAATTCTCCTCATATGTTATTGAAAACGTCAGGATAAGCATAAGTAGATGGATAAAATCATCACAAGTCAACCAATTTAGTCGGGAGTTTGCGGTTTTCACACCTATTCCTGACTGAATCGCCTGACTTAAATTGAAAATCCGAGTGCAGTGATAGCGAAGAATTGCAGAATAAGGCACATAAACTGGGTCTGTTGGTTCCTAACTATAGTCTAGGTCTCTAAGACAGCGACCCGGACTAGGTCGTGTCTAACCTAATTCCCTATAGTCATGGCTCTGATACCAATCTGTCACACCCCAACCGATGGCAGAATCATCGGGGCATGGCACTGAGCGAAACAGATTGTTCAGAAGTTTCCATAACAACTATTTATATAATCCAGTTAAAGATACGTCCCATACCGTATCCCGAATAAACAAACATGCCATTACAGATAATCATCCAAACAAGAAACTCCGTTCCGACAACTCAGATTCAAATATTATTACAGCAATTGTTTATCTGCTTCTAGACCCCTATTCTGTTGACTTTCTGGTTGTAATGCCAGAGGACAAGATCTACAGACAACTATGCCCCAGACGCTTGTTCTCGGCAGACAACTATTTGTTGGGGGCTTCTAGAAACTTATTCTAGCCTCGCTTTCCTAGCAAATAAGCATCCTAAATACCTGTCACATACGTTAAAATAAAGTCAATACATATAATGTAAAGGTGAGCACACAAGTTTGATAATAGCATATAGAGTTTGAATAGTTTACGCATAACCAGCACGTACACAGAGGAAAACGAAGCATGTTAATTATCGACATGGACCTATCGATACCAATGACTGCGGATTGACCGTCCGAGACGGTTCGCAATACATGATTACTGTAACATTTGTGCTTGTAATCATTATGAATAGTTCTATTATCAATAAAACAATGTTATTTGTTCCCAATGTTTGTTTGGTTGTGTTTTACATTTTTCATGTTTTGACTTTTGCTCAATGTCAAACTCTACATCGCTTTCTGGAGAATTATACGCAAACTGTTGCGTAAGCGTACTCAGTTTAATGCGAAAAATACTCCGAAACATCAACATATACTCAACATACCTTAAATAACCCTTACATAACTTAGAAATAAGTTTTGAAGGCTTTGGTATGGCAAAAACAAGTTAATTCGCTTACAGGGACTAAACTTGACAAACTGCGAAAGTATGCCAATTTGAACTGTAACAAACATTCCGGAACATGTCCATAAGTTAAACATACCATAAATATCCTTTACATAGCTTAGAAATAGGCTTTGAGGGGTTTGGTATGCTAAAACAAACTTTTGGATCATTCAGGGGCTAAAAGTGTCAAAAAGTGCACAAGTTTGCACTTTTGCGCATAACTTACGTTCTGAATACATCCGGACATCCAAAAATTTATGTAAGCATCCTTATATTATGCCTTAGTGTATGCCATGAGAAAAATCCGTTCGTCGCGCAATTTGGATCGTCTTTCGCGCTTATGCGCATTCCGTCGTAATTAACCGAACATCGCGACCGTACGGCCAAACGAACCGACATCCGGGATATTTTTGAGCACATTTTAAGTTCCCTATACTTTAACTTCATTTTAGAGCTTTGAAATGGGGTTAACGGGGCTTAAACGTGTAAAAAATGCATCAAATACCAAGTTTTGGAGCTGCAGGGACCAAAACTGTAAATCTGCCAAACTAAGGGCTTACGGACCGTAAGCCACAACCCATACGGTCCGTAAGGCACCCCCAGCACAGCAGATTCAGTTTTAAATGTTGTTGCCTCTTCATGTAGTGAAAGAGCAAGCTGGCCCTTGTCTCTTCCAGCCAATAAGGGGCAAGATCTGATGTACCACAATAATTCGACAAGTGTACGGGCGAGATCGTGGCACGTTATTCAAGAAACGATCCTAACGGCTCTACTTTTCCTATAAATACCCCCCCCCATTCTTGCAAAAACCACACAATCTGATCAAGAGCTCTAAGTTGGAACCTTTGTTTCATACCTGAGCCATATTGATCTAGATTAGCATTTGGGGACCCTCCGTAAGTATTCTCTCGCTCTTTTATTCGCTTCTCGAGTCCGAAAGTCAACGTTTTGTTGACTTTCTGCATTGACCAGCCTATGGTCAACACGAAGTTCATGGAACTTCATAACGTGAGCGTGATCACGATGGTTATAGTCCGTAGTAACTATACCTACTGATTACCACGTTATCTAGGCTCAGTGACGAGTCGTAGTTTCGGCCAAAATGTGCATTCTTGCATATTTTGTAACCAAACTACTCGTGAGCATCAAAGCCGTTTGTTTTGATGCCAAACCCATTTTCTAAACTTAGTTAAGCATGTTCTAACATGCTTAGCTCGTCACTTTTAGTTTAGTGCATATATAGGGTCGTAAGGTAAGCGATCTAAACCATCGCTTATACTTTCGAACCCGACCCATTTGGTCGATCATTAGGATCCGACCAAACACATTAGGTGACCATAGCTATAACCTTCCGAGGTTATGCCTTGTGGCCACAATGTTAGGCGTTCCAAACGCGTTCTACGCGAACGACGCGTTAAGGTAGCATAAGCTACCTAAACGGGTCGTGATGGGCCGTAAGCACTTAGGTGAGGTTTCATTTTAGTATGTAGGCTTTGTTAAACCATATTTCACGAGTCTCCATACTCGTTTGGTTTGCAAACCCGCATACTATCCGATCCTTTCGATTTTGGTCCGGTATATTAATATAGCTATCTATTAGGTGTCGTTTGATATCCCATGATCTCTAGCATTATCTGGTTATTATACAAGGAATTCAAAGCAATCTCAGGTGAGTACATTGAACCCCTCTTTTACTGTTTTCCAAACTGTTTTGGGGTGAAACACATGTGCCTACTTGGTACTTTCATGCTTTCCATGTTTTCACATCATATACCTGCTATGTTCGTTAGTACATTATAGTACATGATTTCATTACATTTCATGCTATGTATGCCCATTGTGTGCGTACTTAGTACATTGCTTTACAATACATTTCATGCTATGTATGCCCATTGTGTGCGTACTTAGTACATTGCTTTACATTACATTTTCATGCTATGTATGCCCATTGTGTGCGTACTTAGTACATTGTTTCACATTGCATTTCATGCTATTTATGCCCATTGTGTGCATACTAGTACAATTGTTTACATCACATGCCTTCATTTTGGTATGACATTTGGTTTGTTTAACATGGAACAATACATTCATTAACATTAGCTACGCCGTTCGTTAGTAGGTAGTGGTACCATAGGAATTGACAACTCCCGTTCCTGAAATCCTGGGTTTGATAAGATTGGAAGGAATGACCGAATTCGATATACATAACTTAGATAAACCTTTAATTTGTTTAAGGGTTTATCGCCACAGTCTCAAGGCTTGGATGTATGCATATTTCACAGTACCGCATAAATGTTTATATCAGTAGAGCATGCGTTGTTCCACAAAACATAACGTTGATTTAAACCATGTTTTACTTCAACACCTTGTTTTGTGCATTTTACATATGGTTGAGTTGATACATGTCGCTTACCATACAAGATATATTTTGGGTACACATTACATTATCTACATTGAACATAAACCTTTTGACATTGATATACATGAACATAGACATTTCGACATGGTTTACACAATAACACTTGACAATTGATTCATACATGAACAATTTACATGGTGGTTGGTTTGGGTAAATGATTGGAGTAACGTGGTGTATGTAATATGATGCAAACATGGTGGATACGCCGCTGGTACTTCCTATATATAAATGTTTGTATAATATTATGTATCGTAGCGTTATCCAAGTCATTTCAGTTTAGACACATTACATTTTACACAAATAACATACTCTTCACAAGACATTATTTTTACAAACAACTTATCTTATTCAACTCATTTTACTTTGTTACTCGTTTAAGCTTACACTTATCTCTACATATCATCTGATATTATCGTTTTTCAAATGGTTTACAAAGCAAGACAAATTACAAGGTTCATGACTGACTGTTATTAAACAGTTCTTTAAACTCAAGTCATGAATCCCATTTTCACAAAACCTGTGTATCTCACAGGCATTTTTATGCTGACGTACCTACTTTCACATGTGTTTTCAGGAGCTGTTCCATAGGATGATGATCATGACACTAGGGCGGACCTGTGCCTTAGAGCCTAAAAACAAAGATAGACTAGTTTAATTATGTTATGAACTTTGTATTTCCTGTTTTGAAACGATGTAACACTCGTGTTTAATAAATAAAATGTAACTTTAATTTCGATGGTTATGAAACAATTAATTCCGTCCACAACACTCCCCGGCGTTTTCGCCGCGGTTGCACGTTACACGCGGCCGGGGTGTGACAGAAGAGTTGGTATCAGAGCCCATGGTTATAGGGAATTAGGTTATTAGTAATGCTTTGACCTAGACTATAACTTTCTAGGACCCTAACACAAGTTATCTTGTGTTTAGATTTTAAAACATGCACTTCACCTATCCTTAGGTGATAACCACAACGAGAATTTCGATTCCGAATCCGCTTCGAAAATTAATCATCTGTTCTAGGATGATTGATTACTAGGTTTTGAACCCTCTGTTATAAGGTTTTGAACCCCTTTGGATTCTCAAAAGTCTGGTCAAGGTTTTCGGGTTTTAATAGTGTGAACACGTGCGAACTGGAAGAGTGAATGCCTGTACCCTGAGTTTTCTGTCTAAGGCTAGAGTGTTCGTACAAATCCACATAATCGGACCAGTCACTCTTACCTGGGAACTCTTGGGGTGAGTGTTCACTTATAGGCAAACGTGTCTTCGCGATACATTATTTTTGACCCACTTACTTTGACTAGACATTTCGTGTCGCTTGTTTGCTTTGCGATGCGTAACCACCATCTTTGCTTTTGTTGATTCTGTTTCATCTCATTCTCTTCATCCAATCATCTCACTCGTTTCCTTTCATGTTTTCCTCTTTTAGAATGCCTCCTCGATGCGAACACCAGATAGCAACTGCCGAGCTGGCAGAAATTATTGCGCAGCAGATGGCTGCTCAATTCCCAAATCTCTTTGCTCAACGGAACCAAGCCAACAACAACAACAATGGTACATGCAATTTCAAGAATTTTAACTCGGCTAAACCACTCAAGTTTAGTGGTTCTGAGGGAGCATCTGGGCTTCTTCAATGGTTCGAGAGCATCGATAATACTTTTCGCCACGTGCAGTGGCCGGATAATCGCAAGGTCGAGTTTTCTTTGAGCGTGTTTCAGAAGAGGGCTCTTACATGGTGGAATGGGGTAATGAGAGACCGTGGTGCAGAAGTTGCTCTAGCACAGACGTGGGCTGAACTAAGAGCTCTTATGATGAGGGAGTTTTGTCCTCGTCATGAGCAACGAGCGTTGGAGAAAGAGTTTGATGATTTGAAGCAAGATAGTGGCGAGCACAGGGCATATACTGATAGGTTTGAGGAGTTGAGTCTACTTTGCCCGACTATGGTCGCCCCACTCGACAAGGCTATCGAAAGGCACATCGATGGCCTGCCTGACTTGGTACAAGACATTATTACTGGTAGCAACCCTACCACGCTCCGTCAGGCAATCGAGTTATCAGCGACACTGACTGAGTCGCAGATTCGAAAGAATAAGCTACACAGGAAGGGTGACAAGGGCAAGAAACAGTCGGCTGACAAGGAAGATAGCAAGAAAGGTCAAAACAAGAATGGAAAGGATTCTGGTTCATCAAAAAGGGCAAAGAAGCGTAAGGCTTCCCAAAACTATGCTGTCACTGCCCAAGCTAACCAGGCAGCTCCCAACCAGCCTCCAGCCAAGAAGCCTTATTCAGGAAGCGCACCTTTGTGCAATCAATGCAACAGTCACCATCAGCCGCAACATCAAAGCCGTTTCTGTACTAACTGTGGGAAGTCAGGTCATCTTGCTGATGTCTGTCGGTTCGCTCAAAACCGCGCAGTTCAGAACCCTGCTCAACAAGTTGCTCAGCAACAGGGTCAGGCTGCACGACCACAATACCCACCAGGTGCTTGTTATAACTGTGGGGATCTGACCCACTACAGAAACCGATGCCCGAGGCTAGCCAACCAGAACCAGATTGCAAACCAGAATCAGGCTCAGGCTCGAGGTCGAGTCTTCAACATAAATGCACAAGAGGCACAAGCAGACAACGAAGTGGTGAACGGTACGTCCTTTATTAATAATCAGCCAGCATCTGTTCTTTTTGATTCGGGTGCCGACAAGAGTTTTGTGTCATTGTCTTTCGAGCCAATGCTTCGCATGTCTAGAACGAAACTAAGTAAACCTTTGAAAGTAGAGGTTGCCAGTGGTGAACCCATTGTTCTTGATTCTGTTCTCCGCAACTGCCAGTTGAACCTTAACGACCATATTTTTCCTATTGACCTCACGCCAATGCAACTTGGAAGCTTCGACGTTATAGTGGGTATGGATTGGTTATCTAAGCATCGCGCAGAGATAGTTTGTTCTGAGAAGATTGTTCGTGTGCCGCTGTTGACAGGCGAGATCCTACAGGTTCGTGGTGAGAAGCCTGCCGGTGGTCTCAAACTCATGTCTTGTTTTAAAGCACGGAAGTATCTACGGAAGAACTATGTGGCTTTCTGAGCACATGTTACAGCAGATAAAGGCAAGGGTAAGACTATTTCAGATATTCCTGTCGTTCGGGATTATTCTGAAGTTTTCCCTGAAGAGTTACCCGGTCTACCTCCAGCACACCAAGTCGAGTTCCGTATTGATCTCGTACCTGGTGCAAATCCCATTGCCAGAGCTCCATATCGTCTTGCACCATCCGAGATGCAAGAATTGTCTAAGAAGCTGCAGGAGCTCTCTGGCAAAGGTTTTATCCGTCCTAGCTTTTCACCTTGGGGTGCTCCCGTTCTCTTTGTAAAGAAGAAGGATGGATCTTTCAGGATGTGTATCGATTATCGTGAGCTTAACAAGCTCACCATCAAGAATCGATATCCCCTACCTCGCATTGATGATCTCTTTGATCAATTGCAAGGCGCTTCTTATTTTTCAAAGATTGATCTGCGAACTGGATATCATCAACTCCGTGTGCATGAAGAAGATATTCCCAAGACAGCGTTTCGTACTCGCTATGGACATTATGAGTTTACAGTCATGCCATTCGGTTTGACTAATGCTCCTGCTGTTTTCATGGACTTAACGAATAGGGTCTGCAAACCTTATTTGGATAAGTTCATCATCGTTTTCATTAATGACATTTTGATATATTCTAAGACACGAGCTGATCATGAGCAACACCTTCGACTTACGTTGGAACTCCTAAAGAAAGAGCAACTTTTCGCCAAATTCTCCAAGTGCGAATTATGGCTTAAAGAAGTTCAATTCTTAGGACATATTGTCAACGAACAAGGTATTCATGTAGATCCCTCCAAGATCAGTGCGATTAAGGATTGGGATACACCTACTACTCCTACTGAAGTTCGTTCTTTTCTTGGTCTGGCGGGTTATTACCGTCGCTTCATTGAGAATTTCTCAAAGATTGCAGTTCCTCTAACTGCTCTAACTCAGAAGAACAAGCCCTTCCATTGGGGATTCAAGCAAGAGGAAGCTTTTCAACACTTGAAACAAAAGCTTTGCGACGCGCCTGTCCTAACATTGCCGGAGGGCAATGATGATTTCGTCGTTTATTGCGACGCATCTAAATTAGGTCTTGGTTGTGTCCTGATGCAAAGAAACAAAGTCATAGCATACGCATCGAGACAGTTGAAGATACATGAGAAGAACTACACCACTCATGATCTTGAGTTGGGTGCAATTGTCTTCGCTCTTAAGATTTGGAGACACCATTTGTACGGTACGAAATGTGTGCTTTTCACAGACCACAAAATTCTTCAACATATCTTCAATCAGAAAGAACTCAACATGAGACAACGACGTTGGGTGGAACTTCTAAACGACTACGACTGCGAGATTCGCTACCATCTTGGCAAGGCGAATGTCGTAGCCGATGCTTTGAGTCGCAAGGAACGTACTAAGCTTCATTGTGTACGTGTCCAGTCTCCTATACAAGCTCAATCCGATATCCAAGCCCGTATTTCTCAGGCTCAACAAGCTTGTGTTTCGCAAGGTTTGATGGATAAGGAATTTCCTTATCACATAACTCCTGCTCTAGAACTGAAGGACAATGGATCGTATTACTTCATGGACCGTTTGTGGGTCCCAAGCCAAGATAATCTTCGTACCCTGCTTATGGATGAAGCCCATAAGTCTCGTTATTCTATTCATCCTGGCTCAGATAAGATGTATAAGGATCTTCGTATTCAGTATTGGTGGCCTGGTATGAAGAAAGACATTGCCTTATACGTATCCAAATGCCTTACTTGTCTTAAGGTTAAGGCTGAACATCAACGTCCTTCTGGTTTATTGGAGCAACCAGAGATCCCAGTTTGGAAATGGGAAAACATTACTATGGACCTCATTACTAAACTCCCGCGCACAAAGAAAGGTCACGATGCCATCTGGGTAGTCGTTGATCGTCTTACTAAATCAGCGCATTTCTTGCCAATCCGTGAGGATTTTTCGGCTGACAAACTTGCTCAAATCTACTTGGATGAAATTGTAGCTCGACATGGTGTTCCTTTGAACATCATTTCTGACAGAGATGCTCGTTTCACTTCTCATTTTTGGAGAACCATGCAATCTGCTATGGGGTCCCAACTCAATCTGAGCACAACTTATCATCCGCAAACGGATGGTCAATCTGAAAGAACAATCCAGACACTGGAGGATATGCTTAGAGCTTGTGTGATCGATTTTGGTGGTAGTTGGGATTCACATCTTCCATTGATTGAATTCTCCTACAACAACAGTTATCACTCCAGCATCAACATGGCTCCTTTCGAGGCTCTCTATGGTCGAAAATGTCGTTCACCAGTCTGCTGGAATGAGATCGGTGAGGCTCAGCTTACTGGACATGCCCTCATTTTAGAGACAACATATAAGGTTATGAAAGTTCGTGACAACATTCAGATAGCTAGAAGCCGTCAAAAGAGTTACATGGACCTAAAACGCAAGCCCTTGGATTTTCAAGTCGGTGATCGTGTATTACTTAAGGTCTCACCTTGGAAAGGTGTGATCAGATTCAGAAAGAAAGGAAAACTTGCACCAAGATACGTTGGACCATTCAAGATCGTCGAAAGAATCGGTAAGGTAGCCTACAGACTTGAGTTACCTCCTGAACTTGGAAATGTTCATCCAACCTTTCACGTGTCCAATCTCAAGAGGTGTTTAGCTGATGAAAACCTCCACAAACCGCTTAACGAAATTCGTGTTGATAAAACACTGAAATTTGTTGAGAAACCGGTAGAAATCATGGAACGTGAAGTCAAGTGGCTCAAACGCAAGCGTATTCCTTTGGTCAAGGTTTGCTAGGAATCTAAGCGTGGGCCCGAGTTTACTTGGGAACGTGAAGATCAAATGAAGGCGAAATATCCGCATCTGTTTCCACGAGTTTCCTCTAAATAAATTTCGGGACGAAATTTCCACAAGTAGGGGAGACTGTAACATTTGTGCTTGTAATCATTATGAACAGTTCTATTATCAATAAAACAATGTTATTTGTTCCCAATGTTTGTTTGGTTGTGTTTTACATTTTTCATGTTTTGACTTTTGCTCAGTTTCAAACTCTACATTGCTTTCTAGAGAATTATACGCAAACTGGTGCGTAAACGTACTCATTTTAATGCGACAAATACTCCGGAACATCAACATATACTCAACATACCTTAAATAACCCTTACATAACTTAGAAATAAGTTTTGAAGGCTTTGGTATGGCAAAAACAAGTTAATTCGCTTACAGGGACTAAACTTGACAAACTGCGAAAGTATGCCAATTTGAACTGTAAAAAACATTCCGGAACATGTCCATAAGTTAAACATACCATAAATATCCTTTACATAGCTTAGAAATAGGCTTTGAGGGGTTTGGTATGCTAAAACAAACTTTTGGATCATTCAGGGGCTAAAAGTGTCAAAAAGTGCACAAGTTTGCACTTTTGCGCATAACTTACGTTCTGAATACATCCGGACATCCAAAAATTTATGTAAGCATCCTTATATTATGCCTTAGTGTATGGCATGAGAAAAATCCATTCGTCGCGCAATTTGGATCGTCTTTCGCGCTTATGCGCATTCCGTCGTAATTAACCGAACATCGCGACCGTACGGCCAAACGAACCGACATCCGGGATATTTTTGAGCACATTTTAAGTTCCCTATACTTTAACTTCATTTTAGAGCTTTGAAATGGGGTTAACGGGGCTTAAACGTGTCAAAAATGCATCAAATACCAAGTTTTGGAGCTGCAGGGACCAAAACTGTGAATCTGCCAAACTAAGGGCTTACGGACCGTAAGCCACACCCCATACGGTCCGTAAGGCACCCCCAGCATAGCAGATTCAGTTTTAAATGTTGTTGCCTCTTCATGTAGTGAAAGGGCAAGCTGGCCCTTGTCTCTTCCAGCCAATAAGGGGCAAGATCTGATGTACCACAATAATTCGACAAGTGTACGGGCGAGATTGTGGCACGTTATTCAAGAAACGATCCTAACGGCTCTACTTTTCCTATAAATACCCCCCCCCCCATTCTTGCAAAAACCACACAATCTGATCAAGAGCTCTAAGTTGGAACCTTTGTTTCATACCTGAGCCATTTTGATCTAGATTAGCATTTGGGGACCCTCCGTAAGTATTCTTTCGCTCTTTTATTCGCTTCTCGAGTCCGAAAGTCAACGTTTTGTTGACTTTCTGCATTGACCAGCCTATGGTCAACACGAAGTTCATGGAACTTCATAACGTGAGCGTGATCACGATGGTTATAGTCCGTAGTAACTATACCTACTGATTACCACGTTATCTAGGCTCAGTGACGAGTCGTAGTTTCGGCCAAAATGTGCATTCTTGCATATTTTGTAACCAAACTACTCGTGAGCATCAAAGCCGTTTGTGTTGATGCCAAACCCATTTTCTAAACTTAGGTAAGCATGTTCTAACATGCTTAGCTCGTCACTTTTAGTTTAGTGCATATATAGGGTCGTAAGGTAAGCGATCTAAACCATCGCTTATACTTTCGAACCCGACCCATTTGGTCGATCATTAGGATCCGACCAAACACATTAGGTGACCATAGCTATAACCTTCCGAAGTTATGCCTTGTGGTCACAATGTAAGGCGTTCCAAACGCGTTCTACGCGAACGACGCGTTAAGGTAGCATAAGCTACCTAAACGGGTCGTGATGGGCCGTAAGCACTTAGGTTAGGTTTCATTTTAGTATGTAGGCTTTGTTAAACCATATTTCACGAGTCTCCACACTCGTTTGGTTTGCAAACCCGCATACTATCTGATCCTTTCGATTTTGGTCCGGTATATTAATATAGCTATCTATTAGGTGCCGTTTGATATCCCATGATCTCTAGCATTATCTGGTTATTATACAAGGAATTCAAAGCAATCTCAGGTGAGTACATTGAACCCCTCTTTTACTGTTTTCCAAACTGTTTTGGGGTGAAACACATGTGCCTACTTGTTACTTTCATGCTTTCCATGTTTTCACATCATATACCTGCTATGTTCGTTAGTACATTATAGTACATGATTTCATTACATTTCATGCTATGTATGCCCATTGTGTGCGTACTTAGTACATTGCTTTACAATACATTTCATGCTATGTATGCCCATTGTGTGCGTACTTAGTACATTGCTTTACATTACATTTTCATGCTATGTATGCCCATTGTGTGCGTACTTAGTACATTGTTTCACATTGCATTTCATGCTATTTATGCCCATTGTGTGCATACTAGTACAATTGTTTACATCACATGCCTTCATTTTGGTATGACATTTGGTTTGTTTAACATGGAATAATACATTCATTAACATTAGCTACGCCGTTCGTTAGTAGGTAGTGGTACCATAGGAATTGACAACTCCCGTTCCTGAAATCCTGGGTTTGATAGGATTGGAAGGAATGACCGAATTCGATATACATAACTTAGATAAACCTTTAATTTGTTTAAGGGTTTATCGCCACAGTCTCAAGGCTTGGATGTATGCATATTTCACAGTACCGCATAAATGTTTATATCAGTAGAGCATGCATTGTTCCACAAAACATAACGTTGATTTAAACCATGTTTTACTTCAACACCTTGTTTTGTGCATTTTACATATGGTTGAGTTGATACATCTCGCTTACCATACAAGATATATTTTGGGTACACATTACATTATCTACATTGAACATAAACATTTTGACATTGATATACATACTTGGTGGTTTACATTGAACATAGACATTTCGACATGGTTTACACAATAACACTTGACAATTGATTCATACATGAACAATTTACATGGTGGTTGGTTTGGGTAAATGAGTGGAGTAACGTGGCGTATGTAATATGATACAAACATGGTGGATACGCCGCTGGTACTTCCTATATATAAATGTTTGTATAATATTATGTATCGTAGCGTTATCCAAGTTATTTCAGTTTAGACACATTACATTTTACACAAATAACATACTCTTCACAAGACATTATTTTTACAAACAACTTATCTTATTCAACTCATTTTACTTGGTTACTCGTTTAAGCTTACACTTATCTCTACATATCATCTGATATTATCGTTTTTCAAATGGTTTACAAAGCAAGACAAATTACAAGGTTCATGACTGACTGTTATTAAACAGTTCTTTAAACTCAAGTCATGAATCCCATTTTCACAAAACCTATGTATCTCACAGGCATTTTTATGCTGACGTACCTACTTTCACATGTGTTTTCAGGAGCTGTTCCATAGGATGATGATCATGACACTAGGGCGGACCTGTGCCTTAGAGCCTAAAAACGAAGATAGACTAGTTTAATTATGTTATGAACTTTGTATTTCCTGTTTTGAAACGATGTAACACTCGTGTTTAATAAATAAAATGTAACTTTAATTTCCATGGTTATGAAACAATTAATTCTGTCCACAACACTCCCCGGCGTTTCCGCCGCGGTTGCACGTTACACGCGGCCGGGGTGTGACAGAAGAGTTGGTATCAGAGCCAATGGTTATAGGGAATTAGGTTATTAGTAATGCTTTGACCTAGACTATAACTTTCTAGGACCCTAACACAAGTTATCTTGTGTTTAGATTTTAAAACATGCACTTCACCTATCCTTAGGTGATAACCACAACGAGAATTTCGATTCCGAATCCGCTTCGAAAATTAATCATCTGTTCTAGGATGATTGATTACTAGGTTTTGAACCCTCTGTTATAAGGTTTTGAACCCCTTTGGATTCTCAAAAGTCTCGTCAAGGTTTTCGGGTTTTAATAGTGTGAACACGTGCGAACGGGAAGAGTGAATGCCTGTACCCTGAGTTTTCTGTCTAAGGCTAGAGTGTTCGTACAAATCCACATAATCGGACCAGTCACTCTTACCTGTGAACTCTTGGGGTGAGTGTTCACTTATAGGCGAACATGTCTTCGCGATACATTATTTTTGACCCACTTACTTTGACTAGACATTTCATGTCGCTTGTTAGCTTTGCGATGCGTAACCACCATCTTTGCTTTTGTTGATTCTATTTCATCTCATTCTCTTCATCCAATCATCTCACTCGTTTCCTTTCATGTTTTCCTCTTTTAGAATGCCTCCTCGACGCGAACACCAGATAGCAACTGCCGAGCTGGCAGAAATTATTGCGCAACAGATGGCTGCTCAATTCCCAAATCTCTTTGCTCAATGGAACCAAGCCAACAACAACAACAATGGTACATGCAATTTCAAGAATTTTAACTCGGCTAAACCACTCAAGTTTAGTGATTCTGAGGGAGCAACTGGGCTTCTTCAATGGTTCGAGAGCATCGAGAATACTTTTCGCCACGTGCAGTGTCCGGATAATCGCAAGGTCGAGTTTTCTTCGAGCGTGTTTTAGAAGAGGGCTCTTACATGGTGGAATGGGGTAATGAGAGACCGTGGTGCAGAAGTTGCTCTAGCACAGACGTGGGCTGAACTAAGAGCTCTTATGATGAGGGAGTTTTGTCCTCGTCATGAGCAACGAGCGTTGGAGAAAGAGTTTGATGATTTGAAGCAAGATAGTGGCGAGCACAGGGCATATACTGATAGGTTTGAGGAGTTGAGTCTACTTTGCCCGACTATGGTCGCCCCACTCGACAAGGCTATCGAAAGGTACATCAACGGCCTGCCTGACTCGGTACAAGACATTATTACTGGTAGCAACCCTACCACGTTCCGTCAGGCAATCGAGTTATCAGCGACACTGACTGAGTCGCAGATTCGAAAGAATAAGCTACACAGGAAGGGTGACAAGGGCAAGAAACAGTCGGCTGACAAGGAAGATAGCAAGAAAGGTCAAAACAAGAATGGAAAGGATTCTGGTTCATCAAAAAGGGCAAAGAAGCGTAAGGCTTCCCAAAACTATGCTGTCACTGCCCAAGCTAACCAGGCAGCTCCCAACCAGCCTCCAGCCAAGAAGCCTTATTCAGGAAGCGCACCTTTGTGCAATCAATGCAACAGTCACCATCAGCCGCAACATCAGTGCCGTTTCTGTACTAACTGTGGGAAGTCAGGTCATCTTGCCGATGTCTGTCGGTTCGCTCAAAATCGCGCAGTTCAGAACCCTGCTCAACAAGTTGCTCAGCAACAGGGTCAGGCTGCACGACCACAATACCCACCAGGTGCTTGTTATAACTGTGGGGATCTGACCCACTACAGAAACCGATGCCCGAGGCTAGCCAACCAGAACCAGATTGCAAACCAGAATCAGGCTCAGGCTCGAGGTCGAGTCTTCAACATAAATGCACAAGAGGCACAAGCAGACAACGAAGTGGTGAACGGTACGTTCTTTTTTAATAATCAGCCAGCATCTGTTCTTTTTGATTCGAGTGCCGACAAGAGTTTTGTGTCATTGTCTTTCGAGCCAATGTTTCGCGTGTCTAGAATGAGTGGATTGTTTCTTCCTCTGGTGTGTTTGTGTTTGAGGATTTGAACTTTTGAAGTTTTCGTTGCAGTATATGAGAACACAAAAATGTCCTTACCTTTCAGGTCGTTCGATCGAACGGTCCGTTCGATCGGCCGGCTTAACCAATCGGCTGGGAACCTTAGAAGTGATTCTCAACAGGATGTCGCTCGATCGAACAGGCTGTTCGATCGGCTGGCATTCTTTACTATGCACGAGTTGTAAAATCAATCAAGTGTTTAAACATAGTATCTCATGATCCGAAGAGTAATGTTTACCAATCGAGTAGCATACTCGATCGAACATCACTTCGTCAATACCATACCTCAGGAAGTTTGAAAAGTGAGACGCCATGTGCTAGCCGATCGGCTGGCCCGGTCGATCGGCTGGCATGTCCGATCGGCTGGGCTGTTTGAACAGCCTAGCCGTTCGGCCAGCATTTTTGACCTGGTCGGCCTTTCGTCTAACACTTGGCTGTTTGATTACTTGTTTTCATATCGAGGTAGTTTGATAACGAGTTGAACTATGATTTCCTCCGTTCCTACTCGTTTCTTCGGCTCGGATAGGAATCACCCAAGTCCGGCCGGTGAACGGTTCGGAACGTCGGTTTAGAGTTTAACCCATCGTCGGTGAACCTTGTACATAGAATCCGAATCTTGAACCTCTTAACTTGTTAGAACGATTAGTTAGCCGGTTCAAGCTCCGTTTCTACCGGGTTTAAGGTTTCGGGTGTAAAAGGTTGAAGAAAGTTGGAAATTATTCCTAAAAAAAATGTTAAGATTCTTACAAATCTTAGTTTGTTTATGTGGAAACCGGTCAGATCTAAGCTATTCATAGTTGAATGAGGCCAAAGTTTGGTGTTCTTCAAGAACACCATGATGACATCACCCAAGAATACTTAGATCTTGGTGATTTCATGGTTAGAAATCAAGTTTTGAAAGATAGAAAGTTGTAGAATCATGCAATGATCAAAATCATACAAGAATTAGAGTAAAAACTTACCGGAGTTGAGAGAAATCTGAGAAAAAGTGAAGAAGAAGGCTGGTTCGGTCAGAGCTTTCCAAAAATAGAAAGTGTGACAATGACAGCCCTATTTATAGGCTCCAAAAGAGGAAAGTGGCAGCCGATCGGCCAGGAGCTCCGATCGAATGGGCTGCTCGATCGGCTAGGAAGATGCTAGCCGATCGGCTGGCCTGTTCGACCAGGATGCCTCCTGTTCGATCCGCGACCCACTTTGAGCGTTTGCGACGATTTTTCGATGTTTCGATTTCGATGGACGATGAATCGAATACGATGGAGTTCCTAGTCAAATTACTTTCAGTCCCAATCACTATATCTACATACAATCATCTACATTTCACGTTTCGATGTCGGTTTCGATTGAGTTTGATTGCTTTTCGAGTTTCGATTCGATTTTCGATTGATTTGCTTGAATACCACCCCAAACATATAAGTAAACACGCACAAGTAACACATAAGGCACACACACACGTATAACAACACCAGAGTTCACATAATTCGAGTCTCGAGCTTGATTGATGAATCGATTAGCTTGATTATTGATTGGTTAACTTTATCGCATTGTTACTTCCTACCATTCACAGTCGTAAATCGGTCGCATTGATTAAACATTCGATCATTTCATCTAGACAACACTTACTCCACATAATACAAAAAGTAAAAAGAAAACATTAATAGTCAAAGAAGTCAAAGTTGACTTGGACTTTGACTTTGACTTTGACATTCGAAAACACGGGGTGTTACACTTGGTTTCTTACGACTCTAAAACTTGCCATGATGATACATTCTCGGTCCTTACCAACTTAAACCCAAGTAAGTAAATGATGGAGGCTTTAGGACTAACCCTTTTTCTTTTCAACACCATTATTTTTCATTTTTTCTATCACCTACCCAAAATCCCCCTAGTTAACCCCTCTGAGCCTAAACCTTTTTCGTTTCTAAACCCACAAAACAAACCCCCTTTACCCACCAAAACCCTTTTTATTTTTAAACCCTTTATTTTAGTAAAAAGCTCGGTTTTCATGTGACATTCCTTATCAAAAAAAATGAAGCCTTGCAATAAACAAACAAGTTCCTCAAAGAAACTTTGTTTGAAAATGCTTTGTTTGAATAAAAGTCACAAAAATAAAAAGTTTTACGACGACCGACGCTTTTTACGCTTTTAGCCCTTTTTACTAATCACTAACCCAAAACCACCAACCTTTAACCCAAGCCTAACCCTTCCCCAAGTCCTCTTAATACTTACAAAGGCTTATAGTTAAAAAGGAGGAGGATTGATTGCTTGGCAAGCATATGGTAGAAATAAGTTCCATGCCGGTCTCGAGTGTTTCACAAAAATACATCTTCGGCTGAGTGTTGAGTTATCTCCTGTGAGGTATGTGAACTTGTATATAAATGGAATTTTAAAGAGGCATGTTATGCCCAAATAAGTAATTTCTCTTATAAAACGTTCTAAATAAATCATAGCGAATAGGATTGTAAATAGCATAAAAATAAAACCTAATAAAGATCTTGGATTCCCGACACTCAAGACAAGCCCAAAACTTCTCTTCTACCCATTCCATTTGGGAGTGTTAGTCACATTATAAAGAGTTTTGATTGAGGACAAGCAAAGATTCAAGTGTGGGGGTATTTGATGTGTGTAAAATGCAACATATAAATTACATCAATTGAGGCTGAAAATTAACCCTTTTTAGTACTAATGTGGGAAATAGTGTGCTTTTGTCTTCCTTTTGTATTTTCAGGACTAAATGAGCGTAAATGAACAAAAGGAACAAATATGTAGCAAAATCTAACATAAATACAAGAAAAGGAATAAATGTGGCATGCCCGACCCCTCGACAGCATCTTCCTAAGCAAAAACAAAGAAACAGAAGGCTGACCACGGCCCCGTGCCCAGCATACACGGGGGCGTGGCCAGAAGCCTACAGAAAAGACAAAGCCATAAAAGCTTCTATTCCCAGCACGGGGGCATGCCCAGCTCCACACGGGCCGTGGTCAACGCTAAGATTCACAAAATCTTGCAAATCTTGATAGTACAGATACGCTTCTGCACACGGGGCCGTGCCCAGCGAACACGGGGGCTTGTGGAGCTAATGCAGACAAATTGCAATTAATGAAGAAAGAGAAAGAGGGTGGACACGGGGCTGTGCCCAATGGACACGGGGCTGTGTCCGGGCGTCTGTGCATGCTATAAATAGGGGTGCTTGGTTCACTTCAAAGGCATCCCTTGGAAAACCACCTCTCTGTCACTTCACCCACACTCCACCACCACTACAACCCACATCCACCACCATCATCCATCTTATAGTGTGTGTAGTAGTCTCGGGATCCGAGATTGATAATAAGAGTTCTTGACAATCAAAGGCCATGTTTGCCTAAGTCTCTTACATCACTTGGTGAAGACAAGCATTTAGTGTAATACTTTTGATTTTTAATCTTTTCGCACTTTTTATTTGGTTTTGTATTAATGACTTTAATAACTAGTTTCTTATGTTGAAGGTGAAACTTCCTTATCATTTGTCCGTGGTGTCTTGGCGTTATTTTACTGTCTATATAAAATAAAAGATTTACATCATTCATATCTCTACGGTCTATATAGAGATATGTTGGCTACCTGGTCGGGGGTTAAGGGAATGGTTTGGTAGAATTCTTGCCTTGTTCAGTGTATAGATCCTGCAAGGACCTGGGTCAAGCTTACTAGGACCTCCTTCAATACCCACTGGTATTGGATGGCGGGGGTGCGAATGGCTTGATCCCCTCATATGTAAACTACTATTAATACATTAACCCGACTACTTGGGATTGTATCCCTGCTGACTCAAACCACTTAGCCGAGGGTAACGTCACCTTCAAAAGAGGGGCCTACCATATTACGCATTAATAACTTAATTAATTATCTTTCAATATTCCGACCTTTGGGATTGTATCCTTGCTGACTCAAACCACTGGGTTGAGGGTAACGTCACCTTCAAAAGAGGGGCCTACTACTATAACTAAGATATCTCTTAAAAAGTGCAAAAGTGTGGAAATCATCAAAGGTTACATTAAAGGCGAGTCGGATCCAAGTGATTCATCTTGTCTATCTGTTTTTATTTTATTTTTATTTTTATTTTCAACATTTTTAGTTTTTATTTTCATGTTTAAAACATTTTTCTAAACTTATGATTTGATTAGACGTTGAGGATAAACCGGTACTAAAAGCTTTTGTGTCCTTGGACGACCTCGGTATCTTACCAATGCTATATTACGCTCACGATGGGTGCACTTGCCCATATGTGTGTTTAGTGTAAGCAGAATATCGTGTTTTATAAATTTAAAACTTGACTAAAGTGTTATAAAGGGCTTAAAAATATCAACAAAAACATATCACACCTAACGCACATCACCGCCACGTGTATCTATGGCGCTGATTCGCCAAGGCTAAGCCCTAGCCTACTGGCTCGCAGGCCGCGAAGGAACATGCTTGGGGGCTTGCGGGGCGCGAGAAACCCCTCGACCAGCCTATAAAAGGAGGCCTCCAGCCACATTTCAGTCGTTCAATTCTTTTCTTTTCTCTCTGTCCCTATAATAGCTAAACGCTACTCGACATTATACCCCTAAAATTCGAAGCTCTGCCTCGTTGTAAGTATTTTAACCGGTGGAAATCCGCTGAAAATCGGACCTAGTCGGGAAAAGTCAACATTGGTCAAAAGTCAGGAAAATCGGTGGAAATCCGCTGAAAATCGGACCTAGTCGATCAAAATTAGGCGGTAAAAGTCAACATTGGTCAAAAGTTGGGAAAATCGGTGGAAATCCGCTGAAAATCGGACCTAGTCGGTCAAAATTAGGTCAAAGCTGGTAGCAATTTAATCAGAATGGTTCAAGATTAGACCAAATCGTTCAAGGGAAAGGTGTTCTTACAAGAATTCGAACCAAAATCGGACCAATTTCGAGTAAAAAATGAGTCTCCATTGTGCGAAATCAACATCAGCCAAGAGATTCCTGATGCCGTTGTATGAATGAAGGAGAATTTTGGGGTTCTGATGAATGAAGGACAAAGGAGACGGCGTATGAAGAACGATGGTGGGATTAGGGTTAATAAGGTTTAGGCGTTTTAACATTTAACCCCCTCTTTATTTTCACTAGTTTACACTTGGTCCCTAAACTTTCAATTTTGTAGATAAAAAGTATAAAATCAATGTTATTTATATATAAATTTATAAAATTATACATAAAAACCTCAATTCGATTAATACCTATTAATCCCGATTAATCCCTAGGCGGTACCCCACCATCCGACTAGCGCCTAGCGCCTTCTACAACATTACCCTACCCGATTGATCTAGGGCTTCGTAGCGCATGTCAAGGCTTTGCCTGACTCAGGTCGTTGGACTTCTGTCTCGTGTTGTATGGCTAATATGATTTGGGTTATCTTACTAACATATGTGGATTATTTATTTTTAATAGATTATAATCAGGAACACCCTCAGGAAAGCTATAGTATTACATATGTCAACAATGTGAGTCATTCTCTTTTTCTACCGAACTGTTTTTACAAAACCTCAAATGTTTTCAAATTATACTTAACAGTGATTGAGTCTATGTATTCTACAATTGCTGCCGGTATGTGGGGTTTTGTATACACTACTTGTAATCCGTTACTATTGGACAACGAGTTAGCCAATGAGTAACATGACCACAGTCATGGAACTGTGAACATGACAAATACTGAATGAGTATATTGGTAGATATAAACATTGTAATCGCTCTTAATACTGTAAAGTTATAAAAGCTTGTTTTGATGAAACTGGGATGCACTCGCCAGTATTTATTGCTGATAAAACCTTTTTAAAACGCGTTTCAGGTAACTTAATGTGAAACTAATAGAAGCCAGCTGGAGAGCACTGAAGGCTTAAAGAAGTGGGTATAAAAGTTACCTAAATAAAAGGAGATTTTATTTTCAACAATTAGGGTGTATCCCTGATGTGTGTAAAATGCAACATATAAATTACATCAAATAAGGTATAAAAGTAACCCTTTTTTAGTACTAATGTTGGAAAAAGTGTGTTTTTGTCTTCCTTTTGAATTTACAGGGTCAAATGAGCTTAAACGAACAAAAGGAACAAATATACATCCAAAACCAACATAAATACAAAGAAAAGGAAGAAACGTGGCATGCCCGACTCCTCGACAACATCTCCCAAAGCAAAAACAAGAAGAAAGCTGAGCATGGGGTTGTACCCAGCTGAGCATGGGGTTGTGCCCAGCTCAACACGGGGCGTGTTCAGCTCAACACGGGGCGTGCCCAGCGAACACGGGGTCATGGTTGTGACACCCCGTTGAAACACGCTAGCTTGGCAGTGGCTGCTTCAACTTTCGGGACGAAAGTTCTTAAAACTTGGGGATAATGTGACACTCGAGGTTTTTCCGAACGATCACCTTGTAATATTTCGTGTGTATATAAATATTATTAAATGGAAACGTGATTTTTGCATGATATGTGATGTATGTATGTATTGTATATATATTTATATGAGAGCCGAAACCACGACCCGAGACCATGACTCGCAACCGGGCGGTTGCGAGTGGGCCTTTGGGCCGTAACCGGTTTGGGTCGAAACCCCAAACCCAACCCGAAACACCCCTTGTATATATATACCCCACCTTCCCCACTTTCCTTCACTTTACACAAACCACACAAACACACTTCTCCTATTTTCCTCTCAACTAGAAACCCACAACAACACCACTCTTCTCCCCTTTTCGGTTCAAGCAAGGATCTCGGACAAGGACTCGGTCAAGCTCGGATCACTCGGACACTTCATCTTCTCTCATTCTCTTCTCTTTGTTTTCGGCTCCTCCTTTTCATAACCGGTTAGTGTTTCCTTTTGTGTTTAAGATGTATGTATGTTGTATGAACTAAGAAATGGTTGATTAGTAGTTTATGCATGATTATTAGGTGGTTTTGTAAAGTTTGTGAATATGTGATAACATGACTAAAATGACATGATATTGGTAGTTTACAAGTGTCCATAGCCAACTACACTATGCTTCTTTGTTTCTTGCAAGAATGATGATGTTTAACATAAGATTTTCGGCTATATAATGTATGTTTTCTTGATTAGCATCATGATCTTGTCAAAATAGGTGATTTTCGGTTCATAAATATGTGTTTATGTTGGCATGAAAACCCTAGAAAACTATGAACATAGGAAGAACTTGTTTGAATATGGTTTGAAGATGCAAAAATGGCAAAGTTTGATCTATCTTTACTAATATTCAGATTAGGCAAAGTGTTAGTGAAATATTATTGGTTGTTTCCTATTATGGGCCTGAATTCTTGGTACAATTTGGACTGTCATATCTGCATCATCACGTGTACATGAAAGTGACAGATTACGACTCGCAACGACGGCATTACGACTCGCAACCACAGCATTCCGACTCGAAACCACACCGTTGCGACTCGCAACCAAAGCATGACAAGTCGAAACCACGTGATTGCGACTCGAGACTACGTCGGTTGCGACTCGCAACCACAGCATGATGACTCGAGACCACGGTTACGACTCGCAACCACAGCGTGACAAGCCGAAACCACCTGGTTGCGACTCGAGACCAGCTGGTTGCGAGTGGGCTGTTCATTTTGGTTACTGGGCCCATATGTGTTTAACTTGGACTATCTGTTGACTGGATTATGTGTTGCTGTTGACTGCTTAATTACTTAGGCCGGCCCAGTAACCCACTGTTTACTTAGATGCTTGATACGTGTTAGTTACGTGCCTATATGTGTTTTACGTGAATGCTTGTACACCGAACCTGACCTATACCGGTAACCATGTTAGGACGTGGTGACCAACGTGATTAACAAGTAACCTAAACCTACCGAGCAACCCAAGGTGAGTTCACAACTTAAAAGCATGCGTCCCGGTGGTTTGGGACACGAGACTAACAACCCTATCCCCTGGTAAAAGGGGATACCCTTTACATACCTTCCCTAGTTATTGGGAACAAAACTTACTTTTCCTTCCCTGGTATTGGGAAACCTTTTGGTTAATTACTGTTTATACGGATTGCAACTAACGGCACTAAACGAAACTCTATCACTCAAGTCCCTACTACAAATACCGATTAGTCGCCGGGTTCAGGCGAACGGGTTATTAGTTGATAGCGCTATTTAGGTGTTTACCAGCCTCACACCGTGCCCTGGTTTGGGACGGTCGTGAACTAATGTACTCAGAAATCTGTCAATGATGATAGAACATTGACATCGGGGCATCCTGCGGATACGCAACGGTTACCTAGTGTTCGGTATTGGAAAAACAGTTTAGTCGCTAACTTTTGGGGTAGCTCCCCAGGGCATGTATAAACGGATAAATTAACCGGTGAAACAAGTTTTTGGTAATTAAAACTGGACAACTAGTGAACTCACTCAGCATTATTGTTGACCCCTTACTGCATGCTTTGCAGGTAACCAGTGACGATGGAGCTTGCAGCTTGGGAACGTGTAGTGTCTGTTCACCCTTATGTTGGGTGTTACCTTATTTTGAATCATGAACTTTGTTTTAAAACTACCTTACCTATGCTTCCGCTACTTATTACTGTTTTGAACTTAAGACTTTAAACTCTGAACTTAATATTTGCTAAGCTTATGAGTAGTAAGTATTACTTTTGTTATCAACTTAAGTTTTCGGTATAATTGGTGGCTGGATCCTGGTCAGTCACGCCCTCGAAGCGGGTGTTATCCGCAGGTGGATTTTGGGGGTGTGACAGATTGGTATCAGAGCCATTGGTTATAGTGAACTTGGTTTTAAAAAGGGGTAAATCTTTTTGGAGAAAACCAGACTATAACCCGTGACTCGTAACGACACTACACTCCAAGTGCAAGGCTCGACACTTTTGACCTCATAGCTCGGACCAGTGTTTACTTGTTGCTTACTTTATGTTTCCTGTTATGATATACGTACTAGTGTGCCTAAACTAGATAGATACACCTCTCTCTTCTATCTCATTCTCGCTACATTACGGCATCACACTCATACTGTGTTTTCTGGTCATAAAGACAATGAGTGGACGCGGACGAGGAAACATTAACATGACACAGGCTCAGTTCACTAATCTGCTCAACACCGTGGCTGCAGCTTTCGCAGCTCACCCTATAGGTCAGCATGCACCTGCGCAACCACCAGTGTGTACTTTCAAAACTTTCATGGATTGCAAGCCTCTCCCTTTCAACGGCACTGAGGGCGCCATAGGTCTTCTGCATTGGATTGAGAAAATTGAAGCTGTTTTTGCTGTTTGCGAGTGTCCCCCTGCAAATTGGGTGAAATTTGCTACTGCTACGCTTGAAGGAAGCGCGCTTTCTTGGTGGAAGGCGCAGATTCAGATGTTTGGCTTGGAAACTGCAAATGCTACTGCGTGGGAGGATTTCAAGGATATGATTAAGGATGAATACTGTCACCGGGATGACATCCACAAGCTTGAGAATGAGTACTATGAACTCAAGATGGTTGGGTCAGAGATCGAAACCTACACCAAGTTGTCCAACGACTATGCTGCTCTTTGCCCAAACATGTCACGACCAATGTACCGAAGGATCGAACTGTATATCAAGGGTTTGGCTCCAGAAATTCGAAGCCATGTCACTTCAGCCAACCACACTACCATTCAGCCGATTGTTCGACTTGCTCACAAACTTACTGATCAGGCTGTAGAGGAGGGCAGGTTGCCCAAAAGGATCAGTGCTACCGTCGGAACTTCTAGTGACATCAAGCGTAAGTGGGAAGGAAGTCAAAGCAAGGATGCTAACCCCACTCAGGCCCCAGCACAACAAAGGAAAACTGAAAACAACAAGGGCACTCAGCAACAGGGTGGCTACCGGGGAAGCTACCCTAAGTGCAACAAGTGTAACAAGCACCACAATGGGGCATGTAACAAGGGCCAGTGTCAGCGATGCCACAAGATGGGGCACGACGCTAAGGATTGTAGGAGCCAGTTCCCAGCAAGACAGAATCAGCAACAACCCCAACAGCAACAGCAGCAGGGAAACAACAGGGCATGTTTTAAGTGTGGAGCTGAGGGGCACTTTAAGAAGGATTGTCCTGAACTGAATCAGAACCGCAACAATAATCAGGGAGCTGGGAACAACAATCAGAACAACAATGCTGGGAATGGTGCTAGAGGAAGAGCTTTTGTGATTGGAACTGGAGAAGCAAGGAACGACCCCAATGTCGTGGCGGGTAAGTTCCTACTCGATGATCGTTATGTTTCTGTGTTATTTGATTCCGGTGCCGATGCTAGTTATGTATCCCTACGTATTAGTAAGAAGCTTAGGCGTCCGCTTTCGTTACTAAGTTCTCCTCATATCGTCGAGTTAGCTAATGGTAGAAACATCGAGGCCTCCCATGTTGTCAAAGGCTGCAAACTAGAGTTGTCTGGTCAGACATTTAGTATCGACCTTTTCCCTGTTACTCTTGGAAGCTTCGACGTCGTTGTTGGTATGGATTGGTTATCCAAGCATCGCGCTGAGATCCTCTGTCAGGAGAAAGCAGTTCGTATTCCTCGCCGTTCTGGCAAACCCCTCATTGTACAAGGTGGCAAAAGTGGAGAAATCTCCGGCGTTATCTCTTTCTTGAAAGCCCAGAAGTGTTTACGAAAAGGGCACACCGCTATTTTAGCACTTGTTACCAACACGCAGGAAAAGGAAAAGAGGATTGAAGACTTTCCAGTAGTGCGTGACTACCCCGAGGTATTTCCTGAGGAATTACCTGGACTCCCTCCCCATCGTCAGGTCGAATTCCAAATCGAACTAGCTCCCGGAGCAGCGCCTATAGCTCGTGCACCTTATCGACTAGCCCCCGCAGAATTGAAGGAACTCTCTACTCAACTACAAGAACTATTGGATAAAGGATTTATTCGTCCTAGTTCGTCACCCTGGGGAGCACCGGTACTCTTTGTTAAGAAGAAGGATGGCACGTTCCGAATGTGCATTGACTATCGTGAGTTGAACAAGGTTACCATCAAGAATCGTTACCCTCTCCCGCGAATCGACGATTTGTTTGATCAGTTGCAAGGATCGAGCTACTATTCCAAGATTGACCTGCGATCAGGTTACCATCAGTTAAGGGTCCGTAATGAAGATATTTCCAAAACCGCATTCAGAACTCGTTATGGTCATTATGAATTCCTCGTTATGCCCTTTGGAATGACCAACGCCCCTGCAGTGTTCATGGACCTCATGAACCGGGTATGCAAACCCTACCTCGACAAATTCGTGATCGTGTTTATAGACGACATTCTGATCTACTCGAAAAGTCAGGAAGAGCATGAACAGCACCTACGACTTATCCTCGAACTCCTTCGCAACGAGCAACTGTATGCCAAGTTCTCGAAATGCGACTTCTGGCTTCGAGAAGTCCATTTCCTTGGGCACGTGGTTAACAAGGATGGAATCCACGTCGACCCAGCTAAGATCGACTCTATAAAGAATTGGCCTACCCCTAAGACTCCGACTGAAGTTCGCCAATTCTTGGGATTGGCAGGTTACTACCGCAGATTCATTCAAGGATTCTCAAAGATTGCTCAACCCCTCACTACACTCACTCAGAAAGGCGTCACCTACAAGTGGAATGAAGCACAGGAATCTGCTTTTCAGAGGCTCAAGGATAACCTCTGCAGTGCTCCTATTCTCTCGTTACCTGAAGGAACGGACGACTTTGTGGTTTACTGCGATGCGTCTATTCATGGGCTCGGTTACGTGTTGATGCAACGCGAGAAAGTTATTGCCTATGCATCCCGACAACTCAAGACACACGAAAGGAACTACACAACACACGACTTGGAACTGGGAGCAGTGATATTTGCGCTTAAGATATGGAGACATTACCTGTACGGTACCAAGTGCACCATTTACACCGATCACAGGAGTCTCGAGCATATCTTTAAGCAGAAAGAATTAAACATGCGACAACGCCGATGGGTCGAACTTCTGAATGATTACGAATGCGCCATCAAGTACCATCCGGGCAAGGCCAATGTTGTGGCAGACGCCCTCAGCCGGAAAGACACTATACCAAAGCGCGTACGAGCATTACAACTTACCATCCAGTCTAGTCTCCCTACCCAGATTCGAAATGCTCAGGTTGAAGCTCTGAAACCGGAAAACATCAGGGCTGAGTCCCTGCGAGGATCGAGACAACAACTAGAACAGAAAGAAGACGGCGCCTACTATGTGGCAGGGCGCATTTGGGTCCCACTTTACGGAGATCTACGAGAGCTTGTGATGGACGAAGCCCATAAGTCCCGTTATTCAGTACATCCTGGTGCAGATAAGATGTACCACGACTTGAAAACCACATACTGGTGGCCTGGCATGAAAGCCCACATAGCAGCCTATGTTGGCAAATGTTTGACCTGCGCAAGAGTCAAGATCGAGTATCAGAAACCAGCAGGCCTACTACAGCAACCCGAAATCCCGAAATGGAAATGGGAACAGATTTCCATGGATTTTGTTACAGGGCTACCTAGATCTCAACGCGGGAATGATACTATTTGGGTGATAGTAGATCGATTGACTAAGTCTGCACACTTTCTGGCCATTAAGGAAACAGACAAGTTTTCTACCTTAGCAGAAATCTATTTAAAGGAAGTAGTCTCCAGGCACGGAGTGCCAACTTCTATTATTTCTGATCGAGACGCTCGTTTTACTTCCGAGTTGTGGCAAGCTATGCACAAATCCTTTGGCTCACGTTTGGACATGAGCACCGCTTACCACCCGCAAACGGATGGGCAGTCTGAACGCACCATCCAAACCCTGGAAGACATGCTTAGAGCATGTGTGATCGATTTTGGCAAGAACTGGGAGAAGCATCTGCCGCTGGTGGAATTCTCCTACAATAACAGCTATCACACTAGTATTCAGGCGGCACCTTTTGAGGCATTGTACGGTCGTAAATGCCGATCACCTCTCTGCTGGGCGGAAGTTGGTGATAGTCAACTTACAGGCCCAGAACTGGTAGTAGATACAACGGAAAAGATATCACAGATCAGGCAACGCATGGCGGCAGCTCGTGACCGTCAGAAAAGCTACGCTGACAAGCGTAGAAAACCGTTAGAATTCCAGGTCGGGGACCGGGTTCTACTTAAAGTCTCACCCTGGAAGGGTGTGGTCCGTTTCGGTAAACGGGGCAAGCTGAATCCACGGTATGTTGGACCATTCGAAATTACCGAAAAAATCGGTAAGGTTGCTTATAGATTAAACCTGCCTGCAGAGCTGAGTGCAGTGCACAACGTTTTTCACGTATCTAACCTGAAGAAGTGTTGGTCGGATGAAACACTTGTAATTCCTTTTAAGGAACTGACTATAGATGAACAGCTACACTTTACTGAGGAACCGATTGAGATCACGGATCGAGAAATCAAAACCCTCAAACGTAGCCAGATACCCCTTGTACGAGTTCGTTGGAACTCACGGCGCGGCCCAGAGTTTACCTGGGAGCGGGAGGACCAGATGAAGTCCAAGTATCCCCAGTTATTCCCAAACGAAAACCCCAGCACTGAAGCTACAACCGAATTTCGGGACGAAATTCCAAACTAACGGGGGGATGATGTGACACCCCGTTGAAACACGCTAGCTTGGCAGTGGCTGCTTCAACTTTCGGGACGAAAGTTCTTAAAACTTGGGGATAATGTGACACTCGAGGTTTTTCCGAACGATCACCTTGTAATATTTCGTGTGTATATAAATATTATTAAATGGAAACGTGATTTTTGCATGATATGTGATGTATGTATGTATTGTATATATATTTATATGAGAGCCGAAACCACGACCCGAGACCATGACTCGCAACCGGGCGGTTGCGAGTGGGCCTTTGGGCCGTAACCGGTTTGGGTCGAAACCCCAAACCCAACCCGAAACACCCCTTGTATATATATACCCCACCTTCCCCACTTTCCTTCACTTTACACAAACCACACAAACACACTTCTCCTATTTTCCTCTCAACTAGAAACCCACAACAACACCACTCTTCTCCCCTTTTCGGTTCAAGCAAGGATCTCGGACAAGGACTCGGTCAAGCTCGGATCACTCGGACACTTCATCTTCTCTCATTCTCTTCTCTTTGTTTTCGGCTCCTCCTTTTCATAACCGGTTAGTGTTTCCTTTTGTGTTTAAGATGTATGTATGTTGTATGAACTAAGAAATGGTTGATTAGTAGTTTATGCATGATTATTAGGTGGTTTTGTAAAGTTTGTGAATATGTGATAACATGACTAAAATGACATGATATTGGTAGTTTACAAGTGTTCATAGCCAACTACACTATGCTTCTTTGTTTCTTGCAAGAATGATGATGTTTAACATAAGATTTTCGGCTATATAATGTATGTTTTCTTGATTAGCATCATGATCTTGTCAAAATAGGTGATTTTCGGTTCATAAATATGTGTTTATGTTGGCATGAAAACCCTAGAAAACTATGAACATAGGAAGAACTTGTTTGAATATGGTTTGAAGATGCAAAAATGGCAAAGTTTGATCTATCTTTACTAATATTCAGATTAGGCAAAGTGTTAGTGAAATATTATTGGTTGTTTCCTATTATGGGCCTGAATTCTTGGTACAATTTGGACTGTCATATCTGCATCATCACGTGTACATGAAAGTGACAGATTACGACTCGCAACGACGGCATTACGACTCGCAACCACAGCATTCCGACTCGAAACCACACCGTTGCGACTCGCAACCAAAGCATGACAAGTCGAAACCACGTGATTGCGACTCGAGACTACGTCGGTTGCGACTCGCAACCACAGCATGATGACTCGAGACCACGGTTACGACTCGCAACCACAGCGTGACAAGCCGAAACCACCTGGTTGCGACTCGAGACCAGCTGGTTGCGAGTGGGCTGTTCATTTTGGTTACTGGGCCCATATGTGTTTAACTTGGACTATCTGTTGACTGGATTATGTGTTGCTGTTGACTGCTTAATTACTTAGGCCGGCCCAGTAACCCACTGTTTACTTAGATGCTTGATACGTGTTAGTTACGTGCCTATATGTGTTTTACGTGAATGCTTGTACACCGAACCTGACCTATACCGGTAACCATGTTAGGACGTGGTGACCAACGTGATTAACAAGTAACCTAAACCTACCGAGCAACCCAAGGTGAGTTCACAACTTAAAAGCATGCGTCCCGGTGGTTTGGGACACGAGACTAACAACCCTATCCCCTGGTAAAAGGGGATACCCTTTACATACCTTCCCTAGTTATTGGGAACAAAACTTACTTTTCCTTCCCTGGTATTGGGAAACCTTTTGGTTAATTACTGTTTATACGGATTGCAACTAACGGCACTAAACGAAACTCTATCACTCAAGTCCCTACTACAAATACCGATTAGTCGCCGGGTTCAGGCGAACGGGTTATTAGTTGATAGCGCTATTTAGGTGTTTACCAGCCTCACACCGTGCCCTGGTTTGGGACGGTCGTGAACTAATGTACTCAGAAATCTGTCAATGATGATAGAACATTGACATCGGGGCATCCTGCGGATACGCAACGGTTACCTAGTGTTCGGTATTGGAAAAACAGTTTAGTCGCTAACTTTTGGGGTAGCTCCCCAGGGCATGTATAAACGGATAAATTAACCGGTGAAACAAGTTTTTGGTAATTAAAACTGGACAACTAGTGAACTCACTCAGCATTATTGTTGACCCCTTACTGCATGCTTTGCAGGTAACCAGTGACGATGGAGCTTGCAGCTTGGGAACGTGTAGTGTCTGTTCACCCTTATGTTGGGTGTTACCTTATTTTGAATCATGAACTTTGTTTTAAAACTACCTTACCTATGCTTCCGCTACTTATTACTGTTTTGAACTTAAGACTTTAAACTCTGAACTTAATATTTGCTAAGCTTATGAGTAGTAAGTATTACTTTTGTTATCAACTTAAGTTTTCGGTATAATTGGTGGCTGGATCCTGGTCAGTCACGCCCTCGAAGCGGGTGTTATCCGCAGGTGGATTTTGGGGGTGTGACAATGGTCAGCCTCGGCACAAAAGACAAACATGTAGAAGCCTCTACGCCCACCACGGGGTCGTGCTCAGCGGACACGGGGGCGTGGTCAACTTCCTGCAGGCGCATTTATTGTAATTGCGAATTACAATTAATGAAGAGAGAGAGTCAGATGGACACGGGGTCGTGCCCAGCGGACACGGGGTCGTGCCCGAGCTTCTGTTCAGCCTATAAATAGGAGTGCTTGGAGCTCTTGCAACTCATCCCTTGGCACACCACCTCTCTCACACTTCACCCACCACCCACCACCATCACAACACCATCATCCACCACCATCATCCATTGTTCATCATAGAGTGTGTGAGTCATCTCGGGATCCAAGATGATCGTAAGAGTTCTTGACAATCAAAGGCCATGTTTGCCTAAGTCTCTTACATCACTTGGTGAAGATAAGTGTTTAGTGTAATACTTTTTATTTTTAATCTTTTGCACTTTTTAATTGGTTTTGTATTAATGACTTTAATTACTAGTTTCTTATGTTGAAGGTGATTCTTCCTTATCGTTTGTCCGTGGTGTCTTGGCATTATTTTACTGTCTATATAAAATAAAAGATTTTCACCATTCATATCTCCACGGTCTATATGGAGGTATGTTGGCTACCTGGTCGGGGGTTAAGGGAACGGTTTGGTAAGAGTCTTGCCATTGTTCAGTGTATAGATCCTGCAAAGGACCTGGGTCAAATTTAGTAGGACCTCCTTCAATACCCAAAGGTATTGGATGGCGGGGGTCTAAACTCTTTGATCCCCTCATAAGTTAAACTACTATTAAAACTTTAACCCAGCTACTTAGGACTGTATCCCTACTGACTCAGACTACTTAGCTGAGGGTAACGTCACCTTCAAAAGAGGGTCCTACCACATTATGCATTAATAACTTAATTCATTATCTTTCAATAATCCGACCCTTTAGGATTGTATCCTTGCTGACTCAAACTACTGGGTTGAGGGTAACGTCGCCTTCAAAAGAGGGGCCTACTACAATAACTAAGATAATCTCTTAAACAAGTGCAAAAGTGCGAAAATAATCAAAGGTTACATGATGTGCGTTAGGTGTAATATAATTTAGGTATATATTTTAAGCCTTTTTTACACTTTTTAGCCATGTTTTAAATTTATAAAACACGATATTTACTAACACTAAACACACATGTGGTGCAAGTGCACCCATCGTGGACGTAGTATAGTGTTGGTAAGATACCGAGGTCGTCCAAGGACACAAGAGCTTTTAGTACCGGTTTATCCTCAACGTCTAATCAAATCAAAATATTAAAAAAATGTTTTAAACTAAGAAAATAAAACTAACTAAAATGCTGAAAAATAAAATAAAAGTAAAAACAGATAGACAAGATGAATCACTTGGATCCGACTCGTGTGTAGTGTAACCTTTGATTATTTTCGCACTTTTGCACTTGTTTAACTCTCTCGCGGCCCGCGAGAGCGTGCGTGTCGTTTATAGCTTTGGCCAGTCACTAGCCTAGCTATGTTGACTCACTGGAAACGTGGCGCAATGCCTTGTCCGTCACACAAGGCCAGTCGCGCCCCGCGAGAGACCAAGGAGGTCTTGGTCGCGCCAAGCGAGAAACCTATAATTTTTGTTTTTCTCTATTTTTACAAATATAAGGGTATTTCGGGCTCGTTTCTCGCGTACAGGTTATATGTTAAGACATCTAGGGTCACGTTAAGGGTTCTAGGATGGTTGTTATATCCTCCCCACCTTGTTTGATCTCGTCCTCGAGATCTACTGGAATAGGTGTGGGTATTTCCTTTGCATTTTTGACTCGAGTTCCCAAGTGTATTCTGGTCCTCTTTTGGAATCCCATTTCACTTTGACCAGAACTAGTCTCTTATTTTTGAGATTCTTGATCATTCTATCTTCAATCTGAACGGGTTTCTCGATAAACTTAAGTTTCTAATTTACCTCTATGTCCTTAAGAGGTATCACCAATGATTCGTCGGCTAAATACTTTTTGAGATTACATATATGAAACACATCATGTATTCCTGCCATTTCCTCTGGCAGTTGTAGCTGATCGGCTACGGGTCCTATTCTTCTAATAATCTCAAAAGTTCCAACATACCTGGAGCTTAGCTTTCCTCTTTTAACGAATCTGACTACTCCTTTCCATGGAGAAACTTTTAATAGTACCTTATCTCCTACTTGAAATTCCAAAGGTTTTCGTCTGTTATCTGCCTAACTCTTTTGATGATCTTGTGCTGCTTTTAGTCTTTCCTTGACTTGAATTATCTTATCTGTTGTTTCTTGCACTATCTCTGGTCCAGATAATTGCTTTTCTCCAATTTCTACCCAAAAGACTGGAGTTCGGCACTTTCGTCCATAAAGTGCTTTAAATGTTGCAACATTAATGCTTGTATGATAACTGTTATTGTAGGAAAATTCTATTAATGGTAAATGGTCATCCCAATTTCCTCCGAAATCAATTACACAGGCTCTAAGCATATCTTCCATTGTTTGTATTGTCCTTTCACTTTGTCCGTCCATTTGAGGATGATAAGCTGTGCTTTGATTTAACCTGGTTCCCATTGCTTTTTGGAAACTTGTCCAAAAATGAGAAGTAAAACGGCTATCTCTATCAGAAACAATAGATAAAGGAATTCCATGTAAGGAAACTATTTCATTTACATATAACTTGGCTAACTGTTCCATACTGAAAGTTTCCTTCATTGGTAAGAAATGAGCAGATTGTATCATTTCCTTTTCTTGTCTTGGGTAATTTGGTAACAAAGTCCATTGTTATCAATTCCCATTTCCATATTGGCATCTCTAATTGTTGCAATAATCCTGAGGGTTTCTGATGTTCAGTTTTAACTTGTGAACAAGTTAGACATTTAGCAACATAGTTTCATATATCCTTTTTCATTCCTATCCACCAGAAGTTCTTTCTTAGATCTTGATGCATCTTATCACTTCCGGGATGTATCGTATACTTAGACTTATGAGATTCTTCTAAAATTTTGTGGCATAGGTTTCCTTGTTTAGGTATCCACATTCTTTTCTTATGGTATCTCCAAATTCCATCTGTTCCTTGTTCTAATTTCTTAATCATTCCTTTTAAACTTTCAGCATCGTCCTTGATTGCTGTTTCCTATACTTTTCTAATTTGCTCATCTAAATCTACTTGTAGATTTAGTTGGAGAGAACGTACTCGTTTTGGCTTTTCATGATACTTTCGGCTTAAAGCATCAGCTACTACATTAGCTTTCCCAGCATGATGCTGGATATCATAATCACAATCACTAAGACTTCCATCTAGCGTCTTTGTCTAATATTTAACTCTTTTTGCCCGAAAATGTACCTTAAACTTTTATGATCGGTGAAGACAACAAATTTATTTCCATATAAATAGTGTCTCCAAATCTTAAGGGCAAAAACTATGGCTCCTAATTCTAGATCATGGGTTGTATAATTCTCTTCATGTTTCTTAAGTTGTCTAGAGGCATAAGATATAACCTTTTGGTGTTGCATCAACACACATCCATATCCTAACTTAGACGCAACACAATAGACTATAAAGTCTTTAGTTCCTTCTGGTAATTTGAGTATGGGTGCGTTGGTTAACCTTTGCTTAAGAATCTTAAAAGCTTCTTCCTATTTCGGTCCCCATTCAAACTTAACTGATTTGCAGGTCAGTTTGGTTAATGAAATGGCTATTCTAGAGAAATCTCGGATAAACCGTCTATAATATCCTGCCAGTCCAAGAAAACTTCGTACTTCTGTTGGTGATTAAGGGACTTTCCACTTAGTAATTGCGTTGATCTTTGTGGGATCCACATGAATTCCTTCATGAATAACCATATTTCCAAGGAATTTCACTTCTTGTAACCAAAATTCACATTTTGAGAATTTAGCATAAAGCTTCTCCTTTCTCAACAATGTTAGAAGTGTATGCAGATGCGCTGCATGTTCCTTTTTACTCTTAAAGTAAATTAGAATATCATCTATAAAGACAATTATGAATTTATCCAGGTATGGTTTAATATCCTGTTCATCATGTCCATAAATGCGGCTGGGGCATTGGTTAGACCAAATGGCATGATGTTAAATTCATAATGACTGTACCTTGTTCTGAAAGTAGTTTTAGGAATGTCCTCTTCCTGTACTTTCAGTTGATAATATCCTGAGTGTAAGTCGATCTAAGAAAAGAACCGAGCTCCTTGAAGTTGATCGAACAGATCATCGATTCTCGGTAGTGGGTACCGATTCTTAATCGTAACATTGTTCAATTCTCGATAATCAATGCATATATGCATCGATCTGTCTTTCTTCTTAACAAACAACACCAGTGCTCCCCACGGTGATGAACTTGGTTGTATAAAACCCTTGTCAAGAAGTTCGTCCAATTGTTTCTTCAGTTCCTGCATCTCTGTCACACCCCTATTTTCCACGTGTCACTGGTGGTCCCGGTGGGGGTATCGTGACGTAGTTGATATCGTCATAGTCAAACAACACAATAAATAAATGCACAGCGGAAGGAAAAAGATAGATTTATTTCAACCGAATAAATATTGTAATATTAAGTATCACAAACAGTTGAAATAGATCCACAGGCGGATCAAAAGAAAAAGGAAACTTGTTCAATAGATTTATTTGCATCCAAGCTTGCGAGACTCTAAATGATGCTAAGGAGAGGCCAGCCTATTACGCGTAGTACCTGCACTTAACCTTTTTGGGAAAATACGTTAGTTTATACTGGTAAATACAATTTAACTGACTCATTTTGAAAAGGTTTAAAATTGATTTGAATGCACATGGCACAAAAAGATTTTTATAACTTGGGATAATTATTTGAATATAAACTTGTAAAAGATTTACATGTTTCTTATGCGTCCAGTAGCCCGGGTTTACACCGGGTTAAAGATCAATAGACACACCACATGATATAATCCCGCAGCGGTTTAACCCAAACCGGCGGTTATACCTTAATATTTATGCACGACGGGTGTACGCCTACACCCGTATGCTTAGGTCGTGGCCATTTCGTAAAATGATGCCAAGGATATCCGGGACATGGTCATTAACCCCCCAAAGGCTTTAAGCAAACAGAACAATTTTAACGGGTCATTTCAATGATTTAACCTACATTTGATTAAAGATTCAATGCCCGACCAAGCGGTATTTTATATACCGTACCCCAAGCCCGTATAGGGAAATAAGATAAAAGTATTTACCTGAGCAAGTATAGTCACAATAAGCAAGTGCAAATAGCTTTTATTGGATCTCCTATTCTGGAACGAAGGTTTATAATAATATATTAGAATCCTAACGGGTCTTTAATTTAGCATAAGCTTAGACCAGTAAGTTTTAAAGAAAGAATACGGTTCAATCGCATGGAAAGCGAAGACCGGTTAAGAATGTAATTTTGACCCGACAAGCTTGCATGCTTGTTCAATATGGGTAACTTAAACACATTCTGGATTTTGAGACAATAATGATATGGTTTGACCCGTTTCGGCTAAAATGTGAAAACTAGTTACATAAGCCGATCTGAACGCGGAAAGTGCGTAACGAGTAACCATATGAATAATATACAAGTTCCCTGAGTTAATATGCACTAAATATGCTGTGAAATCAGTAAGATATCTTCTATTATGCCCAAAATGATTTTAAACTCAAACTATGCCTCATAAGGGCATTTTGGTCATTTAAAAGTTTATAAAAGAGTCTAATTTGTAATCTGAGTTACAGGTCTGATTTATTTAGTAAATATACTTAATTTAATATGTTATAACAGTAGGTTATCACATATATGTGAAATTTATTAATTATAACCATATTATGCTCCGAAGGGGCATTTTGGTAATTTCACATAAGCCTAAAAGGTTAAAACTGGAAATCTGAGTTAAAAACTTTTGTTTACTGTTATAATATAAAAATTTACTGAATATATCAGTAGGTATAAAACCTTATATATATAAACTAGTTTTGATACATACTATGTCGTACAAAATGCTTAAAAAGGCGATTTGGAGCCATCTCCGGGTTTTGTATAGAAAGTTGATATTTTTAATATTCCAGAAGGCTCAAAATAATTTATTTAACATAATGAATTAGTAGAAAAAGGTTTGAGGTCAAAAGGATTTATAAAACTCATTTTATAGCCCAAAAGAGCAAAACCGGCAATAACCGAAATAAGCTTAAAACTTTAAGTTATGCTCAGCCTAAAAGTAAACAAAAATCTCCAAAAATCCTAAAATATTATTTTATATTAGTAGGTAAAAAGTTTGATATTAAAATTTGGGTTTAGATAGGCTATATGCTAATTACGCCATTTAATTACTTAGAAGGCTTCTAATTACGCTAATGAGCATAACTCTAAATCTAGACCTCAAACTGATGTAAAAATTTAGGTACAAGTTTATATATCAGTAACTAAGGTGTCTACTCTTTTACATTTTCAAAAATCATAATTTACGATGGAAATGGCATAATAGTCAACATTTAGGCAATTAACGAAAACTTGCATAATAATCAGACAACTAATGAACCAAGCCGTATAATCACAGAGGGTTATACTAACATGTAACTAGGTCCAAAAGAAGCTCTAAGGCAATCCTAAACTTGGCTTAAACGGGTCAGAACTGAAAGTCAAAGCATAAGTCAAACTATGCGACTTTCGGTTCCAAACCGAGCCTAAACTGAAAATTGTCGAGTTGAACATGTTTAGACATGTTCTTATATTAATTACCAAGTTATATTAATGATAAAACAGGTTACATGGATCCTACATTGCTAATTATGCATTAATTTGAAATAAAGCTTTCTGTTGACTTTTTATAATTAGCTTTGACCCGACAATTGACATAGTTAGAGTGGGAATCAGAGAGTACCCTTTTAAGGGTTTATTACCCACATAATTACCTACTTATAGGTATTTTTAATTCGAGATTTGACTGGATAATTATTGCTTAATCTCGAAGTCAAACCTTAATTACGACGGTTTGACTCTTAGCTAATTAATTAAGCTAAACTGAATTAAAGAGGATTAAGGACACTTACAAGAGTCCTAAGTTTGCTTAGAGATCCTAAGAAGGTTTGATGCTGATCAGAGGAGCTCCAAAAATGCTTGAAATAAGTTGTAAATGAGCAAGTGCCAAGTTCACAACTTGTTCTCCTTATATAGTGAACTTCATTGCACAAGATCATGTCAAAATAGTCTATATATGTTACAAGATCATCCCATGTGTCCCTATGATGCCAAAACCAGTTGCATGAGCTTCAGAATTCGAATACCACTTAAGTAAGGCGGTGGAACTGCCTGAACAGGCAGCTGTCCATTTTCTGCTGCCAGCGACAAGCTTATGGACCGTAAGCCAAATGCCTTGCGGTCCGTATGCTCCTCTTGCGGACCGTATGTTTGATGTGCCCAGATATGATCCTTGTGGACCGTAAGCTTAAAGCCATACGGTCTGTAACCGATGACCAGAATCCAAAATTTTGCAAACTTTCAAGTTTTGAGCATGCAACTTTGTAGTCTCCGAATCTCATGCTATCCTTTTCGGTTGAGGGTCCCTTTGCTCAGCCCTTGCATGCTTTGCATGCACTTACATGTTTTGGATCTTGTGGGAGGTTTGAAATTGTCGGAAGTATCAAGAATTTACAATGAACATGAATTAATTCAAGTTCCATTCTTTTAATCAAGAATCTAAATTCCGAATGTGTAGCAACGTTTTAAGGAACCCAAATCTCCATATAAAAATGGAATTTATTTATTTAAGAAGAACCGGCTAATATATCAGATGTTTATCATAACGATTTAAGGTCTTGGGATTTACAACTTGGGTCGCTCAGAGGTATTTTAATAACATGTCGCCCTTCTTAATTATTTGATCTGGGTTCCTGACACGTTTGTCTTACATGACACGTGTCTTTATTTTATTGGGTATGATATTACGAGGTGTTACATCCTCACCCCCTTAAAAGAAATCTCGACCTCGAGATTTATTGAAACAATTGAGGGTATTTTTCTTTCATTGTGGACTCTAACTCCCACGTATATTCGGGACCTCTACGGGCATCCCATTTCACCTTGACAATAGGCACATGCTTCCTTTGAAGCTTCATTACCTATCGATCCTCAATCGACAAAGGTTTTTCCACAAATTTCAAGCTCTCATCTATGTGCACATCTGTGTGTGGTATGACAAGAGATTCATCAGCTAGACATTTCTTCAGATTGCAGACGTGGAATACATTGTGAATACCACTGAGCTCTTCAGGTAAGTTTAACTTATAAGCCACTGTTCCTACACATTTGATGATCTCGAATGGTCCTATATATCTTGGGCTTAACTTACCTTTCTTACCAAATCGCATTACCCCTTTCCAGGGTGATACCTTAAGCAGGACTTTATCACCAACCTCAAACTTGAGAGGTTTTCGTCTTTTTATCGATCCTCAATCGACAAAGGTTTTTCCACAAATTTCAAGCTCTCATCTATGTGCACATCTGTGTGTGGTATGACTAGAGATTCATCAGCTAGACATTTCTTCAGATTGCAGACGTGGAATACATTGTGAATACCACTGAGCTCTTCAGGTAAGTTTAACTTATAAGCCACTGTTCCTACACATTTGATGATCTCGAATGGTCCTATATATCTTGGGCTTAACTTACCTTTCTTACCAAATCGCATTACCCCTTTCCAGGGTGATACCTTAAGCAGGACTTTATCACCAACCTCAAACTTGAGAGGTTTTCGTCTTTTATCCTCATAGCTTTTCTGCCTATCCCTGGCAGCTTTTAGGCGGTCACGAATCTGGACAATCTTGTCCGTCGTTTCAAAGACTAAGTCGGGACCTGACAACTGAGCTTCTCCTACTTCTGCCCAACAAATAGGCATTCTACATTTTCTACCATATAATGCCTCAAAAGGCGCAGCCTGAATGCTGGTATGATAGCTATTATTATAGGAGAACTCAACCAAGGGTAGATGCTTATCCCAACTACCACCTAAGTCAATTACACATGCACGTAGCATGTCTTCCAGAGTTTGGATTGTACGCTCACTCTGCCGGTCTGTCTGAGGAAGGTAAGCCGTATTGAAGTTTAAGCGTGTACCCAAAGACTGTTGGAAACTTTTCCAAAAGTGTGACGTGTATCTGGTATCTCTGTCAGAGATAATAGCAACTGGTACTCCATGCAGAGATACAAGCTTATCAACATACAATTCGGCTAACATGTCAGAACTGTAAGTTTCCTTAATGGGTAGGAAATGTGCTGACTTTGTCAGTCTATCTACTATCACCCATATAGTATCATTTCCTTTCCTTGTCTTTGGCAACTTGGTGATGAAATCCATTGTCACCATTTCCCATTTCCAAGTGGGAATTTCAGGCTGTTGTAGCAAACCTGACGGCTTTTGATGTTTAGCTTTGACTTGCGCACATGTCAAACATTTAGCTACATAGGCAGCTATAGACTTCTTCAAGCCTATCCACCAATAATTTGCCTTTAGATCCTGGTACATCTTATCAGCTCCAGGATGAACGGAATATTTGGAACTGTGGGCTTCCTGGAGGATGACGTCCCGAAGTCCTCCATAAACAGGAACCCGTATTCTTCCATTTAATCTCAGGATTCCGTCTTTGCCATAGGATAACTGTTCTTCAGTTACTCCTAGCTTTTCATCAGGATAGTTAGTGTCACACCCCGATTTCCACGTGTCACCGGCGGGCCCGGTGTGGGGTACAGTGACGTAGTTGGCATCGTCATAGACAATCAACACAATATAATACTGCACAGCGGAAGCAGAATAGATACATTTCAACTTTAATTAAAATGACATAATAAACATCATAAGTAGTTGAAACGGATCCACAGGCGGATCAAATAAAATAAGAATAAATTGTTCAACAGTTATTTGTCGTCCAAGCTTGCGAGACTATAGTGGACGCTCTTAGGAAACAGCCAGCCTATTTCGTATAGTACCTGCACTTAACCTTTTGGGAAAAATACGTCAGTTTACACTGGTAAATACAAATCGACTGACTCATTTTGAAAATGATTGAAAATTGATTTAAATGCACAAGGCATAAATATTTTTATTAACTTGGGATAATTATGCAATATAAACTTGTGAACGATTTACATGTACCCGTACTTATGGTGGCCCGGGATCTGCTGTCCGGGCTAAAGGTTAAATAACACACCACATTAAAGAGTTATACACGCCGGGTGTACGCCTACACCCCGTGCTCTGGTCGTGGCCATCTCGTAAGATAATGCCAAGGATATCCGGGACACGGTCAATAACCCCCCAAAGCCTAAAGTAAGACAAGACTGTTTAAACGAGTCGCACAAACTATTCAAGACTGTACACCCATAAGGCGCAGGATTTGTGCGCTCGATCAAGCGGTATACTATATACCGTACCCCAAGCCCGTATAGGGAAAATAAGTCAAAATGTATTTACCTGAGCAAGTATGTAACACAAACGGTAAGTGTGGTAGCTTTTACTGGGCCTCCTAATCTGGAACAAAGGTTTATAATAATCTATTAGATTTCTAACGGGTCTTTTATTTAAGCCTAAGCTTTGACCGGTTAGTTTTAAGTATGATACGGTACAAGCGCACGATTAAGCGAAAGACCGGATAGAATGTGATTTAGACCCGACAAGTTTGAATACTTGTATAATATGGGTATACTAAATACATTCTGGATTTTGAGATAAAAATGATAACGTTTGACCCGTTTCGGTCAATTTACGCAAACTAGTTACGTAAACCGAACCGAACGCTAAAAGGGCGTTACGGGTAGCCAAAAGAGTCAAATGCAAGTTCCCTGAGATAATATGCTTTAAATATGATATAATATCAGTATGTTATGTTCTATTATGCCCCGGATAATTTTAAACTCAATTTATGCCTTAGAAGGGCATTTTGGTCATTTAAAAGATTATAAAAGAGTCAAATTGGAAATCTGAGTTACGGGTCTGATTTATACAGTAAATATACTTCATTTGATATATTATAACAGTAGAGTATGACCCGTATACAAAACTTATCATTTAAAATCAAACTATGCACCGTAGGGGTATTTTAGTAATTTCACAAGGGCTAAGAATGCCAAAACTGGAAATCTGGGTTCATATACTTATACTTACTGTTATTATATGAAAATATACCAAATACATCAGTAGGTATGAATCTTATATGTTTAAAATGAGTATAACGCTTACTATGTGTTAAAAATGCTAAAAATGCGATTTAGAGCCGTTTCCGGGTTTTAATAAGAAAGCTGAGATTTTTACATTTCCAGAAGGCTCAAAATAATTTATTTAACATATAAAATCAGTAGAAAAAGGTTTCGGGTCAAAAGGATGTATAAAACTCATTTTATGGCCTAAACGGTCAAAACCGACATAAACCGAAATAACTAAGCGATCTAAGATACGATCAGCCAAAAATTAAATAAAAATCATCTAAAATCCCAAAATATTATATAACATCAGTGGGTAAAAAGTTTTGTATCAAAACGTGGCCAGAAATGGGTTATACGCGAAAAGGGCCGTTTATGTAACTTAAGAACATAGTTTTACGCTAATGGCCATAACTCAAAATCTGGACCACCAATTGATCCGAAATTTTCGGTGCAAGTTTATATATTAGAAATAAAGATTTCTACTCTTTCACTTTTCCAAAAATCACGTTTTATATCAAAAGGGCAAAATAGTCAACTTTTAAGCATAATCGGAAACATGCAAATGAACCGGCTAAACATAGACTCAAGCAACAAAATTCCAGAGAGTTTTACCAAAATAAAAATGGTCAAAAATACTCTCCAATACAGATCTCAAATATGCATGTACGAATCCGAATCGATAGTCTACGAAATAGTCGTTTTACAAGACTTTCGGTTCCGATTCGTATTTATACTAAAGATTGTCGAGTTGATCATGGTAAAACACATTCTTATATTCATTATAAAGGTATTTATGATGATCAAACAGATTGCATGTCTTCCACATTACCATTTAAGCTATTTTTCACAAAAACCAGTTCTGTTGACTTTTTAAGAACGCCTTTGACTCGACAATTAGCATGCAATAAGTGGGAATCAGAGAATACCCTTTTGAGGGTTTGTTTCCCACATAAACACCAACATATATCTGGTTTCAATTTGAGAAATGACTGAGTAAAACTCGTTTAATCAGAAAGTCAAAGTATAAGAACAATCAGTTTGACTTTTAGCAATAATCAAAGCAAGAACGAATTAGAGACTGAATTAGAAGCTTACAAAGGTCCTATTGATGCTTAGTTAATACTAGGAATCGGCCTTGATGTCCAGAAATGCTCCAGTAATGCTTGAGAGAGTTCTTGAGAGTTGAGAGCTTCTTGATCAAATGCAAGTGCCAAGAGAATGGATGAATAATCTGATTTAAAGCTGAATTCAGATGTTTGGAAGTAGCTCACTGTTACCATAGGCATGCAAGACATTTTATTGGAGCTTAAGGAGGTGCTAACAGCTGGTATACACTTCAAATTCGGGCTTAAAATATGATTTTCGCGAATTTTGGTACTGGCAGTCCAACGCGGCCCGCTTGGGTCAGTCCAGGCGGGTCGCCTGACCTCTGATCAGCCAAACTAATTTCCAATTTGGCAGCTTTGGTCCCTGAACTTGCACGCGATGTTTCGGCTGCTTATTTTGACTCGTAAACCCCCAAACTTGGTTTTTAAGAACCTTGGGACATTTACCTACATGGTAATGTCCTCGGATAACTTTGCGATCAACCGAAAAGTCATGAAATTCGACGTTGACGCTTTTAGTCCTTCAAGTACGGTTTTGGCCATAACTTTCTCATACGTTGACGAAACTTCACGAAATTTTTACCACATATTCTAGTGAGTATATTTTAGCATTATAAAGCTTCGGGTCTGCCAAAAGTTCACTCAGAGGTATAAATTCAACATGTTGACACTTTTGGCCCCTATAGTTTGTAATTCCTCACTTTTGGGCATTTTCCGCTTCGTATGATCCATGAACCATCCGTTTAAGGTTATAAACATTATGTAGGGTTATCATAGAGTCTATTTATCCATTGTTGACACTTTGGACCCTTACGTTCCATAGTTTTCACTGTTTGTCACTTTTAGTCCCTCTAAAGTATATTTTCACCTACCGGAACCTTATGACACGTGTCAAGACATTATTGGACGAAATTTTTCGAGGTGTTACATCCTCACCCCCTTAAAAGAAATCTCGCCCTCGAGATTTATTGAAACAAATGGGGATATTTTTCTTGCATCGTGGATTCCACTTCCCACGTGTATTCGGGACCTCTACGGGCATCCCATTTGATCTTAACAATAGGCACGTGCTTCCTTCGAAGCTTCTTTACCTGTCGATCCTCAATCGACAAAGGTTTTTCCACAAATTTCAGACTCTCGTCTATGTGTATATCTGTATGCGGTATAACCAGTGATTCGTCAGCGAAACACTTCTTCAAATTACAGATGTGGAACACATTGTGAATAGCACTAAGCTCTTCAGGCAAGTTTAACTTATAAGCGACTGACCCGACACGTTCGATAATCTCGAAAGGTCCTATATATCTCGGGCTCAGCTTGTCTTTCTTTCCAAATCGCATCACACCCTTCCAGGGCGATACTTTAAGCAATACTTTATCACCTACATCGAAGTGAAAGTCTTTGCGCTTAGGATCCGCATAACTTTTCTGCCTATCCCTGGCAGCTTTCAAACGATCGCGTATCTGCACGATCTTGTCCGTCGTTTCAAAAACGATATCTGGTCCTGACAGTTGGACTTCTCCAACTTCTGCCCAACAAATGGGCGATCTACACTTTCTACCGTATAAGGCCTCAAAAGGCGCAGCCTTTATGCTGGAATGGTAGCTATTGTTGTAGGAGAATTCAATCAGTGGTAGGTTCTTATCCCAACTACCACCCAAGTCGATCGCACATGCACGAAGCATGTCTTCCAAAGTTTGAATAGTACGCTCACTCTGACCATCAGTCTGAGGATGATAAGCCGTACTAAAATTCAAACGAGTGCCCAACGATTGTTGGAAACTCTTCCAAAAATGCGACGTATATCTAGTATCTCTATCGGAGATAATAGATATAGGTATACCATGTAACGCTACAATCTTATCGACGTATAATTGGGCTAACATATCTGAGCTATACGTCTCCTTGATGGGTAGAAAATGAGCTGACTTAGTCAGTCTATCTACTATGACCCATATGGTATCATTTCCCTTTTTCGTCTTCGGCAACTTGGTGATGAAATCCATTGTCACCATTTCCCATTTCCATTTGGGAATTTCAGGTTGTTGAAGCAAACCTGACGGCTTCTGATGCTCAGCTTTGACTTGCGCACAAGTCAAACATTTTGCTACATGTTCAGCTACTGACTTTTTCAAACCAATCCACCAATAGTTTGCTTTCAAATCCTGGTACATCTTATCAGCTCCAGGATGAACGGAATATTTAGAGCTGTGGGCTTCCTGGAGGATAACATCCCGAAGTCCTCCATAAACTGGAACCCATATTCGTCCGTTTAGTCGTAGCATTCCATCTTTGTCGTAGGATAACTGCTCCTCAGTTACTCCTAACTTCTCTGCAGGATAGTTAGCTTCCAACACAGCTTCCTTCTGTGCAGCTAACACCCTTTCATTCAAATTATTTCTTATTTCAATGCGCTTGGCATTGATTCTGATTGGTTTCACCCTTTCCTTTCTGCTTAAGGCGTTGGCAACTACATTTGCCTTGCCTGGATGGTATCTTATCTCACAGTCATAATCATTTAGAGTTTCCATCCATCGCCTTTGTCGCATGTTCAATTCCTTCTGATTGAACAAGTGTTGAAGACTCTTGTGATCCGAATAAATTATACACTTGGTTCCATACAAGTAATGTCTCCATAGCTTCAAAGCAAACACAACCGCACCCAATTCCAAATCGTGGGTGGTGTAATTCTTCTCGTGCACCTTTAGCTGTCGAGAAGCGTAGGCAATGACCTTGCCTTTCTGCATGAGTACACAGCCCATACCAGTGTGCGATGCATCGCAATGCACTATGAAATCTTCTATGCCATCGGGCAGTGTCAACACTGGCGCGTTGCTCAATTTCTTCTTCAAGATGTCGAAGGATTCCTGCTGCTTAGGGCCCCAATCAAACTTAATCTTCTTACGAGTCAGCGAAGTTAGGGGCGCAGCAATTCTTGAAAAGTTCTCAATAAATCGCCTATAGTATCCTGCCAATCCAAGGAAACTGCGAATCTCGGTAGGAGTCTTCGGCTCCTGCCAGTTCATGACTGCTTCTACTTTAGCGGGATCTACTTGGATACCACGCTTGCTTACTACATGTCCAAGGAATTGGACTTCTCGAAGCCAAAATTCACACTTCGAAAATTTGGCATAAAGCTTCTCTTGATGCAGAAGTTTGAGAATACAACGAAGGTGTTTCTCATGGTCAGCTTGGCTCTTCGAGTAGATAAGGATGTCATCAATAAAGACGATGACGAATTTATCTAGATAGGGCTTGCAGACACGATTCACGAGATCCATGAATGCGGCTGGTGCGTTGGTGAGCCCAAAAGGCATCACTAGGAACTCGTAATGTCCATAATGAGTCCTAAACGCTGTCTTGTGCACATCTTCGTCCTTGACTTTCAACTGATGATAACCTGACCTGAGGTCAATCTTGGAGAAATAGCTTGCTCCTTGCAACTGATCGAACAGATCGTCGATTCTGGGTAACGGATACCTATTCTTGATAGTGACCTTGTTAAGCTCACGGTAATCGATGCACAGACGCATCGATCCATCCTTCTTCTTAACGAACAAGATTGGCGCTCCCCAAGGAGACGAGCTAGGTCTAATAAAACCTTTAGCTAGCAAATCATCCAACTGCGTCCTCAACTCCTTCATCTCCGTTGGTGCCAATCTGTATGGTGCTCTTGCTACTGGCGCTGCACCTGGGATGATGTCTATACGAAACTCCACTTGCCTATCCGGTGGCAAACCGGGTAGCTCTTCAGGGAATACCTCAGGATATTCTGAGATAACAGGAATATCCTCAATTTTCGGCTTCGGCTCATCAATGGTAACTTGTGCCATATAAATGACACATCCTTTCTGCATGCATCTGGATGCCTTGAGCATGGACACTTGCTCAGGCAATCCATGCTGGGTATCTCCTTGAATAGTAAGTGACTCACCAGACGGAGTCTTCACTACTACTTGCTTTCTGTTGCACATAATCTGAGCTTGGTTACTCGACAACCAATCCATGCCTATCACTATGTCGAATCCAGCTAGCTTAAAGGGAAGCAAGGATAACGGGAAAGAATGATTCCTAATGGATATAACACATCCATCTAGAACAGTCGAGGCGGTTTCTATGGTTCCATCGGCTAATTCCACCTCATATTTTATACTTAGGTTCTTAACAGGAAGGTTCAACAATTTACAAAACTTATCATCTACAAACGACTTATCAGCTCCTGAATCAAACAAGACTCTAGCAAAAACATCATTTACAAGAAACGTACCTGTAATGACGTTGTCGTCTAGGACTGCTTCCTTGGCGTCCATTCTGAAGACTCTCGCATTAGTCTTCTTCCCATCATCAGCTTTCTTCGCATTCTTTGGGCAGTTTGGCCGAATGTGCCCTTTCTCGTTGCAACCAAAACAAGTTGCATCCTTCATTTTCTTGCAATCCACAGCTTTATGATATGTGGACTTGCAGATTCCACAACGTTTCTCGGAAGACTGGGATTTTGCTTCCAAACGACACTTCCCAAAGTGGTGTCTCTTGCAGTTCTTGCATCTGGGTTTTTCACCCGACTGATCTCCTTTCTTGAACCCCGACCCTTTCTTATGGTCGTTGTTCCCTCTGTGTCGTTTCTCAGATCTACGTGAGGTGTCATCCTCACGTTTCCTCTTGTTCTCCTCTGAGCTCTTCATAGCTCTCAGTCTGACTACATCTTGAGTGAGGGAGAGGGATAGATCAGCTACAGATCTAAATGTCGTAGGCCTTGAAGCCTTGACGCTTGCCTTTATCTCCGGTGCCAGACCCCCAATAAATCGAGCAATCCTTCGCGGCTCCAGGGTCACCAGATAAGGCACTAACCGTGATAAAGTGTTGAACGTAGTAAGATACGCTTGACAATCGAGGTTCTTCATAACCAGAGATACAAAATCCGATTCAATTCTTTCGACCTCATGCTGCGGGCAGAAGTTCTCCTTGATTAGGGCCACAAACTGTTCCCATGACAAACCGTACAGTGTGGCCTTACCGGCAGCTTGTAGGAGTGACTTCCACCATGCTAACGCATCTCCCTTGAACGACTGGGACACGTACTTCACGACGTCCCTATCAGCACACCCGCTGATATCAACCACAGTATCCATCTCATCGATCCACGTCATGCAATCTACTGCTCCTTTTTCCCCAGTAAAATCTCTGGGTTTGCAAGATACGAAATATTTGTACGCACAGGACTTGCTGTGCGTATCATGTTTCAGCTTGACTTCTTGCTTTGGGATGCTGCTGTGGTTGGAGGAGTGATTATCATCCTCATCCTTCTTCGGCTCACTCTTTTTAGAAGGTGGCTTACTATGAGCCTCAGAATGAGTCTTGGGCTTTACGTGTGATACTGTTCGGGTCCTACTCCGAGTACCGCTAGATTCTCTGAATTGCCTATCCATAGCTTTGGCAACAGCGTTATCTATTAGTGCTTGCAATTCTTCACCAGTGACGTGAATCCTGGTATTATCTGGGTGTTCTCCAGAATGACTGTTGGTCTCCTCCGATTTGGCCATTGTAGCTTTAAGCTACATAAAAGGACAAGGTCTTATTTAGAAACCTAAACAGTATTATCGTTCTAGACGATTTATTAACCATGATATTAAGAATCATAATAGTTAATTTATTTAATCTCATTCAAGGCTTTTATGAGCAACTATATTATGGAATGAAATATATATTGGCACAATAGGCCTAGTCACTTCGGACAATTACTAAATTATAAATTTAGATTTTTATAGGATTAGAAATTGTATAATTAAACAAATAATCCTTTACTAGACAGAGAGTCATAAACCAAAACTGCCACTATATGACATAGTCATAACCCGTAGGTATCAAGTCATAAACAGACTTGTGTACAGATATAATCTGTAGATAATTTATTAAAAAGGGTGGCTTGTGTGATTTTACAGATCACGCTTGGCCAGGATGTTAACATGTTTTCAGATGTTAACAGAGATTTGAATCTTTTCAACCAGGTTTTACCATATTGGCTAGGCCTGTAAATAAGGCATTCAAGCTAGGTTCTACCATACTAAGATTCTTATTAAAATGGCAAATCAAATAAAAGTTGATATTTTCCATTTATTTTAATATTATATTCATGCACATAGATAAAATGAGAAATTCAAATTAACCATTTCAAATTTTAAATAAAGTAACTAGTACATCCTTGCCCTAAATGGGACTTTAATTCAAATAACATGAATAACATGCCCGCGCAGGGGCTAAACAAATAACGACAATCAACATTTAAACAAAACAAACCCACGCAGGGGTTAACAGAATAACATACCCACGCAGGGGTAGAATAAGGGAAATATACCCACGCAGGGGTAGAGTACAGGAATAGATGTCCACGCAAGGACATGAGTAAATGAGATAACAATCAAAGGATTCAACGATCCTTCTTACTCTTACCCTTGAGCAAATCAAACATCTTCTTGAACATGCCATCGTTGCGTCGGCGATCAGCTCGCATCTCATGTTGCAAATCACGTCGTACATTGTTTATTCCTTGCAGGATTTCCTGAACCTGCGGCGGCGACATCATAGGTGCCGGCGGTGGTGGCTGGTACTGCTGTGGCTGCGATGGCTGCTGGTAACCCGGAGGGTAACCAAAAGCTGATGGTCCCGTAGTCCAGGGACCTCCAAAGGTACTCTCCTGGTTGAGAGGATTGTAGCCTGAGGCTAACCAGTAGGGATCTCCCGTATAATCATAACCGGGAGGGAAAGTCGGCTCAAACGGGTTGAACTGCGCTGCGCTGGCGTAAGCCGGAATCGGCTCTCCGAAGTTCTGCGGCGGCAGAGGCGGAATCGGCGCAGAAGTGACCTCCGAAACGGGATGCGGAGACTCCCCCATCTCGGACTCCTCATGAAGAGGTGAGTAGCGGCTGCTACCAATGTGCGGAGGGGTACCAATGCGAATCCCTCCTCGCGTAGACATACGCGCATTCCTCCGTGGCCTCTGAGGCGGAGGAGGCAAAACTGGTGGTGGCGGTGGCGACGGAGTGATCACGTCGCGCCAGAGGGCCTCAGATGGGTAGGAAATGTGCTGACTTTGTCAGTCTATCTACTATCACCCATATAGTATCATTTCCTTTCCTTGTCTTTGGCAACTTGGTGATGAAATCCATTGTCACCATTTCCCATTTCCAAGTGGGAATTTCAGGCTGTTGTAGCAAACCTGACGGCTTTTGATGTTTAGCTTTGACTTGCGCACATGTCAAACATTTAGCTACATAGGCAGCTATAGACTTCTTCAAGCCTATCCACCAATAATTTGCCTTTAGATCCTGGTACATCTTATCAGCTCCAGGATGAACGGAATATTTGGAACTGTGGGCTTCCTGGAGGATGACGTCCCGAAGTCCTCCATAAACAGGAACCCGTATTCTTCCATTTAATCTCAGGATTCCGTCTTTGCCATAGGATAACTGTTCTTCAGTTACTCCTAGCTTTTCATCAGGATAGTTAGTGTCACACCCCGATTTCCACGTGTCACCGGCGGGCCCGGTGTGGGGTACAGTGACGTAGTTGGCATCGTCATAGACAATCAACACAATATAATAATGCACAGCGGAAGCAGAATAGATACATTTCAACTTTAATTAAAATGACATAATAAACATCATAAGTAGTTGAAACGGATCCACAGGCGGATCAAATAAAATAAGAATAAATTTTTCAACAGTTATTTGTCGTCCAAGCTTGCGAGACTATAGTGGACGCTCTTAGGAAACAGCCAGCCTATTTCGTATAGTACCTGCACTTAACCTTTTGGGAAAAATACGTCAGTTTACACTGGTAAATACAAATCGACTGACTCATTTTGAAAATGATTGAAAATTGATTTAAATGCACAAGGCATAAATATTTTTATTAACTTGGGATAATTATGCAATATAAACTTGTGAACGATTTACATGTACCCGTACTTATGGTGGCCCGGGATCTGCTGTCCGGGCTAAAGGTTAAATAACACACCACATTAAAGAGTTATACACGCCGGGTGTACGCCTACACCCCGTGCTCTGGTCGTGGCCATCTCGTAAGATAATGCCAAGGATATCCGGGACACGGTCAATAACCCCCTAAAGCCTAAAGTAAGACAAGACTGTTTAAACGAGTCGCACAAACTATTCAAGACTGTACACCCATAAGGCGCAGGATTTGTGCGCTCGATCAAGCGGTATACTATATACCGTACCCCAAGCCCGTATAGGGAAAATAAGTCAAAATGTATTTACCTGAGCAAGTATGTAACACAAACGGTAAGTGTGGTAGCTTTTACTGGGCCTCCTAATCTGGAACAAAGGTTTATAATAACCTATTAGATTTCTAACGGGTCTTTTATTTAAGCCTAAGCTTTGACCGGTTAGTTTTAAGTATGATACGGTACAAGCGCACGATTAAGCGAAAGACCGGATAGAATGTGATTTAGACTCGACAAGTTTGAATACTTGTATAATATGGGTATACTAAATACATTCTGGATTTTGAGATAAAAATGATAACGTTTGACTCGTTTCGGTCAATTTACGCAAACTAGTTACGTAAACCGAACCGAACGCTAAAAGGGCGTTACGGGTAGCCAAAAGAGTCAAATGCAAGTTCCCTGAGATAATATGCTTTAAATATGATATAATATCAGTAAGTTATGTTCTATTATGCCCCGGATAATTTTAAACTCAATTTATGCCTTAGAAGGGCATTTTGGTCATTTAAAAGATTATAAAAGAGTCAAATTGGAAATCTGAGTTACGGGTCTGATTTATACAGTAAATATACTTCATTTGATATATTATAACAGTAGAGTATGACCCGTATACAAAACTTATCATTTAAAATCAAACTATGCACCGTAGGGGTATTTTAGTAATTTCACAAGGGCTAAAAATGCCAAAACTGGAAATCTGGGTTCATATACTTATACTTACTGTTATTATATGAAAATATACCAAATACATCAGTAGGTATGAATCTTATATGTTTAAAATGAGTATAACGCTTACTATGCGTTAAAAATGCTAAAAATGCGATTTAGAGCCGTTTCCGGGTTTTAATAAGAAAGCTGAGATTTTTACATTTCCAGAAGGCTCAAAATAATTTATTTAACATATAAAATCAGTAGAAAAAGGTTTCGGGTCAAAAGGATGTATAAAACTCATTTTATGGCCTAAACGGTCAAAACCGACATAAACCGAAATAACTAAGCGATCTAAGATACGATCAGCCAAAAATTAAATAAAAATCATCTAAAATCCCAAAATATTATATAACATCGGTGGGTAAAAAGTTTTGTATCAAAACGTGGCCAGAAATGGGTTATACGCGAAAAGGGCCGTTTATGTAACTTAAGAACATAGTTTTACGCTAATGGCCATAACTCAAAATCTGGACCACCAATTGATCCGAAATTTTCGGTGCAAGTTTATATATTAGAAATAAAGATTTCTACTCTTTCACTTTTCCAAAAATCACGTTTTATATCAAAAGGGCAAAATAGTCAACTTTTAAGCATAATCGGAAACATGCAAATGAACCGGCTAAACATAGACTCAAGCAACAAAATTCCAGAGAGTTTTACCAAAATAAAAATGGTCAAAAATACTCTCCAATACAGATCTCAAATATGCATGTACGAATCCGAATCGATAGTCTACGAAATAGTCGTTTTACAAGACTTTCGGTTCCGATTCGTATTTATACTAAAGATTGTCGAGTTGATCATGGTAAAACACATTCTTATATTCATTATAAAGGTATTTATGATGATCAAACAGATTGCATGTCTTCCACATTACCATTTAAGCTATTTTTCACAAAAACCATTTCTGTTGACTTTTTAAGAACGCCTTTGACTCGACAATTAGCATGCAATAAGTGGGAATCAGAGAATACCCTTTTGAGGGTTTGTTTCCCACATAAACACCAACATATATCTGGTTTCAATTTGAGAAATGACTGAGTAAAACTCGTTTAATCAGAAAGTCAAAGTATAAGAACAATCAGTTTGACTTTTAGCAATAATCAAAGCAAGAACGAATTAGAGACTGAATTAGAAGCTTACAAAGGTCCTATTGATGCTTAGTTAATACTAGGAATCGGCCTTGATGTCCAGAAATGCTCCAGAAATGCTTGAGAGAGTTCTTGAGAGTTGAGAGCTTCTTGATCAAATGCAAGTGCCAAGAGAATGGATGAATAATCTGATTTAAAGCTGAATTCAGATGTTTGGAAGTAGCTCACTGTTACCATAGGCATGCAAGACATTTTATTGGAGCTTAAGGAGGTGCTAACAGCTGGTATACACTTCAAATTCGGGCTTAAAATATGATTTTCGCGAATTTTTGGTACTGGCAGTCCCACGCGGCCCGCTTGGGTCAGTCCAGGTGGGTCGCCTGACCTCTGATCAGCCAAACTAATTTCCAATTTGGCAGCTTTGGTCCCTGAACTTGCACGCGATGTTTCGGCTGCTTATTTTGACTCGTAAACCCCCAAACTTGGTTTTTAAGAACCTTGGGACATTTACCTACATGGTAATGTCCTCGGATAACTTTGCGATCAACCGAAAAGTCATGAAATTCGACGTTGACGCTTTTAGTCCTTCAAGTACGGTTTTGGCCATAACTTTCTCATACGTTGACGAAACTTCACGAAATTTTTACCACATATTCTAGTGAGTATATTTTAGCATTATAAAGCTTCGGGTCTGCCAAAAGTTCACTCAGAGGTATAAATTCAACATGTTGACACTTTTGGCCCCTATAGTTTGTAATTCCTCACTTTTGGGCATTTTCCGCTTCGTATGATCCATGAACCATCCGTTTAAGGTTATAAACATTATGTAGGGTTATCATAGAGTCTATTTATCCATTGTTGACACTTTGGACCCTTACGTTCCATAGTTTTCACTGTTTGTCACTTTTAGTCCCTCTAAAGTATATTTTCACCTACCGGAACCTTATGACACGTGTCAAGACATTATTGGATGAAATTTTTCGAGGTGTTACAGTTAGCTTCCAACACAGCTTCCTTCTGTGCAGCTAACAACCTTTCATTCAAACTGTTTTTGATCTCAATGCTCTTGGCATTGATTCTTAATGGCTTCTCTCTTTCCTTTCTACTCAAGGCATCTGCGACTACATTGGCCTTGCCCGGATGGTATCTTATTTCACAGTCATAATCATTCAAAGTTTCCATCCAACGTCGCTGCCTCATGTTTAAATCCTTTTGATTGAACAGATGCTGAAGGCTTTTGTGATCAGAATAGATCACACACTTAGTTCCATACAGATAATGCCTCCACAGTTTTAGTGCGAATACAACGACACCCAGCTCCAAGTCATGGGTGGTGTAGTTCTTCTCGTGCACCTTTAACTGTCGTGAAGCATAGGCAATGACCTTGCCTTTTTGCAAAGCACACATCCCATCCCGGTGTGTGATGCATCATAATAAACTACAAACTCATCAATTCCTTCAGGCAATGTTAGCACTGGAGCGTTGCTCAACTTCTGCTTCAAAATATCAAAGGATTCTTGCTGCTTAGGCCCCCAATCAAACTTGCTATTCTTGCGAGTGAGTAAAGTCAGGGGTGCTGCAATTCTTGAGAAGTTTTCAATAAATCGCCTATAATATCCTGCAAGTCCTAGAAAGCTGTGAATCTCCGTAGGCGTCTTCGGCTCTTGCCAGTTCATGATAGCTTCAATCTTAACGGGATCCACTCGGATACCATGCTCACTAACAACATGTCCAAGGAATTGGACTTCACGAAGCCAAATTCACACTTTGAAAATTTGGCATAGAGCTTTTCTTGTTAAAGCAGCTTTAGAATGCAACGGAGATGCTTCTCATGGTCAGCTTGACTCTTCGAGTAGATGAGAATGTCGTCGATGAAGACGATGACAAATTTATCTAGATAAGGCTTGCAGACGCGATTCATGAGATCCATGAAAGCAGCAGGAGCATTAGTGAGCCCAAAAGGCATCACTAGGAACTCATAATGACCATAACGAGTCCTAAATGCAGTCTTGTGTACAGATCGTCGACGAGCTTGGTCTAATGAAACCTTTGGCTAGCAAATCATCTAACCGCGTCCTTAATTCCTTCATCTCTGTTGGTGCCAACCTATAAGGTGCTCTTGCAATAGGCGCTGCTCCTGGAATGATGTCGATTCTGAACTCTACTTGTCTATCTGGTGGCAAACCAGGTAGTTCTTCCGGGAAAACTTCGGGGTATTCAGAAATGACTGGGATATCTTCAATCTTGGGTTTCTGCTCATCAACAGTCACTTGTGCCATATAAATGACACAACCCTTCTTTAGACATTTAGATGCTTTGAGCATAGACACCTGCTCGGGTAACCCGTATTGGGTGTCTCCTTAGATGGTAAGTGGCTCACCCGACGGAGTTTTGATCACCACTTGCTTCTTGTTGCACACAATCTGGGCTTGGTTAATTGATAACCAATCCATGCCTATCACTATATCGAAACCGGCTAGCTTAAACGGAAGCAGGGACAAAGGAAAAGAATGGTTCCTAATGGATATAACACATCCATCTAATATAGTTGATGCGGTTTCTATGGTTCCATCAGCTAATTCCACTTCATACTTCACACTTAAGGCTTTAACAGGCATTTTCAATAATTCACAAAACTTAATATCTACAAAAGATTTATCTGCTCCTGAATCAAATAGTACTCTTGCGTAGACATCATTAATAAGAAAGGTACATGTTATGACATTATCATTTTGGATCACCTTCTGTGCGTTCATCTGAAAGACCCTGGCATTGGTCTTCTTCCCTTCATCAGCTTTCTTCGCAGCTTTTGGGCAATTTGTCTTAATATGCCCTTTTTCATTGCAACTGTAGCAAGTTGCATCCTTCAGTTTCTTGCACTCTAGGGTCTTATGCTCAGTTGATTTGTAAATCTCACATGGCCTTGGCTAAGATTGGGATTTTGAGTCATATCCGCACTTCCCAAAATGGTGCTTCTTGCAAACCTTACACTTGGGCTTATCTCTAGATTGATGCCCATCCTTCTTAGATTCAGACCCCTTCTTGTGGTCATTGTTTCCCTTGTGCTTCTTGTTTGACCGTCGTGAATTGTCATCATCACGCTTTCTTTTCTCTGCATCCGTGTTCCTCAGCGACCTCTGCCTGACCGCGTCCAAAGTGAGGGACAAGGATATATCAGCTACAGACCTGAATGTAGTTGGCCGAGAGGCCTTCACACTTGCCTTTATCTCTGGGGCTAAACCCCCAATGAAACGAGCTATTCTTTTGGGTTCCGGAGTCACAAGATAAGGAACCAACATTGACATTGTATTAAAGCTCGTAAGGTAAGCTTGGCAATCCAGGTTTTTCATCACCAGTGACAGAAAATCAGACTCAATCTTTTCAACCTCATGCTGAGGGCAGTAGTTCTCCTTGATCAGGGACACGAACTGTTCCCAAGACATATAGTACAATGGGATTTTCCCTGTAGCTTGGATCAAGGACCTCCACCAAGCTAATGCCTCACCTTCAAAAGACTGAGATACAAACTTCACAATATCTCTTTCAGCACACCCACTAATATCTACCACAGTGTCCATTTCATCCAACCAAGTCATGCAATCCACTGCCCCTTTCTCTCCAGTGAAATCCCAGGGCTTGCAAGAAACAAAGTATTTATATGTGCAACCTTTGGCACGTGGTGCATTATCAAACACTATCTTCTTGGAGGGAACATTGTTTTGGTTTGAAGAATGTCGATCATCATCTTTCTTTGATTTCTCTTTCTTAGGCTTAGGTTGAATAGAGGGTGGCTTGCTGTGAGCTTCAGAATGAGTCTTAGGTTTGGAATGCGGTGTAGATAGGGTCCTACTTCGAGTCCCACTAGACTCACTATTCCGCCGATCCAAAGCCCTTGTAACAGCATTATCAACTAGTGCTTGCAGTTCTGCACCAGTCAGCTGTATCCTAGCATTCTCGTGGTTTTCCACCAGATGACTGTTTACTTCATCCGACCCGACCATGTAGCTTCAATTGCTACATATAGAAAAATAACGGGCAAGGTTTTACTTAGAAGTTTTTACAGTATTTTATGATTTATTAACCATGGTTTTAATAGCAATTTTTGGTTAATTTGTTAATTATTTATATATTCAGGGCCTTTATTATAATTCTATATTTTAATTTAATAATAGCACAAAAAGGCATAGTCATAGAGACAAATTAAATTTATAAACCAAGACTTTTACGGAGTCAAGGTATTAAGGTTTGAATCAAAGTCCATTACCTTTTTCTAGACAGGGAGTCGTGGGCTACTACTGTCTTATAGTCCCAAGGACATTAATTTTTAGCCCGTAGGTACCTCATCCTTAAGGGATGGTTATATAATTAAGGGAATTTAAAACAACCCAATTAAAAGATGACCTATGTGATTTTATCGCATCACAGTTTGTCATCAATGTTAACATGCTTTCAGATGTTAGCAAGAATTGGAATCTTTTGTGTAGGTTCTACCATCTTGGCTATGTCTGCAACGACATATAGGCTAGGTTTTACCTTTAAGATTCTTTTAATAATTAACGCAGAACAATCCTAAATTGAGATGTTAATATGGATCTGAATCTAGTTATGGAACTACCATCTTGGCCCTGTCTTATGATGACACATGGCTAGGTCTTGTCCTTTTTAGATTTTGCCATTTTAATATAATGGTAGATCTTTTAATAGGAAAAATTATTTTCATTTATTTTATGTTTCATGCACATAATAAATAACAAACAAAATGAAAACTTAAATTAAACATCTCATTAATAATTCAACAAGTACATTTTTGCCCTAAACGGGACTTCTACAAAATAACATGCCCACGCAGGGGCGAAACAAACAACAAACCCACGCAGGGGTTAACAAAAGACATGCCCACGCAGGGGCTGAGTACAGAAACAAAAGTCCACGTAGGGACTTGATTACAACTAAATAAAATAAATAAACAAAAGGTCTTCAATGACCCCTTCTCTTGGACTTCCCTTTGATCAGGTCTGACAACCCCTTGAAGAAGCCTCGACTGTTATTGCGCTCCGTTTGAATATCCCGTTCACATTGTTCCAATCTATCAAGGACCTCTTGTTGACGTTCCGGCGGGATTAGCTGCGGTTGCGGCGGCTGGTGATGCAGTGGTTGAGGAGGTGGCGGGTGCTGGTACACATAAGGTGGGTACCCGGTAGTCCAAGGACCACCATAGGGCCCTTCAGAGTGACGAGCATTGTAGTCCCACGCCTCCTGGTACGGGTCCACATTGGCATAGTTGTGGCTGTTGTGGCCCGGTGGCTCAAACGGATTATATGCCGCTGAACCGGCATATGCAGGGATTGGGTTATCAAAACCCAATGGTGGCACAACAGGCGCAGAGTTTGCTTCCGAGACGGGGTTTGATGGTCCCCCCATCTGCGGGTCTTCTTCCTGAAGTGGCGGATAGTGGCTGCCACTCGAGGGCTGAGGAGTGCTGATGAGGACTCCTCCTCGCACGAACATCCGCGCGTTTGATCTTCTCCGCCTCGCTGGTTCCGGAAGCGGCTGCTCCACTGGTGGTGGTGGTGGCGGAGTGACTGCCACAAATCGGGAATCCTCGGAAGGATCCTGCTGCTGTTGCTGGTACGGAGATGAGTGTTCAGAGGGTGTAAATTACCAATCCCACTGGTTAAACCTCGCCTGATAGCTATCCGGACCGCGGTAAGGCGATCCATGAAACGAGGACCCATCTGAGATCTCGATGGGATGGTTTGGGGTCCCGGTTTCAGGCTCCACTGGATCCGTATCTTCATCCATGTCGTTGTCACCCGAAAAATGATCTTCGGGTCCTAGTGGGTTAAAACCCACGGGTTCTTGAATGTAAATAGGCGTGTTGAACCGGCTCTTAAAGGCGGGAGTAGGGTCGCCGAAAGAATGGTGCGAGTTTGATCGCTGGAGTGGTATGAAGGATGCTTGGGGGTTGTTGGGCTCGTTTTCAGACTGGGGCCCAAATGAGTGAAATTAGGATGGTGAGGAGCTTAGGGAGACAGATCGCCTCCCAGGTTCACTATACGTCCTCCAGGGCTCCTGAGGACTCGTTCTCATAGTGATCGAGGGTGTACGCCGGTGAGAAGGCCCGGCTTCATGGTCATGGCTAGTAAATGGAGCCTTACCTCGTCCTCGTCTCATCCTGGGCGGCATTCTGAAACCTGTAAACATAATTAAAGATAACAACAAGAATATATAAAATAAAAGACAAAATAAAATAAAACAAAAACAGAATTTGTCCTATGTTCTTTGTCTAGACTCGAAACTCGAGGAATTTGCAATTTGTGCACTGAGATTAAACACAAAAGGCTAGTGTTTAATTCACTCAGTGTTGGCTCTGATACCAACCTGTCACACCCCTATTTTCCACGTGTCGCTGGTGGGCCCGGTGGGGGTATCGTGACGTAGTTGATATCGTCATAGTCAAACAACACAATAAATAAATGCACAGCGGAAGCAAAAAGATAGATTTATTTCAACCAAATAAATATTGTAATATTAAGTATCACAAACAGTTGAAATATATCCACAGGCGGATCAAAAGAAAAAGGAAACTTGTTCAACAGATTTATTTGCATCCAAGCTTGCGAGACTCTAAATGATGCTAAGGAGAGGCCAACCTATTATGCGTAGTACCTGCACTTAACCTTTTTTGGGAAAATACGTCAGTTTATACTGGTAAATACAATTTAACTGACTCATTTTGAAAAGGTTTAAAATTGATTTGAATGCACATGGCACAAAAAGATTTTTATAACTTGGGATAATTATTTGAATATAAACTTGTAAAAGATTTACATGTTTCTTATGCGTCCAGTAGCCCGGGTTTACACCGGGTTAAAGATCAATAGACACACCACATGATATAATCCCGCAGCGGTTTAACCCAAACCGGCGGTTATACCTTAATATTTATGCACGACGGGTGTACGCCTACACCCGTATGCTTAGGTCGTGGCCATTTCGTAAAATGATGCCAAGGATATCCGGAACATGGTCATTAACCCCCCAAAGGCTTTAAGTAAACAAAACAATTTTAACGGGTCATTTCAATGATTTAACCTACATTGGATTAAAGATTCAATGCCCGACCAAGCGGTATTTTATATACCGTACCCCAAGCCCGTATAGGGAAAATAAGTTAAAAGTATTTACCTGAGCAAGTATAATCACAATAAGCAAGTGCAAATAGCTTTTACTGGATCTCCTATTTTGGAATGAAGGTTTATAATAACCTATTAGAATCCTAATGGGTCTTTAATTTAGCCTAAGCTTAGACCGGTTAGTTTTAAAGAAAGAATACGGTTCAATCGCATGGAAGGCAAAGACCAGTTTAGAATGTAATTTTGACCCGACAAGCTTGCATGCTTGTTTAATATGGGTAACTTAAACACATTCTGGATGTTGAGACAATAATGATATGGTTTGACCCGTTTCGGCTAAAATGTGAAAACTAGTTACATAAGCCGATCCGAAAGCGGAAAGTGCGTAACGAGTAACCATATGAATCATATACAAGTTCCCTGAGTTAATATGCAATAAATATGTTGTGACATCAGTAAGATATCTTCGATTATGCCCAAAATGATTTTAAACTCAAGCTATGCCTCATAAGGGCATTTTGGTCATTTAAAAGTTTATAAAAGAGTTTAATTTGTAATCTGAGTTACAGGTCTGATTTATTTAGTAAATATACTTAATTTAATAACTTATAACAGTAGGTTATCACATATATGTGAAATTTATTAATTATAACCATATTATGCTCCGAAGGGGCATTTTGGTAATTTCACATAAGCCTAAAGGTTAAAACTGGAAATCTGAGTTTAAAACCTTTGTTTACTGTTATAATATAAAAATTTACTGAATATATCAGTAGGTATTGATGTGCGTGAAGTGTGTTATATTTTAGGTATATATTTTAAGCCCTTTTACACTTTTTAACCAAGTTTTAAATTTATAAAACACGATATTACTAACACTAAACACACATATGGGCAAGTGCACCCATCATGGACGTAGTATAGTGTTGGTAATATACCGAGGTCGTCCAATGACACGAGAGCTTTTAGTACCGGTTTATCCTCAACATCTAATCAAATCAAAAAGTTATAAAAAGGTTTTTAAACTATGAAAATAAAACTAACTAAAATGCTGAAAAATAAAATAAAAAAAAACAGATAGACAAGATGAATCACTTGGATCCGACTCGTGTGTAGTGTAACCTTTGATTATTTTCGTACTTTTGCACTTATTTAAGAGATTATCTTAGTTATTGTATTAGGCCCCTCTTTTGAAGGCGACGTTACCCTCAACCCAGTAGTTTGAGTCAGCAAGGATACAATCCTAATGGGTCGGATTATTGAAAGATAATTAATTAAGTTATTAATGCATAATGTGGTAGGCCCCTCTTTTGAAGGCGATGTTACCCTCAGCTAAGTAGTCTGAGTCAGCAGGTACAATCCTAAGTAGCTGGGTTAAAGTTTTAATAGTAGTTTTACTTATGAGGGGATCAAAGAGTTTGGACCCCCGCCATCCAATACCTTTTGGGTATTGAAGGAGGTCCTACTAAATTTGACCCAGGTCCTTTGCAAGATCTATACACTGAACAATGGCAAAACTCTTACCAAACCGTTCCCTTAACCCCCGACCAGGTAGCCAACATACCTCCATATAGAGCGTGGAGATATGAATGGTGAAAATCTTTTATTTTATATAGACAGTAAAATAATGCCAAGACACCACGGACAAACGATAAGGAAGAATCATCTTCAACATAAGAAACTAGTAATTAAAGTCATTAATACAAAACCAATTAAAAAGTGCAAAAGATTAAAAATAAAAAGTATTACACTAAACACTTGTCTTCACCCAGTGATGTAAGAGACTTAGGCAAACATGGCCTTTGATTGTCAAGAACTCTTACGATCGATCTTGGATCCCGAGACGACTCACACATTCTATGATGGACAATTGATGATGGTGGTGGATGATGGTGTTATGGTGGTGGTGTGTGAAGTGTGAGAGAGGTGGTGTGCCAAGGGATGAGTTGCAAGAGCTCCAAACACTTCTATTTATAAGCTGAACAGAAGCTCGGGCACGGCCCCGTGTCCATCCGCGTATCTTTCTTCATTAATTGCAATTCGCAATTGCAATAAATGCGCCTGCAGGGAGTTGACCACGCCCCCATGTCCGCTGGGCACGGCCCCGTGGTGGGCAACAGAAGCTTCTATGGCTTTGTCTTTTCTGCTGTCCTTTGGGCACGGTCCCGTGCTCACTGAGCACGGGGCGTGTTCAGTCTTCTGTCTTCTTTGTTTTGCTTGGGGAGGTGCTGCCGGGAGGTCGGGCATGCCACTTTTGTTCCTTTTCTTTTATTTATGTTAGATTTAGCTATCTTTTTGCTTCTTTTGTTAGTTTGAGCTCATTTAATCCTGAAAATACAAAAGGAAGACAAAAGCACACTTTTTCCAACATTAGTACTAAAAAAGGGTTAGTTTTATGCCACAATTGATGTAATTTATATGTTGCATTTTGTGCAAATCAAATACCCCCACACTTGAATCTTTGCTTGTCCTCATGCAAAACACTTTATAATGTGGCGTTATTCACTCCCAAATGGAATGGGTAGAAGAGAAGGTTTTTGGGCTTGTCATAGAGTGTCGGGATTTCCAAGATTCTTTACTTAGGTTTTATTTTTTTTATTTACAATCCTATTCGTCATGATTTATTAAAAATGTTTCTTAAGACAAATTACTTATTAGGGCATAACATACCTTTTTAAAATTCCATTTATATACAAGTTCACATACCTCACGGGGGATCACTCAACACTCGGCCGAAGGTGTATTTTTAGTGAATCACTCGAGAGCGGCATGGAACTTACTTCTACCATAAGCTTGCCAAGCAGTCAATCCTCCTCCTTTTTAACTATATACCTTTGTAAATATCAAGAGGACTTTTTGGGTGAAGGGTTAGGCTTGGGCAAAGGTGGGTGGTTGGGTTAGTGGTTAGCAGAAAAAGGGCGAAAGGTGTAAAAAGCATCGATCTTTTGGAAGGCTTTTTATTTTTTATAACTTTTTATTTTGATGAAGCATTTCTTTCAAACAAAGTTCTTTTGGCTTCATCATCATCATATATATTTTTTTCTCTCTTTTAATCAAGGTAACTCTTCTAGAAAGACGTCTGAGAATTTAGATATTACATGAATATTGTGACAACCCGAGATCTCAAGGTTCTTTCCTCTACGCATCACTTGTTCACAATCCTGTTTTTACAATTTGCTTTACTTTATGTGCACGATATATGAATGATCAAAGTACTGTTATTTGTGGTTATTGCGTGAAATTTAGGAGTTGTTTAATGTGTAATGTTTAGACTTATTATGGCACACACTTGATTCATGAAAAACCCAAGTTGACGAAGAATAGCTCTTCGTCAAGAGGGTCTTCGACGAAGAATGAATCTTCACCATCCTCACTCTTGACGAAGGATAGTTCTTCGTCAAGAGGGTCTTTGACGAAGGATAGCTCTTCGTCAAGAGATCCTTCGCCAGAAAGGAGCTTTGGCCCAAGTTGTTCGAGGCCTAGGATGGCCTGGCTGTTATTTTATGCGTATAATCGTTCATAACCTGGAATACGAAACCCTAAAACTTTCTCCCTTTCCTCTCCCTCTGTGCGACGACATTTGTGAGTCTCGAAGCATTTCATCTTCAGACTAACTAATCACTCCGGTACCACGGTTAGAGCCTGTCATTTTTTAATTGATAAAATCCTGAGGATGTGATCTTATGTAAAATTAGGTTTTAGTAACGATATTGTGAATCTAGAATTTGCATGATGAGGATTTCGATGATTTATACACGTTCATGTTCATGTTGTGATTTGATAATTCTAATTGATAAATTTATGTCAGGATAAACTAATTGTTTAGTATGGTTTGTATGTAGAATGAGATTTGTTATGTTTTGAGTGGCTGATGATTGTTCATATTTAGAGTACATGTTCATGATTAATTAGGGTTGTTTGATCCTTTAATCGTGCCAAATACTTTGTTAACTGTTGTTAGTGATTGAAGGATGTGTAACCGTCTGTGAAGGCAGCGACGAAGGACTGCTCCGACGAAGAATCTAATTCTTTGTTGGAAAGTTTTGACGAACCTCTAGAATCCTTCGTCACACACACATCTAGATGAAGAATGATACTTCATCACACACACATCCACGACGAAGAGTAATACTTCACCATAATCATTGTCGGCGAAGAATGGTTCTTCGCCGTGAGGACTCTTCGCCGTGCAAATGAACAGTAACAGTAACTGTTTGAAATGTATGTGATGATGGATACCTATGTTTATAAAATACTGTTGTTGCATGATTACCATGCTAATTAAGAATGAGAAATCTGACTTGACTTGTGTAAGTAGAACACTCTCCTATTATGTGTTGTTATGTGACATTCACATGGGATGTGGGTTTGTATAAGAACTGGGTATGTGATACGTGCGTATGGTGATCTTGTGATGAATGCAATCTGTGAATAATACGTGATTTAATTGGTTATGATACTGATTATATTGGTAACCACAGTAGGGTTTGGTTGACTAACTTGGACGGGTAACTTAACATACCGAGCAAATCTAAGGTGAGTTCATCCCTCTTGAGCATGCGTCCCGGTGGGTGGGACAATCATTGGGATTCCTGAGAGGAATAAGTCTTTTGCGTAAAAACTGGATTGTTAGATAATACACTCATTTCCTATCACTTTAAGTCCCATCTTATATCGAGTTAGTTACCTGAGAGGTAACGGGGTATTAGTTGATAGCGCTATTAGGCTTGGCAACCTCACACCGTACCTGAGAGGACCGGCATGAACTAATGACCTTAATCATGACCAATGCTTAGATAGGGGGCATTGGGGATGGGCAAAACAATCTGGAAGCCATCTTTTACGGTACTCGAGTTATTATCAACATTATTAACAATGAATTGAACTAAACACTTGGCATTTAACGTTTTCGTAAAACTATGAACTCACCAGCGTTGTCTGATACACTTGTTGCATGCTCGCAGGTCGTTAGGTACTATGGACAAGGTACTTGCTATCTGGGATTGCTGGAGTGGTCATGGGTCGTACTGCTTGGATACGCGTGATGGGCTTACTGTTTTTACATACATTTGGTTTTGAAACATTTAAACAATGAATTTCTATTTGCTTCCGCTGAACCTATTGAAAACTTGTGTGATGATTTAGAATGTTTGATTTTATAAATGGGAGTTATTTTAATAATTCGTGAATAGTTCAATGCGATTGGTGGCAAGATCCTGGTACGTCACACGCCTAGCGGGGTCCCCGCATGTGGTATTTTGGGGGTGTGACAGTTTGGTATCAGAGCCACTGGTTATAGTGAACTAGGTTTTAAAACGTTTTATAAAACCAGACTATAACCGAACAGTTCAGAAAATCAACCATGACACTCAGCTCCAGATTGCAAGGTTCGTCTCTCGTTTACTTATTGAATAGCATATCTAGTGTACATTTATGTATGACATTTCTTGTGAACGCACACTTAGCACTACAACATGAATTCCTGTGTTATTAGCCTATGTTATGTGTTTGATAGTGTGACGCTCCTCTAAACCTTCATGATCTATGTTGTGGTGTCTTTTGTTTTGCTACTCGAAATTGAGGAACCTTTTAGCACGAGTTGGGAGGAACTGAGATAAACATGCAAATCGCATTGTTATTATGGGTGCACACATAATAATAATGTGGGGTGCATGTGAGTCCCAGTGAGGCCTGACGAGTGTGAAAGGGGTTTTGCTCCATTGTCTGAAGTAATGATAGAACTCAGTAATCTGTGGAAGTCATAGTGATGCTTGACTCCTACTCAAACCCGACTTTTCACCTTTTCCCACTTGTTTTATATAGAATCATGAGTGGACGAGTTGGCGGACGTGGTGGAGGCCGCGACGGTGGACATTGCAACATTAATATGCCCCAGGCTGAATTGACCGATTTAATCAATACTCGTGTGGCTGAAGCCTTGGCGGCTCAGCAGGCTGGTACGATATGTGCCAAATACTCTTTATCCTTGTGTCGTGTACTCGAATCTTACACGTATGTTGTGTTCTCTTTCGTCTTTAGGTCAACACGTGAATCAGAACAATACGCCTGTTTGCACGTTTAAGACGTTCATGGATTGTAAGCCACAGATGTTCAGTGGGACTAAAGGAGCTGTGGGACTACTACGTTGGTTTGAGAAGGCAGAATCGGTGTTCGCTATGTGTAACTATCCTGCTGGGGACAGAGTGAAGTATGCTACGGGCACCCTGGAGGATGGTGCCTTGACTTGGTGGAATGCCCAAGTCCAGATGCTGGGCATTGAGATGGAAAATGCAACGACATGGGAGGATTTCAAGGAGTTGATGAGAGAGGAGTACTGTCCTCGTGATAAAGTACAGAAATTGGAAAACGAGTACTATAACCTGAAGATCGCAGGATCTGAGATCGAGGCGTACACGAAATGATCTCATGAGCTTGCGAATATGTGTCCTAACTTATCTCGACCACCACCTCGTAGAATCGAACTGTACATCAAAGGATTAGGCCCACAGGTTAAGGGCTTGGTTATAGCAACAAACCTCAATAACTTACATCAGATCATCCATTTAGCCCACAAGATCACAGATCAAGAGGTGGACCGTGGCTCGCTACCACCACGTGTTTCTACTACTGCTACTACTGCTACAGCTACTACTCCTGCTACTGACAGCAAACACAAATGAAATGTTTGGACAAGGTGTCCAACTCGAATCAGTCATAGAAGAAGCCAGACAACAGTATCAACCGGAGTTTTAGCAAGTCATCTTCTGTGAATCGAAATCAGAGCAACAATTCGAATCAGGGCTCCTACGCGGGAAAGCAACCAAAGTGTAACAAGTGCAATTTTCACCATCGTGGGTTGTGCTCCCGAATATATCACAGGTGCAACAAGGTGGGACATATGGCTAGAGATTGGAGGGCCCCACTCCCAAGACAACAGCAGCAACCCCCACAGCAACAACAGTCACAACAACAAGAGAGGCAGCAACCTCAGTAGAATAAGGGAAATCGTAAGGGGTGTTTTCAGTGTGGAGACGAGGGTCATTTTAGGCGGGATTGCCCTCAACTGAATCAGAATGCTGGTAACAACAACAACACTGGGAACAACAACAACGGAAACAATTGAGGGAATGGTGCGCGTGGAAGAGTGTTTACTATTGTGCTGGGGAGGCTAGGAATGATGGCAATGTGGTGACCGACACGTTTTCTGTGAACAATCTATTTGCTTTTGTTTTATTCGACTCTGGTGCCGATTGGAGTTATGTGTCTTTGGGATTCAGTTGTCAGTTAGGGTTAACTCCTACACCTCTTGTAACCAAACATGTAGTAGAATTAGCTGATGGCAAATCGATTGAAGCCTCGCATGTTCTTTTTGGGTGTAAACTCGATCTTATGGGTCAAGTGTTCAATATTGACCTACTTCCCGTTACCCTTGGAAGCTTTGATGTAGTCGTTGGTATGGACTGGTTGTCTAAGCACCAAGCGGAAATCCTTTGTAAGGAGAAAGTTGTACGTATCCCTCTCCCCAGTGGAGAATCTCTGTCGGTTTAAGGTCATCGTAGTGGTGCAATGGTCGGCATCATCTCAGCCATGAAAGCCCAGAAGTGTCTGCGAAAGGGCTACCCTTCTATTTTAGCACTTGTTACTGATACTCAGCCTGAAGAAAGGAAAATCGAAGACCTGCCAGTTGTTCATGAGTTTTCTGATGTATTCCCTGAGGAACTTCCTGGTTTACCTCCACATCGTCAAGTGGAATTTGAGATTGACCTTACACCAGGAGCAACCCCGATTGCTCGTGTTCCTTATCGCCTTGCACCAGGGGAGTTGCAAGAACTGTCTAACCAACTCCAAGAACTGTTGGATAGAGTTTTTATCTGACCCAGTTCTTCGCCTTAGGGAGCCCCAGTCCTGTTTGTAAAGAAGAAAGACGGGTCCTTTCGTATGTGTATAGATTACCGGGAACTCAACAAGGTGACCATCAAGAACCGCTATCCTTTACCACGTATCGACGACCTGTTTGACCAGTTGCAAGGGTCAAGTTTTTACTCGAAGATCGATTTAAGATCGGGCTATCATCAGATGAGAGTCCGAGAGGAGGATGTCCCTAAAATAGCTTTTCGAACGCGGTATGGCCATTATGAGTTTCTGGTTATGCCATTCGGGTTGACAAACACACCAGCGGTTTTCATGGACCTTATGAACCGCGTGTGCAAACTGTATCTTGACGATTTCATCATTGTGTTTATCGATGACATCTTGATCTACTTTAAGAGCAAGGAGGACCACGAGTGACACTTGCGTCTTATCTTGGAGCTCCTGAGGAAGGAGCAACTCTATGCGAAATTCTCTAAGTGTGACTTCTGGATTCGAGAGGTACGCTTCCTCGACCACATTGTTAACGAAATGGGGATACACGTGGATCCTGCTAAGATTGATGCTATCAGGAACTCGGCGGCACCAAAGAATCCTTCAGAGGTGCGACAATTTTTTGGTCTCGCTGGGTACTATCGCAGATTTATTAAGGATTTCTCAAAGATCGCTCAACCTCTTACCTCGTTGACACAAAAAGGCGTTGTATATTCTTGGGGAACGAAGCAGGAAGATGCTTTCCAACTCTTGAAACAAAAACTCTGCAGTGCACCAATCTTGTCTTTACCTGAGGGTACCGAAGATTTCGTGATGTACTGTGATGCTTCTATTCAGGGTCTCGGTTGTGCGCTAATGCAACACGAGAAGGTGATAGCTTACGCTTCTCGGCAGTTAAAGGTTCATGAGAAGAATTACACGACTCACGATTTGGAGTTGGGGGCCGTGGTTTTCACGCTAAAGATTTGGAGGCATTATCTGTATGGTACCAAATGCACTATTTATACCGATCACAGGAGCCTCCAGCATATTTTCGATCAGAAAGAGTTGAACATGCGATAGCGTCGGTGGGTAGAACTTTTAAATGATTACGACTATGCAATCAAGTATCACCCAGGTAAAGCTTACGTCGTAGTTGATGCCCTTAGTCGAAAGGAAACGAAACCCAAGCGTCTCTTCACTCTGCAGCTCACTATCCACTCTAATTTACCTGATCAATTTCGTTCTGCTCAGACCGAAGCATTGAAGGAAGTAAACCTGGAAGCTCAGTATTTGCAGGGCATGGAGAAACGAATAATGGAGAGATCTGACGGCATATACTATTTTATGGAACGGATATGGGTTCCTTTGTATGGTAATCTTAGAGAGCTCGTGATGGACGAAGCGCACAAGTCCAGCTACTCTGTTCACCCAGGTTCAGATAAGATGTATCAGGACCTCAAAATCTTATATTGGTGGCCGAAGATGAAAGCTCATACCGCAACGTACGTGAGTAAATTCTTGACTTGTGCGAAAGTCAAGGTAGAGTATCAGAAACCCTCAGGCCTACTTCAGCAACCAGAAATACCCTTGTGGAAATGGGAGCAAATTGCTATGGATTTCGTCACAGGTTTGCCAAGAACTCAAAATGAAAACGATACCATCTGGGTGATCGTTGACCGTCTCACAAAGTCAGCGCACTTTCTAGTAATCAAGGAAACGGATAAGTTCTCACAACTTGCTGCTATTTACCTAAAAGAAGTGGTTTCTAGGCACGGGGTGCCAACCTCTATTAACTCGGATCATGACCTGCGTTTCATATCGGATTTGTGGCAATCAATGCATAAATCATTCGGCTCACGTCTCGACATGAGCACTGCTTACCACCCACAGACGTATGGTCAAAGCGAACGAACCATCCAGACGCTTGAAGACATGCTGCGAGCATGTGTGATCGATTTTGGTAAAGGGTGGGAGAAACACTTGTCGTTGATAGAGTTATCTTACAACAACAACTACCATACCAGCATCCAGGCAGCTTCGTTCGAAGCATTGTACGGACGGAAATGTCGTTCTCCTCTCTGTTGGGCTGAGGTGGGTGACAGCCAGATCACAGGTCCGGAACTTGTACTTGAAACTTCGGAAAAGATTGTCCAGATTAGAAATCGTATGGCGGCCGAGCGTGACTGGTAGAAAATCTACGCTGATAAGCGTAGGAAACCCTTGGAGTTATCTGTATGCGATCGTGTTATGTTGAAAGTCTCACCCTAGAAGGGTGTGGTGCGCTTTGGGAAGTACGTCAAGCTTAATCCACGTTATGTTGGGCCATTCAAAATTCTAGAGCAAATTGGTAAAGTGGCTTACAAGCTCGAGTTACCTGTTGAGTTGGGTAACGTTCATGATGTATTGCATGTTTCGCAACTGAAGAAGTGTTTGTCCGATGAAACACTTGTGGTACCACTTCAAGAACTGAAAATCAATGACAAATTGCAGTTCGTCGAAGAACCCATCGAAATTATGGATCGGGAAGTCAAGGTCCGTAAGCATAGTCGAATCCCGATCGTGAGAGTCCGTTGGAACTCAAGACGTGGACCGGAGTTCACGTGGGAGCGCGAAGATCAGATGAAGCTCAAGTATCCTCAATTATTCCCAACTGCCCAATCTAAACCTGATGCAACTGGTGAATTTTGGGGCGAAATTCCCTTTCAAGTTGGGGATGATGTGACACAAGCGGAAAATCCACAGTCATCCTGATCTAACATCTTGCCGCTTTGGATTACTTGTCAAATTTCGGGGCGAATTTTCTTTCAAGTTAGGGATGATGTGACAACCCGAGATCTCAAGGTCTTTCCTCTACGCATCACTTGTTCACAATCCTGTTTTCATAATTTGCTTTACGTTGTTATGTGCACGATATATGAATGATCAAAGTATTGTTATGTGGTTATTGCGTGAAATTTAGGAGTTGTTTAATGTGTAATGTTTAGACTTATTATGGCACACATTTGATTTATGGAAAACCCAAGTCGACGAAGAATAGCTCTTCGTCAAGAGGGTCTTCGACGAAGAATGAATCTTCGCCATCTTCACTCTTGACGAAGGATAGTTCTTCATCAAGAGGGTCTTCGATGAAGGACAACTCTTCGTCAAGAGATCCTTCGCCAGAAAGGGGCTTCGGCCCAGGTTGTTCGAGGCCCAGGATGGCATAGCTGTTATTTTATGCATATAATCATTCATAAAATGGAATACAGAACCCTAAAACTTTCTCCCTTTCCTCTCCCTCTGTGCGACGGCATTTGTGAGTCTCGAAGCATTTCATCTTCAGACTAACTAATCACTCCGGTACCACGGTTAGTGCCTGTCATTTTTAATTGATAAAATCCTGAGGATGTGATCTTATGTAAAATTAGGGTTTAGTAATGATATTGTGAATCTAGAATTTGCATGATGAGGATTTCGATGATTTATACACGTTCATGTTCATGTTGTGATTTGATAAATCTGATTGATGAATTTATGTTAGGATAAACTAATTGTTTAGTATGGTTTGTATGTAGAATGAGAACTGTTATGTTTTGAGTGGCTGATGATTGTTCATATTTAGAGTACATGTTCATGATTAAGTAGGGTTGTTTGATCCTTTAATCGTGCCAAAGATTTTGTTAACTGTTGTTAGTGATTGAAGGATGTGTAACCATCTGTGAAGGCAGCAACGAAGGACTGCTCCGACGAAGAATCTAGTTCTTTGTTGGAAAGTTTTGACGAACCTCTAGAATCCTTCGTCACACACACATCCATGACGAAGAATGATACTTCGTCACACACACATCCACGACGAAGAATGATACTTCGCCATAATCATTGTCGGCGAAGAATGGTTCTTCGCCGTGAGGACTCTTCTTTGTGCAAATGAACAGTAACAGTAGCAGTAACAGTTTGAAATGTATGTGATGATGGATACCTATGTTTATAAAATATTATTGTTGCATGATAACCATGCTGATTAAGAATGAGAAATCTGACTTGACTTGTGTAAGTAGAACACTCTCCTGTTATGTGTTGTTATGTGACATTCACATGGGATGTGGGCTTATATAAGAACTGGGTATGTGATACGTGCGTATGGTGATCTTGTGATGAATGCAATCTTTGAATAATACGTGATTTAATTGGTTATGATACTGATTATATTGGTTACCATGGTAGGGTTTGGTTGACCAACTTAGATTGGTAACTTAACATACCGAGCAAATCTAAGGTGAGTTCATCCCTCTTGAGCATGCATCCCAGTGGGTGGGACAATCATTGGGTATTCCTGAGAGGAATAAGTGTTTTGGGTAAAAACTGGAATGTTAGATAATACACTCATTTCCTATCACTTTAAGTCCCATCTTATACCGAATTAGTTACTTGAGAGGTAACGGGGTATTAGTTGATAGCGCTATTAGGCTTGGCAACCTCACACCGTACCTGAGAGGACGGGCGTGAACTAAGGACCTTAATCATGACCAATGCTTAGATAGGGGGCATTGGGGACGGGCAAAACAATCTAGAAGCCATCTTGTACTGTACTCGAGTTATTATCAAGATTATTAACAATGAATTGAACTAAACACTTGGCAATTAACATTTTCGTAAAACTATGAACTTACCAGCGTTGTCTGATACACTTGTTGCATGCTCGCAGGTCGTTAGGTACTATGGACAAGGAACTTGCTATCTGGGATTGCTGGAGTGGTCATGGGTCGTACTGCTTGGATACGCTTGATGGGCTTTCTGTTTTTCATACATTTGGGTTTGAGACATTTAAACAATGAATTTCTATTTGCTTCCGCTGAACCTGTTGAAAACTTGTGTGATGATTTGGAATGTTTGATTTTATAAATGGGGGTTATTTTAATAATTCGTGAATAGTTCAATGTGATTGGTGGCTAGATCTTGGTACGTCACACGCCTAGCGGGGTCCCCGCATGTGGTATTTTGGAGGTGTGACAAATATCTTTTAATTCTTTTCCTTTAGTATTAATGATTACGAAAATCATATATACTACTCCTCCTTTCCTTTCATAACTTGCGGCTTTCATCATAGAGATGAACTTTTTCGATCTGGTTGGCTTATCTCCTTTAATTATGATCTTTTCACGTGTTGGTGTGCTTACTTGCACTGACTTTTGATCACATAAAATAGTATCACGATTGGCTACCAACCAATCCATTCCTAATACAACATCAAAACGGCCAGATTCATTGGGTAAAGGTTAGCAAAGAAATGACGGTTCAGGATTTCTATTCTTGCTCCTTGCAAGATTGCGCTTATCTTAATTGATTCCCCTTTTGCTGTCTCTACCAGACTATCTTGTTGAAGTTTGGCTAAGGGTTGGTCAAGAAGTTTGTAGAAAGAAGTGTTGATAAAACTTTGGTTTGCACTAGAGTCAAATAATACTTTGGCAAATATATTATTAACTAAGATCGTACCGGCAATCACATCTGGAATCATCTTGGCTTCCTCAGCTGTCAGAACAAACGCTCCGGCATTCTTCTTCGGAGCTTCAGTTGTCTTAGCCTTATTAGTTGCTGCTAGAGCTAGTTTCGGACAATTCAGTTTGATGTGCCTAGTTTCTCCACAATTGAAGCATATCTTATTGCTAGGTTTCTTCCTACAGTCTTCTTCCTTGTGTCCAGATATTTTGCATAAGTTGCAGTATACGGAGCATCTTCCAGAATGCTTTCTTTTACAATACCTACAATAGGGTGCAGAAGAACCTGTACCTTTCCCACGATTGGAATTACCGTAGCGAAATTCCTGGGTAAGCTTTTGAGCTAGGTTCTTTCTCTAATTTTCCTCTTGTGTACGCACCAATTCGTCAGTCAGAGTATTGGCTAGTTCCACTGCTTCTTCTATGGTTTGCGGTCTAGCTGCCTTGACTACGTGTCTAATCTCACCAATTAATCCCCAAATATAACGGGAGATTAACACTGGTTCAGGTGAGGCTAAGGTTGGCACTATCCTAGCATATTCGAAGAATATGGTAGTGTAACCTTTGCAGTCTATTCTAGTCATTTTTAAGATTTACAAACTTATTGGCGATTTGTTCCTTCTCATTAGGAGGACAAAATTTTCTTTCAACCATTTCCTTAAAGTTGATCCATTCCATATTATAAACTCTGTCACTGCCTCTAGACTAGAGAATAGTATTCCACCATTCTAAGGCAACATTTTTGAAAAGATTAGAAGCAAACATAATTTTATCTCCATCTGCACATTTACTTATTTTTATGACTGCTTCTGTCTTTTCTATCCAACATAATGTTGCAATGGCTCCTTCATTTCCTGAGAATTCTATTGGTTTGCAGGCCAAGAATTCTTTAAAAGAACAACCGTAAGAAGCGGTTCTTCTTCTTTTAGGAATTGGAGCTTGGATAATAGGTCCGTTATTATCGTTCACACTGTGACTTGGTTCTGTGTGTTATCGCTTACTTCCATTTGCAGATTTATTATTTTCTACTTCTTTAACAGTCTTGATAATACAGGGCATAGCATCTATAATTCCTTGTGCTACTATATGTTGGATGGCACTGTTATCTATTTGGTTTCCGTTATTTTCATTATTCTGGTTTTCCTGATTTACTTCGTTGTCCATCTGAATTTTGAACATTTATCAGATATTAATTATCATAGAATAAATTTAGTACAAATATTTATGCACACTCTCCCAAACAATTTGATCAAAAACGTAGATCATTGCTACTTTTACTCTTTCTATATATATATATGCATCGGTTATATACTACAACTGGAAATTAAATATACTAGTAGCTATGCATCCGTATCTAGTTTAGTCTATCTAATATATATATATATATATTATCAAATTACAAAATTACACATATATCTAAGCATTTTTTAGGTATCATGTATCCAATCATGTATATCGTGCTCGACATGTTTCCACATAAGCTTCTCTCCTATTTGACGAATTCTATCTCCTTACTCCACTAATTCGTCACCATATGAGCGAAGTTCTTCCAAATTTTCCTGGCTCATAGGTGGCATGGGTGCTGGTACTGGATCAGGGCATCGAGGGATAGGTTGTCCATAAGGGTATGGATTGTGTATCACACTCTGCGTCCACCATTCGCTGTTCCAAAAGGGATCTAAAGGGTTAAGGTCAGTGTACTGAGCTATGGGGTTTGGTGGTGGAATTCTAGGAATCTCATAGGGATCTACATCTGGAATTGGAAACGCGTCTTCCGGGTTGGGTTCTAGCATTTGCTGGTCTGGGAATAAAGGTAACAGTGGCGGTTCCGCTATTTGGTTTGGGTTAGCGTCTACTGCCGTAGTAGCTAACATATGGAAATCGGCCAGCTGTCTATCTAGTTCCTCTTCCCAAGGTGGCCTATTGACTGTCTCCTGAGTCTGTGCATTTGCTTCCCTATTAGCTCCGACTATCGCTCTCTGTTGTTATAACTTCTTCATTCTCTTTCTTCTCTTATGTGCTCCTCTGTTAAACCAACCTTTCTTTTTAGAGAAGGGTTCCTCAGACTGTGCTGTCACACCCCAACCAATGGCGGAATCATCGGAGTGGGACGAAGAAAGATTGTTCATCACATATAACGCTAATTGTGAGAATAGAATTTAAAATAAATTGATTTCATTCATAACAAAATGTTAGAATACATGGAACTTGAAATACAACATGTTCAATACAAGAAAACGACATAACAACTAGAACAAAATTGATACAACATATTAAACCTAAGACGTCTATATGTGTATCTAGGCATCATCACTACTTCGGTTTCATATCATCGTCATCCTTAACCTGTAACATGTTTAAAATAAAGTTCAATGCAAAAGCAAAGGCAAGTATACAAGTTTTCATACATAGCATATAAATAAGTTTAAACAATTCCATATGGCAAGCTATTGATACAGGATAAACAATAAAATCGGCATGTGTTTAACTAATCAAACCAATGATGAAATGCAATAAGCTCATGACATAACCCAAAGTTTACAGGCGGTGTATTAATCCTATAGCGCTATATATGTCAAGGATAGGCCCGTACGAAGTTAATGATAAGTCTAACACAAAACATATAACCCCAAGTTTAAAGTATCAAGTAATCAAGTATGCACACATGTATAAGGAATGTTTGTGCATTTACGAATAAAGTTTAAGTGTAAGTTTCATAGATAAACATGTTACACCCCAAAAAAGTAGTAAACAAAAAGGGGGTTCAAATATACTCACAAAATTGCTAATTATTTCGATAATCCCAGTGTTGACGAGTGAATGAGATTAGGAGGTTGAATGTATTCGGGTTGGAGTTCAAGGTATGATTAGTGTCGGAATTCAGAAATTTAAAATGCACAAAGTATGTATGTATGAAAGTAATATCTAAGTTCTAAGAGTTTGTTTATGACACCATATCAAGTGGTTTCATGGGTCCCAATTTGCCCGTTGGAATCATAACAAGTACTCTAGAATCTTTAATATGTTAGCTTAGGTTTATGGTGATTAACCATAGCTTGATTAACACCACAAACTCATCCATGTTTCTATATAATAATAGGTATTTTCATAAGGTAATAATATATCCTAGACTATGTCCAATCAAGTATTGTCATATAGCATCATGTATGTCAAGCATGGAGGTTAGAAAACCTCATTATAAGATTCACCACTACACACACCATCTTGAATATGGTGGGAGGGTCATGAATAACGATAAAGTAAATCTAATCTAATCAAGTCATAAAAGTGTTCAAATGAAGGAGGGGAACTTAGTTTGGAAGGCCAAAGCCTCCATTTGTTAATACTTCACAAGTCACAATTTCATCATATAGAAGATGATGACTTGTGCTTGTATTCATCATTCGATTATCAAGACAAAACATAAATTAAATGGGTGTTTGAACCCAAAACTTTGATGGAAATCCCCTAAACACAAACCCACAACCATAGACTAAGTTGTGAGCTTGGTGGGAACAAGATTCCATTAAGTTTTCTATCAAAACATGAAGATTTAAAAAGATGAAAATGAGCAGAATTTAAAGTGCACTTTGGACCTCAAAAATGGTGAGGTTTCACCTTAGTTTTCCCAAGCAAACTTGTGAAAACCTTCCTAGAGGTTATCCAAGTGTTAAGAATAAAGAAACAAGAAGAAAATTGAAGTAGAAGTGAGTTAAAACTCACTTTTTATGGCTGGAACTTTCTGATGTGTTGCTGAAAACTTGGCTGAGTTTGAGAGGTTTTTGAGTGTGTTTAAGGGTTGTAAAATGGAAAAGAGGCTGAATATAAGTGGGTATATATAGGGGATGGATTAGGGTTAAAGTTGGTTGAGTATTAATGATAGTTAGGTGGGTGGAACAAATAAAAAAAGGCAATACACACATATAGTTGCGGCTGTTTTGGTAGGCAATTTCCTTTTTTTTTTGTTACAACATGGTTAGTTAAGTATTTATTAGATTACATTGGGTAAATATTTCACATGCTATCCAATTAATTAAAAGTAGCATCAAGTGATTGGAAAATAATAATCAAAACAAACCATGCAATGCATTCTACCTTGGCAGGTCCGAACGCAGGGGGGGGGGGCTGTCCTCATGTGTATGATCCATATGGGGACTTGGAAAATAAGACTGCTACTTTCTAATTTATTTCATAGTCCATGACTCCACACATAGATTTAGACAATTTTATTATCTTTTTAATAATATAAATATATATATATATATATATATATATATATATATATATATATCACATTGTTCCTTACTGAAAGCGTGTTATAATAAATTACTTATTATAATATGTAGGTTTCGTTATTTGTTTGGTTAGGCATTTTAATGAAAAACAAATCATGTATTTAGTATGTAATTAGGAATGTAAAGCACATCAAAGGATGGGCTATTTATTATGATCATAAAATGGAGTATAAAACGTTTAAAGTTATGTGTTTATGATAGTTATTTGTAAGGTACATACGTTTTTTTTTGTTTTTCACGAAAATCGTGAATATGTATGAAGTGTACATATGAATTAAATGTAAAACAAGTACGATTAATCAAAGTGTAATTTAAATAGAATGATCAACTTTTACTATGATCAAAGATGCGAATTACGAAAACGGAAGTGAAATAAAAATACGACACGGATGTAAGTTTCCAATATTAGTAGTGTAAACAATCTTTTTGAAACGGAAAGTACGAAAAGCAGGGCGTTACAGTCCCTCCTCCTTTAGGAAATTTCGTCCCGAAATTTATTCAAGAGGAAGACTTTGAAAGGCATTTTGGCTAAAAGAATGATCGTCAAAAATTGAGGCTTGGAAGTTTTTGAAATGTTTGAAAAGTATGAAATTTTGAGAAATGAAAAGATGAGTTTGTAAACCGAGTTCGTTTGATTAAAATGATTTGAGGCATTGGGCATAAGCAAATCGCGCATGTGTGTGTATAGGCAAAATGAGTTTAAGCAAGTTTGAATAATTCGAGAGGTATTTTAAAGTATGATACTTACAAAGAAATTTTTCATATAAAGTGGTATGTATTTTGATGAAAGGCGTGGTCACACGATAGTTTGCATGGAAGGTTTAAGGATAGTATTAAATCACACTTTTGTAAAAAAAATGTTTATTGAGAGGAACGAGAAAGTTTGGTGCTTTACATAAAACGTTTTTTTTTTTTGAGGCAACGGCCAACTACGTGTATTTTCACATAAACAAGAATAGAAGATAGTTTTAAAAGTAAGGAAGAGTTTTAGGATTCGAATGTTTAAATCAATTGATTGTAAACAAGGTTGGTATAAAAAAGGATAAAGATTGAAGGAGAATGATGGGGTATAGGAGTGATTGATTGATCTAACAAATGAATGCGAGTATGAGAATGGTATGTGTATTGGACGAATGGAAACGATGTGTTAAGAATGGAGTCTTGTCATGGATAATCGGATATAATGCACTTGTGAGTTGTTAAAGTCTGTATTAGGTCTAAGAGGTCTACAAAACACCGAATTTCTCATGACACGTTTTACGAAAGTTTGGTAACATGATGAAGACACTTATATATAGGAAGTACCAGCGGCGTATCCATCATGTTTTGACCACGTTACGTCTGTTTCGTTATTCGGCGTCATGTTACGTTCCGTGTCTTACCATACACAGTAGTACACTCCACGATTCTCATGCGCTTTTCACTATAATCTCGTGTGCGCCCGCGATTATACTGATCGTCGCATGATCCACATAGCTTGTACTAGTTGCGTATGAGTTAGGGTATTCATAAATTTGAAAATAAGAATAAGTACGTATAAGAATGTATATTTATGTTTTAGTATGTATGAGACCGACGTAAGCGAATCCCTCGGGTTTCGCTTGCGTACAGGTACGAATGTGTGAATCATGAGTATGAATAAATGTATGAGCATAAGTATGAGTTTAAGTATGAATACACATGTGAGTATAAGTATGAACATAAAACGCATGAGTATGAATATGAGTACGAGTATAAATACAAGTATAGGCATAAATGACGACGATTGAGTGTATGGTGTGAATTGAATACAATGAATTTAAGCATATAAAACAATCGAGAAGTTTGAGCATGTAAAAAATGAATGATATAAAAGAAATTGTCATGAGATATTGACTGAAACATGTGTGATTATACGCATGTATAGTCGTTTGAGCAAAACGTTGAGTTTATCGAATCAAAATAGATCGAGTTTGACTTGGAATGTAGAATATAGTTTGTAAGTGTAAAAAGAATATAAAGTACCTATTGCTATGCATGACGTATTTTGTAAAAAACGGAAATGCTACTTTTGTTTTAAAAGAATTTACGTAAGTTGAAGATTGTCGGTTCCCATGAAGTTTTCTTGCCCACGTGTTGTAAAATTTGAATGACGTATTGAGTGGTGTATAAAAAGTTCTTTGTAAATAATAAGTTTGCATCATTTCAAAGGATATTGCATTAAAATAAGAATTTGAAATTTGTAAGTTCTCGTGAAAACTTTGATTCTTAAAATAAATTTAGCATAATGAACTTAGTGATCGTTGAAAAGTGTTTTTAGTAAAATGATTTATTGATTTTGAAAATAGTTTTAGTGCAATGATCTTATAACATCTATAAGATCTTATAGGCATGTAAGAAAGGTTTTTTTGATTTTCGATTGAGAATGAAAGCCTTTAGTATAATGATATAATGGGAGTGTGTTTTAGTGATTACGTTAAGCTTGAAATTTGTGGGCAAGAGATTTATTAGACCGATTAAGTTGATGAGTAGCATTTCGTAAAATTTTGAAAATCGGGAAACAAAACGTTTACGGTATGATTAAGAATTTCATGTATGAGATTTATGTGAAATAGATTATGGGATAAGAAATACGTTTGATAAAACAATGAATTTTGAAATTTGCATAAGTAGGGATTTTGACAAATGATAAACGCTTTAGGTATAAAACTTGATCGTGTTTGCATAGTAAAGTCTCTCGAAGGAAAATTTTGGTAACGATCACCTAGGTAAGGGAATCACCGCTAACCCGTTGGCGAGGTCGTTTTAAGAAAAGAAGGAGCGGAGTTAATCGTCAAGGTAAGGAAATCACTCCTATCTCGATGATATTTCTCCATTTTGGGATTTCGAGAAATGTAAATTTAGTTGATGACGTTTTTGAAACCATGCATGTGAATAACGTATAAGTGTATGAAAAGGTTTTAGTACAATGAGTGCGTAAGAAGAACGATCTCGAAAAGAATTTGAATTTGAAAAGAGAGGATAGCATCTTATAAGTTTGATAATAGTAAAACGTAGGTTTGATTAAAACTTGGATTGTTCCAAAACGAAACTTTGACTAAACCAAAGTGTCGAAAATTCTTTTGAATTTGAGAAACATGCTTTGGCCTAATAGGTGAAATACTCTCGGTGATATTTCGGTTAACGGTATTCACCCTTCCAGTTACTACATGTTCCAAATCAATCGAAAATTCAATACTTGGCGGGATGTTTGAAAATCAAGGAGTGGGACTAGTCGACAAGATGCAGGTTTCACCCCTAACTTGACGATTTCGTGCCCTAAGTGTGGGTGGTACTCGTCGAGTCAAAATTTCATTTCAACACTTTGACGAGGGTCCACTAGAATTTAAAATGGAAACTCTCCACCAAGGTGAGAATTTCACTCCTAAGTTGATGGTGAATTTGTGCAAAAAGAATATGCGGATTGAGAGTCGTTCACCAAATTGTGGGTTTAACGCCTATTTTGGTTAAGTCGTCTCGTTGGTATAATACGAGTGTTTTCGAGTTTAGTATAATCGAGTAAAATGCCTTAGGAAAGGCGTATGTTAAGGAATAATAAAACAAGTATGAACACATAAGAAAGCATTTCAAGAATAGCACATAAAGAAAAAAGTGGCATATGAATCAAGTATGGTAAAAAATGGTGCTTAACTATAGACTAGGTTAAAAGCATAGCATTTTTTCCTAATTCCCTATAGTTATGGCTCTGATACCAATCTGTCACACCCCAACCAATGGCTGAATCATCGGAGTGGGATGAAGAAAAATAGCTCATCACACATAACGCTAATTGTGACAATAAAATTTAAAATAAATTGATTTTATTTATAACAAAATGGTACAATACATGGAACTTGAAATACAACATGTTCAATACAAGAAAACGACATAACAACAAGAACAAAATTGATACGATATATTAAACCTAAGACGTCTATATGTGTATCTAGGCATCATCACTACTTCGGTTTCATACCATCGTCATCCTCAACTTGTAACATGTTTAAAATAAAGTTCAATGCAAAAGCAAAGGCGAGTATACAGGTTTTCATACATAGCAAAAAATAAGTTTAAACAATTTCACATGCCAAGCTATTGATACAAGATAAACAATAAAATCGGCATGTGTTTAACTAATCAAACCAATGATGAAACACAATAAGCTCATGACATAACCCAAAGTTTACAGGCGGTGCGTTAATCCTTTAGCGGTATATATGTCAAGGATAGGCTCGTACGAAGTTAATGATAAGTCAAACACAAAACGTATAACCCCAAGTTTAAAGTATCAAGTAATCAAGTATGCAAGCATGTATAAGGAATGTTTGTGCATTTACGAATAAAATTGAAGTATAAGTTTCATAGAAAAACATGTTACACCCCAAAAAGTGGTAAACAAAAAAGGGGGTTCAAGTATACTCACAAAATTGCTAATTATTTCGATAATCCAAGTGTTGACGAGTGAATGAGATTAGGAGGTTGAATGTATTCGGGTTGGAGTTCAAGGTATGATTAGTGTCGGAATTCGGAAATTTAAAATGCACAAAGTATGTATGTATGAAAGTAATATCTAAGTTCTAAGAGTTTGTTTATGACACCATATCAAGTGGTTTCATGGGTCCCAATTTGCCCGTTGGAATCATAACAAGTACTCTAGAATCTTTAATATGTTAGCTTAGGTTTATGGTGATTAATCATAGCTTGATTAACACCACAAACTCATCCATGTTTCTATATAATAATAGGTATTTTCATAAGGTAATAATATATCCTAGACTATGTCCAATCAAGTATTGTCATATAGCATCATGTATGTCAAGCATGAAGGTTAGAAAACCTCATTATAAGATTCACCACTACACACACCATCTTGAGTATGGTGGGAGGGTCATGAATGTCACACCCCCAAAATCCACCTGCGGATAACACCCGCTTCGAGGGCGTGACTGACCAGGATCCAGCCACCAATTATACTGAGCATTTAATTAATAGTAGAAATATTTAAAATCCGAAGTAATTAACAACATTAGAGTTTAGATTCGGTAATTAGTTTAACAAAACAGCGGAAGCATAAACCAAAATAGTTTTAAAGACAGTTCATTGATCAAAACAGTTATCCCAACACACGGGTTTGACGAACACTACACTTCCCCAAGTAGCAGCTCCTGAATCGTTGGTTACCTGCAAAGCATGCAGTAAGGAGTCAACAATAATGCTGAGTGAGTTCACTAGTTGTCCAGTTTTAATTACCAAAAACTTTGTTTCACCGGTTAATTTATCCGTTTATACATGCCCTGGGGAGCTACCCCAAAAGTTAGCGACTAAACTGTTTTTCCAATACCGAACACTAGGTAACCGTTGCGTATCCGCAGGATGCCCCGATGTCAATGTTCTATCATCATTGACGGATTTCTGAGTCTATTAGTTCACGCCCGTCCCAAACCAGGGCACGGTGTGAGGCTGGTAAACACCTAAATAGCGCTATCAACTAATAACCCGCTCGCCTAACCCGGCGACTAATCGGTATTTGTAGTAGGGACTTGAGTGATAGAGTTTCGTTTAGTGCCGTTAGTTGCAATCCGTATAAACAGTAATTAACCAAAAGGTTTCCCAATACCCGGGAAGGAAAAGTAAGTTGTGTTCCCAATAACCAGGGAAAGTATGTAAATGGTATCCCCTTTTACCAGGGGATAGGATTGTCCAAAAGGTTTCCCAATACCAGGGAAGGAAAAGTAAGTTTTGTTCCCAATAACCAGGGAAAGTATGTAAATGGTATCCCCTTTTACCAGGGGATAGGGTTGTTAGTCTCGTGTCCCAAACCACCGGGACGCATGCTTTTAAGTTGTGAACTCACCTTGGGTTGCTCGGTAGGTTTAGGTTACTTGTCAATCACGTTGGTCACCACGTCCTAACATGGTTACCGGTATAGGTCAGGTTCGGTATACAAGCATTCACGTAAAACTTACACATAACTAACACGTATCAAGCATATAAGTAAACAGTGGGTTAATGGGCCGGCCTAAATAATTAAGCAGTCAACAGCAACACATAGTTCATTTAACAGATAGCCCAAGTTAACACAGAATGGCCCAATAACCAGAATGGACAGCCCACTCGCAACCAGCTGGTCTCGAGTCGCAACCAGGTGGTCTCGGCTTGTCACGCTGTGGTTGCGAGTCGTAACCGTGGTCTCGAGTCATCATGTTTTGGTTGCGAGTCGCAACGGCGTGATTTCGAGTCGCAATCTCGCGGTTTCGAGTAGTCATGCTGTGGTTGCGAGTCGCAACTACGTGGTCTCGAGTTGTTTTGCCTTGGTTGCGAGTCGCAACGACGCGGTTGCGAGTCGTAAGCTGTCCCTTTCACGTACACGTGATGATGCAGATGCAACAGTCCGAAATTGTACCATGTATTCAGACCCAGATTAGGAAACAACCAATAATGTTTCACTAACACTTTTCCTAAACTGACCAGCAATGAAAATAGATCAAACTTTGCCATTTTTACATCTTCAAGTCATATTCAAACAAGTTCATCTTATGTTCATCATTTTCTAGGGTTTTCATATCAACATAATCATATATTTATGAACCAAAATCACATGTTTTAGCAAGATCAACATGCAAAACATACATTATATATCCGAATCTTAAGTTTAACATCATTATTTGCAAGGAATAAAGAAGCATAGTATGGTTAGTCATAATCATTCTTGAACTACCATTTGTTAGTCATTTAAACATGTAATCAAGCTTTGTTCACAAGGGTTTTCACATATAGTCAAGTTCCACAATTCATCCTAAAAATTATACAAAAACTACTATCCAAGCATTTCTTAGTTCATAAGCATACATAAATCTCATGCACATAGTAACAACACTAACCGGTTGTGAAGAAGGAGGATGAGCCGAAAGAAAGGAAGAAAATGAGAGAAGATGAAGTGTCCGAGTGATCCGAGCTTTCTTGACCGAGATCCCTTGCTTGAATCCGAAAGTTGGAGAAGGTTGGGATGTTGTTTTGGGGTGTTCTAGTTGAGAGAGAAATAGGAGAAGTGTGTTTGTGTGTTGTGTATGAAATGAGGGAAAGTGGGGAAAGATGGGGTATATATACCAAGGGATGTTTCGGGTTGGGCTTGGGGTTTCGGCCCAAACCGGTTACGGCCCAAAGGCCCACTCGCAACCGCCCGGTTGCGAGTCATGGTCACAAATCACTCGAGACCTCATGGTCTCGAGTCGGGTTCCTTGTTCTCGGGTTGGGTTCTCGGCTCACATATAACACATACATATATACATACCAATGCACACATAACAAAGCACATATCACATAAAGATTCACGTTATCATTAAGTTTAGTCAGTCACTAGTCACATAATGTACAAACAAGTTACATCACGACACAACGAAAAGTTCTAGTTTTCGGGTTGTCACATCATCCCCAAGTTGAAAGAAATTTCGTCCCGAAATTTGATGGCACTCACTGAGGAAGCTAGTCAAGTTGTAAGGTTTTCCCGGTTATCCTGGGGTGTCACATCCACCCCCCGTTGATCTGGAATTTCGTCCCGAAATTCCGTAGCTTCAGCCTCAGTAGCGTTTGTACTGTTCTCAAACAGTTGGGGATATTTTTGTTTCATCCGATCTTCGCGCTCCCAGGTGAACTCTGGGCCGCGACGTGAGTTACAACGGACTCGAACAAGAGGTATTCTAGTGCTCTTGAGGACCTTAACATCCCGGTCCGTGATTTCGACAGGTTCTTCGACGAATTTCAACTGTTCGTCGATCGTGAGTTCCTTCAGAGGAACTACGTGCGTCTCATCTGACAGACACTTCTTCAGATTCGACACATGGAAAACGTGGTGAACTGCACCGAGTTCTGCTGGTAAGTTCAGTCTGTAGGCCACCTTGCCTATTTTCTCAAGGATTTCGAAAGGTCCAACGTACCGTGGGTTGAGTTTGCCTCGTTTACCAAAACGAACCACACCCTTCCAGGGTGAAACTTTGAGTAATACCCGCTCCCCAACCTGGAGCTCAAGTGGTTTCCTGCCCTTATCGGCGTAAGCCTTCTGACGGTCACGAGCGGCCGCCATGCGTTGTCGTATTTGAGCAATCCGCTCAGTAGTGTCTACCACATGTTCTGGACCAGTGATTTGACTATCCCCCACCTCTGCCCAACAAAGAGGTGACCGGCATTTACGTCCGTACAATGCCTCAAACGGAGCAGCTTTAATGCTGTTGTGGTAGCTGTTTTCCCAGCTGTTGCCAAAGTCGTTTACACAAGCGCGAAGCATGTCTTTTAATGTTTGAATAGTGCGTTCGGACTGCCCGTCCGTCTGTGGGTGATATGCTGTGCTCATATCTAAACGTGAGCCAAAAGACTTGTGCATTGCTTGCCACAGTTCCGAAGTAAAACGTGCATCTCGATCAGAGATGATAGAGGTGGGCACCCCGTGCCTCGAAACAACTTCCTTGAGGTATATCTTCGCCAGAGTGGAGAATTTATCTGTTGTCTTTGATCGCCAAGAAGTGTGCGGATTTCGTGAGTCGATCCACGATCACCCAGATAGTATCGTTTCCGCGCTGTGATCTAGGTAGGCCAGTAACGAAATCCATGGAAATTTGCTCCCATTTCCATTGTGGTATCTCTGGTTGTTGGAGTAGGCCTGAGGGTTTCTGATATTCCGTCTTGACTCGCGCACAAGTCAAACACTTGCTGACGTAAGTTGCTATGTGGGCCTTCATGCTAGGCCACCAATACGTAGTCTTAATATCGTGGTACATCTTATCCGAACCAGGGTGTACTGAGTAGCGAGGTTTGTGCGCTTCATCCATCGTAAGTTCTCGTAAGTCGCCATAGAGTGGGACCCAAATGCGTCCCGTTACATAATAAGCACCGTCTTCCTTCTGTTCTAAGCGTTGCCTTGACCCGCATAGGGCTTCAGCTCTAACGTTCTCTGGTTTCAGTGCTTCCATCTGAGCAGCTCGTATTTGCGAAGGTAGACTAGAATGGATCGTGAGTTGTAAAGCTCTTACGCGCTTAGGCGTAGTGTCCTTCCGACTGAGGGCGTCTGCCACTACATTGGCCTTGCCCGGGTGATACCTGATGGAGCACTCGTAATCATTCAGCAGTTCGCCCCATCGTCGCTGTCGCATATTCAGTTCCTTCTGCTTGAATATGTGTTCTAAACTTCTGTGGTCGGTGTAGGTGGCGCACTTGGTTCCGTATAGGTAATGCCGTCATAGCTTAAGTGCAAAGATCACTGCTCCCAGTTCCAAATCAAGCGTTGTGTAGTTCCTTTCGTGCGTCCTAAGTTGTCGAGAGGCGTAAGCAATAACCTTCTCGCGTTGCATCCGTGTGTAACTGGGATCCTAATTCGAAGCATCATGGTATACCGCTAGATTACCCGTACCCTAGGGTGAAGATGATGCTCAGTGCATTACAAAGTTTGGGATTCGAAAGCTGAAAAGACGTCCTCCTGTTTTGGTCTTTCACGAACACAACACCCTGCTGTGCCAACGAGACTTAAGCTGTGCGACCTCCGAAAATCTTGTGATTAAGCTGCGATAGTATCTAGTGGGACCAAGAAACTCCTGTATCCTCGAAGGGATCTTTGATGTTGATCAGTTCCTAACAAAATGGATCTTAGCGAGATCCATGTGTATTCCCACTTCGTTGTTTGATAAAAAGAAAATGTGTACTTCCCGAATCCTGAAGTCATACTTAGGTAGACTTCGCACGTAGACGCTCCTCCCTAGAAGCTCTACAATGGAATACAAGTGTTGTTCAAGGTGCCCCTTTCTCCTAGAAGTGATTCAAAACGTACTAGATAAACACAGTTGCAGTGTGATCCATAAAGCAGCTGGTGGGTTGTTCATCCCAAAAGGTCATGGAATAATTCATCCGGTGTCTCCTGGAAATGGCCTCATTGCGTTCACTATGCCGTTTTAGGAACATCCTCCCTTTGGACTTCCATCTGATGTTAGTTCGTTCGCTACTCAATCTTCACATAGGAGCATGACCCATGTAACTGGTCAACAGGTTGTCAATACGGGATCGAGACAAATGGTTATGGGCTGTCACCTTGATGAGTTCTTAATAGTCAGTATACACACGAAAAGGCCCATCTTCCCTAGGATAAGTGGGGCTCCCCCAAAGCGAAGAACTAGACCTTACAAAACTCCTGTCCAACGGTTCCTGTAGTTGCTTTGATAGATCTTGCGACCTTCCTGGCGCAAAATGGTAAAAGTACATGTAATCAGGGCTGCCTCAGACGTGAGATCAAACTGAGATTCCGCTTAACAAATTTTCGGAAGAAAAACTGAATGTTCCTCGGATAGCATGCCGAGAGAAACAACGAACAACTGGTGGATCCTCGATCCACTTTTCCTTAGCCTTAACATCCGTAGCGGTTGCAATCACAGCGGAGTAATCCCTCTGTAGACACTTCTGGCCTTCACAGCTGAAATGGCGCTAACTATTGAACTACTCTGATGCTTTAGAACAAATGCCGATTCTCCACACAAAGTTTTCTCCTCACTGGGTATATTCGCGTGATTCCTGGGTAACCAATTCACACTAACTACTGCGTTGTAACCATCGAGTGTGGTAGAAGGAAGGTCGACATCGGACACTCGTCCCACAAGGTCGGGTTTACATCCTAACGAACTTTTGAGATTCTATTTGACTTGCCATCAGTCGATTCCACATCTGGTTCGGTTTCAAGAAGTATCAGGGTTAAGCAGAATAGAGATGAAGCAAACAACTACCCATACAAGCTACCATGTTGCTACTATGTCTGGCGTCGCCTGCGCCAATCCTAAATGCCCTTCCACGAGCATCATTTCTAATGTTGTTGTTACGGTTGCGAGGACTCCCATTACTATCATCATTCCCCTGGTTGTTGACCTTGATGTTGTCGCGACTGTTGTTTCTGATGTCGTTGCTTGAAATGGTGCGCTACGATCCTTCACTGACAAGTCCATCTTGTCGCGTTTCCGTGCCGCGTCCCAAGGTGTACTTATTGAGCTGGCCGTTACGCATTTCCGCACCATTGTCGATTGTCATCGCTTATGGCCCGACTGATTCGTAAGAGCTGGCTCCTATGAGCCGCTGACTAGGGTTAAGGGTTCGATTGGAGTCAATTCGCTGATGCTCGTTGTCGGTGACTAGGGTCGTTCAAATGCTGAAGCCAGTAAGGTACTACGTCTACCCTCTTGACTGAGTACTACACGGTATGTTGAGATAGTGTTGCAGAAGTGATCGCACTTCGGGATTTAAGACGTCAACACGTTAAGTTCCAGTAAGCGAAGAAAGGTGAGAAGGATATAGACCAATCATTGTCGTTTCAACACCCATCCCGGGGATGCTCGTACAAGCACCTAATGTTCTACACAGTTCGCTAGGCGTTCATATGGGTGTTCAGGTAATACTCGATAGCATCGAGGTTCGAAAGGGGTGCAGTGAGAAGTGAAAAGATCGTGTTCGAGTAGGAGACAATCACTGCTACGGTTCCTATGGACTGTTGTGTTTCTCATCATACAGATAACGAAACGGAACCCCTTTTTCACTTGTTAAGCCTCACTGGGACTTACATCCACCCCACTATATTATTATGTGTGCACCCACAATAATATTGTGATTTGCATGTTCATCTCAGCTCCTCTTAACTCATGTCAAATGGTTCCCCACACTCGAGTAGATTTCAAAGAGTATTAAGTAGTGTAAGTCACGGAGGTTTAGGGAATTACCACCCTATCAATCACATGATACGAGAAAGTGTTCAGGAATTCATATTGGTGTGCTAACGTGCAATCACATGCAATATCGTATGTGGGCGTTCACTAGTTAGGCATACTAGTACGTATAGCGAAACAGGAAACATAAAGTAAGCAAACAAGTAAACACTGGTCCGAGCTATGAGGTTAAAAGTGTTGAGCCTTGTACTTTGGAGTGTAGTGTCGTCACGAGTCACGGGTTATAGTCTGGTTTTCTCCAAAAAGATTTTCCCCTTTTTAAAACCAAGTTCACTATAACCAATGGCTCTGATACCAATCTGTCACACCCCCAAAATCCACCTGCGGATAACACCCGCTTCGAGGGCGTGACTGACCAGGATCCAGCCACCAATTATACTGAGCATTTAATTAATAGTAGAAATATTTAAAATCCGAAGTAATTAACAACATTAGAGTTTAGATTCGGTAATTAGTTTAACAAAACAGCGGAAGCATAAACCAAAATAGTTTTAAAGACAGTTCATTGATCAAAACAGTTATCCCAACACACGGGTTTGACGAACACTACACTTCCCCAAGTAGCAGCTCCTGAATCGTTGGTTACCTGCAAAGCATGCAGTAAGGAGTCAACAATAATGCTGAGTGAGTTCACTAGTTGTCCAGTTTTAATTACCAAAAACTTTGTTTCACCGGTTAATTTATCCGTTTATACATGCCCTGGGGAGCTACCCCAAAAGTTAGCGACTAAACTGTTTTTCCAATACCGAACACTAGGTAACCGTTGCGTATCCGCAGGATGCCCCGATGTCAATGTTCTATCATCATTGACGGATTTCTGAGTCTATTAGTTCACGCCCGTCCCAAACCAGGGCACGGTGTGAGGCTGGTAAACACCTAAATAGCGCTATCAACTAATAACCCGCTCGCCTAACCCGGCGACTAATCGGTATTTGTAGTAGGGACTTGAGTGATAGAGTTTCGTTTAGTGCCGTTAGTTGCAATCCGTATAAACAGTAATTAACCAAAAGGTTTCCCAATACCCGGGAAGGAAAAGTAAGTTGTGTTCCCAATAACCAGGGAAAGTATGTAAATGGTATCCCCTTTTACCAGGGGATAGGATTGTCCAAAAGGTTTCCCAATACCAGGGAAGGAAAAGTAAGTTTTGTTCCCAATAACCAGGGAAAGTATGTAAATGGTATCCCCTTTTACCAGGGGATAGGGTTGTTAGTCTCGTGTCCCAAACCACCGGGACGCATGCTTTTAAGTTGTGAACTCACCTTGGGTTGCTCGGTAGGTTTAGGTTACTTGTCAATCACGTTGGTCACCACGTCCTAACATGGTTACCGGTATAGGTCAGGTTCGGTATACAAGCATTCACGTAAAACTTACACATAACTAACACGTATCAAGCATATAAGTAAACAGTGGGTTAATGGGCCGGCCTAAATAATTAAGCAGTCAACAGCAACACATAGTTCATTTAACAGATAGCCCAAGTTAACACAGAATGGCCCAATAACCAGAATGGACAGCCCACTCGCAACCAGCTGGTCTCGAGTCGCAACCAGGTGGTCTCGGCTTGTCACGCTGTGGTTGCGAGTCGTAACCGTGGTCTCGAGTCATCATGTTTTGGTTGCGAGTCGCAACGGCGTGATTTCGAGTCGCAATCTCGCGGTTTCGAGTAGTCATGCTGTGGTTGCGAGTCGCAACTACGTGGTCTCGAGTTGTTTTGCCTTGGTTGCGAGTCGCAACGACGCGGTTGCGAGTCGTAAGCTGTCCCTTTCACGTACACGTGATGATGCAGATGCAACAGTCCGAAATTGTACCATGTATTCAGACCCAGATTAGGAAACAACCAATAATGTTTCACTAACACTTTTCCTAAACTGACCAGCAATGAAAATAGATCAAACTTTGCCATTTTTACATCTTCAAGTCATATTCAAACAAGTTCATCTTATGTTCATCATTTTCTAGGGTTTTCATATCAACATAATCATATATTTATGAACCAAAATCACATGTTTTAGCAAGATCAACATGCAAAACATACATTATATATCCGAATCTTAAGTTTAACATCATTATTTGCAAGGAATAAAGAAGCATAGTATGGTTAGTCATAATCATTCTTGAACTACCATTTGTTAGTCATTTAAACATGTAATCAAGCTTTGTTCACAAGGGTTTTCACATATAGTCAAGTTCCACAATTCATCCTAAAAATTATACAAAAACTACTATCCAAGCATTTCTTAGTTCATAAGCATACATAAATCTCATGCACATAGTAACAACACTAACCGGTTGTGAAGAAGGAGGATGAGCCGAAAGAAAGGAAGAAAATGAGAGAAGATGAAGTGTCCGAGTGATCCGAGCTTTCTTGACCGAGATCCCTTGCTTGAATCCGAAAGTTGGAGAAGGTTGGGATGTTGTTTTGGGGTGTTCTAGTTGAGAGAGAAATAGGAGAAGTGTGTTTGTGTGTTGTGTATGAAATGAGGGAAAGTGGGGAAAGATGGGGTATATATACCAAGGGATGTTTCGGGTTGGGCTTGGGGTTTCGGCCCAAACCGGTTACGGCCCAAAGGCCCACTCGCAACCGCCCGGTTGCGAGTCATGGTCACAAATCACTCGAGACCTCATGGTCTCGAGTCGGGTTCCTTGTTCTCGGGTTGGGTTCTCGGCTCACATATAACACATACATATATACATACCAATGCACACATAACAAAGCACATATCACATAAAGATTCACGTTATCATTAAGTTTAGTCAGTCACTAGTCACATAATGTACAAACAAGTTACATCACGACACAACGAAAAGTTCTAGTTTTCGGGTTGTCACAATGAATAACGATAAAGTAAATCTAATCTAATCAACTCATAAAAGTGTTCAAATGAAGGAGGGGAACTTAGTTTGGAAGGCCAAAGCCTCCATTTGTTAATACTGCACAAGTCACAAGTTCATCATATTGAAGATGATGACTTATGCTTGTATTCGTCATTCGATTATCAAGTCTAAACATAAATTAAATGGGTGTTTGAACCCAAAACTTTGATGGAAATCCCCTAAACACAAACCCACAACCATAGACTAAGTTGTGAGCTTAGTGGGAACAAGATTCCATTAAGTTTTCTATCAAAACATGAAGATTTAAAAAGATAAAAATAAGCAGAATTTAAAGTGCACTTTGGACCTCAAAAATGGTGAGGTTTCACCTTAGTTTTCCCAAGCAAACTTGTGAAAACCTTCCTAGAGGTTATCCGAGTGTTAAGAATAAAGAAACAAGAAGAAAATTGAAGTAGAAGTGAGTTAAAACTACTTTTTGTGGCTGGAACTTTCTGATGTGTTGCTGAAAACTCAGCTGAGTTTGAGAGGTTTTTGAGTGTGTTTAAGGGTTGTAAAAATGGAAAAGAGGCTGAATATAAGTGGGTATATATAGGAGAAGGATTAGGGTTAAAGTTGGTTGAGTATTAATGATAGTTAGGTGGGTGGAACAAATAAAAAAAGGCAATACACACATATAGTTGCGGCTGTTTTGGCAGCCAATTTCCTTTTTTTTTTGTTACAACATGGTTAGTTAAGTATTTATTAGATTACATTGGGTAAATATTTCACATGCTATCCAATTAATTAAAAGTAGCATCAAGTGATTGGAAAATAATAATCAAAACAAACCATGCAATGCATTCTACCTTGGCAGGTCCGAACGCGGGGGGGGGGGGGGGGGGGGGGGCTGTCCTCATGTGTATGGTCCATATGGGGACTTGGAAAATAAGACTCTGCTACTTTCTAATTTATTTCATAGTCCATGACTCCACACATAGATTTAGACAATTTTATTATCTTTCTAATAATATAAATATATATATATATAGATTGAGGATCCTGTACATTAATCAAGAAGTGTGAGAAGTGTATTATAACACTATATATAACACTATATAACACCATATAAACACCGTATAACAATATGTAACACCATATAACACTATGTAACACTATATAACACTATATAACAAATATAACACTATAGTTTGTCTAATAGCATGTCTATGATAGATATATAGTGTTATATATTGTTATATAGTGTCATATAGTGTTACATAGTGTTATATGGTGTTATATAGTGTTACATATTTTTATACGGTGTTTATATGATATTATATAATGTTATATATAGTGTTATAATACACTTCTCACACTTCTGGATTAATGTACAGGATCCCTACCCTATATAGATATACATCACATTGTTCCTTACTGAAAATGTGTTATAATAAATTACTTATTATAATATGTAGGTTTCGTTATTTGCTTGGTTAGGCATTTTAATGAAAAACAAATCATGTATTTAGTATGTAATTAGGAATGTAAAGCACATAAAAGGATGGGCTATGTATTATGATCATAACATGGAGTATAAAACGTTTAAAGTCGTGTATTTATGATAGTTGTTTGTAAGGTACATACGTTTTTTTTGTTTTTTACGAAAATCATGAATATGTATCAAGTGTACATATGAATTAAATGTAAAACAAGTACGATTAATCGAAGTGTAATTTAAATAGAATGATCAACTTTTACTACGATCGAAGATGCGAATTACGAAAACGGAAGTGAAATACAAATACGATAAGGATGTAAGTTTCCAAAAATAGTAGTGTAAACAATCTTTTTTAAACGGAAAGTACGAAAAGCAGGGCGTTACAGTCTCCCCTCCTTTAGAAAAATTCGTCCTGAAATTTATTCAAGAAGAAGACTTTGAAAGGCATTTTGGCTAAAAGAATGATCGTAAAAAATTGAGGCTTGGAAGTTTTTGAAATGTTTGAAAAGTATGAAATTTTGAGGAATGAAAAGATGAGTTTGTAAACCGAGTTCGTTTGATTAAAATGATTTGAGGCATTGGGCATAAGCAAATCGCACATGTGTGTGTATAGGCAAAATGAGTTTAAGCAAGTTTGAATAATTCGAGAGGTATTTTAAAGTATGATACTTACAAAGAAATTTTTCATATAAAGTGGTATGTATTTTGATGAAAGGCGTGGTCACACGATAGTTTACATGGAAGGTTTAAGGATAGTATTAAATCACACTTTTGTAAAAAAAATGTTTATTGAGAGGAACGAGAAAGTTTGGTGCTTTACATAAAACGTTTTTTTTTTTGAGGCAACGGCCAACTACGTGTATTTTCACATAAACAAGAATAGAAGATAGTTTTAAAAGTAAGGAAGAGTTTTAGGATTCGAATGTTTAAATCAATTGATTGTAAACAAGGTTGGTATAAAAAAGGATAAAGATTGAAGGAGAATGATGGGGTATAGGAGTGATTGATTGATCTAACAAATGAATGCGAGTATGAGAATGGTATGTGTATTGGACGAATGGAAACGATGTGTTAAGAATGGAGTCTTGTCATGGATAATCGGATATAATGCACTTGTGAGTTGTTAAAGTCTGTATTAGGTCTAAGAGGTCTACAAAACACCGAATTTCTCATGACACGTTTTACGAAAGTTTGGTAACATGATGAAGACACTTATATATAGGAAGTACCAGCGGCGTATCCATCATGTTTTGACCACGTTACGTCTGTTTCGTTATTCGGCGTCATGTTACGTTCCGTGTCTTACCATACACAGTAGTACACTCCACGATTCTCATGCGCTTTTCACTATAATCTCGTGTGCACCCGCGATTATACTGATCGTCGCATGATCCACATAGCTTGTACTAGTTGCGTATGAGTTAGGGTATTCATAAATTTGAAAATAAGAATAAGTACGTATAACAATGTATATTTATGTTTTAGTATGTATGAGACCGACGTAAGCGAATCCCTCGGGTTTCGCTTGCGTACAGGTACGAATGTGTGAATCATGAGTATGAATAAATGTATGAGCATAAGTATGAGTTTAAGTATGAATACACATGTGAGTATAAGTATGAACATAAAACGCATGAGTATGAATATGAGTACGAGTATAAATACAAGTATAGGCATAAATGACGACGATTGAGTGTATGGTGTGAATTGAATACAATGAATTTAAGCATATAAAACAATCGAGAAGTTTGAGCATGTAAAAAATGAATGATATAAAAGAAATTGTCATGAGATATTGACTGAAACATGTGTGATTATACGCATGTATAGTCGTTAGAGCAAAACGTTGAGTTTATCGAATCAAAATAGATCGAGTTTGACTTGGAATGTAGAATATAGTTTGTAAGTGTAAAAAGAATATAAAGTACCTATTGCTATGCATGACGTATTTTGTAAAAAACGGAAATGCTACTTTTGTTTTAAAAGAATTTACGTAAGTTGAAGATTGTCGGTTCCCATGAAGTTTTCTTGCCCACGTGTTGTAAAATTTGAATGACGTATTGAGTGGTGTATAAAAAGTTCTTTGTAAATAATAAGTTTGCATCATTTCAAAGGATATTGCATTAAAATAAGAATTTGAAATTTGTAAGTTCTCGTGAAAACTTTGATTCTTAAAATAAATTTAGCATAATGAACTTAGTGATCATTGAAAAGTGTTTTTAGTAAAATGATTTATTGATTTTGAAAATAGTTTTAGTGCAATGATCTTATAACATCTATAAGATCTTATAGGCATGTAAGAAAGGTTTTTTTGATTTTCGATTGAGAATGAAAGCCTTTAGTATAATGATATAATGGGAGTGTGTTTTAGTGATTACGTTAAGCTTGAAATTTGTGGGCAAGAGATTTATTAGACCGATTAAGTTGATGAGTAGCATTTCGTAAAATTTTGAAAATCGGGAAACAAAACGTTTACGGTATGATTAAGAATTTCATGTATGAGATTTATGTGAAATAGATTATGGGATAAGAAATACGTTTGATAAAACAATGAATTTTGAAATTTGCATAAGTAGGGATTTTGACAAATGATAAACGCTTTAGGTCTGTTTCGTTACGTCTGTTTCGTTATTCGGCGTCATGTTACGTTCCGTGTCTTACCATACATAGTAGTATACTCCACGATTCTCATGCGCTTTTCACTATAATCTCGTGTGCACCCGCGATTATACTAATCGTCGCATGATCCGCATAGCTTGTACTAGTTGCGTATGAGTTAGAGTATTCATAAATTTGAAAATAAGAATGAGTACATATAAGAATGTATATATATGTTTTAGTATGTATGAGACCGACGTAAGCGAATCCCTCGGGTTTTGCTCGTGTACAGGTACGAATGTATGAATCATGAGTATGAATAAAAGTATGAGTTTAAGTATGAATACGTATGTGAGTATAAGTATGAACATAAAACGCATGAGTATGAATATGAGTATGAGTATAAATACAAGTATAGGCATAAATGACGACGATTGAGTGTATGGTATGAATTGAATACAACAAATTTAAGCATATCAAATGATCGAGAAGTTTGAGCATGTAAAAATGAATGATACAAAATAAATTGTTGTGAGATATTGACTGAAACACGTGCGATGATACGCATGTATAGTCGTTTGAGCAAAATGTTGAGTTTATCGAATAAAAATAGATCAAATTTGACTTGGAATGTAGAATCTAGTTTGTAAGTGTAAAAAGAATATAAAGTACCTATTGGTTATGCATGACGCATTTCGTAAAGAACGGAAATGCTACTTTTGTTTTAAAAGAATTTAGGTAAGTTGAAGATTGTCGGTTCCCATGAAGTTTTCTTGCCCACGTGTTTTGTAATTTAAATGACGTATTGAGTGGTGTATAAAAAGTTCTTTGTAAATAATAAGTTTGCATCATTTCAAAGGATCTTGCATTAAAACAAGAAATTTGAAATTTGGAAGTTCTCGTGAAAACATTGAGTCTTAAAATAAATTTAGCATAATGAACTTAGTGATCATTGAAAAGTGTTTTTAGTAAAATGATTTATTGATTTTGAAAATATTTTTAGTACAATGATCTTATAATATCTATAAGATCTTATAGGCATGTAAGAAAGGTTGTTTTGATTTTCGATTGAGAATGAAAGCCTTTAGTATAATGATATAACGGGAGCGTGTTTTAGTGATTACGTTAAGCATGAAATTTGTGGGCAAGATATTTATTAGACCGATTAAGTTGATGAGTAGCATTTCATAAAATATTGAAAATCGGGAAACAAAACGTTTATGGTATGATTAAGAATTTCATGTATGAGATTTATGTGAAATAGATTATGGGATAAGAAATACGTTTGATAAAACAATGAATTTTGAAATTTGCATAAGTAGGGATTTTAACAAATGATAAACGATTTAGGTATAAAACTTGATCGTGTTTGCATAGTAAAGTCTCTCGAAGGAAAATTTTGGTAACGATCACCTAGGTAAGGGAATCACCCCTAACCCGTTGGCGAGGTCGTTTTAAGAAAAGAAGGAATGGAATCAATCGTCAAGGTATGGAAATCACTCCTATCTCGATGATATGTCTCCATTTTGGGATTTCGAGAAATGTAAATTTAGTTGATGACGTTTTTGAAACCATGCATGTGAATAACGTATAAGTGTATGGAAAGGTTTAAGTACGATGAGTGCGTAAGAAGAATGATCTCAAAAAGAATTTGAATTTGAAAAGAGGGGATTGCATCTTATAAGATTGATAATAGTAAAACGTTGGTTTGATTAAAACTCCTTTTTATTTAGGTAACTTTTATTGCCACTTTTCCAAGCCTTCAGTGTTCTCCAGCTGGCTTCTATTGGCTTTCACATTTTGTTACAAAAAATGCATTTTAAAAAGATTTTATCAGCAAGAAATACTGGCGAGTGCATCCCAGTTTAATCAAATTAGCTTTTATAATTTCACAGTATTAAGAGCGATTACAATGTTTATATCTACTCAATTGCTCATTCAGTACTATCAACACCTGACTTGTGGGTCATATTACTCATTGGCTAACTCGTTGTCCAATGGTAACGTCTTTCACATTTTGTATACAAAACCCCAACATACCGGCAGTAATTGTAGAATACATAGACTCAATCACTGTTAATTATATTTTAAAACATTTGAGGTTTTGTAAAAATAGTTTACAAAAAGGTGACAAAAAGTAAGATGTACTCACATAAAGTGAGAAAAAGAGAATGTACTCACATGGTTTACTTAGATAAAAATAAAGCTTCCTGGGAATCTACTGGTTATTATCTATAAAAATTAAACAATGCACACGTGTTAGTAAAATAACCTAAATCACATTAATCGTACCACTCGAGACATAACTCCAATGACTGAGTCAGGCAGAGCCTTGACATGCATTACGAAGTCCTATATCAATCAGGTGTAACACGAGACAGAACTCCAATGACTGAGTCAGACAGAGCCTTGACATGCGTTACAGAGCCCTAAATCGATCATGTAGGGTAATGGCAGGGTTATAATACTTACAACGAGGCAGAGCTTCGCTTTATAGTGGGTATTATGCCCGGGTACAATTTCTACTACTAGAGAAATTGAGAGAGAATTCAATTTTGAACAATTTGAACAGATGAGCCGTTCATCTCAATTTATAGGCCTGATCTATGGCGGCTCGCGCCCCACGAAGACCAAGACTAATTCTCTCGCAGCCCGCGAGAGAGTGCGTGTCGTTTATAGCTTTGGCCAGTCATTGGCCTAGCTATGCTGACTCACCGGATATGTGGCGCAATGCCTTGTCCGTCACACAAGGTCAGTCGCGCCCCGTGAGAAACCTATAATTTTTGTTTTTCTCGATTTTTATAAATATAAGGGTATTTCGGGCTCGTTTCTCGCGTACGTCGTATATTTTAAGACATCTAGGGTCACGTTAAGGGTTCTAGGAGAGTTGTTATAGTGTTGACATGTGGCATTGATGCTAACTTATAGTAAGAGTAATCTTGTCAAAAAAGCTCATCCACATGCCACTCACATGCCAAAGACCATGCACATGCAAGTCACATGCATATTCCACCATCTTTTTTAAACTCTCATAACTTTTCTATACGTGATTATTTTTTTATAAATTACACCACAAATCGATTGTTTTATTATCTTTCCAATGAGTATACTATTGCTATGCTTTTAAACTAAAAAATGACATGAATTGGGTGTTCAATAAAAATGCCATAAAAACACCAAGTTCAGAAAAACGCCATGAAAATACCTAGTTGAAAATATGACACTCTAGGTTTTCCCGAGCAACCTTCGTATTTAGCATTATGTGTACGTAAACTATTAAATGATGATTTGAGAATTATCTGGATGTATTGTGTGATGCTTATATTAAATTTAGGGGTATGTAATATATATGTATGTATAAGTGAGCCGAGACCACGAAACCGACTCAAGACCATTCGGTCTCGAGTGAACAGTTGGGCCATTTGGGTCGCACCACCTCCTTGAGCCCACTCAGACCCATTAGGGTGCATGGCCCTTGAATGGGTTATAAAACCCCCACATAAGCCGACACCTTCCTATTTTGGACACCCAAACCCCCAAGCATTCCCTCACACTCACTCCCACACACACACACACACACACACTCTCCCTCTCTCTCTCTCTCTCACTAAAACCCTAAAACACCACCATAATCCTCCTTCCCCACCTCTCGGATCCAAACGGAAGCGGCAAAGCTCTTGGATCAGCTTGTGTTCTTCACTCGAGGATTATTGGACAACAAACCTACTCACTTCTACACTCAAAATCCGTATCCGGTTAGTGTTTCTTTTAGCACATGATAGAAGTGTTGATTACGTGATAATGTGCATTGTGGCTATTGTTTATGTATGATGAAAGTGTTTGCTTGATCTAATGGGTTCTTGTTTGATAATGATACATGCTTGGTTCCAATATCTAAGATGAACATGACTTTTGTAGGATAACATTTTGTTAAGATGTTTTGAATGGCAACGGAATGATAGTTTAGGATTGTTTATGACCATTCGAATTATGTAAGATGTTATAAAACAAATGTTTGTTTGATGATGGGTTGCAAGATGATCTTGATATCTGGATTATGCGTTATAATTCTTGCCCATAGAATGCATGGTCATGTAGGATGAACATGTTTGATTTAATATGAAAACTTAAAAGATGAACTACTTGAAGATCATGAAAAACATTTGAAAAATGCTTGTTTGATCCGTTTTGTTTGAGAATTAGACAAGGAAACATGTTTTTGCAATTCTATTGGATAGTACAAGAAATCATGAACATGAAATTCTATTGGATAGTACAAGTTGGATAGGTGTGTGAGTCGAGACCCCCGGTTTCGACTCGAGACCATCAAAGAGACAACTCGAGACCAGGCAGCAAACATCAAGGACTCGAGACTAGCTACTTCTCGACTCGAGAGCTCATGATCTCGACTCGAGACTGAACTCGAGACCTCCAAGGCTGCTACTCATATATACACCACTCGAGAACAGAGGTTGCGACTCGAGACCAGCCATTCGCAACCCGTGACCTCTTGGTTTCAACTCGAGACCACGAGTCGAGACCACCTAGTCTCGATTGGGCTGTCCGACTCAATTATTGGGACACCAAATGTGACAACGTGTTTTGGGCTTGTATCTGTGCTACTGTGCTATGTGCTGATTGACCGTTTAAGGATTAGAACAGGCCCAATAACTTAAAAGGTAATTGTATGTGATACATGATGCTGATTAACTGTTAGTAAGATAGGAAAGGTCCAATAGCACTTGTGATTTACATATTATGCGTTAGAAACGTGTAAGATATACGTGACTTGTTTGTATCCGAGCTTGACCCAAACTGGTAACCATGTTAGGACGTGGTGACCAGCGTGCTTGACCAAGTAAACTAATCTGCCGAGCAACCCAAGGTGAGTTCACAACTTTTAAAGCATGTGTTCCCGGTGGTTGGGAAACGGAACGAAACACTTTCCCTGGGTTGGGATTTGCTTAGTATCTCCTTGTGTGGGATACGGGTAACAACGCTATCCCCTGTGAGGGATACAAACCTACTTTTCTCCCCTTATACGGGACCCTTAGTTAATTACTATTTATACTGGATGCAACAAGCAAAACTAAACGAAACTCTATCACTCAAGTCCTCACTACTTAATACCGATTAATCGCCAGGGCCTGGCGAACGGGTTATTAGTTGATAGTGCTATTTAGGTCTTACCAGCCTCACACCGTGCCCGTGTATGGGATCGGGAGTGAACTAATAGACTCTGTCAAACCGTCAATGATGATAGAACAATGACAAATGGGGCACTCTACGGAAACGTACGGTCGCATAGTATTCGGTATTGTAAAACCAGTTTAGTAACTTACTTAAGGGGTAGCTCCCCTTGGCATGGTATAAATGAGTAAATTAACTGTTTGAAGCAAGTTTTTTTTGGAATTAAAAACTGGACAAACTCGTGAACTCGCCAACATTATGTTGATACCCCACTGCATGCTTTGCAGATACCCAGTGACTCAGGAGCTTGCAGCTTGGGGATGTGTAGTGGTTGTCTTAACCCGTGTGTTGGGTTCAATAATAAAATTAAACTAAGAACCTTGTTTGCATTGTTTTGCCTATGCTTCCGCTACCTACTTAAACTGTTATTTGAACTTAAACCTTTGAACTTTAACTATGGTATTTACTAACCATTATGGTTGGTGAATATTCTTATTATTAAACAATGCTCAGTATAATTGGTGGCTGGATCCTGGTCAGTCACACGCCTCGCGGTAGTACTCTGCTTGTGGTTTTGAGGGTGTGACAGATTGGTATCAGAGACATTGGTTATAGTGAACTTGGTTTTAAAAAGAAAGTCTTTTTTTTTTTTTGAGAAAAACCAGACTATAACCCGTGACTCGTGACGACACTACACTCCAAGTGCAAGACTCAATGCATTAGACCTCATAGCTCGGACTTGTGTTTACTTACTTGTTTATTTTATATCTATGCTCTACTATACATACTAGTGTGCCTAGTTAGATAGATACACTTCCCTCTTCTATCTCATCCTTGCTACACTGCTACATCGCACTCATATTATTTTTTCTGGTTATGAAGACAATGAGTGGACGCGGAAGAGGAAACATTAACATGACTCAGGCTCAATTCACTAACCTGCTTATCACGATGGCTGCAGCTTTCGCATCTCACCCTGGAGGTAAACTCGTTATTTTAGGATGTTTAGATCCTACCGCCGCATCGTCTTTTCACCCCTAAACCTATTCGCTTCGCTTCTCACAATAGGTCAGGATGCGCCTGCGCAACCACGTGTTTGTACTTTCAAAACTTTCATGGATTGCAAGCCTCTCCCTTTCAATGGCACTGAGGGTGCCTTAGGCCTTCTGCACTGGATCGAGAAGGCCGAAGCTGTCTTTGCTGTCTGCGAGTGTCCCCCTGCTAATTGGGTGAAGTTTGCTACTGGTACGCTTGAAGGATACGCGCTTTCGTGGTGGAAAGCGCAGATTTAGATGCTAGGTTTGGAAACTGCTAATGCTACTGCATGGGAAGATTTCAAGAACATGATCAAAGAAGAGTACTGTCACAGGGATGACATCCACAAACTCGAAAATGAGTACTTTGAGCTTAAGATGGTTGGATCAGAGATTGAGACCTACACCAAGCTGTCCAACGACTACGCTGCTCTCTGCCCAAACATGTCTTGACCTGCTTACCGAAGAATTGAACTCTACCTCAAGGGTCTAGTTCCAGAAATCCAGAGCCATGACCTCAGCCCACCTCACTACGATTCAGTAAGTCATCCGTCTTGCTCACAAACTCACTGATCAGGCTGTGGAACAGGGCAAGCTGCCCAAAAGGATCAGTGCTACTGCTGGAACTTCTAGTGACAACAAGCGTAAGTGGGAAGGAAATCAAAGCAAGGATGCTAACCCCACTCAGGCCCCAACTCAGCAAAGGAAAACTGAAATCAACAAGGGCCCTCAGCAATAGGGTGGCTATCGAGGGAACCGCCCCAAGTGTAACCGTCACCACAGTGGGGCATGTGGCAAGAGTCAGTGTCAGCGATGCAACAAGATGGGGCATGAAGCCAAAGACTGCAGGAGCCAGCTTCCAGTTAGGCAGAGTCAGCAACAACCACAACAGCAACAACCAAAGACTGCAAGAGCCAGCTTCCAGTTAGGCATGAAGCCAAAAACGGGGCACATGCGAAGGGATTGCCCTGAACTGAACCAGAACCGCAACAACAACCAGGGAGGTGGAAACAACGATCAAAACAACAACAATGCTGGGAATGGTGCAAGAGGAAGGGCTTTTGTGATTAGTAAGAAGCTTAAGCGTACGCCAACGATATTAAGTTCTAAGCATACCGTTGAGTTAACAAATGGTAGAAACATCGAGGCCTCACACGTCATCAGTAACTGCAAACTAGTATTGTCTGGTCAGACCTTTAGCATCGATCTTTTCCCTATCGTTCTTGGAAGCTTTGACGTTGTAGGTCCCCTTGTTCGTATGGATCTTCACAGAATTGTCAATCCGATCAAGAGTGCGGAATCCTCTTGATCAGAATAAGCAGAAAATGTGTAGGAACAGAAACAGCAATTCACTTTTAAACTGGGTTTCTATTGATTATCAATCACAAGGAATTACAATCAATCCAAACCCTAACAAACCCTAATTTCATCCAAGCCTATAGCCTCTCACGAAATCTCACACACAACTGTTTTGGCTGATTAACTTAACCCTAATGCCTAACCTTGTTTATATAACACAAGGTTTACAAGTTGGACTAGGTTAAACACTCTTGGGCTGCGAATTGGACAGACCCAATTCGCCCCCATACACCCAATTCTTTGGGTTTAGTTAGCCCAAACATTACAACTCACTATTACAAAGCTAAACCCGCTAACCGTTTATCGTTTAACTAATTCCAAGATATCCAAAGACCAAATCTAAGCTGTTGTCACAGAATATGCACCAACAGACGTCGTCATTGGTATGGATTGGTTATCCAAACATCGCGCTGAAATCCTCTGTCAAGAAAAAATGGTTCGCATTCCCCACCGTTCTGGCAAACCCCTCATCGTTCAAGGTGACAAAAGCGGAGAAGTCACAGGCATCATTTCGTTCTTAAAGGCCCAGAAGTGTTTACGAAAGGGGCACACCGCTATCTTAGCACTTGTCACCGATACCCTGGAAAAGGAAAAGAGGATTGAAGATTTTCCAGTGGTACGCGACTACCCCGAGGTATTTCCTAAAGAACTACCTGGACTCCCTCCTCATCGTCAGGTCGAATTCCAAATCGAGCTAACTCCCGTAGCGGCACCTATAGCTCGAGCGCCTTATCGACTACTCCCGCAGAACTGAAGGAACTTTCTATGCAACTACAAGAACTATTGGATAAAGGATTTATCCGTCCTAGTTCGTCGCCCTGGGGAGCACCAGTACTCTTCGTCAAAAAGAAGGATGGCACATTCCGTATGTGCATCGACTATCGTGAGCTGAATAAGGTCACCATCAAGAATCGTTACCCTCTCCCACGTATCGACGACTATTCGATCAGTTGCAAGGATCGAGCTACTACTCTAAGATTCATCTGCGATCAGGTTATCATCAGCTGAGAGTCCGTAATGAAGACATCTCCAAAACTGTGTTCAGAACTCGTTATGGTCATTACGAGTTCCTCGTCATGCCCATTGGAATGACTAACGCGCCTGCGGTTTTCATGGATCTCATGAACCGAGGGTGCAAGCCTTACCTCGACAAGTTCGTAATTGTGTTTATCGACGACATCCTGATCTTCTCGAAAAGTCAAGAGGAACATGAACAACACCTGCGTCTTATTCTCGAACTCCTTCGCAATGAACAACTATACGCCAAATTCTCGAAATGTGACTTCTGGCTTCGAGAAGTCCATTTCCTCAGGCACGTGGTCAATTGGGACGGAATTCACGTCGACCCAGCTAAGATCGACTCTATAAAGAATTGGCCTACACCTAAGACTCCGACCGAAGTTCGCTAATTCTTGGGATTGGCAGGATATTATCGTAGATTCATCAAGGGATTTTCAAAGATCGCTCAACCCCTCACGACCCTCACCCAGAAGGGTGTCGCTTACAAATGGAATGAAGCTCAGGAGTTTGCTTTTCAGAAGCTAAAGGATAACCTCTGTAGTGCTCCTATTCTCTCGTTACCTGAAGGTACTGACGACTTTGTGGTTTACTGCGATGCGTCTATTCATGGGCTCGGTTGCGTGTTAATGCAACGCGAGAAGGTTATTGCATACGCTTCTCGACAACTTAAGACTCACGAAAGGAACTACACTACGCACGACTTGGAATTGGGAGCAGTGGTTTTTGCTCTTAAGATATGGAGACATTACCTGTACGGTACCAGGTGCACCATTTACACTGATCATATGAGTCTCGAGCATATCTTCAAGCAAAAGGAGTTAAACATGCGACAACGCCGATGGGTCGAACTCTTGAATGATTACGAATGCGCAATCAAGTACCATCCGGGCAAAGCCAATGTCGTGGCAGACGCCCTCAGTCGAAAGGACACTACACCTAAGTGCATGCGAGCGTTGCAACTTACCATCCAGTCTAACCTCCCTACTCATATACGAGGTGCTCAGGTTGAAGCATTGAAACAAGAAAACATCAGGGCTGAGTCCCTGCGAGGATCGAGGAAACATTTAGAACAAAAGGAAGACGACGCTTACTATGTGACAGGGCGCATTTGGGTCCCACTCTATGGGGATCTACGCGAACTTGTGATGGACGAAGCACACAAATCTCGTTACTCGATACATCCTGGTTCGGATAAGATGTACCACGATCTCAAGACTACATACTGGTGGCCTGGTATGAAGGCCAGCATAGCCACCTACGTTAGCAAGTGCTTGACCTGTGCTAGAGTCAAGGTCGAATACCAGAAGCCGTCAGGCTTGTTGCAACAACCGGAACTACCAAAATGGAAATGGGAGCAAATTTCCATGGATTTCGTCATAGGCTTGCCAAGATCTCAAAGCGGGAATGATACCATATGGGTCATCGTGGACCGCCTAACGAAGTCCACACACTTTCTCGCGATCAAGGAAACCGATAAGTATTCAAAACTTGTTGCAATCTACCTGAAGGAAATAGTTGCTAGGCACGGAGTGCCAATCTCTATCATTTCCGATCGTGACCCACGCTTTGTGACAACTAGCACCAAACCGGTAATTTTCGTACACTTAAATTATTATTTAATGACTGCAATTATGTGCTTTAGTGTCAACATTATCTGATTTCATACAATACAAGTGAATTCATGCACGTTTTATATTACAAAATATTGCTCTATGCATTAATGAACTGCGTTGCGTCAGAAATACTAGTAAACTCACCAGTAAGACACAATGTGTCAACAGAACTGCAGAAAGCAGACAAACATTAAAATTAGGGCCTAGGTGTAGGTCCAATGACAAGAACACATTAAAACCCAAGAGTACATACATGAGGGTTTACATATACACCATCCGGAAGCGAAAATACGCACTAAAAAGCACCCGAAACACACTTTAAGTGCAGAAATTTATTAAATTGAGCTCAAATCAGCTTTTAAATACATAAATATCATGCAAAAATTTCGTTTTATTATTCAGAATACTTCCCTAAGTGTCGGGAGTTAAAAGGGTTACAAAAGGGCACTTGAAAGACACTAAATGGTGCAATTTAGCACTTTAACGAACCGGTACCTAGCCGAACAACCGGACTTTACCCGGAACATAAAAATATTAACAAACACATTGTTTTCACTTTTCTGAGCTAGTTAGGGTCCCCGAACACCCTAACCCACCTTATATTATATTACACACTTATACACTAACTAAATAACATTAGATCTTAACCAAAACCTAACTAGATCATTTCACCTCAACCATACCCCCCCCCCCCACACTTGACGGTCACCATGAAGGGTGACCCACCATTATTTCTTTTGAATATTTTATTGGCCAATGTTGGAGGTTTTGTAGCACATTATATGATGGGTATTAGTGAAAATTGGTTTATAAATTAACTTGGTGGTTAACCATTCTCTTTCATAAAAACACACACAACAACAAGCTCATCTCCTCCCTTCATCACCTCTCACGGCCGCCACCACCTCCCACACTACCACCATCATCAACCTTTGTTCAAAGCCATTTTCATACACTCAAAGGTGCAAGAGGTCATACAAACAAGCTCGGTGCAAGCGGATCTTGAAGGACCTTCTTCATTTGCTTTTATCCACTTCATTTACCCTCTTGAACTCCCCTAGCCTTGTGCTAGTAGTAAGTACTCTAAAACATCATCTTGTTCTTGTTTTTAGTGGATAATAGATGATTGAATGGTTAAAAATTTAGAACACTAAAGAACTTGCATTAAAGTCTTGAACATAAGTGATTAATGGAGGATAAAGAGTAGATATGTGTGTAAATCTTGTGAATCTTGTATGGTTGTGATTATTTGATGTTGTTTGTCATTAAAAGTGGGATAGATCATCATCTACACATACTAGTTCATGTTCAAGAACATGAACTAGTAGTAGGTTAAGTGTTAGAGATATAAAGGATGATGAAATCATCCACCATGAACTTGGAACTTGTGTAAACATAATTTTTCTTGTAAAATAAGACTCTAAACATGTAGATCTAAAGATCTACAAGTGGTTTTTCAAAAGAACCAAGTTAAAAATACAAGTTTTACTTAATCTTGGTTCTTAAACAAAGAAACCTTATTTTTGGTGATTAATAAAGTAAAGATACACATGTGTGACAAGAAAAATACAAGAAGTAGTATTTTTAGGAAATATTGTCACAAGTTGTAAAGAACTAAATTCTTTAAAAATGAAGCTTTTAAAGAAACAAACACACTTTGATGAGTAACGAGACTTACTAAATAACCTAGTAAGTTACTACACATTTTTATAAATTTTCAAGTTCATGAGATGGAAAAATTAGTATGTATTGTTGATGATTGTTGTTGATGTTGTTGATGATTTTAAAAGAAAATAAACACCTGTTTTGAAAACATGGGAAACCTCCATTTTTAGGGGAAACTCTGTCAAAAATTTTATAAATCTTGACCACTTAGAAATATAAATAAGTTTTGAGAAACTTATTCCCTAAAAATGTATACCAAGGTATTTACCAAGGTTTTCCTAATTTTTGAGTTAAGAAATGACGATTTCTTCAAGGTTAAGTGTATATATTTTTGAAGAAAATATATATTATTTTATCACCAAGTTTTGTGCTAAGTGTATGTAGTATGTATTATACGTACTAGTGTGTTAGGACTTGAAAATACACTAAAAACTCTTGAGGAGTAAAAACACAAAATACACATACAACATACTTAGACAAATGCAAGAAAATATATTGGTGAGAATATATTAGTTGATAGAAATAAATAACTTGGTCAAGTTAGGAACATAAAATGAAGTTTTGAACAAAATACATAATTCGGGTGCAAAGTGCAAAATACAAAATACTTGTATTAATTTTTGAGAAAATAATATAAGTAAGATACGTAGTTAAAAATATAAAATATTTTTAACACAACAATACATATACAAAAGATAGTGACTTGTGCTTGTACGATACAAGTCTAGTGACTAACGATAATAAAACACGTTTAGGTCACGACGCACTATAAGCAAATCCGGTGAAGTTTACGATGCAAGGAACGCAAAGTTGTGAGTTCATGCTCCCCCTTTTCTTCAACTGTTTTTGTTTTACACTTCGGGGGTGAAATACATGTTACAAATTTCACAATGTTTACATGTGTTATGATGGGTACGAAAACATTCAAGTGAAACATTCTAGACCATGTCTCGAATAGGGTACCATAAGCACCATTAATCAACGTATACATTCAGACCGCGAAACAAAAGGTTAGATCTAATGGGTTTCAGGCAACCCCACTCTTGGCCTACTTCTACCAATGAGTGCTTCTGTGTCTCAGTCAAAGTTGACAAAAATGCCTAGGTTTGGTGACTTCCTATGTCGTGACATATGTGTAGGATCACGTGCTGACCCAAACGAGTCAATCAGAAGAGCTCTAATCCGTTTCAGATGTGGAAAATAAGAAACGAACTTGAAAAACAGCTTGATATACTTAATTCTGCCTTGTATTGATGATTTCACACTGATTACAATCAAACGGCACTTCGGCAGCAGTTCGGTACCGGAAACAAGAGAGTTCTATCTGATTTCGCTCAGAGACACCTATATATATAGGGTCCTGATTTCGCTCGGAAGGACACAATACATTAGGAGCGAAATCAGCAGCTTATGATTTCGCTCGAAAGTGATCTCCTGTCTTTTGGAGCGAAATCAACAGCTTGGAGCAAAATCAGAACATTTACACACTAACTCAACCTATTTTCTCGTAAAACATGCCCTGATCTAACATTACTAGTACAAGACTCGATACAAGACGAAGTCGACAGATGTATGCACTAACAGACTCCCCCTCAGATGTTGACGAGTCTTCAGTGTCGAGTCTTCACATCTTCAATCTTGATCAGTCTACGGGCTTCCATAAACTCTATCTATCTCTTTGCATCTTCAAATTCTTCCTCTAACAGACTCCCCCTCAAAACATGCTGAAATTGTAGTCTGACTTTTGCAGCAACAGGATTGCAACCTGACTCGCTGTCCTCAATCAGAATCCATGCTTTCCTGCAAATCCTCTACCCAAAACAAAAGTTTCATACAAATAATATATTACAATTTTAACATTGTATGCACCAACACTGACTCCCCTACTAACAAAATATAATCAGAAAAAATTTTGATCATTTTTACGATAAATTTCATTTTTCTAAAAAAAAAACTTTTCAATCAAACTTTCCCAAACCTGTTCATCATGTTCAGCACTTGGAATTTTGAAAATCAGCTCTTCAATATCAGTTATCGAAAATCTTTTTGAATTTTTCAAAATTTTTGCTAAAACACACTGAAAATCTTTTTGGAATTTTTGTGAAATAACCGAAATGAAATGCAGTAAAGAAATATTTACATACAATATTTTTGTGAGTTTGTGTAAGAGGATCATATCAGTTTCTGAGACAAATCACCAACATCGTTAAGCTTTAAACATTTTAAATTTTAAACGATTCACTTAGATTGTCAGTATACAGATCCACTTAAATTTTCACACAAAGTTCAACTGTTTCGAGATACGCTATTAGTGTCTTAATTACTTAAACTTATTCGCGTGTCCCACCTCAGAATATACTCCCGTATCCAGATCCCAATATTCAGTCTTACAGGTGAGTATACATAGATAATATCTGTAAGGGGTTAAATGCGAAACCGTGAAAGCTCATGTCAGAACTTCCGTTCAGCAGAGAGATGACGGCTCGACTTTTGGTGGGTCCCCTTTAGAGGATCTTTTTTACAACAGCAATGACTATCAATTTTATTGTTTCATAGATTTGTTGAGGGCAGCGCTGTATTTCAAGCATTTGCGGAAAGTATTATACGGGGACTAGGTCAGTATTTCCATACAGCAGAAGTCCCGGGATAATACCCTAGATATCACTAAGCATAAAGACCTAGTAACTAAGAATAAGGGGTCCTTCAAATAAGATTTCGGGGGATACCCATATATCCGAGAGATGTTACCCACGAATTAAGCAAGTTTGAAATTTAGGTTTATATCTCGTCACAATCTATTAAATGTGCAAAAACCTACTGACACATCATCAGTGAGACCGTTTATCACTATTTAACTTTCCAATTCTTTAGCATGCCGTGATCGTCCACTGATGTACTATCATTTCCTCTTTTATACAACAAAACTCATTTTTGATTTTATCATGTTTTTGTCTTTTTTTTTAATTTTCTAATGTTTTTGGATTTTCTGTGAAATTTTACTCCCCCTAAAATGCAAACACATTTAAAGGAAAATTTGAAAATAAACTGTACAAACAAATTGACAACCGATATCAAATCACTTCAAATCGCCATACACTCGGCATAAACAATCAGAACTCCCCCTCATAACAACCTCTTTTCCCATTGTGATTTCAAAACACTTAAGTTTGTTTTAATCAAATGGTTTTTCCGGAAAATTAGTTTTGTTGATTTTCAAATCATTTGTAGGTTAGGGGATAAACTCATCATTTGTTTACCAAAATATCACTTGTAAATATGGTCCAATCAAGTTTACTTAATGACCTTGATTAACCACTTGTCAATGAAAACCTCTTTACCACTTGTAAATAAGCACAATCAAAATTGTTATGAAGAATGATGCCGATTCATGCTCCACGATTACCCACTTGGGAGCTCCGGCAATTCACAACTTGTAAAATTTAACACTTTTAAGATTCTTTTACTCAAACAGATTTTAAGAAAGATGCCGATTCCTGATCCACGATTAAAAACTTGGGATCTCTGGCAAGTCAGGTTTTTACTCAAACATTATGTCCACTCAAGCCTGACCAGCCTTGGGTGATTTTGGAACACATCTGTCCACCAACATTTTGATTTATAAAATTCTTTAGCACCCTTTACCTTTCTATCTACCATCTTTCCAAAAATATGTTTGACTTTCCCATTGAAAGCCTTCTCAACATCAAATTCTCCCTTATCAGCGAAGAATTGATTTGAGATTTCAACCTTACCAACTTTCTTCATCAAATTTTCCTTTGACAATGAAGGAAAATTCTCATCGTTCACCACAGGAACGGAATTTTCAACCTTTTTCTCAATCAAAGACTCCGCTGATTTTATGGAATCAGATTCATTGTCAGAACAACTATCTGTTTTAACCACCCACTTTTGTTTACTCAAATCACCTCTTCTTTTGTAAAACCTTTTTGAACTTTCTCCTTCCTCAGAAGTAGAATTTTCAAAATTTTTAACATTTTTCACAGGTTGTTCTTTCTTATCAACACAAGTCTTTCTTAAAACAGAGTTAGAATAAACTCCCTGTTTTTGGTAGTTGGTCTTGGGGCAATTCCAAGCTATGTGTCCAACTTCCTGGCATTTGAAGCAAGTTCTTCGATCAACTCTTTGAGCAAACTTTTTCACATTCTTCTTCACTTCAGCAAGAAACTCTTGATTCGACTGCTTCCAGAATGGTTTCTTCTGTTCATCCTCTAAACTTCCTCCTGAAACAAATTTTGTTTTTGGTTTATAAGTTTTCTGATTTTTATAATTTTCTGATGAAATGAAACCAAGACCTTTCTTTTTGAGATTACCATTATGGTTTGATTTCTTTTGGAAATTATAACAACAACCATAACCCATTTTCTTGTTTACTCTTTGTTTCATCCTTGAAGTGTAAGGTTTAGGTTTTTCAGAAAGATTTAAATCTTTTATTTCAGAAATATTAATTTCTGTTAGTTTGAAAACCTTTTTGATCTTTTCAGTTTTAACACTTCTTATTGGGAATTCCTCATCAGAATATAATTTGTCTGAATCATTCAACGTATATGCTACTTTGATTGATCCGTCATTCAAATTAGATTTTGATAACAGGAATTCTTTATTGTAAACCCTCTTAACCGGTGAACTCAGACTTTTCTCAGACAAACTCGAACTATCTGACTTAGACTCCGACTTTGACTCTTCATCCATATCCAACACCTGATCGACAACTTTCTTAACTAACTCAGACTCATGATCAGTGTCAGATGCTGTGAATGTGACTCAATATTGTCTGGTAATTCATCAGTGATTTCAGACTTTAGTTTGATGTTTAGAGCCTTGTCTACTTGTTCCTCATTTGGTTTCCTGTGGGAATAACTCTCAAAGATAGGAGGCGGACATCTGTTATACTTGACACTTTTTGTCTTACCAGTATCCTCTTCTTTTTCTTTCTTCTTGAAAGCTTCAAGACCTGCAACAGTAGGATAAACACGATCAATCAGATAATCGCAAGTAGTATAACTCAAAAGTAATCAGTTAATCCTTTCACTCTCAATTCTCTCAAGTTACAACTCCTTTTTCAAATTAGCACAGTCTTCAATATAATCATTGATGACGCTTTGCTTTTTCATTAAAGTTGCACTCATTTTGTCATTTGCTTTTTCGATTTCTGCATTTGTCCTTTTCAGACCATCAACTGTCTTGTTTAGAACATCATAGGACTCTTTCACATACTTCACATCAGACAATAAATCTTCTTTAATCTTTTCCAAATCAACAATCTTTTTGCCTTTTTCTTCACAAACTTTGCAAGATTCTGAACATTTCTCACAAGGCTTCGTGACTTCAACTATTTTTTCAACTATCTTTTCAACTTCGACAGTCTTTTCAACTTCAACAAGCTTCTCGACCTCAACAATCTTTTCTATTTCGACAACTTTTTCAACAATTTCTCAACTTCCACCAGTTTCTCTACTTCGACGATTTTCTCTATCACTTTCTCCACTTCAACAATCTTTTCTGTCGCATTCTCAGTAACTGCTTCAACTTTTGTTTTTCCAGCTTCTGTCTTTGCCGTTTCATCAGCGAGTAACTTTGCTGCTTCGAGCTCTCTCTTCAACCGGGCAATCTTCTTTTGATTCAGCATCTCAACTTTATCTGCATAGAAAAAATTAAAACTATCAGAATCAATGTTTTTTCTACATTTGCTAAGATATTCTTCCTCGTCCTCACTATCAACATCACTTCCTAGATCTGGAAATATTTGATTTCTTTTCTGACAATCTTCATTTTTACCCAAAACTCTAGCAACAAGTGCCACATCAGATATAGTCACACTAGGTATGTAATTGTCCCAGCTAAATCCCTCTGCAACAAACTCATCACTTTGGTCTATTATCCCAAAATAAGCTTTCTTATTTACCTCTTCGATCATTTTCCCATGAGTAGTTTTCTGTTCCTTTTGTTGAGGTTGTTGATCGATCTGATGAAAGATTGATTTCTGATAATAATTGCTCTTATCTTGACTTCCAGTTGACTCTTGGTTCTTACACTCCCGTTTAAAATGACCTTTTCCTTTACATCGGAAACAGGTAACCTTTGACTTGTCAAAACCAAGTGGAGAAGTAGCCATTCCTCGAAACTCGTCTCTGCCAGTAATTTGCTGAAACTTGTCAGCTCTCCTGCATGCACTAGCCAAACACCACTTCACATCCATCAGCTCAAGCTCTTCTGCGTCAATTTGGTCGTAATCTTCTTTCGTGAGCATCGGATTACCAATTCTTCCTGCAATCAAGCTTTCATACGACTCTAACATGGCGACAAGAGATGCCATGTGTTGCTTAGCCACTTCAGGAGAAAGATGTTGACCATTCTGAATGTTCAAGGTCACATTGCATTGCAGATTCGTAGAATTTTGCTTCTGAGGGCTAGGTGTATTGCTGTTTGGATCAAAGCTTGAGAATGATGAAGTGTATCCACCACTTTGAGTTGTAGTGTTAGCATTTGGACTTGCAGAACCATCAGCACTGAATGCAGTACTAGTCTTTGGACTTTGGCTGGGGGTAGCCTCAAACTTGTTCCCTCGATAGTACAAACTGACATCCTGTTTCGCATTTGGACTTGCAGAACCATCAGCACTGAATGCAGCTCCTGTTCTTCAATCTTCTGGATAAACTGAGCCAAGTTCATACTTTCAGACTTCCTCATGAGTTTCACAACCATCAGATATGTTCCCCACTTGTTCTGTGGCAAGGCTTCAGCTAGCTTATCGACCCACTCATCATCTTCTTTCTGAATGTCTAATCTTCCCATTTCCAAAACCAGATGACAGTATCTATCAATGGTCTGCTTGGTTGTTTCATGATCAAATGCAGTAAACATGTCAAACGATTTCTTCAATAAGGCCTTTTTGTTTTTGATCATATCAGCACTCTCTCTGAATTTCTGAATCAAAGCCTCCCAAATTGATCTAGCTGTTCCATTATGTTGAAGTAACACAAAAATGTCTCCTTTAACTGCTTGCTGAAGAATGCTGATCATCATCTTCTCACTTGTGTATTTCAACTTGTCAGCTTTTGTAAATCATTAAAACCCTTTACTAACCCGCGTTCATTCTTTGGTTTCTCATAATCTTTTAGCAATGAACACCATGCATCGAATCTATAGGCTTGAACCCAGTTCTCAAACCGGTTTTTCCAACCCTGAAAATCCTCAATATACATCAGCTTCGGTGGTTTCTGATGAGTACCCGTCTCATTCTCACTGTATACTGTTTCAGCAGCGGTAACTGGTGCAACAGGTGTAGCAAATGTATTGTAGAATTCCTCGGCCATGATTTGATAAAATGTTTTTCAAAAACAGACTATTTCGAGCGAAATAACAAGTTTCTATGAGCGAAATCAGAGATCTAGCTATGAGCGGAATCACAGATTCGATTTGGAGCGAAATCACGCTATGAGTTTCGAGAGGAATCTCAAATGTGACTTGGAGCGAAATCACAGGTGTAATTTGGAGCGGAATTATAACAAAGTTTGGAGCGGAATCAGAAATATGGCTTTCTGGAGCGAAATCACAGATTAACTTTTGGAGCGGAACCTCTGATTTGCAGTTTGGAGCGAAATCAGACTTGTATTTTGGAGCGAAATCAAACAATTTCAGACGAAATCAAGAAATCTGGAGCGGAATCAGACAACCATCTCGAGCGAAATCAGAATGTATTCTCGAGCGGAATCACTTCGCACATCATTTTAACCCACTTTTAGTTCGAATTTTGTCCTGGTACTTTCAAGGCTTTATCTATGTCCAATTTTAAACAGTCTGTGAAAATTTTTCCGATTTTAACCATGAAATCTTGTTCAGATTCAAAAAGAAGGTGTAGAATACAGAAAATGAGGCTGTTTTGGCAAGAACTACTCGTCCTGAGCTCTGATACCACTTGTAGGATCACGTGCTGACCCAAACGAGTCAATCAGAAGAGCTCTTATCCGTTTCAGATGCGGAAAATAAGAAACGAACTTGAAAAACAGCTTGATATACTTAATTCTGCCTTGTATTGATGATTTTACACTGATTACAATCAAACGGCACTTCGGCAGCAGTTCGTTACCGGAAACAAGAGAGTTCTATTTGATTTTGCTCAGAGACACCTATATATATAGGGTCCTGATTTCGCTCGGAAGGACACAATACATTAGGAGTGAAATCAGCAGCTTATGATTTCGCTCGAAAGTGATCTCCTGTCATTTGGAGCGAAATCAACAGCATGGAGCAAAATCAGAACATTTACACACTAACTCAACCTATTTTCTCGTAAAACGTGCCCCGATCTAACATTACTAGTACAAGACTCTATACAAGACGAAGTCGACAGATGTATCCACTAACAATATGTTAGTGGCGTTGCAAACCACTAGCAACCTCACACATTCAAACAGTCATAGTACCCAGTTACAGATACGTTTTACAAGTTACATTCAAACATTCATACTATGTTTTCATTCGAGTATATTAAACATTCAAAACAATCACTGCATGAATTCACACCAACATTATGTTGACGTTTTTCCAAAACTCACATGTATTTCAGGTAATTAGAAGTGGATGTGCGCGCGGCCTTACTCATGCTTGTGGATGTCGCCTATGTTTATCTTTAAATAAAGTTGTAAACTCTTTAAGACAATGTTTTATGTTATTTCGCGATGTGAACGCTAACTTATGTTTTCAAATTATGAAAAGTTTGGTATTTGAAGTTATTTTTACGAGCATGTAGTATGTTTACCTTTCGTATGCAATGAGACCCTTTCATGATCACACCTCGTGCTTCCGCCGCAGAAAGGGGTGTAACAGATTAGTATCAGAGCTGCGATTGTAGTGAAGCCGGATTCGTTCTTGAGTCAAGTCTACAATCTCTAGGATCCTTTCACGAAAATGATTTTTCAAAGAGTTTTCATTGCATAAAACTTCCCACGACATCCACTGCCTGAAACTGTTTACCTGAGTCTAGAAAAGACACTACGAGACTTAGGGTGCACAGGAGTAGCACTCGTCTTTAACTAAGAAATTACTTGCAATTATGTGTAATAATTAGCATATACACATACTAGAAGTAGAATATCACTAGTATACATGACTTTACCTGGAATCAATGGCCTAACTGAAGGAAGAGATACGAGGACAAAACGAACTGTGCGGACTGTGCAAGGCATTACATAATTATGGATGCATACATAATTATGGAATTCAGTGCACAGAAACCACAGCAAGTCTTGTCGTGTATAAATTCCCCCTGTAAAAGAAAAGGTCAAACGTACACTCCTTGGAGTGATGACTTAGGGTATAAAGACGAGAATCGCCAATGTGAAGTAAGGTGTTTACCTAACTATACATGCTTGTTGCTGTATGAATTGATTTATACATTGCGCGGACTGTTTGATGTCACTTATGTGGTATATGCCTGCGTATATATATATATACTACTACTGTCTCGTATGACGATATCAAACAAATGTCTAACCCTATTGTGTTATGTTCTGTCAGAACATGGCACCAAGAAGAGCTGTGAACGCTCGTGATCAACCTCCTCCTCCCCCACTACCAAGAAATGCTGAAGAGCTGAACGCCCTACTGGAAGAAAGGATCTCTGCGGCTATCGCCCAGTACGAGGCGAACCGCACTCAAGACAGTGGAGGACCAAGCAATGCTAGGCGCAACGGGAATGGAGATTCGTCTAGAGGAAACGCAGCCCAAGGTAACCTTAAGACAATTTGCTAAGCATGGAGAAATTTATGAACGGTCCTTGTTTCATTATTTCTTCGATTGCTCACATGTGAGTTGGTTGGGTCAATTATAGGCTGCACCTTCAAGCAGTTCCTCGACTGCAAACCAATGAACTACGATGGCACTGGAGGAGCAGTAGGGTTTGTGCGTTGGACGGAAAAGATTGAAGCCACTATCCGTATGAGCAAGTGTACCGCGGATCAACAAGTCACTTTTGCTACTGGACTGTTTGTCGATGAAGCACTGACATGGTGGAATTTGCAAGTTCAAACACCGAGTGATGATGCCGCGTATGGCATGACTTGGGATGAACCGAAAGAGAAGATGAGAGAGATGTACTGCTCTCGTGCCGAACTCCAAAGGCTGGAGACGGAGTTCTAGCACTTGACTATGGTAGGTGCTGACATCACTGGGTATACTCGAAGATTCCATGATTTGTCTAGGGTGATTCCCTACATGGTGACCCCGGAATTTAAGCGCGTTGAACGCTATATTTGGGGACTGGCCCCAGAGTTTCACGGCATGGTGACTTCAGCCAAACCCCAAACAATCACTGTGACAACCCTGACTAAACCAGGTTTCCGTACGACTTAATTAATATTTAATTACTGCCTAATTACTGTGCTTACCTGAAATTGTGGACAAACTGCTACTTGATTTCTGATACTTGTACATACCTGCATCATACTCTGTTTACTGTCACTACATTATTTACATGCTAAACCTTAGTGACAAACATGATGCACAAAAGCACAGTAGCATTATGAACGGATAACCAATTGAACGTGCTGACATAACTAGCACCAGGCAGATACTGCCTCTAAGGCCTGTATGAGCCAGAAATATTTTACTACACTAGTAGTGAGTGTAGGGATACAAGGGTTGTAGAACTGCGTCTCTAGGAATAAGTTACAGTGACAGGGTGTGCCTAAAACGTACTCTAAGTACAAAATTCAGCACTTTAACTAAAAATTCAGCTTTTATGTGACACCTGTGTCACTTCAACCATCAAACAAATGCCAAACCAAGGAAATATTGTATTTCATACTTGGGATTTGTATAAATATATGTATGCCTTGCACATATCAATTCTTGTTCAATTTCATACTCTACAACGCTTTCTGGAGAATTATACGCAAACTGGTGCATAAACGTACTCAGTTTAATGCGACAAATACTCCGGGAGACCATCATACACTTAACATACCTTAAATAACCTTTACATAACTTAGAAATAAGTTTTGAAGGCTTTGGTATGGCAAAAACAAGTTAATTCGCTTACAGGGACTAAACTTGACAAACTGCGAAAGTATGCCAATTTGAACTGTAACGAACATTCCGGAACATGTCCATAAGTTAAACATACCATATATATCCCTTACATAGCTTAGAAATAGGCTTTGAGGGGTTTGGTATGCTAAAACAAACTTTTGGACCATTCAGGGACTAAAAGTGTCAAAAAGTGCATAAGTTTGCACTTTCGCGCATAACTCACGTTCTGAATACATCCGGACATCCAAAAATTTATGTAAGCATCCTTATATTATGCCTTAGTGTTTGGCATGAGAAAAATCCATTTGTCGCGTCATTTGGATCGTCTTTCACGCTTATGCGCATTCCGTCGTAATTAAGCGAACATCGCGATCGTACGGCCAAACGAACCGACATCCGACATATTTTTGGGCATGTTTCATGTCCACAATGTTTAGGCATCATTTTAGGGCCTTAAAGATGGCTTTACAGGTCTTAGAAGGGCTGGAAATAGCTTAAACACGCAACAGGGACCAAAAGTGTAAATTCTGCAAGTGGTGCAGATCAGAGGGGCCAGGCGGCCCGCGTAAAGATTGCCCAAAACATGAGGCGGGCCGCGTGAACATGTCTGACAGAAGATTTTGCATTTAATGCAGAATCTGGCCTTTCGTTCGATCAAGGGGCGATGCCTTTTCACCCAACGAAGAGCCAAGGGTCAAGTTCACTGAACTTATCCACTTGGACACATGTACGCACGAGATCAAGGCACGATATTCGATAAAACGATCCTAACGGTTCCACTTTTCCTATAAATACCCCCCCCCTTTAGTGTAAAATTCACAAAATCAGATCTTAGAGCTCTAAGTTGAAACCATTGTTTCATACCTGAGCTATTTGGTCTTGATTAGCACTCGGGGACCCTCCGTAAGTCTTGTTTCGCTCTTTTATTCGCTTTTCAAGTCCGAAAGTCAACGTTTTGTTGACTTTCTGCATTGACCAGCTTTTGGTCAATGTGAAGTTCATGGAACTTCATAACGTGAGCGTGATCACGATGGTTATGGTCCATAGTGACCATACCTACTGATTACCACGTTATCTAGGCTCAGTGACGAGTCGTAGTTTCAGCCAAAATGCGCATTCTTGCGTATTTTGTAACCAAACTACTCGTGGGCATCAAAGCCGTTTGTTTTGATGCCAAACCTGTTTCTAAACTTAGTTAAGCATGTACTAACATGCTTAGCTCGTCACTTTTAGTTTAGTGCTTATATAGGGTCGTAAGGTAAGCGATTTAAACCATCGCTTATACTTTCGAACCCGACCCATTTGGTCGGTCATTAGGACCCGACCAAACACATTAGGTGACCATAGCTATAACCTTCCGAGGTTATACCGTGTGGTCGCAATGTTAGGCGTTCCGAACGCGTTCTACGCGAACGACGCGTTAGGGTAGCATAAGCTACCTAAACGGGTCGTGATGGACCGTAAGCACTTAGATTAGGTTTCATTTTAGTATGTAGGCTTTGCTAAGCCATATTATACGAGTCTCCATACTCGTTTGGTTTACGAACCCGCGTACTGTCCGATCCTTCCGATTTGGTCCGGTATATTAACATAAGCTACCTATTAGGTGTCGTTGATATTCCGTGATCTTTAGCATTATCCGGTTATTATACAAGGAATCCAAAGCAATCTCAGGTGAGTACATAGTTCCCCTCTTTTACTGTTTTCCGAACTGTTTTGGGGTGAAGCATGTGTACCTATCTGTTATTTTCATGATTTCAAAGTATAATTGATTATACATGTTAATATTTATCTTTTGACAAACTAAATGACTATCTATGGTTTAAACATTGATTTCTCAAAAATTACAAAAGTGATTGTTGGAATAGTACTTATTTTGTTCACCAGACCGATTGGTAGTATGATATAGCGCTATAGGACTAGACACCCCATTCCTGTTGTCATGGAATGTCTGAAACCAATTTGTTTCTCCATCCAAATAGGGATTTCCTTTGTGGTATCCTTATAGTCTCAAAGGTGTAGTTTGATGCACCAGGTCTGAATGAATTCTTAAATCGCACCTTTAAAGTATATTTTGATATACTCCCAAAAAGTATAGTTTGATATACTCTCATGTGTGGTATTGTACAGAACCAACATATATTTTGTAATCATCCAAAGCATATTTTGATATGTTATTTACAAACCAAGACATAGTTTAATATGTTATTTATCACATCCAAGGCATATTCTGATATGTTACTTGCAAAACTAAAACATAGTTTAATGTGTTATTTATAAATCCGAGGTATACTTGTAATATACCACTGAAAACTATTATTTTGAACAACCAAAGTATATTTAATATACTATCTATCAAACGATTTGGTTTTGGTTAGTGTTTAGATAACGGAACGAGTGTAATGGGATGAAAACATGGTAGATACGCCGCTGGTACTTCTTATATATAAGTGTTTTCATTGCATTACATACCGTGGCGTTATTTAGTACACTTGGGTTAACAATATTGGAACTGAAATATATTTTAATATATTACTTATTCAACTTTCTTAAAACCAAGGTATATTTTATATATACCATAAACGTTTTATTAAAACATTGTTTTTCAAACAACTTAACTTATACAAACTCATTTTTCATGGTTATTCAATTAACCATACATTATTCTCTTATTTATACATATCATCTGATCCTATCGTTTTTCAAATGGTTTACAAAGCAAGACAAATTACAAGGTTCATGACTGAACATTTTCTCAAACTCAAGTCATGAATTCCGTTTTCACAAAACCTATGTATCTCACAGGCATTTTTATGCTGACGTACCTATTTTTACACATGTTTCAGGTGCTGTCTTGAGATGATTGTTGATGCATGCTACATTTAGGATGGACTCGTGCCTTAGCAACTTTAAAACTTGGAAGATCATAGTTGTACTTATGTGATTGTAATAGAACAACGAGTTCATTTAATCAATAAAACAATATTTAAATTTCCATGTGTTATGAAACAATGATTCTGTTACAACACTCCCCGACGTTTCCGCCATGTTTTGTTGTTACACGTGGTCGGGGTGTGACAGAAAAGTTGGTATCAGAGCTCATGGTTATAGGGAATTAGGTTATTAGTAATGCTTTGACCTAGTCTATAACCTTCCTAGGACCCTAACGCGAGTTTACTTGCGTTTAGTCATAAAACAACACCGTCACCTATCCTTAGGCGACGACCGCAACAAGAACATAAATTTCAAAACCGCTTTGAAAACTAATCATCTGTTCTAGGATGATTGATTACTAGGTTTTGAACCCTCTGTTATAAGGTTTTGAACCCCTTTGAATTTTCAAAACTCTCGTCAAAGTTGGTCTAAATATTGTGAACACATGCAAACTGGAAGGGTGGGTGCCTGTACCCTGAGTTTTCTGTCTAAGGCTAGAGTGTTCGTACAAATCCACATAATCGGACCAGTCACTCTTACCTGGGAACTCTTGGGGTGAGTGTCCACTTATAGGCGAGCATGTCTTCGCGATACATTATTTTTGACCTATTTGCTTTGATTAATCACCAGGTCGTGTGTTGCTTTGTAGTAACAGACAGACGGCCACTATCCTTGCTTTCATCAGATTTGTTTCACCTCATTCTTTTCATCAAATTCTCTCACTCGTTTCCTCTCATGTTTCCTCTTTTAGAATGCCTCCTCGACGCGACAATCAGATGGCGAATGCCGAACTGGCGGAAATCATCGCGCAACAAATGGCTGCTGCCTTCCCAATTCTTTATGCTCAAATAACTCAAGCCATCAACAACAACAATGCTCCATGCAATTTCAAGATTTTTAACTCAGCTAAACCGCTCAAGTTCAATGGTTCTGAGGGAGCAACTGGTCTTCTTCAATGGTTCGAGAGCATTGAGAATACTTTCCGTCACGTTCAGTGTCCTGAAAATCGCAAGGTCGAGTTTTCTTCGAGTGTGTTTCAGAAGAGGGCTCTTACATGGTGGAACGGGGTTATGAGAGACCGCGGTGCAGAGGTTGCATTAGCACAGACTTGGGCCGAGCTTAGGGCTCTTATGATGAAGGAGTTCTGTCCTCGTCATGAGCTTAGGGCTCTAGAAAGGGAATTTGATGATTTAAAGCAAGACAGTGGGGAACATCGAGCCTATACTGATCGCTATGAGGAATTGAGCTTGTTATGCCCTACTATGGTTACGCCTCTGGATAAGGCGATTGAGAAATACATTGATGGGCTTCCTGACGTAGTTCAGGACATCGTTACTGGCAGCAACCCTACTACTGTCAGACAAGCCATTGAATTGGCTGCCACTCTGACTGAATCCCAAATCAGGAAGCACAAGCTGTTTCGGAAGGGCGACTTAAGACCATCTGACAAGACTGCTCATGTGGAAACAAAGGAAGAAAGTGCTGAGGTGCCCAAGAAGAAAAAGCGCAAAGCCTCTCAAAGCTACGCTGTAACTGCTCAAGACAAACAAGTTGCACCAAACCAGCCAACACAACCTCGTAAAAGACAAAACTATGTTGGTACTGCACCGTTGTGCAACAAATGCAACCGTCATCATCTAGAGCAAGAGCAGTGTCACAAATGTACCCACTGTGGGCGGTTGGGACATTTGATCAATGTTTGTCGTTATGCAAATCAAGCTGCTGCAAACCCTGCTGCTGTTCAAGCACGGTTCCCTCCAGGGTCATGTTATAACTGTGGTGACCTTACCCACTACAGGAACAATTGCCCAAGGCTTGTTAACATACCTCCAGCGCGTGGACGCGTGTTCAACATCAATGAGGCAAACATGAACAATGATGCAGCAGTGAACAATTAGTGTTTTGTATTTCCTTAGTTGCTATCTTTTGACACTTCAAGACAAATCCGTTGCTACATAAATAAAGATTTGTTGTTTTTATTTCTGCAAAATTTATGCGTTTGTGTGAATGCTTGATGCAACTTTATGATGTCAACCCAAAGACAAACTACTCGTATGGTTCTGTCATATTATGATCACTTGTGATCTCCCCAAGAACCTTAAACTCTCGTTTCTTTTAAGAAACAAAGTCAAACACTTATTGAGAATCCCTCTATCTTTATAGATGGATCTTCATAAATCGTTAAAGTGCCAAATGAAATCCATAGGTTGGATTCCTAGTGTGCCTTAATATCCATACCTAAGGATAACAAAATAAAGAATCAAGTTAACTAAATTTGTGCTTATGTATTTTCTTACATGTTTTTTTTTTGGTTGTATGTGATCCATCCAAATCCTCATAGAATCTTTCATATCTTCATACGAGAGATTCATAATGGGATATCCAAAGATACTATCTTAAACCCTTAATGGATTTCAACAGTGTAGTTAAGTCCCTCGGGTTATAAAGTATTATTCTATAATTGGACCTCTTGAAAGGTCTGCTTAAACAGATTGATTTTGAAAATCTGATTAGAAATATCATGTGATGATATAAAAATGATCCCTTAAGCGGTCTATTTAAAGATATCGTACGACGGTCTAGTTAAGAAGATCATGTGTTGATCTAGTTAAAAAGATCGTTCGTTGATCGAATTAAAAGGATCCTTTGGTGGTCTAGTCAAATCGCTTCATATTTATTCAAGTAATTTTTCCTACGGATTATGAAATGGACTGTGCGGACTGTGCAAGGAATTACGTAATTATGGAGGCCTACATAATTATGGAATTCAGTGCACAGGAACCACAGGAAGTTTCATCATGTGTTAAGACCTAGTGACAAGAATAATGATACGGGAGAAGTCTCGGACCTCGACCAATGTCATTTATTCTCACACTCCCCCAATTCTGATCCCAATCACACACCAAGTTTTCCTATGATAAGCCTTCATAAGAAACGTTCGTCAATCAATAGTTCAAAATTTCATGTTTTACTATTTCAAGGAATTCACTCTGAGGGTTAACAAATTCGCTAAGAATCCTAACATGGCCCAGGGTTTTACCTAAGGGTTCAATGGATCTATTATAAGGCGAAACCTTCACAGCTGTCCTCACGAGTTTCCTCTAGAATTAAATTTCGGGACGAAATTTCCTAAAGTAGGGGAGACTGTGACACCTGTGTCACTTCAACCATCAAACAAATGCCAAACCAAGGAAATATTGTATTTCATACTTGGGATTTGTATAAATATATGTATGCCTTGCACATATCAATTCTTGTTCAATTTCATACTCTACAACGCTTTCTGGAGAATTATACGCAAACTGGTGCATAAACGTACTCAGTTTAATGCGACAAATACTCCGGGAGACCATCATACACTTAACATACCTTAAATAACCTTTACATAACTTAGAAATAAGTTTTGAAGGCTTTGGTATGGCAAAAACAAGTTAATTCGCTTACAGGGACTAAACTTGACAAACTGCGAAAGTATGCCAATTTGAACTGTAACGAACATTCCGGAACATGTCCATAAGTTAAACATACCATATATATCCCTTACATAGCTTAGAAATAGGCTTTGAGGGGTTTGGTATGCTAAAACAAACTTTTGGACCATTCAGGGACTAAAAGTGTCAAAAAGTGCATAAGTTTGCACTTTCGCGCATAACTCACGTTCTGAATACATCCGGACATCCAAAAATTTATGTAAGCATCCTTATATTATGCCTTAGTGTTTGGCATGAGAAAAATCCATTTGTCGCGTCATTTGGATCGTCTTTCACGCTTATGCGCATTCCGTCGTAATTAAGCGAACATCGCGATCGTACGGCCAAACGAACCGACATCCGACATATTTTTGGGCATGTTTCATGTCCACAATGTTTAGGCATCATTTTAGGGCCTTAAAGATGGCTTTACAGGTCTTAGAAGGGCTGGAAATAGCTTAAACACGCAACAGGGACCAAAAGTGTAAATTCTGCAAGTGGTGCAGATCAGAGGGGCCAGGCGGCCCGCGTAAAGATTGCCCAAAACATGAGGCGGGCCGCGTGAACATGTCTGACAGAAGATTTTGCATTTAATGCAGAATCTGGCCTTTCGTTCGATCAAGGGGCGATGCCTTTTCACCCAACGAAGAGCCAAGGGTCAAGTTCACTGAACTTATCCACTTGGACACATGTACGCACGAGATCAAGGCACGATATTCGATAAAACGATCCTAACGGTTCCACTTTTCCTATAAATACCCCCCCCCTTTAGTGTAAAATTCACAAAATCAGATCTTAGAGCTCTAAGTTGAAACCATTGTTTCATACCTGAGCTATTTGGTCTTGATTAGCACTCGGGGACCCTCCGTAAGTCTTGTTTCGCTCTTTTATTCGCTTTTCAAGTCCGAAAGTCAACGTTTTGTTGACTTTCTGCATTGACCAGCTTTTGGTCAATGTGAAGTTCATGGAACTTCATAACGTGAGCGTGATCACGATGGTTATGGTCCATAGTGACCATACCTACTGATTACCACGTTATCTAGGCTCAGTGACGAGTCGTAGTTTCAGCCAAAATGCGCATTCTTGCGTATTTTGTAACCAAACTACTCGTGGGCATCAAAGCCGTTTGTTTTGATGCCAAACCTGTTTCTAAACTTAGTTAAGCATGTACTAACATGCTTAGCTCGTCACTTTTAGTTTAGTGCTTATATAGGGTCGTAAGGTAAGCGATTTAAACCATCGCTTATACTTTCGAACCCGACCCATTTGGTCGGTCATTAGGACCCGACCAAACACATTAGGTGACCATAGCTATAACCTTCCGAGGTTATACCGTGTGGTCGCAATGTTAGGCGTTCCGAACGCGTTCTACGCGAACGACGCGTTAGGGTAGCATAAGCTACCTAAACGGGTCGTGATGGACCGTAAGCACTTAGATTAGGTTTCATTTTAGTATGTAGGCTTTGCTAAGCCATATTATACGAGTCTCCATACTCGTTTGGTTTACGAACCCGCGTACTGTCCGATCCTTCCGATTTGGTCCGGTATATTAACATAAGCTACCTATTAGGTGTCGTTGATATTCCGTGATCTTTAGCATTATTCGGTTATTATACAAGGAATCCAAAGCAATCTCAGGTGAGTACATAGTTCCCCTCTTTTACTGTTTTCCGAACTGTTTTGGGGTGAAGCATGTGTACCTATCTGTTATTTTCATGATTTCAAAGTATAATTGATTATACATGTTAATATTTATCTTTTGACAAACTAAATGACTATCTATGGTTTAAACATTGATTTCTCAAAAATTACAAAAGTGATTGTTGGAATAGTACTTATTTTGTTCACCAGACCGATTGGTAGTATGATATAGCGCTATAGGACTAGACACCCCATTCCTGTTGTCATGGAATGTCTGAAACCAATTTGTTTCTCCATCCAAATAGGGATTTCCTTTGTGGTATCCTTATAGTCTCAAAGGTGTAGTTTGATGCACCAGGTCTGAATGAATTCTTAAATCGCACCTTTAAAGTATATTTTGATATACTCCCAAAAAGTATAGTTTGATATACTCTCATGTGTGGTATTGTACAGAACCAACATATATTTTGTAATCATCCAAAGCATATTTTGATATGTTATTTACAAACCAAGACATAGTTTAATATGTTATTTATCACATCCAAGGCATATTCTGATATGTTACTTGCAAAACTAAAACATAGTTTAATGTGTTATTTATAAATCCGAGGTATACTTGTAATATACCACTGAAAACTATTATTTTGAACAACCAAAGTATATTTAATATACTATCTATCAAACGATTTGGTTTTGGTTAGTGTTTAGATAACGGAACGAGTGTAATGGGATGAAAACATGGTAGATACGCCGCTGGTACTTCTTATATATAAGTGTTTTCATTGCATTACATACCGTGGCGTTATTTAGTACACTTGGGTTAACAATATTGGAACTGAAATATATTTTAATATATTACTTATTCAACTTTCTTAAAACCAAGGTATATTTTATATATACCATAAACGTTTTATTAAAACATTGTTTTTCAAACAACTTAACTTATACAAACTCATTTTTCATGGTTATTCAATTAACCATACATTATTCTCTTATTTATACATATCATCTGATCCTATCGTTTTTCAAATGGTTTACAAAGCAAGACAAATTACAAGGTTCATGACTGAACATTTTCTCAAACTCAAGTCATGAATTCCGTTTTCACAAAACCTATGTATCTCACAGGCATTTTTATGCTGACGTACCTATTTTTACACATGTTTCAGGTGCTGTCTTGAGATGATTGTTGATGCATGCTACATTTAGGATGGACTCGTGCCTTAGCAACTTTAAAACTTGGAAGATCATAGTTGTACTTATGTGATTGTAATAGAACAACGAGTTCATTTAATCAATAAAACAATATTTAAATTTCCATGTGTTATGAAACAATGATTCTGTTACAACACTCCCCGACGTTTCCGCCATGTTTTGTTGTTACACGTGGTCGGGGTGTGACATTTTAGCTAACTAATAAAGTGCCAAAACATGAGAAAAATATTACTAGACACTTTCCAAAGTGTCAGGAATAAGTTGTGTCACTAAAAATAATAATAACGACACTTTAAAGCTTTGTTAAGCGCTTTAACGGATTACTATCCAACCGAACAACCGGACTTTACTCGGGACATGAAAATATTGCCATTAACATTATTTATCTTTTTCTGAGCCAGTTAGGGTCCTTGAATACCATAACACCCACTGAAATGCTCAACACACTAGTAACCGGGTTAATCCCTAAACTAACTTAACTTAACCTAACTATAAACTAACTAGATGGTTGATTTGGAACCGGATACCTCCCCCCCCCCCCAACCAAATCGTCCCCAAGAGGGGGGACACCCTTTGTCCTTCTTGTGATTATTTTATTTCACTTGTCCCATATCAAGAAAGCATGGAAACCTTTGGATAATATTCATACCATTTGCCTATAAGAACAAGATTAGAACCTCCATATCATTCATCACACAACACTCAACAAAAACACCCTCTCTCTCTCTAAATAACTCACGGCCAAACACCCCTAAACATCCATCAATTTTTCGAGTCTTGTTCAAGCCATTCCAAGATCATTCAAGTGTTAAGGACCACCTACGAGGAGGCTTGGTGCATTCGGAAGGCGAAGGACCTCACCCTATTGCTTTTAACCACTCTTTTTGCGTCTAGATTCTTCCCTAGCCTCGAGCTAGTAGTAAGTTGCTCGAATCACCTTCTCGAACTATTTTAAGATGGTTAAAATGATTTGTAACGGTTAAAAGTCATGAACATACAAGATGAAGTGTAAAAGTCTACTAAAAATGCAAGTAAAGATGGTTAAAAGCTTGTTTGTTGTGTAAATCTTGTAGTATTTGATTTGTGTAGTTATTTGGACCCGATCTATGTTGTGGTAGCTCGGATCATCGTTTAACCCGGGTTGGTCATGATCATGGATCATGACATAAAGTTGTTTTGGATGTAACAAGGGTTAAAGGATGAAACTCTACCACACACGAACATGAACTTGTGTAAAAGCGATTTTGCTTGTGAAATAGTGTTTAAAACTAGTAGATCTACGGATCTACAAGCGGTATTTTCAAAGAACCAAGTAACAAAGAAATCATGTTTTCTAAAGGCGGATCTTACACTAACAAGAATGATTTTTAGAACACACAAGTGTGTAAACACTTGTGTAGCACAAAGTTTCGACAAAATAACTATTTTTGTAAAAGATGACGAGAAGTTGTAAAGACGGAATTTCACTAAAAACGAGGTTTTTACGAAATCGGATTGCTTTATATAAAGATCCACTAAAAGTAATGGGATTTACATCATAGTTTTGGAAAAAACTACAAGTTCATGAGATTCTTGCGATTTACATGTTTATTGACTAGTTTGATGCGTTGAATATTGTTTTGGTTAAATAAGAAAATGGTTGATTTGATTCATAAAAGAAAATGATACGCTTAATAGCGTGGCCACCTCCAGTTACAGAGGAAACTCTGGCGAAATTTTTCCAAAAACCCAACACTTAGAAATATTTTCACCACAAGTGTTAGAAATACTTTTCGACATGTTTTCAAAATATAAGTTTCGCCACGACTTTATTTACAAAATATCGGAGGTGGGATTTTCACAAAATTAAACTTGGTAAATATATATTTAGTATATATTCTTTATAACGTCACTTGTTATGTGTTTATGATTATTTTGTGAAGTGTACAAATATTATTTTTAGGGTAAAAATAATATTATCGAATGTTAACGAATCCAAAATAATACGAACACCTCTACGTTAAATATATAAGTTACACCGGTAATTATTATTACGACTCGATCGTTAAAACGTAACTTACGCATTATTAAGAAAATGTGACTGAACGCGTATTTTCTCAAGGTATTATTTTGGAAAATTTAATGTAATAGAAAATATAATATTTTTGAGAAGAATATTTATATTTTGGAGTTAGAAATGAAATATATTTTAAGTGAGACTTAATAATATATTTCGAACACACATGTATTAAATCCCCCATCCTTGGGAAGGAAAATGATTACCAAGTATATACAGAATGTAAACACGAAATAGTTGTCTAACTATTTCCAAAAACTTTAAACCATAAAACTAAGGCACGGCCGTCCGTCTAATAGAGTTAGTACGTGTAGGTCGTCGCACAGCTGCTTGAGCAGGAGACATACTTGGTTGAGACGCACCACTGTGAGTTCATGTCCCCCTTTTCTCTTAACTGTTTTCAGTTTTATAAACTGCGGGGGTGAAATACATGTTACTATGATTACAAGTACTTTATACATGGTATGGTTAGCGTAAGGAGGTTTACTACTTAGATCATGTGAGTGGGTAGGAGCAACATGAGGTCATTAATCCTCATGGTAGGACCGAAGGACAGGAGCGGTAGATCTATCTGGGTGTAGCGAGCCCAACCCCTGAGCCCGCCTAATGGACCAGGTGGTGACCTTGTGCCCAACGCATAAATCCGCTAGGTTTGAGTCTCCCTACTTGCACTTCACACATATCAATGGCCTTGCAAACCATTGGTGATCTCTTTTTCCTTATTTGCTACATACCAGGAATTTTATACTCACAAAGGTTTTACATACTCACTACACATGAACTCGCTCAACTTTATGTTGACTTTTCAAACTACATGTATTTCAGGAAACTAACGGATCTGGCACGGTATGCAGATATTTTCAAGCTGCGTTTGAATAAAGAAGTCATCCAGGGTTTAGAAGGTGTAACCTATTCCTGGACGGGTTACATATCCCTAAACCTAGTATTGTTTTAAAGTCTTCTGATAAGTTTTTATGAACTCATTTAAATCAAGTCAAGGTTTGTAACTTATTTTGTGAATGTTGAAAATGGGATTTTCTGAACCTTATTATTCGATGAATATCACATGTTTTTATCATATAGCATTGTTATGATTGTTGCTATGGTATTAAGAAGTCACACCAATTATCCCACGCTTCCGCAAAGCCAGGGTGTGACAATCACCGAGGCTGTAACTCTGGCTGTCAGCCTTACTGAAGATTGTGTTCGTATGAAGAAGCTATCACTGAACCCAACAGAAAATACCGAGACGCATGCTGAGTCGTCCGGTGACAAGAAAAGAAAGCACTCAAATCTGAGCCAAGCAACCCACAGCAACAACAAGGGTTCGAACAACAAGAAGCGTGACACAAACCCACCTAGGGAGGCAAAAACCTTTGCAGCTGCAAACAAGTCTGGAGCTAAGAAGTATCAGGGCACTCTGCCCAAGTGTAACCGCTGTGGTTTTCACCATGTGGGAAATTGTCGCGTTGGGAAGTGCGAGAACTGCGGAAAGTCAGGCAACCGTACCGAGGATTGTTGAGGTAAAGGTATTAGAGGCCGCAATGGTAATGGTAATAGGAACGGGAATGGAAACCGTAACGGTGCTGGTAATGGGAACGATGGCGGAAATGGAAATGGCAACAACAACCGGGTTGGAAATGAAGCTGGGCGAAACCAAGGATGCTTCAGTTGTGGAAGCAATGAACATTTCATGAGAGACTGCCCGAAGAAAAACAACGCTCAGCCTCGAGCATTTGTGATTGGAGCAATGGATGCACGCGAGGACCCTAATGTGGTCACCGGTACGTTTCTCATTAACAATCACTTTGCATCCATATTATTCGACACTGGTGCCGACTATAGCTTCATGTCTATGGAATTTAAACGCATGCTTGGAATAGAATCTAGTAGATTAGATATACCTTATTCTATAGAGCTAGCCAATGGTAAACTTGTTGAATCGGGCGAAGTTGTTAGAGGCTGTACACTAGAACTTGGTGAACAAAGATTTAGCATCGACCTCTTACCTATTCAATTGGGTAGCTTCGATGTAGTGGTTGGAATGGACTGGCTATCTAAGAACAAAGCTGCTGTCATTTGTCATGAGAAAATCATTCGCATCCCTTTGACGAATGATGAAACTCTCATCATACATGGAGAAAAACAAGATGCGCCTCTAAGAATCATCAGCTGCATGAAGGCGCAGAAGTGCTTAAGGAAAGGATGTGTCGCTTTCCTGGCACATGTTGTAGACAAGAAGGCTGAGGAACTGAAACTCGAAGACATTCCTATGGTGAAGGAGGTTCCGGATGTTTTTCCCGAAGATCTGCTAGGATTACCTCCGCAATGACAAGTCGAATTCCATATAGACTTGGTTCCAGGAGCCGCTCCTGTAGCCAAGGCACCCTATCGTCTTGCACCATCCGAAATGCAAGAATTATCTACACAACTCCAGGAATTGTTGGATAAAGGATTCATAAGGCCAAGCTTCTCGCCCTGGGGAGCTCCAGTATTGTTCGTGAAGAAAAAGGATGGAACTCTGCGGATGTGTATCGGTTACAGAGAACTGGACAAGCTCACTATCAAGAATCGGTACCCACTACCGAGGATTGATGACTTATTTGATCAGTTGCAAGGATCAAGCTACTATTCCAAGATCGAACTTCGATCTGGATATCATCAGTTAAGGATACAAGAAGAAAGCGTACCAAAGACAACATTCAGAACACGCTATGGACACTACGAGTTTCTTCTAATGCCATTCGGATTGACGAACGCGCCAGCGGTATTTATGGATCTGATGAACCGCGTATGCAAACCATATCTCGATGAATTCGTGATTGTATTTATCGACAATATCCTGATCTACTCACGGACGAAAGAGGAGCACGAGCAACACCTCAGAACCATACTAGAACTACTGAAGAAAGAGAAACTCGATGCAAAATTCGCCAAGTGCGAATTTTGGATTCGCGAAGTTCAATTTCTTGGTCACGTTGAGAATGAGAAGGGCATTCATGTAGACCCGTCCAAGATAGAAGCCATAAAGAATTGGGAAGCTCCCAAAACCCCAACTGAAGTTCGGCAATTTCTGGGTTTTCCGGGCTATTATCGACGGTTTATTGAGAATTTCTCAAAAATAGCTCAACCGCTAACGACCCTTACGCAGAAAGACAAGAAATACAACTGGGGTGACAAGCAAGAAAAAGCCTTCCAGCTACTCATAAACAAGTTATGCGATGCACCAATCCTATCATTACCCGAAGGCACTGAAGACTTCGTGGTATACTGCGATGCTTCGCGCCAAGGTTTGGGTTGCGTGCTCATGCAACGCTAGAAGGTCATCGCTTACGCTTCGAGACAACTGAAGGTACATGAAAGAAACTATACCACGCACGACTTGGAACTGGGTGCGGTGGTCTTCGCCTTGAAGATCTGGCGACACTATCTGTATAGTACTCGATGTACAATCTTCACAGATCACAAAAGTCTACAACACATACTTGATCAGAAGGAACTGAACATGCGCCAGCGGCGATGGGTCGAGCTGCTAAATGATTATGACTGTGAGATTAAGTACCACCCTGGAAAGGCAAACGTTGTAGCCGATGCTTTAAGCCGAAAAGAGAGGGTTAAGACCCTAAGGGTTCGAGCATTGGAGATGACTATTCGAACGAACCTCACTTCACATATTCGTGACGCACAACAAGAAGCCCTTAAGGTGGAAAACCGCGAAGCTGAATACCTTAGGGGAGCATTGAAGTACATGGCGCCAAGTGAAGAGGGAGCCTTATACTTTAAGAAGCGTATTTGGGTTCCGCTCTATGGTGGCCTATGAGAAGTCATCCTTGATGAAGCGCACAAATCGAGATACTCGATCCATCCAGGATCGGACAAGATGTATCAAGACTTGAAAGAATACTATTGGTGGCCAAGACTTAAGAGCGACGTTGCTGTTTATGTTGGAAAATGCTTAACCTGCGCTAAGGTTAAGGCCGAATATCAGAAACCGTCCGGCCTACTACAACATCCAGAGATACCCATGTGGAAGTGGGAACAAATCTCGATGGACTTCATAACAAAATTACCTAGGACCCCTAGAGGGCACGATATGATATGGGTGATAGTTGATCGACTAACGAAGTCTGCGTATTTCCTAACAATCCGATAAAAGGATAGCACGGGGAAACTTGCTGAGATATACCTGAAAGAAATTGTGACGCGTCATGGAGTGCCAATCTCAATTATTTCAGACAGAGATGGACGCTTTGTTTCAAGAACCTGGCGATCCTTTCAGGAAGCCTTTGGATCTCAGCTAGATCTAAGCACAACATTCCATCCACAAACAGACAGCCAGAGCGAACGGACTATACAAACATTGGAGGATATGCTTCGTGCATGCGTCATGGACCTAGGCGGCAGCTGGGATACTCATCTACCCTTAGTTGAGTTTTCCTACAATAACAGTTATCATACAAGCATAAAAGCCGCACCGTTCGAAGCTCTGTATGGCTGCAAGTGCCGATCGCCCTTATGTTGGGCAGACGCTGGTGACAAACATATGGTTGGTCCTGAACTTGTACAAGAGACAACCGACAAGATTATGCAGATCCGAGAGCGCATTAAGGCGGCTTGAGATCGACAAAAGAGCTACGCTGATTGAAGACGTAAACCATTAGAATTCGAGGTAGGAGACAAAGTGTTGTTGAAAGTCTCACCTTAGAAGGGCGTAGTCAAATTCGGAAAACGTGGAAAGCTGAATCCACGATACATCGGACAATTCAAGATCTTAGAGAGAATTGGTACCGTAGCATACAAGTTGGAATTACCGGAAGAACTGAATAGACTACATGACATATTCCACGTATCCAACCTCAAGAAGAGTCCAACACAAGAAAACGCAACCATCCTTGTGGATGAAGTGCATATTGACGACACCCTCCGATTTACAGAACAACCCGTTGAGGTTACCGACTGGAAAGTCAACAAGACAAGAAGGAGCAGTGTCAAACTTGTCAAAGTATGTTGGAACTCTAAACACGGACCCGAGTACACATGGGAACGTGAAGACCAGTTCAAAGAAAAGTATCCCCACCTGTTCAAGAAGACTCCTGCCAGAGCTAGTACGGTCTGAATTTCGGGACGAAATTCTTTTAACGGGGGGAGACTGTGACAACTGGCACCAAACCGGTAATTTCCGTACACTTAAATTATTATTTAATGACTGTTGTGCTTTAGTGTCAACATTATCTGATTTCATACAATACAAGTGAATTCATGCATGTTTTATATTACAAAATATTGCTCTATGCATTAATGAACTGCGTTGCGTCAGAAATACTAGTAAACTCAACGGTAAGATACAATGTGTCAACAAAACTGCAGAAAGCAGTCAAACATTAAAATTAGGGCCTAGGTGTAGGTCCAATGATAAGAAAACATTAAAACCCAAGAGTACATACAAGGGTTTACATATACACCATCCAGAAGCTAAAATACGCACTAAAAAGCACCCGAAACGCACTTTAAGTGCAAAAATTTATTAAATTCAGCTCAAATCAGCTTTTAAATACATAAATATCATGCAGAAATTTCGTTTTATTATTCAGAATACTTCCCTAAGTGTCGGGAGTTAAAAGGGTTACAAAAGGGCACTTGAAAGACACTAAACGGTGCAATTTAGCACTTTAAACCGGTACCTAGCCGAACAACCGGACTTTACCCGGAACATAAAAATATTGCCAAACACATTGTTTTCACTTCTCTGAGATAGTTAGGGTCCCCGAACACCCTAACCCACCTTATATTATATTACACACTTATACACTAACTAAATAACATTAGATCTTAACCAAAACCTAACTAGATCATTTCACCTCAACCATACCCCCCCCCACACTTGACGGCCACCATGAAGGGTGACCCACCATCGTTTCTTTTGAATATTTTATTGGCCAATGTTGGAGGTTTTGTAGCACATTATATGATGGGTATTAGTGAAAATTGGTTTATAAATTAACTTGGTGGTTAACCATTCTCTTTCATAAAAACACACACAACAACAAGCTCATCTCCTCCCTTCATCACCTCTCACGGCCGCCACCACCTCCCACACTACCACCATCATCAACCTTTGTTCAAAGCCATTTTCATACACTCAAAGGTGCAAGAGGTCATACAAACAAGCTCGGTGCAAGCGGATCTTGAAGGACCTTCTTCATTTGCTTTTATCCACTTCATTTACCCTCTTGAACTCCCATAGCCTTGTGCTAGTAGTAAGTACTCTAAAACATCATCTTGTTCTTGTTTCTGATGGATAATAACTGATTGAATGGTTAAAAATTTAGAACACTAAAGAACTTGCATTAAAGTCTTGAACATAAGTGATTAATGGAGAATAAAGAGTAGATATGTGTGTAAATCTTGTGAATCTTGTATGGTTGTGATTATTTGACGTTGTTTGTCATTAAAAGTGGGATAGATCAGCATCTACACATACTAGTTCATGTTCAAGAACATGAACTAGTGGTAGGTTAAGTGTTAGAGATATAAAGGATGATGAAATCATCCACCATGAACTTGGAACTTGTGTAAACATAATTTTTCTTGTAAAATAAGACTCTAAACATGTAGATCTAAAGATCTTTCAAAAGAACCAAGTTAAAAATACAAGTTTTACTTAATCTTGGTTCTTAAACAAATAAACCTTATTTTTGGTGATTAATAAAGTAAAGATACACATGTGTGACAAGAAAAATAAAAGAAGTAGTATTTTTAGGAAATATTGTCACAAGTTGTAAAGAACTAAATTCTTTAAAAATGAAGCTTTTAAAGAAACAAACACACTTTGATGAGTAACGAGACTTACTAAATAACCTAGTAAGTTACTACACATTTTTATAAATTTTCAAGTTCATGAGATGGAAAAATTAGTATGTATTGTTGATGATTGTTGTTGATGATTTTAAAAGAAAATAAACACATGTTTTGAAAACATGGGAAACCTCCATTTTTAGGGGAAACTCTGTCAAAATTTTTATAAATTTTGACCACTTAGAAATATAAATAAGTGTTGAGAAACTTATTCCCTAAAAATGTATACCAAGGTATTTACCAAGGTTTTCCTAATTTTTGAGTTAAGAAACGACGATTTCGTCAAGGTTAAAAATTGACGTTAAGTGTATATATTTTTGAAGAAAATATATATTATTTTATCACCAAGTTTTGTGCTAAGTGTATGTAGTATGTATTATACGTGCTAGTGTATTAGGACTTGATAATACACTAAAAACTCTTGAGGAGTAAAAACACAAAATACACTTACAACATACTTAGACAAATGCAAGAAAATATATTGGTGAGAATATATTAGTTGATAGAAATAAATAACTTGGTCAAGTTACGAACATAAAATGAAGTTTTGAACAAAATACATAATTAGGGTGCAAAGTGCAAAATACAAAATACTTGTATTAATTTTTGAGAAAATAATATAAGTAAGATACGCAGTTAAAAATATAAATATTTTTAACACAACAATACATATACAAAAGATAGTGAGACTTGTGCTTGTACGATACAAATCTAGTGACTAACGATAATAAAACACGTTTAGGTCACGATGCACTATAAGCAAATCCGGTGAAGTTTACGACGCAAGGAACGCAAAGTTGTGAGTTCATGCTCCCCCTTTTTTTCAACTGTTTTTGTTTTACACTTCGGGGGTGAAATACATGTTACAAATTTCACAATGTTTACATGTGTTATGATGGGTACGAAAACATTCAAGTGAAACATTCTAGACCATGTCTCGAATAGGGTACCATAAGCACCATTAATCAACGTATACATTCAGACTGCGGAACAAAAGGTTAGATCTAATGGGTTTCAGGCAACCCCACTCTTGGCCTACTTCTACCGACGAGTGCTTCTGTGTCTCAGTCAAAGTTGACAAAAATGCCTAGGTTTGGTGACTTCCTATGTCGTGACATATGTTAGTGGCCTTGCAAACCACTGGCAACCTCACACATTCAAACAGTCATAGTACCCAGTTACAGATACGTTTTACAAGTTAAATTCAAACATTCATACTATGTTGTCATTCGAGTATATTAAACATTCAAAACAATCACTGCATGAATTCACACCAACATTATGTTGACGTTTTTCCAAAACTCACATGTATTTCAGGTAACTAGAAGTGGATGTGCGCGCGGTCTTACTCATGCTTGTGGATGTCGCTTATGTTTATCTTTAAATAAAGTTGTAAACTATTTAAGACAATGTTTTATGTTATTTCGCGATGTGAACGCTAACTTATGTTTTCAAATTATGAAAAGTTTGGTATTTGAAGTTATTTTTACGAGCATGTAGTATGTTTACCTTTCGTATGCAATGAGAACCTTTCATGATCACACCTCGTGCTTCCGCCGTAGAAAGGGGTGTGACACGCTTTACATCCGAATTATGGCAAGCTACGCATAGATCTTTTGGCTCACGTCTGGATATGAGCACTGCTTACCACCCACAGACCGATGGTCAAACGGAACGTACCATCCAAACGCTTGAAGACATGCTGAGAGCATGCGTTATTGATTTTGGAAACGGGTGGGAACGACACTTACCGTTGGTAGAGTTCTCCTACAACAACAGCTACCACACCAGCATTCAGGCAGCACCCTTTGAGGCATTGTACGGTCGTAAATGCCGATCGCCTCTGTGTTGGGTAGAAGTTGGCGAAAGTCAAATTACTGGCCCGGAATTTGTAGTCGAGACTACGGAAAGAATTGCCTAGATCAAGCAATGCATGGCGGCAGCTCGTGACCGTCAGAAAAGTTATGCTGATAAGCGTAGGAAACCGCTAGAATTCCAGGTCGGTGACCGGGTTCTACTTAAAGTCTCACCCTGGAAGGGTGTGGTTCGTTTTGGTAAACGGGGCAAGCTTAATCCCCGATATGTTTGGACCATTTGAAGTTACCAAGAAAATCGGTAAGGTTGCTTACAAATTGAATCTACCTGAAGAGCTGAGTGCGGTGCACAACGTCTTTCACGTGTCTAATCTGAAGAAGTGTCTATCAGATGAAACGCTCATAATTCCTTTCAAGGAACTAACTTTTGACGATCAGCTACACTTTATTGAGGAACCGATTGAGATCACGGATCGAGAAATCAAAACCCTCAAACGTAGCCAGATACCTATTGTACGAGTTCGTTGGAACTCGTGTCGTGGTCTAGAGTTTACCTGGGAGCGGGAAGACCAGATGAAGCGCAAATATCCCCAGTTGTTCCCTAACATAACTCCCAGCACTGAAGCTACAACAGAATTTCGGGACGAAATTCCAAACTAACGGGGGGATTATGTGGCACCCCATTGAAACATTCTCACTCATACTAGCTTGACAGTGGCTGCCATAACTTTCAGGACGAAAGTTCTTAAAACTTGGGGATAATGTGACACTCTAACTTTTCCCGAGCAACCTCCGTATTTAGCATTATGTGTACGTAAACTATTAAATGATGATTTGAGAATTATCTGGATGTATTGTGTGATGCTTATATTAAATTTAGGGGTTTGTAATATATATGTATGTATAAGTGAGCCGAGACCACGAACCCGACTCAAGACCATTCGGTCTCGAGTGCACAGTTGGGCAATTTGGGTCGCACCACCTCCTTGTACCCACTCGGACCCATTAGGGTGCATGGCCCTTGAATGGGTTATAAAACCCCCACATAAGCCGACACCATCCTATTTTGGACACCCAAACCCCCAAGCATTCCCTCACACTCACTCCCACACAACCACTCTCTCTCTCTCACTAAAACCCTAAAACACCACCATAATCCTCCTTCCCCATCTCTCAGATCCAAACGGCAGCGGCAAAGCTCTTGGATCAGCTTGTGTTCTTCACTCGAGGATTATCGGACAACAAATCTACTCACTTCTACACTCAAAATCCTTAGCCGGTTAGTGTTTCTTTTAGCACATGATAAAAGTTTTGATTATGTGATAATGTGCATTGTGGCTATTGTTTATGTATGATGAAAGTGTTTGCTTGATTTAATGGGTTCTTGTTTGATAATGATACATGCTTGGTTCCAATATCTAAGATGAACATGACTTTTGTAGGATAACATTTTGTTAAGATGTTTTGAATGGCAAAGGAATGATAGTTTAGGATTGTTTATGACCATTCGAATTATGTTAGATGTTATAAAACAAATGTTTGTTTGATGATGGGTTGCAAGATGATCTTGATATCTGGATTATGTGTTATAATTCTTGCCCATAGAATGCATGGTTATGTAGGATGAACATGTTTGATTTAATATGAAAACTTAAAAGATGAACTATTTGAAGATCATGAAAAACATTTGAAAAATGCTTGTTTGATCCGTTTTGTTTGAGAATTAGACAAGGAAACATGTTTTTGCAATTCTATTGGATAGTACAAGAAATCATGAACATGAAATTCTATTGGTTAGTACAAGTTGGACAGGTGTGTGAGTCGAGACCCCCGGTTTCGACTCGAGACCATCAAAGAGACAACTCGAGACCAGGCAGCAAACATCAAGGACTCGAGACTAGCTACTTCTCGACTCGAGACTGAACTCGAGACCTCCAAGGCTGCTACTCATATATACACCACTCGAGAACAGAGGTTGCGACTCGAGACCAGCCACTCGCAACCCGTGACCTCTTGGTTTCAACTCGAGACCACGAGTCGAGACCACCTGGTCTCGACTGGGCTGTCCGACTCAGTTATTGGGCCACCAAATGTGACAACGTGTTTTGGGCTTGTATCTGTGCTACTGTGCTATGTGCTGATTGACCGTTTAAGGATTAGAACAGGCCCAATAACTTAAAAGGTAATTGTATGTGATACATGCTGCTGATTAACTGTTAGTATGATAGGATAGGCCCAATAGCACTTGTGATTTGCATATTATGCGTTAGAAACGTGTAAGATATACGTGACTTGTTTGTATCCGAGCTTGACCCAAACTGGTAACCATGTTAGGGCGTGGTGACCAGCGTGCTTGACCAAGTAAACTAATCTGCCGAGCAACCTAGGGTGAGTTCACAACTTTTAAAGCATGTGTTCCCGGTGGTTGGGAAACGGAACGAAACACTTTCCCTGGTTTGGGATTTGCTTACTATCTCCTTGTGTGGGATACGGGTAACAACGCTATCCCCTGTGAGGGATACAAACCTACTTTTCTCCCCTTATGCGAGACCCTTAGTTAATTACTATTTATACTGGATGCAACAAGCAAAACTAAACGAAACTCTATCACTCAAGTCCTCACTACTTAATACCGATTAATCGCCGGGGCCTGGCGAACGGGTTTGTTAGTGCATTTATGTCTATAGCCTTTGTCAATCTGAGCCGTAGCGAGAAACAGAAGAAAACGAGATTTATATTGTAATATTAAAGATAGATAGTCAAATAGGCAAGGTGGCATAATTGTAATAATGAGAAATCTCATTAAAAGTCAAGGCCTATAAATAGGGAGGTTATGTTTAGATTAGAAACTTTTGTTCATTTGACATTTAGAAAGCTCTAGATCTATAGAGAGATTCTAGAGAGAGAAAGTGATTCAAGGTGCTTGTTCTTATTAGATTTCTAATAGAATCACATTTATATTACATCGTGTGTGTTAGGTCGCGTTCGTGTACAGATTCCGCACGTCATACGTTCATTTCGCAATCGTTTTGGAGTCAAAACCGGTCCTACAAGTGATATCAGAGCAGGAGCTCGATTGCACTGATCCAACACACATTTCCGCTCGTGATTTCATCGATTTCAGATCCGGATTTCATCTATTTCTTCATTTTTTTCATCTTTTTCACGTTTTTACTGATTTTCATCAAATTGAACGGGATTTTACGGTCCAAATCAGCTGATTTTTTGATATGTTGTGCGAAAACACCTGATCTATGACTCTACCAAGTTTCAGATCCAAATTTCTAGCCGTTTAGGAGAAATAGAAGATTTTCGGTTCGATTTCGCGTCAAAAATCAGAGGTTTCGCTCATACAGCACTGGTTTCGCTTTTGTGGAAGGAGTTTCGCTCATATAGTTTCGCTCATAGTGACATTAAAGGGTTTCGCTCATAGGTCACAATCTGTTTCCGCTCATATAGACATTAAGTGGTTTCGCTCATCCGGTCATTAACTAGTTTCGCTTATTTGAACATTTGATTTCGCTTTTCTGAGCAAAAGCTGGTTTCGCTCCAACAGCCCACTCACAATCATCACTCATTAAAGTCATTGTCGGCCATCGTTATAATCGAATTTGATAAGAGTTTTGTCGGTTTTTAAACCTTATCCATGTGATCTAATTTTATCGGCCCAATCAATATCATTTTCATATTAAAATCGGCCCTATAGCATTTGAAGAGAATAACTGGTTGTCGGCCATTTAAATGTTTCATCAAGTATAGTGGCCCAATGAGATTGTGATATAGGTTAAGAAGGTCCAATCAAGATTGGTTATTAATTGAGCATTAATTGGCCCATGTGATGTGATCATTGAATATCATCGGTGCAGTAAATTGACAGCCCAAGTGACATCTTCGGCCCTATCACATTTTATAACACAACTGTCCAGAACAATACATGTTTGCGGCCTAATGTCAGTGTTTTGATATACAATTAAAGGCTGAATGTGAAACATTAAAAGCAACAATTTAATAGATCATTAATTCAAATTAGAAGTGGCCCAATCAACATATTGCATTTACAAATTGTGTTTTAAACGATTCATTAATTGACACTTTAAAGAGTTTTTGGATTTTGTGACAAATTAATAGGTTGTACGGATTGGAAAAGATGTTGTCGGATTAGTGGGCTTTTTGGTCCAATAGGGTACACTAAGAATTAATTTTTGACGGATTGTAGTTTAGTATCTTCGGTCCAATCAAATTAAAGTGATCATAAAAGTTGTCGGCTATTAAAAGTTTGAAAGTGATGAATAATTGAATATATGAGTTCATCACGTGATTAACATTGAATTGCACAATTACAATCATATCAAAACAGTATTGTCGACCATCATTGATTAGTGTGTGCATGAGATATGTGAGTTTGAATGGATTGAAAGTCAAGGTTCATTGCATCAAGGTCATATGGTTCAAAGCAGTTCAATCATATCGCTTGAGACAGTTCAGGTCGTGTCTTTGTGAACCGGGTCAATTGTGAGTAAATTTAGACTGCACGTAGTGGGCCAGGTCGTTTGAATTTGATCCGGGTCATAGCACTTCGTACGGTTTGACAACTTAAATCTCAGTTCGCATCAAGTTCAGTCTACACAGTGTGTCAACTTTCAGTCTGCACAGTCTGTCAACTTTATATCAGCACAGAATATTCATTAGTTCGAGTGATTCAGTTCGCACAGAGTATTATTTTGAGTTAGTTGTTTGATAAGTGTTTAAACTGATAAGTGTTTGTTTGTTTGTTGATTCAAGGTAATTCGAGATATTCAAGGTAATTAGAGATATTCAAGGTAATTCAAGAAGTTCGCATCATGGCTGAAGAATTCTACAACACGTTTTTCAACGCGTTCACATCCGATGCTTCCGAAACAACAACTGTTACACCAAAGACCATCACGAAAGCCATCAATGAGAACATCAAGCATGATAACTTCTACGGAACACACTCAAAGCCACCAACTCTAGAGAGCATTGAGGATTATACCTGGTGGAAAGAACGTTTTCTCAACTGGGCGAAGGCGTATGCTCATAAAAGCTGGTTTTGTCTGGAGTTTGGGTATGAACGGCCAAAACATGATAAAGGCGAAGAACTACCGTTCAAGAGATTTACCAGAGAAGATAAATCTGAGTTTGCTGCCGAACAAAGAATGATTGCATTGATCCAGTCAGCAATAAGGAATGATATATTTGCATTGCTTTCTCATGATGGATCGTCAAAGTCAGTTTGGGAAGCTTTACGTGTTAAAGCTGAGGGGGGAAAACAGATTAGAAAAAATAAAATTTTGTTACTTAAAAAAGAATTTGATATGTTTGACAATATAAAAGGAGAGACAGTGAGACAAATGATAGAGAGATTCTGTCACCTTAAAATCAAACTTGAACGTTTTAAAATTGACAAAACAAGAGAGGAACTTATTGATAAAGTCATTGAAGCGTTACCACGAGCAGATCGGTGGCAAACGTTTGTTTTTATCTTAAAAAATGATGCTTCATATGATGAAATTTCTCTTGATTCTTTGTTTGAAAAGATTGAAAGTCATGATCTGGAGTTACAACAGCAAAGCAAGATGACTGGTTCTTCACATCAACAGAATGTGGGCTTGTATTACAAAGGCAGTGTACCTTCTGATAAAGGCGTTGGTTCACCAAAAACAGCATTTAGTGGTGAGAAGATGATAGAACCCAAACAACGTCGACAAGTCATCATTCTGGATATCATTCATCTTCAAAGTCAAGTTCTGATGAAACTGAAGAGATTCTGTGCAACATTGCTCTCAAATTGAAGGATTCTCCTACAATGAGCATCAATGCAGCAAATGAGTTTCCTTGCATCTGTTCTGGAGTCATGTGAAGGTCTTGTAGCTGGCAAAATTGGAAATTCTGAATTGACCAAAGAAGACTACGACCAGATTGATCCGGAAGAGATGGAGCTCATTGACATCCGTTGGTGTTTAGCTAGTTGTATTCACAGAGCTCAGAGGTATATGGAGATTACCGGGAAACAATCGCTTGGAGGTGCTTCAACAAAACTTGGATTCGACAAATCCAAAGTGACCTGCTTCAGATGCAAGCAAAAGGGCCATTTCAAAAGAGAATGTAGAAATTCTGAAGTTGCTGAAGGAAATGAACGTCCTTTCAACGATGACTATTATCGAAAAGCGATTTATCATCGAAGCAGAGAAGAGCCAAAGTTGATTGAAGATAAACCGAAAGAAAAATCAAGAGCTTGTGCTGTAATTTACGAGGATGAAGGTTTTGACTAGAGCACAGTTCTTCCAGATGAAGATAGTCCTAAAGATCCTCCTGTAACAGCTCATGGCAGAAAAAGCATCAAAGGCTCCGCATTATGTTTTTGTTGCTGAAATTCAAGATGTAAACAAAGACAAAGACACTGCTGAAATCCGTGAAGAAAAAGTTGAGATCAAAGAGAGAACTCGAGAAGAGATCTTGAGTGAGAAGACTTACAGAGAAAGAAACGTGGTCTACAACAGATTGGATGACATGCAGGAAGAGTATGAAAGTGCTGTCAGCAACAGAAGATGGGATAAGAAGAGAGAGTGTTACTACAACAGAGAAGGTGAACCGGTTGTTCCAAAGAAAGACATAATCTTTGATGATGTTCTTCTCGTTGTCCCGTTGAGAGCCGAATACTATAGAAATGTGATGAAAGATGAAACATATGCTAAGAGGCTTGAAAAAGAAATCAGATATGTCATGTTATCGTGTCTAAGAAAAAGGGATGAAGAGAGAATGAAGAAGAGTGTTGAAGAGATGGTGAACAATCTGAAGAAGGTTGCTGAAGAGGTTGAAACAGAAGCTGTTAAAGTTGAAGTTGTGAAAGAAGCTGTTACTGAAGAACAGCAGATTGAAAAAGATGTGAAGAAAGAAGAAAAAGAAGAAAAGAATGAGAATTTGGATGCTGGTAATGATGGTGAGGAAGTCAGTATTGAAGAGAAGCAAGATGATGCTAATCAGATGCAGACAAAAGCTGCCGAAGATACCGAGGTGCCAATCACTGAGGTAAATTCTGATTCTGAAAACTTAAAACTGATTGATCAGTGCAAGAAATGCATGGAACCGTGCAGAGCTTGTACTGAAAAAGATGAGCAATTCAGAACAAGAGATCTAGAATTCACTAAAATTGAAAACATTTTCAAAGAAAAATGCAAAGAAATGATAGAAAAAGAAAGAGTTTTTAAAGAAAATGATGAAAAACTTTCTGAAAAATGCAGAAAAATAGAAAAAGAAAATGAAGTTTTGAAAGAAAATGTTTCTAAAATGACAGAAGAGTGTTCTCAAAAAGAAATTGCTTGTCAAGAAATGAAAAAGGAATATGACTCTATGAAATTAGCATATCATATTACAAAAGAGTCATATGAGAAAGTGAAAGATGAAATGAAATATGCTCAATCAAGAATGAATTATCTTTCTGAAACAACTAAAGAACTTAAACGAATGTATGCTATAAAACAAGATGTTGTTAATTCCTATATTGAGGATGTTGCTAAGTTAAAGCGACAGATTGCTGATTTAGAACAGGATAACAACAAGTTAAAAAGTTACCACGTGTCGTCATATGTGCTTGAACGAATTTTCAATATAAAACCGGGAGATGGTGAGTCTGAGCAAAACAAGAAAGGCATTGGCTCAGAGTTTCATCAAGTTCCACCATCAGAAAAGTTTGCATTTTATGATGAGGAAAAGGTCGAAAAAGCTTTCAACATGGTAGACCAATTGCCAGACAACATTGACATAACCTATTCCAAATCTGATGATTCTCATGATTCAGAGGTGGTAGGTAAAGTCGTTGAAAGTGTGTTGAAAGAAGAGTCGATTGTTACAGGTAAATCTGAATCACAGGATGAAGATGAAGGAAATCTTCATGATGGATATCTGAAAAACACAAAATCCGAGAAAAATTTGAATGATGATTCAAAGGGATTGGTTTATACCATGATTGGATCAGACAAATTATTCTTAGATGTTGTATTCCCGATTCAGAATGTGATTTCGGAAAAGGTTGATAAAGTTTTCAAAATGGTTGAGATTGAGAAGTCTGAGATTTCAAAGTTTGTTGGTAAGAGTCATAAAGGTTCGTATAACAAACCTGGTTTCAAAAAGAAAAACATGAAGGCTGGGTTGGGTTATAAGAAGAACCAGAATCGAAAGAAAAATGAAGTGCCAAATTATCAGGCTAAAATGAGTTTTGTTCAAGGAAACAGTTTAGCTGAAGAAAAAGAACTCAAAATGAGACAGTCTAATGATGAGTTCTTTGCTAAAAAGAAAAAGCAACAACCATAGGTCAAAGATGTGTCCATGAGAACATGTTTCAAATGTGATCAAAAAGGACATCTTGCACGAAAGTGTCCAAATCTAAAACCTGTGGATGTTGACAAAAAGAGGATTGATGCTGAGAAACAAAAATCTGAAAATGTGAGACAAAGGTCAACCAGATTTGATTCAAAACAAACTTGGAGGTACACCACAAACAAGTTTGCTTCGAATCAAAATTGGAAATCAAACCAGAACAGGTTCGATTCAAGACAGACTTGGAATTCTCACACACCCAGATTCAGAACAACACAAAGTTGGAAAACGTCAGTTGATATGACAAAACCCCAACAGTTTTGGAAACCAAAAATTGTTGTTCAAAACCAAAGTGTTCAAAAAGATTCACATTTTTACAAACGTGGTACACCGAAAGGTCAAACATGGAGTGTTAAGAAACATGTTGATTTGGTAAAAGATGAGAACGCTGAAGTTAAAATTGAGAAAGTTTTTGTGAAAAATGACAATGAATTTCCAGCATTGAATGAAAATTATTGTGTTGAAATGCCTAAGGTCCAATAGACCTGGGCTAAATTGTTCAAGTAATTCAATTAGTTGAATGTGCAGGTGCTCAAGAATACTGAAGACTGTGAAATTGAAAGTTGGAGCAGCTTGGCACATGAAGAGGAAGCAGAGGCTGCTGGACCCTGTGTTGGTTGAAACAGGGAGTTTGTTTGTTTTTCTGTACATAAATAAACAATATTTTCAAAACCCTAAAAATTTGAAAAATTAAAAACCAAAAATATGTTTGTTTTTATTTTTTGTCAAAAATAGAAAATTTCAAAAATATATGTTGATTGAATACGCCGAAACCCTCACGGTTGATCAAACATGATTACTTTCACCAGATTGAAAAACGGTTTTCAAACTGTAAAAATCAATGTGTTGAAAATCATGGGGGTAATTACTGATTTTAGTGTAATTCGGTACATGAGAAGCAGAACATGGATGGCGAGAGAAAGCTATCAGCATCGTGTTGTCAAATTTCCTTTAATGGTTTTGCATTTTAGGGGGAGAAAAATTGTCAGAAAATACAAAAACATTAGAAAATTTGAAAAAAAAAAAAACCAAAAACATGATAAAATTCAAAAAATTGAGTTTTTGTGTAAAAAGAGGAAATGATAGTACATCAGTAGACAGTTACAGTATGCTAAAGAAATGTAATGATTAAATAGCGTTAAACAGTCTCACTGATGATATGTCGATAGGTTTTTATACATTTAGTAAATTTTTCCGGGATATAAACCTAAATTCAAACACTTGCTTATTTCGTGAGGAACACTACTTGGATATATAGGTAACCCCTGAAATCTCGTTTGAAAGGTCCCTCTTTCTGAGATACTAGGTCTTTATACTCAGTGATATCTGGGGTATTGATGTGCGTGAAGTGTGTTATATTTTTGATGAGTATTTAAGCCCCTTTTTTACACTTTTAGCCAAGTTTTAAATTTATAAAACACGATATTCACTAACACTAAACACACATATGGGCAAGTGCACCCATCGTGGACGTAGTATAGTGTTGGTAAGATACCGAGGTCGTCCAAGGACACAAGAGCTTTTAATACCGGTTTATCCTCAACGTCTAATCAAATCAAAAAGTTAGAAAAATGTTTTAAACTAAGAAAAATAAAAACTAACTAAATGCTGAAAATAAAAATAAAATAAAAACAGATAGACAAGATGAATCACTTGGATCCGACACGTGTATTAGTATAACCTTTGATTATTTTCGCACTTTTGCACTTGTTTAAGAGATTATCTTAGTTATTGTAGTAGGCCCCTCTTTTGAAGGCGACGTTACCCTCAACCCAGTAGTTTGAGTCAGCAAGGATACAATCCTAAAGGGTCGGATTATTGAAAGATAATGAATTAAGTTATTAATGCAAATTGTGGTAGGCCCCGCTTTTGGCGGTGACGTTACCCTCGGCTAAGTAGTCTGAGTCAGCAGGGATATAGTCCTAAATAGCCGGGTTATAGTATTAATAGTAGTTAACTTATGAGGGGGTCAAAGAGTTTGGATCCCCGCCATCCAATACCTATGGGCATTGAAGGAGATCCTACTAAATTTGACCCAGGTCCCAAGCAGGACCTCTAAACGCTGAACAAGGGCAAGACCCTTACCAAACCGTTCCCTTAACCCCCGACCAGGTAGCCAACATACCTCCATATAGACCGTGGAGATATGAATGGTGAAAATCTTTTATTTTATATAGACAGTAAAATAATGCCAAGACACCACGGACAAACGATAAGGAAAGATCACCTTCAACATAAGTAACTAGTTATTAAAGTCATTAATACAAAACCAAATAAAAAGTGCAAAAGATTAAAAATAAAAAGTATTATACTAAACACTTGTCTTCACCAAGTGATGTAAGAGACTTAGGCAAACATGGCCTTGATTGTCAAGAACTCTTACGATCAATCTTGGATCCCGAGACGACTCACACACTCTACGATGGACAATGGATGATGGTGGTGGATGATGGTGTTATGGTGGTGGTGGGTGGTGGATGAAGTGGGAGAGAGGTGGTGTGCCAAGGGATGAGTTGAAATGAAGCCAAGCACTCCTATTTATAGGCTGAACAGAAGCCTGGGCACGGCCCCGTGTCCGCTGGACACGGCCCCGTGCCCGTTTGACACTCTCTTTCTTCATTAATTGTAATTCAGAATTACAATAAATGCACCTGCAGCACTCTGACCACGCCCCCGTGTCCGCTGGGCACGGCCCCGTGGTGGGCAATAGAAGCTTCTACCACTTTGTCTTTTGTGCCAGGGCTGATCATTCTGGACACTGCCCCGTGCTCGCTGAGCACGGCCCCGTGTTGAGCTGGACACGCCCCGTGTCCGCTGGACACTGCCCCGTGTTCAGCTGGGCACAGCCCCATGCTCAGCTGGGCACAGCCCCATGCTCAGCTTTCTTCTTGTTTTTGCTTTGGGAGATGCTGTCGAGGAGTCGGGCATGCCACGTTTCTTCCTTTTCTTTGTATTTATGTTGGATTTGGCAACATTTTTGCTTCTTTTGTTCATTAACCCTGAAAATACAAAAGGAAGACAAAAGCACACTTTTCCAACATTAGTACTTAAAAAGGGTTAGTTTTATGCCTCATTTGATGTAATTTATATGTTGCATTTTACTCACATCAAATACCCCCACACTTGAATCTTTGCTTGTCCTCAAGCAAAACTCTTTAATATGTGGCTTACACTCCCAAATGGAATGGGTAGAAGAGAAGGTTTTGGGCTTGTCTTGAGTGTCGGGAATCCAAGATCTTTATTGGGTTTTATTTTTATACTATTTACAATCCTATTCGTTATGATTTATTTAGAACGTTTCATAAGAGAAATTACTTATTTGGGCATAACATGCCTTTTGAAAATTTCATTTATATACAAGTTCACATACCTCACGGGGGATCACTCAACACTCGGCCGAAGGTGTATTTTTAGTGAATCACTCGAGAGCGGCATGGAACTTATTCCTACCATAAGCTTGCCAAGCAATCAATCCTCCTCCTTTTTAACTTTATACCTTTGTAAATATCAAGAGGACTTTTTGGGTGAAGGGTTAGGTTTGGGCTAAAGGTGGGTGGTTGGGTTAGTGGTTAGTAAAAGGGCGAAAAGCGTAAAAAGCGTCGGTTTTCGTAAAACACTTTGTTTTTTTTTTTTCTAATGAAGCATTTTTCAAACAAGGTTTCTTTTGATAAGCTTGTTTGTTTATTGCTAACTTCATTTTTTTCTTCTTTTTTTTCTTTTTTTTTTCTCTCTTTTTTTTTGTGTCACAGGAAAACCGAGCTTTGTTACTAAAATAAAGGGTTTAAAATGAAAAAGGTTTTGGTGGGTAAAGGGTGTTTGTTTTGGGGAAAGAAACGAAAAGGTTTAGGCTCAAAGGGGTTAACTAGGGGGATTTTGGGTAGGTGGTAAAAAAAATGAAAAATAATGGTGTAGAAAGAAAAATATGGTTAGTCCTAATGCCTCCATCACTTACTTACTTGGGTTTAAGTTGGTAAGGACCGGGAATGTATCGTCGTGGCAAGTTCTAGAGTTGTAAGAAACCAAGCGGCTATTCACACAAGAAACGAAAAATGAGCATTTAATCTAAAGATGTGTATTTGTATGCTCAATAAAGGCTCAAAACTTACTTTTGTGGGAATGGGTTTTTATGTGATCAAGTATATAATTAAATTTTAACTAGATTTGTCATGCCTTTTTATAATTTTCTTATGTTGGTTCTTTTCATCATGACGCTATCGGTTGTAAATTTGTAAAAATATAACCTTTTTAGAACTTGTTATTCCCAAATTAAACCAAGACAAGTAAAAAAAATGAAAAATTTTTGAAAAAATTTGGGGTGTTTAGCGGTTCCAATAGAGTTTTGTGTAAGGCTTGTAATTAGGACTTGCAAAATTCAAAGTTTTAGTATCCCCCCACACTTAAATTACACATTGTCCTCAATGTGTCCCAAAAATAAGTTTTTCGGTTGATTAAAATGTGTAAAAGTGGGTTAAAAACAAGATTTTATGGTACTGGGTAGCTGAACACGGGGTGGTGTTGGCTGAGCACGGCCCCGTGTCCAGACTGCCAGTACCAAAAGCAAACAGAAGGCTGGGCACGGGGGCGTGTTCAATGAGCACGGCTCCGTGTCCAGGTACCTGAACTGGGCATTTCTGCAGATTTTTGGGCACGGGGGCGTGTTGGGTGAGCACGGCCCCGTGCTGAACTTGCAGTAATGAAGAAAATTTGTCGAGAGGCTCTGTTTTTGTGCATGGGGTGTTGGTTCAAGCTTCCCTTAGTATCCTTCACCATCCCGAGTGTGTTTTATTCCTACAAATTAAAACTAAACTAGAAAGCATAAAAGTTAAACTAATCTAAAACTAAGGATAGTTCCGCGGAATGCCTCCGTGGTGCGCCACGTTTATAAGGGTCCTTGGCTAGACCCTCCTTATCGGGTGGTTCAGGCTCATCTTCAATTAGGGGGTCATTATTGCCAAAAGGATATTTCATTGAGCGCTCAAGATCTATGCTCCTTTTGAATGCCCCTAATTGAAGAGGTAGATTGTTGTACTTCCGGTTTTTCAAAGCTTCATGAGTTTTTACAAAAGGTCGTCCCAACACTAGAGGAGCTTCATCAAGGATGACAAAGTCGGTTGGGATTACCATTTGATTTGTTTGAACCAAGATATCCTCAACTACACCGATTGATTTTATGATTTTCCGATTAGATAGAAAAATGGGTATTTGAAGTGGAGAAAAATCACTAATACTTAATTTTTCGAAAATGTAGTTTGGCATTAAATTAACACAAAGATCTTTATCAATTGTAATATTACTAATAAAGGAATTTTGAAAAAAACATGGAACCGGTGTAATGTTAATTTCAAAAGAGTCTTCTTTTATAGCGAGGTTTGATCATTAGTTAACTTAACACTTACCATTTCTTTGATTTTAGCACTTTTGTTTAACTCTTTTAAAAACTTGGCATGAGGGGTTACTAAACAATGATTTTCGAAAGTGGGTGACAAGAGATTAATTTCTTCAAAATTAGACTCTTCTTGTGTTTTAACATTATCGGACTCACATTTTTCATTGTTTAACTCATGTGTCGGTTTTTCACTTTCTTGTTCTTCCATTTTTACATTTTCAACTATCTCTACGTTATTATTACAATTTAACTCTTCTCTTGCGCGGGATTCCTCTTCCCTTGCGCGAGATTCTTTCATGTAACGTTCGATAGTTTTAATGTGTTCTAATATCCTATTGGTCACCTCGGTGAGAGAAAAAGAATTTGGATCTTCAAAGCTTGAATCCGGTTGTTCGATCCTTGGCTCCTCATAATACTCATATGAAGTAGATGGTTCACACCATTGTTCTTCATTGTAAGTATATGATGGATAAGGGTCGAAACTTTGTTCTTCATAGTACTCATATGAGGTGGGTTGTTCACGCCATGGTTCCTCATAATAAGAGTATGAAGGTGGTGGCTCATATCTTGAGTCTTCAAAGTATGAGTATGTAGGCTCATACCTTGGTTCATCAAAATATGAGTATGAGGGAGGAGGTTCATACCTTTGGTCTTCATATGGTGTGTATGAAGTTGATGGCTCGTACCTGGGCTCCTCATAATAGTTGTATGAATTGGATGGTTGATATGAGTTATTATATTGAACCGAGCGTGTGTTACGACAATTAGTGCAATAATTACCCCTATAATCATCCTCATCATAGGTGTAGTTGAAACCTCTTGAGTATTGATCCATAAGAATCACTCAACAGATCACAACTGAGTCTCGGGACCAGAAAACAAAAATAAAGACGGAAACAGAAGCTGGACACGGCCCCGTGTCTGGTGAACACGGCCCCGTGGTCAGGGTCTGTATCTGGGCGTTTTAATTAAAGTCACTGGTCACGTTGAGCACGGGGGCGTGTTCGGTGAGCACGGCCCCGTGTTCAGACTCTGTATCTGGGTATCTACTCTAAAAATATGCAGCACGGGGGCGTGTTCAGCGAGCACGGCCCCGTGTTCAGGCTACTGTAAATGCAAACTGAACTAAAATGCAGAAAAATGTGCGCGCGTTTTGAAAAGGTTTTGAAAAACTGATTAGGCCGTCGATTTTAAGCTTTCTTAAAATCCTTGTGTCCCCGGCAACGGCGCCAAAAACTTGATGTGCGTGAAGTGTGTTATATTTTTGATGAGTATTTAAGCCCCTTTTTTACACTTTTAGCCAAGTTTTAAATTTATAAAACACGATATTCACTAACACTAAACACACATATGGGCAAGTGCACCCATCGTGGACGTAGTATAGTGTTGGTAAGATACCGAGGTCGTCCAAGGACACAAGAGCTTTTAATACCGGTTTATCCTCAACGTCTAATCAAATCAAAAAGTTAGAAAAATGTTTTAAACTAAGAAAAATAAAAACTAACTAAATGCTGAAAATAAAAATAAAATAAAAACAGATAGACAAGATGAATCACTTGGATCCGACACGTGTATTAGTATAACCTTTGATTATTTTCGCACTTTTGCACTTGTTTAAGAGATTATCTTAGTTATTGTAGTAGGCCCCTCTTTTGAAGGCGACGTTACCCTCAACCCAGTAGTTTGAGTCAGCAAGGATACAATCCTAAAGAGTCGGATTATTGAAAGATAATGAATTAAGTTATTAATGCAAATTGTGGTTGGCCCCGCTTTTGGCGGTGACGTTACCCTCGGCTAAGTAGTCTGAGTCAGCAGGGATACAGTCCTAAATAGCCGGGTTATAGTATTAATAGTAGTTAACTTATGAGGGGGTCAAAGAGTTTGGATCCCCGCCATCCAATACCTATGGGCATTGAAGGAGATCCTACTAAATTTGACCCAGGTCCCAAGCAGGACCTCTAAACGCTGAACAAGGGCAAGACCCTTACCAAACCGTTCCCTTAACCCTCGACCAGGTAGCCAACATACCTCCATATAGACCATGGAGATATGAATGGTGAAAATCTTTTATTTTATATAGACAGTAAAATAATGCCAAGACACCACGGACAAACGATAAGGAAAGATCACCTTCAACATAAGTAACTAGTTATTAAAGTCATTAATACAAAACCAAATAAAAAGTGCAAAAGATTAAAAATAAAAAGTATTATACTAAACACTTGTCTTCACCAAGTGATGTAAGAGACTTAGGCAAACATGGCCTTGATTGTCAAGAACTCTTACGATCAATCTTGGATCCCGAGACGACTCACACACTCTACGATGGACAATGGATGATGGTGGTGGATGATGGTGTTATGGTGGTGGTGGGTGGTGGATGAAGTGTGAGAGAGGTGGTGTGCCAAGAGATGAGTTGAAATGAAGCCAAGCACTCCTATTTATAGGCTGAACAGAAGCCTGGGCACGGCCCCGTGCCCGTCTGACACTCTCTTTCTTCATTAATTGTAATTCAGAATTACAATAAATGCACCTGCAGCACTCTGACCACGCCCCCGTGTCCGCTGGGCACGGCCCCGTGGTGGGCAATAGAAGCTTCTACCACTTTGTCTTTTGTGCCAGGGCTGATCATTCTGGACACTGCCCCGTGCTCGCTGAGCACGGCCCCGTGTTGAGCTGGACACGCCCCGTGTCCGCTGGACACTGCCCCGTGTTTAGCTGGGCACAGCCCCATGCTCAGCTGGGCACAGCCCCATGCTCAGCTTTCTTCTTGTTTTTGCTTTGGGAGATGCTGTCGAGGAGTCGGGCATGCCACGTTTCTTCCTTTTCTTTGTATTTATGTTGGATTTGGCTACATTTTTGCTTCTTTTGTTCATTAACCCTGAAAATACAAAAGGAAGACAAAAGCACACTTTTTCCAACATTAGTACTTAAAAAGGGTTAGTTTTATGCCTCATTTGATGTAATTTATATGTTGCATTTTACTCACATCAGGTATTATTCCGGGACTTCTGCTGAATGTAAGTTCTGACCTAGTCCCCGAATAATACTTTCCGCATTGCTTGAAACATAGCTTCGCCCTCAGCAAATTGATAAAACAATAAAATTGATAATCATTGCTGTTGTAAAAAAGATCCTCTAAAGGGGACATACCGAAAAGTCGAAGCCGTCATCTCTCTGCGTATACGGAAGTATCGACCTGAGCTCTCACGGCCCTCGCATCTAACCCTTTACAGATATCATCTGTGGTATACTCACCTGTAAGACTAAATATTGGGATCTGGATACGGGAGCATATTCAAGAGGTGGGCACATGAATGAGTTTAAGTTCTTAAAACATCTAATTCGTATCCTGAATCAGTTGAAATTTGTATGAAAATTTAAGTGGATCAGTATATCGACAATCTAAGTGAATTGTTTAATTCTTAATGTGTAATTAAGCTCAACGGTACTTGTGACTTGTCAAAAACTGATATGATCCTCTGACGCATACTCAAACAAAAATATTGTCTGTAAATATGTTTATATATATTTCTTTACTGCTTTATATTTTTAGAAAATACAAAAAGATTTTGATTTCTGCTTTATTTTCGATAAACCGAAGTCTGAGTTGCTGAGTTTCAAAATCTAAGTAAGCTGATTGTGTTTCTGAAAATAAAACAAGTTCATTAATTTGATACTTGAATTAAAATCAAAAATTTCAAAAACAGTTTGTGATATCTCCAAGGTCATTAGTTTGGACTTGGATGATTAACTGTGAGGGAGTTGGATTCTTTAACACTGCTAAATCTGTAAAGATTGTTGATAGGGGAGTGATTTAGAGAGTTGAATAGTGCCAGATTACGATTTCTGGAAAATTGAATGTACAAAACGTTGTTACTTATAAATGTTTGAGAATTGCAGAGGTTATACCAGACTACGATCCCGAAAGCCGAGTCTAAGGGGGAGTCTGAAGACGTGCTCAACGCAAAAGGAAGCGTGGATTCAAGAAGCCATGTAACTATTCTAAAGGAGCTTGTATACGGAAAGCAAGGTGTCGATCCCAAAAGCACGGAAGCTTGACGAAAGGGGGAGCCTGACGAAGAAAAGAGTCTATAGAAAGCAGAAGCCGAAGCTGAAAACAGATCCACGGGGATTCTGTTCAAACAAGAGAGAGTCTACGTTGATGAAGACGTGTTAAAGCTTCAAGAAGACTCAAAGAGAGAGAGAGAGAAAGACAAGACGCTACGAGATTGACTGCGGCAATATCCAAGGGGGAGTCTGTTAGTGCATTTATGTCTATAGCCTTTGTCAATCCGAGCCGTAGCGAGAAACAGAAGAAAACGAGATTTATATTGTAATATTAGAGATAGATAGTCAAATAGGCAAGGTGGCATAATTGTAATAATGAGAAATCTCATTAAAAGTCAAGGCCTATAAATAGGGAGGTTATGTTTAGATTAGAAACTTTTGTTCATTTGACATATAGAAAGCTCTAGATCTAGAGAGAGATTCTAGAGAGAGAAAGTGATTCAAGGTGCTTGTTCTTGTTAGATTTCTAATAGAATCACATTTATATTACATCATGTGTGTTAGGTTGCGTTCGTGTACGGATTCCGCACGTCATACGTTCGTTTTGCAATCGTTTCGGAGTCAAAACCGGTCCTACAGGGTTATTAGTTGATAGCGCTATTTAGGTCTTACCAGCCTCACACTGTGCCCGTGTATGGGATCGGGAGTGAACAAATAGACTCTGGCAAACCTTCAATGATGATAGAACATTGACAAACGGGGCACTCTACGGAAACGTACGGTCGCATAGTATTCGGTATTGTAAAACCAGCTTAGTAACTTACTTAAGGGGTAGCTCCCCTTGGCATGGTATAAATGGGTAAATTAACTGTTTGAAACAAGTTTTTTTTGGAATTAAAAAATGGACAAACTCGTGAACTCGCCAACATTATGTTGATACCCCACTGCATGCTTTGTAGGTACCTAGTGACTCAGGAGCTTGCAGCTTGGGGATGTGTAGTGGTCGTCTTAACCTGTGTGTTGGGTTCAATAATAAACTTAAACTAAGAACCTTGTTTGCATTGTTTTGCCTATGCTTCCGCTACTTACTTAAACTGTTATTTGAACTTAATCCTTTGAACTTTAACTATGGTATTTACTAACCATTATGGTTGGTGAACATTCTTATTATTAAACAGTGCTCAGTATAATTGGTGGCTGGATCCTGGTCAGTCACACGCCTCGCGGTAGTACTCCGCTTGTGGTTTTGAGGGTGTGACAGAAAACGCCATAAAACACCCAGTTTAGAAAAAGACCATGAAAAATTCAGTTGAAAACGCCATAAAACACCAAGTTCAGAAAACACCATGAAAAATACCCAGTTTAGAAAAACACCATTAAAAATTCAGTTGAAGACGTCATAAAAACACCTAGTTCAGAAAAACACCATGAAAAACTTAGTTGAAAACGACATAAAAACACCCAGTTCAGAAAAACACCATGAAAAACTTAGTTGAAAACGATATAAACCTAGTTGAAAACGCCATAAAAACACCCAGTTCAGAAAAAACGTGTCAGACCCCCAAAAATACCACAAGTGAAAACCCCCGCGAGGCGTGTGACGTACCAGGATCTAGCCACTAATCACATTGAACCATAAATAAAATAGAACTTCCCATTAAATAAAATAGTATAACTCAAACACTAGTTTAGAAAACCAAACATGTTCAGCGGAAACATAATAGTTTGTTCAATAAGTTTAATGAAAATTGTGACAACTCGAGTTTCCGAGATTCCACTTTCGTATTTATTGCACGTTCACTGCTTGTTTAGTGTTTACTTGCATAATTGGTTTGCTTTGTAACTGTATACGTTGTGACTTGATAAAATGTATTGTGATTATTGCATGTTATGTGTTATCTTTCGAATGATTTGACAAATACATGAACTTGGTGATGAAACTGTAAATTGTATTGAGATGGGTGTGTTATACGTAATAAATAATACTTAAGGGTGTTTAGTGCTAATAGTGAAACTTTAACAACTCTTAACCCTAATCTCCTTCACTAATCACCACACAATCATCAGACGTACCTAAGATTTCCTCTACAATTCTCTCTACAATCATCATCTTCATCATTGGCTCAAGCTCTCAATCATCACTCTTAATCCCTCTCTTTATCTAGAATCAATCCAAGGTAATTGTGTAATGATTGTTTGTTGTATCCATTCTTGATTATGTGATTCATGTAAACCCTAGTTCTTCACATACTAGTTCTGTATTTACTGATTGAATTCTGATTATTGTGAAATGATGTTGATTGTTGTGTAATCATTTGCCTGATGATTAAGATGCATGATGTGTTAGAACTGTTGATTGTTAACTTGATTACTGCACTGTGAAAGTGTATGAAATTAGGGTTTTTGGACCGAAGAACGTAACTGTTGATTGTAGAAAACGTAACTGTTACAATTGTTACAATGAAGTTAAATATTGCATGATTGAAGTTAGTCCGACCTTTTATTGATAATGGTCTGAGTTTTAAGAATAGATCTCTTGTCCGAACTTTATGTATGTGAAACAAGGGGTCCGAACTTTAGAGGTCACACAAGGTCCGAGTTTTAAAGGGGGGGTGATGGTCCGAGTTTTGATCCTTCACATGTGGTCCGAGCTTGTCAAGGACATGTAGTCCGAGTATTGTTGATTCTCGAGGTCCGACTTTTATGAACAAGAGACATGGTCCGACTTTTGAGTAACATTGTCTGAATTCCATTTAAAGTGACTGGTCCGAGTTTTTAGAGGGGCATCTAGTCCGACTTTTGTCAAGGGAAACATGGTCCGAACTCTTTGATTTAACACATGGGGTCCGAAGTTTATAGCCTTGTCCGACCTTTGAAGGATGTAAGAGGTCTGAATTCTGTTGTGTAATGTGTAATAAGTCCGAATTTCTTTACAAACATGAAGGTCCGAGTTTTTGATTATGATGCCCATGTCCGAATTTTAATTATTACACATGATCTGAGTTTTAATTGTAATCATATGGTCCGACTTTTCTAGTAACTCATATAGTCCGAGTTTCTTCAATAGCATGCATGGTCCGACATTGTGTTATGTTATAAAGAATCCGACATTTATAATGTTGCCTAGTCCGAATTTCTGGTGGATGATTGCTTGCCCGAGCTTTGTTGATTTGTGCTTACCCTGCATGTTACTGTATGATATGACACTGAATGCTACTGTATTTGCTGTATATTAACTAGTTAATCAGATCGCATGAAACAAATGGTTGTTTGAATACATTAGGGTATTGCATGACTCTTCACACGTGTACTTATATCTATTGTACCCTAGGTCACGTGTAAAGCAATTAACAGTTAACGAACGCTAGAAGTATATTATCAAACCGAGCAAACCAAGGTGAGTTCACACTCTTACCAAGGCATGGGATTCCCGGGGTTTGGGAATGGGATTGAAGGAATGACATTGAATGGATTTGTACTTACACTGTTACTAGACTATCTACCATCGTCCTCGGTTGTGCAGGACACATACGTAAAACCTACGTTTACTTGTATTTCTCACTGTCCTCAGGTTGCGAAGGAAACCCACGTAAAACCTGCGTGAACTTATACTCACTACTGCCTCGGTTGTGTCAGGCACTTACGTAAAACCTACGTAAACCCCCGCGTACCCCTGTCCTCGGTTGTGAAGGACACTTACGTAAAACCTACGTAAACTTTGTACGTATTACTGTTCTCGGGTTAAGGAGAACACTTATGGTTACAAATAGTCTAGTGTATATGCAACATGGGAAGCCCCCACCAATAGAACATACTATCGGCCCAGTAGAGCCACACGTTACAAACGAACTTACTATTACACATTTACTTACTGTGAACTCGCTCAACTAGTTGTTGACTCTCTGTTACATGCCTTGCAGGTCGTTAGGTATACATGGAGCTTGCATGGGGAGGCGCGGTCGTTGTGGACAAGGATCGTGAAGTTTTGATTAAACACTATGACTTTACATACTTTATTTACATTGGGCTTTTACTCAATTGCTTCCGCTAAACTTTGTTATTATACATGTGTTTTGGAACACCTTTCATATGGATTGGTTTGGTTTAAATACAATTACTTTTACTTTTTACATTGTTCTATATGATTGGTGGCTTGATCCTGGTCAGTCACGCCTCCAAGCGGTGATACTCCGCGTGTGGATTTTGGGGGTGTGACAGATTGGTATCAGAGCCATTGGTTATAGAGAAATTGGTTTTAATAAGGGAAAAACGTTTTTATTAAAACCAGACTATAACCAGTACAGTGCTCAACGATCCACAACGACGCCTCGCTCCACGTGCAAGACTCAACATCCTAGGTAATAAGGTTTATGTTTATTGCCTACATGCTAGAATTACATAGAACTTTGCTCGTGGCATGCTTAGATTACATTGCCTACTATTTGTTATTGCTTGAGAACACTTGTGTGCTTACACTCTTCTGTCATCGCACTATTCGCGAACCTTTCTCACTTATGTTACCTTTGATGTGAAGATCAATGGCTGGACGTATTAACTTGACTCAAGCCCAGTTGACGGCTCTTATCAACGAACAAGTTGTTGCGGCACTTGCAGCTGCAAACGCAGGAGGTATACCCTGCAGTCGTATCTCATACTAGGATCTTTAGATCCTACATTCCTAAACCAACTCTTGTGTTTAACCTTGTCCTATTCTTACACATTAGGTCAACCAGCTCAGCAACCTGTTTGTACTTTCAAGAACTTCATGGATTGTCGTCCTAGCACGTTTAGTGGCACTGAAGGAGCGGTTGGACTCCTCCATTGGTTCGAAAAGCTCAAGTCGGTATTTGAGATGTGTGAATGCCCTGAGGCTTGCAGAGTGAAATACGCCACTGGTACTTTAGAAGGGATTGCGCTAACTTGGTGGAATGCGCAAGTTCAACTTTTGGGGTTGGCAGCTGCTAACGCCACTCCCTGGAATGATTTCAAAGAGCTGATTAAGCGAGAGTATTGCACACGCGACGACATCCACAAGTTAGAAGTGGAGTTCTTTCATTTGAAGATGACTGGGTCAGAAATTGAGGCATATACTAAAAGGTCAAATGAGCTGGCCGTTCTGTGTCCAACTATGGTGGACCCTCCTATTAGACGTATCGAGTTGTATCTCAAAGGGTTGGCACCAGAAATTCAGAGCCATGCGACATCGGCTAATCTTGACAATATCCAGGCTATCCAGCGCCTTGCTCGTCGCCTCACAGACCAAGCAGTGGAACAGGACAGGCTGCCTAAACGTATCGGCACTGCTACTACCGTTACTACTCCTGCTACTCCCAGTGACAACAAGAGAAAATGGGAGGGGGATTCCAGCAAGGGATCAGTTTCAGTTCAGTCTCAGGTTCAGCAACGAAAGACTGACAACTATCAGAGCCCTGGTCAGCAATCTTCGGGCAGTCACAGGCAGGGTGGATATCAAGGGAACCTCCCAAAGTGTAACAACTGTAACAGACATCACAGTGGCCAGTGCAACAAGGGTCGCTGTCAGAGGTGCCTCAAGATGGGCCATGAGGCCAAGGATTGTAGGAGCCCGCGACCTGCGAATCAGAATCAGCAGCAGCACCAACCACCGCGGAATCGGCAACAGGGCAACAAGGGATGTTTTAATTGTGGCGCTGAAGGTCATTTTAAAAGACACTGCCCTCAGTTGAACCAAAACCAGAACAACAACAACAATCAGGGCAATGGGAACAATAATGGGGGAAACAACAATGATGGGAACAATGGCGCTAGGGGTCGTGCATTTGTGCTGGGGCAGGGTGATGCCAGGAATGATCCCAACGTAGTTATGGGTAAGTTTCTTCTTGACGACTTTTATGTTACTGCATTGTTTGATTCGGGTGCGGATACAAGTTATGTGTCTCTTAAAGTTAGCCAGATGTTAAAACGTGCACCAACTCCCCTAAACACCAAACATGTCGTAGAATTAGCTAATGGTAAAAGTCTAGAGGCCACACACATAGTTCAGGGTTGTAATCTTATCCTTGCTGGTCAGACTTTCTCCATCGACCTCATTCCTATAGTTCTGGGTAGTTTTGACATCGTCATTGGTATGGACTGGTTATCCAAGCAGCAAGCAGAAATCCTATGTAAAGAGAAGATCATTCGTATTCCCCGTTCTGGTAAGGAACCTCTTGAAGTTCAAGGCGACAAGAGTGGTGCTGTGGTTGGCATCATCTCCTTCCTGAAGGCTCAGAAATGTTTACAAAAGGGGCACACTGCCATTTTGGCACTTGTTACTGATGCATCAACGAAAGAGAAAAGAATAGAGGATATCCCAGTTGTACGCGATTTTCCTCAAGTGTTTCCTGAAGATTTACCTGGTCTACCGCCTCATCGCCAGGTCGAGTTTCAAGTCGAGCTAGCTCCAGGAGCAGCACCTATAGCTCGCGCACCGTATCGTTTAGCTCCAACTGAACTGGAAGAACTGTCTAAGCAACTACAAGAGCTCTTGGATAAGGGCTTTATTCATCCAAGCTCTTCGCCTTGGGGAGCTCCAGTACTGTTTGTGAAGAAGAAAGATGGAACTTTCAAGATGTGCATAGATTACCGCGAACTGAACAAGGTGACAGTGAAGAACCGCTACCCTTTACCACGTATTGACGACTTATTCGGCCAGTTGCAAGGGTCGACCTATTACTCCAAGATTGATCTAAGGTCTGGTTACCATCAGCTGAGAGTCCGGGATGAGGATGTCTCCAAGACAGCATTCAGAACTCGCTACAGCCACTACGAGTTTCTTGTCATGCCATTCGGGCTAACGAACGCGCCTGCAGTTTTCATGGACCTTATGAACAGGGTGTGCAAACCCTATCTAGACAAGTTCGTCATCGTTTTCATCGACGACATCCTGATCTACTCCAAGAGTCAGGAGGAACACGAGCAGCACTTACGTCTTATCTTGGAACTTCTTCGAAAGGAACAATTGTACGCCAAGTTTTCAAAATGCGACTTCTGGCTTCGTGAAGTTCACTTTTTGGGCCATGTGGTAAACAAGGATGGGATTCATGTTGATCCATCCAAGGTAGATTCGACCAGGAACTGGCCTGCACCGCGTACACCAACGGAAATATGCCAATTCTTGGGTTTGGCGGGTTATTACAGACGGTTCATTAAAGACTTCTCCAAGATCGCACAACCGCTTACCTTACTAACGCAGAAAGGTGTTACCTATCGTTGGGGTAATACACAAGAAACGGCTTTTCAGTACCTGAAGGATAGGCTATGCAGCGCACCTATTCTCTCATTGCCAGAGGGCACGGACAATTTTGTGGTCTATTGTGACGCATCGATACAGGGGCTTGGTTGTGTATTGATGCAGCGGGATAAAGTTATTGCTTATGCTTCGCGTTAACTCAACGTTCATGAACGAAACTACACGACGCACGATTTAGAGCTGGGAGCTGTTGTTTTCGCACTTAAGATATGGCGACACTACCTGTACGGTACCAAGTGCACTATCTACACCGATCACAGGAGTCTCGAGCATATCTTCAAGCAGAAGGAATTGCACATGCGTCAACGTCGATGGGTTGAACTGCTGAATGATTACGAATGTGCCATCAAGTACCATCCAGGCAAAGCCAATGTTGTGGCTGACGCTCTCAGTCGGAAGGATACTCTACCTAGGCGCGTGCGAGCACTGCAACTCACTATTCAGTCCAGTCTTCCTGCACAGATACGAGTGCTCAGGTAGAAGCATTGAAACCAGAAAACGTAAGGGCTGAAGCCTTGCGTGGCTCAAGGCAACGATTAGAACATAAGGCAGATGGCGCCTACTACGTAACGGGGCGTATTTGGATCCCACTATATGGCGGTTTACGAGAACTTGTAATGGATGAAGCTCACAAGTCTCGCTACTCGGTACATCCAGGTTCGGATAAAATGTATCACGATCTCAGAACTACATATTGGTGGCCTAGCATGAAGGCTCACATAGCAACTTATGTCGGCAAGTGTTTGACCTGTGCGAGGGTCAAGACGGAATACCAGAAACCATCAGGCCTGCTTCAGCAACCAAGGATACCACAATGGAAATGGGAGGAAATTTCCATGGATTTTGTTACTGGCCTGCCTAGATCCCAGCATGGGAATGATACTATTTGGGTGATCGTAGATCGACTCACCAAGTCTGCTCATTTCTTGGCTATCAAAGAAACGGATAAGTTCTCTACCTTAGCAGACGTCTACTTGAAAGAAGTTGTTTCGAGGCACGGCGTACCAACTTCTATTATTTCGGATCGAGATGCACGATTCACTTCAGAACTATGGCAAGCAATGCACAAATCTTTTGGCTCTCGATTAGACATGAGCACGGCTTACCACCCTCAGACGGATGGGCAGTCTGAGCGCACGATTCAAACTCTAGAAGACATGCTTCGGGCGTGTGTTATCGATTTCGGCAACAGCTGGGAAAGGCATCTCCCGTTAGTGGAGTTTTCATACAATAACAGTTATCACACCAGCATACAAGCCGCTTCATTCGAGGCATTGTACGGACGTAAATGCCGGTCACCTCTCTGCTGGGCAGAGGTGGGGGATAGTCAGATCAAAGGTCCAGAAATGGTAGTTGATGCTACTGAACGAATTGCACAGATACGACAACGCATGGCGGCAGCTCGCGACCGTCAGAAAAGCTACGCTGATAAGCGCAGGAAGCCACTCGAGTTCCAAGTTGGGGATCGAGTGCTACTCAAAGTCTCACCCTGGAAGGGTGTGGTTCGTTTTGGTAAACGGGGCAAGCTCAATCCACGGTACGTTGGACCGTTCGAGATCATTGAAAGAATAGGCAAAGTGGCCTACAAACTGAATCTACCAGCTGAACTCAGTGCAGTTCACAACGTATTTCACGTGTCGAATCTGAAGAAGTGTCTGTCAGATGAGACCCTCATAGTTCCTTTGAAGGAACTCACTATTGACGAGCGGTTGCAGTTCGTCGAGGAACCAGTAGAAATCACGGACCGGGATGTCAAGGTCCTCAAGAACAATAGAATACCTCTTGTACGAGTTCGTTGGAACTCCCGTCGTGGCCCAGAGTACACCTGGGAAGGAGAAGATCAAATGGAACTCAAGTATCCCCAGTTATTTGAAAACCGTGCAACCACTACTGAGGCTGAAGCTACTACTGCAGAATTTCGGGACGAAATTCCAAATCAACGGGGGGATGATGTGACACCCCAGGAAAGCCAGTAAACGATGCAACTTACCTAGCTTCCTCAGTAACCGCATGCTAAATTTCAGGACGAAATTTCTTTTAAGTTGGGGATAATGTGACAACTCGAGTTTCCGAGATTCCACTTTCGCATTTATTGCACGTTCACTGCTTGTTTAGTGTTTACTTGCATAATTGGTTTGCTTTGTAACTGTATACGTTGTGACTTGATAAAATGTATTGTGATTATTGCATGTTATGTGTTATCTTTCGAATGATTTGACAAATACATGAACATGGTGATGAAACTGTAAATTGTATTGAGATGGGTGTGTTATATGTAATAGATAATACTTAAGGGTGTTTAGTGCTAATAGTGAAACTTTAACAACTCTTAACCCTAATCTCCTTCACTAATCACCACACAATCATCAGACGTACCTAAGATTTCCTCTACAATTCTCTCTACAATCATTATCTTCATCATTGGCTCAAGCTCTCAATCATCACTCTTAATCCCTCTCTTTATCTAGAATCAATCCAAGGTAATTGTGTAATGATTGTTTGTTGTATCCATTCTTGATTATGTGATTCATGTAAACCCTAGTTCTTCACATACTAGTTCTGTATTTACTGATTGAATTCTGATAATTGTGAAATGATGTTGATTGTTGTGTAATCATTTGCCTGATGATTAAGATGCATGATGTGTTAGAACTGTTGATTGTTAACTTGATTACTGCACTGTGAAAGTGTATGAAATTAGGGTTTTTGGACCGAAGAACGTAACTGTTGATTGTAGAAAACGTAACTGTTACAATTGTTACAATGAAGTTAAATATTGCATGATTGATGTTAGTCCGACCTTTTATTGATAATGGTCTGAGTTTTAAGAATAGATCTCTTGTCCGAACTTTATGTATGTGAAACAAGGGGTCCGAACTTTAGAGGTCACACAAGGTCCGAGTTTTAAAGGGGGGTGATGGTCCGAGTTTTGATCCTTCACATGTGGTCCGAGCTTGTCAAGGACATGTAGTCCGAGTATTGTTGATTCTCGAGGTCCGACTTTTATGAACAAGAGACATGGTCCGACTTTTGAGTAACATTGTCTGAATTCCATTTAAAGTGACTGGTCCGAGTTTTTAGAGGGGCATCTAGTCCGACTTTTGTCAAGGGAAACATGGTCCGAACTCTTTGATTTAACACATGGGGTCCGAAGTTTATAGCCTTGTCCGACCTTTGAAGGATGTAAGAGGTCTGAATTCTGTTGTGTAATGTGTATTAAGTCCGAATTTCTTTACAAACATGAAGGTCCGAGTTTTTGATTATGATGCCCATGTCCGAATTTTAATTATTACACATGATCTGAGTTTTAATTGTAATCATATGGTCCGACTTTTCTAGTAACTCATATAGTCCGAGTTTCTTCAATAGCATGCATGGTCCGACTTTGTGTTATGTTATAAAGAATCCGACATTTATAATGTTGCCTAGTCCGAATTTCTGGTGGATGATTGCTTGCCCGAGCTTTGTTGATTTGTGCTTACCCTGCATGTTACTGTATGATATGACACTGAATGCTACTGTATTTGCTGTATATTAACTAGTTAATCAGATCGCATGAAACAAATGGTTGTTTGAATACATTAGGGTATTGCATGACTCTTCACACGTGTACTTATATCTATTGTACCCTAGGTCACGTGTAAAGCAATTAACAGTTAACGAACGCTAGAAGTATATTATCAAACCGAGCAAACCAAGGTGAGTTCACACTCTTACCAAGGCATGGGATTCCCAGGGTTTGGGAATGGGATTGAAGGAATGAGATTGAATGGATTTGTACTTACACTGTTACTAGACTATCTACCATCGTCCTCGGTTGTGCATGACACATACGTAAAACCTATGTATACTTGTATTTCTCACTGTCCTCAGGTTGCGAAGGACACTCACGTAAAACCTACGTGAACTTATACTCACTACTGCCTCGGTTGTGTTAGGCACTTACGTAAAACCTACGTAAACCCCCGCGTACCCCTGTCCTCGGTTGTGAAGGACACTTACGTAAAACCTACGTAAACTTTGTACGTATTATTGTTCTCAGGTTAAGGAGAACACTTATGGTTACAAATAGTCTAGTGTATATGCAACATGGGAAGCCCCCACCAATAGAACATACTATCGGCCCAGTAGAGCCACACGTTACAAACGAACTTACTGTTACGCACTTACTTACTGTGAACTCGCTCAACTAGTTGTTGACTTTGTTTACATGCCTTGCAGGTCGTTAGGTATACATGGAGCTTGCATGGGGAGGCGCGATCGTTGTGGACAAGGATCGTGAAGTTTTGATTAAACACTATGACTTTACATACTTTATTTACATTGGGCTTTTACTCAATTGCTTCCGCTAAACTTTGTTATTATACATGTGTTTTGGAACACCTTTCATATGGATTGGTTTGGTTTAAATACAATTACTTTTACTTTTTACATTGTTCTATATGATTGGTGGCTTGATCCTGGTCAGCCACGCCTCCAAGCGGTGATACTCCGCGTGTGGATTTTGGGGGTGTGACAAAAATGTTCGAAAACAAATCAACATCGAGGAGCGTTCCAATTGCCACGACCCATGACCACTCCAGCTTTCCAGACATCAAGTTCCATGACAGTGTACCTAAGGGCCTGCATGCATGCAGAAAAGTGTATCAGCGAAAGCTGGCGAGTTCACAATTTGTTTAACCGTTTGTTACCAAGCATTGATTTATGTTATGTTGATAATAACTCGATACCGCAGACGGCTCCTTTTTGCCCTTCTCCAATGCTCTATCAAACATTGGTCATGATTTTAAAGTTATTAGTTCACGCCCGTCCTATCCAGGTATGTCGTGAGGGTGCCAAATCTGATAGCGCTATCAACTAATAACCCTGTTGCCCTACAAGCAACTAGTTCGGTAATATGATGGGACTTAAGTGATAGAAACTGAGTGTATTATCCAACATAAACATTTACTGAAAACCGCCTCATATCCCCTACAAGGATATGGGTTTGTGAAAGCATGTTCGTTACTAAAAACTGCCTCATATCCCCTACAAGGATATGGGTTTATGAAAATCTGTTCGTTACTAAAAACTGCATGTTTGATTGTCCCCACCGGACGCATGATTATATTGAGAGAAGTGAACTCGCCTTGGTTTGCTCGGTAAGACTAATTACTTGTTTAGACCTAATCAATCGGGTCCTATTTAAGTTACCCACAACAGTTAGGATCTCAACAACTTTTCATATAAGAAATCATAACACACATCGTGCATTCTTGGGCCTCATATAATTTATCAGTTAGTCATACAACATAGCAACACATAATCAATTTAACTCATAGGTCCTATACTTGTGCGATCGGTGTCCAATTGTGCGACCCAACATGATTTGTGCGATTGGGCTTGAGCTGCGCAGCTGCTATATTGTTCGTTGGCCTGTGTGTGTGGCCCAATGAGAAGTTCAACCCCCGTGGCCCTTGTGCGAATGGCCTATTTGTGCGATTAACGTAAACTTGTGTGACTTGTTTACTCTTTGTAGGATCGGTTTCGGACCCAAATGAGTCTATCAGAAGAACTTTTCCTGATTTGAACGGCGGAAACGGACAAATCAGGTTCAATTCCCTGAGAATTCACTTTAAACTATTGATTCTATTGATTGAAGGACATTTACACTTGAGTCAACACTTCGGCAGCACTTCGTGGCTCACCGGAAGAGAAACGCCCTAAAACTATATCTAATTTCGCTCCAACTGACATCCTATATATAGTTGAGCTGATTTCGCTCCAAAATGTATGAGCGAAATCACATCTCGAGCGAAATCAAATGTTACACCTTCGAGCGGAATCAGAACCTATGAGGTTTCGGGCGGAATCAGATTGTTGGGGTTTCGCTCCAAATGACAAGATGTCATTTGGAGTGGAATCACATCTAAACACAATATCTTGAATTCCGTGCCCTGATCTAGCCTATTCTACTCTAGACTCGATACAAGACGTAGATGACAGACGAATGCACCAACAAACTCCCCCTCGGATGTTGACGGAGTCTTCAGTGTCGAGTCTTTGCATCTTCAGTCTTTATCAGTCTTCTTAGCTTCTTTTTGAAATGTTGACATTGCAAGCATCCTCAATCTCTATTTTCTCTTTCTCCTCAACAAACTCTTTCCCTTGGATGTAGACATCTTCAAATTCAGCAGCACCAACATATACTCCCTCTCAAATCAGCAGAAATAATCTCTGGATCAGAACCTAGCTCTTTGTCATCCAGACTCCCCCTCTCAATCAGCTGGGATCGCAGTCTGGAATCTTTTCCTAGCTCTTATCCTGCAAAACTCTACCACAAATATAAGTTTTATGATAAACATTTAAGTATTCAGACACCACTTGTAGATCCTATCACAAACTGATCTATCAATTACTTTCTGATGAACCACTTTCAAGAGAAACATGTTTGCAGCTTTTGATTACCACATGTAAATTTTAACTTTAAATCTTTCACACTCACCACTTCCAAACCAGTTTATCAAGTTTAGCACTTGGAATTTTGAAAATCAGCTTTTCAACACCAGTTGTCCAAAATCTTTTTGGATTTTTCAAAATTTATGCTAAAACATACTAAAATCTTTTTGGTTTTTCTGAAAGTACAAGATGCAGAATTCAAATATTTACAGACAATATTTTTGCGAGTTTGTGCAAGAGGATCATATCAGTTTTGAGACACATCACCAACACCATTAAGCTTGATTTCATTTTAAGTTTTAGGAAATTCACCTAGATTGTCAGTATGTTTGTCCTCTTAAATTTTCACACAAACTTCAACAGATTCGAGATACGCAATTAGTGTCTTAATTACTTAAACTTATTCGTGTATTCCACTACTTGTATATACTCCCGTATCTAGATCCCAATATTCAGTCTTACAGTTGAGTATACCACAGATGATATCTATAAAGGGGTTAAATTGCGAGGGCCGTGAGAGCTCAGGTCGATACTTCCGTATACGAAGAGAGATGACGGCTTCGCCTTTTGGTGTGTCCCCTTTACTCCCCCTAAAATTTGGCTTTTTCAAATTTTCTATTGTTTTTGGATTTTCTGAAATTTTTACTCCCCCTAAAATGCAAACATATTAAAAAATTTGAAAACAAACTGTACAATAACCTTGACAACCGATATCAAATCGCCTCAATTCGCCATTCTCTTGGCATAAACCATCAGAACTCTACCTATCAACAAACTATTTTCCCATTTAGATTTCAAAACACTTAAGTTTGTTTTAATCAAAATGGTTTTTCCGGAAAATATGTTTGGTTGATTTTACCACTTGTAGGTATATCAATAATAAGTTTGGGGATGTGGTTCATCATCTTGTCTCTCAAACACTTGTAGGAAAATGCAAGTACAAATTAATGTCCTTGATTTACCATATGCAAGTATGCACAATCAAATCTTCTTACCACTTGTAAGTAAAACACAAACAAACCTTTTTACCGTTTGTACGATGACATTACCGAATAAGTCTTCTTAAGAAAGATGCCGATTCATGATCCACGATTACCAACTTGGGATCTCCGGCAAGTCAGGTTTTTCTATTCAAAGAAAATATCCACCCAAGCCTGACCAGCCTTGGGTGTCACCGAGTCACCATCACTCGGTTTCTTACCTCCTCTCTTCTTCTCATAAAACTCTTTAACCCCTTTGACTTTTCGGTCAATCATCTTACTAAAGATATGTTTTACCGTGGGGTTAAAGACCTTTTCAGCATCAAACACCTGTTTATCAGAATAAAATTGGTTAGAAATTTCAATTTTACCAATTTTCTTCTTATAATTTTCAGCCCGAAGTGATGGAAAATCCTCATCATTCACAATCGGAACTGATTTTTCATCTTTCAAAATAGCTTCACTTTTTGAAACAACATGAGGCTTATCTGACTTGTGGAATCAGTTTCATCGCCAGAAGATAGCTCCTCTGATTTTGATCTATCAGAATCATCGCTAGAGCTTTCAACAAATTTCTTAACAACCCATTTCTGGTTGTCAGATTTAGCTCTTTTATTGTAAAATTTGTTTGAACATTCACCAGTTTTAAAAATTGAATTGTTGAACAGTTTGGTTCTATCAAGTGGTGGTTCAAACTCACTAACTTTGTTCTTCAGTTTGTGAGATACTCCCTGTTTTGGTGCTATTTCCTTAGAACAATCTCTGGCAATATATCCAACAGTGTTGCATTGGAAACAGGTTCTCGTATCTTTCTTCTGCTCAGCCATCTTCTTCATTTCATCTTGCTTCTTTGCAAGGAACTCATTGTTTGACTGCCTCCAGAATGCTTTCTTTTCTTCTTCTTCAAATGATGTTCCTGAAACAAATGTCATCTTGGATTTAAAATCACGAATATATTTTTCATTTTTCTGTTTTTCTGTTGGAGCAAAACCTAATCCTTTCTTTTTGAAATTACCGTTATGGTTAGATTTCTTTTGAAAACCTGAACCAGAACTGTAACCTTTTTTCTTGTTTAATCTCTGTTGAACTCTTGAGGTGTAAGGTTTAGGTTTACAATTAAGATTTAAATCTTTTAGTTCAGAAATATTAATTTCTGTAAGTTTGAAAACCTTTTTTATCAGTTCAGTTTTGACACCTCTTATTGGAAATTCCTCATCAGAATATAATTTGTCAGAATCATTCAAAGTATAAGCCATTTTAAATGTTTCATCACTCAAATTAGATTTTGATAACAAGAATTCTTTGTCATAAACTATTTTGCCCTATTTTTCTATTTGACCCGGAGTACTTGACTCAGACTTTGACTCTGAACTAGACTCCGACTTTGACTCTTCTGTCTCATCATTATCTAACACATGATCCACGACTTTCTTCATTAATTGAGATTGTTGATCAGTGTCAGACGATCTAAACATGACATCAATACTACCTGGCAAGTTTACTGACGACTCCGACTCCCACTGTAAATTTATAGCCTTTTTGACTCTTTCATCATTTGGATTTCTAGCCAAATATCCATTTTCCAGCGGGGGTGGACACTTGTTGTAACTGACACCTTGTTTCTTACCAGAAGTCGTCTTTTCAGTGTCTTTCTTCTTTTTAGTCTTTTTCACTGGAGTCTTTTCTTCAATCTTTTCTTCTGAAATTTTCTTTTCTTCGGTTACTTCATTGTCCTCAAATGCCTTCAAGCTTTCAGCTGTCGCATAAATCCTGTCAATGACATAAGACGAACATGAGTAACTTTTCAGCAAACGATTAACTCTTTCAGTTTCAATCCTCTGAAGTTCCAGTTTCTGTTCAAGAGCAGCACACTTCTCGATATAATTGTTCACAACTTTTTGCTTGACCATGAATGCTCCTTGAAGTGTCTTCATTGCAGTTACCTGCTCTTCACTTGTGTCATTGTACATATTCATCGCTTTATTCAGCACATCGTAAGATTCTTTAAATCTATTCATATTGTGAATCAAAGAGCTATTTTGTTTGTTCATTGCTTCACAATTATCACAAGTTACTGAACACTTCTTTGCAACAGCTTCTTCATTAATCTCGAACTTTGGAACTTCTTTCACTTTTCTTCTCACTACCGATACTGATTCATCATCACTGCTCACCGGCGTCTTTACCTTTTTCTTTTTCTTCTTTGCCTTCTCATCTTCACTATCACTCTCAGCCAGCATCTTCAGATGTTCTGCCATTCTTTTTGCATAATACTCAGTTCCATCATCATCACTATCTTCTTCAATTCTTGCAACGAAAGCTTTGTGAGCTGTATGAGCTGTGGCTTGATCAGGAATATAATCATCCCAAGTAAAATTCTCCCAGCTAAACCCCTCGGGTAGCTTTTCATCATCTTGATCGATCAAACAAGCTTTTCCATCGGCTGAGACATATTTATCCCAGTTGAATGGCTTTTTTCATCTTGATTAACCACACAAGCTCTCTTTCTAGAATCTTCAATCACATTTCTTCCATGTGCAGTTTGAGCTTGATGTTGATGATGTTGAGATGGTTGTTGAGCAACTTGATGGTAGATGGCTTTTCGGTAGTAATCATTGTTGTTGTTGAAAGGATTCTGAGCTCCACTTGCTTCACGGTTGGTGCACTCCCTCTTGAAGTGTCCTTTTTCCCTGCAACGAAAACAAGTGACTTTAGATTTGTCAAAACCCAAAGTAGAAACATTAGCCTCACGAAGATCATCTATCCCCGTGATCTGCTTGAATTTCTCAGCTCTTCTTAACACACTGGCTAAACACCATTTTATGTCCATCAGCTCCATCTCTTCAGCATCTATTTGGTCGTAATCCTCCTTTGTTAGCATTAGATTCCCGATACGACCTGCAACAAAACAACTGTAAGATTCTAAAACCATTCCCAATAAAGACATTTGATTTTTAGCAACTTCATCTGAATAATCTTGATCATTCTCAAGATTTAATACAATATTGCACTGAAGTGTTTTTTCCATTCTTTGTTGCTGAAATGTTTGGATCAAATGATGAAAATGATGAGAAACTTGTATTGCAGCTTGATCCTTTTGATGAACTTCCGGTTGAATTCTTGGCGTTGTAAGCAGTTTCCACTTTTGGAGATAAATTTGTAGATTTTTCATTCACCCCTGCTTTGTAGTACAACCCGATATCCTGTTCACCGTCGAAATCTTTCATTCGAACAATCTTTCTTTGCTCCATCTCTTGAGCTTCCAGCTTCTCAATGAATTTACTCAATGTGAGCATATTGAATCCTTTCTTGTTTCTAAGCATCATCAGATATGTGCCCCATGTTTCGTGTGGCAATGCATCTGCTAACTTCTCTATCAGTTCTTCTTTGTCTTTGTTGATGCTGACCCTCTTCATATTCACCAACAAATTGCAATATCTTTCAATGATTTGCTTTGTGCTCTCATTCTTTAATCCACGAAACAAGTCAAATTCTTTCTTTAACAGAGATTTCTTGTTCTTGATCATTTCCTGACTACCAACAAACTTTGATCTTAAAGCTTTCCAGATAGAATAAGAACTTCCGTAATGTTGCAATAAGACCATAATATCCTCTTTCACAGCTTGTTGCAGCAGACTTAACATCATTTTCTCATTTTTGTATTTCTTTTTGTCATCTGCACTCATATCCTTGATCGCAACTTCCTCTTCATCATCATTTAACGGTCTCACATACTTCGTCTCAACACACTCCCATGCATCTAGGTAATTAGCTTGTACCTAATTTTCGAAACGTCCTTCCCAATCTTTATATTCTTCTATGTTCATGAGTTTGGGCGGTTTTTGCATTGTTCCCGTTTCGTTTTCTAGCATTGTGTTCTGTGCAATAGTGATCGGGGTAACCGGAGTAGCGAATGCGTTGTAGAATTCTTCGTCCATTTTTCAGATTTCAAAAATTTCACAAAACAGCCTTGGTTCAAGCGAAATCAACACTTTAAGATGAATTACTGTTTGGAGCGGAATCAACAAGTACCCTGGAGCGAAATCACTATGTACTTAGGAGCAGAATCAGAATGTTCAACAGGAGCGAAATTACAATGTGATCAGGAGCGAAATCACAAAGTTCAACAGGAGCAAAATCACAAAGTTCAACAGGAGCGAAATCACACTGTAACTTTGGAGCGAAATCTGTAGTTCGAGCGAAATCAGGAGTTTGGAGCGGAATCAAACCACAATTCCGAGCGGAATCACATGTGACGTCATCATTTCTAGAACTCGTTTCAAGTGAAATCACAATTATGTCCAAATTTAATTCGAATTTGTTGCTGATACTTTTAAGGCTTTATTAGATTACAATTCCGAGCATACTGTGCAAAAATCAGAACAATCCAATCAATTTTTCCCGGTCAATTTTCAAGACAGTGTAGAAGGTCTAGAAAAACAGAAATTTCGGCTGAATTGGCAAGAGCTCTTCCTCCTTAGCTCTGATACCACTTGTAGGATCGGTTTCGGACCCAAATAAGTCTATCAGAAGAACTTTTCCTGATTTGAACGGCGGAAACAGACAAATCAGGTTCAATTCACTTTAAACTGTTGATTCTATTGATTGAACGACATTTATACTTGAGTCAACACTTCGGCAGCACTTCGTGGCTCACCGGAAGACAAACGCCCTAAAACTATATCTAATTTCGCTCCAACTGACATCCTATATATAGTTGAGCTGATTTCGCTCCAACATGTATGAGCGAAATCACATCTCGAATGAAATCAAATGTTACACCTTCGAGCGGAATCAGAACCTATGAGGTTTCGGGCGGAATCAGATTGTTGGGGTTTCGCTCCAAATGACAAGATGTCATTTGGAGCGGAATCACATCTAAACACAATATCTTGAATTACGTGCCCTGATCTAGCCTATTCTACTCTAGACTCGATACAAGACGTAGACGACAGACGGATGCACCAACACTCTTATGCGACTCAAGGTGTACCAATGGCCCATCAGCTTGTGCGACCTGGTTTGTGGGTCAGTACGCGGCCCAATAAAAGGTTCAGCCCAGCCATTCTTCTTATGTGACTGGGCTGGCCTTGTGCGATCCCAACCCGCTTGTGTGATTCGTGTGTATGATCCATGTATACAAGTGATGCCCTCCTTTGTGCAATTGACTAAGTAACTTCTTGGTTAAATTGTAACCGTCCTAATTTGTAGGATCTGATATTAATGTGACAGTTTCTTCTTTGAACCCCCAACAATGATTATGAAGTTTCCAAGAACATCAATCATCGATTAACCAATCAAATCATAAACCAATCAACCAAAACAAATCACACACTTGACAATTCAACTTTACGCGTGTTACTGGATTCATACAAATGGTTTAACCATCCCGGTTAGCCCTTAGTTGTCTAATGTGCAACCTTCACGTTAGTGATTTACGTGGATTACATCACAATTCATATTTAAAACAAGTTAACACAATTAACACATGAAAACCATGTTATCATACACCTGAATTACTAACATAATACTCATGATTCATTCGTAAATCAGCATAGTGCCTAACAACCCTAGATCATGTTCAACTAGGCATGTAAACACGAAATCAAAATCGGCAAAAATATAAATCAACCAAGAGATAACTCATACTAACCGAGAGATGGTTGTTGTTAGATACGAAAGACAAGCTTCGAGAGGATGAGGCTTCGAACCAACAAGATGTCGTCGAATGGAGAGGAATAGAGTTCTAGGGTTTACATTATTTGGAAAGAAAGAATGATATGCATCCTTCATGCATATCTGCATGTACCAAGGAAATGGGTTTGGGCTCGGTTTGGGTTTTAAAACTTTGGGCTTCAAGAAGCCCACATTGTTTGTGTGGTCGATGAGCAGATGTGGATATATGCGTGTACCAAGGGAATGGGTTTGGGCTCGGTTTGGGTTTTAAAACTTTGGGCTTCAAGAAGCCCACATGGTTTGTGCGGCCGATGAGCAGATGTGTGATCCGGGACTAAACATGACTAAACATATAATACACATAATCTCGTAACTTCATTAACATTCAAGTATAACCATACAATTTGTTCAAATAGTTCGTTCACTCAACACGTACACATAAATATCATAGAAACTAGTACATAAAGTGTCCTTGAAAATACGAGTTGTCACATCATCCCCAACTTGAAAGAAATTTCATCCCGAAATTTGATAGGCAGTCTCAGAGGAGTGAAGTGATATCAAGATAAGTGGATCAAGACGACTGCGGGTTTTCCTCGGGTGCCACATCATCCCCAACTTGAAAGGGAATTTCGTCCCAAAATTCACCAGTTGTATCAGGATTTGATTCAGTAGTTTTGAATACTTGAGGATACTTGAGCTTCATTTGATCCTCGCGTTCCCACGTGAACTCCAGTCCACGTCTTTAGTTCCAATGAACCCTCACGATTGGGATTCAACTGTGTTTGCGGACCTTAACTTCCCCGTCCATGATTTCAATAGGTTCCTCAACAAACTGCAAATTGTCATCAATTTTTAGTTCTTGCAACGGTACCACAAGTTTTTCATCAGACAAACACTTCTTTAAATTTGAAACATGAAACACATCATGTACATTACCTAACTCATCAGGTAATTCTAGTTTGTAAGCCACTTTACCGATCCGTTCCAGAATCTTGAATGGCCCTACGTAGCGTGGATAGAGTTTGCCGCGCTTTCCAAAGCGTACCACACCCTTCCAGGGCGAGACTTTCAACATGACACGATCACCAACAACGAACTCCAAAGGTTTACTACGCTTAACAGCGTAGCTTTTCTGGCGATCACGCGCTGCCGCCACACGATTTCTGATCTGTACAATCTTCTCAGAGGTTTTGAGCACAAGTTCTAGACCTGTGATTTGGCTGTCACCCACTTCAGCCCAACAGAGAGGAGATCGACATTTCCGTCCGTATAAAGCCTTGAACAGAGCTACCTGTATGCTGGTATGGAAACTGTTATTGTAGGAAAACTCCACCAAGGGCAAGTGTCTCTCCCAACCTTTACCAAAATCGATAGCACATGCCCGCAACATGTCTTCTAATGTCTGGATGGTTCGCTCACTCTGACCATCCGTTTGAGGGTGATAGGCAGTGCTCATGTTAAGACGTGAGCCAAATGATTTGTGTATCGCTTACCACAAATCGGATATGAAACACGGATCATGATCGGAGATAATGGAGGTTGGCACTCCGTGCCTGGAAACCACTTCTTTCAGATAGATAGCAGCCAGCTGTGAAAACTTGTCAGTTTCCTTGATCGCGAGGAAGTGTGCTGATTTCGTGAGACGGTCGACAATCACCCAAATGGTATCGTTCCCGTTTTGAGTTCTAGGTAAACCGGTGACAAAATCCATAACAATCTGCTCCCATTTCCACATGGGTATTTCTGGTTGCTGAAGCAAACCAGATGGTTTTTGGTACTCTATCTTGACCTTTGCACAGGCCAAACACTTGCTCACATACATCACTAGGTGGGTTTTCATTTTCGGCCACCAATACAAGACTTTTAGATCCTGATACATCTTATCAGATCCTGGGTGAACAGAGTAGCGAGACTTGTGTGTGTAAAACCCGTGAGGATCACAATGATATCAATCTAAACTTGTATAAGCGCGGAATTCAAATACAAGTTGATTCAAGAACAATATAAGATCAAATAATAAACAAACAATGAAAGAACAATCAAACCGAAACTTGCATTCAACTATAACGATGACTGATACAAGATCGGATGGAACTCGGTTCCTTGCTTGTGTCGCCTTGCCTTCTACTCGTAATCAACAACCCCTAATCTAGTGACTAGGGGTGTTTATATACAAAACACATTAGGGCCGAAAACATACTTAGGCCCATGCGACACCTACTCTAGCCCAACCCACAAGTGTTTAACCCAAAACAAAAACAAACTAATTACAAGATCAACCCCTAAACATTGTTAACCTACATGAATAAACCTTCAGGTTCCAACAATCTCCCCCTAGGTTTATGCATGCAGGTCCTTCTGTCTTTAGCTGCCTTGATGACCACCACTCATATTATCCTTGTATCCACCAAATCCCCGCTTGTGAATATGCATAACAGAGGCTACTGCAGACGTCCACCCCTTAGCAATTTCTTCATACTTTTCAGTGGCTCTGATTTGGTTGCTTGCCAGTACTTCAATATCTTCAACTGCAAGATTCAATAGATCAATCTGATCGACCAAACAGTAGCTTTCATCTCCATCACAAACAATCACAGCTTGACCAAGACGTTCATTATACGCCCAAAAGTGCATTGTCTTCAGCGCCCCTTTCGGAATCTTTCTTACCAAAGGAATTGTCTTTTCTTTGTCAGTAGCGGGCCAGTGCACTATCTTCATCCGCTTGTTTGTATATGGATCCCTGATTCCTTTTGCTGGTTTAACAGTGGTATCTGCTGTACGCATCGAGGGAAAACCTTTTGCAACTTCCCTTTTCAATCTCTCGAAGAACATATGACCAGGTCCATTAAGCTTATCATCCACATAAGGTTTATTTACCAAATCTGTTAAATCTACCTTAGTGAATGACTGAAATTGCCCTGAACGCTTGTACCATTCGACCGGTCCAACTTTTCTTTTAATCCACCACCTGTTACGATCATGATCATAACCCCAGCTAACAACACCAGATCGATTCCCTTTCTTGTCGTAGAGAGTTTCACCAACATCCATCAAATGATGTGTAGCACGTGCATCTTCATCATCAGGATTTGCATTTTTGTTCTTCAGAATTACAAACTCTCTCTTCTTTTTCAACCTCTCTGCTTTCGCTTTCTCTGCTTCTGGATCAGTAATCCTTTCAAAGTACTTTTCCATAGCAGCAGCCTTTTCAGCATTATCTTTTTCAAAAGCTTTCTTTCTGTTCTCTACATCAGTGGGATCAGAAAACTCTTGACCAAATTTCTTTTCAAGCTTGCCTCGCAGATCATAAACAATATTGAACAATAGACCAACATCTCCCTGCAGTTGTTCAATCTGTTGATCTTTCTTCACAATGGTGTCTTCAAGTTGTATGATCTTCGCATCTTTATGAATAGAATCTTGTTCGAGCACAACCAAGCGTTTCTTCATTTCTCTCATACTTATAAAATCATCATCATCACTGGAATCACTGTCGAAAGGCATTCTGAGTGGTTCAATAGGTCGTTTACCACTTGAACTGCCCGGTTCTTCATGAATAGTACCAGAAGGTCCAGCACTAACAGTTTCAGAAGGCCCAGCTTCAGTGTGAGCTTCAACATTAGGTACAGCTTCAGTTTGAACTTCAACATGAGGCACAGCTTCATTTTGAGCTTCAACATTTGCCATAACTGTATCATCACCTTGAATTCCAGCATCAGACTCAAAGAAAGTATCTGTAGTAGTGGTGGTGTCATCAACATTTGTTTCGAAATCAAACTTATATAAACCTTCAGCATCATCAGCAACAGTTACGGATTGATCTTTGCTTTGTTCGATAAACATTCCGGGTCTCGGATCCCGTCTTTTCCTTTTTAACGGAATATCATCAGAATCCCTTGGGCTTTCTTCAGGCTCTTCAGTAGACACTGACAGATTGGTAGGAGGATTACCCATCGTGTCAGCCACTTTCTTTAACAATAGAGCCAAGTTCTCTGCAGAAATCACCGGATTAACAGTAGAAACAGCATCAGCATTGACTTCAGGAGGAAGTTCAAAGTCATCATCATCAGAATCACATGCAATCTCAACACCTTCATCGTCAGAGTTAATAGTGATACGCTCTGGCTCTGGCTCATTTTCAGTACTCCTTTGAATGTCATGTTCTTCAACAACTATGGCACGTGCAGGTACGGCTTGTGCCCTGACTGGATTCTCAACAACATTTTCGGTCTCTGCAAACTGACCGAACTTCTCTAACTCAATCAAACCCTCAAACTTCTTCTCTGTTCCTTTCTTTGTTGTAAGGGTACCAAAACAGGAAGGACCCATGGGCTTTAACTCCAGCGTGTTACCCGATCTCCTCAATTCAGGATAACGAGCATTCAGAATCATCTGCACAAATCTAGGATACATCAAAAACTTATCCTTTCGTAGCCCAATAGCATTCCTCTTCATTGCCTCTAGAATGTATCGTGAATAGTTGAACGGCTCATTTGTAATCACGCAAATCAATGCAGCCGTCTGCGTTGAGTTTAGTTGATCAATTCCCCCTCGGTTCTCTGTCATGCACAATAGGAACATGTGCAATAACAAACGCCAGTATGGATGAACAAACCTTTTGACCAGGGGAGGAAATCTTCCTTCATAGCTTAGACGTGGCAAGATAGCTTCAATTGCTCCAGCAGCAAGCTCGATTGGATCCGTTTCTTGATCATTAAACTGCAACGCTTCCCTGATAACCTGCTCTGTCACAACAATCTTCGTTCCGTCGATCTCAGCAGTTATCGCTCCCTTTCCTTCAACAATTTCCACCTTTGCAGTCTTCCAGAAATCTCGTATAAGACTTTCATACACAACCGGATTGTCTCGAAGAGCGTGAACAATACGGCAAGTATTTAAGCCTTTAATCAAAGACGTGTACAACTGCTTGTGCTTTACAGGTGGAGGTGCCAAATACGCAACTTGATTGTGAGAAGCAATAAACTTTAGGTCCATTTTCTGCACATCACACAAAACTTATAAGTTTCCAATAGCACAGTGATAAAAATTAAAAATAAAACAAACACTGTTACTGTTCACTCGTAACCATGAGTCGCAACCCAAAGTTTCGAGTCGAAACCATGAGTCGCAACCAGGATAACTGAGTCGCAACCATGAGATTGCGAGTCGCAACCATGAGTCGCAACAGGCCAAAATGAGTCGCAACCATGAGTCGCAATCTCGAGGTTGCGAGTCGTAATCATTGGTTTCGAGTCCTGTTGTTCTTGATTGCGACTGGAAACTTCATCGGAAACTTCAACATGTCATCGGAAAATTCATCGGAAACATCAAATCTTCATCGGAATCTTCATAGATTCGCCGGAATCTTCAACAATCCTGCAAAATCTTGAAGTATGACGTCACATTTACCTGTTGATGATCTAACTTGATTGCGAGTCGCAACCGGAATATGAGTCGGAATCTGATTACGGCCGGAATTTCGAGAGAGAATTCAGAAAAGGTTGCGAGTGAATAATGAAATAATGACTCGTAATCACCTTATATATGACCACTGTTTCTCATGGGCCAAGTCTATTGGGCTTGGACCTGATGGACTTGGGCTCAATAAATATTTTCAGCAACTAATTTAAACAACCCAATTAAGAAACCGAATTTTTAAATAATAACCCATCAAACCCATTGAGCATTATTTTGCAAAACAAAACCTAAAACAAAAATAAATAATAAAATATTATTTACAAAAAAAAAAAAAAATCAGGAAATTTGCATAGATGCTCAGGGATCAAATCACAGGGTCTCGGGCATGACTTCACTTATCAACACTGATCTACTAGAGGATGATCTAGACGATTGCCAGTATATTTGTCCTCTTAAACTCATCTCCCTAGATCTTTTCCATATAACTGCCTGTATCTCTTTTATCATGTTTTGATATTTTAATAATGAGCACCCAAACAAATACTAATCAAATCCCGGAATTATGCACAGCTCACTCTATCATGCAAGCAGTTTCCCTACCACATATTTCACAAGCCCAATCCAAATTTCTGAAATCTTAACTGGGAATAGGTTGAGAAAAGAACAGAATAGATCTTAGAATGAGATGATATAATATACAGATCAAATGAGTTTTCTCAATTTGATATAGGTTTATTGGGTTTCTTTTGGGCACTAGAGGGCCTCTTTCGGGTGTTAATTGATCTACAGATCGACAACGTACAGCTAGGTCAGCATGTATCTGGATGCAGCAGAAGCTGACGTTGCCTAGCACCTCCAGGTCAGCATGTATCTGGATGCAGCAGAGGAGGTACACGACTTTTTCAGATAAGATTTCAGAATCAGACCGAAATTGTGTGTATCGGGAAAAGCATACAAACATTCAAATAGACATGAGCTAATTCCAAGTGATTTTCTTTTCTGAGGTCATGTACTGGTTTAGTTCTGAACAGAAACAGCTATTGTTTCCAATCTTAAGGATAGAGCCTACCAACACATCATACTAGAGTCAAACAATTTCGATACTGGTCTTACATGAGTCAGCCCTTGACCATAAAGTGAAAATTCATTTCATTTCCCAGTCCAGCCATACTTCCTTTTGAAACTCTTTTTGTATTTTTCGATTTTTTCAATGTTTTTGTATTTTTCGAATTTTTTAATGTTTTTGTATTTTTTCGATTTTTCTCCCCCTAAATTTGTGCATAAATAAAAACTACCTAAGAATAGAAAACTTTATGAACAAATTTACCTACGAAAAACAAAACAAAACAAAATATGCTCAATCAGTAAAACGGATCATTTTCAGAAAATCCACAAGCACTCTGAATTTCGAGCTGCTGACAGGTTTAGTGAACAAATCGGCAGCATTTGCATCTGTGTCGATTTGTTCAAGCGTAATCAGACCTCTGTCAAAACAGTCTCGAATGAAATGAACTTTAATATCAATGTGCTTGGTTTTGGAGTGAAAAACAGGATTTCTAACAATTTGTATTGCAGCATCATTATCGCAGTAAATAGTAGTGTTAAGATATGTCAAACCATAATCCTGCAATTGATGTTGCATCCACACCACTTGAGAGCAAGAAGCAGAAGCAGCAACATACTCAGCTTCAGCTGTGGATATCGCCACTGTTTGTTGTTTCTTGCACTGCCAAGAAATGAGCCGATCACCCAAAAATTGACATCCCGCAGAAGTGGATTTCCTGTCACTGTCAGTACCTCCAAAATTGCTGTCAGAGAAAGCAAACAAGTCAAAATTGGAATCTCTCGGATACCACAGGCCAAACCGAGGTCGGCCTTTAAGATACCGAAAGATCCGTTTAACAGCAATAAGATGAGAAGTTTTAGGATTAGCCTGATAGCGTGCACAGTTGCAAACAGCGAACATGATGTCCGGACGGCTAGCTGTGAGATACATCAATGACCCAATCATTGACCTATATTGACGTTGATTTACAGACTCTCCTTCTTCATCTTCAGTCAACAATGGTCTCTCAGCCATAGGTGTCTCAGCAGGCTTTGCATCCGTGAACTTGAACTTTGCCAGCACATCATCCACATACTTCCCTTGATGAATCAGAATTCCTTGCGAACTCTGCTTGACTTGAAGGCCCAAAAACAGAGTCATCTCCCCCAGAGCACTCATTTCAAACTTTTTCTTCATAACTTTCTCGAATTCCTTGCATAGATCCTCGCTTGTTGATCCGAAAATAATATCATCAACGTAGATTTGAACCAAGATTTGATCACTGCCTACCCTCTTGATGAACAGAGTCTGGTCAATAGTGCCACGTGTATATCCATGAGCCAACAGATGTTCTGTTAGGGTGGCATACCAAGCTCGAGGAGCCTGGTGTAACCCATACAGTGCCTTGTCTAACTTGTAGGCATAATCAGGATGATCTGGATGCACAAATCCTGGCGGTTGCTCGACAAAAATTTCTTCCTTCACATCTCCATAGAGAAACGCGGTCTTGACATCCATCTGATAAACAGTGAATCCCATGTATGACGCGTACGCTAAAAAGATCCGGATGGCTTCAAGTCGTGCAACCGGAGCATATACTTCATCATAATCCAGTCCTTCGATTTGCCTAAAACCCTGAACCACCAGTCTTGCTTTGTTTCGAACGATGACTCCTGCAGAATCCTGCTTGTTTCGAAATACCCATCTAGTTCCAAGCTTACGCTTTCCTGCTGGCAACTTGACAAGCTTCCATACTCCAAGTTTTTCAAACTGGTTCAGCTCTTCGTGCATAGCATCTACCCAGCCAGGTTCCTGCAAAGCTATATCAATGGTTTTAGGTTCGATTTGTGAAAGATAACTAGAATATAAGCAAGTGTTAATGGTCCCTGATTGACTCCTGGTCAAAATTCCTGCATTTACAGGACCAATCACATTTTCGATTGGATGATTGCGTTGAACGCTCGTCGGTATGGCCAAATCTGGTACCGTCTCCTCTTCAGTGGTGGTGTTGCTACACTCCCCCTCATCAGGTGCACTTGTAGTGTGAATTACAGGAGAAGTGACTGTACAATCCTCAGGGATTGGATCAGGAAACATTGCAGAGTCACTGGTTGATGCACCTTCAGGGGATTGGTTGACCACCGGTGTCGGTGTAGGATGTTGCGTAAACACCATTCCTGGTGGATCAACAGTATGATGCTTCACAATTTCTTCCATCTGTACTTCGTCCTCTGTATCTTCAAACGACAATGGTTGTTTTGGAACTGATTCACCTGCAACTGAAACATCACTTGACAAAATGTTAAATGATTTAAACAGAGCAGAATAATCATATAACCAATCTGGACCGACTCTAGCGTCCGTAGCATTCTCTTCAAGCCATTCGATGTTGCACGACTCAACGACTTTCCTAGTTACTTTGTTGTATACCCTATAAGCAGATCCTTTAGCATATCCAACAAAGTAACATTCGTCACCTTTGACTTCAAACTTTCCATTTGAGTCCATTAGTAATAATACACATGGACAACCAAAAATACGAAAGTGTGAAACCGAAGGTTTATGTCCTTCCAGAATCTCATAAGGGGTTTTCATGTGACGTTTATTAACTAAAGCATGATTCTGGATATAACAAGCCGTGCTAACAGCTTCGGCCCAAAAGAAGCTAGGAAGCTTTGAATCAGCCAGCATGGTACGTGCTGCCTCAATTAGAGTACGATTCCTTCTTTCAGCCACTCCATTCTGTTGTGGAGTGCGAGGCGCACTGAACTGTCGATCAATTCCCTTTTCACTGCAGAACGTATCCAAAGTAACATTCTTGAATTCTGTCCCATTGTCTGATCGAATAACCTTCACCTTAGTACTCGCTTGATTTTCAGCCAATGTAATGAACTGTTTCACCAGTGCAGCAGTTTCGTTTTTGTGACTGAGAAAATACACCCAAGTGTAGCGAGAGTAATCATCGACGATTACTAGACAGTAGGCTTTCTTCCCGATACTCAGCACATTCACTGGACCAAAAAGATCCATGTGAAGTAGTTCGAGTACAGCTTTTGTCGAGGGTACTGGTTTAGACTTGTGAGGTTTTCGATGAGCCTTTCCTTTCGCACAAGCAACACACTTCTCCACCAACATGAAATCCTTGATCGGAAGATCTCGTACCAATTGACCTTTAGCTAGACGATTCAGATTTTTCATATTCACGTGCCCGAGTCGACGGTGCCACAATAAACCATCATGCTCTGAAATCTTCGAGAATAAGCAGGTGATCTCTTCACACGGCTTCTTGTTCATATCAATGACGTAAGCGTTTCCTTTTCTTTCAGCAGTCATCAAGAACCAGTCTTCTGGAATAACGATCCCAGGCTTCAGAACATGACATCCCTTCTTCGTAAAATGAACTGAATTCCCTCTATCACAAATCTGCGAAATGCTCAACAGATTGTGTTTCAGTTCTGGAACATAATTGACATTTTCAAAGCTGAGAACACCGTTTTGAACAGTTCCTTTCAAAGTGATTCTGCCAGATTCACCTCCCGCAAATGAGACATATCCACCATTAAATTCTTTGACATTCACAAGTTGGGATAAGTCTCCTGTCATGTGCCTGGAACAGCCACTATCCATGTACCAGAGGCGCACGGTAGTCCTCCACAGCTGTTCCTGCACGAGTAGCGGGATTAGTTAGATTTAGGAACCCAGCCCATAGTGGATCTGGGTTTCCCTTGAGCATCGAAATATGTTACTCTCTGCCATACTAAATTCTCTTTGTTTAGAAATTTCGAAACATTTCTGTTTGCGGCCTTTTGATGATATGACTTCATTGGATTGGATTGCATGCCATTGACCTTAGGTTTCCAAAACTGTCTTGACCAGTTAGAATTTAAACTTTCAAAAGCGTTACCAAAATAATTTCTCCGATTACGCTGAAAATTTGTTTGTCGGTTCTGATTATGGCGTTTGGCTGCATTCCAATCCTGATCAGAAGGTCTAGTCCTATGATGATCGTTGCTCTTCATCGCCTTAGTCCGAGCAGACTTCATAGACTCCGAGCATTTAGATCGATTAGACGTAACTTTCTGATTTCGCCCTGATGGTTTCTTGTCTGGTGTCCTTGGGAGTTTACCACAATTTCTGGCAATGTGGCCGGCAATGCCACAGTTAAAACAAGTTTGACGCTTCACATTTTGAACATTTTTAACATTAGGTCTCTGCTTGTTCGATTTCGTGTGATTCAACGTTTTAGTTTTCTGACCATGTTTGATTTGTGGTTTTTCTTTAATCAACTTTTCTGCTGATGATTTCACCCTTTTGCCAACCCCCTTTTTCTTTTCACTTACTCTTGATTCCGAATTTGAACATGTATGAGCTTCATCCAAATGCGTTTTATCAACACATTTATCATCTGAAACTGATTCAGGTTCACTTTCCGAACAAGAAGAAGTTTCAACAGTATGCTCTTCCTTAATGCATTTCTCGAGTGAAACTGATTCAGGTTCACTTTCTGATCCTGAAGAAGTTTCATCAACATGCACTTCCTTAATGCATTTCTCGAGTGAAACTGATTCAGGTTCACTTTCTGATCCTGAAGAAGTTTCATCAACATGCATTTCCTCAGAGCATTTACTTTGTGACACAGGTTCTGATTCATTTGGTAATTCGGTTTCCAATGGGGTCCCACTAGATTCAACATTAGGGACACCCACTGAGACAGATTCAGAAGAAGAATCAGGATACACTTGATTTTCTTGAGAAATAGTTTCAGTGGTTTCACTGAATGCATCCTTGGGGACCGCACCTGTAACATTATCACAAGCTGAAACATTTGATATGTTATCATCACAAGCATTAGCTGAAAAACAATCATCACCACACATATTGTTCAAATCATCCACACAAACATTATCAGTTTTGCCCAAAACAGCAGGCTCACAAGACGAAACAAACGCAGAAAACGACGCAAACAAAGAATTTGTAAAAGCAATGTCAGACTCAGTTGGTTCAGAATAATATTCAAAATAAGGTTCAGAAATGTTTGAAACAATAACTGGTTCACTCCCATGAACATCATCACATCTTACTTCTGAGCTATCATCTGCACATGACAACGAGATGTTAGGATCAATTGTGCCTTTAGGAATAAACTTTAAAGGCGAGGACTTTTGTGGCTCAACAGGTTTGTTGTGAACAGATGATTTGCTAGACGAGCCATAAGTCATTTTGCTTTCATTTAAGATCTCCTCCTCAGACATTGGCAAATAAGTGTAATTGTTATTGTATGGAGGAGGAGTCTGATTGTAACCCAAACCCGACCCTTTTTTTTTAGAGTAAGCCAATTGTTCATCACACAGATTTTTTACTAACTTACTGGAGGAATCAAATTTCTTGATGTTTAATTGATTGATTTGATATTTGTCTCTTACATTCTCCAGTTCCTTAGTTACTTCACATAATTTTTCTTTGACTATCATGAGTTGGGCTTTAGCTACACTGACATCGTCCTTTAGTTGAACGATGTCCTTACGCTGAGCTTCGACTTTCTCTTTGAAAAGTTTTTCATTTTTCGTTAAAGTGAAATTTTTTCTTTTAATTTCATTGTAATCTTCGATTAGCTCAGCATTGTGTATTCTATAAGCCTCAACACGTTCCCTACATTCAGGAGTGCAGAAAACTGAAAGTACCTCTTCTTTGGTGAGACCTTTGACAGGTGCTGACAGGATTTGAGTCATGAAAGCGAAATCGTCAGCAGCAGTCTCTTCCTGTGGCTCAGGGTCATGCTCGTTTGAGGTCATGAAAGCAATGTTAGAAGTTGCAGCTTGATTATCTGGAGCTGATATGTTCAGACGCTCAATCTCAGAAGACCAGTCAAAGTTGACATTTGGCTGCACCACCAGCGCTTGTGCTAATCCCTGCGGCTGTGGACTTCCAGAGGCAGCTGCATCTGCTAAACTTGTAGTAGACACAAGAGCCCTTTCTCGATTAGGAGTAGCTGGTTGTGCAGGAGTAGTAGGATTCTGATCTCTGTTCATGGGTGGCTTCGGGCAGTTCCTAGCATAGTGTCCTTCCTCATGACAGTTGAAACAGCGAAGATTGAAGGGCACTTTAGAAGCTCCATTCCAAGCGTTACCCCACCTGTTTTTACCCGTTTTCTTCACAAACTTTTGAGCTCTGAATGCCGCCATTGCCATTTGCCAGGTGATATCCATTTCTTCAACATCATCTGGATGAATCTGTGACAAATCATCTTGACTCCACTTTGGTGGATCAAGCTTCCCTGCAAGAAAAGCATTCAAACAGTTGATTACAGAAGCTGCTATGTCTAGCTTTTCCTTTGACTGACTTGCGAAAAATGCCATCATCTCATTGTTCGTAGAGTGAGCAGAAGCAGAGGCAGCAGCAGAAGCCTTTCCAGCATTTTGAACTGAAGCTGGAGAAGCTGAAGAGACGATTTGATTTGAGGATCCAGATTGAGAGACAGAGGAATTATTGCGAAACATCTGAAATCCTCCTTGTGATAGAAGAGCTGTGTTGCTGTCGCTAGACGTGGTTGCAGCTATTGAGAAACCGGCAGCCAGCATGCTGTTCTTGTAGTTAGTCTCTCTCTGCTTGTCATCCAATTCACAAGCTTTGATGTGCGAGATCATCTCAGACAGGGTGCATCTTGCAAGATCTTTAGTCTTCTTGATCATAGCAACATGATGATCCCAACTCTTGGGCAAAGCATTGAGAAGTTGTCTGTTGGTGGAGGCGTTTGAGGTATGAATTTCTTCCATCTGCATTTGAGTCACCAGCTTGACAAACCTTTGAATCTGATTATCTACTGTTTCACCATAAATATGGTTGAAATTGTTGAAATTTTGTTGCAGCAAGTTCCTTCGACTTTCTTTCATATCTTCGTTACCTTCATACACTTCTACCAGAGAGTCCCACAGTTCCTTGGCAGATTTGCAGGTGCGAAAACCCATGGCAATATTAGGACCCAAACCCATGGTCAAGTAAGAGAAAGCTCGATCATCTTCTTCAACAATAAGCAAATCATCTTCAGTGTATTGTTCTCGAGGCTTCTTTACTTTAACATCAGGTTCTGTAGGACTTTCCATCATAATTTCCCTAGGTCCCCTCAAGATGCTGCGCCATAGCTTGTAATCTTTAACCTTAAGATGCTGTTCAAAGCGCCACTTCCACTCGGGAAAGTCGTTGGCATCAGTTAGCCTAGGAATGCGTGATGTGGTCCCAAGCTTTGAATCAAGTTCTTGTTGCTGAGTTAGGGTAGACAATTCACTGTTGGTGGTTGACATTGTTAATTAATCAGTTAATTAATTAATTAATTTTATTTAGTCCAAGGTCAACAGTCCAAAAGTCCGTCACAATATGTCGTTGCGAGTCGAAACGGGGTTGCGAGTCAAAAACTTCTGCTGATTGCGAGTCGTAATGACGATGGTTGCGAGTCAAGTCAAACTGTGGATGCGAGTCGTAACCGAAGTGGTTGCGAGTCGTAACAAAACAGGATGAGCCGAAACCACGGTTGCGAGTGAAGGTCAAACAGCTGGTTGCGAGTCGTAACTGGGCAGGATGAACCGAAACCAGCAACTGTTGCGAGTCGTAACTGAAACGTGATGAACCGCAACTAAGAGATTGCGAGTCGTAACCTGCAAAACAAAAGTGATAAGAACTGTTTACTCGCAATCCCGACTTTTCAGCAAATTCCAAAATTCAAAGATATTGTAATCTTTGAATCTGTTGCACCGAAATCCCGAAAAATCAGCAAACACCAATGCTGAAATCAACAGAACCAAAATCAGTGATTTTTCAATGAATTTTTTAAGAACAGTCGATGAACAGATCTGCAAAAACACTTCAACAAACCGGATCAGTAATATATGAAACTTCTTGAATCCGATTGATATCAAAACCGAGCCCTTGAATGGCTTCAATGGCTCTGATACCAATTGTAAAACCCGTGAGGATCACAATAATATCAATCTAAACTTGTATAAGCGCGGAATTCAAATACAAGTTGATTCAAGAACAATATAAGATCAAATAATAAACAAACAATGAAAGAACAATCAAACCGAAACTTGCATTCAACTATAACGATGACTGATACAAGATCGGATGGAACTCGGTTCCTTGCTTGTGTCGCCTTGCCTTCTACTCGTAATCAACAACCCCTAATCTAGTGATTAGGGGTGTTTATATACAAAACACATTAGGGCCGAAAACATACTTAGGCCCATGCGACACCTACTCTAGCCCAACCCACAAGTGTTTAACCCAAAACAAAAACAAACTAATTACAAGATCAACCCCTAAACATTGTTAACCTACATGAATAAACCTTCAGGTTCCAACAGTGTGCTTCATCCATCACAAGTTCTCTAAGATTTCCAAACAAAGGGATCCATATTCGCTCCATGAAATAGCAAATACCATCAGATCTTTCAACAAGTTTCTTCTTCAAACCTCGCATAGCCTTGGCTTTAAGGTTCTCGTCTTTCGGTGCTTCAGCCTAGGCAGAAGGAATCTGATCAGGTAAATTAGAGTGAATGGTGAGCTGCAAAGCTCGAACATGTTTAGGTTTCATCTCCTTGTGGCTAAGGGCATCAGCTACAACGTTAGCTTTACCTGGATGGTATTTGATTGCACAGTCATAATCGTTTAAGAGTTCCACCCAGCGGCGCTGTCGCATGTTCAACTCCTTCTGGTAAAAGATATGTTGAAGGCTCTTGTGGTCGGTATAAATAGTGTATTTAGTACCGTACAAGTAATGCCTCTAGATCTTAAGCGCAAACACCACGGCCCCCAACTCTAAGTCATGAGTCGTGTAATTCTTTTCATGGACCTTCAACTACCGAGAGGCATAAGCTATCACCTTTTCGCGTTGCATCAGCACACAACCAAGACCTTGAATGGATGCCTCGCAGTACACCACGAAATCTTCGGTACCCTCAGGTAAAGACAGAATCGGTGCACTGTAGAGTTTTTGCTTCAGAAGCTGGAAGGCGTCTTCCTGTTTCGTTCCCCAGGAATACACAACACCTTTCTGTGTCAACGCGGTGAGAGGTTGAGCGATCTTTGAAAATCCCTCAATGAATCTACGATAGTACCCAGCGAGACCAAGAAATTATCGCACCTCCGAAGGATTCTTTGGTGCAGCCCAATTCCTGATAGAGTGATTTTAGCAGGATCCGCATGTATTCCCAACTCGTTGACTATGTGACGAAGGAAGTGTACTTCCCGAATCCAGAAGTCGCACTTAGAAAATCTCGCATAAAACTGCTCCTTCCTCAGGAGCTCCAAGATAAGACGCAAGTGCCATTCGTGGTCCTCCTTGCTCTTAGAATAGATCAGAATGTCGTCGATAAATACGATGACTAAATCGTCAAGGTATGGTTTACATACGCGGTTCATGAGATCCATGAATACCGCTGGTGCGTTGGTTAACCCGAATGGCGTGACCAGAAACTCGTAATGGCCATACCGTGTTCTGAAGGCTGTTTTGGGAACGTCCTCTTCTCGGACTCTCATCTGATGATAGCCCGACCTTAGATCAATCTTTGAGTAGAAGCTTGACCCTTACAACTGGTCAAACAGATCGTCAGTGCGAGGTAAGGGATAATGATTCTTGACTGTCACCTTGTTGAGTTCACGGTAGTCAATACATGCGAAAAGATCCATCCTTCTTCTTCACAAACAACACTGGGGCTCCCCAAGGCGAAGAACTGGATCGGATAAAGCCTCTATCCAACAGTTCTTGGAGTTGGTTAGACAGTTCTTGTAACTCTCTAGGTGCAAGACGATAAGGTGCGCGAGCAATTGAAGCTGCTCCTGGTGCAAGATCAATTTGGAATTCCACCTGACGGTGTGGAGGTAAGCCTGGAAGTTCCTCGGGAAAAACGTTAGGAAAGTCACGAACAACTGGTAGATCCTCAATTCTCTTCTTTTCAGGTTGAGTATCGGTAACAAGCGCAAGAATAGCAGGATAGCCCTTCCACAAACACTTATGGGCTTTCATGGATGAAATGATGCTGACGGTTGCACCACTTCGATGACCCTGGACAGATAACGATTCCCCACTAGGGAGAGGTATACGCACGATTTTCTCCTTGCAAAGTATATCTGCTCGGTGTTTTGACAACCAATTCATACCAACAACTATATCAAAGCTACCAAGTGTGACGGGGAGGAGGTCAATGTCGAACACTTGACCCAAGAGATCAAGTTTGCACCCTAAGAGGACATGTGAGACTTCAGTTGACTTGCCGTCAGCCACTTCTACAACGTGTCTGGCTTCAAGAGGTATTGAGGTTGAACAGAACAGAGACGAAGCGATTAATTAACAAAAAACGTACAGACCACCATGTTGCTATTATACCTGGCGTCATCCATGCCAATCCTAAATGATCTTCCACGAGCACTACTTCTAATGTTGTTGTTATCGTTACGAGGATTCCCAATACTGTCATTGTTCCCTTAGTTGTTGACGTCTAGACTTAACAACGGCCAATCCTTTTCGAAGTCACCTTTTTTCCATACTGAAGGTTATGATTGCGAGTACCTTGTTGTTACCGTGCCAGTTGCCTCTAATGTCGTTGCTTGTAACAGAGCCCTGTGATCTTTCACCAAAAGGGTCCATCTTATCACATTCCGTGTCACGTCCTAAGGTACTCCCCATTATGCTAGCAGTTACATATTCCACACTCTAGTCAATTATCATCGTTTATGCCCCGATTGATGTGTAAGGGTTGGCTCCTAGAGGTCGCTAACTAGGGTTAGTTACTTGATTGAAATCAATATGCTGGTGTTCATTGTCGGAGAGCAGGGTTGTCCTAATGCTAGGATTGGTAATGTATCACGTTTATCTTCTTATCCATCGGCCTTGTGAGTCGATTGAACAATGCACGGTGAGTTGCTAGAGAGTACAGAAGTGATCCTACTTCTGGGTCTGAGGCGTCAATTCGTTGAGTTCAAGTAAACGAGAAAAGTGAGGAAGGTATAGACCAAACATTCAACGTTCGTCATTTAACTCGGAGACATTCGCACTAGCACCCAACATTCTTATACGTTTCGCTAGACGTTCAGGTACATGTCTAGGCTATGCTCGATATCATCGAGATTCGCGAGAATTTAGAGAGAAGTGAAAAGATCACACTCAAGTAGGAGGCAATCATCGCTATGACTCCTGTAGATTTGTTATGTTTCTCATTAGGTCGAATAATGGAATGGAACCCCTTTTTTCACTTGTTAAGCTTTACTGGGACTCACATGCACCCCACATTATTATTATGTGTGCACCCACAATAATATTGTGTTTTGCATGCTTATCTCAGTTCCTCCTAACTCATGTCAAACGGTTCCTCAAACTCAAATATCTAACGGAGGTTGTCAAAATGACAAGATCACAGGAATCCAAGGACTAAAACATACTAACAACGCATCATAATGTAAGCAAACAATTCATGTAATTATGCTATAGTGATGAGTGTGTGTCTGTATGCTACATCGTAAACAAGTGTGCACTAGTCATGCAATGTATACCACAGGTGAAAAAGACGAACCTTGCAATCTGGAGCTGAGTGTCATGGTCGTATTCTTGTATTCAGAACTGTTCGGTTATAGTCTGGTTTTATAAAAACGTTTTAAAACCAAGTTCACTATAACCAGTGGCTTTGATACCAATCTGTCACACCCCCAAAAATACCACAAGCGGAAACCCCCGCGAGGCGTGTGATGTACCAGGATCTAGCCACTAATCACATTGAAACATAACTAAAATAGAACTTCCCATTAAATAAAATAGTATAACTCAAACACTAGTTTAGAAAACCAAACATGTTCAGTGGAAGCATAATAGTTTCTTCAATAAGTTTAATGAAAATGTTCGAAAACAAAGCAACAACGAGGAGCGTTCCAATTGCCACGACCCATGACTACTCCAGCTTCCCAGACAGCAAGTTCCATGACAGTGTACCTAAGGGCCTGCAAGCATGCAAAAAAGTGTATCAGCGAAAGCTGGCGAGTTCACAATTTGTTTAACCGTTTGTTACCAAGCATTGATTTATGTTATGTTGATAACTAGCCTAAGACCCCGCGAGCTTCGCGGGTGGCTAAACACCAACTAAACACATAAAATAATTTAAACGTAGAAGCGTTAAAGTGTGATTTGTTAAGCCTAATATTTTGAGACAGTTGAGCACGTCCCAATAGTACATCTACATAATGTTCGTTACAAATTAAGTTTTTGTCAACTAAACCTTCATGATGTTTTCATGATGTCTTCTTTAACTCCACTTTCACATTCATCCTCTGACATTATCAATTCCAATCAGGACGACTTAGAATTTAAAGCTCTATTGCTAGATTATTAAAAAGAGTTAATTACTGTTTTCGTCCCTGTGGTTTGTCAAAAATCACTATTTCAGTCCATTAGTTTAAAAATTGCGATTTCAGTCCTTGTGGTTTCACTTCCGCAACCATTTCAGTCTACCTCGTAACCATTTCAGTCCCTGTACTTACAGAATAAATGGATTGAAATGGTTACGAAAGTGAAACCACAGGGACTGAAAATGGTCACGAAAGTGAAACCACACGGACTGAAATCGCAATTTTTAAACTAATGGACTGAAATAGTGATTTTTAACAAACCACAGGACGAAACAGTAATTAACTCAAAAGAGTTAATTACTGTTTTATACACATGAAATTAATTTGAAAAAAAATAGATTCTTACTTAAGTGTAAGAACAACTTAAACGGGTTCTTAGAGATATCAACTGGTTGGCTACCCTCCAACACTTGATTTGCTATAAATCCCTTTTACTGTTATAGAAAAAAAATAAGGTTATAACCCGGAAATTTTCCGGGTAGGAAAATTTAATTTATAACAAATAAAAGTATAAAAATAACACTTTAACATCTAAAGTATCACATTTTCCTTTTCTCCATCATAAATTTTTAATTGGTTTCTTAAACTTTTTCTTGTTGTAAAGAGCCATAAAAACATACAAAAGCAAGAATGTAAAGTAAACGTCTATATTTAGAGCATTTACATTGGAACCTCTATTCTATATTATATAGAGAAAATAATAGAGGAAACAACAAAAATACCATCACATTGGAATTTCTATAATAGAAAAAAATTAAAGTAAAGTACACCTCTATATTTATAGGGTCACATACATTCAACTCTCAATATTATAATTCTGAGTGTGTAATATCTAATATGATTTTGAAAAGTTTCATTTATACCACAGCCTCACCAATTTTGAAAAGACCCATTTTTAAAAAAAGACTCATTTCATCACAACCTGTTTTAATCGAGTTAATCACAGGTTATCCTCTAAATATCTTTTGACATCTATACATAAAATAAATACAAACAAACTAATCATAAGTCCGTCTTTAAACAATTTTTCAAAGTTTACCTACTTGAGCAATTAGAGATAAATATAAAGCAAATCACCCGTTAGGTAAAAACGGTTGAAATTGTGTTTTTTTTTTCAGTAAACCAAACTTTATTAATCAACAAAAGAGGCATACAAACAACAATTAAGCTTCCAAAAAAACACACTAAGATACATCCAAAATACTTTTACCCCATTACACATCTAATCACTTTAAAAAAAATATCTATACACATACACTAACCAAAGTCTAAACCAGAGAAAGTGGACCAGATTGAGAGATTGACGCCTATCGATCTGTTAATCATCCACCAGAGAGTAGCCTCCTTAATGTCTTGTACTATTTTAGTTTGAAAAGCATCGACCCCTTTGTAGATCTTATCATTTATCCTTAACCATAGCCTTCATATGGTCATGAGAAATACAATATAAATCCACATTTTTTTTCATGGGCGTATCCAGACTAATTCTACATACACAAACCTTCCAACATATTGATTTAGCGAAGATACGTGAAGCGAACAAAAGACAGGAAGAGCAGCTTTTATATTTTTTTATCATACCTGTAATCATTTTATAAATAATGCTATACAAAATTACAGGAAGAGAAACTGTTATAGTTATTTTTTTATAATATCAATCATAACGCTATACACACCTTGTCGTAGCTTAAACACATTTCTTCAGATTATGGCCCAATTTGATCAGATTCTAAAAAACGAAGAAAGATTATCATGAGATACTGTAAAATTAGGGTTTAGGATGTAAACCATAAAAATAAAAAATTAATTTAGATGATTAGCCTTGCAGAAAACCCAAATCAGGAAAGTTTACCTGAATCGTTAACGAAAAAAATCAGACTCAGATTGGGTTACTCAAGCGGATATTAATCACTGGTATAAGATCGGGTATCAAACATAAGAGCACACATGAGTTGATTAATGGAAAAAATGGTGAGGAGAAGAATATATGTGACAACCCGAGTTCCCGAGGTTAGTATTATCCTATTCCACGACTCTTTGTTTGTATCTACACATTCTTGGCGTCTTAAAAAGGGCATTGTGCTAGTAGGATTACGTTACGAACTTGTTAGTAGTAAACGCGCTAAACACTTGATTCTATATCTTTCGACCACAAGACACATAAGATCTTTCGACCAAAGATCTTTCGACCACAAGATATAAGATCTTTCGACCTGAGATCCTTCGACCTAGGATCTAATCTTTCGACCTATGACATAATCTTTCGGCCCAGTCGCTCCACTCAAGCCCAATCGGTTTGGCCCATTCCCTTCTTTCGATATGTGTACGTAAATACATATGACACGTTTAGTTGACTTCTAAAAACCCTACTTGCAAACTCTTAAGCGACGGCAGGAGAACCAAGAGCCTGAATCGCACGGTTCCCGCAGGAGAAACCCCCATCACAACTTACTGTAGTCAATTGTCTTTCGTCTCTCGGTTAGTGAATCATACTCTTATTTGGTCGTGATTGTACGTGCCTTAATTTTCTGTTCGATGAAATTGTATATGCACCGGTTCTTGAATTGATTAGGATCGTATGTACTGATTCGTTCATTGTCTAATAAAATTGTTATGGATTGAATGACATGTATATGTAATTTATAACTAAAATAGATGATAGTGGCAAGAGTGGTCCAATAATATGGTTAGGTGATAGTTTGAATAGTCAAAGGGGACAATCTCTAACAAGTAAAGGGGCGGCCCATGTGGGTGTTGTCAGACTATCAACATTATCAATGAGGCATGAATGTTGTGATGTGATGATTAGGTGCTGATAGTATTATGTTAATGGTTTAGACATGAAATTGAATTGTATATTACTGACTGTTATCGATGAGTGTGTGGGAATGAGGTCAAAGTATCATTAAGGTTGATGTAACAGTGGTTGGCCACTATCATTTGCAATGAATATTAATATCAGAATATGAAACTGATAACTTGTCATGTTTTAAAGGTTAAAGAATTGAGGTAGTGTAATTGTGGGGGGCGGTTATGGCTGTGTGGGCCTGACCGAGTGGGCTGCACATATACAGCAGACAATGTATTGGGCCGCCCGGGTCTTGCCAAAATGGTATATGTGTACAATGTATCGTTGGGTTAACTGTGCTTGTAATGGGCTGGGTAACAACATCAAGTGACACCCACTGTTGAGTCATAGGCACACATTGACGGGTAATACAAACTGGAATATGGACTACACACCGAGCCCAGACACATATACGCATAGAACGCATTGGGCCGGTATGTCGAACGGGCCGTGAACCGGCCTACGGGTCATCTGTTGGGCCAAATGTACTCGGGCCGGGTGTGAAGTCACTCTTTTAATCAAGTCGACATATTATTGAGGGCACTAAGAGTATGTTGTTAGTTGCACATTAAAACCGTCTTGCTTATGTATTCGTGAAATATGTGGATTATTTGTGTATTGCGGTTGAGTTATGTACATCGGGGTGTTTTCTGACATATTGCGAGTGTAATGTGAACGGAAGGCGTGTGATTGATATGCTAGTATGTGTCCTAAACAGTAACTGTGAACGTGATGATATGAGCTATGCTTATCATGACATGCGTGATGATTATATGTTTGGTTAGTTACTGCTTGAGCAATACGTGTGATTAGATGCGTGAACTGTGAATTCATGAAACTGATTGTCTATGGGAATCACAATAGGATTTGTTGGACCAACTGTTTAACGAGCATTTAGTCTTACCGAGCAAACCCAAGGTGAGTTCACTACAATCGAGCATGCGTCCCAGTGGTTGGGGACAGTCAGTGGGTATTCCATGGGGAAATAAGTCTTTGGGTAAAAACGGGTATATTGGTTAATATTCTCACCTATCATCTTTTGTAAGTCCCTCATCGGGTATTAGTTAGTAGCGCTACTTAGGTTTGGCACCCTCACCCCGTGCCTGTAGAGGACGGAGGTGAACTAATGACCCAGTCTGGCCCAGTACTAGATAGGAGTACGTGGGAAGGGCAGTCCGTGAGCCGTCCGTGTTTGGAAATGAGATATTAACAATATTACTTGCATTGGGTATTAAACTGTTTTACATACAACGGGTAACAAACGTTTTCCTAAAACTGTGAACTCGCCAGCTTTGTCTGATACACGTGTTACATGCTCGCAGGTCGTTAGGTATCCTGGAATTGGGAAGCTTGCTATCTGGGAGTGCTGAAGTGGTCATGGATCGAGGCTTTTGGATTAAAATACATGTGATACATTGGTTTTAAGCGTTATTATGAAACGATTGCTAAATAACTTAATACAAGCTTCCGCTACACAACTTTTGAGAATTAATGTTATGTTGACAACTTATGTGAGTAAATTAATGTCATGATTTATTTAAATATTTACCATTGGTTCAATGTGATTGGTGGCTCGAACTCTGATGCGTAACACGCCTCGCGGGGTTTCCGAAGGTGGAATCTCGGGGGTGTTACAGTTGGTATCAGAGCCACTGGTTATAGTGAACTAGGTTTTAAAACGTTTTATAAAACAAGACTATAACCGAACAACTTCGAAAATCGATCATGACACTCAGCTCCAGATTGCAAGGTTCGTTTCTCTCTCACCTTATACATTACTTGTTTAACAGTTACACACTCACAATGTATATGAACTGAAACAATTCGCACCATAGTGACTTGATAGCGTGACCCCACACATCAACTCATGCGAGCCATAAACCTATGATATCATCTGTTGTGTTGTTTGAACGGGGGAAACTTTGAGCGCGAACTAAGAAGCACTGAGATAAGCATGCAAATTGCCTTATTATTATGGGTGCACACTTAATAATAACGCGGGGTGCATGCAAGTCCCAGTGAGACTTATCGAGCGTGAGAAGGGTTCTGCCCTACTATGTGTGAACTTGATAGTACGTGAATATCAGTATGATACTTGACCCTCATCTCGTTTCGACTTCTAAATCGGTTTATTCCCAACTATAGAAACATGAGTGAACGAGGACGCGGACGAGGCAACATCACCACGACACAGGCTGAGTTGACTGACCTAATCAACACCCGCGTGGCTGAGGCTTTAGCAGCCTATCAAGCTGGTACGGAATGTACCAAGCATCCTTACCCCCGTATTGTGTACACGAACTTTTCACTTCTCAGCGAACTTTTACGAACCTCGATGTTAACAAACAGTGCTTGAACACTCACCAGAACGCCTAGCAAACTGTGTAGAATGCTAGGTGCTTGTGCGAACGTTCCTGAGTTGGAAGTGATAGCATTGAATGAATGGTTATTACCTTCCTCACTTATCTTCATTTGTTTGGACCCAACACACTAACGCTCTAAACCTCAAAGTGCGATCGCTTTTGCAACACCCTTGAAACACACTGGGGATAATTCGAATCACTTGCTGGAACAATGAACAAAAGGCTGAGTGTAGTATCCTACCGAGTTCAGTATTTGGACGACCCCGATTGCCAGCAACGGACACCAGCGAACTGACTTCAATCTAAAACTTAACTCTGGTCAGCGACTCGTGGGAGTCAACTGTTACAAACCAATCTGGACTTTAGTAGTGATAACAGATTTTAGTGGGGAATGTGTAACTTCCAACACCACGAGTAACACCTTGGAACTCGGCACGAAGTGTGAAGAGAGGAACATTGTGGTGAAAGAATGTGGCAATCGGCTTCAAGCCCAAGCATTTGAGCAACAGTATTCGTGACAACCAGGTACTTGTAATAGTAGCCTACTGTATGGAAAAGGAGGTGCCTTCGGCACGTATTGGACGTTGATAAGTCAAAAACGACCACAATCACGAGAGCGGGGTCAATACGGGAGGAATCCGCGTGACTGTAACAACTGCATCGGCAGTGGTGCTCACGGAAAGGAAGTTAGGAAAATAACAACATAGTGGTTTGGTTGGGTAGTAAATCGCTTCGCCCTAATTTTGTTTAACCTTGATGATTCGCAAAAACCAAACATATTATGGAACCGGCTGATGGCAAGTCAACTGCAACCGCACATGTTAGTTGGGACGCAAACTCGATCCTACGAGAGACAGGCATTCGACACCGGTCTCACTTCTACTACCCTTGGTGATTACGATGTAGTAGTCAGTAATGGTTCATTAACTAGACAAATCACTCAGACGCACCCTGTGAGAAGGAATTTAGCGTCGCCGTATGCATTGAAGTACCAGAGTGGTGAGAAGGCTAGCATCATGAAAGTAATGATAGCCCCGAAAGCGTCTATGAAAGGATGATCTCGCTGTAGCAGCAACTAATTCTAGTGATCAGACTAGGGGCGATAGGATCGAGGATCTACCAATTGCTGTGACTAATCCCAATGTACAACTTGAAGAACTTTTAGACATATCGCCACAACTATTAGTCAGAAACTCGTTGATCTCACGATCAGAGGAAGCTCCGAATACTCGTACTCTTACTGTTTTACATCAGGATGGGTGCAAGAGCAGTATAAGCCACTATGAGAATTGTTCGACAAGAAAGTTGTCAGACCTAGTTTTCGCTTTGGGAAGCCCAGATAAATCCGGGAGGATAAACTTTTTGGTGAGTGCACTGATTATCGGGAACTCATCAAGGTGACAGACAAGGAACCGTTCTCTGTGACCGTGTATTGACGACCCAATGACTAGTTGCCAGGAATGAGCTGTATCAGATGAAAGTTCACGGGAAAAGATTGTTAAGGCGACACATCAGACGCAATTCAGACATGCGACTTTGTACCCATGACCTTGGGAGTAGTCATCACACCCGCAGCTTTACGTATCACGTGAACCAACCATGATTTTCGATGACGTACCGAATCTGTCCCAAAGGAGAAAGAACATCACAGGCATTCTTACATTAGGAGGACCCGGAGGGAGGAGCCATACCGTACGAAGTCTTGATAAATGTAACTTATGGGTTCGAGAGATGTCCTTGGTGAGTCATGCAAACAACGAAGCAGGGATGCACATGAATCTCGCCAAGACTCGTTTCGGTTGGAACTGATCGACACTGAAGAATTCCTCGAGGATACAACGATTACTTGGTTCCGCTTAATATGCTCGCAGATTAATCACAGGGATTCCAGAGGTCGCGTAGCTTAGACCGCTCTAGTACAGTCGCGTAATGAGATTGCGAAAGACAGAACAGGAGGACGCCTTTCCAACTTTCGAATTTTAACTCTGCAAGATGCTGAGCATCGTTTTACCCGAGGATGTGGGTAATACAGTGGTATATCATCATGTTTGAGTCGGAGACCCAGATACACGCCGACGCAACACAAGAAAGTGACGACTTACGTAATGGAGTTACAAAGAAGAACATCACGACACACAACCGGTGGAAGAACTCGTGGCCTTTGGATTCACTTGGAGGCATTACTTGGACGGTACCGAACGCGCTACTTAGACCGATCACAAGGGCCTCCCGTGTACACTGGCCACGAAAGAAGCTTTATCAGTTGATGAGAACGCTGGATGGAACTTTTGGATGATTGCGACTGTGAGACCTGAACGTGCACGACCTTGTAGTTCGCTATCCACTCTGACACACCTGACCAGACTCACCTAGTTCGAAGTGAAGACCTGTTGGAAGAGAATTCACAAGATGGGTTCATGCAAGGCATGGGGAAACAACTATTGGCAGGACGGACGGCATTCGCTATCTCATGGAACAAATGTGGACTTCACTATACAGCAACCGTATGGAACCCATACTGAGCAAAGTACACCGACTCCGATGTTCCAGCAGTTTGGACTTGATAGGAGATATTAAGATTTTAAGCCTCGTATGAATGACCGGGCAGGAGGGCCCCATAGCACTACGTGTGAACAATGTTGGACATGTGCGAAAGGCAAGATGGAACACCGGAAACCTACTTGTTTGGGCAGTAACCAGAAACACCCATATGGAAAAGAGAACCAACACCATGAATTTGTCATTGGTTTATTTAAAGCTCAGAACGAAACCGATATCACCTGGTGACCCGCACGCTCTCTTGCAATCAAGAAAACTAGCGGGCCTTCACAAGCTGTGGATGTTCTTCCGAGAGAGGCGGTCTCAGGCACGAGGTGCCAACTTCTATTACTTCTGATAGTGGAGCTATACCTAATTTATGGCAGGCAATACACGATATTCCCGGCTTACGTCTAGGCATGAGCATTTCGTATCACCGTGGGGCAAACGATCAGAGTAAACGAACCATCCCTGCACACGAAGACATGCTGTGAACATGTGTATGGTTAATTTAGTAGAACTGGAAGGACGCTTATCCTTGGGTGAGTTCTACAGCAGCTGTTACCGTATTAGTATGCATATAACCTCGTTTGAGGCATCGTTTGGACGGTAACGCTAATCTCCCTGTTGAATTAAGATAGGGTGATAATCTAATCACAGGTCCAGGATTTGAGCTCAAAACTTTGTAGATTGGTAGATCGGAAATAATTTGATGGCAACGCGTAACTGCTGGGAAAACTCGGGGAGTCCGTTGTGGACGAAAGTGTCATAATCGAAAGTGTCACTGATGTGGAAAAAGTAGTTCAACTAATTAAACTAAAATTACCCTAAATTACGACTCAAGTAATAAAAATCTAGACTCCTAAACCAGACTAAACTACTCACCGGCAAGTGTACCGGTCGACTCTAGCACAGAAAAGTAAGTCCGGATGTCGAACCCATAAGGACTCTACGAATTACGTTAACGACTCAAATTAGACTCAAAACTGACACGATTAACAAATATTGTGTTTGGGGGGTTTTTGCTAAAATCCTAAAATTGTAATTAAATTAAAATTAACTAAAGCACGCACGAAAAACTAAGGTTTTGATTCAGATGAGATTAAAGACTACCTAGACATGAATCCGGTTTGACAATGAATGGACTTCTAACGGTTTATTTGTTGTATGGAGCCGGGATCGTTAAGTACTAAACCTTAAGGTATTTCAATGCTAAGACTTCCCGACCCTTCTCAGGAAGAAACCTAGGAAACCCTACAAGGCTGTTATGATTACCGACTGTTAGATTTCCTCTCAGTCCTCTAACGATTCTAAAAGTGCCCTAATATGACTATCTACCTCTCAGCGCGATAATCTAAGGCAGTTCTAGGTTCTGACTTGGTTTACTAGACACAAATGCAATTAGGGAAATAAGATCGACTTCTCTCAAAACCTATCTTAGATATATATTACACTGCGACCTAATAACTAACTCGAGCCTCTCAGCGACAAGTTAAGCAGAACACTTGATTTTATTAAATTACCACATATTACTTCTAAGGTTACTTACGCGTTTTCACCCTAAAGGATTAATGATCTATAACGTGATATAGACACTCACCTAAATCAAGAACCCTAATATAACCCTATTACGTGATAAAGACCGTCACCAAGGATCATATGAAGTAACAAGTAGTTATAAAACAATTGTCAAGTATGCATAAGCACCAAATCAGAATATCTAGAACACTTTACTTTCAAAATCAATCCATAGTCTAACAAACAAAAACCTTTAAAAGATCCAAACAATAATTAAACCATCATCTAGTCTAGGTAGTTACGAAGATCTAGCCAAGAAACATCATGTCTAATGAAAACAAATCAGTTTCAAAACAAGAATTCATGATTAAAGTAGCAAAACGCGAAAATAGTGAAAACGGGAGGTAAGACCCGAGTTATCTTCTTTCCTACGTTCCGTGCTTCGATCCTATGATTCTTGTATGCTCGAATGCCTCGAAAACCTTCAAAATCTGCTCTGGAATTCGCCCTAGGGTTCTTTGATTCGTGTATATATGTTTAATGATGATAAATAAGCTTTTTATATGAAACCCTAATCGACCAGTAATTCAGGCTCATCAGTTACACCAGTCGCGTAGCGCGACTGGTAAGGCATATACGCTCGCGCTACGCGAGCCCTCCAAAGTCAACGAAAGATCAAGTATAGGCAGTGGTGTAGCGCTACTGATAAGGGGTTCATGCTCGCGCTACGCGAGTGGGACTTTTTCACAGAATGTTGCTTCCAAAAGCTGGTTCAACTCTCCAAAATCCTTGTAAATTATTCTAACACTTTGTGTATTGATTCCAGGACTTGACATTCGACATTTCAGCTCGGTTTTGCTCCAATTCCAGCATTTTTATGTATCAAGATCTGGAAAACACAATAACGATCAATAGCACGCAATTCTAACCTAAACTAAACTAAAAATAACGATAAAATATACAAACTATACACGATAAAAGTATGTATTTTGCAATACATCAAATATCCCCACACTTACTCTTTTTTCGTCCCCGAAAAAGAATTATGCAACGGAATCATAAACAAACAAACACTCGGGCTGAAAATCATAGGTATACTTAATTAAAACCAAGACTTGCGTTAGCTGCGATTGCGGATATATTGATCCACTTTAAACCCGAATCTAATCCTAAACCCTTATCATGAAGATTTAGTTCAAGTGCGGTCAGTCTACCTAGGGTCTCACACTAGAATCAACAGTCCACCTACTCCCAACTCAAGCTTATAGGGCTAAAAGAACGATCATTTGACCAATTCCTAACCGTTTTATACCAAGATAAAGAGAGTTTGACATCAAATCTAATTTTTTTTTCTTTTTCTCTGTTTTTCAGCTTGTTTTTCTTTTTTTTTCAAGTTTATATTCGTGAGACTAGACGATGCTTTCCCTAACCCAGCGGTATTCCGACTGTAGAGTCGCTATCCCCAATCACAGATTACATAGGTTTCGGTACTTTTATTCGGCAAGTCGATTTCACACATCCCAGAGGCATTCCGGCTGTAGAGTCGCTATCCCCAACCACAGATTACATAGGCCTGTGTTACTTTCATTTAGTTTCTAGCTCACTTTTATTTATTTTTTCAGCGAGATATGACAAAAAACTCTAACCATCTTAGCTTATAACGGCACCCCTTATACTATTTTTGCCAGTTTTAGTTTCCCATATTTCCCATGCGAGAACCCACTAGCAGACCGACAATTAAGGTATATTAACTCAAAGGGATTTAGAACCAAAACCCGGGCCTATCCACATATCCCAAGCTAGACGCAAGCTTGCTTTATTATGATCTCATATTATTATTATTCAAACCCGAGCAAAAATTCATTTTTTCTATCATTTTCCGCTTTAAAAATGCAAACTTCTTTTTATTTCGAAAGACATTTTCTGATTTTTCACTTTTTTTTTTCTTTTTCAATTTTTAAAATTAAGACTCGATTATTTACATGTATTCCCATCCCCACACTTAGAGATTGCATTGTCCCTAATGCAAGAACGAAAACACGACTCGACACTACCTAACAACTACTAAAACGAAAGACGAAATAAAAAAAATAAATACAAAAATACACGGGAAACGACTTAGCTGATTAATAACAACGCGTATGCTCCAAATCTCTCGTCCCATCCTGCACGATCGTATAGCATTTTGGTCGCGATCGGCTTTGACTCTGACACTGGTACGCTTGATAAATGCCTTATATTCGAATAGCAGCTCCAAACTCACCCGGATGAAGATTGCGTACGGGTGGTACATATTCTAATCTGCATAACCAAAAACAAGCACAAACCAAAGCAATACCGACTCTAAAAAAAAACGACTCAAGAACCACTAATTTAGACTCATGGTACAAAATAAAAGACTCAAACGACGCTAAACCAACCTAACTAACGACACGACACAAAGTACGACTCAAAATACAAACTCTACAAATAATCACAACTGTTCACAAAATTACGGAGGATCATTTAAGTGGAGCTCACCTCCAAACCAACTCGTATGGGCCGTAGCACTACCATCTCCCATATCACCCGTATCTCTCCTAGATCTCTCAACTTCCTTCAACTCGTCACCAAACGGTGTGAATCTAAACATATCATCTCTATACCTATCCCCACACTGAGCCTTGCTCAGTTTCTCTATCTTAAATTCTAACGTACTCATTCTCTCTTCCAACTCTTCGATTCTCCTATCAGGTGGATCCCCACACTTGGGTTTTAACACCTTTTCTAAGCTCGGCTCACTTACCACCTTATTCTCACCTCTCTCCTGCTTCTCACTCTCCTCTACCGATGCTATCGCCTCAACTCTCTCACCCGACCCTCTCGTAGTATTCACGTCAAAGACTACCGACTCCTCACCCGCTCTAAGTGTAATTGTGCCTAAGAAGACATCTATCAATGCTTTAGCCGTGTTCAAGAATGGGCGCCCTAAAATGATGGGAACCTTTTCGTCGGCTTCCATATCAAGAACGACAAAGTCTACGGGGAAGACAAATTTATCCACTTTGACTAGAAGGTTCTCAATAATGCCTCGTGGATACTTAACTGACCTATCGGCTAGCGACAAAGACATGCGTGTAGGTGACAACTCTCCTAGACCTAACCTCTCATACAAAGAATATGGCATTAGGTTTATACTCGCTCCTAGGTCGGCTAGGGCCCTACACTCGGTATCACTCCCAAACAAGCACGGGATGGTAAAAAGGCCCGGATCCGTCAATTTTTCCGGAACCTTGTTCAACACTACGGCGGAACATCCTCCACTAAGGGGGATGTTAGAAACCTCTCCTAACCTATCCTTGCGTTTTAGAAGATCTTTTAGGAATTTTGCATATTTCGGCATTGATTGAAGAGCTTCTATAAAAGGAAGGTTGATCCTAAGCTGCTTAAAGATCTCTAAAAATTTCCCGTACTCTTTGGAATAAGTTTGATTTTTAAGGCGGGAAGGAAACGGAGCACGGGAAATATTAACAGTGGGTGATGGAACGACTTGAACGGGTTTCTTTCCTACACTCTTCTCACTCGAAGGACCCCCGGTGTGTGCGGTACTTGCTGGGATTAACCTAGGTTGCACTTTACCGGGCGTCTCCATTTCAATCTCCTCATCTACGGGGTCCTCATCTTCTTCCTCGACACTCTCGGGTCTCACTACCTCTCCTAGAGTCCTACCACTACGGGTCGAAATTGCCTTCACACTACCAGATGGGTTTGGCTTTGTGTTGCCCGAAAATTGGCCAGGAGGTCGTTCTTGCAACTGGCGTGCAATATCCCCAACTTGCCTTTGAAGGTCTAAGAAATTCGAATGATTATTCTTTAAGAGCGTAGCATGGTCCTCTAAGGTACGTTGGGTAGCCTGATCTCTAACCAATAATTGGGAAAGAAGGTCCTCTATCCTAGACAAACTACCATTTGACCCCTCATTCCTAGGTTGAGCCTCTTGGTTTGACCCCTCACCTCTAAACTGCCCCCCTGAACCTGAACTAGCAAATTGACCTGTTTGACCCGACCCCCCACTAGAATAAAAACCTGGCCCCCTACTTTGGTATTGACCTGACGGAAAACCAGGGGGGTTACCTGAGGAGCGATAATTATTAGCACGCCAATTAGAGTTACTATTGTTGAACGGGTTAGTTGGACCCCTATTTTGACCTGCTAAATACTCGACCTGCTCTAGGGTGATGGTTGGGCAATCTATGGTGTCATGTCCCCCTCTACAAACCTCGCATCTATCTACCTTCTTCTTAATTTCTAGCAACTCTTTGGTGATATAGTCAAGCTGAGATATTACCTTTGAGTCTGAAACGACTTGATTCACTCCTCGAGAGGATGAGGAGGTAACCACAGGATTGGAATTCCTGCCGGTAGCACTATGATCTATATCAGCATGAGCGAAGCTCTCAAAGAGGTCGTTGCAGTCAGCCACAGTTTTCTTTCCCATTAGGTGGCCTCCTGCGGATGTGTCGAATCGGGCCTTACACTCAGGGGTAAGACCATTATAAAATTTTTCTACTAAGGCCCAATCCGACAGTCCATGTTGGGAACAACGCGAGAGCAATATTTGAAACCTCTCCCATGCTAAGTGATAAGGTTCGTCAGGCTCCATTCTGAAGGAATGGATCTGATCTCGAAGGCGGGATGCCTTCGCAGGTGGGAAATACTTAGCAAGGAAGGCATCTCTAAGTCCAGCCCAAGTGGTGTAAGTACCTGCCGGCTGCGAATCAAGCCAGGTGGCTGCGCGGCCAGCAAGCGAAAAGGGGAAGACTTGGAGATAGCGGGCATCAAGATTCACACCTTCGATACCGAAGGTGCTACACAGACGGGTGAGACGGTTGATATGTGCTGGCGCGTCTTCATCATCACGACCGTGAAACTGACAAGAGTTGTTAATGGCAGTCATGATGTATGAAGGAATTTGCCAAGACTTATCATTGGTGATTTCAGGGAGGGTGATGGGTGAGTTTGCGGTAAAACCCGCGGTGGAACGCTGGTGGACAGTTTGGTTTTCGGCCATTTGGTGAATTGGTGGTGGACTAGTGTGACGGGAGGGTGGTGGGGAATTGTGGGGTGATGACTTAGGGGTAAAGTCGAAGTTCGGTGGTTTAGATGGAAGTGTAGAGTCAGAAAGGGCCGAAGATGAAGTTGGGGGTTTTCGAACCTGAGGGATTGGTGTGGAGACGGAAGACTTGTCAATTGGTGGCTTCACTGGTCCCTGCGAACGCGTGTGGGGCATGAACTGCAAAACCAAGAACAAACAAGTAAAACGACTCCAATAAAAGACTCAAAGAAATACGAAAAAGATACTAAAAGTACTTGGACTCCTACGACTCACAAACACACAAAAAGCACGTAACGATATCAGTTGAAATCCAAACAAAGCAGTTAACGCAATTGCCAAGAATCCCCGGCAACGGCGCCAAAAACTTGATGTGGAAAAAGTAGTTCAACTAATTAAACTAAAATTACCCTAAATTACGACTCAAGTAATAAAAATCTAGACTCCTAAACCAGACTAAACTACTCACCGGCAAGTGTACCGGTCGACTCTAGCACAGAAAAGTAAGTCCGGATGTCGAACCCATAAGGACTCTACGAATTACGTTAACGACTCAAATTAGACTCAAAACTGACACGATTAACAAATATTGTGTTTGGGGGGTTTTTGCTAAAATCCTAAAATTGTAATTAAATTAAAATTAACTAAAGCACGCACGAAAAACTAAGGTTTTGATTCAGATGAGATTAAAGACTACCTAGACATGAATCCGGTTTGACAATGAATGGACTTCTAACGGTTTATTTGTTGTATGGAGCCGGGATCGTTAAGTACTAAACCTTAAGGTATTTCAATGCTAAGACTTCCCGACCCTTCTCAGGAAGAAACCTAGGAAACCCTACAAGGCTGTTATGATTACCGACTGTTAGATTTCCTCTCAGTCCTCTAACGATTCTAAAAGTGCCCTAATATGACTATCTACCTCTCAGCGCGATAATCTAAGGCAGTTCTAGGTTCTGACTTGGTTTACTAGACACAAATGCAATTAGGGAAATAAGATCGACTTCTCTCAAAACCTATCTTAGATATATATTACACTGCGACCTAATAACTAACTCGAGCCTCTCAGCGACAAGTTAAGCAGAACACTTGATTTTATTAAATTACCACATATTACTTCTAAGGTTACTTACGCGTTTTCACCCTAAAGGATTAATGATCTATAACGTGATATAGACACTCACCTAAATCAAGAACCCTAATATAACCCTATTACGTGATAAAGACCGTCACCAAGGATCATATGAAGTAACAAGTAGTTATAAAACAATTGTCAAGTATGCATAAGCACCAAATCAGAATATCTAGAACACTTTACTTTCAAAATCAATCCATAGTCTAACAAATAAAAACCTTTAAAAGATCCAAACAATAATTAAACCATCATCTAGTCTAGGTAGTTACGAAGATCTAGCCAAGAAACATCATGTCTAATGAAAACAAATCAGTTTCAAAACAAGAATTCATGATTAAAGTAGCAAAACGCGAAAATAGTGAAAACGGGAGGTAAGACCCGAGTTATCTTCTTTCCTACGTTCCGTGCTTCGATCCTATGATTCTTGTATGCTCGAATGCCTCGAAAACCTTCAAAATCTGCTCTGGAATTCGCCCTAGGGTTCTTTGATTCGTGTATATATGTTTAATGATGATAAATAAGCTTTTTATATGAAACCCTAATCGACCAGTAATTCAGGCTCATCAGTTACACCAGTCGCGTAGCGCGACTGGTAAGGCATATACGCTCGCGCTACGCGAGCCCTCCAAAGTCAACGAAAGATCAAGTATAGGCAGTGGTGTAGCGCTACTGATAAGGGGTTCATGCTCGCGCTACGCGAGTGGGACTTTTTCACAGAATGTTGCTTCCAAAAGCTGGTTCAACTCTCCAAAATCCTTGTAAATTATTCTAACACTTTGTGTATTGATTCCAGGACTTGACATTCGACATTTCAGCTCGGTTTTGCTCCAATTCCAGCATTTTTATGTATCAAGATCTGGAAAACACAATAACGATCAATAGCACGCAATTCTAACCTAAACTAAACTAAAAATAATGATAAAATATACAAACTATACACGATAAAAGTATGTATTTTGCAATACATCAGTCACCCTAGAGGGGTGTGGTACGCTATAGTAAGCATGGTAATCTTAGTTTTCGACGCGTGGGAACATTCAAATTACTAGGATGAAACGGTGACATGACTCACAAACTCGGACTAATTAACGGAGTGGGATAACTGTCGTAATGGTATGTACGCCATGGATGTAAGACCGTGTTGTCTGAAGAGACACTTATGATACCCTTGTCGGAACCTGAAGTCATCGGAACAGTTGTATTTATCAGAGAACATAGCGAAAACACGGACTAAAGAGTCAAGGATTCGCTAGCATAAGTTGTATAACAATCGTGTGAATTTGTTAAACCTCAATACGTGGGCTGAAGTTTGCATAGGAATGTAGGGATCTGCTGAAACTTTAATATCCTCAATGGTTCAAGAGGTTGAACCAACCAAGGTTACCACTGGTGAATTTCGGGACGAAATTTCTTTCAAGTTGGGGATGATGTAACACCAGGGGAAAATCCACAACAATCTTGAATTGCCACTTCACTCTCTCGTGCTTACTTGTCAAATTTCGGGACGAAATTTCTTTCAAGTTGGGGATGATGTGACAACCCGAGTTCCCGAGGTTAGTATTATCCTATTCCACGACTCTTTGTTTGTATCTACACATTCTTGGCGTCTTAAAAAGGGCATTGTGCTAGTAGGATTACGTTACGAACTTGTTAGTAGTAAACGCGCTAAACACTTGATTCTATATCTTTCGACCACAAGACACATAAGATCTTTCGACCAAAGATCTTTCGACCACAAGATATAAGATCTTTCGACCTGAGATCCTTCGACCTAGGATCTAATCTTTCGACCTATGACATAATCTTTCGGCCCAGTCGCTCCACTCAAGCCCAATCGGTTTGGCCCATTCCCTTCTTTCGATATGTGTACGTAAATACATATGACACGTTTAGTTGACTTCTAAAAACCCTACTTGCAAACTCTTGAGCGACGGCAGGAGAACCAAGAGCCTGAATCGCACGGTTCCCGCAGGAGAAACCCCCATCACAACTTACTGTAGTCAATTGTCTTTCGTCTCTCGGTTAGTGAATCATACTCTTATTTGGTCGTGATTGTACGTGCCTTAATTTTCTGTTCGATGAAATTGTATATGCACCGGTTCTTGAATTGATTAGGATCGTATGTACTGATTCGTTCATTGTCTAATAAAATTGTTATGGATTGAATGACATGTATATGTAATTTATAACTAAAATAGATGATAGTGGCAAGAGTGGTCCAATAATATGGTTAGGTGATAGTTTGAATAGTCAAAGGGGACAATCTCTAACAAGTAAAGGGGCGGCCCATGTGGGTGTTGTCAGACTATCAACATTATCAATGAGGCATGAATGTTGTGATGTGATGATTAGGTGCTGATAGTATTATGTTAATGGTTTAGACATGAAATTGAATTGTATATTACTGACTGTTATCGATGAGTGTGTGGGAATGAGGTCAAAGTATCATTAAGGTTGATGTAACAGTGGTTGGCCACTATCATTTGCAATGAATATTAATACCAGAATATGAAACTGATAACTTGTCATGTTTTAAAGGTTAAAGAATTGAGGTAGTGTAATTGTGGGGGGCGGTTATGGCTGTGTGGGCCTGACCGAGTGGGCTGCACATATACAGCAGACAATGTATTGGGCCGCCCGGGTCTTGCCAAAATGGTATATGTGTACAATGTATCGTTGGGTTAACTGTGCTTGTAATGGGCTGGGTAACAACATCAAGTGACACCCACTGTTGAGTCATAGGCACACATTGACGGGTAATACAAACTGGAATATGGACTACACACCGAGCCCAGACACATATACGCATAGAACGCATTGGGCCGGTATGTCGAACGGGCCGTGAACCGGCCTACGGGTCATCTGTTGGGCCAAATGTACTCGGGCCGGGTGTGAAGTCACTCTTTTAATCAAGTCGACATATTATTGAGGGCACTAAGAGTATGTTGTTAGTTGCACATTAAAACCGTCTTGCTTATGTATTCGTGAAATATGTGGATTATTTGTGTATTGCGGTTGAGTTATGTACATCGGGGTGTTTTCTGACATATTGCGAGTGTAATGTGAACGGAAGGCGTGTGATTGATATGCTAGTATGTGTCCTAAACAGTAACTGTGAACGTGATGATATGAGCTATGCTTATCATGACATGCGTGATGATTATATGTTTGGTTAGTTACTGCTTGAGCAATACGTGTGATTAGATGCGTGAACTGTGAATTCATGAAACTGATTGTCTATGGGAATCACAATAGGATTTGTTGGACCAACTGTTTAACGAGCATTTAGTCTTACCGAGCAAACCCAAGGTGAGTTCACTACAATCGAGCATGCGTCCCAGTGGTTGGGGACAGTCAGTGGGTATTCCATGGGGAAATAAGTCTTTGGGTAAAAACGGGTATATTGGTTAATATTCTCACCTATCATATTTTGTAAGTCCCTCATCGGGTATTAGTTAGTAGCGCTACTTAGGTTTGGCACCCTCACCCCGTGCCTGTAGAGGACGGAGGTGAACTAATGACCCAGTCTGGCCCAGTACTAGATAGGAGTACGTGGGAAGGGCAGTCCGTGAGCCGTCCGTGTTTGGAAATGAGATATTAACAATATTACTTGCATTGGGTATTAAACTGTTTTACATACAACGGGTAACAAACGTTTTCCTAAAACTGTGAACTCGCCAGCTTTGTCTGATACACGTGTTACATGCTCGCAGGTCGTTAGGTATCCTGGAATTGGGAAGCTTGCTATCTGGGAGTGCTGAAGTGGTCATGGATCGAGGCTTTTGGATTAAAATACATGTGATACATTGGTTTTAAGCGTTATTATGAAACGATTGCTAAATAACTTAATACAAGCTTCCGCTACACAACTTTTGAGAATTAATGTTATGTTGACAACTTATGTGAGTAAATTAATGTCATGATTTATTTAAATATTTACCATTGGTTCAATGTGATTGGTGGCTCGAACTCTGATGCGTAACACGCCTCGCGGGGTTTCCGAAGGTGGAATCTCGGGGGTGTTACAATATACATCAGTGAATCGAATAGAGATCAATTTCCCATAGGATCCCATTTAAGATATATAGATATAGATAAAGAACGGTGCAAGATATACCTTTCCTTCAACTTCTTATAGGATCCCATTCAAGAGTTCCTTGTAGGGGAAGGAGTCTGAAAGAAGCTCATCACCTAAAATTACAAAACACAATTTGAATTAGATATGCAACTCGAGTATAAAAACAATAGTCGAAGAAGAATCGAAGCATCCCTAAAATTACAAATAATATAGTCAAAGCATCTCACAAAAAAACATCATGATTTCAAAGCATTCAAAATTTAAAATCAAACACAATAATGGTTTACTTCAAATTTAAATTTAAAATAATGATTAACTTCAAAATTTAAAATCTGAAAATCAAATCACTAATATCCAATCCCGTAAATTAAGCAAACTTATTAGGAAAGTCTAACATTTCAAATTTAAATTCAATTTACAGATTCGAAATTTAAAATCAAACACATTAATGGCAAACTTTCAAATTTAAATTTAAAATAATAATTGACTTCGAAATTGAAAATTTAAAATCAAACACAATAATGGTTTACTTCAAAATTGAAATTTAAAATAATGATTGACTTCAAAATTTAAAATTTAAAATCTGAAAATCAAATCACTAATATCCAATCCCGTAAATCAAGCAAACTTATTAGGAAAGTCTAACCTTGCCAAGCAAAACCAACCGACATAGAAACAAACTCATAAGAGAGGGAAAAAATATAAAATAAACAAAAGGAGGGGTTTCAAAAAACGTAAATGAATTTATTTATAGAAACACTACAAATTTTCCGGAAATTAATACAATACCAAATTTATTAGTAACTAAAAAATACAGCCAAAATTAAATGAACATAAATTATGAAAGCAAACATTATACCAGATAAAAAATAGGAAAAAGAAAACAATAAAACTAAAATTTTTGATTAACATGTCCGACGAAGTTTAATAGTCCGGCAATGGCATAAAATTTAGGGTTAACCATGAAAAAATAAAAAAACAAAACAAAAGAATCATTAATACATATTAATACAATACAAAATTTATTAGTAAAAAACAATGATTTTTCAAATTTCAAAAAATATCATAGTTTGATTTGCCAAAAAAAAAATAACTTAAAAATTATAGAGATTAGCATAAATGATGAAAACTATCATTATACCGGATCAAAAAACACCAAAAAAAACGATAACATTAAACTTACCTCTTATGTTCGAAGAAGATTCAGATTCCTGCAATTGCATAAAAATTAGGGTTTATCATGAAAAACCAAAAAATAAAATAAAAAAATCAGTAAGAGCATCACTCTTTCAAAGACATCAAGAATAGATCCATTAATAAGATTAGATTCGAAAAATTTAAATCATCATCAGCAACACAAAAATACAGAAAAAATGATTAAAAAAAGTGCGATTAAGCATTTAAAATACATGACAATCTAATCTAGTTTACATACCTACAGAATAAGTGGAATGATCTACAAAAAAAGAAGAAGAACAAATTCTGAGAAACTTGAAAATTAATGTGATTGTCGAAAATTACGGAAACTAACACAAAATTTGAAAACAATTAAAACTTTAATATAAGTTATCTTGATAAATTTGGAAATACGTTACATTTTAGACAACTTTAGTAAGTATCCATAATTGATATAAATTTCAAAAATTCAAATTTTGAAATAATCAGTCAAAACAATTTACCTAAATAGTTAAATATTATTCAAAGTTAAATTCAAAACCAATGAGGTTAATATATTCATAATATAATCAACATCTAAATGATTGCAAAAAAATCAATCACAAAAAATAAAAAAAAATGATTAAAAAAAGTGCGATTAAGCATTTAAAATACGTAACAATCTAATCTAGTTTACATACCTGCAGAATAAGTGGAATGATCTACAAAAAAAGAAGAAGAACAAATTCTAAGAAACTTGAAAATTAATGTGATTGTCGAAAATTATGGAAACGAACACAAAATTTGGAAGCAATTAAAACTTTAATATAAGTTATCTTGATAAATTTGGAAATTCGTTACAATTTAGACAACTTTGATAAGTATCCATAATTGATATAAATTTCAAAAATTCAAATTTTAAAATAATCAGTCAAAACAATTTACCTAAATAGTTAAATATTATTCAAATTAAATTCAAAACCAATAAGGTTAATATATTCATAATATAATCAATATCTAAATGATTGTGAAAAAAATCAATCACAAAAAATTACAGAAAAATGATTAAAAAAAGTGTGATTAAGCATTTAAAATACATAACAATCTAATCTAGTTTACATGCCTGCAGAATAAGTGGAATGATCTACAAAAAAAGAAGAAGAACAAATTCTGAGAAACTTGAAAATTAATGTGATTGTCGAAAATTATAGAAACTAACACAAAATTTGGAAGCAATTAAAATTTTAATATAAGTTATCTTGAAAAATTTGGAAATACGTTACAATTTAGACAACTTTGATAAGTATCCATAATTGATATAAATTTCAAAAATTCAAATTTTGAAATAATCAGTCAAAACAATTTACCTAAATAGTTAAATATTATTCAAACTTAAATTCAAAACCAATGAGGTTAATATATTCATAATATAATCAGTATCTAAATGATTATAAAAAAAAATCAATCACAAAAAATACAGAAAAATGATTAAAAAAAGTGCGATTAAGCATTTAAAATACGTAACAATCTAATCTAGTTTACATACCTGCAGAATAAGTGGAATAATCTAAAAAAAAAGAAGAAGAACAAATTCTAAGAAACTTGAAAATTAATGTGATTGTCGAAAATTATGGAAACTAACATAAAATTTGGAAGCAATTAAAACTTTAATATAAGTTATCTTGATAAATTTAAAAATACGTTACAATTTAGACAACTTTGATAAGTATCCATAATTGATATAAATTTCAAAAATTCAAATTTTGAAATAATCAGTCAAAACAATTTACCTAAATAGTTAAATATTATTCAAACTTAATATCAAAACCAATAAGGTTAATATATTCATAATATAATCAATATCTAAATGATTGTGAAAAAAATTCAATCACAAAAAATACAGAAAATGATTAAAAAAGTGTGATTAAGTATTTAAAATACATAACAATCTAATCTAGTTTACATACATGCAGAATAAGTGGAATGATCTACAAAAAAAGAAGAAGAACAAATTCTGAGAAACTTGAAAATTAATGTGACTGTCGAAAATTATGGAAACTAACACAAAATTTGGAAGCAATTAAAACTTTAATATAAGTTATCTTGATGAATTTGGAAATACCTTACAATTTAGACAACTTTGATAAGTATCCATAATTGATATAAATTTCAAAAATTCAAATTTTGAAATAATCATTCAAATCAATTTACCTAAAGAACAATAAAGAAGACTCAAAATACCACCAAATCTATGGAAAATGAACCTGCTTGCAATCGATTGGAAGAATGATCAGCTCTCTAAAGGACCTGTTGTCAACAAAGACATCACAATTTTAAGGATTTAAATAGAGAATGATGGATGAAACATTGCTTATGCTTAAACAATAATCTGTACTATAACCTTTCTGGTATGCCAAATCATCACTCCCAATTGTTGAACTTTAATAGTGTCAGCAAACAACGTCACCTCTGGCAATTGCTCAAAATCTACTTCAATACGTGAATTTAATTGGAAAACCTAAAATGAACATATGACAGAGAACATCAAACAGGAAGCGACATTATCAAACATGAATCGATATTTGAAGAATTGTTACCTATTTGTTGAATCGTTTGGAGAAGACAGTGATGGATCCCATCTTTCAAAAAGCACTAAATCTTGAAAATATCACAGAAGCACTCAAGAAATGAATATAGGTATTGATGAATGCATAAGTTAGAAATCATTGAAACCCTAAGAAGAGACGGCGGCTAGGTCTTCCAGACACCAACAACGCCGCAAAAAGAAAATTGAAAACACGGATACATACCTATACGCCGCATAATAAGGACTGGTTGCTTCCACTCGCGATTGAAGATGAAGAAATCTAGGGTTCAGGAGATTGCAAATAACATATTAAAGATCGATAGATGATATCTAGGGTTTAAGGAAGAAATAGATAGTGTTTAACAATGACAAAGAAAAATCAAAGAGGGAAAAGAAAAATAACATACCTATGTTTTTCGAAGATCAATCGATGAAGAAGGAAGAACCAGATGCAGAAGATGGGTATTAGGGTTTTGGAGTAAAGTGAAGCGTATTAAAGAAGCTAAGGAGGATGGTCTTAGCGGAAAAAGCAAAAAAAAAATGGTCTAAGCAAATGCCACGTGGCAAGTAATGGCTTAAACTAAAGCCATGTGGCTTAAGCTTGTTTTGCTTTATTAGAAGTAGTAGATAACTCGATACCGCAGACGGCTCCTTTTTGCCCTTCTCCAATGCTCTATCAAACATTGGTCATGATTTTAAAGTTATTAGTTCACGCCCATCCTATCCAGGTACGTCGTGAGGGTGCCAAACCTAATTGCGCTATCAACTAATAACCCAGTTGCCCTACAAGCAACTAGTTCGGTAGTATGATGGGACTTAAGTGATAGAAAGTGAGTGTATTATCCAACATCAACATTTACTGAAAACCGCCTCATTTCCCTACAAGGATATGGGTTTCTGAAAGTCTGTTCGTTACTGAAAACTGCCTCATATCCCCTGCAAGGATATGGGTTTATGAAAATCTGTTTGTTTGTTTGCCTGTTTGATTATCCCCACCGGACGCATGCTTGTATTGAGAGAAGTGAACTCACCTTGGTTTGCTCGGTAAGACTAATTACTTGTTTAGACTTAATCAACTGGGCCCTATTTAAGTTACCCACAACAGTTAGGATCTCAACAACTTTTCATACAAGAAATCATAACACACATCATGCATTCTTGGGCCTCATATAATTTATCAGTTAGTCATACAACATAGCAACACATAATCAATTTAACTCATAGGTCATATACTTGTGCGATCAGTGTCCAGTTGTGCAACTCAACACGATTTATGCGATTGGGCTCTGATGTGTTGAAAAACGCCGTCATTTACCGGTGTATTTTGTATTTTATTTTTGTAGTTTTTGAGTCTTTTTTAGTCTTCATACAGTTGTATTTGATTAGTTTTGTGTTTTGTCAGGTACTGGTGCAAATAGAGCAACCAGTTGGGCAGAGTAGAACGCTAGTGACCGAAGTAAAATTGCCGCTATTTTTCTTGATTGGGCCAAGCCTATTCTGTTGTTAGGGTGCAACACAAGAGAAAAATAAAATAAATAAAATAAATATTATATTAATATTTCAACATTACATGGGAAGAAATCATTGATAATGAAATTTGGCTGTACATGTTGAAAAGGAGAACAGACGAAAAAAAAAGCAATAAAAACATGAATATATGTTATCATACATTGGGCTATGAAAGTTAATGGGCCAGCGAACTTAATTCTACACATGGTTTGGGCCGTGAAAGTTGATAAGCCCTATTGCTCTTTTTTCGAAATACACAAACGGCAGCAAAGAAACAAAGGGAATTGACACATTATTATTTACACTATGTTCCCGAGTCATTTAACAGGGGGAGGTGAGGGGAGAGGAGGGAAAGGGAAATTTTCTCTCCTAATCTCTCCAATTTAGGAGGATGAATATATAGTTATATTTGGTCATATTTTCTTCCCTTTTCCCTCCACTCCCCCTGTTAAATGAAACTCGGGAACATAGTTTTTCATATTCATCTATTTTCCCTCCCCTCCCCCTGTTAAATGAGTCTCGGGAACAGAGTGTTAGTGGGGGCTAAGACAGTTGACGGCTGAAGACTTGGACTCGACAAGCACAGACGATCAAGAGAAAGGAAGAAAAGATTTGTTCAAGGGTTCAAGCCACGATCAATATTTCAGTCCAGGTTTGCAATTTATTAGCATTAACTTTTGTTAAGACTTTATGTTTTCAGATTTGATACTATGATTTGCTTATCGTTTGAGACTTGTTTCTTTTTTGTGACTATGATTCTTGGCTAATCTTTTATACTGCCTATGCCTAGATGAACTATGATTTGATGTTTTGATTATTTGGTTTTGACTAATGATTAAATTGGGATGATTTACATATTCCTGTTTTCTAATTGTTTATGAATTTGTGTGCTTGTCTTGGTTGTGATTGGTTGTTTGGTTAGGTGATCTTGTTAGTCTGGTCTGGAACTATTTAGATCATTCTAGGTTCGTTAATCTATTAGGTTTTCGGTCTAGAGCTTGAGATTATAGATAATTCAAGTTTAACTAAATTAATTAAAATCAACTGAGTATAGTGTGCATCCTTTTCTTGCAACTCTAGGGACGGCTGCAAATCAGACGCACAGAGATTAGACGAGAAGACGACTAACGAGTAGAAAGCTAAAAAGGGCGAATAGGAGAAGGATATACGGTTCAAGTTCAAGATCTACGATTCACGATTCGAGTTTGGGTTAGCGATTAGTTAGTTTCAGTTTCGAATAACTTTGTGTTTTTCAGATTTGATACTATGTTTTGCTTTCGTTTCAGACTCGTTTTATGTTTTTAGTTATGATTATTGGCTAGTTCATATTTTCTACATGGGTTTGTGATGAATATTTGTTTCAATCGGTAATCTTTCGGTTTTGGTAATTTATTGATGGATTAATATTAAAGTAAGAGACTTAATTATTTTTTGCTAGATGTGTATGCGTACTTTATTCTAATTTATTATCTTATAATTGTTCCTCATGCGTCTTTGTGAATGTCTTTCATGTATAGATGCATGTTAGGTTACCTACTTTGTGTTTGTAACTAGTTTATGGTTTACTGAGCTCGAATCCCATAGGAACGTTGTTTGATAATTTAGAGGAGTTTAGTGTTCTACCAATTCTTGAGACCGGACGGAGATAGATAGTTAGAATTGTCTTTGGTGCTAGGTATTTAGGTGCAGTGAGACCGGGCGGAGATCTGTCTAAGTGGCCTAGTATTATTTGTTTTCCTAAGTCCTGCCAAGTGTTTTTAGGTTACCCCGTGCACTCTAGGGTGTATTGTGATTAGTGAGACCGAGAGGAGATCTAGTCTTTGGGTATTTTAGTATTGTTGGAGAGACCGGGAGGTGATCCAACCCATTCCAGTGAGCTTTAATTGACCTTTAGGACCTTAGGAGAAGTTGATGAGACCGGGAGGAGATTCAACTTATCTTTAGTCTTAGAGTGTCGTATTATTAGAAGCTGGTTCCATCATAGTTACCATTGCCGAGAGAAAACCGATAGTCACGAATAGGATTCCAAACCTGGGTAGTACTTTCTCATCCTTGATTTCACCTTAGTAGCCTTCAGCCTGCGTCTAGGTAGTCTAGTTCGTCTTAGTTAATTCCTTTAGTTTAATTAGTTAAAACCCCAAAATCCAATCAAATCAAATAAACCAGTTAAGTAATTAGTTGAGTCAGAGTCTAGTGTAGCGTCGCTAGTGTCTCGTGGGTTCGATACTTGGACTTCACTAGGCTTTACTACGTACGATAGGTACACTTGCTTGTCAGTGGTCTAGCATTTAGAGGGTCTTAGTTTATAAATTTAAAACTAGGGTGCCTAGATTAGGTTAGCTTTTAATAGACCGCATTTAGAACATCAAGTTTTTGGCATCGTTGCCGGGGACACTTAGGCGATTGCGTTATTAGCTTTGACTGGTCTTATTTGTTTAATTGGTCTTATTTGTAATTTGAGTCTTATGGTTTGAGTCCTAGAGTTTGTGTCTAGTAGTAGTGCGTCGAGTCATTATTTTTTGTAAATATTTTTTATTAGTTAGTTTGTTTTTTTTTCCTTTCTTGTCTCTGCTTTCTGTTGTTTTTGCTACTTTCTTCATGGCAGGTTATCATAGCGAGTACCCTCCCTATGTTTGGGCATTCATGGAATCACGTCAAGTCTTCGCTCAGATAACATCAACAGCACAGGACCAAGGAGATCCAAGGTTTCCCAAAATTCTCGCCATTCTTGAGCGAATGTTTTAGACATTAGGTTAGATGTTGAGGGAAGGAATGAATCAACATGTATATCCAAGGTGTCAAGACTGTGGTGGACCGCACTTGTATGAAGATTGTCCTATTTACGTGAATCAAAAGAAAAATCAAAGTACAATACGGTCTACATGGGATGATTACTATGATAATGATATTGGCTTTGAAAGCTATGGGGGAGAAGAAGATGAAGTAGTAGTAGAGATAAAAGAGGTTGAATAATCTAGAGTTGTCTAACATAGGACTGGAGACGACAATGGACGATACAGTCCCACCTCCGGTTAAACAGGATGTGATAACTAATTGGTATTCCACGCCATGGTATTACGGTCCTGAACCCATTGATGATGACTTCTGGAGAGACGATGATGAGAGAGAAGAAGCTAAAGAAGAACCATTTGCCAAGATGGATGATGAGGAAATTGAAGAGCATATACCATCTTGGGAGGAAGAGTTTGGTGAAGAGTTGGTGGGCTTACCAACTCTTGAAGAGGGAGAATTTGACCCGGTTGGTGATCTAGCATATCTAGAGACATTACTTAAAGAGAAGCCGACTATGGAGATCAAACAAATACCAAGCATAGAAGAAGAGATAGTGACTGAGGAGTTTGATAGCCGGCCCGTAGAGAAGTTAGTAGTTGGATTGCCAATCACACCAATACAATCACGGGAGAAGGCGAGAAGAAGCTTGGATCAACACATTATGAGGGTTCAAAGATGGTGCAAACGGAAGCTTAAGGCAACACTAAAGTGTAGAGACAACCATCTCCCTCATTACATTCATCGTATCTGGTTTGATCCAAGTAAATTTAAATTTTGGTGGGTTGACCCATTTGAACGTCTTAAAATATTTTCTAGTTTCATCATTATTTTTTTATAAATAACGATGAACAATTAAAATTAAACGGGTTGGATAGAGGTTGGATAAAAGAGAAACCTCCTGATTAAATTCAAGTGTGGGGAGGTTTTGGAGAGTTTGTATATTGAGTCATTTATTTTGTACCATGAGTCTAATTTAGTAGTTTCGAGTCGATACTGCTTTGGTTTTGCTTGTTTTTGTTTATGCAGGTTTAAATTGTACCACCCGTACTCAATCGCCATTCGGGTGATTTTGGAGCTGCTTTTCGAATATCAGGCATTTACCAAGTATGCCAGTCAGAGTCGAAGCCGATCGCGAATGAAATGCTATACGATCGAGCTGGATTGGACGAGAGTTTGGAGCTTACGCGTCATAAAACCAGCTAAGTTTTCGCAACCCCCGTCCCTTCAACAAACCCGGGTACAGGCGGCCGCGGCCAGTTTCGGTGGTATCTGGTGTTTGTCCATTTTGGCAACGGAAATTACATTAGGATCGTAGTTAGGAAATATTTTATCAGAGTAAAATACCACACTTTTATAATATCAAACACATGGGGTAAAACCTAAGTTTTAAGTACACACATTTTCATATGAATAAATCCTATTTTATTTAATAAAAACATCTATTTATTTTAGGTAACTTTATTACCACTTTTCCAAGCCTTCAGTGATGTCCAGCTGGCTTCTATTTGGCTTTCACATATTGTTACCTGAAACGCGTTTAAAAACATTTTGTCAGTGGGAAATACTGGTGAGTGAATCCCAATTTAATCAAGTTTAAATAAAAACCATTGTACAGTATTGAGGGCGGTCTCGCAATTACATTTGTTTCCAAGTCATATCAATTACCACCCACGGTACTGTCAACCCGACTTGTGGAAATGTTACCCCTCGCAAGGCAGTAACAAATTTTGTATACAAAACCCAACATACCGACGATAATTGTATCCTTACAAATACTCAATAACTGTTTAATATATAATTAATCATGTGAGGTTATGTAAAAACAATTTGCAAAAAAAAAAAAAGAATTACTCACATTACTGTCTTAGATTATCCTTTAGGGTTTCCTGGTGACAATCTATAAATTGCACAAATGCACACGTGTTAGTATAATAACCCATTTTAACATTAGTAATACCATCCCCGAGATGGCATTCCAACAACTACGTCGGGCAGAACCACGACAGCCGTTACGGAACCCTAGATCAATCGGGCAGAGTATCTAATACGTATCCAGGGGTTATAATACTTACAACGGAGCAGAACTTCATTAATTAGGGGGTATTATGCGCGGAGATTATGCCTACTATAAGAAAATTTCGAGAGAGAAAGAGTTTTAAGCGAGTTTCGACTGAAGGCCCGAGCTCCAGCTTTATATGGGCTGATTTTGGGTCTTACGCGGCCCGCGTAAGATGTAGCAAGGGGCTACGCGGCTCGCATAGTTGGGGGTTCTAGGCTGTAGGTGATCCGGGTCACGGTATAGGTTCAACACGTGTTGCCACGTGTCACCACCGGGTGAGGCCTCGTTGTTGATCGCTCGCGGCCCGCGTAGGGAGTAGCCAAAGGCTACGCGCCCCATGACAGCCTCAATTTTCTTATTTTTATTTTATTTTTAATAATATTTCATATTTTGGGCTCGGTTTTCACATACGGGGTGTATTTTAAGACATATAGGGATATTTTAAATAATTTTAGGGTGTTGGAAAAATTCAGGAGGGTTGTTATATCCTCCCCACCTTGCTTTAGAGCTCGTCCTTGAGGTCTACTGGAACAAGTGTGGATATTTCCTTTGCATTTCTGATTCAAGTTCCCATGTGTACTCTGGTCCTCTTTTGAAGTCCCATTTCACTTTGACCAGAACTAATCTTTTATGCTTGAATTTCTTAACTTTCATGTCTTCAATCTATAGAGGCCTCTCTACAAACTTAAGTTGTTCATTTACCTCTATATCCTTTAGAGGTACCACCAGTGATTCATCAGCTAAGCATTTCTTGAGATTAGATACATGAAATACATCATGTATTCCTGCCATTTCCTCTGGCAGTTGTAGCTGATAGGCTACAGGTCCTATTCTTTTAATAATCTCAAAAGGTCCAACATACCTGGGACTTAGCTTTCCCCTTTTGATGAATCTTACCACTCCTTTCCAAGGAGAGACTTTCAATAATACATTGTCACCTACCTGAAACTCTAACGGCTTACGTCTGTTATCTGCATAGCTCTTTTGTCGATCACGTGCTGTTTCAGTCGTTCCTTGACTTCAATGATCTTGTCAGTTGTCTCTTGTACTATCTCAGGTCCAGATAGTTGCTTTTCCCTAATTTCTGCCCAACAGACTGGGGTTCGGCACTTTCGTCCATAAAGTGCTTCGAATGGTGCAGCATGGATACTTATGTGATAATTATTATTATAAGAAAATTCTATTAAAGGTAAGTGTTCATCCCAATTACCTCCGAAATCAATTACACAAGCTCTATGCATATCTTCCATTGTCTAAATTGTCCTTTCGCTTTGTCCGTCCGTCTGAGGATGATAAGCGGTGCTTAGATTCAACTTGGTTCCCATTGCTTTTTGGAAACTTGCCCAAAAATGAGAGGTAAAACGACTGTCACTATCAGAAACAATTGATAAAGGAATTCCATGTAATGAAACTATTTCATTTACATATAACTTAGCTAACTGTTCCATACTGAACGTTTCCTTCATTGATAGAAAATGGGCTGATTTAGTTAGCCTATCTACAATTACCCAGATTGTATCATTACCTTTCCTTGTTTTGGGTAATTTGGTCACAAAATCCATTGTTATCAATTCCCATTTCCATACGGGCATTTCTAGTTGTTGCAGCAATCCTGAGGGTTTTGATGTTCAGCTTTAACTTGTGAACAAGTTAAACACTTAGAAACATAAGCTGCTATATCCTTCTTCATTCCTATCCACCAGAAATTCTTCCTTAAATCCTGGTACATTTTATCATTTCCTGGATGCATTGTATACTTAGATTTATGCGCTTCTTCTAATATACGGTGGCGTAGGTTTCCTAATTTAGGTATCCACTTTCTATTCTTATGGAATCTCCAAATTCCATCGGTTCCTTGTTCTAATTCTTTAATCATTCCTTTTAGCTTTTCAGTATCTTTCTTGATTACTGATTCTTGTGCTTCTCTTATCTGATCATTTAAATCTACTTGCAAATTTAATTTAAGAGAACGTACCCTTTTTGGCTTTTCATGATACTTCGGCTTAAAGCATCAGCCACTACATTTGCCTTTCCTGCATGGTACTGGATATTACAATCATAATCACTAAGTACCTCCATCCAGCGTCTTTGTCTCATATTCAACTCTTTTTTCCCGAAAACATACCTTAAACTCTTATGATCTGTGAAAATGGTAAACTTACTGCCATAAAGGTTAATGTCTCCAAATTTTCAGGGCAAAAATTATGGCTCCTAATTCTAAATCTTGTGTTGAATAATTCTCTTCATGGTTCTTAAGCTGTCGAGATGCGTAAGCTATCACTTTTTGACGTTGCATCAATACACATCCATAACCTAACTTAGAAGCGTCACAATAGACCACAAAGTCTTCAGTTCCTTCTGGTAATGCTAGTATGGGTGCATGGGTTAATCTTTGCTTAAGAATTCTAAAGGCTTCTTCTTGCTTTGGTCCCCATTCAAACTTAACGGATTTACAGGTTAACTTAGTTAAGGGAATGGCTATTCTAGAAAAATCTCGAATAAATCTTCTATAATAACCGGCTAATCCTAAGAAACTTCTAACCTCGGTTGGTGACTCAGGGGTTTTCCATTTCGTAATCGCCTCGATCTTGGCAGGATCCACATGAATTCCTTCATGATTAACTAAGTGTCCAAGAAACTGTACCTATTCTAACCAAAATTCGCACTTTGAAAACTTAGCATAAAGCTTTTCCTTTCTTAATAAACTTAGAAGTGCGTGCAAATACTTTGCATGTTCCTCTTTATTTTTAGAGTAAATGAGAATATCTTCAATAAAAACAACTATGAATTTATCCAAATATGGCTTACATATTCGGTTCATCATGTCCATAAATGCGGCAGGGGCATTGGTTAAACCAAATGGCATGACAGTAAATTCATAATGGCCATACCTTGTTCTAAATGCGGTCTTAGGAATGTCCTCTTCCTGTACCTTTAATTGATGATATCCTGACCTTAAATCGATTTTGGAGAAAAATCGAGCTCCTTGCAACTGACCGAACAGATCATCGATCCTTGGTAATGGGTACCGATTCTTAATCGTGACCTTGTTCAATTCACGGTAGTCAATGCACATACGCATCGATCCGTCCTTCTTTTTAGCAAATAAAATTGGTGCTCACCATGGCGATGAGCTTGGCTGTATGAATCCTTTCTCCAACAATTCATCTAACTGTTTCTTTAGTTCCTGCATTTATGCGGGTGCCAAACGGTAAGGTGCTTTGGCAATTGGTGCTGTTCCTTGTAGTAGGTGAATCCTGAATTCAACTTCCCTGTCTGGCGGTAGTCCTGGCAACTCTTCTAGAAAGACATCTGAAAACTAGGATACCACTAGAATATCCTTTAGTTTTTTTCCTTTAGTGTTAGTGATTATGGAAATCAAATACACTAATGACCCTTTTCTTATATAACTTGTTGTTTTCATCACAGAGATGAATTTTGTGGATCTAGATGGCTTATCTCCTTTAATTGTGATCTTTTCACCCTTTGGTGAATTTACTTGGATTGACTTTTGATCACATAAAATACTGGCTTTGTTGGCTACTAACCAATCCATTCCTAATACAACATCAAATCCTGCCAGATTCATTGGGTAAAGATTTGCAATAAATTTTTTATTTAAAAATTTTATTCTTGCTCCCTACAAGATTTCAGAAATCCTAACGGTTTCTCCATTCGTTGTTTCTACTAGACATTCTTGTGAGAGTTTAGTTAATGGTTGATTGAGAAGTTTGCAAAACGAAGTATTGATAAAACTTTGGTTTGCACCAGAGTCAAATAATACTTTAGCAAAAACATCATTAACTGAAAACGCACCGGCTATCACGTCTGGAATCCTCTTGGCTTCATCTGCTGTTAGAACAAATGCTCTAGCATTTTTAGTGTTCTTGTTACCCATGGCTGGAACTAGTTTCGGACAGTTGGGCTTGATGTGACCTTTTTCTCCATAGTTGAAGCACGGTCCGTTACTAGATTTCCTCCTGCAGTCTTCTTCCTTGTGTCCTGGTGCCTTGCAGAAATTGCAGTAAATGGAGCATTTTTCCCGAATGCTTCTTTTTGCAGACCTTGCAGTACGGTGCAGAGGTAGATCCTACATTCCTACGGTTGGAATTTCCATAACGAAATTCCTGGGTAAGCCTCTGAGCTAGATTCCTTCTCTGATCTTCTTCTCGTGTACGAACTAACTCATCTGTCAAGGTGTTTGTTAGTTCTACAGCTTCTTCTATGGTTTGAGGTCTAGTTGCCTTGACTACATGCCTAATCTCCCCAATTAATCCCCAAATATAACGGGAGATCAGCACTAGTTCTGGTGATGCAAGGGTTGGTACTATTCTAGCATATTCAAATAATGTGGTAGTATAACCCTTACTATCCACCCCGGTCATCCTAAGGTTCAGAAACTTATTTGCTATTTGTTCCTTTTCATTGGGAGGGCAGAATTTTCTTTCTACCATATTTTTAAATTCCTCTCATTCCATATTATAAACCCTATCACTTCCCCTTGACTGGAGGATAGTGTTCCACCATTCTAAGGCTGAGTTCTTAAACAGGTTGGAAGCAAACATTATCTTATCCTCTTCCGCACATTTGCTTATTTTTAAGACAGCCTCAGTCTTTTCTATCCAGCGTAAAGTTGCAATGGGTCCTTCAGTGCCCGAGAATTCTATTGGTTTGCAGGACCAGAATTCTTTGTAAGAACAACCATAAGGCATGGTTCTTCTTCTTTTGGGAATGGGCGCTTGAAGTACATGTCCATTGTTCACGCTATGTTCAGGTCTAGTTGGTCGTTTACTGCTATGGTGACTTTTATTTTCGGCTTCTTTAACTGTCTTATGTTGATTCAGTTCTGTTTAAACATAATGGAAAACATGAAAACATACCTTTGATTGCATCAGCACAGGCCAGCAGAGAATCCAGATGTAGATGCAGCAATAGTGTTTGACATAGTTGTCAATTTGGTCTGGTTCCTCCTTAGGGTGCAATCTAATGATGGTGGTTAAGAAAACCGAAAAGGGTATCGGCTGTAGGAGAGGGAGGTCGAACATTATGATGTTATGACTAATAGGGTGTCTGATTGTGTAACTGAGTAACCCCTTAACCTCCACATAAGTCTCCTTATATAAGCACCCAGGAGGAAACCTAATTAGTTAATAAGGGTAATATGGTCCATTAACAATTACCAACTAATTATTTAATAGGTTCTAATATATTTTGATCTCTATCATGTAAATGATTATAATGGCTATAGATTAAATATTGTCACATAATATATTTAATCTTACATTCTCCCACTTAGCCGAGTAATCATTTACTATGAGTATTAGATAAGCCTGATCAGGAGTTAACACTCATTTTAGCCTTAAACAAGTACTATAGCAGAAAAAACAGCCGTTGAATTATTATGCGACTCAGGACCCCCATTAATCATACTATAGCCTTAATTTAAAACCTAATCGTTATGATCCAAATACGCGTAAGCCCTTTGTTTGATTTGTAACTATATTTGTCTATATGCCATTATGCTAGCTTGACATATTCTTAGAGACATACAAAATCAAACTGATGAGGAAAATTAACTAATACTTAGTCATTCATAGTACGATATGCAATTGCGCACGACTATTAATTAATACCGTCTATGAGCTCTCTTAATAAGACTTATGGGTAATAGCCCTTCAGTTATAGGATCCTTAAGCATATCATGAATGTATTCGATACAAAACTTAGTTTCCTCAATTCGTTCATAAACGAATAATTAATTGCGTATCGAAACTTAATGCAGCACCTCTTGAACTATTACTGTTCAAGGAGTTATGGTAGCTGACTTTACCACACTAATTCTTCAAAACATTAATTATATGGAGTTAATAAACTTATGAGTCCACTGATAAATTTCCAACAACATTTAGTGACTATATTATGTCGTTATAACTTAGGTTGCTAATATCAGTGCATTATAACTCCTCCATGAAACAGGTTTTGTCTGCTGACATAAAGATATACCCGAAATTACATTTTATCATCTTTGAATATCACAAAGTTAGAGTAATAAACCGGTTTTAAATTCTCACTTCTTCTTTAAATTGTAGTCTCTCGTTTCTTTTAAAGATATTGTAATACTCCATTAGATGCTACACATTAATCTAGACATATCTAGTGTATTGCAATGTGAGTAATATCTAAACGAGTATAGACTTAAACTTACATAAGGCTTCCAATTAATGAAGCGTAAATAAATAATATCATTTATCCTATTATCCTCTTAAAGAAGAGCAGTATTGTTTGTTACATATATAAGGACCCATTTAATGTTAAACTTATAGAACAAAACTATTGTCCCATTGGGTCTATCTCGGTATGTCATGATATCAATCACGTAAGAGATATCTCTGAGATCTATTATATCAAAGTTTGTGTTAACAATGCTTTGACTTATGTAACATATACTTGTCAAAAGAATATCATCTATATAGACAAGTTTATCTTAGTTGCTCCCACTCATCTTGAGGTAGGTACATTAATCCACTTGATTCTTGATGAAAATAATTACGTTAGCTTTTCATCACATTATGATGTTTGCATTAACCCATACATGGATATTATTGGCTTACAAATAAAGTGTTCTTTAACATTCAGTTTGAAACTTTAGGTTGTTATCTAATGAACATGTAAATGTGTCAGCCATTTATTAGGGAAAATCGTTTTTAATGTTCATCTAATGTAGCTTAAAACTATTATAAGCTACTAGAACAGTGATGATCCTCAAAGAAATCTTTTGTTTGATATGTAATAAAGATTCTTTAATACTTTATCTCTTTCAGAGTATAACCTTTGACAATCAATCAAGCTTCTTAGTGTCTTAACGCATATATTAGGATTTGGTTTAGTTATGAACACTCTAAGGTAATTCAATCAAATCCCAAACGTTACACAAACACATAAATCAGTTTTACTAGAAAACAGTTTTATTTCATTCAGATGATTGATTTACGCTAATGGCTTGATTTTAAGAGATAGGATCATTAAACATTTCCAAAATCCATTTCAACTTCATTAGGGAGGGTATGTAATCATCAAAGTTAGTAGGCTTTTAAACCTAGATGACCTCCTGAGTTGATTATTGGGTTCATTAGAAGTTTCAGTTTTATGGATTAGCTCTTGGTTAGGTTGCTATCATTTTCATTCTAAGTTGTAAGGGTTAGTGCAGTATGGTATACAAGAGATGTAATCGGATTTAAATTCGGAGTGAAATTTAATGACACTCTTCCCCCCCGCCTCTTGTATTCCTTGCAAGTCATGATAAGGACTTTGACTGCTACTACTGACCTTAGAAATCTTTAGGAACTCAGCATGCTTAGGGTCAATATTTAACGACCAACAAATTCTAATAGAGAAAACAAATTAATGACGTTAGTCGTTGTGATTTCTCTTGTTGAGGATTATGTTAGTTTAGGTGAGAAATCTAAGTGTGCCCACAATTAAGCAACAATGAAACTTTTGTAAGAGTAGCATTAGATTTTAAGGAGACAAGTATTGATGGAACAGTATCATGATGGAGCGGTGTCTTGTACAATGATGCAAATTTAGGTAATGTAAAATTTTCACTCCTGTTGGTGCACTACATCTGCTGATTCCGTCTTGTATCGAGTCATAGACTTAGGATGTTAGATCTGGGCACGAAATACGAGAAATTGTGAAATTGTATAAGTTTAGGACTTAGGTTCGCTCATTTGGACCAATTGGTTTTAGGGTCGCTCGAATGACAAGGCTGGATCGCTCGAATGTCATAATGTGGGTTCGCTCGAGTGGTTATTGTTCGGATCGCTCGAGTGGTTCGCTTATTGGGCCTGTCCAATAAGCGAACCCAATACACTATAAATAGCCTTGGAGCGATTTCATTTGTACGTGTGTGTTGAATCTCGTACCGAAGTGCTGCCGGATTGAGAACTGATTGTAATCACTGTTAAATCAATACAGAAAGAGTTTAAAGTGAATCGCAAGCTCTTCCTACGTTGATTACTTGTTTTCCGCACCTGTAATTGACGAAAACGCCTCTGATCGACTCATTTAGGTCGCAAAACGATCTTACAATTGGTATCAGAGCTTCAGGAGGAGGAGTTCTGCAGAGAATAGCTGAAAAACATCAAAATTTCTGTCTTCTACACATTCTTTTTCAGTTTCAGACACTTCCAACGGTCGAAAATTGCTGAAAATCTCAGGGATTGTACACGATAGTATAGAGACAAACCCTTGAAAGTTTGGAGCCAAAATTCGAAGATAAAACAGGTCCGATTGGAGGTCAACTTATTCGGACATTTGTGGTTCGCTTATTGGACCATAGGTGAACCGCTCGTACAGCATATTTTGGACCGCTTTTCTGACAAATCTTTGGTCCGCTCCAAAGTAACTCGATCGGTTCGCTCTTACATACAAGTTTGGTCCGCTCGATCGAACAGTTTCTGGTCCGCTCACAGGATTCGGTTTGGACCGCTCTTGTGACAATTTGAACATTTAGTCCGCTTATTTGGCCCATTCGGGGTTCGCTTATCTGGTCCATCCAGTTCGCTTATATTGTTCATCCGATCCGCTCATTTGTTCAGTCGATACGTTCATTAGACTCATTTGTTCCACTTTTGTGTACACTTAGCATCCCGGTTCGCTTTTAAGGCTGATTATTGAACTTTGTGAAAATTGTAAAAATGGACGAGGAATTCTTCAACGTATTCGCTACACCGGTTACCCCGATCACTTTGGCACAAAATACGATGCTCGAGAACGAAACGGGCACGATGCAAAAACCACCAAGACTCATGAATATTGAAGAATATAAGGGTTGGGAAGGTCGATTTGAAAATTGGGTGCAAGCGAATTATCTTGACGCTTGGGAATGCGTACAAACAAAGTATGTTCGACCATTGAACGATGATGAAGAACCTGTTCCAATCAAAGATTTATCTGCAGATGCTCGAAAGAAGTATAAAGATGAGAAAATGATGCTTAGTCTTCTTCAACAGGCAGTAAAGGAAGATATCATGGTTCTTCTGCAGCATAATGGAACTTCGTATTCAATCTGGAAAGCATTACGTTCAAAGTTTAGAGGAAGTGAGGAGATGGTCAAAAGCAAGAAATCACTTCTGAAGAAAGAGTTCGATTTATTCCGAGGATTGAAGAATGAGAGTACAAGAGAAATAATTGAACGATATTGTAATCTGCTTGCTAATATGAAAAGATTAAGTATTGAGAAAAGTAATGAGGAATTGATTGAAAAACTTGCTGATGCGTTGCCATATGAGAGTTGGGGCACATACTTGATGATGCTCAGAAACAAGAAAGGTTTTAGCAATCTGACGCTCAGTAAGTTCATCGAAAAGATCGAAGCTCAAGAAATGGAACAACGGAAAGTGATTAGAATGAAAGATTTCGATGGTGAACAAGACATCGGGTTATATTATAAAGCTGGGGTAAATGAGAAATCATCAAATTTATCTCCAAAGATTGTAACCGGTATGAGTGCCAAAAGTTTATCAGAAAGTCCATCATCAGGGTCCAACAGCAAAACCAGTTTTACGTCGTTTTCATCATATGATCCAAACATCTCTGCAACTAAAAATGGGAGAAAGTTACAATGCAACATAGTGTTAAATCTTGAGAATGATCAAGATTATTCTGAAGAAATTGCCAAAAACCAAATGTCTTTATTAGGAATGGTTTTGGAATCTTATACTTGTTTTGTTGCAGGTCGTATCGGCAATCCAATGTTAACTAAAGAAGATTACGACCAGATAGATGCAGAAGAGATGGAGCTGATGGATATAAAGTGGTGTCTGGCTAGTGTTTTACGAATAGCTGAGAAGTTTAAACAAATCACGGGGAGAGATGATCTTCGTGATGCAAATGTTTCTACTTTAGGTTTCGACAAATCTAAAGTTACTTGTTTTCGGTGCAGGGAAAAAGGACACTTCAAGAGGGAGTGCACAAACCGAGAAGCAAGTGGAGCTCAAAATCCGTTCAACAACAACAACGATTATTATCGCAAAGCCATCTATCACCAAGTTGGTCAATCATCTCAACAACAAAAACATCAAGCTCAGACTGCACATGGAAGAGATGTGATTGAAGATACCGGAAAGAGAGCATGTGTGGTTAATCCAAATCAAAAGCAGTCGTTTAACTGGGATAATTACATTCCAGATAATGGAAAAGCTTGTTTGATTGATCAAGAAGATGAAAAGCTAGCAGAGGGTTTTAGCTGGGCAAATTTCACTTGGGATGATTACATTCCTGATCAAACCACAGCTTACACTGCATTTACAGCAAAGATTGTAGATGATAGTGATGATGATACGGAACATTGGGCGAGAAAATACAGAGAAGATATGAAGTTGGTTGCTGAGAGTGATAGCGAAGACGAAAAAGTCAAGAAGGAGAAGAAAAAGAAAAAGATCAAGACACCGGTGAGCAGTGATGATGAAGAGGTGCCGGTGGTGAGAAGGCAAAAGGTGACAGAAGTGCCTAAGTTCAAGTTTGATGAAGGTGTTGATGCGAAAGAGGTTCCAGTGAAGTGTGAAAACTGTGAAGCTGTGAAAAAGCAGAACAGCACTTTGATTTACAACTTGAACAGTTTGAAGGAGTCTTATGATGTGCTGAACAAAACGATGAATCAATACAACCAAACGAGTGAAGAACAAGCCACAGCAATGAAGACACTTCAGGGAGCTTTTATGACAAAGCAAAAAGTTGTAAACAATTACATTGAGAAATGTGCTGCTTTGGAACAAAAGCTTGAGCTTCAAAGAATTGAAACTGAAAGAGTTAATCGTTTGTTAAAAAGTTACTCATGTACTTCCTATGTTATTGACAGGATTTATCCAACGGTTGAAAGCATGAAGGTATGGGAAGATGATGAGGTAACTGAAGAGAAAGCAGCTGGAGTAGGTGTTGATGAAAAGATTGCTGACAAGAAGAAGAATGACAAGAAAAAAGACACTGAAAAGACAGCATCTGGTAAGAAGCAAGGTGTCAGTTATAACAAGTGTCCACCCCCGCTGGAAAATGGATATTTGCCTAGATATCCAAACGATGAAAGAGTCAAAAAGGCCACAAATTTACAGTGGGAGTCAGACTCGTCAGTAAATCTTCCAGAAAGTATTGATGTTGTGTTTACTTCGTCTGACACTGATCAACAGTCTCAATTAATGAAGAAAGTGGTGGATCATGTGTTAGAAAACGATGACATAGAGGAGTCAAAGTCGGAGTCTGCGTCAGAGTCAAAGTCTGAGTCAAGCACTCCGGGTCAAACAGAAAAACAGGGAAAAATAGTCTATGACAAAGAATTCCTGTTATCAAAATCTAATTCGGATGATGGGTTGTTTAAAGTTGTCTACACTTTGAATGATTCTGACAAATTATATTCTGATGAGGAATTTCCAATAAGAGGTGTCAAAACTGAATTGATAAACAAGGTTTTCAAACTCACAGAAATCAATATGCCTGAAATAAAAGACTTATGTCTTATTGATAAACCTAAACCTTACACCTCAAGAGTTCAACAGAGATTAAACAAGAAAAAGAATTACGGTTCTGGTTCAGATTTCCAAAAGAGATCAAACCATAACGGTAATTTCAAAAAGAAAGGATTAGGTTTTACTCCTACAGAAAAACAGAAAAATGAAAAATATGTTCGTGATTTTAAATCCAAAAAGTCATTTGTTTCAGGCACATCAACTGATGAAGAAGAAAAGACAAATTTCTGGAGAGAATCAAATAAAGAGTTCCTTGCAAAGAAACAAGACGAACAGAAACGAGATACAAGAACCTGTTACCGATGCAACACTGTGGGACATATTGCAAAAGATTGTTCGAATGTGATACAATCAAAACAGGGAGTATTTCGTAAAATCAAAGAGAAAGTGTTTGCGTTTGAATCACCACTTGATAGAACAAAACTGTTTAAAGATTCTATTTTTGAAATTGGTGAAAGTTCGAACAAGTTTTACAAGAAGAAAGCCAAATCTGACAACCAAAAATGGGTTGTTAAGAAGGTTGGTGAAAGCTCTAGCGATGATTCTGATGGATCAAAATCAGAGGAGCTATCTTCAGGCAATGAAACTGATTCCACAAAAACAGTTGAGCCACAAGTTGTTTCAAATGGTGAAGCTGATGTAAAAGATGAGAACTCAGTTCCGATTGTGAATGATGAGGAGTTTCCATTACTTCGGGCTGAGAATTATAAAAAGAAAATTGGTAAAGTTGAAATTTCTAACCAATTTTATCATGATGAACAGGAATTTGATGCTGAGAAGGTCTTTAACCCCAAGGTAAAACACATCTTTGGCAAGATGATTGATCGAAAAGTCAAAGGGGTTAAGGAATTTTATGAGAAGAAAACAACGAAAGAAAAGGTTGAACCATCCCTGGTTTGTGACTGGGATGGTACATATTATGAACAGTAAGTCTCAGGACTTGCCGGAGCTCCCAGGTTGGTAAGCGTGGAGCATGAATCGGCATTTTTCTTGAATTTTATTCGGTAACGTCAATCATACAAACGGTAAAGAGGTTTGTTTATGTTTGTTGGTTATAATTACAAGTGGTTAGATGATTTGATTGCATATGGTAAATCAAGGACATTAAGTTGTACTTGTATTTTCCTACTTCTGGTTGGAAGACAAGATGATGAACCACATCCCCGAACATTTGTTTGATAAATCTACAAGTGGTAAAATCAATCAAACTTATTTTCCGGAAAAACCATTTTGATTAAAACAAACTTAAGTGTTTTGAAATCTAAATGGGAAAATAGTTTGTTGATAGGGGGAGTTCTGATTGTTTATGCCTAGTGAATGGCGATTTGAGGTGATTTGATATCGGTTGTCATGTTTCTGTATAGTTTGTTTTCATATTTTCATTAATGTGTTTGCATTTTAGGGAGAGTTAGAAAATTTCAGAAAATCCAAAAACATTAGAAAATTTGAAAAAGCCAAAAACATGATAAAATCAAAAATGAGTTTTTGTTGCATAAAAGAGGAAATGATAGTACATCAGTGGACTATCACAACATGCTAAAGAATTGGAAAGTCAAAATGTGATAAACGATCTTACTGCGGATGTGTCAGTAGATTTTCGCACATTTAGTAAATTGAAACGAGATATAAACCTAAATCAAACTTGCTTGATTTATGGGTAACTATTCTTGGATATATGGGTAACCCCTGAAATCTTGTTTGAAAGGTCCCGTATTCTGAGATACTAGGTCTTTATACTCAGTGATATCTGGGGTATTATCCCGGGACTTCTGCTGTATGGAAGTACTGACCTAGTCCCCGGATAATACTTTTCGCAAAATGCTTGAAATATAGCATCGCCCTCAGCAAGCTGATGAAACAATAAAATTGATAGTCGCTGCTGTTGTAATCAAAAGATTCTCTAAAGGGGACCCACCAAAAGTCGAAGCCGTCATCTCTCTGCGTATACGGAAGTATCGACCTGAGCTCTCACGGCCCTCGCACATAACCCCTTTACAGATATCATCTGTGGTATACTCACCTGTAAGACTGAATATTTGGGATCTGGATACATGAGTATATTCAAGTGGACTGATACACAATTAAGTTTAAGTCTCTAAAACATTAATATCGTATCTCGAATCAATTGAAGTCTGTGTGAAAATTTAAGTGGACCAATATACTGACAATCTAGGTAAATTGTTTAGAACTTAAAATGTTTAAAGCTTAACGGTGTTAGTGATATGTCTCAAAACTGATATGATCCTCTTGCACGAGCTCACAAAAATATTGTCTGTAAATATTTTCTATTATTGCATTTCAAGTTTCTTTATTTCAAAATCCAAAAAGATTTTCAGTGTGTTTTAGCATAAATTTTTTGAAAAAGTCAAAAAGATTTTCGACAACTGATGTTGAATAGCTGATTTTCAAAATTCCGAGTGCTAAACATGATGAGCAATATTTGAGGGGGAGTGTTTGTGTGAAATTAAATGTTTTCATAATCTAACCTTTCAAGTGGTTCATCAAAATCTGTGTTTGTTTTGAAGGAGAGTCTGAATTGGTGCAGGGTTATATGTTTGAAATATATATGTGAAAGAAATTTACTTTGAGGTAGAGCTTATGCAGGATAAGATAAGAAGCTGTTAGACGAAAAGCCAGACAATGATCCTGAAGATGTTACTGAAGAACAAAGGAATACCAGTAAATCGAGAGGGGGAGTCTGAAGATAGAGAGAGATAAGCCCAAAGACTGATCAAGACTGAAGATGTGGAGACACAGCATTGTTGTGACTCGATAGTCGACTCCATCAACATCTGAGGGGGAGTCTGTTGGTGCACTACATCTGTTGATTCCGTCTTGTATCGAGTCATAGACTTAGGATGTTAGATCTGGGCACGAAATACGAGAAATTGTGAAATTGTATAAGTTTAGGACTTAGGTTCGCTTATTTGGACCAATTGGTTTTAGGGTCGCTCGAATGACAAGGCTGGATTGCTCGAATGTCATAATGTGGGTTCGCTCGAGTGGTTATTGTTCGGATCGCTCGAGTGGTTCGCTTATTGGGCCTGTCCAATAAGCGAACCCAATACACTAAAAATTGCCTTGGAGCGATTTCATTTGTACGTGTGTGTTGAATCTCGTACCGAAGTGCTGCCGGATCGAGAACTGATTGTAATCACTGTTAAATCAATACAGAAAGAGTTTAAAGTGAATCGCAAGCTATTCCTACGTTGATTACTTGTTTTCCGCACCTGTAATTGACGAAAACGCCTCTGATCGACTCATTTAGGTCGCAAAACGATCCTACAACTCCCCACCTCTTGCAACTATTGCAAGTTATTATTAAGACACTTAATGCTCCCACTGATCTTTAATATCTCTAGAATACTACAAGAGAAGTTTCAATGAGCTACGTGACGTGGGAACCTATCACATATACGTTAGACTTTATTTGACTTCTTTAATGTCCAGATATCATAAGAAACTTTAGGGACATATTTAATAGAAATCTTATTAAGTACATATATGAATAGAGTTCTTCTAAGACAGTGGGCCATATGTGACAAAATTTAGATACAAGTTGATAGTCTGTTAAATGATAAATGAATTATGTCTGAATATTCCATTTGGAATAAGTTCCACGAATGTCAATGAATGACTTATGATGGACCCATACTTATTCTTTAAGCCAAGCAATATTTAGGGCTATAACGTCATGATTTAAAATCACTTAAAATGAGATTAGATGAAAAAATCATCCTCATTAACCATGTTATGATTTCTCATGAATTTTGGTTATAATGGATGAAATTTATAAGTCTCATTTTCCTTTTGTCAAATTCTCATTTGCATGATGACAAAAGTTGTGAAAAAGTAAGGTATCATCTAGTTTCATCTTAGTAATGTTTCTATCCAGATATTTAGAACAAATAAGAGGAGAGTTTAAGATAAGTGTGACTTTATGTTGACTATGCAAACCTCACAATCTTCATAACATTTCTTAATTATGATACTATATTCTGATTAATCTTCAGAATATGTAACGTATCGAAAAGCTTTGTTAAAAGACTTCTTATTATGGTTCTTATAGCCTTAACAGTTAGTTTTGTCACTAACTCTCATGTTAGTTATTTGTCGAGTTCTGGTAAGGAAACGTATGGAACTAGAGTCAACTAATCATGTGTTAATTGGAATATTAAAGAATTATCAGACTTAAATATCATTAGTAAGTTACTATCTAACTAATTTATCCAACTGTTCTTTAGAATAATGGATAGTCTCGTTGCTTATGCCTAGTCTAATGACATAATTATGCAGTGAGATTTTCCCTTGAAGAACCTTAACGTTGGGATTAGCACTTGTAATTTGTCTATGGACCTTAGAACAATCCTCTCTCAAGGTTTTAGTGGTTGTAAGGTGAATAACATCTTACTTTCCAGTTTCAAACATTTATTTCTATGTACATATGTTGCTTATCAACACACTCGTTATACTTTGGTATTTTTTAGTGTTATAGTTGATTTATAATGCATCAAATTGTACAAATGAAAAACTTAGTATGTAATGTACTGGAAAATGTACTTATTTCCATGCGTAAACCCTTAACTTTATGGGTCATGGTATTGTACATTATAATTTATTCACATATACCACTTAACCTCATAATTTATAATTTTAAATGAAGACATGCACCTTAGGAGTTCTTGTGATTATTCCACAATTACAGATTAGTCTTAGGAAAAACTTAATCTGGAATAACTTTAGTGATAGCAATTATGTTAGAGAGTCCTTGATTATCATAAGAGACATCATGTTCGATTTATCCTAATCATCATGCTCTACTTTTCTTCTGTAGTGTTTTATTAGAAGAGAGCAATAGAATTATCGTGTCTTAAGAGATAATCAAGGATTTAACTTAAGAGCTAATTCTTATAGATACTTTAAATAAAGCAAACATTTTAGGTTTAGGAAATTAGAGTGGATGAGATATAGATTTATAGAAGAAAATTATAGTGAGTAAAAATTATGGGTACTAAGAATAAGGCAGACAAAATGATCACAAAAAATTAATTTAGGATCATTAATATAAGGATCATTATGTGAAGAGTTTGTGATATGTCTATTACTAACATCAAAATAATAGACTCCTTAAAGTTCTACTTAAACGAAGACAAAACAGCTTTGGCCAGAAGTGTAATCATTTAAGCATATGTGCAAAGTGGTTGTAACAAATCAGCTTTGGCCAGAAATTGAAACAATCACTTTAGTTATGCACTTGTTAAGTATGCCATCTATGAAGGAGTTAAATCAGCTTTGGCCAGATATTAAAACATTCATGCTTATGATGCATACTTAACATAGCTTTCGTAATACTTGAACGATAAGTAGATGTATCAAGTCAGCTTTGGCCAGAAATGATATATCAAAAACTCATTCAAGTTAAGCCATTTTGGTTTTGTAAAACATTATTTGATCCTCATTAATTAACTAAGTGATTACAAAACCAATTGTTTAATAGCAAACCACCCGTGAGCGCGGATCGAGTCAGGTCTCGACTGAGTTATGAGATCTCGAGTCAGTTATGAGGTCTGGAGTCGCAACCTTGTTGTCACGAGTCGGAATCATGGTCTCGACTACTATGTCTTATGAGATCTCGAGTCATGATAAGGTCTCGAGTCGCAACCACGGTCTCGAGTCGCAACCTTATGGTCTCGAGTTATGACGTTATGGTCTCGAGTCGAGATCTTATGTCTCGAGTCGTAACTACGGTCTCGAGTTATGACGTTATGGTCTCGAGTCGAGACCTTATGTCTCGAGTTGTAGACCTTTGAGCCCTTATGATTTCGAGTCAAGACCTTATGGTCTCGAGTCGAGGCTAATGGTCTCGAGTCGTAATCTGATGATCTCGAAGCTTCCTGTTAACAGCTGTTTATTGTGATAACATAACTGAAATTTCAAAAATTAGGAATTGTGATAGAGTTTCCTATCATAACATTGATCTAATTTATCACAAAATTTCGAAAATAATAATCTGTTTATCTCATTAACAGATTTCGAAAAAAACTTATTAGATAAAATAAGATCAAAATTAGGAAAACATTCCACAATTCAAATCACATTCCAAAACATAAAGGAAATTTCTAATTTCATCTAAGAACATGATGAACCCTAAAAAATTAACCTTAACCTTATATCCGAAATCTGGAAAATTTATCAATCATTTAATCAATTCTAGAACATTATGATTTCGGAACAGTAATATTTGATGAAAACATATGATCCGTTTTCCAGTTTGAACAGATCCGAGATGGGGTTTCGGATGAAAAAAAAAAACGAAATTTATTTAGGGTTTTCTAATTTCGTTTTCCAGTTTTATTCCAGATTTATGGATATAAAACAGAACTGACTAATCAACATATGCTCTGATACCACATGTTGATTCAGTTCTGTTTAAACATAATGGAAAACATGAAAACATACCTTTGATTGCATCAGCACAGGCCAGCAGAGAATCCAGATGTAGATGCAGCAATAGTGTTTGACATAGTTATCAATTTGGTCAGGTTCCTCCTTAGGGTGCAATCTAATGATGGTGGTTAAGAAAACCGAAAAGGGTATCGGCTGTAGGAGAGGGAGGTCGAACATTATGATGTTATGACTAATAGGGTGTATGATTGTGTAACTGAGTAACCCCTTAACCTCCACATAAGTCTCCTTATATAAGCACCCAGGAGGAAACCTAATTAGTTAATAAGGGTAATATGGTCCATCAACAATTACCAACTAATTATTTAATAGGTTCTAATATATTTTGATCTCTATCATGTAAATGATTATAATGGCTATAGATTAAATATTATCATATAATATATTTAATCTTACATCTTAATAATTAATGGCATCGCATCTATTATTCCTTGTGCCACAATGTGTTGGATGTCACTATTATCCACTTGGTTTCCATTGTTATTGTTGTTCGGATTCTCATTATTCGGGTTATTGTCATTTTGGATGTTATCATTCTGGTTTTCCTGATTCACTTCGTTGTCCATCTGAATTTTAGACATTTACCACATATTAATATCACCAAAATAATATTTAATATAGCCAATCACATGACACGCATTTTGGTCAAAAGCGTCGGTCATTGAGACTTACTCTATTTTTATATAATATGCATCTAGTACAAGCCAGAAATCAAAATTAAAAATTACAATATAACCGAAATAGAAATTACATTACTAATAGTAGGCATTCGTAGTTTTTTTCATACACATACACACATATTTTATTATTATATTATTATTATTACTACTATTTATTGTCACCATCTCTACCATCACATTCATGGATATGGGATTCATCCAGAAATCCATATTGCGCTCGTCGTACTTCCAGACGAGTCGCTCTCCCACCTGTCTCATCCTTTTACTACTCTCTAAGATTTCCTCACCAAATGTCCTGAGTTCTTGTACATTTTCTGCACTCATTGGGGGTGCAGATTCTAGGACTGGGTTTGGAATCTGGGGTGCGGGTTCCTAGTATGGGGGTATGGGTGCCTGAAACGGGTAAGGATTCTCTAAAATCTCCCTAATGTATACATCGTTATCATAATAGGGATCTAGAGGATCCAAACCTGGGTAGGCTCCTAGATTTGGCATGGGTAGATCTTCATGTATGGGGTAACGTTGCACATAGTCCCTATTGTCGTCCCACCACGGTCGTAATTTGGGTCTAAGGGGTTAGGTGCTGGTACCCTAGGTATCTCCTCCGGGCTAAAATTATGCATTTCTACTTGATTTTTAGGGTTTTCTATTTCCATTGGTTGGTCGGAAATTGGTGGTTGTGGTTGGGGTGCTATCATTTGTTCCAGGTTAGGGTCAACTGCAGTGGTTGCTAAGATATGGAAATTAGCTAAACCCCTATTAATCATCTCCTGGGCATGGGCATCGGTTTCTCTTTTGGCTGCTGCTAGTGCTCTCTGTTCTTGTAACTTTTTCATTCACTTCCTACGCTCATGTGCTCCCCTACTGAACCATCCTCTCTTTTTCTGAGGGAATGGCTCTTCAGACTGAGCCTTAAATACGAATATTCCTTCTTCAGTATCAGCAGAGTACCCCGAGAGAGCAGGCTGAGAAGAGGCACCTTCGCTTCTAGGCGAACCTGACAATTGACGGTGCGCATCAGATGGTCCTTGGTCGCTCATACTGTAAACTAACAAATAGTCAAATAACACATAATAATAAAATACAATTATCCACATATTTCCGTGATTTATTTCCTAACAGGTTGAATTTTGGTGTCAGCAAAACACTTTTGTGGCTGAATTAGTAGCTTAGCTCGGATACCACTGTCTGTCACAACCCACATCCCTTTAACAAACCCGGGTACGGGCGGCCACGGCCAGTTTTGGTGGTATCTAGTGTTTGTCCATTTTGGCAGCGGAAATTACATCAGGATTGTAGTTAGGAAATATTTTATCAGAGTAAAATACCACACTTTTATAATATCAAACACATGGGGTAAAACCCAAGTTTTAAGTACACACATTTTCATAGGAATAAATCCTATTTTATTTAATAAAAAAATCTATTTATTTTAGGTAACTTTATTACCACTTTTCCAAGCCTTCAGTGCTGTCGAGCTGCCTTCTATTTGGCATTCACATATTGTTACCTAAAACGCGTTTAAAAACATTTTGTCAGTGGGAAATACTGGTGAGTGAATCCCAGTTTAATCAAGTTTAAATAAAAACCATTGTACAGTATTGAGGGCGGTCTCGCAATTACATTTGTTTTCCAAGTCATATCAGTTACCACCCACGGTACTGTCAACCCGACTTGTGGAAATGTTACCCCTCGCAAGGCAGTAACAAATTTTGTATACAAAACCCAACATACTGACGATAATTGTATCCTTACAAATACTCAATAACTGTTTAATATATAACTAATCGTGTGAGGTTATGACAAAACAATTTGCAAAAAAAAGAATTACTCACATTGCTGTCTTAGATTATCCTTTAGGGTTTCCTGGTGACAATCTATAAATTGCACAAATGCACACGTGTTAGTATAATAACCCATTTTAACATTAGTAATACCCTCCCCGAGACGGCATTCCAACGACTACGTCGGGCAGAACCACGACAGCCATTACGGAACCCTATATCAATCGGGTAGAGTATCTAATACGTATCCAGGGGTTATAATACTTACAACGGAGCAGAACTTCTGTTGGTGCACTACATCTGTTGACTTCGTCTTGGATCGAGTCTTAGTCTTAGAGTGTTAGATCAGGGCACGTTATACGAGAAAACAGGAGATTGTATAAGTGATAGTAATAGGTTTCGCTTGTATGGTCTTAGGTGATAGTTTCGCTTGTATGGTCTTAGGTGATAGTTTCGCTTGTATCTCATAGGATGGTTCCGCTTGTATGTCATAGAAAGGTTCCGCTTGAATGTCAAGCTGAAGGTTCCGGTTGTATGGCATGTATGTTCAAGCGAAACCTTGGCTCCTATATATAGCCTTTCAAGCGAAACATATGTAATGTTGATGTAACTCGTACCGAAGTGTTGCCGGATCGAGATTTGAATGTAAACTGTCAGAAATCAATGCAAATAGAAGTTTAAAGTGATTTGCTAGCTGTTCCTAACTCAAATACTTATTTTCCGCATCTGTATTTGATAGAATTTCCTCTGAACGACTCGTTCGGGTCAAAACACGATCCTTCAATTGGTATCAGAGCTTCAGGAGGAGGAGTTCTGTAGAGAATAGCGTGAATTTGTCAAGATTTCTTTCTTCTACATCTTCTTTCTTCAGTTCAGACATTTTTACCGGTCAAAATCAGTTCAAAATTTCAAGGATTTTGCGTATCAGTATAAAGATAAACCCTGGAAAGTTTGGTGTTAAAATTCGCATTAAAAATGGGTCAATTGAATGTCCGAATTGGTTCCGCTTAAACGGACACTTTATAGTTCCGCTTGAAAGAACGTAATAGTTTCGCTTATCGTTACATCAGTTCAACAGGTTCCGCTTCAAAGTTTGTTAGTTCCGCTTCTAGATACATTTCATCAGGAGGTTTCGCTTCAATATTCATTGGTTTCGCTTCATTGTTCCGCTTGAACAGACAGTTCCGCTTGTCTATACCTGATAGTTCCGCTTCAAGGATTATTGAAGGTTTCCCTTATTGAGACAAATAGTTGGTTCGCTTCAGTGAACATTTCAAAAAGTTCCGCTTGTTTGTATGTAGTGGTTCCGCTTATTTGAACTTACCTGTTCCGCTTGTGTGTACTAAATAGTTTCGCTTCTGTGGTTCCGCTTATAAGAGCTGTTGTGAGAATTTTGTAAAAATTTGAAAATGGATGAGGAATTTTTCAACGCATTCGCTACTCCAGTTACACTGATCACTTTTGCACAAAATACAATGCTCGAGAACGAAACGGGTACAATGCAAAAACCACCCAAACTCATGAACATAGAAGAATTTAAAGGTTGGTAAGGTCGTTTTGAGAATTGGGTACAAGCTAATTACCTAGATGCTTGGGAATGTGTCGAGACAAAATATGTTCGACCAATGAATGATGATGAAGAGCCTGTTCCGATAAAAGATCTAAGTGCTGATGCTAGAAAGAAATACAAAGATGAGAAAATGATGTTAAGTCTTCTTCAACAAGCAGTGAAAGAGGATATTATGGTGCTTTTGCAACACAATGGAACTTCATATTCAATTTGGAAAGCTTTACGGTCAAAGTTTCGTGGAAGTGAAGAAATGGTCAAAAGCAAGAAATCGCTTCTAAAGAAAGAATTTGATCTGTTTCGTGGGTTAAAGAATGAAAGTACAAGAGAGATTATCGAAAGATACTGCAATTTGCTTGCTAACATGAAGAGATTGAGTATTGAGAAAGACAATGAAGAGTTGATCGAAAAACTTGCTGATGCTTTGCCATATGAAACTTAGGGCACATATCTTATGATGTTAAGAAACAAGAAAGGTTTTAGCAATTTGACACTCAACAAGTTTATTGAAAAGACCGAAGCTCAAGAAATGGAACAACGAAAAGTTATTCGAATGAAAGATTTTGATGGTGAACAGGATATCGGGTTATACTATAAATCAGGGGTGAATGAGAAATCATCAAATCTATCTCCGAAAGTTGAAACTGCCTACAGTGTAAAAAAATCATCTGAAAGTTCATCTAAAGGATCAAGCAGCAAAACAAGTTTTACATCATTTCCATCTTTTGATCCAAACATTTCAGCAACAAAAAATGGGAAGAAACTTCAGTGCAATATTGTACTAAATCTTGAAAATAATCAAGACTATTCTGAGGAAGTTGCTAAAAACCAAATGTCTTTATTAGGAATGATTTTGGAATCTAATAGTTGTTTTGTTGCAGGTCGTATCGGGAATCCAATGCTAACAAAGGAAGACTACGACCAGATAGATGCTGAAGAGATGGAGCTGATGGACATAAAGTGGTGTTTGGCTAGCGTGTTACGGAGAACTGAGAAATTTAAGCAGATCACGGGGAGAGATGATCTTCGTGAGGCTAATATTTCTACTTTAGGTTTTGACATATCTAAAGTCACTTGTTTTCGGTGCAGGGAAAAGGACACTTCAACAGGGAGTGCACTAATCGTCAAGCAAGTGGAGCTCAGAATCCTTTCAACAACAACAATGATTAGTACAGAAAAGCCATCTACCATCAAGTTGCTCAACAACCATCTTAACAACATCAACAACAACACAAACTGCACATGGAAGACCCATAATTGAAGATTCTGGAAAGAGAGCATGTGTGGTTAATCAAGATCAAAAGCAGTCTTTTAACTGGGATAAATATATTCCAGATAATGGAAAAGCTTGTTTGATTGATCAAGAAGATGAAAAGCTACCAGAGGGAATTAGCTGGGAAAATTTTACTTGGGATGATTATATTCCTGATCAAACTAGAGCTTATACTGCTTTCACGGCAAAGGTTGAAGATGATAGTGATGATGATACTGAGTATTGGGCAAGAAAATTCAAAGCTGATATGAAGTTGCTTGCTGAAAGTGATAGTGAAGATGAAAAAGTCAAGAAGAAAAAGAAAAAGATCAAGACACCAGTGAGCAGTGATGATGAAGATGTTCCAGTGATAAGAAGACAAAAGGTGAAAGAAGTTCCTAAATTCAAGGTTGAGGAAGAAGTTGATGCGAAAAAGATTCCAGTGAAGTGTGAAAACTGTGAAGCTATAAAGAAGCAGAACAGCACACTGATTTACAACTTGAACAGTTTGAAGGAATCTTACGATGTGCTGAACAAAGCAATGAACCAATACAACCAAATGAGTGAAGAACAAGCAACAGCAATGAAGACACTTCAGGGAGCTTTCATGATAAAGCAGAAAGTTGTGAACAATTACATTGAGAAGTGTGCTGCTTTGGAACAAAAGCTTGAGTTGCAAAGAATTGAAACTGAAAGAGTTAACCGTTTATTAAAAAGTTACTCATGTACTTCCTATGTCATTGACAGGATTTATCCGACAGTTGAAAGTATGAAGGCATGGAAAGATGAAGAGGTAACTGAAGAGAAGGAAGCTGGAAAATTTGCTGATGAAAAGATTTCTGAAAAGAAGAAGAATGACATGAAGAAAACGACTGATAAAAAGGATTCCGGTAAGAAACAAGATGTCAGTTATAACAAGTGTACACCCCCGCTGGAAAATGGATATCTGCCAAGATATCCAAATGATGAAAGAGTAGGCAACAAATTTACAGTGGGAGTCGGAGTCGTCAGCCAATCTACCAGAAAGTATTGATGTTGTGTTTACATCGTCTGACACTGATCAACAGTCTCAATTGATGAAGAAAGTCATGGATCATGTGTTAGAAAATGATGACATTGAGGAGTCAAAGTCGGAGTTTGCGTCAGAGTCAAAGTCTAGGTCAAGCACTCTGTGTCAAACAGAAAAACAGGACAAATGTCACACCCCCAAAATTACCACCTTGGGAGTGTCCCTGTTAGGCGTGTGACGACTAGTAATGAGCCACCAATTACATTGAATCACAAGTTTAAATAAAACTCCATTACTTAATAACACTGAAATCCCAAACATAAGTTGTTCAAAAACCATAAGTTCAGCGGAAGCGTTAATATATCATACTGTAAATATTATCCAAACAACCACAATGAATCAAAGTCTGATAAATAAGTTTATTAATGCAACCATGACCACTCTTGCCCTCCAGCCAGCAAGTTCCTGCGTTCTAAGCACCTATGGACCTGCGAGCATGTAACACACGTATCAGACAAAGCTGGCGAGTTCACAGTTTTAGAAAACGTTGTTACCCGGTGTATGTAAAACAGTTTAATACCCAATGCAAGTAATATTGTTAATATCTCATTTCCAAACACGGACGGCTCACGGACTGCCCTTCCCACGTACTCCTATCTAGTACTGGGCCAGACTGGGTCATTAGTTCACCTCCGTCCTCTACAGGCACGGGGTGAGGGTGCCAAACCTAAGTAGCGCTACTAACTAATACCCGATGAGGGACTTACAAATGATGATAGGTGAGATCATTAACCAATATACTCGTTTTTACCCAATGACTCATTCCCCCCATGGAATACCCAATGACTGTCCCCAACCACTGGGACGCATGCTCGAATGTAGTGAACTCACCTTGGGTTTGCTCGGTAAGGTTAAAGTAAGTGTTCGCAGTTGCTCAGCGCAATCCTAATATGATTACCGATAGGGGATCAGATTCATACACCAAAATACACTTATTAACGCAAGTTGTAACACAAATTGATCACTCATGACATGTATGACATAATAGCTCATGAAAATTCATGGTACCCGTTTAGTCCCCTTACTAGATAACATGTCACACCAATTCCCATGTAATAGTTCATTATATCGTACAAGTAGCCAAGATCCGAATCATATATATATATATAACCAGTTAATAATTTCTACCTAATTAACACAATCCACACAGTTTATGAAATCAATATATTTCACTAATCCCTTGACCCCACTGGATTAAATCATCCGGATCAGTTTGTATCCGGCCCATTAGCGCAATTAGTTCTTAATACACTTGGTTTATTGACACCATTTATGGCAGGAAAGTTGATAGACGGGTGTATTGCGGGGCCCAAACCTGTCTCGGTTGGCCTTCAGGCCCATCCCAACACATGCCGCGGCCCTACCGTGAACCCAGCATGCGTGGCCCAACCCACTACTTGTTAATTCGAACATGTACTATTCCCAGTCTACTTTCGGACCTGTGTTCAATATAATTATTACTCAAGATCTATCTAGTGACAAAAAGGGAACCCAACCCATTGGCATGAATTAATGTGTATGTTCAACAAAAATGGCGGCTCACTGTATCAACAATTATTTTTAATATGAAATAGAGGAAATCAAGGTAATTGCCAACAACCATTGATAGCTCATTGGACCTTTTGAATCACTTAATCACCACTCTATTGGACCCCTTAAACCACTTGACATTATTATAATAAATCACACTTTTGACTCCATACACACATATACATCGAAACCCACTAACATATTTGACTCCATACACTTTTGACTCCACATTATTATAATAACTCATTAACATATTTCTATGATTATTAATTGGCAACTTTCATTTGTCACATGATTGGTCCAATGAGAGCACATGGCCGCCCAGCACATGGCCGCCCTTCCTTTCCCCTAATTCGACCACATGCTGCCAAAATTCCTTTACTCTACCTATTCCATCAAGATCGTTCTATATAATAATACATAAGCAATTTTCATGAAACTAGCATGTGAATTATGACTCACACAAGCATGCAAACAATTAAATAGGAATTACTAACCGGGAGCCTGATCACCAAAACGTAATAGAGGAGAGGGTCTTTCTACTGCCGTCGCTGATCTTATAAGAATAATAGGGTTTGCAAGGGGTAGTAGGGTGTGTTACGAGATGTTACGCAATTTTATAAGGGGATGGGTGTTTAGGGTTTAACTATATGTAGCCTGTGAGTGTATTACTTATTGTAATCGGCCCATGTAGAAGTAACAAAGCCCAACATACTAACCGGCTCTAGCCACAAGAGTGGACAGTCCAAGATTATTTATATTGCACTTGAGTGAGTTTGCCTACGATAATATGCACAAATGAATGTTAATCAATGCAACTCAAGTTATTCGCACCCCGCACGCACTCGGTTAGCAGTCACGTTTAAAGTTAACACACAACATATAACCTTATAAAATCACGTACAGCGTAGAGAGGGAAAACAATGAGAGTTTTAGAATCGCTAACTAAACGACACCAACCTGAAATGTTCGAGTTGTCACATCATCCCCAACTTGGAAGAAATTTCGTCCCGAAATTTGGCTAGTCAGCACTGAATAGTGACGTGAGGAAGTCAAGATTGTCGCGGATTCTGCTCGGGTGTCACATCATCCCCAACTTGAAAAGGAATCTCGCCCCGAGATTCACCAGTTTTGCTTGACTCTGCGTTGTCTTTGGGAAAAAGGTGAGGGTACTTTAGTTTCATCTGATCCTCGCGCTCCCATGTGAACTCCGGTCCACGTCTTGAGTTCCAGCGAACCCTCACAATAGGAATACGACTGTGTTTACGCACTTTGACCTCACGGTCCGTAATCTCGATGGGTTCTTCTACAAACTGCAACTTGTCGTCGATCTTTAACTCTTGCAAAGGTACCCTTAATGGGTCGTCAGCATAGCACTTCTTCAACTGCGACACATGAAATACATCGTGAACATTACCCAGTTCAGTAGGTAACTCCAATCTATAAGCCACTTTACCGATGCGCTCCAAAACCTTAAACGGCCCAACATAACGTGGATTCAGCTTGCCACGTTTCCCAAAGCGCACAACCCCTTTCCACGGTGAGACTTTCAACATAACTCGGTCATTCACTTCAAACACTACCTCCTTGGCACGTTTGTCTGCATAGGCTTTCTGACGATCACGAGCAGCTGCCATACGTTCTCTGATTTTCACGATTTTCTCTGAAGTTTCGAGTACTATCTCAGGACCTGTGATCTGACTATCACCCACTTCAGCCCAGCAGAGAGGTGAACGACACTTCCTCCCGTATAGTGCCTCAAATGGTGCCGCCTTGATACTGGTGTGGTAGCTGTTATTGTAGGAAAACTCGACCAACGGCAAGTGCTTCTCCCATTCTTTTCCAAAATCAATAACGCATGCCCGTAACATATCCTCTAGCGTCTGAATGGTGCGTTCACTCTGACCATCCGTTTGTGGGTGGTAAGCCGTGCTCATATCGAGACGCGAGCCGAACGACTTATGCATAGCCTGCCATAACTCCGAAGTAAAACGAGGATCTCGATCAGAAATAATAGAAGTCGGCACTCCGTGCCTAGAAACCACCTCTTTAAGGTATACTGCTGCGAGCTGCGAATACTTATCCGTCTCCTTGATTGCTAAGAAGTGGGCTGACTTTGTGAGACGGTCAACAATCACCCATATGGTATCGTTCCCAGCCTGCGTTCTCGGTAACCCCGTGACAAAATCCATAGCGATCTGTTCCCATTTCCACATGGGTATCTCCGGCTGCTGGAGTAGACCCGAAGGTTTCTGGTACTCTGCTTTGACCCTAGCGCAAGTCAAGCACTTACTCACGTATGTTGCGATGAGAGCTTTCATATTTGGCCACCAATACAAAACCTTGAGATCCTGGTACATCTTATCGGACCCTGGATGAATAGAATATCGTGACTTGTGTGCTTCGTCCATCACAAGCTCTCGAAGATCACCAAATAAAGGAACCCATATTCGTTCCATGAAGTAGTAAATACCGTCAGACCGTTGCTCGAACTTCTTCTTGTGTAGACCTCGTAATCCTTCAGCCTCGATATTTTCTTCCTTTAACGCTTCAATCTGAGCTGTACGGATCCGAGCAGGTAGATCAGAGTGAATAGTAAGCTGTAGGGCACGAATACGCTTCGGTTTCGGTTCCTTGCGGCTAAGAGCATCTGCCACAACGTTAGCTTTACCCGGGTGGTACTTGATAGCACACTCGTAATCATTGAACAACTCTACCCAACGACGCTGACGCATATTCAATTCTTTCTGATCGAAGATATGCTGAAGGCTCTTGTGATCAGTATAAATGGTGCATTTCGTGCCGTAGAGATAATGCCTCCAAATCTTCAGTGCAAAGACCACTGCTCCCAACTCCAAGTCGTGTGTCGTGTAGTTTTTCTCGTGCACCTTCAACTGACGAGAAGCATAAGCTATCACCTTCTCGCGTTGCATCAACACGCAACCGAGACCCTGAATCGAAGCATCACAATAAACCACAAAATCCTCAGTACCATCTGGTAGAGATAGAATCGGCGCGCTGCACAATTTTTGTTTCAAAAGTTGGAATGCATCCTCCTGTTTCGCTCCCCAGGAGTAGACGACCTTCTTCTGCGTTAATGAAGTGAGTGGCTGAGCAATCTTCGAGAAATTCTGAATAAAACGACGATAGTACCCTGCTAGACCGAGAAATTGCCGCACCTCCGAAGGATTCTTTGGTGCCGCCCAATTTCTAATGGCGTCGATCTTGGCAGGATCCACATGTATGCCCAACTCATTAACTATGTGCCCCAGAAAATGCACCTCCCGTATCCAAAAATCACACTTCGAAAATTTTGCATACAGTTGCTCCCTCCTCAGGAGTTCTAAGATGAGGCGCAGATGCCGCTCATGATCTTCCTTGCTCTTGGAATAAATTAGAATGTCGTCGATAAAAACGATAACGAAATCATCAAGGTATGGCTTGCACACGCGGTTCATGAGATCCATGAAGACCGCTGGTGCGTTGGTCAACCCGAATGGCATAACCAAGAACTCGTAATGACCATATCGCGTCCGAAACGCTGTTTTGGGAACGTCTTCTTCTCTAACTCGCACCTGATGATATCCCGACCTTAAGTCGATTTTCGAATAGAAACTTGACCCTTGCAGCTGGTCAAACAGGTCGTCAATACGAGGCAAAGGATAACGGTTTTTAATCGTCACCTTGTTGAGCTCACGATAATCTACACACATCCGGAAAGACCCATCCTTCTTCTTCACGAATAGAACTGGGGCTCCCCAAGGAGAAGAGCTAGGTCGGATGAAACCCCTATCCAACAGCTCTTGGAGTTGGTTTGACAATTCCTGTAACTCCCCTGGCGCAAGACGGTATGGCGCACGAGCAACCGGGGCTGCCGCTGGGGCGAGGTCGATCTGGAATTCCACCTGACGATGTGGAGGTAAACCAGGGAGTTCCTCAGGAAATATGTCAGGATATTCACGAACAACTGGGAGGTTTTCAATCTTCCTCTCATCTGACTGTGAATCAGTGACAAGAGCAAAAATTGCAGGATAACCCTTACGCAGATACTTCTGAGCCTTCATTGCTGAAACAATGCTAACCGGGGTCCCACTGCGATGACCCTGAACTGATAAAAATTCCCCACCAGAAAGGGGAACACGTATGATCTTCTCCTTACAGAGAATCTCCGCTTGATACTTGGACAACCAATCCATTCCAACGATCACATCGAAGCTTCCAAGAGTAATAGGTATTAAGTCAATGTCGAATACTTGACCCAGAAGATCGATTTTACACCCAAGTAGGACATGTGTAGCTTCGACTGTTTTACCATTTGCGATTTCTACTATGTGTTTCATTACAAGAAGTGTAGGACTTAACCCTAACTGAGAACTGAACCCCAAAGACACGTAACTCCAGTCGGCACCAGAATCAAATAAAATAGAAGCAATAACACCATTCACTGAAAACGTACCAGTAACCACGTTGCCGTCGTTCCGCGCTTCACCAGCTCCCAACACAAACCCGCGCCCACGCGCGACATTACCCCCGTTGCTCCCGTTACTACCCCCTGTGTTCTGCTTCAGCTGAGGGCAGTCTCGCTTGAAGTGCCCCTCAGCCCCACACTGAAAACACCCCTTCTGAGTACCCTGGTTCTGCTGAGTCTGCTGTCTACCCGACTGCTGTGATGACTGCTGCTGAGCTGGAAAAGTGGCCCTACAATCCCTAGCCATATGCCCTGGCCGATTACATCGATGACAAACACGAGCACACTGTCCCTTGTGATGATAGTTACACTTGCTGCACAAGGGTAGCTTCCCTGCGTATGATCCCTGCCCTGATTTGTTACTCGAGTTCTGATTCACTGATGCTGTCTGACTGGAACTGCGGGCGCTGCCAGTATCCGTCTTCTTCTGAGGCTGTGCAGAGTTGGACCCCTTGTCTGTATCGTTCCACTTACGTTTGCTATCAGCAGCAGATGCAGTGGAAGTAGTGACAGCTGTGGTAGTGCTAGAAATACGAGGTGGCAATGAGTCGCTCTCCACCTCCTGGTCAACTATTTTATGTGCCAACCTAACAATCTGGGTTAGGTTATTGAGATTCGCTGCTGTAACTAAACCCTTCACCCGTGGAGGTAACCCCTTAATAAACAACTCGATTCTTCGTGGCATGGGTCGGGACAAGTTTGGACACAAATCAGCTAACTCATATGACCGCTTCACATACGCCTCGATTTCAGACCCCACCATTGTCAGATGGTAGTACTCATTCTCTAACTTCGCTATTTCATCTCGAGGACAGTATTCCTCCCTCATCAGTTCTTTAAAATCATCCCACGTAGTGGCGTTCGCCGCCTCCATACCTAGCAGTTGGACCTGAGCATTCCACCAGGTCAAGGCACCATCCTGAAGCGTGCCTGCTGCAAACTTTACTCTATCCCCAACTGGGCAGTTACATATCGCAAACACTGACTCCGCCTTTTCGAACCAGCGTATAAGTCCCACAGCCCCTTCAGTGCCACTGAAGGTCTGTGGCTTGCAATCCATGAAAGTTTTAAAAGTGCAGACCGGTGGGTGAGGCTGGTTTTGTGGCGCCGGCTGACCTATTAACGAGAGAAAATATACCAACAAGTAAGACTCAAGTTTACGATTCAAAGGAAAGAAATGTCTGGTACATGTCATACCAGCCTGATAAGCTGCCAAGGCTGCAGCCACCTGAGCGTTGAGTAATGCTTCTAGCTCAGCTTGGGTCATATGAATTTCGCCACGCCCACCACCGCGGCCTCCATTACGTCCACCACGACGACCTCCACCACGTCCGTTCATGATTCTACAAATATGGGAAGAAGGAACGATTTAACAGACCATTTCAAGCAGATGTCAAATATTGCTATAGTATTCACCGTTTTCGAGGTTCTAATACAAGATTGACTAACAACGTGGGATTCCTTTTCACACTAGTCGAGATTTACTGGGACTCACATGCACCCCTCGTTGTTATTATGTGTGCACCCATAATAATAACCCGATTTGCATGCTTATCTCAGTTCCTCCCTACTCATGTTAAAAGGTTTCCCCAAATTTATGCAGTACGACCGACGACATCACAGCATAGAGCACGTAAGTTCATGTAGAGTCTCATTCTTAAAATACGTAGCATAAACAGATAGCATAGTAATTTGTATTGTAATATCAAGTGTGCGTTCGAGTGTGATACTAATCATGAGTATGTACTAACTATGCTATGCAATAGTAAACAAGAGACGAACCTTGCTGCCTGGAGCTGAGTGTCATGGTCAATGTCGTATCAGTTCAGTTATAGTCTGGTTTTATAAATCATTTTTAAAACCAAATTCACTATAACCAGTGGCTCTGATACCAAACTGTCACACCCCCAAAATTACCACCTTGGGAGTGTCCCTGTTAGGCGTGTGACGACTAGTAATGAGCCACCAATTACATTGAATCACAAGTTTAAATAAAACTCCATTACTTAATAACACTGAAATCCCAAACATAAGTTGTTCAAAAACCATAAGTTCAGCGGAAGCGTTAATATATCATACTGTAAATATTATCCAAACAACCACAATGAATCAAAGTCTGATAAATAAGTTTATTAATGCAACCATGACCACTCTTGCCCTCCAGCCAGCAAGTTCCTGCGTTCTAAGCACCTATGGACCTGCGAGCATGTAACACACGTATCAGACAAAGCTGGCGAGTTCACAGTTTTAGAAAACGTTGTTACCCGGTGTATGTAAAACAGTTTAATACCCAATGCAAGTAATATTGTTAATATCTCATTTCCAAACACGGACGGCTCACGGACTGCCCTTCCCACGTACTCCTATCTAGTACTGGGCCAGACTGGGTCATTAGTTCACCTCCGTCCTCTACAGGCACGGGGTGAGGGTGCCAAACCTAAGTAGCGCTACTAACTAATACCCGATGAGGGACTTACAAATGATGATAGGTGAGATCATTAACCAATATACTCGTTTTTACCCAATGACTCATTCCCCCCATGGAATACCCAATGACTGTCCCCAACCACTGGGACGCATGCTCGAATGTAGTGAACTCACCTTGGGTTTGCTCGGTAAGGTTAAAGTAAGTGTTCGCAGTTGCTCAGCGCAATCCTAATATGATTACCGATAGGGGATCAGATTCATACACCAAAATACACTTATTAACGCAAGTTGTAACACAAATTGATCACTCATGACATGTATGACATAATAGCTCATGAAAATTCATGGTACCCGTTTAGTCCCCTTACTAGATAACATGTCACACCAATTCCCATGTAATAGTTCATTATATCGTACAAGTAGCCAAGATCCGAATCATATATATATATATATAACCAGTTAATAATTTCTACCTAATTAACACAATCCACACAGTTTATGAAATCAATACATTTCACTAATCCCTTGACCCCACTGGATTAAATCATCCGGATCAGTTTGTATCCGGCCCATTAGCGCAATTAGTTCTTAATACACTTGGTTTATTGACACCATTTATGGCAGGAAAGTTGATAGACGGGTGTATTGCGGGGCCCAAACCTGTCTCGGTTGGCCTTCAGGCCCATCCCAACACATGCCGCGGCCCTACCGTGAACCCAGCATGCGTGGCCCAACCCACTGCTTGTTAATTCGAACATGTACTATTCCCAGTCTACTTTCGGACCTGTGTTCAATATAATTATTACTCAAGATCTATCTAGTGACAAAAAGGGAACCCAACCCATTGGCATGAATTAATGTGTATGTTCAACAAAAATGGCGGCTCACTGTATCAACAATTATTTTTAATATGAAATAGAGGAAATCAAGGTAATTGCCAACAACCATTGATAGCTCATTGGACCTTTTGAATCACTTAATCACCACTCTATTGGACCCCTTAAACCACTTGACATTATTATAATAAATCACACTTTTGACTCCATACACACATATACATCGAAACCCACTAACATATTTGACTCCATACACTTTTGACTCCACATTATTATAATAACTCATTAACATATTTCTATGATTATTAATTGGCAACTTTCATTTGTCACATGATTGGTCCAATGAGAGCACATGGCCGCCCAGCACATGGCCGCCCTTCCTTTCCCCTAATTCGACCACATGCTGCCAAAATTCCTTTACTCTACCTATTCCATCAAGATCGTTCTATATAATAATACATAAGCAATTTTCATGAAACTAGCATGTGAATTATGACTCACACAAGCATGCAAACAATTAAATAGGAATTACTAACCGGGAGCCTGATCACCAAAACGTAATAGAGGAGAGGGTCTTTCTACTGCCGTCGCTGATCTTATAAGAATAATAGGGTTTGCAAGGGGTAGTAGGGTGTGTTACGAGATGTTACGCAATTTTATAAGGGGATGGGTGTTTAGGGTTTAACTATATGTAGCCTGTGAGTGTATTACTTATTGTAATCGGCCCATGTAGAAGTAACAAAGCCCAACATACTAACCGGCTCTAGCCACAAGAGTGGACAGTCCAAGATTATTTATATTGCACTTGAGTGAGTTTGCCTACGATAATATGCACAAATGAATGTTAATCAATGCAACTCAAGTTATTCGCACCCCGCACGCACTCGGTTAGCAGTCACGTTTAAAGTTAACACACAACATATAACCTTATAAAATCACGTACAGCGTAGAGAGGGAAAACAATGAGAGTTTTAGAATCGCTAACTAAACGACACCAACCTGAAATGTTCGAGTTGTCACAACAAATTAGTTTATGATAGAAAGTTTCTGTTGTCAAAATCTAATTTAGATGATGGATTGTTTAAAGTTGCTTACACTTTGAATGATTCTGACAAATTATATTCTGATGAAGAATTTTCAATAAGAGGTGTAAAAACTGAACTGATAAAAAGGTTTTCAAACTCACAGAAATTAATATTTCTGAAATAAAAGACTTGTGTCTTAATGAAAAACCAAGATCATATACCTCAAGAGTTCAACAAAGATTAAACAAGAAAAAGAATTACTATTCTGGTTCTGGTTCCAAAAGAAATCAAATCATAACGGTAATTTCAAAAAGAAAGGGTTAGGTTTTATTCCTACAGAAAAACAGAAAAATGAAAAATATGTTCGTGATTTTAAATCCAAAATGTCATTTGTTTCAGGTACATCAACTGATGAAGAAGAAAAGACAAGTTTCTGGAGGGAATCAAATAGTGAGTTCCTTGCGAAGAAGAAAGACGGACAGAAGAGAGATACAAGAACCTGTTTCCGATGCAACACTGTTGGACATATTGCAAAAGATTGTTCTAACGCAATACAATCAAAACAGGGAGTATTTCGTAAACTCAAAGAGAAAGTGTTTGAGTTCGAACCACCAATTGATAGAGAAAAATTGTTTAAAAATTCTAAATTTGAAATTGGTGAGTGTTCGAACAAGTTCTACAAGAAGAGAGCTAAATATGACAACCAGAAATGGGTTGTTAAGAAAGCTGGTGAAAACTCTAGCGATGATTCTGATAGGTCAAAATCAGAGGAGCTATCTTCTGGCGATGAAACTGATTCCACAGAGTCAGTTGAGCCACAAGTTGTTTCAAAATGTGAAGCTGTTTTAGAAAATGAACAATCAGTTCCGATTGTGAATGATGAGGAGTTTCCATCACTTCGGGCTGAGAATTATAAAAAGAAAATTGGTAAAGTTGAAATTTGTAACCAATTATATAATGATAAATAGGAATTTGATGCTGAGAAGGTCTTTAACCCCAAGGTAAAACATATCTTTGGCAAGATGATTGATCGAAAAGTCAAAGGGGTTAAAGAATTTTATGAGAAGAAAACAAAGAAAGAAAAGGTTGAACCATCCCTGGTTTGTGACTGGGATGGTGCATATTATGAACAGTAAGTCTCAGGACTTGCTGGAGCTCCCAGGTTGGTAAGCGTGGAGCATGAATCGGCATCTTTCTTAAGTTTTATTCGGCAACGTCAATCATTCAAACGGTAAAAGGTTTGTTTGTGCTTGCTTGCTAGTGGTATTTTGTTGGTTATAATTACAAGTGGTTAGACGATTTGATTGCATATGGTAAATCAAGGACATTAATTTGTACTTGTATTTTCCTACAACTGGTTGGAAGACAATATGATGAACCACAACCCCGAACTTGTTATTGATAAATCTACAAGTGATAAAATCAATCAAACTTATTTTCCGGAAAAACCATTTTGATTAAAACAAACTTAAGTGTTTTGAAATCTAAATGGGAAAATAGTTTGTTGATAGGGGGAATTCTGATTGTTTATGCCAAGTGAATGGCGAATTGATGTGATTTGATATCAGTTGTCATGTTTCTGTACAGTTTGTTTTCATATTTTCGTTAATGTGTTTGCATTTTAGGGGGAGTAGAAATTCAGAAATTCAGAAATTCAGAAAATCCAAAAACATTAGAAAATTTGAAAAATACAAAAACATGAAAAATTTAAAAATGAGTTTTGTGTGAAAAAGAGGAAATGATAGTACATTAGTGGACTATCACAACATGCTAAAGAAATGTAAAGTAAAAATGTGATGAACAATCTTACTACGGATGTGTCAGTAGGTTTTCGCACATTTAGTAATTTGAAACGAGATATAAACCTAATTCAAACTTGCTTGATTTGTGGGTAACTATTCTTGAATATATGGGTAATCCCCGAAATCTTGTTTGAAAGGTCCCGTATTCTGAGATACTAGGTCTTTATACTCAGTGATATCTGGGGTATTATTCCGGGACTTCTGCTGTATGGAAGTACTGACCTAGTCTCCGAATAATACTTTCTAAAAAAGCTTTGAAATATAAGCTCGCCCTCAGCAAGCTGATGAAACAATAAAATTGATAGTTGTTGTTGTTGAAACAAAAGATCCTCTAAAGGGGACCCACCAAAAGTCGAAGCCGTCATCTCTCTGCGTATACGGAAGTATCGACCTGAGCTCTCATGGCCCTCGCACATAACCCCTTTACAGATATCATCTGTGGTATACTCACCTGTAAGACTGAATATTGGGATCTGGATAGAGGAGTAAATTCAAGTGGAGTGATACACAATTAAGTTTAAGTTTATAAAACATTAATATCGTATTTCGAATCGATTGAAATTTGTGTGAAAATTTAAAGTGGACCAATATACTGACAATCTAGGTAAATTGTTTAAAACTGAGAATGTTTAAAGCTTAATGGTGTTAGCGATTTGTCTCAAAACTGATATGATCCTCTTAGACGAACTCACAAAAATATTGTTTGTAAATAGTTCATTTTTGCATTTACTTTCATTCAGAAAATCAAAAAGATTTTTGGTGTGTTTTAGCATAAATTTTGAAAAAGTCAAAAAGATTATCGACGGCTGATATTGAAAAACATATTTTCAAAATTCCAAGTGTTAAACATGATGAACGAATGGTTTGGGAGAGTGTGTTTGTTTTGATAAGAAACAGGTTACCGTTCCAAGTGGTTCATCAGAATCTCGTTGATTGATGTATTAGTGATATTTTATTTGAGTAAATGTTTGTCATAAATCTTATGTATGTGGTAGAGTTTTGGTTTCAGAAAAATCATTACTTGAGGGGGAGTAAATGTTGGAGTTGAGAAACTCAAAAGATGTCAACATCAAAGTGAAGGAGTCTGTTGGTGATAAAAGAGAAAGAGATGAAGATAGAGAGAGAGAAGCCCAGAGACTGATCAAGACTGAAGATATGAAGACACAGCATTGTCGTGACTCGATGGACGACTCCGTCAACATCTGAGGGGGAGTCTGTTGGTGCACTACATCTGTTGACTTCGTCTTGGATCGAGTCTTAGTCTTAGAGTGTTAGATCAGGGCACGTTATACGAGAAAACAGGAGATTGTATAAGTGATAGTAGTAGGTTTCGCTTGTATGGTCTTAGGTGATAGTTTCGCTTGTATCTCATAGGATGGTTCCGCTTGTATGTCATAGAAAGGTTCCGCTTGAATGTCAAGCTGAAGGTTCCGCTTGTATGGCATGTATGTTCAAGCGAAACCTTGGCTCCTATATATAGCCTTTCAAGGGAAACATATGTAATGTTGATGTAACTCGTACCGAAGTGCTGCCGGATCGAGATTTGAATGTAAACTGTCAAAAATCAATGCAAATAGAAGTTTAAAGTGATTTGCTACCTGTTCCTAAGTCAAATACTTATTTTCCGCATCTGTATTTGATAGAATTTCCTCTGAACGACTCGTTCAGGTTAAAACAAGATCCTTCAACTTCGTTAATTAGGGGGTATTATGCCTAGAGATTATGCCTACTATTAGAAAATTTCAAGAGAGAAAGAGTTTTGAGCGAGTTTCGACTGAAGGCCCGAGCTCCAGCTTTATAGGGGCTGATTTTGGGTCTTACACGGCCCGCCTAACATGTAGCAACGGGCTACGTGGCCCGCGTAGTAGGGGGTCTAGGCCGTAGGTGATCCGGATCACGGTATAGGTTCAACACGTGTTGCCACCTGTCACCACCGAGTGAGGCCTCGTTGTTGATTACTCGCGGCCCGCGTGGGCAGTAGCCAAAGGCTACGCGCCCCGCGACAGCCTCAATTTTCTTATTTGATTTTATTTTTAATGATATTTCATATTTTGGGCTCGGTTTTCACATACGAGGTGTATTTTAAGACATATAAGGATATTTTAAATATTTTTAGGGTGTTGGAAAAATTCAGGAGGGTTGTTATATAAGTCCTTTCCAATTATACCCTTAGTATTTTTATTTCGTATTTATTTTAGTCTTTTGAGTCGGTTTCCATCATACATTGAGGGTAATGTATAGTTTAAGTGTGGTGATGGAAAACTACGTCTTTTGCCCTACAAGCAATAGTTCGGTAGTATGCTGGGACTTAAGTGATAGAAAGTGAGTGTATTATCCAACATCAACATTTACTGAAAACCGCCTCATATCCCCTACAAGGATATGGGTTTGTGAAAGTCTGTTCGTTACTGAAAACTCCCTCATATCCCCTGCAAGGATATGGGTTTATGAAAATCTGTTTGTTTGTTTGCCTGTTTGATTGTCCCCACCGGACGTATGCTTGTATTGAGAGAAGTGAACTCAGCTTGATTTGCTTGGTAAGACAAATTACTTGTTTAGACTTAATCAACCGGGTCCTATTTAAGTTACCCACAACAGTTAGGATCTCAACAACTTTTCATACAAGAAATCATAACACACATCATGCATTCTTGGGCCTCATATAATTTATCAGTTAGTCATACAACATAGCAACACATAATCAATTTAACTCATAGGTCATATACTTGTGCGATCAGTGTCCAGTTGTGCGACCCAACACGATTTGTGCGATTGGGCTCGAACTGTGTGGCTGTTATATTGTTCGTGGGCCTGTGTGTGTGGCCCAATGAGAAGTTCAGCCCCCATGGCCCTTGTGCGACTGGCCTATTTGTGCAATTAACATAAACTTGTGCGACTCGTTTACTCTTGTGCGACTCAAGGTGTACCAATGGCCCATCAGCTTGTGCGACCTGGTTTGTGGGTCAGTACGCGGCCCAATAAAAGGTTCAGCCCAACCATTCTTCTTGTGCGACTGGGCTGGCCTTGTGCGATCCTAACCCACTTGTGTGATTTGTGTGTATGATCCATGTGTACAAGTGATGCTCTCCCTTGTGCATTGACTAAGTAACTTCTTGGTCAAATTGTAATCGTCCTAATTTGTAGGATGTGATATTAATGTGACAGTTTCTTCTTTGAACCCCCAACAATGATTATCAAGTTTCCAAGAACATCAATCATCGATTAACCAATCAAATCATAAACCAACCAATCAACCAAAACAAATCACACACTTGACAATTCAACTTTACGCGTGTTACTAGATTCATACAAATGGTTTAACCATCCCGATTAGCCCTTAGTTGTCTAATGTGCAACCTTCACGTTAGTGATTTACATGGATTACATCCCAATTCAGATTTAAAACAAGTTAACATAATTAACACATGAAAACCATGTTATCATACACCCGAATTACTAACACAATACTCATGATTCATTCGTAAATTAACATAGTGCCTAACAACCCTAGATCATGTTCGACTAGGCATGTAAACACGAAATCAAAATTGGCAAAAATATAAATCAACTAAGAGATAACTCATACTAACCGAGAGATGGTTGTTGTTAGATACGAAAGACAAGCTTCGAGAGGATGAGGCTTCGAACCAACAAGCTGTCGTCGAGTGGAGAGGGAATAAAGTTCTAGGGTTTACATTGTTTAGAAAGAAAGAATGATATGCATCCTTCATGCATATATGCGTGTACCAAGGGCATGGGTTTGGGCTCGGTTTGGGTTTTAAAACTTTGGGCTTCAAGAAGCCTACATGGTTTATGCGGCCGATGAGCAGATGTGGATATATGCGTGCACCAAGGGAATGGGTTTGGGCTCGGTTTGGGTTTTAAAACTTTGGGCTTCAAGAAGCCCACATGGTTTGTGCGGCCGATGAGCAAATGTGCGATCTAGGACTAAACGCGACTAAACATATAATACACACAATCTCGTAACTTCACTAACATTCAAGTATAACCAAACAATTTATTCAAATAGTTCGTTCATGTCACACCCCAACCGATGGCGGAATCATCGGGGCGCGGCACTGAGCGGAACAGATTGTTCAGAAGTTTCCACAACAACTATCATACAATTCAGTTATATAACACGTCCCATACCGTGTCCCAAACAATAACCAGTTATCATAGAAAGCAACTAAACAATATGGGAACTGTTCCGACCACTCGGATACTTAATTATTACAGACCAAATGTAACTATTGTTTTAAGACCTCTAGACGACTACTGTGGATCTTACTGACTACAAGTGCCAGTGCAAGATCTACAGATAATTATGGCCCTGGAACAGGTACGTGGACACCGTCCTACGGACACAGACTCCTAGAAGTTTATTATTGTCTCGCTTCCCTAGCACGCTAGTAGCTTAAACACCTGTCACATACGTTAAAATAAAAGTCAATACATATAATGTAAAGGTGAGTACACAAGTTTGATATAGCATATAAAGTTCGGATAGTTTACGCATAACCAAGCACGTACACAAGGGCAAACGATGCACGTAAATTATCAACATGGGACCATCGATACCAACGACTTCGGGTTGACTGTCCGAGACAGTTCGCAATGCATGATTACCACCGTAATCCATGCAAGTAATTGTCCTTAGCAACCCCCGTGTGAACGGGTGCTGAGTCCAAACTATAGTACTATGTTGCTAAAGCAGGTAGATAGCACTCCACGTGTAAACATAATAAACAGCAATCATTTAGACAAGTAATACATGCAAATAGGTTAGCGTTCAAATAGTTGTGTTGATTGTGATTTTGATAGTTTACGTATGTAACACCCAAAAGTGCTAAAAGCAAAAAGGGATCGAGTATACTCACAGTGATTGATTGTGGATTGAAGGGAGCACTGAGAATAGGTTAGCCTGAATAGTTCGATAACACAACGATGAGTAACGCGGAAAAAGTAAACAAAGGGAAACTGGATCGGATAGGCCAATCGATCGGACAGCAGTTCGATCGAGTGGGCTGTTCGATTGGTTTGAAAGTCCGTTCGAATATCCATTCGATCGGCTGGCTGGCTCGATCGGCTGGTTCCTTCAAGTGGATTGTTTCTTCCTTTGATGTGAAGGATGTGTTTGTGTATGATGGTTTGTACTACCTTTCAAGTTGGTCGATCGAACTGCTGTTCGACCGGTTACCCCAACCGATCGGTTAGCACTTTGCTGCTTTCAAGTATGTCACTCGATCGGTTGGTATGTTCGATCGGGTGACATTCCAATGCTTTGAAAAGTCTAAGTGTTTTTAAAGTATAGTATCTCATGATCCGAGCAGTAATGATTACAATCGAATGGCGTAGCCGATCGAACAGTACCTCGTCAATACTACACTTTGTGAGTTGGTGAGTCTAAGTGCTGGTCGATCGGTTAGCCTAGTCGATCGGCTGGCATAGTCGTTCGGTTGGGCTGTTCGATCGAACAGCCTAGCCGTTCGGCCAGCTTCTCGATTTGGTTAACTTATCACCTAACACTTGGTTATTCCCGTTGTTTGTTGGTGTTTTAGAGATATTTTGACTACGAGTTGAATCACAAAACTGAAGTCCCTATTTAGCCTACTGACTTGAGCAGGAATCACCCAGACTCGGTCAGAGACGGTTTGGAACCCAAGTTTAAGTTTAACCCGGAATCGGTATATCTCTTGGTAGAACTCGAATCTTGAACCATGTGTTTGTTTAGGTTGATTTGTAAATCGGTTCAAGTCTCGTTTTCACCTTCTTGAGTGTAAAAGAGTTGAAAGATAGATGAAAACCCATCTTCCAATCCTTTTCCACCGTGAAATGTTAAGATCTATGGAAGATTTTAGGTTATTGATGTAGAAATCGGTCAGATCTAGCTTATTCATGGTTGAATGAAGTCAAGAACATGAAGTTCTTGATGAACACCAAGAACACCATGATGACATCACTCAAGAACACCTAGATCTTGGTGATTTCATGGATGAAAATCGGATTTTGAAAGATAGAAAGATGGAGAATCGATTAATGAACAAAAACGTACAGAGATTGGAGTGAAATACTTACCGGTTTGAGAGAAATCTTGGATTTAGTGAGAAAAAGTGGCTGGTCGGTCAGAGCTTTTCCAAAAGTGGAAAGCTTGACAAGGACAGCCCTATTTATAGGCTTCCAAAAGAGGAAAGGTCAGCTGATCGAGCAGCATTCCTGATCGAGCAGCTGTCCGATCGAACAGTCCGGTTCGATCGGCTAGCCTGTTCGATCAGGTTGCCTTGTTCGATCGGCTAGCCTGTTCGATCAGGTTGCCCTGTTCGAACGGCTTGCCTGATTTTGAGTGTTTCGCGACGATTTTCGATATTTCGAGTTCGATGAACGATAATTTGAGAATGATAGAATTCCTAATCAAATTACTTTTAGTCCTAACTACTATATCTAACATACAAGCATCCTTACAACTTGTTTCCAAAGTCGGTCTCGATTGAGTTTGATTCACCTTCGAGTCTTGATTGATTTGATTGATTCACCACACACTTTAACATAAAAGTAAACATGCACAAATAACACATAAGGCACACACACACACGTATAAAAAGTACTAAAATCCCCACACTTGAGTTTGATGATTGATTTGATTAGCTTGATTATTGATTGACTAGCTTTATTGCGTTGTTACTTCCTATCACACACAATCGGTCGTTGATTCACAGTTCGATTATCGGTCGATTTGGTTTAATTATACAACACTTACTCCAAATAATACGAAAATCAAAATGAAACTAAAATGAAATTAATCTTTATTAATCTTTAATTCCAATAACAGTCAACACTTGATCTTGACTTTGACTTTGGAAAACACGGGGTGTTACAGTCTCCCCTCCTTTAGGGAATTTCGTCCCGAAATTAGGCCGAGAACCGTACATCGCCGTGTGATTTTACCTATTTGATGCTTCAGATCTACCTGAATAACTGCGGGTACTTGGCCTTCATGTCACTTTCGAGTTCCCAAGTGAACTCCGCGCCTCGTTTGCCTTCCCATCGTACTTTTACAATAGGAATGCGAGAGCGTCTGAGTTGCTTGGTCTGTCGGTCCATGATTTCGACAGGCTTTTCCACGAAGTGTAGAGTCTCATTGACCTGAAGATCGTCGAGTGGTATTATAGAGTCGTGGTCGGCTACGCATTTCCGAAGGTTTGAAATATGGAAAGTCGGGTGGACATTGCTGAGTTCCTCCGGTAATTCGAGTTTGTAGGCAACTTTACCGATCCTTTCCAGAATCTTAAAAGGTCCAACAAATCGTGGCGCAAGTTTCCCTCTCTTGCCGAATCGAACTACTCCCTTCCAAGGCGATACCTTTAGGAGCACGTAGTCGCCAACTGCAAATTTGCGGGGCCTGCGTCGTTTATCGGCGTACATCTTTTGTCTATCCCGGGCCTTTACCAAATTTTCCCTTATTTGGTGGATCTTGTCAGTCGTTTCTTGTAGAATCTCGGGCCCAGTCAATTGTGAATGACCGACCTCGTGCCATACAATAGGCGAGCGACATCTCCTACCATACAGGGCTTCGAAAGGTGCCATTTCGATGCTGGAGTGATAGCTATTATTGTACGAAAATTCGACCAACGGTAGGTGTTTGCTCCAACTACCACCAAAATCAATAACACACGCACGGAGCATGTCTTCAATAGTACGAATCGTTCTTTCAGTCTGCCCGTCGGTTTGCGGGTGGAATGCGGTACTCAAATTCAGCGTCGTACCTAGAGCTGCTTGAAAAGTTTCCCACAATCTCGATGTAAACCGAGCATCGCGATCCGAAATGATGTCTCGAGGCGTACCATGATTCTTAATGATCTCGTCGGTGTAGATTTGGGCTAGTTTGGCCACCTTATAGTCTTCTCGTATTGGCAGAAAGTGGGCTGATTTGGTTAGACGGTCGACTATAACCCAAATACTGTCGTGACCTGATGGCGTGGTCGGAAGCTTAGTTATGAAATCCATAGCTATACTTTCCCACTTCCATACGGGTATCGGCGGTTGTTCGAGTAAGCCTGAGGGTCTTTGGTGTTCAGCCTTGACTCTTGCACAAGTTAAACAGCTACCAACATATAGAGCAATATCCCTTTTCATCCCAGGCCACCAGTACTTGTAGCGAAGGTCTTGGTACATTTTGTCCGCACCGGGATGAATGGAATATCGGGATTTGTGGGCTTCGTTCATGATAATCTTTCGCAAATCTGTCCTCCTCGGAACCCAGATTCGGTCCAGATAATAGAATATTCCGTTGGCTTTGCTCACAAGCTGAGTTCCATCGTGATAGATTCGCTCTTTCTTTAACGTACGCTCGTTAAAGCAAGCGTGTTGTGCTTCGCGGATGAGAGCTTCGAGGTTATACTGAGCCTGGATGTTTCGAACACCTATCACGTAATTCTTTCTGCTGAGGGCGTCTGCAACTACATTCGCCTTGCCTGGGTGATAACGGATCTCACAGTCGTAGTCGTTGAGAAGTTCTACCCATCGGCGTTGACGCATATTGAGTTCCCTCTGGTTAAAGATATGTTGTAGGCTCTTGTGATCGGTGAAGATCGTACACTTTGTACCATACAGGTAGTGTCGCCAAATCTTTAAGGCAAAGACAACTGCGCCTAGCTCGAGGTCATGGGTTGTATAGTTCTTCTCGTGGATTTTGAGCTGTCGGGATGCGTAAGCTATAACCTTGTCTCGTTGCATGAGAACACAGCCTAGTCCAAGGTTTGAAGCATCACAATAGACCACGAAGTCATCGCTTCCGTCCGGCAGTGTAAGAACTGGTGCATGGCACAGCATGTGTTTGAGGGTTTGGAAAGCAGTCTCCTGTGCGGTTCCCCACACAAAAGGCTTGTCTTTGTGAGTAAGGGCGGTAAGCGGTACAGCAATCCTTGAGAATCCTTCGATGAATCTCCGATAGTAACCAGCTAATCCGAGAAAAGAGCGAACTTCTGACGGATTCCTTGGCGTAACCCATCCCTTGACTGCCTCAATCTTTGCAGGATCAACGTGTATACCCCGACTATTCACAATGTGACCCAGAAACTGAACCTCCTCCAACCAGAACTCACACTTGGAGAATTTGGCGTAGAGTTGGTTTCCCTGAAGCAACTCGAGAACCAATCGCAAATGCTGCGCATGTTCGGCCCTCGATCTGGAATAAATCAGGACATCGTCGATAAATACAATGACAAAACGGTCTAAGAATGGTTTACACACGCGATTCATCAGATCCATAAAGACCGCGGGTGCGTTGGTCAAACCAAAAGGCATGACAACAAATTCGTAGTGGCCGTATCGGGTTCGAAAAGCGGTTTTGGGGATGTCTTCCTCTTGAATCCGCAACTGATGGTAGCCTGAACGTAGATCAATCTTGGAGAAACACTGAGCACCTTGTAATTGGTCAAACAGGTCATCGATTCTTGGTAAGGGGTATCGGTTCTTGATGGTCAGCTTGTTCAATTCCCGGTAATCGATGCACATCCGGAACGACCCGTCCTTCTTCTTGACAAAAAGGACTGGCGCGCCCCATGGAGAAGTGCTCGGGCGAATGAAGCCTTTTTCAAGTAACTCTTGGAGTTGGTTCGAGAGTTCTCGCATCTCAGATGGAGCGAGTCGATACGGAGCTTTGGCTACCGGGTTGGCTCCTGGAATAAGGTCGATTCGAAAGTCGATATCACGACTTGGAGGTAATCCAGGAAGATCATCAGGGAACACCTGAGGAAATTCTCGGACAACAGGAACATCATTGACTTCAATTTTCTTTTTCTTGTCCGTCTCTGCTACAACAATGTTGGCCAAGAAGGCTCGATATTCCTTGCGGAGATATTTGCGAGCTTGAAGACAGGACATGAGCTTGAGATCTTTCGCAGTAGTTTCACCATAAACACATAGAACATCACCACTAGCTAGCACAAAACGAATCATCTTATCAGCACACACAACTTCAGCATGGTTTTCACGAAGAAAGTCCATGCCTACTATGACATCGAAACTCCCGAGTTGCATTGGAATGAGATTAATCGGGAATATATGATTGTTGAGCTTGAGAGTACAATCACGGAGCACAGAATTGACAGCAATGGTTCTTCCGGTAGCGACTTCTACTTCGAAGGGTGTCGAAAGATAAGAGCGCTTACGTCTAAGAAGCTTCTCAAATTCAAATGACACAAAGCAGTTATCGGCTCCAGTATCAAACAAACATGATGCATATATACCATTCACAAGGAACGTACCATTGACCACGTTGTTGTCAGCTTGAGCCTGGCGTGCGTTGATGTTGAAAGTTCTGGCGTGAGCGGCTTGTTGCTGAGGCTGTTGTTGTTGTTGCTGGGGTTGTTGAGCTTCTTGTTTCACCACCCTGTTCGGGCACCGGTTTGCGAAGTGGTTAGGGTCACCACATGCAAAGCAGGTCCGAACATTGTTTGTTGGGGCCTGTGCAGCTTGAGGAGCTTGAGGAGCTTGAGGAGCAGGGAGTAGAGCCTGGTTAACAGCAGCTTGAGCTTGAGCTTGACGGGGACCATAGCGACAACTCGCAGTGAAATGCCCGTAGACGTTACAGTGAGCGCAGAATCGGCAGGCCACACCCACCGGGTGATGGTAAGAACATGTAGCACAGAGTGGGTGGGGGCCGGTGTACGCACGCTTTGCTGGCGGCGCATTGATCACTGGCGCAGTGCGCTGTGGTTGTTGTTGTTGTGGCGGTACTGACTGAAGTGGGGTAGCATTGGTTGCAGCAGCGCAACTCTTCTTCTTTCTTCTCCTTGAGGACTTGGAGGCTTGAGCAGTAGGGTTGTCGGTTGATGCTGTGGTGACTTGATGCAGAGACTTGTTTGGCTTATCCCAGACACCAGCCTTAACTCGCTTGTCGTTAATCTCAGCGGCGAGTAGGTAGGTTTCCTCGATCGTTGCGGGTTTGGCGGCGTGAACAAAATCTGCGACACAATCCGGAAGAGCACGGATGTATTTCTTGATGGTCATGTCAGAAGTCTTGACCTGGTCTGGACAGATAATGCTCAGCTGCTTGAAACGGGCAGTGAGACCAGCGTTGTCGCCCTCCTTCTGCTTGATACTCCAGAACTCATCCTCCAACTTTTGGCGTTCGTGGGGAGGACAGAATTCGTCCATCATGATCGATTTCAACTCCTTCCATGTCAGCTCGTATGCAGCGTCGTTCCCGCGCTTGTTCCTTTCTGCGGTCCACCAGTCCAAAGCCCGCGACTGGAAGACACCGGTAGCATTGAGAGTACGGAGATGATCTGGGCATCCGCTTTGGCGAAGGGTAACTTCCACAGAGTCAAACCAATGAAACAGAGCCGTAGGGCCATCTTCACCGGTAAACTCTTTTGGCCCACATGCCTTGAATTGTTTGAAGCTAAAAGTAGCTTTGTTGGAGTCTTTGGGCGTGAGGGTTCGGGATTCCTCAGATGACTTGCTTGCGTTCTCGAATACTTCACTCACGGCCTTTGCTACTGTTTTAGAGAGGATAGCAGCAAAACGACGATCTCTCTTCTCCCGACGAGTAAGACGTTGACGAGGCCTTGATGATGACGACATGGTCTGCAATAGACATCGCCATAGGGCTCAACACAACGAATTCGAATCTCGCACGTCTTAGTTTACTAAAGCTCAGAATCACGTCGCATCTCACGTCACGTAACACATGTAAACACATAAACACATAATCACAAAGACACATAAGCACAGAAGCAACTCAAGCACAGAAGCAATTAAGCAAGTAGAGCACTTAATTTCCTAAACACGTACGAAATTTTATCACAGAAGCAGTCAGAAAACAGAAACCTATATCCACCTGTCGAGTATCGTTTGTTTTGCATATCGGATAGCATCACATTGTATCGTCTAACTTAGTCGTATAGCGTAGCCTAGCACACTGGTTTCGTTTAGATCACATCTCCAGAGATTTGAATCAAGATAGGATAGCAACAAAAGTCACGCCGATTGATAGCAAATGGAGTAACCCGCAAATTTTAAAACACGTAAACAGGTAAATCATATAAAATCAACAAAGCAACACTCAAATCGGAGATGGGATTGTCTGCGGCTACTAGACTTTGACTAACCATGGCAATTTAACTATTCACAGTTGACTTGTCGTCACTTTCGACTCTAGGGGACATGTTTCTGCCTCGATTCTTGGGCATTACGCATGCGCATTCTAGGTCATACTCGTGAGTTCAAGTCGTTGGAGTCCGTCAATTGCCTTGGCGAGATAAAGTAAAGTCGGAATAACTGCCAAGGTTAGGGTTTCACCCCTAGCTTAGCAATTTCTTCCTTGTTTTAAGAAAATTTAGAGGAAGTTTTCATCAATCCATGGGTTTCAGCCCCGAATTTGGTATAACTTTCCCCCCGTTTGTTGATAGAAAAATCACACAAAATAATTAGCAAAATTTTGTATTTTCAGGCAGGAATTTGCGGATTTCACTCCTAATCCTGTCCAAATTACAAAATTTGGCTCGGAGTTCGGATGTAATGATAGAATAGAAGGAATCAACATAAATCAAGCACATAAACTTGGTCTCTTGGTTCCTAACTATAGTCTAGGTTTCTAAGACAGCGATCCGGACTAGATCGTGTCTAACCTAATTCCCTATAGTTATGGCTCTGATACCAATCTGTCACACCCCAACCGATGGCGGAATCATCGGGGCGCGGCACTGAGCGGAACAGATTGTTCAGAAGTTTCCACAACAACTATCATACAATTCAGTTATATAACACGTCCCATACCGTGTCCCAAACAATAACCAGTTATCATAGAAAGCAACTAAACAATATGGGAACTGTTCCGACCACTCGGATACTTAATTATTACAGACCAAATGTAACTATTGTTTTAAGACCTCTAGACGACTACTGTGGATCTTACTGACTACAAGTGCCAGTGCAAGATCTACAGATAATTATGGCCCTGGAACAGGTACGTGGACACCGTCCTACGGACACAGACTCCTAGAAGTTTATTATTGTCTCGCTTCCCTAGCACGCTAGTAGCTTAAACACCTGTCACATACGTTAAAATAAAAGTCAATACATATAATGTAAAGGTGAGTACACAAGTTTGATATAGCATATAAAGTTCGGATAGTTTACGCATAACCAAGCACGTACACAAGGGCAAACGATGCACGTAAATTATCAACATGGGACCATCGATACCAACGACTTCGGGTTGACTGTCCGAGACAGTTCGCAATGCATGATTACCACCGTAATCCATGCAAGTAATTGTCCTTAGCAACCCCCGTGTGAACGGGTGCTGAGTCCAAACTATAGTACTATGTTGCTAAAGCAGGTAGATAGCACTCCACGTGTAAACATAATAAACAGCAATCATTTAGACAAGTAATACATGCAAATAGGTTAGCGTTCAAATAGTTGTGTTGATTGTGATTTTGATAGTTTACGTATGTAACACCCAAAAGTGCTAAAAGCAAAAAGGGATCGAGTATACTCACAGTGATTGATTGTGGATTGAAGGGAGCACTGAGAATAGGTTAGCCTGAATAGTTCGATAACACAACGATGAGTAACGCGGAAAAAGTAAACAAAGGGAAACTGGATCGGATAGGCCAATCGATCGGACAGCAGTTCGATCGAGTGGGCTGTTCGATTGGTTTGAAAGTCCGTTCGAATATCCATTCGATCGGCTGGCTGGCTCGATCGGCTGGTTCCTTCAAGTGGATTGTTTCTTCCTTTGATGTGAAGGATGTGTTTGTGTATGATGGTTTGTACTACCTTTCAAGTTGGTCGATCGAACTGCTGTTCGACCGGTTACCCCAACCGATCGGTTAGCACTTTGCTGCTTTCAAGTATGTCACTCGATCGGTTGGTATGTTCGATCGGGTGACATTCCAATGCTTTGAAAAGTCTAAGTGTTTTTAAAGTATAGTATCTCATGATCCGAGCAGTAATGATTACAATCGAATGGCGTAGCCGATCGAACAGTACCTCGTCAATACTACACTTTGTGAGTTGGTGAGTCTAAGTGCTGGTCGATCGGTTAGCCTAGTCGATCGGCTGGCATAGTCGTTCGGTTGGGCTGTTCGATCGAACAGCCTAGCCGTTCGGCCAGCTTCTCGATTTGGTTAACTTATCACCTAACACTTGGTTATTCCCGTTGTTTGTTGGTGTTTTAGAGATATTTTGACTACGAGTTGAATCACAAAACTGAAGTCCCTATTTAGCCTACTGACTTGAGCAGGAATCACCCAGACTCGGTCAGAGACGGTTTGGAACCCAAGTTTAAGTTTAACCCGGAATCGGTATATCTCTTGGTAGAACTCGAATCTTGAACCATGTGTTTGTTTAGGTTGATTTGTAAATCGGTTCAAGTCTCGTTTTCACCTTCTTGAGTGTAAAAGAGTTGAAAGATAGATGAAAACCCATCTTCCAATCCTTTTCCACCGTGAAATGTTAAGATCTATGGAAGATTTTAGGTTATTGATGTAGAAATCGGTCAGATCTAGCTTATTCATGGTTGAATGAAGTCAAGAACATGAAGTTCTTGATGAACACCAAGAACACCATGATGACATCACTCAAGAACACCTAGATCTTGGTGATTTCATGGATGAAAATCGGATTTTGAAAGATAGAAAGATGGAGAATCGATTAATGAACAAAAACGTACAGAGATTGGAGTGAAATACTTACCGGTTTGAGAGAAATCTTGGATTTAGTGAGAAAAAGTGGCTGGTCGGTCAGAGCTTTTCCAAAAGTGGAAAGCTTGACAAGGACAGCCCTATTTATAGGCTTCCAAAAGAGGAAAGGTCAGCTGATCGAGCAGCATTCCTGATCGAGCAGCTGTCCGATCGAACAGTCCGGTTCGATCGGCTAGCCTGTTCGATCAGGTTGCCTTGTTCGATCGGCTAGCCTGTTCGATCAGGTTGCCCTGTTCGAACGGCTTGCCTGATTTTGAGTGTTTCGCGACGATTTTCGATATTTCGAGTTCGATGAACGATAATTTGAGAATGATAGAATTCCTAATCAAATTACTTTTAGTCCTAACTACTATATCTAACATACAAGCATCCTTACAACTTGTTTCCAAAGTCGGTCTCGATTGAGTTTGATTCACCTTCGAGTCTTGATTGATTTGATTGATTCACCACACACTTTAACATAAAAGTAAACATGCACAAATAACACATAAGGCACACACACACACGTATAAAAAGTACTAAAATCCCCACACTTGAGTTTGATGATTGATTTGATTAGCTTGATTATTGATTGACTAGCTTTATTGCGTTGTTACTTCCTATCACACACAATCGGTCGTTGATTCACAGTTCGATTATCGGTCGATTTGGTTTAATTATACAACACTTACTCCAAATAATACGAAAATCAAAATGAAACTAAAATGAAATTAATCTTTATTAATCTTTAATTCCAATAACAGTCAACACTTGATCTTGACTTTGACTTTGGAAAACACGGGGTGTTACAGTTCACTCAACACGTACACATAAATATCATAGAAACTAGTACATAAAGTGTCCTTGAAAATACGAGTTGTCACAAAATGCCATAAAGCACCTAATTCAGAAAAACACCATAAAAACACAAAGTTGAAAACGCCATAAAATAACTCAGTTCATTTTGTCGAAAAGTATATCAATAGTATACTCGTTGGAAAGATAAAAAAACTGGATTTTATGGTGTAATTTTTGTAAGAAAATAATCATGTATAAAAAAGTTATGGATGTTTTAAATATGATGGGAGAAATGACATGTGATTAGCATGTGCATCTTTGTTTGAATCTTCCCAATTTACTCCACCTAATAGTTGCAAGGTTCCTAATATTTACAAAAACGCCACCGCATCAATCTTAGCCACAAATCATAAAGATCTTGTGACTGAAAATCGTTCTCACCTTTTTCACTCTTTCAGTCGTTTTCTCCTGAATCCATTTCTATGTATATATATATATATATATATATATATATATATATATATATGTATGTATGTATATGTTCATTTTAGTTTATGAAAACACTAGTAAAATTAACTTAGTATTTTCCACAGAACTTTGTATAATCATGATTAAGTGCACTAAATACATTTTAGCCTTGAAAAACCCTTGTTAATTACACCTTAATCATGATTATATTTTAAGAAAATTTTGCCATAATTTCCCCTAAATTAGGGACTTTTCCACGTTTTATAACGTCTTCAAAACTCAACTTTTCAACTCATCAAAGATCATCATCAACAACAATAAGATCATGAGCTTTCTATGTAAATCACTTAGTAATTTCAAGATAATCATTCTTTTCACATGTTCATCTATATGTTTACAAGTTTATGTTAAGCTGGTTATTTACTTTTTCAAGAACAAAGCCATGAACAAGAGTTTTTGGATTTAGCATAAACTTTATATTTTCAAAAAATCATTTTAAGACTATATTAGAGTTCATGATATTTCTTGTTTATGGATCTTGCTAGATCTAAACATATACTTGTTTAGATCTACTTTTTAATTACATTTTTGCAAGATCGTCATCTTCACATCTTCATCAACATCAAGAATCAACACATAAACAACATAAGACTTTGTATATAAGTTAATTTATATTATTTGTTTTAGGGTTTTCTTGTATTTTTTATGTTTAGTTTCAAGATGATCCACTTGTACTTTATGATTCTACACATATTTAGAAACATAAATAGAAGTTTTATAAACTTACTACTAGCACAATGCTAGGGATGAGTTCTTTAGATGAAGAAAGAAGAAGGATAATACTCCAAAGTCTTGTGTAAAAAGCTCCTTTGATGACCCCTAACACTTGCAAACCCCTTTTGATCTTCTTGAGAACCCTTAGAATCCTCGGAGATTTGTTAAAGATGAAGAACAAGAGGGGGGAGTTATGGCCGAAATTTTGAAGAGAGACAGGAAGTGTTTGTGTGTGTTTTACTAGGTGAAAGTTATATGATATGGATAAGATATTTGAGTCTTGCTTTCTTATAATTAAGTTCACCAAATCAAGTCCTTAAAAGTCAAGGCAAGCCATTCCTTCTTATCCATGAAACTCTTCACAACATGGTATGGGGGGGGGACCCACCAAATCATGGGGAGTTTAGGTGACAGTGTGGTGAATTGTTTATTCATTAGACATGTGTTGAAATGTTGATTATAGATATTTAGGTTATTAGCATTAAGTTGGTTATTTAGGATGCTAAGTAGGGTCTAGGGTGTTAAACAGCTATCAGGATGCTAATCAATGCCTAGCTAGTTCATTAGACATGTCTAGTTAGTGCTTAGATGTTAAAAATATCACTAGTTTCGTTACCAGATCGTTTACCAGCTTATATATTATTACGTATAAATATTCATTTGAACATCTTTATGATATATGTATTAACCTTGTCATTATATGTGGTCATTAACATTGTTTAATAATCATATCATGTTCTTTTGAATAGGTAATGATGCCCAGTTTACGGAATTGGTAACTTGTATATATCAGATCGGACGATTAATTGTTTATGTATGTTTCTGGAAAGTGATATAGTTTACATTGTTTTTTCCCTAAAGTTAAGGTTTTGTATATTCATCATGTTGAATATGGTCTTCTTGTCTTGAAAATATTGTTTCAGGCTACCGAAAATTTTTCCTAGCATGAATAGTGTGTTCAGATAATCTACCAACGGTTTACGACATAGTTTGTGTCGGTTTGCGACGCAAGGAACACGATCTTGTGATATGTAATGTATGTGTGTATTCCGAAATTGCTAGACTTATGAGACTTAATTATATATGTAAACAATGATTAAGTTGTACGGAATTAACAGTTATTTTATCATGTGTCACACTTAAAACATATTTTAAACAAAATCAGATGTATAGTGAAGTTTAAATAGGAAAATAAAGTAATTTTATCTATTAAAAACACACAACGGTTATAAAGTCGTTAGCCTCCTCCAACGGTCCAAACAAAAACAAGTGTCAAATAATGGAACGGTCATTAGTCACCTATTTCATACTCACCGCACTGTAACATGGGGGTCGCTGGCGGTGTTCCCGGGCGGTAAAGTCATTCACCGCACCCACCCCGTATACCCTAAGGGGGGGTGGGCACCCAAGGGTAGTACTCTTGCCCCAATCAATCACAGTCCACCATGTCAAATTCCTTACAAACTAACCTTACATCACAAAACATTGGCGGCGCCTATCCTTGCCTTAAACATGTACCCTTAAACCATGGATCCTACTCTTTTACCCCACCCACCAATTACATACACACCTTTTCAAGAGATGGACCCCACCTTAAACCCTTTCGCTCCTACCCTTGCACGCGGTCTCCTACTAGGAGCATTGACCCACCAAGCCTTACCTTGTGGGTCTTGGCAGTGTTGTGGCATAAGAAATTACCCGAGGGTACTAGTGAGGGTGCCCCATCCTTGGGTAATTTGGAAACTAAGAAAATATTACGTCGTCGCTAAAATGAGCATTAGGAAATACAAAAGATTATTTAAACAAACATTCACGCGAGTCATTTTAATAAAACTTATTTCGAATATATTAGCTTTAGATTAACATAAACATTCAAAATTAAAATCCTAGTTTGATGATGGCGCGCTCGTGGGTTGTGATATCTAGACAAAGTAAGGGTTGTTATCGTATGCTTGACCACAAGACTATAAGGGGGGAGGAGCACTTTTTTTCTTTTGTTTAATAAAATAAAATAAACATATACTTAAAAACTAACCAGTACACTCCAATAACCCATGGCCAATATATTTGTGATGCGAATAAAGAGCCCAAAATAATTGTGATGCATTAGCCTGGTGGGTAATGACGAATGAAAGGCCCAGATCCATGAGTTTTCTAGTTCCAAACGACAATGTGTGGCTGTGTGCACCACCAGAGTCCTAACCATCACCACAAGCAGAACTAGGGATGAGCCGGGTAACGGTTCGAAACCGATATCGGTATCGAATTTCTTAAGCCGTAATATTTTTGGTACCGATTCGGTACCGACTTTTGGCATTTTCGATACCAGTTTTTACCTTCAAATACCGGTCTTTACCGGTACCGAACCGTACCGTATCGTGTATTTTCGTTACCAGTACCAGTATCCATTTTTTAGATATTCGGTACTGGTACTGATTGGTACCGAGTTGCTCCTTAACCGGAACTATTTCGGCCACCCTAAACGAACCTCACGACTTTCTCCTTCGCATTTTTTTAGAAAACTATAACCCACACGTCCATCCAATTTTTTAGACTAGGAGAGAAAGGAACAAGGTGGTTTTACTTTTCAAATCTCATTTCTTGACTTTGGGGGTTCATGGTTAGGACCTTTAGTACCGAACGACAGATTTATTTTCTAGGGGGCAATCCGGAGGCTTAACCGAATATGTAAAGATTTTTTGGTCATATTACGACTTTAGTCTTTATATTCTCTCGTTCGCTTGCTAGAGCGTGTGTTGGTAATATAATGAACAAACCGATACCGATCAAACTTCCGTCACGTCCCCACGACGACAACACATGGGTTGAATTTCGCTAGTATAATTAAATTTATTTCGTTTTCCCATAAAGTTAAAGTAAATATGTTAACACTTTCTGAAACACAAAAATAGAAACATCAACTTCACTTTTGTCCTCAAGAACAATAGGGTCAACTTCCTCTTCTATAACGACTCCACTGTATGCCAGCAAGTCCAACATATATAATTGACCATGATTCCATCACGTTTTTGTACTCCTGTGACGAAGTATTCTTATGCACATCAAACGAATTTGTCACCACTCATTATATTGTGGTTGTTGAAAAATGGAGAAACATAGGCCCGACCATTTCGTTTGGTCTTCATCAACCCGAACGAGGTTGGTTTCGAACTTGAGACATCATATGTTCTCGGTTCAACCGTTCAACGAGTCAATCTGGTCTGGTTTCAAAACATTGCATTTTGATCAAATTTATAGAATATAATGAACTCGGTGGATCAACAAAAAAAGCAATTAACTACTATTATAATACTAAACGTTAGAATATAAGTAGGAAAATATAACCTAATCGGTAGTAACACATGTACATGTGCGGCTATGATGGTTTGCGGGGAGGACCTTCGCACAAGGCCCGTGATTTTGAGGGGGGGTTAGTTTTTGGTGTTAAGTGGATGTGAAATGACCAAAATACCCTTACTAATAAAAAATAGAGTTAATTGCCAAAATCGTCCCTGAGGTTTGGGCACGTTTGCCATTTTCGTCCAAAATGAACTTTTTGTACCATTTTGCCCCCCACATTTGTAACTTGTTGCCATTTTCATCCAAATGCCTAACCAAGTTAGTTTATACCTTCTGATGGGTTATTTTTGAAATTTCTCAGTTATAAGGGGGTAACTTGTAATTATCTCTTCTAGATATTATATCAGTCTTTTATAAGCAGATATCAATTATAATAGCATAAAACCCTAGTTTCAACTAACACAACGAACCGGTGAAGAATCAGCAATCTTACAGGCTTGCTTCAATGTCGTATTGGAACAAGATTGCTGATAAGCCAGCAATCGGACAGGAGCAGTATCGATTGGACTATTTCAGTTCAGAATTACTCAGAGAAGAACTAAAGGATGTGAAGGTTCTCCGGCGGCGTAACTCCGATCAACCAAATTGTTGTCGATTAAAGATCTGACAAACATAAAGGGTCTCCTATTGATTCAGTAACAACAATTAGCAGCTGCAACCATGGCTGCAAAAGTCGTTAGGCGCTCCCTAGTCGGTCGATCGGGAAGTTGAGAGTACTCGGCCTAGGCAGAGAGTACTCGGGGAGTACTCGGACATGTTAAATTATAAAGAAATTAGTCTTAGGAAATTAAATATATGTCAAATAGCATAAATTTACTAATATCTATAACAAAATAAGTGAAAATGATATTCATTCTTTAGTATGTTAGGCATAGAAATTATGTTTTAATAGTTTTTAAGTCAAACTCGGCCCGAGTTGACTTACTGGATACGATTTTGGCCGAGGTTGACCGTGTTTGACCAATTCCGAGTAATTAGGCGGAGTCAAAGAAAGTTGCATCGGCAGCCTACCTTGTAGCGACTACTCGGGGAGTACTTGGCCTTGGAAACCTTGTTTTACAACCATGGCTGCAACATCAGGTGAACGACGGAACTACGCTATAATTGGCTTCAATATTTGATTAGCAGCTATAGGGAAGAAGTAGTTTTTTAATAAAAATGTGAAATTGCTTTATTTGTTGTCATCGTACAGTATCACTTTTTGGTAACTTGTTTTTGACCATAAACAAAAAAATCTTGTTCAAAACTTGCTTCTAATATTGCTGATTCTTCACCGATTCGTTGTTGTGTTAATTGTGTTAGTTGGAACTAGGGTTTATGCTATTATAATTGATATCTGCTTATAAAAAACTGATATGTTATATAGAAGAGATAATTACAAGTTATCCCCTTATAATTGAGAAATTTCAAAAATACTCCATGACGGTATAAAGTAACTTGGTTAGGCATTTGGATGAAAATGGCAACAAGTTACAAACGTGGGGGGGGGGCAAAATAGTACAAAAAGATCATTTTGGACGAAAATGGTAAACATACCCAAACCTCAGTGACGATTTTGGCAATTAACTCTAAAAAATATTTAGAACATTAAAAAATCTAATTAATCCTTATAAATGGGCCATACCCATTTCTTAAAACTATAAAACTAACTCTCTACCCCACCCCACCCCTATCCCCCTCCTTCCTTCTGTCTTCCCGACAAACCCACCCCCACCGGTTGTTCCGAGCACCCCAAACCCCCACCGTTGTAACTTCGGCCGACCACCCAACTCCGAGCACCAAAACCCCACCACTGTAACTCCAGCCAACCATCCTAACCGTTTTGAGGATATGTATCGCTCACATCATTGGCATGTTTTTTTTTTTTTTTTGTATTCCATTTGAAGCTTCAGTGACAATGAGACGATTAGGTAGCATTGTATGGCTGAATCGCCAGTTTTCCCTTTTCTCCGTCGGGCTCTAGAATGTTTCTGTTTTGTTCCTCTGCTAAATGCATTCTGCATTTCCTCAACTACAAACACAAATCGACTTTAATAACAAAGCACAGGCCTGAAAGGACTTGTTCCTTCCTTTTTGTTCTTCAGTATCCAGGGCGGACTGCGAATACAATTGGCGTGCTTCCTTTCTTGATATGATCGGTAATCGAATTGACGTACCCTGATCGTTTTTTTTTGTTGATTTCTTCAAAAATAACAACGTGATGGATCTAATCATGATTGATGAACATGACAATATAGAAATAAAGATAAAGATACGAACAATTGACATGTTTATCCCAGCAACTCCCCAACTCCCCAATCGATTGGTTTTTCTTCCCTGAGATTATGTTTATCCCAAATTGTTATAATTATGTTTGAAGACTTAAGAACCAGTTGATACGACCTGGTCAGAGTAGAGCTTCAGATGACCCGGCAAGAAACCTGCAAGATCACAAGAGACAAAGCATACTGTTAGCCTCGTCACAGGGAGGGGGGCCTCTCTGTGACCAAGCTCGGGCGTGAGAATAAGTATTTGCGAGGAGGAAATAGGTTAGGGAGAGAGAGGAGAGAGTTTAGAGAGAGAAGTAGCGATTACCCCTTGCTGGAAGTCTTGGCGGGGTATTTATAGCTTTTGGGCGTGCTGATGTGGCAAGTTAGTTAGAGTCGGATCAGTCGCTATCATGGCGGTTATGGAGGTGGGACCCAGTTAGTTATGTCGCACCATCGTATATGTCCGATCCGTCTTATGGTGCAAGGTCCGGTCCGACCTTGGTGCGCCGTGATTCGGTTCTATTTATGACGATGATTCGGTCCGGTCAGGGACGTATCCTCATCAAGTCCCCCTAGTTCGTAGTGTTTCTTAGATAGCAGCTTCGAACTACGATGGCGCAATTTTGGCGGTCTAAGTCTCTGATTTGCCGTTTCGTAAAAAATTTTTGAATTTTAAATTTCTAGGCGGTGACCTTAGTTGGGTAACCGACAGTCACTTTATGTTTCCCGCCTGATGTGACGGTTGGTGTGCGTCAGCTGTCATGACGTGTCACCGTCTGATTGGCGGTTTTAAGTCGGTTCTATATCCCTATAAAAAGGGGGAGAAAATATTCTTCCGATTTTACTTTTCACTTTCCACTCTTCATCTTCTTCATCTTTTTCATTCCTTCTTCACTGAAAACAGGCGATCTGCAAAACAGGTTAGTTTCTTCCTCATATGGCGACGAAAAACAACTTGTCCGGTTGCTTTAACGCTTTGAATAAAAATGGTTTAGCTTGGTATGTTGAAAGATATGCAATCCCTGCATCTCTGCACCCTGTTCTCCCCAAAAAGGATACGCCTATTTATCCGTTTCCTCCGGGAAAAATAGGGGTTTACACCCGTTTATTCGATTATTGTAACTATCGTCTCCCTCTGACGAAGTTCTTGATTGGAGTTCTTACGTTCCATGAGGTTCACATTTCTCAAATGAACCCCTTCGGCCTTGCCAAAGTGTGTCATTTTGAGCTGGCTTGTCGTGGTTTGGGGTCCGACCCGGACTTGGCTGTGTTCCGGGCTTTTTACAAATTGAACCGGTCCGGCAACTGGTACACCTTTGAGGTCAGAGATAAGAATTCCTGCTGCTATACATGGATTACCACTAGCATAAAGGACTGGAAAGAACGATTTTTCTATGTTGATGACCGGTGCGTTCCGGAGTTTATAGTCTGGAGAACCAAGAAGATGAAGCTCCCGTCTTCTCTTCCTGAGGACTTTGAATTTAACAGGGACTTATACGCAAACTTGATTAAGGAAGCAGGTCGCGTACAAAGTTATCCGGAACACATTCTTGTTATGGGACGGATCAGCACGACTTGGTCCGAGCTGGCGTGGTATCCTACCCTTAGGTGGAACGGAGAGGGTTAGTCATGCCTTTTACTTTTGACATGATGCTCGTCGTGTCACTCGCATAATTACTTTACTTCTACTTTTATTTTTTCTTTTATTATATCGGACTTCGGATACTACTTGCTTACTTTTTTTTTTGCAGTTATGGGTTTGAGGGAAGCTTTAAGATTGAAGTCCTTCGACTCCAAGGAGCTTGAGATTCGGGCCACAAGGACACCGAAAGGTGACCCTCCGTATTTAAACGTGGTGCAGGAGAATCTTTATCAGATCCGAGAACCAGAAGTTCCGAATGATCAAGGAGGTTTAGCCGGTCAAGGGGGTTCAGGCCCAAATCCTTCGGCACAAACAGCAAACGTCGCTCCGGCTCACATTGTGACGGCGACCAGCAGTGGTAAGGGTAAGGGTAAGGGGACTGGTTCGATTGGGTCGAAAGGATCCGGCTCCAAGTTTGTGATCGAAGATGAGGGTGTCCACCTATCTGTGGGAGACGAAGAAGAACGTGCTGAAAATTTAAAGGAGGATGGTGATGATGGTGATGAGGAGGAGGAGAATGAAGATGAGCAGCCTCAGACTAGCTTGAAGAGGAAAAAGGCTCCGTCTAAGTCTGGTCCGAAACCTAGACAAAAGAAGACAAAGACGGATTTTAAGACTATTACTCTGGATGACGATGATGACCAAGTTACTGGATTCTCTACTGCTGGAGGCGTGTTAGAAAACTTAAATGCTCATCTTCATGGGGGTCGTATCCCAAGGGACCATCCAAAAAACATTCCATCGAGTCCGTTGTCCTTCGGGGGAGGGGCCACCAAGGTTGTTGCTGATGTTCTTACTTCCGATCCTAAGAAGATCGAACCTTCTCCTTCGGGTAAGTTCACCACGGGGGTTGCTTCTAATGTGTCAAGGTCGAGTCCCAAGCCTGTTGACGGTGGGGACAGTACCTCTTCGTCCCCTTTATGGTTTAACACTGAAGCTGTTTTCTTATCACGGGAGTTAGGTTTGGGCGGCATTGAGGATATGGATTCGACCCGAGCATTGGAGAAGTATGTTCAGGAGTGGTCGTTGACGAACAAGGACCGGATAGTGGATGCTTTGTCGGCGAAAATGGAGTTATTTCATTTAGGGACTCCGGCGGAGCACTCTCATTATCGGAAGATGAGTGGCCCGGAGCTTGGAAATGCCCTTATGCTGAACCAAGCCCAATCTAACTCATTGGTGGTGGAGTCGTATAAACGTTGGATCGATTCGGAATCAGCTTGTAACAAACTCCGACGCGAAATCGCCAGCTTGGAAAAAGAAGATAATGTTCGCTCGAAGACGAAACAAGAACTGAGCTCTCTTCGATCTCAGATTGATCGTTTAAAAGAGCAAAATTTAGAAGCAAAGGAGGTTAACAAATCGACCCAAGCTTCGGCTGCGGTCGCTTATGAGGCTCGCGATAGAGCTCTTCAAGATTTGGAAATTTTTAAGTCAAAATTTTCTGACTTGGAGAAAAAGTTATCTGGTGTGGAGAAGAAGCATGCGGCCGAACTGAAGGAAATGCAGACATCTCACGACCAACTTCTGGCTGATTATCACCACCTAGTTGATGGTACGTTCGTAATTCACTTATTTGTTACTGCTTCCCTTTCCGGCTCATTGAATCTTGTTTCTCTGTAGTTAAAGACGAATTAGAGAGAGCTCGCGATAGGGAGATCGAGTCACATAAAGCAACGATTGACGAGGCAAAAGGGATGTTGGTTCGGTGTGAGCGTGATATGATTGAATCGTATGCCCAGCTGTCGGAGCTTAAACTCACCAAGCAATGGTTCTTAACAGATGGGGTCGCGTGGGTTGTCAAACTGGTGCATCAAAGCCCGGAATTGGAGAGAGTTGTTGCGGATTTGGTGAATAGTGTTAATGCGGTTGGAGCGAACGAAGGTATTAAGCATGGCTTTGAAGCCGCGAAGGGCCCTGCTCGATCCTTCGAGGAAGTTCCAGGGTATGATGGAGATGCTCAAGACAAATTAAATGCTGCGGTGAAAGCTTTCGAAGATTTCAACATCTCCGTACTTGGGAAAGTTGCTGATTTGGTAGACGAGCCTTTGTCCGTCATCAAGCAACAGAGTGAACTTCCCATAGTGAAAGAAGACTTGGAAGCTTGAGACTCGATCTTTCTCACCATATAACTTTTGGCTTTTGTTTGCTATTGTAACTGTACAATTTTAAACATCTATTTTCTTTGGCATGTAACTAATAAAACTTTTGCTTTAAATATTCAACTGGCATGCTTTGTACGGAATCAGACCTTGTCATTGGTTGTTTACTCCTGGCTACTTAGTCTTTAGTTTGCGTCCAAACTTAACTGTTCGACCAGGCTTTTGGTTCGGTCATCATAGATGACCGAAGCCTAATAGGAAATCCTTTGATTTCTTTGCTCTTAGTTGATTGATTGTAGTCAGACCGTTTTAAGTACGGACCATTTTGCTCAATAGATTTTATGATTTCTTAAACTATTTGAGCCTTCTCGATCGGCGCGAGGCATGGGTCGAGGCCCGTTTGTGCACGTTTTGAAAAATTGTTCGAACTTATAAATATGCTATTTTATACTTATAAAAGTACAGATCGCTTTATTCATTAATTTGCAAGTTGTTGGTCCGGGGAAAAACCCTCCCGGTTACAAAGAGAACGGAAAAATATCGGGGCATTACCCTCCCGAATTACATACGGAAGTTAGAGAATAAAAAATAAAAGATAGCGATCTTCTTAAGCCGTGGCAGGCCGCTCACATGAAGCATTTCTTTAAATGCACCCCGTTCCACGTCCGGGGCACTGGCGTTCCATCAATCTTTTCCAACACATACGAGCCCTTATCGCTAGCTTCTTTTACTCGGTACGGTCCCTCCCATTTTGGGGCTAGTTTGCCGGGAGCTTCGACGCGGCTCGCATCGTTGTTTCGGAGCACGTAATCTCCGACCTTGAATTTGTAGAGTTTAGCCCGGGCGTTATAGTATTTCTCAATCTTCTTCTTGTATCGGGCTTCCTTGATAGCCGCGATGTTCCGGCGTTCTTCCAACAAGTCAAGGTTGGATCGGAGTTCATGTTCATTTTCCTTCCAATCTTTGCACCTCTGGTTTGGGAGTCCGATCTCAGCGGGAATTACTGCTTCGGTGCCGTAGGTAAGACTAAACGGCGTTTCTCCGTTGCTTGTTTTGTGCAATGTTCGGTGTGCCCATAAAACGTTTGGCAACTCGTCCGCCCAGCCTTTTCCCTCGTAACCTAGCCTCCTCTTTATCCCATCGACGATTCGTCGATTTATCTGTTCGACCTGCCCGTTACCCTGAGGGTGAGCAACCGAGGAATAGACTTGGTTAATTTTTAGATTTTCACACCAGCGTTTGAATGGGTTCTCTGCAAACTGCTTTGCATTGTCACTTATGATGTAGAGTGGAAGACCGAATCGGTATACTATTTGTTCCCAGAAAAAACGTGTCACATTGTAGCCAGAGATGACTGTAAATGGTCGAGCTTCCACCCATTTGGTGAAATAATCCACCGCGACTAACAGATATTGAGCGCTTCCGCTTGATCTTGGAAAAGGCCCGACGATATCAACGCCCCACTTTTGGAAGGGCCATGCAGCGGTTACTGATATCATTTCGTTCTTGGCTCGGAGGCTGATTGGTGCGTGCCTTTGGCACTCGTCACACTTTTGGAGCTCTTTTACGGCGCTTTCATGCATCCCGGGCCAGTAATACCCTGCATTTTTGACTTTCGTCACAATCATCTTAGGTCCGGCATGGATACCACAGATGTCGTAGTGTATTTCCCTGATGATATAACTAGCTTGCTCCGGGTCCAGACACTTTAGCAGTGGTCCGAGAAAGGTCTTTTGGTATAAGCCTCCTTCCTGCATCTGATACTGGAGAGAGTTGACTTGGATCTTTCTTGCTTCCGCTTTATCGGTCGGCAAAACGTCATGTACCAAATAGTTAATTATTGGCGTCATCCATGTTTGCGATGGTGCCTCGACCTGCATTACTTGCGGAGCTGCGATTGAAGGCGTAGTTAAAACTTCCACTCTCACTTCCTTGGCCAAGTGACTGAACGATACCGATGCCAACTTGCTCAGAGCATCAGCCTTCTTGTTCTTGCTACGGGGAATATGTTCGACCTTACATGCTTCAAATGATGCCATTGCTTGCTTTACCTGTTCGAGATATTCGACCATGTTTGCTTCCCTCGCCTCATATTCTCCATTTACCTGATTTGCTACGAGCAATGAATCCACATGGGCTATAACATTTTTTGCTCCGACTCTTAGCGCTAGGCGTAGGCCAGCTAAGAGGGCTTCGTACTCAGCCTCGTTATTTGAACTCTTGAATTCTAGCCGGAGTGCATACGTTATATCCGTTCCGTCTGGATCGGTGAGAATTAGGCCCGCTCCTGCCCCTTCGGCACTGGAAGCTCCGTCGGTGTACAAGGACCACGGCTTTTCTAGAGCTTTTTCTACCTCTTCCATTCCCTTATCTTCTGGTATTTCGACTAAGAAGTCCGCTATTACCTGTCCTTTCAATGGACCTTTAGTTCGGAAGGTGATGTTGATTGCGCCCAATTCAATCGCCCATTTTGCCATTCGACCCGAGACCTCAGGTCGTCGGAGAACATGTTGGATCCTTTGGTCTGTTCGTACCTCAATTGGATGGGCCTGAAAGTATCGGCGAAGTCTTCTTGAAGCATGGACTAGAGCCAGGGCTAATTTTTCCAAGTTTGAATATCTTGTTTCGTAATCTTTTAGCGTTCGGCTTACGTAATAAATGGGGATTTGTTTCCCAGTACGGTGAGCGACTAACACTGCACTGATAGCTACGAACGATGCGGCTAAGTATACCGTTAATACCTCATCTTCTTCCGGTACGGTGAGAGTTGGCAAGGTGCCCAAACACGTTTTAAGCTCTTCGAAAGCTCGTGCAGCCTCTTCCGTCCATCTGAACTCCGATCTAAAGCTTTTTCTGAGAACATCCATGAACGGGAGCGACCGGTCTGCTGCTTTTGACAGGAACCGATGGAGAGCAGCCAATCGTCCGTTTAAGGACTGAATTAATTTAACCGACGTCGGAGGCTTCATTGTAAGAACAGCATTAATCTTATCGGGGTTGGCTCGTAAGCCTTTCGACCCGACCATGACTCCCAGAAACTTACCCTCCTCTACCCCGAACGTACATTTTTTTTGGATTTAGCTTCATGTTGATGCTTCGGAGTCGGGTAAACGTTTCGAGTATGTCTTCTAGCATGGCGACCTCGTTGTGACTTTTGATCACGATGTCATCAACGTATACCTCTACGTTTCGCTCGATCTGATCCTTAAAAGCTTTGTTCATCAGACGCTGGTACGTAGCACCGGCGTTTTTCAAACCGAACGGCATTTTAGTAAAGCAATACACTCCTTCATTGGTGACAAAGGCCGTCTTATCCTCATCTTCGACCGCCATTTGTATTTGATGATATCCCTTGTAAGCATCCAAAAAACACTTTAACCTGAACGTAGCGACGGAGTCAATCTTCTCATCAATCTCCGGTAGAGGAAAACAATCTTTCGGGCACGCATTGTTTAAATCGGTGAAGTCGATGCACATTCTCCATGAATTATCTTTCTTCCGTACCATAACGGGGTTTGATACCCATGTTTGATACCGAACCTCTCGAATGATTCCTGCGTCTAGGAGGCTTTTAACATCTTTTGCAATGGCTTTGGCTCGATCCGGCGCCATGTGCCTTTTCCTTTGTGCTATTGGTTTAATTGATTCTTTTACGTTCAGGTGATGTTGTGCCATAGATCTGGGGACTCCCTGCATATCGGAGTGCTTCCATGCGAAGACGTCTATCGAGTTGCTTAACAACTCCCATAAAAGCTTCTTCGTTCGTTTTGGGAGCTGGGCACCAATAGCTATTTGTTGTTGGGGAAAATCCGGGTTGATTGCCCAAAGTTCCGTAGGTACTTCGGGCTTTTTGGAGTTCGTTTCCGCTGCGTGTCTCACTTCGGCGACAAACGAACTCGACTCTGAGCAGATAGTGGCAACTCCGGCCTCGGTAGGGAATTTAATAGCTCCGTGTATTGTCGAACTGATTGCTCCGAGAGCTCGCAATCCGGGTCGTCCGAGTATTATGTTGTGTGAAGAATGAGTTCGAACAACCAAGAAAGTTAGCGGTACTGTTCTGCTCTTGTTACCGTCTTTGAATGTGGTCGGGAGAGTAATCTGTCCTATCGGACGGACTACCTCTCCTGAGAAACTTATCAGAGGGGTAGATACCTCGATCAACTTCCTTTTTGTTTGGGGATTCAGCTGTTGGAAACATTGGATATACATGATCTCAAAGGCGCTTCCTCCGTCCACATAAATTCGTCGGACCAGGTGTCCGGCGACAACAGCTGAAATTGTAATCGGTCCGTCCCGGGCATCATCGGGATCGACCGGAGGGAAGTACGTTGGTTGGTGCATCCATGCCGCCATATGCTGGTTCGACCGCTTTACCCCTCTTGGTTCGGCTGACCGGATCATATTGATTCCAGGCTCGGTGTTCGGATTATCAACTACTGTTGCTGGCTTCTTTCCATCTTTTACTTCTTTTACAAGGTGTGAGAGTTTACCGGATCGAACGGCCTTTTCGATTTCTTGCTTTAGAGCCCAACATTCATCAGTTGTATGGCCTTTGTCTCGGTGATATTCACAATATTTCTTGGAGTGCTTATCCGAGGTGGGTCGTTGCTTCGATGGCGTAGGGAAACGAGTAGTTTCCGTGCTGAGGATTTCACTTGGCGGCTTTGTTAACTCGGAGAAACTGTTGAATCGTACGTTTCCTGTCCGAAAACTGCTTCGATCGGACTTTTGATACGGGCCACGGTTTCTGTTCCAGTTATTGTTCCTATCTTTTGGAGGTGATGCGTTCCGTCTCCATGATGTGGTTCGTGCTTTGGAATTCCTGGCAGTTGTTTCATTCGGTTGGCCGCAAGCACTCTTCCCTCGAACAAAAGCTCGAGCCCTTTCCATGAGTGTCTCCATGGTTTTTGGGAGATCTTCGTGAAGTTTTTCCACCAACTGATTGTTCCGTACCCCGTGACAGAATCCCGACACTCGGAGCTGATCAACCGCCCCGCTTATCTGCATGCTTTCTCGGTTGAAACGGTCTATGAAATCTTCCACAGATTCTCCATCGCGGCGCTTTATATGGTGTACCTTAGTAATATCTTTTTTGCAGCGACGCTGCTGACAAAAGTTTTGCAAGAATATACGTCGGAAATCCTCAAAGTGGTCGATCGACCCCGCTGGCAACCCATCGAACCAAACTCTAGCCGATCCGGTGAGAGTTTGGGCGAACATAAGACACCAAGCCGGCATTGGCCACTGCTCGACCTTAGCCGCTCCGGCAAACGCGAACATGTGGTCGTCCGGGTCAGACGTACCATCGTAAAATTTCAACGTGGGAGGCATCTTTAGCTTAGCTGGGAGTGGGGCATTGACAATCCGTAACGTAAACTTTGATTGTGAAGTCATAGACGTGGGATGGTATGGCATGAGTAGCTCTTGGTCCTGGGGGTTTAAACCCAAAGATCCCTGGAGAAACAGGTCGTTTAGACCATTATTCATCGGAGTACTTGTTACCGTGGAAAATTGTGTAACGTGTGGTATAGGAGTAGAGATCATAGAACTTACCAGAGACCCGGAAACGAAAGGTCCGCCGGAGACAGGGTTTCCTCCTGAGCAGGCGTTGGTAAACAAGTTTGTTCGGAGACTTTGCAGCATCTCATCTCGCTGTTGCTGCTGCTGTAACTGACGCAACAGATCGGCGTTCCTCAAAAGAAAAGCGTTGTCGAAACTAGGTAATGGCGTGACAACTGGGGCAGTAACGGACAGCGTGGTGACAGAACTTCCACCTATAGGATATGCAGCTGGAGGAACCGATGCAGAGCCTATCGAGGCTGCTGAGGCGACAACTGCTGCTGGAGCAATTGTGGAGTTAGCGTTTCCTTCCCATATATCATTTTAAGATGGGAAAGTACTGGTGGAGACTGCTGTTGTTAATTCTGCCATATCTTCGAAAAAAGAACGAGAAACACGGAAACGAATTATGTGAATTCGAGGGGATGGCGCCACTGAAGACTCAAGAACCAGTTGATACGACCTGGTCAGAGTTGAGCTTCAGATGACCCGGCAAGAAACCTGCAAGATCACAAGAGACAAAGCACACCGTTAGCCTCGTCACAGGGAGGGGGCCTCTCTGTGACCAAGCTCGGGCGTGAGAATAAGTATTTGCGAGGAGGAAATAGGTCAGGGAGAGAGAGAGAGAGGAGAGTTTAGAGAGAGAAGTAGCGATTACCCCTTGCTGGAAGTCTTGGCGGGGTATTTATAGCTTTTGGGCGTGCTGATGTGGCAAGTTAGTTAGAGTCGGATCAGTCGCTATCATGGCGGTTATGGAGGTGGGACCCAGTTAGTTATGTCGCACCATCGTATATGTCCGATCCGTCTTATGGTGCAAGGTCCGGTCCGACCTTGGTGCGCCGTGATTCGGTTCTATTTATGACGATGATTCGGTCTGGTCAGGGACGTATCCTCATCAATGTTTATATACGAATATACGATGCTGGAACGATCTTCTTGTAAGGAGACGCGTTGGTTTGATGGGTTGCTTCGGTTAATTAACAAAATTTGAGCGAAGCGGTGCGATATGTAACATGAAGCGGTGGATTTAAATATATAATTTTAGTTGAGACGCTGGAATGGTATATTCAACCGGTGAAAAGGTTGGTTGAAGTTTTGATTTCAATTGAAACTGGGTGGTTGTGAACGAATCGGTGCCTGTTTTGAGTGAATCAGTGGCATTCGATGAAGTGGTGCGATAGTGAAATTGACGCAACCTAAGTTGCTAATTGTATGATTTTGATTGTGAATGATTATATTTTTTTATTGAAGACTAGTTTGTCGGCATAGGGAAGGTGGTGGTGGTGGTGAAAGGTGGAGATGTTGGTGGTGGTAGTGGGTGGTTTAGAGTGGGGAAGATGAAGTGGGAGGGGTGGGTGGGTCGCACATAAAATCATTTAATATTAATTATAATTCTTTTTAACTTTTTAGGTATTAATTTAACAGTAGGGGTATTTTGGTCATTTCACATCCACTTAACACTAAAAACTAACCCGTATCCACCCCAGGGACTATCCGGGAACGAGATTCCAAAAGTTGGGGACTATAGCTGTAATTTTAGAAAGTTAAAGACTAAAGGTGAAAAATGGGCAAACCACAGGGACTATCTGAGCATTTTTCTCTTAAAATTATATAGGGGATAGTGGTTTGGGTTATGACCACACCCTTAGAATAGTTGATTAAAGGTGGATGACATGATGCCTATGTGGAGGATCGTCATGACCACACCCTATAGCCTAATAATGAATTTGGTCAACTTTATGTAAGATGACCAACCCATACGGGAATGTAGTTAAATTGATTAAGATAAAAAAAATAATTTTTTAACAACAAATTTCTTCTAATCTTTATCTGTGAGATTTAAACCTAAGACCTCCTCCTCCCAAACATAGATGTTTAAAAAAGTTGACTTTTTCAATAAATCAACACCTCATTGCTATAAAATATTAATTATTTTTATTAGTTTCTTTGTTTAATACACTATCTTAAATTAAATTACTTATGATTCTCATTTTGTTTGTTAACCCTAAATCAAAGATAATAACTCTACTCATAACTATCAGTTATGAATCTCCATATGGTTAAATAATCTTTTACCTAACACTCATCTAGAAACTAACTCAGTTCTCATGTTGCTAATCCTCTCAAATTATATAAATTATAAAGTTTGCACACTCAATTTATCAACTTTGCTTTTAACGGCAAGTCCTAATTTTTCCAAAATAAATACACCATAACTTGTATTCTGCCTAATTTGAACCCTAACTTTTTTATTTTAAGACACACACGTTAACTATTACTAGCTAAAACTAAATTAATTAACTAACACCAAGAACTCTCTCGTATGTACCCGTGCGATTTGCATTATCTATCCATAAACCTAATTCCAGGCCGACCCGTTAGTGTAGTTGGGCTAGGCGATGGCTTAGGGCCTTCGAAAAAATCAGGCCTCCAAAATTAAAAAATAAATCTATATTTATAAAAAAAAGAATATTATATTCACAGTGATATTTGTTAACATTAATACAAGTATAGTCTGGTGGTAAGAACAACATTTGGTTTTTGTAGAGGGCTGGGTTCGAATCCCACCTTGTACCCATTTTCAAAATTATTAATCATCTCACTCACTCTTTTAATAAAGGGTTATAAATGCATCTTTTTTAATCATCTCTCTTAATTTAATAAGCTAAAATATTTTGTCCACACAATTTTTAACATGATACGTCCATGTAAAATTGTATTTAAAAAAAATCGTTTCTAACTAATAATAATAGTATACTTAAAATGAGTAGCATGTTTTAATTCCTTTCACACACATAATGTAAGTTGTTATTTGTATTAGATCCCAACATTATTTGATTAGGGAAATCATCTAGTTTATATAATGGTTAAGTGTTTTATAAGTTTCTTCCTAATATATTTCATATCAGATACAAACCAAAATTACGAGCCTAAAAAAATTAAAAAAGGTCTCAAATTTTTAATTCGCTTTGGGCCTCCAAAATTCTACGAACGGCACTGCCTAATTCCAAGCAAAGTTTCTTATATCAGGACACGCATATACTATTACTAGCTAAAACTATATCATTAACATATTTGTATATCCTATGTCTGTTCATAGATACAAAAGTAAAAATGTAATTTGTGCTCATGTGCTTTAAAGACTGTGTTAAGTTGAGTCCCTATTGTTTGGATATCGGAGTCCCTTTACTTTGAAATTCACTATGATTTGAGTTACTAATGGTAACTTTGTAGTTAAGTTGATTAAAAAGACCTTTGCCCCTTATCCTTTGTCACACCCCGATATTTGCCAACATTCCGGTGGGCCTGAGTGGGGAGTATCGTGGCGTAAGATTGGTATCATCATAGATACAAACACAGATAACACAACGGAAGTCTTGGATTTAAAATATTAATACAAACTCAAGTGTCCAAATGTTCAAAATAATATACACACGGTTTGTAATAAAGATCCACAGGCGGATCGTAAAAATGTACAAAAAGGAGATCAACAGACTACTAGGCTTTATGCAAAGGAGTTGCAAATTCCTCTTCGAGCATTATAGAGCAACTTCCAGCCTATTTACGTATCCTTGCAACATGTAACTTAGTCTTTTGAAAATAGGCCGGTTTACACTGGTAAATACAATCAACCGACTCATTTTGAAAACATTTTCAAAATCATTTTAAGTGCACAAGGCACATGATTTTATAAATAACTTGGGACAATTCAAAATTATCTTGTATACAATTTTACATGCCATACATATGAGGCCCAGTACTAAACGCCGAGACATGATTAACCGACATGCCACTTAAACCCACAAAGAAGTCATCCCCAACTAGTGGGTAAGAAAAACATTTTATAATAGCATTAGCATCTGTCAGGTGTAAGCCTACACTCCTTCCTCGGTCATGGCCATTAGCAACTTAAATAAGTCAAGGATATTCAGGACATGGTCGCGTTAACCCCTAATGTTTAAGTTATCAGACAAAACAGATTAAAACGAGTCATGGAGATTTTATAGTCACAATCCGACATATGATCTCATACCCGACCAAGCGGTAATAATTTACCGTATTGTTGGTGCACTTGTGTCTGTACTTTGTCTGTATTTTGTCATGATATAAAACGATGTCTTTTGTTAGTCTTGTTTTTATGTTTGTTAATATATGTGTTTGATGTAAGTTTGACCAAGTCAACCATCCTCCTGGTTTGACTTGGCCAAACAGTTAGAACATGTTTGTAATATGTTTGTGTCGAAGGATGAGTCATCGAAGGATTGTTTATATCCTTCGATGAGCTCGAAGGATAAACCTTCGATGGATGTAGATGGACCTCGAAGGATATCATCCTTCGAGGTATATGTGGATCCTTCGGTAGGTTTCAGATCGATAGATGATCTTTCGATCAGTCTATCTGATCCTTCGACCAGACGATCTGTGATGGGTATATATACTCATGTAATGTGTTCACTTCATAGTGTGAGTGAACTTAGTCTTGTAGAGAGCGTATTTTCAGTTTGGTCAAGGGCTGTAACCGTGTCCACTGAAATACAAGAGAAAACTTTGATATCTCGTGTGTCTACCTTTCTCTTTGTAGCTTGTGTTCTCATATAAACTACCGGTTTGCATTCTAGCTTGGATTCCGCACTTGCTAGTGTGTTAAACATAACAAGGATAAGGTTTAACCTCAACCTCCGGGGGACCTACACGTATCCCAAACCCGTATAGGGAAAATAGGTTAAAAGTATTTACCTAGACTAAAACTCGTCTTAATATGCAAGAATTATAAATAGCTCAGCCGTTAATCTAATAACTAAGGTAGGTTGCAATTTACCGGAAGGCCCTAGTCTGGAATGGTGGTATATATAACCAATTAGAATGTCAACGAGTCTTATTCAAGTCATAGACTTGGACCGGTTAACTTAAATTATCAAAAACGGTACGATACGCTTGATTAAGCATGACCAGAATAGAATGTGGTTTAAACCCAACAAGTACTAAGACTTGTATAATATGGGTAAACAAAATACATTATGGAATTTGAAGTAAAAATGATAAGGATCGACTTGTTTCGGTAAACTTACGTAAACTAGTTACATAAGCTTAACCGTACGCATATAAGCAATATCGGGTATCCGGATGAGTCATAAACAAGTTCTATATGCCAATATACTTTAAATAAGTTGTAACATCAGTAGGTTATCAACTTATATGACCATTAAGGTTTTAAAATCAAAATATGCCTCATAAGGGCATTTAAGTCATTACGCGACGTAATATAAGAACTTACACAAAAACTGATATTATGAACATGTTCCTTCTGTAAAAATACTTTAATTATGATGTGATATCAGTAAGTAAGTAATCAAACATGTATGGGTTTTATGATTTAAGACCAAACTATGCGTCGTTGGGGCATTTTGGTCATTATATACATAGTTTGATAACTTATATAAAAATATGAGTTACGATCAAGTACCTACTGTGAAAACATGTTAAATATATTATAATATCAGTAGGTATTAAGTTTTGATTGATAGTTATGGTTTAAAACCATACTATGCGCCAAAAGGGCATTTTGGTCATTAAATAACGTATTTTGCGATCTTGTATCAAAACTCAGGTTATGATCAGTTTCATAATATCAAAATATGTTAATTACATTAAAATATCAGTAGGTAAATCATTTGCAAGTTCATTGTTGATTAAAACCTTGTTTATTGCAAAAAGGGCATTTTGGTCAAAGTTGGCATATTATAGAAACTTGCATATAAACTCAGTATCTGATTATGATCATATAGTATAACCTCAGAGGGTTATCCTACATTATATTACGATCATAATACAACTTTAATTCAGTAGCTAACTAAGCTAAATCGGGTCAGAATCGAAAGTCAAAGTAGAAGTCAAACTGCTAGACTTTCGGTTGCGAACCGACCTTAAAACTAGAAGTGAGGGGCTGAACATGTTCATACATGTTCTAATATTAATTACCAACTTATTTAAGTGTCAAAACATGATTTATAACATACAAGTGATCAGATTATAACATTTACGAAAACTGACCCTTTGACTTTTTAAATAATAAAACCTTGACCCGTCAATTGACCTAGTTAACGTGATTTTCAGGAGGTCTTCTTTGAGGGATTAACACCTACCTAATTATGATCACGTAGCCATGTTCAAATCAAATAATGACTGGACCATAATGGTCTAAACCGAAAGTCAAAGCAAATAACAATTTTGCTTGACTTTCGGCTTTGAAAGCCTATAAAACGAAAATGCAAAGGATGGAGCACTTACAAGTGGTCCAAGAGACTGAAAATAACTCAAAGGGAAGCTCCTATCTAGTCAGGAACCTCCAGAGGATAGTAGGGAGTGAATTATGAGAATGTGCAAGTTCAAGTGTTGCAAATTCACTCCTATTTATAGTTGGAGGAGTTGATTCAGATGAACACATGTTTTAGGAGGTGCTAGGGGATTAATACAAGTGTCCCACAACATGGCATTGTAGCTGAGAGGCCCCTAGTTTCGAAATGGTGGTAAACTTAGAGCCCAAACAAAATTTTTGCTGTTGGCACCTCTTTACGGACTGTAGGGGTATACCCTTTGTGGTCCGTAGAGACCTCAGGCGCATCAGGATTCTCCGCTTCTTTGCGGACCGTATGGACTAATGTCTACGGTCTGTAGACGATGGTCTTCAACAGAAAAATTTGATCTTTTGCGGATTGCATAGACCTATGGTCTACAGTCCGTAGACGACAACCAAAATTCAAAAATTTTTACAAGTTGTCATCTTTGGTCCCTCCACATTCTAAGTTTTATATATTGTCAAAAAAGGTCCCTCTCGTCCAACATTTGGCTCATTTGAGAGTATGGACACGACCGTATAGCATCAAGCTTGCAGTCTGTAAAGAGTCACTCATAGGCATACTTTCAACATGTTGACACCTTTAGTCCCTCCGCATTCATACTTTCAATGTTTGGCAAAATTAGTCCCTCCTGGCCAACATTAGACACAAGTGGGAGTATGGACACGTGTCAGTACATTGCTGGACACGAATTTATAAGGTGTTACATCCTCACCCCCTTAAAAGAAATCTCGACCTCGAGATTTTATTCAAAAAGATGGGGGTACTTTTGTCGCATAGTGGACTCAACCTCCCATGTATATTCGGGGCTTCGACAGGCATCCCATTTAACCTCTACAATAGGTATAAACTTCCGTTGGTGCTTCTTAACCTGTCGATCCTCGATCAAAATCGGTTTCTCAATAAACCTCAGGTTTTCATCAATTTGCACATCATGATGTAACATTGCTAGCGACTCATCGGCTAGACATTTCTTTAAATTATAGATGTGGAACACATTGTGAATTCTACTAAACTCTTTCGGCAGGTTTAGCTTATAAGCTACAGACCCGACACATTCAATTATCTCGAATGGTCCTATATATCTCGGGATCAACTTGCCCTTCTTTCCGAAACGCACCACACCTTTCTAGGGTGATACCTTTAACAAAACTTTGTCCTCTACTTGGAAGTTAAGAGGTTTATGCCTCTTGTCAGCATAGCTTTTCTTCCTATCCCTGGCAGCTTTGAGACGATCACGGATTTGTATTATCTTATCCATGGTCTCTAGACAATCTCTGGTCTTGTTAGTTGGGCTTCCCCAACTTCGGCCCAACAAACGGGCGTTCGACACTTTCTTCCATACAAAGCCTCAAAAGGAGCAGCCTTGATGCTCGTATGATAACTATTATTGAAGGAGAATTCTATTAGGGGGAGATGGTCATCCCAACTACCGCCCAAGTCGATTACACATGCCCTAAGCATGTCTTCCAAAGTTTGGATAGTACGCTCACTCTATCCATCTGTCTGAGGATGGTAAGTCGTACTGAAATTCAATCTGGTGCCTAAGGATTGCTGAAAACTTTTCCAGAAGTGAGAAGTATATCTAGTATCTCTACCTGATACAATAGATACTGGCACACCATGTAGGGACACAATCTCGTCCACGTATACAACTTAGCCAACTTGTCGGAGTTGTACGTCTCCTTTATGGGCAAGAAATGAGCTGACTTAGTCAGTCTATCTACAATGACCCAAATCGTGTCATTACCACGTTTGGTCTTAGGTAACTTGGTAATCAAATCCATCGTTACCATTTCCCACTTCCAAGTAGGAATTTCAAATTTCTGTAAAAGTCCTGACGGTTTTTGATGTTTAGCTTTAACTTGCGAACACGACAGACACTTAGCTACATAGGTGGCTATGGATTTCTTCATACCCATCCACCAATAGTTCCTTTTCAAATCTTCAAGTGGAGCAGCCACTACAACTGTTGAATCAATTGGTTTACAGTAGGACAGTGGTTACATTATTAAGACTCCCTTGAAGGCAACAACTGTTCAGGCTACAATTGTATCCTCTGCTGCAGTTGGAAGTCCCTAGTAAAAAAGACAAATGGGCATTTGTTGATGATGATTTAGAGACTTCTCCTATTGTTAAAACAAATAAAACTACCACAGGTAGGAATTCAGATGATCCTATTAAATTATGTGATGAATTGAGATACAAAGAATTAACAGATAGAATGACTTCCATGGAAACATCTATGACTGAAATAAAAGAGATGATGAAGCAGATGTTGGAACATTCTCAAAGTCAGCCTAACACTCAGCAAATTGCCAATGAGCTATGGAATTCTGTGCAACCAATCCTCCAAGCTCAAAGGAATTTGGCTGAAATCAACCACAACACTCATATGGAACTCATAAGGAATATGGTTGATGCTAGGTACAAGGTAACACAACATTAAGGCCATTAGAGAACATTTGGTCAAATTTACTGGCTATGCCCCTGCAACAGTCCTTCATGATGATGAAGAGGATGATGCCAAAAAGGGAGAGAAAGATTCATTGAGAAAGTTACAGCCTGATTCAAAAACAAAATCAAGACCAAAGGTGCAACAAAAGCCAGAGTCTGCTCAACAAGAATCTTCTGCAAAAGCATCATAGGCTGGAAAACAAAAAGGGATTGATGAGACCCTGAACAAGAAAGCTGAAGAGATTGCTTTGGAAAAGCAGAAGCAACAAGATACAAAGGAATCTAAAGCTTCCAGTTTGATTAAGAAAGAACAGGATGAGCAGAAGAAAAAGGAGAATATTGGCACTTCACAAAGGAGGAAGTCTTCAAGAAGTGTAAGAAAGCCAAGAGCCATCCCTTCTAAAACCTCTACTGAACCTGCTAAAACTGTATCCTCTACTAAATACAAAACCACTACTGAACCCAAAACGTCCGAACCTAAAGCCAAACCTTCACCACAAAAACCCTTACCACAACAACCACCACTAAAGAAGCAAAAGAAAGCTTCACCACCACCATCACCAATCCACCCAACAGATGCTAGTACAACAAATGTATCAGCAGATGTTAGCCAAACCACTGCTGATTCACCAGTTGTTTCAGCAGCTTTTAGCCAAACTTCTGCCATAGTCATTTTCTCTACACCACCAATCACTCAACCACCTCCATCATCAATCCACCCAACAGATACTGGTATAACAAATGTATCAGCAGATATAAGGCAAACCACTGTTGATACACCAGTTGTTTCAGCACATGTAAGCCAAACCTCTGCCATGGTCATTTTATCTACACCACAAATCAGTCAACCACCTCCCACACCACACAGATTTCCCACACATCCATCTTCATCACCAAAACTTACATCATCACCAAAAGTCAGGGGAACATGCAAAAGAAAAGTTTTTGTAGTGCAAGAAGATGATGAGGAGATTAAATCACCAATCCCCTTATCATCTGTCCCCACTCAAACCACACCACTTTCACCATTTCCATCAAAATCCACTGCACCTCTACTAGCTGCTACACTATCATCAATCATTCCCTTGGCTACTCAGTATCCTCTGGAAGTTCAAACTGTCAAATGTGAAACTGAATCATTTTTCATAATATAGGATGCATCACAAAGATCATTCCCATCTATTTATGGTTATAGACAACCTAGAAATTTAGATGATTATCTAAAGATGAAAGCAAAATAGGCTGAGTACATTGCAAGAGAGAACATCAAGGGATGGATGACAGGAAGTTTCAGGGTCTCTTGTCACATGAGCTTAGCAAAGTTGGCAAACTTGAAGACTACACTAAGGACTTGAGCAAATCCATGTCAGAGAAGGAAATCTCTGCTGAGCTAGACAAGGAACTAAGGGAAGATTACATTGAACACATCATGCGTTACAAACCATACAAGGCAACCAGAGCTTAATTTAAAGACTGGTCATCAGATGCTCTCAGAGAAGAGATTGAAAGAATCACCAAAATGCTCAATGATCCTTCAGTGAAGCCTACTCCACCTGATTAGAATAAAGGCAAACAAGTTAATCCAGATAAGGCATTGAAGCTTAAAAGAATGAGAGCAGAGCTTGTGGCTGCAAGTTATGGTACTGCTAAATCCATTTACAGATGGTCTGAACTAGAGATAGTTGAGACCTACAAAAGCCTGGAAGAACTCAGAGCCAAAGATCCTTCAGTTCCCCAAAAGCCAGCATATCCTCTAACAGCTGCCATCCCTCAACAGACCCAAACTTTCAAAAAGCTACCCTCAACATCTGCTTTATCAATAGCTGCCTTAAGACAAGTAAAAAGGCAAAAGCCGACTGAAGAGGATGATGAGCAGAAGTTTGAAAGAATCAGAAAAGAGGGAATTAGATGCCAGCTTGGTTTTCACACAGATGCTGCTGCTGACAAACTATCTGCCAAACTAAGGTGAACAGTTGAAAAGCTTGTCAGCAGGCCACAATCACCAAACTCATCATCAATAAAACTTCAACCCAGAAAACCAGCTGATCCAAAAATTGTAAAGTGGAAGTCATCCTCAGAAATCCACGAATTGACTCTGTTCAGATCAGATGGTAGTATTCAAGAGCTTAATATGGAGAGAAAGTGCATATGGCCTGGATGCATATGATCTCCAAGATCTGTTGGACCTTGAACTTGAAAGGGATTTTAAAGACATGTACTCCCTAAACTTTGAACTATAATTCAAAGGGTAAATTAGGGAGTTGTTGATGAGGAATACAGATCAGCAGTAACAAAGGTTTTGGCATCATCTGTTCTAGAGGGAGATTGTTGGATCAACAGCTGCGGCATTGTTTCCAGCAGCATATGTAGCCAGGACACAACATATAGCAAAGGATATGTGGCTGGGTAAGAGACTCTTGATTGGCCTTTGATGAAAGTTGTTGAGGCAGGTGATCGTGTGATCGTAGTTAATGTTTGTTGAAAGTCAAGTGGTATTCAAATCGTATTGATTTTTTTTCAAAGTAAAGATTTTAAGTTTGTTAGTATATTCATTTGATGTTTTTCAACTTCTGTATCGAAGTTTAATAAGCACATTTCCAACCGATATAAACATTCGGGAAAGTAATTCCCTTCTAAAAAATATAACGACTCATTATTTAATAAAATGTGGTATGAATGGTTTTCTAAAAACAACATGTGTTTGCACATACTTTCAGCCAGATATCACTATTTAAAATAGCAGTTCTCGCTTTTTATCATGAAAGGTAGTGATTACTTTTGATTTCTTTAGGCTGATTATTTCTTTAGTTGTAATTAGAGTTCAAATGCATCAACATGCAAGATGTGTGAGAATAACTCATGATTAATTTAATAATAATTAATCAAAAGAATAACTAAACTAAAAATTACAATATCTATACACCTATCTATACTTTCTATTAAAATGTGGTATGCATGAATTTCTAAAAACCACCCATGTTTGCACACGAGGATCACTACTAGTTATTAATTAAACTAAAAACATGTTCCATCTTCAAACATCTAGTATATCAAATTTGGATCTTCAAAATTCAGCACAATATTACTATCATTTTCATCTCAAATTAGCAGGTCTAATCTCATCTTCATCTTCAGCATATATTAGCCCCCCAATTCCAAATTCTATCTCATCTCCAATTGAAAGTTCCAGCATACTCAAAGTGTACCAACACAATCAAAATCTTAACATAGCACATCACCTGCAACCAAGACAACCTCAAAGCCAACTCCAATCTATTCACCTGCAACAACATATGAAAGATTACTGCAAAATCATATGGGTTTATTTCCACTTTAAAAAGAGTAAAGTGTAGAATGGTCCTTCAAGGAATAAGATTAAAAGCAAACCCTAACAACAACCGAATGTGGACATTGATTGCTACTGGAACCGATAACCCTAGATCATGTCTCATTATCAAGCGTACCCACAAGTCTTATAAAATGTGAGGTCTAAGGTGAAAATCATACTTGGATTATGATGTATGTTGCTTCAATATCGAGTTACAACAATGACCACAATGGTGCTCGCAAAGCCCTAAGGAGAAATCACAAAATTATTATCATCACCCCGCTAACTTAGGGTTCAAAATGAATTAGGGTTTCAAAATTTATACATGGACGATGGGGAGATCAAGGGCTCTAATTCCGATGAATAAGCTTGAACAAGAGAACTATTTCTAACTAGAAATTTGTGGAGCTACCTTAACCGAATCTAGAGAGAATTTTCTAGAAAGAAAGAGAGAGCATCTGGGTTTAGGTTTGAAAGGCAAGATAGATCAAAGTTTGAAGGATTGACATCATGTGTTCTTTTGAATTTTGTTAGATCTGGGTTAAATGATGATTGTTGGATCTGGATTGAGTGGTGATGATTGGGTTAGATGATGATTGAGTGTTCTTTTGAATTTTCATTTTCTGTAAATTGGGTATTTTGATAAAGATTTCTTATTTGATGAAGACTGTTCGGGAATTTGATTTTCTTTTTATATGTTGTGAAGTTAACATAGTACGCTTGACCTAATGGTCAAACAAAGGATTCTTAATGGGGGGACTCAAATTATAGCGAATTTCAAACAACATCAACTCAGAAGACGAGATTTTCATTTTAGGGACTCAAGTTGACCCCGTCCCTAAAGTACGTAGACTCAATTTGCATTTTACTCTAGATACAATTACAACCACTGAAGTGTAAAATATCATAAATCAAATATGTGCAAGTGATACGAAGATTAAAAATATTATTGCAATAATCTTAAATATATAAACTTTAAAGCAAACTAAAGTACTCATCGTAAGGGTTTATAACTTCATATCATCAAAGCAAGTACTAGACATCTAATCAAAGCAAACTGAGGTACCAAACCTTCATTTTAGAATGATCAATATTTATATTAGCTACATGGTTATGTTGGAAAGAAAGCATAACCGTGATCCCAAGTTTCATGTGGGAAAGCAATTGAATGTTTATGTGATTTTGATGTACATGATCTACTGTTTTGGTGTGGAATTCTTGAATATTAAAAAGCACCACACACAATGTGGGGACAAGTCATGTGTTCTTTGCGATGACTATAATAAACCACATAATAGTGTACACTTATGTGCTAGGAAAGCACATAGGCGTGCATTGTATTATTGAACACACAATGAGGTTAAAAAATACATACATGTGATCTGCCTCAGTTCTGAATTAAAACACTTAGAAGGACAAACGGATGATGAGTGAGCTAATCGCTATGTATATGTAGGAGGAAGAACGCATGAAGTTGGATAACCTGAAGTTGCTTACCTTGCCACTACCAGTTCTAAGAAGAGGAAGGGCACTTATCCTAGAAACTACTTGTATCTTATTAAGGAAAAATCCGAATCACTTACAACTTTTAAAGATTATAAAGTTGAAGTTGAAAACAATTAGATCGTCATATTAAAGTTTTGAGATCAGATAGAGGAGGTGAATATTATGGTAGACATATTGATGTGAGTACCCAACGACGTTAAACCCGTAGGATGTAAATGGTTGTTCAAAACAAAACTGGACCCGAATGGGAACTGTGACAACTCGAGTTTCTGACTTTCACTTTCGCATTAAATGCGCGTTGACTTTGACTGTTTAGTAGTTGACTTGTTGGACTTGTAATTGTACGCGTTGTGTTTTAATGAAACGTGTTGTCATTGTGCATACATGTAACTACTTGTTGTTGTGAAAGATAATATTAGAAATTATTATTTAATACACTTAGTCTAGATCGAAGCATATCCTTCGATTCGAAGGATCAACTTTCGGTTCGAAGGGTCTCGAAACATATCCTTCGACCAAGGACTTTATCCTTCGACATCCTTCGGCCACGAAACATATCCTTCGGCTGGAATTCAGATCCTTCGGCCCAGTCTTCCAGATGGGCTTGGCCCATTTCTGTGATAAGTTTAAATACGTGACTGCATGTAAGTCATCAGTTAGTTTTCAAAAACCCTAGTTCTATTGTGTGTGTGTGACGGCATATAGCAGACCTACTCTCTGTTCGAAGGATTTCATTCCGTAATCCAGATTTCCGGTTAGTGTGTGGTGTTGTTTACGATGCTTTGATTTCACGATTTATCTATTGTCTTGCGATATATTGTTGTATGTTAATCGGATATGCATGACTATCGGATCTGTTTTGATGTTGTTCAATGAGAATGTGTTATGGATCGGTTGTGATAACCGGATATGTATGTTAGGTAGTTGAACTGAATGATGATTATGTTTACATGACACATAGATGACGATTCGGATTTGGTTGATGATTGATTCTATTACCGTTAAATGATTTCTAGGAATGATAGTAACTGTCGTAGATGATCTTGTGCCTTCTGTGTAATGTAACTGATGAGATGTGCTTGTTAATGATGATGACGGCTGTAGATGATTAGGGTTTCTGTTTCTGTAACTAGCTGCGTGATAAACGTAACTGATATTCCGTAACTGACATGTATCGAAAGATACTTGCTACTCGAAACATAGTTGTTGTCGAAAGATGCTTGTTGACCGAACCATAGTAGTGTTGACCGAAGGATAACTCTGACCGAACCATAGTAACTTTGACCGAAAGATAGCTTTGACCGAAAGATGACAGTGGTCCGAAACATAACATTCGGTCCGAAGGGTAATTGTGTTAACTGTTGTCGAAAGATAACAGAGGACCGAAAGATATTAGGGGTTATAAACATCCTTCGAAGGATGGGGATGTATGTTTGACTTATTTGGCATGCCATGCTTGGTGATGAATGCTTTTGTGTACACTAGCTGATGAGTTAATGTGAAACAATACGTGTTGTGCCGTTATGCAAACTGACTGTTATGTGAACATTAAATTGCATGCGTATCATTGTGAACATGAACTGATTTGTTATACGTGCATACGATAGGACGTGATTAATTACTAGTGAGCGCATAACCTAGCATACCGAGCAAACCAAGGTGAGTTCACACAGCCAAGGCATGGGTTCCCAGGGTGGGAATGGGTTGGATGATTACTTGTGCATACTTTGATATTATAACGAACGATTAAACTGTTGATACTTACAAACTGCCTTCGCACACACCCTGGTCGGTAAAGACTATGGTCGCGAACGAACTACTCAACTGCCTTCGCACACACCCTGGTCGGTAAAGACTATGGTCGCGAACGAACTGATTAACCGCCTTCGCACACACCCTGGTCGGTAAAGACTATGGTCGCGAACTATTCGAACATAATCTTCGCACACCTGCCTGGGAGGCCGCTATGGAACTAATCATATGGAACGTAACGATTAAACCATTACTCACACAATACGATATTGAACTTTAAACTGTGAACTCGCTCAACTAGTTTGTTGATTATCTGCTGCATGCCTTGCAGGACCTTAGGTACATAATGGAGTTTGCACTGGAGGAGCGGGACGTTGTGGGCAGTGGATTATGAACGCTATGTTTAAACATTTCGAATAATTGAACTTATGGTTTACTTGGGTTATTTACTTATGCTTCCGCTACTGATACTATGATTGTTTTGAAACATCAATTGTATTGAATGAGGTTTTACGAACTACTTTATTTATGTTATGCTATGTTCAATATGATTGATGGCTTGATCCTGGTCATGTCACGCCTCCAAGCGGTGGTACTCCGCGTGTGGGATTTTGGGGGTGTGACAGATTGGTATCAGAGCCATTGGTTATAGAGAACTTGGTTTTAATATGGAAAACGTTTTATTAAAACCAGACTATAACCAGAACAGTGCTCTCAATGATCCACAACGACGCTTCGCTCCACGTGCAAGACTCGACATCCTAGGTAATAAGGTTTATGTTTATTACCTGCTTGCTAGAACTGCATAGAACTTTGCTCGTAGTATGCTTACATTACTTTGCTCACAACTTGTTATTGCTTGAGAACACATACGTGCTTACACTCTTCTGTCATCGCACTATTCGTGAACCATTCTTACTTATGCTACCTTTACTGTTCGATCATGTCTGGACGTGTTGACATGACTCAAGCCCAGTTGACGGCTCTCATTAACGAACAAGTTGCTGCGGCACTTGCAGCCGCACAAGCAGGAGGTATAACCCGCTATTCCAGACCTATTCTAGGATGTTAGATCCTACTCTCGTGACCCAACTCTCGCGCTTAACCTTGACCTATCTTTCTCGCGCAACGGGTCAGAACGCATAGCAACATGCCTGCACATTCAAGAACTTCATGGACTGTCGTCCAAACACATTCAGTGGCACAGAAGGAGCAGTGGGACTACTCCATTGGTTTTGGAAGCTCGAGTTAGTATTCGGGATGTGTGAATGCCCTGAGACTCGCAGGGTCAAGTACGCCACTGGCACGTTGGAAGGAATCGCGCTAACCTGGTGGAACGCGCAAGTACGGATACTAGGGTTGGCAGCTGCTAACGCCACCCTTGGAACGAATTCAAAGAACGCATTAAAAGGGGATACTGCACGCGTGATGACATCCACAAGTTGGAAGTGGAGCTTTACCATTTGAAAATGTCAGGGTCAGGAAATTGATGCTTATACGAAACGGTCGAACGAACTGGCCATCTTGTGTCCAACCATGGTGGACCCTCCAAACAAGCGTATCGAATTGTACCTCAAGGGTCTAGCCTCAGAGATTCAGAGCCATGCTACATCGGCTAACCTCGACAAAATCCAAGACATTCAGTGTCTTGCTCATCGCCTCACGGATCAGGCAGTGGAACAGAACAGGCTGCCTAGTTGTATCAGCACTATTACTACCGCTACCACTTCTGCTACTCCCGCTACTCCTAGTGACAACAAGCGGAAATGGGATGGGTATTCCAGCAAGGGTTCAGCTACCGTTCGGTCTCAAGCACAACAGCGGCACAAGAATAGTGATCGCCAGAGCACAGCAGAAGCTAAGGATTCAGGAGCCCACGGCTTGCACATCGGAATCGCCAGCAGCAACAGCAAGCAGAAATCCTATACAAAGAAAAGATTGTTCGCATTCCTCGTTCTGGTCAAGAACCTCTCGAAGCTCAAGGCGACAAGAGTGGTGCTGTGGTTGGCATCACCTCTTTCTTGAAGGCTCAGGAATGTTTGCGGAAGGGCCACACCGCAACTTTGGCTCTCGTTACTGACTCATCAGCGAAAGAAAAGAAGTTGGAAGACCATTCAGTTGTACGCGACTTTCCTCAGGTGTCTCGCAAGGATTTACCTGGTCTACCGCCGCATCATCAGGACGAATTTCAAATCGAGCTCGCTCCAGGAGCAGCACCCATAGCTCGAGCACCGTATCGCTTAGCTCCACCAGAATCGAAAGAACTATCGACGCAGCTACCAGGAATCTTGGATAAGGGATTTATTCGTCCAAGCTCTTCGCCTTGGGGAGCTCCAGTGTTATTTGTGAAGAAGAAAGACGGTACGTTCAGGATGTGCATCGACTACCGCGAACTCAATAAGGTGACGGTGAAGAACCGTTATCCTCTTCCGCGCATAGATGACCTATTCGACCAGTTGCAAGGGTCGTGTTATTATTCCAAGATTGATTTAAGGTCAGGGTATCATCAGCTGAGAGTCCGGGATGAGGACGTCTCCAAAACCGCTTTCAGAACTCGCTACGGTCATTACGAGTTCCTTGTCATGCCATTCGGGCTTACGAACGCGCCTGCAGTCTTCATGGATCTTATGAACAGGGTGTGCAAACCTTATCTTGACAAGTTCGTTATTGTTTTCATCGACGACATTCTAATCTACTCCAAGAGTCAGGAGGAGCACGAGCAGCACTTACGTCTTATCTTGGAACTTCTTCGAAAAGAGCAACTGTACGCAAAGTTTTCAAAATGCGACTTCTGGCTTCGTGAAGTCCACTTCTTAGGCCATGTGGTGAACAAGGATGGGATTCATGTCGATCCATCCAAGGTTGATTCGATCAGAAACTGGCCAGCACCACGTACACCGACTGAAATACGCCAATTCTTGGGTTTGGCGGGTTACTACAGGCGATTTATTAAAGACTTCTCCAAGATCGCGCAACCACTTACTATGTTAACACAGAAAGGTGTCGTTTACAGATGGGGTAATACGCAAGAGACCGCTTTTCAGTATCTAAAGGATAGGCTTTGCAGCGCACCTATTCTCTCATTGCCAGAGGGCACGGATGACTTCGTGGTTTATTGTGACGCATCGATACAGGGGCTTGGTTGTGTATTGATGCAGCGGGATAAAGTTATTGCCTACGCTTCGCGGCAACTCAAGGTTCATGAACGGAACTACACGACGCACGATTTAGAGCTGGGAGCTGTTGTTTTCGCGCTTAAGATATGGCGACACTACCTGTACGGTACCAGGTGCACGATTTACACCGATCACAGGAGTCTCGAGCATATTCTTAAGCAGAAGGATTTGAACATGCGTCAACGAAGATGGGTTGAATTACTGAATGACTATGAATGCGCTATCAAGTATCATCCAGGCAAGGCCAATGTTGTGGCTGATGCCCTTAGTCGGAAAGACACTCTACCTAAACGCGTGCGAGCGCTACAGCTTACTATTCAGTCCAGTCTTCCTGCACAGATACGAGCTGCTCAGATGGAAGCTCTGAAACCCGAAAACGTTAAAGCTGAAGCCTTACGCGGTTCAAGGCAACGCATGGAACAAAAGGAAGACGGTGCTTACTACGTAACGGGGCGTATTTGGGTCCCACTTTATGGCGGGTTACGCGAACTTGTAATGGATGAAGCTCACAAGTCTCGCTATTCGGTACATCCAGGGTCGGATAAAATGTACCACGACATCAGCACTACTTATTGGTGGCCTTGTATGAAGGCTCACATCGCTACTTACGTTGGAAAATGTTTGACCTGTGCGAGGGTCAAGGTCGAATATCAGAAGCCAGCTGGTCTACTTCAGCAGCCCAAGATACCGCAGTGGAAATGGGAAGAAATTTCCATGGATTTCGTTACGGGCTTGCCTAGATCCCAGCGTGGGAATGACACTATTTGGGAAATCGTTGATCGGCTCACAAAGTCTGCTCACTTCTTGGCTATCAAAGAAAAGGATAAGTTTTCTACCCTAGCAGACATCTACATGAAAGAAGTTGTTTCGAGGCACGGAGTGCCCATCTCTATTATTTCGGATCGCGATGCACGATTCACGTCAGAGCTTTGGCAAGCGATGCACAAATCTTTCGGCTCACGATTAGACATGAGCACAGCATATCATCCTCAGACGGATGGGCAGTCTGAGCGAACTATCCAAACCCTTGAAGACATGCTTCGGGCATGTGTTATTGATTTCGGCAACGGCTGGGAAAAGCATCTCCCTTTGGTGGAGTTCTCGTACAATAACAGTTACCATACCAGCATTCAAGCCGCTCCATTTGAGGCATTGTACGGACGTAAATGCCGGTCACCTCTCTGTTGGGCAGAGGTGGGGGATAGTCAAATTACGGGTCCAGAGATTGTAGTGGACGCCACAGAAAAGATTGCACAGATACGACAACGCATGGCGGCAGCACGCGACCGTCAGAAAGCCTACGCGGACAAGCGTAGAAAACCATTGGAATTTGAGGTCGGGGACCGGGTTTTATTGAAAGTTTCACCCTGGAAGGGTGTGGTACGTTTTGGCAAACGGGGCAAACTAAATCCGCGGTACGTCGGACCATTCGAAATTACAGAAAAGATTGGCAAGGTAGCCTACAAGTTGAACCTACCAGCTGAACTCGGAGCAGTTCACAATGTCTTTCACATATCGAACTTAAAGAAGTGCCTATCAGATGAAAACCTCATCATTCCTTTTAAGGAACTCACTATCGACGAGCGGTTGCAGTTCGTCGAGGAACCAGTTGAAATCACGGACCGGGATGTTAAGGTCCTCAAACACAAGAGAATCCCTCTTGTTCGAGTTCGTTGGAACTCCCAGCGTGGTCCAGAGTATACCTGGGAACGCGAAGACCAGATAAAAGAAAAGTATCCCCAGTTATTCGAAACCAATGCATCCACTTCTGAGGCTGAAGCTACTACTACTGAATTTCGGGACGAAATTCCAAATCAACGGGGGGATGATGTGACACCCCAGGAAAACCAGTGAACAATGTAACTTACCTAGCTTCCTCAGTGAGTGCGTACCAAATTTCGGGACGAAATTTCTTTCAAGTTGGGGATAATGTGACAACTCGAGTTTCTGACTTTCACTTTCGCATTAAATGCGCGTTGACTTTGACTGTTTAGTAGTTGACTTGTTGGACTTGTAATTGTACGCGTTGTGTTTTAATGAAACGTGTTGTCATTGTGCATACATGTAACTACTTGTTGTTGTGAAAGATAATATTAGAAATTATTATTTAATACACTTAGTCTAGATCGAAGCATATCCTTCGATTCGAAGGATCAACTTTCGGTTCGAAGGGTCTCGAAACATATCCTTCGACCAAGGACTTTATCCTTCGACATCCTTCGGCCACGAAACATATCCTTCGGCTGGAATTCAGATCCTTCGGCCCAGTCTTCCAGATGGGCTTGGCCCATTTCTGTGATAAGTTTAAATACGTGACTGCATGTAAGTCATCAGTTAGTTTTCAAAAACCCTAGTTCTATTGTGTGTGTGTGACGGCATATAGCAGACCTACTCTCTGTTCGAAGGATTTCATTCCGTAATCCAGATTTCCGGTTAGTGTGTGGTGTTGTTTACGATGCTTTGATTTCACGATTTATCTATTGTCTTGCGATATATTGTTGTATGTTAATCGGATATGCATGACTATCGGATCTGTTTTGATGTTGTTCAATGAGAATGTGTTATGGATCGGTTGTGATAACCGGATATGTATGTTAGGTAGTTGAACTGAATGATGATTATGTTTACATGACACATAGATGACGATTCGGATTTGGTTGATGATTGATTCTATTACCGTTAAATGATTTCTAGGAATGATAGTAACTGTCGTAGATGATCTTGTGCCTTCTGTGTAATGTAACTGATGAGATGTGCTTGTTAATGATGATGACGGCTGTAGATGATTAGGGTTTCTGTTTCTGTAACTAGCTGCGTGATAAACGTAACTGATATTCCGTAACTGACATGTATCGAAAGATACTTGCTACTCGAAACATAGTTGTTGTCGAAAGATGCTTGTTGACCGAACCATAGTAGTGTTGACCGAAGGATAACTCTGACCGAACCATAGTAACTTTGACCGAAAGATAGCTTTGACCGAAAGATGACAGTGGTCCGAAACATAACATTCGGTCCGAAGGGTAATTGTGTTAACTGTTGTCGAAAGATAACAGAGGACCGAAAGATATTAGGGGTTATAAACATCCTTCGAAGGATGGGGATGTATGTTTGACTTATTTGGCATGCCATGCTTGGTGATGAATGCTTTTGTGTACACTAGCTGATGAGTTAATGTGAAACAATACGTGTTGTGCCGTTATGCAAACTGACTGTTATGTGAACATTAAATTGCATGCGTATCATTGTGAACATGAACTGATTTGTTATACGTGCATACGATAGGACGTGATTAATTACTAGTGAGCGCATAACCTAGCATACCGAGCAAACCAAGGTGAGTTCACACAGCCAAGGCATGGGTTCCCAGGGTGGGAATGGGTTGGATGATTACTTGTGCATACTTTGATATTATAACGAACGATTAAACTGTTGATACTTACAAACTGCCTTCGCACACACCCTGGTCGGTAAAGACTATGGTCGCGAACGAACTACTCAACTGCCTTCGCACACACCCTGGTCGGTAAAGACTATGGTCGCGAACGAACTGATTAACCGCCTTCGCACACACCCTGGTCGGTAAAGACTATGGTCGCGAACTATTCGAACATAATCTTCGCACACCTGCCTGGGAGGCCGCTATGGAACTAATCATATGGAACGTAACGATTAAACCATTACTCACACAATACGATATTGAACTTTAAACTGTGAACTCGCTCAACTAGTTTGTTGATTATCTGCTGCATGCCTTGCAGGACCTTAGGTACATAATGGAGTTTGCACTGGAGGAGCGGGACGTTGTGGGCAGTGGATTATGAACGCTATGTTTAAACATTTCGAATAATTGAACTTATGGTTTACTTGGGTTATTTACTTATGCTTCCGCTACTGATACTATGATTGTTTTGAAACATCAATTGTATTGAATGAGGTTTTACGAACTACTTTATTTATGTTATGCTATGTTCAATATGATTGATGGCTTGATCCTGGTCATGTCACGCCTCCAAGCGGTGGTACTCCGCGTGTGGGATTTTGGGGGTGTGACAGCGTTGAACGCTATAAAGCGAGATTGGTTGCAAAAGGGCTACACTCAGAAAGAGAGAATTGACTATCAAAAGACCTTTTCATCTGTCTCTAGAAAAGATTCATTAAGGATTGTTATAACCCTAGTAACTCATTTTGAATTAGAGCTGCATCAGATAGACCTTAAAACCTCTTTCCTTAACAGTGACTTGGATGAAGATGTATTCATGAAACAACCTGAAGGTTTTAAACCTAAGGTCAAATACATCTAGTCTGTAAGTTAAAGAAATCCATGTATGGATTGAAACAAGCATCGCGTCAATGGTATCTCAAGTTTGATGAAGTCATGAAGAAACAAGGTTTTACAAGGAATCAAGTGGATCAATACACCTACCTCAAGATGAGTGGGAGCAACTTTACTATACTTGTCCTTTATGTATATGATATTCTATTGGCAAGGAATAGTTTAGATATGTTGAATGAGTCGAAGTGATTACTTTCTCATAACTTTGACATGACGGATCTCAGAGAGGTTTTTTTACGTTATTAGCATCGGAATACACCAAGACAGACACAAAGAGATCTTAGGATTATCTCAAAGGGCCTACATTGATTGTGTCCTTACTAGTTACAACATGCAACAATGCAACCCGTTTGTAGCTCCAGTAGTTAAGGGAGATGTTTTCGGTTTATTTCAAAGTCCGAAAATAGAGGTTGAAAAGGAACAAATGAGACTGATACCTTATGCATTCGTAGTTGGGAGCTTGATGTATGCTCAAGTATGTACTCGCCCTGATACCTTAATACTTTTATATATTTATTTAAATGCCCATCATTATCATTTATATAATACTAGTATGGTGCCCACGCGATGCGGCGGGGCGACACTTTGCATTGTGCCACTTGTTTCTGGTAGTTTTCTTATTCGTATAATATTTATGATAACATTATTATGGTGGATATATGTCATAAGTGTTACATGTAGGATCGTTCGCACGACCAAATGAGTTGATCAGAAGAGTTTTTGCTCAATACGAGAGGCGGAAACAAACGTATTGAGGTGATTCAGCTTGCAATTCACTTTAAACTGTCTTTTAATTGATATAACAACGTTTTATAGTGAGTAGACACTTCGGCAGCAGTTCGGTACTGAAACCGGAAAGTTACAAATGAGATGGCACAACCTACTATTTATAGGCAAGGGTATTTCGCACAAAATCATTCATCGAAATGGCCAAGCTCATTTCGTACGAAATGACAAAGTCATTTCGTGCGAAATAGCTTATCCATTTCGTGCGAAATCAACCTTTTAACATGTTTTCTCGTTTTTCGTGCCCTGATTTATCTATTCAAGTACAAGACTCGATACAAGACGAAGTCGACAGACATATGCACCAACAGACTCCCCCTTGGATGTTGACGAAGTCTTCAGTGTCGAGTCTTCAATCTTCAGTCTTTATCAGTCTTCTCATTCTCTCCCGAAGTATCTAACAATATAAAGCATCCTCAATCTCTCTCTTTTGTCTATCAACTAATCTCCCCCTTGAATGTTGATCTATTATCTTCATAATCTTTGAATCTGAATCTCGAGCTTTCTAATTCTCTTGATCAGATCTCTTGATTCCTTAAGTTTATCAGCATCAGCAACTAGCATGGACTTCAGTTCCAGAATCAGAACTTGGCTCTCACAGAATCAGGATTATAACTTGGCTTACATTCTACTCAGGTTTAATCACTAGAACCTGCACACATCTCTTCCTCACAATAAATTTTACAAATTTATATGCCACATGCAGATATCAATCAACCAAGAAATGATTTTTACAATTTTAATCTCTGGTGAACCACTTGTAACAATAACATTTTTTTCTTTTCAAATTCAATTTTTCATCTCAAATAAACTCTCCCAAACCAGTTCATCATGTTTAGCACTTAGAATTTTGAAACTCAACTTTTCATCATCAGTTGTCGAAAATCTTTTTGAATTTTTTTCAAAATTTTATGCTAAAACACACTGAAAATCTTTTTGGATTTTTGTATATAACAAAAAGAAATAAAAAAATATTTACATACAATATTTTTGTGAGTTTGTGTAAGAGGATCATATCAGTTTATGAGACAAATCACTAACACCGTTAAGCTTTAAACATTTTAAGGTCTAAACAATTCACTTAGATTGTCAGTATACTGATCCACTTAAATTTTCACACAAAGTTCAACTGTTTCGAGATACGAGATTAGTGTTTTAAGCACTTAAACTTATTTGTGTGTCCCACCTCTTGAATATACTCTCGTATCCAGACTTCTATATTCAGTGTTATAGGTGAATGTACACTAATGATATATGTAAACGGGTAATGCGAGACCATGAGAGCTCAGGTTAGAACTTCCGTTCAGGCAAAGAGATGATGGCTCGTCTTTAGGTGTGTCCCGTTTGAGGATCTTTTCTTCAACAGCACATGATTAGCATTTTTCAATGTTTCATCATTTTTTGTACTGAGGGTTGGCTTTAAAGATTAAAGCTTTATGCAAAGTATTATACGAGGACTAGGCTATTGCTCCAACAAAATCAGAAGTCCTGGTATAATACAACAGATATCACCACGCACAAAGACCTAGTATGTCAGAAATAGAAAATCTTTCAAACAAGATTTCGGGGGTTACCCATATATCTGAGAGATGTTCCCCACGAGATAAGTAAGTATTTATATTTAGGTTTATATCTCGAAAAAAATCTACTAAATGTATAAAAACCTACTGGCACATCGACAGTGAGATCATTTATCACCTTTGACTTTCCAAGTCTTTAGCGTGCTGTGATAGTCCACTGATGTACTATCATTTCCTCTTTTTCACAACAACACTCATTTTTGATTTTATCATGTTTTTGGCTTTTTCAAATTTTCTAATGTTTTTGGATTTTCTGAAAATTCTTACTTCCCCTAAAATTCAAAACCATTAAAAGAAAATTGAAAATAAACTGTACAAGTAACGTGACAACTGTTATGAATCGCATCAATTCGCCATCCATTTGGCATAAACAATTAGAACTCCCCCTTACAACAAACTATTTTCCCTTATGATTTCAAAACACTTAAGTTTGTATTAATCAAAAGAGTTAAATGCTTGGTTGGTCCCTGTGGTTTTCAAAAATTGCAGACTTGGTCCTAGTGGTTTACTAATTACACGTGTGGTCCCAAAACTTGTTAAAAATGAACTCGGTTGGTCCCCAGCTCTAACATCAGTTAAATTTCTCAGTTAAGTTCATGTTAAATGACCAAAATACCCTTGCTTATTAACTCTCTTCTTCACTGTGAGACGGAGTTCATTTTTTTAAAAAACCCACCACAACCTGCATCATCTTCATCACCTGCATCATCTTCCCAACCACCACCACCATCAATCCCCACCACCACCATCAAAAACGGATAACAGAATTTGAGTGAGATATCACCCCCACCATAAACCACCGATCTCCACTACTTCAGCGGATGCACTGCCTCCCTTAACCTTAACTCCTGCCACCGTTCGACCCTACAACTCCACCGCCAATCCGTCGTTCACCGTAATAGACCACCATTTTAACCCACCACCTACCTGCGACCACCCTATTCTAAAACCCTAACCGAGTAATACAACACTTGACCCGAATTCTAATCAATCCGGGCCGAATCAGAAAAACAGAGTGTATATGAAGATTTGGGTAATTTAAACAAATTCAAAAGATCCGATAGTGTAACTATAACCCACCACCTCCACCGTCCGCACCCACCACACCTGCCACCACCATTAGCAGACAAAGAACATGACAACGTCCCCAAATCCACACACCACTGCACAACCCCCAAATCTGTATGCCACTGCAACACCCCCAAATCCGCCGGTGACACAAGTTTCACCAGAAACTCACAAATCACAACCCTAATTCAACAATTTCCAGAAATTATAAGCAAAAATGAAGAATAGAGCAGATCCGAACAACCAGACCACCACATCCTAAAACCAGCCGTCGCCGTCACCCGATGGCTTCACCACCATCCCATCATCCCTGAACCACCACCGTTATGACACCCCCGGAAAAACCCTAAACTGTCGTCGCTATTTGCCACAACGACCTCCACCGCTAACTGATCTGACTGTATTCGTGTATGGCTGCTCTGATGATGGTGGTGGTGTATGGTTGCAGGTGAGGAGGTGTTGCATAGTGGTGGTGGTGTATGATGGTTATGGTGATTCTTGGTGGTTGTTTTCTTTATAGAGAGATAGAGAGAAACTCAGAGTCTTTGTAAAAACTGGTGGTGTATGGTGGTGGTGAGTTAGAGAGAGAACCTGAGGGAGAAATAATGATGATGATGAAGATGATGCAGATTATAAAGAGAGATAATAAGCAAGGGTATTTTGGTCATTTAACATGAACTTAACTGAGAAATTTAACTGATGTTAGGGCTGGGGACCAACCGAGTTCATTTTTGACAAGTTTTGGGACTACGCGTGTAATTAGTAAACCACTAGGACCAAGTCTGCAATTTTTGAAAACCACAGGGAGCAGCCAAGCATTTAACTCTAATGAAAATGGTTTTTCCGGAAAATAAGTTTTGTTGATTTTACCACTTGTAAAATTAGGGATTAATTCATCACTTTGTTTTTCAATCTTTTAGTATGAAAGTGAAATCAAGTTCAACTTAATGACCTTGATTTACCACTTGTAGGAACCAACACTTGTGGTTTACTAACAAACCTTACCACTTGTAAAATGAAATATAACAATTTCAATTTTTACCACTTGTAGGCTTTTCAAACAAACATCTAATAATGATGTCGATTCCTACTCCACGATTACCAACTTGAGAGCTCCGGCAAGTCAGGATTTTACATATGAAAAACAGACATCCAAGCCTGACCAAACTTGGATGTGACCTCCTCAACTTCTCCCAGGGTTTGAATGTTCCTTTTTTCTTCATAAAAATCTTTTACCCCTTTTTCCTTACCCTCGACCATTTTTCCAAAAATCTTTTTAACTTTCCCATTGAAAGCTTTCTCGACATCAAATTCTTTCTTCTCAGAATAGAATTGATTCGAGATCTCAATCTTTCCAACTTTTGTTTTAAAATTTTCAGCCCTTAATGGTGGAAAGTTGACATCATCCATTGGCGGGACCGATTTTTTATCTTTTAAATCAACTTGTGGCTCCCCTGACTTTGTGGAATCAGATTCATCGCCCGATTTTTCATCTGATTTCTTAACAACCCATGTTTGGTTGTTAAGATTTACCCTTCTCTTGTAAAATCATTTCGAACATTCACCAGTTTCATATGTTGAGTTTTTGAAAACTTTGAATTTTTTAGTTGGTGGTTCATGTTTATCAACAATCTTTTCTTTCAGTTTAGAAACAACTTCCTGTTTTGTGTTGGTGGCCATAGGACAGTTCCAGGCAATATGACCAACTTCTAGACATTTGTAACAGGTTCTTGTCTCCTTTTTCTGATTAGCTCCATTCTTTGTAAACTTTTGCTTTTCTGCAAGAAATGTTTTGTTTGATTGCTTCTAGAATGAGCTCTTTGCTTCTTCTTCAGAACTTGTCCCTGAAACAAATTTTGTTTTTGGTTTAAAATTTTTCATATTTTTATGATTTTCTACATCAAAACCCAATCCTTTCTTTTTGAAATTACTGTTATGGTTTGGTTTCTTTTGACAACCGGAACCAGAACTGCAACCTTTTTTCTTGTTCAATCTTTGTTGAACTCTTGAAGTGTATTTTTTAGGTTTTTCAGTAAGATTTTCATCTTTTATTTCAGAAATGTTAATTTCTGTTAGTTTAAAAACCTTTTTGATCTTTTCAATCTGAACACTTCTTATTGGAAATTCTTCATCAGAATATAATTTGTCTGAATCCTTCAAAGTATATGCCACTTTGATTGGTTCGTCATTCAAATTAGATTTTGATAACAAAAATTCTTTATTGTAAACCCGTTTGATCGACGATTTTTGACTTTCAACTGATGATGATCCCGAACTTTCAGACTCAGATTTTGACTCCGACTCCTCATCTTTATCCAACACCTGATCAACCACCTTTTTTATTAACTCAAACTCATGATCAGTGTCAGACAATGTGAATGTGACGTCAATGTTTTCTGGTGTAGGATCGTTATTGACGATCAAATGAGTCAATCAGAGCTGAAACACCACTGTTTATGCGGCGGAATCACACAAACAGTTTGAATCAAAGAGAATGGAGTAGAAATAGACAGCAGATCACTTTAAACACGGTTTCTCATTAATTCTTCACTGAAAATTTTGGCAGCAGTTCGGCTACAACTTGGACATTCAGTACAAAATGAGAAACCAACAAACACTATATATAGGGGTACTAATTCCGCTCCAAATGACATCGTGTCATTTCGGGCGGAATCAACAACATCTGATTTCGCTCCAAATGACACAATGTCATTTCGAGCGGAATCAGCCCATTACAACATAAAACTTACAAACAGCCCCCTACACTATACATAATTGACATAAATGACCCCCAGACCCTATATAAGCTTGACTAAGACTAAGACGTAGGCTTTAGACATTCGTGCATCAACAAACTCCCCCTTGGATACAGCCGGAGTCTTCAGTCTTGTCTTCGGGTCTTCAGAGTGACTTGAAAGTTTCCTCTCTTGACTTAGGCTTCCTCCTAAGCGAGTTCCTCACCTTTTCATTTTCTTTCTTCGCTTTCTTAGCTTCCTCTTCCTGTTACTTCATCCATTTTCCTCTATTTTCATCCAGCTTCTTGCGTTCTCTTTCAGCTTTCTTCCTTTCTTTCTCTTCAAGCGACCACCATTTAGAATTCCATTTATTTTCAGAATTAATGCCTTTCTAAAAACAAATAGATACAACTTGTTGAAACTGCATCGCTTGTTCACGGTCTTCAGACTGAAAATGGATCTTGTTTATGAATTAACATTCTATATCTTTGGCCGAGCAATTCACTAACCACATCGGGTCATACACATGTATCTCTCTTATCTCCCTTCCAGCTCGATAAGTAATAACAACCTCAGTCGAAATGCAACTGTATACCCAGCCCAATAAGCCTTTGTAGAAATCCTGCTCCATCTTTGGCACTGGTATATTCTTCATCGTCTTCGGCTTTTTCACGTTCAGAATAGTCTCTTCAACCCCTGTCATTGGATCTTACCTTTGGGCTCTCTTTGGGTAATGCGGCTTCCAGTGTCAGAAATTTATTAACGATTCAAACTTTATGTATCCCCACATCGCGACATCATTCTTTCGTACAGGATACCCTAATTTTCTTACTTTTGCTAACTCTTCGACATCCCACCACGGTAGGGACATCACGTCATACAGACGTTCAAAATACTGTACTCCAAACTCCCTTCTGATCGCATAAGCATTAACATGAGGTAGGAAACCCCAGCTAATGATATCACCGAGAGAAATACTTCGATCTCTCTGATAATACTTCAACGGCCTTTTGAACTTTCTTTCTTGACTATCTTTAAACCACTTCTGCCGTTCTTCTTTCTGCATGTCTTTAGGAGTACCATCGAAATTTTTGTCTTTCAAAATCTCAGCGACTTTTCTTCTTAACTCATCCCTGTTTTCTTCAGTAAAGAACTCCATCAGTGTAGGATACTGAGAAGTATCTTCACTTACACTCTCGTCATTAGTGCAATCTTCAACCTCAACCCTATCATACACATCAGCATCCTCTACATTCTTGTACTCATACTCGGGTTGATGGTTGATGTCGAACGCATTCAATTCATCTTCAAAATCAAACTTGAAGTCTGGATCCTCCATACGTGTCATTTCTTTAATCTCATCCAATGTATACGTATGTCTGTGTTCACCTTCCTCCATATCAGTGTCTAATCTCAAAATTAACTTTTCAACATGTTTTACATTTTGATCGTCACCATGCTCCCCCTTTCCGTCAGCTCCCTCTGTTTCTTCATTCACACTATCATTCAGATAATCATCAACATTCCTTTCACTTGACGTTTCAGTCACTTTGATTCCCATACCACCCTGATCATCATCATCGTCATTGTCATCATCAGAACCATGACTGATAGCAGAGAAGACTTTTTCATCATCGTCATCACCTCCTTCCTCATCATCCTCCTCATCATCATCATCTTCTTCATCGTCATCACCAGCAAGATCTTCTAGTGATACATGTTCTTCAAAGATTGCTGATACGGAAGATATAGGAACTGGATTCTCAATAACTAGAGATGGAACAATTGAACTTTCAGCTACTGCCACACTGCTTTCAACACCTTTTCCCTTATCTTTCATTTGTGCGTCAATCTCAGCTTGGTGTTTAGCCCTAAGTTCTTCAACTTGTATTTCTTCGAACTTTTGCTCAATCGACGTTCCAAGCATGTTTTCAACAACTTTGTTTAACATGAAAAACTCATGTTCTTTCAATGCTTTTGCTGCTTCAAGCTCTTTGTTTTTCATCTCAAAATATTTGTTCTGCTCATCTCTGCGAGCCTTTTCTTCTTCTAATTCAGTCACTCTTACTTTCAAGAAATCAATCTCTGACTGATCTGTATCAATCTTCTTCTGTAATGCCTTGTTGTCAGACTCTAATCTCTTCACACGCATTTCGAGAATCTTTTCACGATCAGCCACTTTCTTGCTTTCAGCTGCTAATAATTTGTTTTCATTTACAACCTCATCCATTTTCTTCTCTAACTTCTTCACCTGTTCATCATTCATAAATCCGAAGTCTCCAATATCTTCAAGACTTTCTGGAACAGTTGGAAACGTCTTGTGACCAGAAGAACCAGGAGTTAATTGTATTTGAATTTGAGTGGGTGGTGGTGTTTGAAATATTTCTTGAGATGTGAATAAGGTTTGTTGTTGTGGTGGTGAGAGATGTAGTGGTGAAAGATGTAATGGTGAAGGTTGTCTAGGTGGTGTTGGTTGTTTTGGTGGTGAAGGTTGTCTTTGAGGTGTTGGTTGTCGTGGAGGTGTTTGATGTGGTGTAGGTTCAGGTGGTGGTGTTGATGGTTTACTTGGTTCTTTGGATGATTTCTTCTTCAGAACAATCTTTGGCTTTGAGATCTTCGGAGTAACTTTCTTTATCTTTGGAGACACAATCCTTTTCTTGCTCCTGCTTTCTTTCTACCACCCAAAGGAGGCGATTGAGTTCCAGAAACATGTTGTGGTGATGGAACATATGGAGCATCCTCCTTTTCCTGCCTCTTTCTCTTCCTCAATAATTTCTCTTTCTCTGTCGCTTCTTGAATTCTTTTTAAACGTTCGGTTTCATCTATTTCATCTTCCGAAGAACTCAAAGAGCTTGTAGTACTTTTATCAACGTCATCACCTTCGACATCATCAATAACTTTCTCTTTCTCAGCAACATTAGCTTCTATGTTAGCAGCTTGATCTGACTCTAAATCATCAATATTTATCATCACATCATCAATATCAGCATCCAGATTTTCTTCAACATTCACAACTGGTTCCTCAACATCAGGCTCATCAATCAACAAAGTCTTTGCAACTTTCTTTTGTTTTTTCTTTGGCTGTGATGATGACCCCTCACCCTCCTGTGCTTTAGGGGTGGCCTTTTTGCTTCTCTTCCTTGGTTCTTTGACAAACCAGTCATTTCGTGTATTTTTGAACTCAACAAGAGCCTTTACCTCTTCAGCATAAGCAGTTTCCTTCATCTCCTCCTCATTTCTCCAGTTTTGGTGATTGACTGGATCAGGATCAACATAATTCGCATCCTTGATAAATCCAAAAAATTCAGCTACTTTCTTCGGTTCAGGATGGTTTGGATGATATCTTGCAAGCTGCTTTAGTGAATCGTTGCTCATATGAGATAAAACCAGCAAATCATGTTCTACATCTCTTTCAATATCGGGATAAGCATGATCAATCAACATCTGCACAAATCTTGGATACATCCAAGTCTTACTCTTTGTTGTAATGTTCTCGGCCATGTAATGAAAAACAATGTGCGAGAAGTTGTATTTCTTGTTCAAAACCAATGTTGTGACCATGTTCATCTGGTTATCACGCATGGTATCATACCCTCCTTTGCAATGGCTAAGAGACAACAATACAGGATGTATAATAAACTTGTAAGGCTTTTGAAACTTTGACTTCAAGTAATTTCCAACATTTAGTGCACCAACATATCCCATCCTCAGCATGCATCCTTTGACCATTCGTTCAGGAAAGTTTGTTGGCGAGTTTTCATCATCCGGAAAATTCAAAACTTCACGAATGAGCCCCTCTGTAACAACAATTGTCTTTTTCTCATTATGCTGCTTCACAACTGAATGAATAACTTTGTTCTTTTCATCAAAAGTTGCATGCTTCCAGAAGCGTTTTACATGTGATTTATACACCAAATGTTGATCTGTCAGCGCTTTCTGAATAGGTAACCTTCTCATAAACTCCAGAATACTACTGAATTTTGACAATTCTGTATTCTTTTGCACATCAAAATCACAACAGCTGTTGTGAAGTGGATCAAATATCACATTCGAACCCTGCAAATCAACAAAACACAGAATGAATCAATTACTTAGACAAATTTCAACATTAAGCACCTACAAGCGAAATCAAATGAAATGACTATGCATTTCAAGCGAAATCACCCAAATCGGTTAGAAGTGAAATTAACAAATCACTTAGAAGCGGAATCAGATTTGAAGTTATAAGCGAAATCACAAAACTGATTTTGAAGCGAAATCAAAAGTTACACTTGGAGCAGAATTAGAATTTACACATTGGAGCGAAATTACAACATCATCAATTTGGGGCGAAATTAGATATAACATTCAATTACAAGCGGAATCATGAGTATGCATTCAAAATTTATCAGATGATGAAATTGAATTATGTGGCTTGTTAATCAAAGAATTCCGAACAAAGGGTTGTGATTTAATTTCATTTTGAACCCCAAACAAGCCCTAGATCTAAAACTGAACATCATGTGTATCGACAAACATCAATTAACCCTAGATCTGTCACAATCAATACTCAAAACATGAAATACACCACAATCCGACAACAGGGAAGTGTTTTATTGTTCAGATTAATCAGTTATTAACCCTAAATCTAAGTTTCAGTTCATAAACATCACCGATAGACATGAAAACAAGTAAATCTAGGTCAAATCAGGTCTCAATCTACCTTACCCATGTTAATAGTTGAGATTGCCAACTAATAACACCAGATCTAACAGAAATGGGGCAGCAATTCGGTCGGAAAATGAAGATCTAAGGGTTTCGCTTGTAATCACCGGAGAGAGAAACACTTGGGGCGAAATAGGAAAAGTGATGTTGGAGCGGAATCAGGTAACCTTTTATAGTCTGTCTGATTCCGCTCGAAATGGTCAATGAGTTTTTCAAGCGGAATCAACTATGAAGCTACAAGAGGAATCAAACATGAAGCAACTTCGAGCGAAATCAGTTTTTAATACATTTTCAAGCGAAATTAAAAAGTAACGATCAAACTTTTTGATTTTTTAACATTTTTGATTGTTCACCGACACACCCAGTTAACCAAGTCCAAGTTAATGACCTTGGTCAAACTGTTCAGCCTACCAAGTCCAAATTAATGACCTTGGTTGACCAGATTATGAAGTACGCTGACTTTTCGATTCTGAAAACAGTTCAAATTAATGAACTTTGAACTTTTCAAACTTTCAACCACTTTTTCAGTCTTTCAAACATGTACCAATCACAGTCTGCTTACCCAACCCTCATCAAACAGACATGATCTGCAAAGAACTTTGATCATTTGATCTCCAACGTCGGTTGTCGAAAATAAGATGAAAAATAAAATCTTTTTAGATTTTTTTTAACAAGATAAGCAAAAATATGTACACACAATCTTTTTGTGAGCGTGTTAGGGGATCATATCAGCATTTGACAAGACACAAGCACCGTTAAGCTTCTATTTCATACCAAGCCTTAAATAGTTCACGTAGATTGTCGATATACTGATCCTCTTAAATTTTCACAAAACTTTCAATCTGTCCAGGATACAGAACTAATGTTTTAAGACTTAAACCTCTACATGTGTCCCACCTTAGTATATACTCCCATATCCAGATCCCAATATTCAGTCTTACAGGTGAGTATACCTAGATGATATCTGTAATGGGGTGAATTGTGAGGGCCGTGAGAGCTCAGGTCGATACTTCCGTATACGCAGAGAGATGACGACTTCGACTTTTCGGTGGGTCCCCTTTGAGGATCTTCTTTACAACAGCACATGATTATCATTTTGCAATGTTTAATCATTTTTTATGCTGAGGGGAGGCTTTACAAGTAAAGCATTGTGAAAAGTATTATCCGGGGACTAGGTCAGTATTTCCATACAGCAGAAGTCCCGGGATAATACCCCAGATATCACTAAGCATAAAGACCTAGTATCTCAGAATAAGGGACCTTTCAAACGAGATTTCGGGGGTTACCCATATATCCTGGAGGTGTTCCCACGTAAAAGCAAGTAAATTTTAGGTTTATATCCCAAACAAATCTACTAATTTTGCAAAAACCTATCGGCAAATCATCAGCGAGACTACTTAATACATTTTAAGCGTTACATTTCTTTAGCGTACTGTGTCTGTCTAGCTGATGTACTATCATTTCCCCTATTATATACAAACTCTTTTTCAAGTTTTCTAATGTTTTTGGATTTTTGTAATTTTATTATGTTTTTGTATTTTCTGCAAATTTCTCCCCCTAAAAAGAAAAACATATTTTTGTGTTTTTGTTTTTTTATCGAAAAGTAGAAAAAAAAACTATACAGAAAGTTGACAACACGACATGGTTCACATCTGATCGCCGCCCTCCTCGGCTTCACATTCTACTACCCTCCCAGATCGCAGATTTTTCATCCCATACAATTTTAGAAGATAATAAAATCTCTTTTTGTCAAAGGGTTTGTATAAAAATCAGCTTTCTGATCATCAGTGTGTATGTGTTCAATCCGGATTAACTTCTTCTCGTGACAATCACGGATGAAGTGGTGACGGATTTCGATATGTTTCGTTTTAGAATGGTAAACCGGGTTTTTAGTGAAGTTTATAGCTGCTTCGTTGTCCACATAAATCGGCGTATCCAAGAATTGCAAACCGAAGTCGCGCATTTGCTGTTGGATCCAAAGGATCTGTGAGCAACAGCTGGAGGCTAAAACGTATTCAGCCTCACACGTAGAAAGCGCCACTGCGGTTTGTTTCTTGCACTGCTAGGTTACGAGTCGAGTTCCAAAGAACTGACACCCAGCAGTGGTGGACTTTGCATTCTGCTATCCTTTCAAATACCGTAAGATACGTTTGACAATCGTCAGGTGTGACTGCTTCGGGCTCGACTGATATCTGGCACAGAGACATGTCGGGTACATGATGTCCGGTCGAGAAGCAGTGAGATACATCAAAGATCCGATGATTGACCGGTACAATGTCTCGTCCACTTTCACTCCACTTTCGTCAGGACAAATACCATGGTTCTGTGCAAGGGGGGTTGCTGCAGGACTGCATTCAGTCATATCAAACTTTTCAAGCATGTCCTTCACGTATTTTGTTTGATGAATGAAGATTCCGTCGGGCATCTGCTCCACCTGCAGCCCGAGGAAGAACTTCATCTCCCCCATCGAACTCATCTCAAACTTCTTCTTCATTACTTTCTCAAACTCTTTACACAGCTCGTCGTTGGTGGAACCGAAAATGATATCGTCAACATAGGTTTGCACAATTAGGAGATGACCTGCTACTTCCTTTGTGAACAATGTGTTATCGATTGTCCCTCTGGTGAACCCTTTGGCCAATAGATATTAGGAAAGCGTCTTGTACCAGCCTCTCGGGGCCTGGTGTAGTCCGTAGAGCGCCTTGTCCAGCAGATAGACCTTGTTTTTGTGCAGTGGATCAGTGAACCCCGGTGGTTGTCCCACATACACCTCTTCTTTAATCTTTCCGTACAGGAAGGCAGATTTGACATCCAGCTGGTACACTTTGAAGTCTTTCCATGACGCAAACGCCAGGAAGATCCGAATAGCCTCGAGTCTAGCAACAGGCGCGTAAACTTCATCATAGTCGATGCCTTCTTGCTGACTAAAGCCTTGTACCACTAATCGTGCTTTGTTCCTCACCACGACTCCTCTATCATCCCTTTTGCACTTGAATACCCACTTTGTTTTGATCAACTTTTGATTCTCCGGCAGATCAACTAGTCTCCAAACACCCAGTTTCTCAAACAGTAACAGCTCTTCCTGCATAGCATTTACCCAGCTGTCTTCAGTCAATGCCTCTTTATAAGTTCTGGGCTCGATCTGCGAAATAAAACACTTTAATGAGAATTCTTCTTGCAAATGTGCAACAGAAGAATAAAAACATGTAAGAGCTCGGTTGATTTGGTCTCTGGTTTTAACACCACTTTTGCAGGTCACCAATTATTTGCTCTGACGGATAGTAAGACAAAGTCTGAGGCATAATTGTGTCAGGCACATTCACTTCCGATTGCAAGTTCGATATATCAAGATCAACGGTTTGATCCCCAGCTTCCGTCGAAGTAACATTTGGTTCGTCGTCAAAGGTCAGAGCGGTTTCCTCCTCTGAGTCGTCAGAGTTGTCAAATGTTGGAGCTGGTTCCTCTAGTGGTTCGTGAGCTGTTCCACTTGGTCCGGCTTCATCATTGTGAGTACCCTCGGTGGGTGGAGAAACTACTAGCAGTCTAGGCACTTGCTCCTGTGACATAGATTGCTTGTACTGGTACAGAAGTGCTAGTTCCTCGTCACTCGGCTGAACCGGTAGATGAAACGACTCCCAGAGCTTGTCATAATCGAACAGGAATCTTTGTCTGGGAAGTTGTGGTGATGGAGTGTGCTTCTGACAATCCACATGCTGAACTTGTATCACTTTCCCCAGGCACGGTATGAACACCCTCTTCAACGGGCTTGCGTAACCTACAAAGAAACCATTGTTTGATTTAGCACCAAATTTTCCATTTTCATCAATAAACGTACACGGAGATCCAAATGGCTCTAGAAACTCTAAATTCGGCTTGTATCGGTGTAGCAACTCAAAACATGTCTTTTTGTACTTCTTGACGGTGAGTACGCGATTCAAAGTATAACAAGCTGTAGCCACTGCTTCGCTCCAGAAGAAGATCGGTAGTTTGGAATCGGCTAACATTGTTCGAGCTGTCTCTATTAGGGTCCGATTATTTCTTTCAGCAACGTCGTTCTGTTGTGGTGTGTATGGCGCACTGAATTTATGAAGAATTCCCTTTTCATTGCAAAACTCGAACATTTTGTTGTTTTTGAATTCCGTTCCGTTATCACTACGAATTCTTCGGATCGGCAGCTTATACACCGTCTCCATCTTCTTGAACAACACCATCAGCGACTCAAACGTCTGATCCTTTCTTTCCAAGCACACGACCCACGAGAATCTTATAAAGTCATCAGTCACTACCAAGCAGTACAAATCTCCACTGATGCTTTTTACATTGACCGGCCCGAAGAGATCCATGTCTAATCTCTCAAGCGGTAATCTGATCGAATTAAGTATCTTCGGTGGGTGTGACTTCCGGGTCTGCTTCCCTTTCTTACAAGCTACACAATCATCATTCAAATGAAAACTCTTTAAGTTTACACCTTCTACCAAATCATTGTGCACTAGAAAATTCATTTTACGAACATGTATGTGGCCCATCTTACGATGCCACATAATTGATTCTTTTTCCGTTGCCTTTGATTTTGACACAAAACATTGTTTTTGATGATTTATTGGTGTTGCGACACTCATATCAAGAATATACAAGTCGTTCTCCCGTGGAGCGCGCAACAACACCATCTCATCAGGGATTTTAAACCCAGGTTTTAAAACCAAACACTCGTTTTTTGTGAAATGTACACTGAAAGATTTATCACATATTTGAGAAATGCTAAGTAAATTGTTTTCCAACTCTATGATATAGTTCACTTTCTCAAATGAAATGACACCATTCGTCAATGTTCCCTGTCCAACAATTCTGCCGCCTTGATTTCCGGCGAAGCCCACATAACTTCCATTTATTGATTTGACGTCGTAAAGTAGAGCTAGCATCCCTGTCATATGTCTCGATGCACCACTGTCCATGATCCACTTCGAAAGGATAGACCTGGGCAGCCCCTGCAAACATCAAATCAACTCATTCAAACACTGACGCCTATGACTTTTTGACCTCAGAAACAGTGCCAAACACTACATCAAACTTCTCATCAATTTTAGGAAAGTTAAATGTGACATTAGGAACATCATCTTTCACAACTGATTTCACTTTGTTGTTAATTGGGGAAAACTCAGCAAGAAATTTGTCAAGTTCAGATTCAAATTCGACAACATCATCTTTCAAAACCGTTGTTTCATTTTTTAAAGCATTTTCCATCTTTTTCACCTCGACCGATGGTTTCGACTTCGCAACCCATGATTGGTTTTCAAAAATTTTTGTTTTAGGATATATTTTTGAAGTCTTGTGAGACTTGGAAGATTCGCCAACCTCGAAGATCGATTTTGGCTTATCCTCGGACTTCAAAGATTCTCCTCTCTTTCGGATGCGAATCGGGGAAACCATTGGTTTCTTACCTTTTGTATCAACTGGTAACTTTGGTCGAGGTTTTTGAACAACAGGTCTTACGAAAACGGGTTTTTCAAACATTTTCTTGCATTGTTTTGCCATGTGCCCGATTTCATTACAGCGATAACAGACTCTTTTGTCATATTCTACAAAAGTTGATTTGAATGTCTCCTCTTTCAACTTTTTCGCTGCATTGAAATCGTCAACGGCTTTTTGACTAAAAATGTAGTCCTTTTCATCATCTACACTCGGTCCAGCAACAAAGATATCATTCATTTTCTCTTTTGGCTTAACCACCTGCTTAGCCATCTTTTTCTCAAAACCAATCCCTTTGTTTTTAAAATTGTTTTTCTTGTTATTACCCTTACCTTCCCACACTTTCTTTCCCGAGCTAGTAGGACGTGATGTAACAAAAGATTTTTTCGGTTTTGAAAAGAATTCTTTGTTTTTAACCTCATCAATGTTCATTTCAACCAACTTGAAAACTTTCTCAACATTCTCAATCTTCACGTTCTGAAGAGGATACTCGAAATCAAAGTAAAGTTTATCAGTTCCAATCATAGTGTAGACCACCATAATCGGATCATCATTCGCACTTTTGTCTGATTTCGGTATGAAACGATCCAAGAAATTACCCTCATCTTCAGACTCAGTAACAGATTTCTTAGATTGAGACTTCTCAGAGTTATCACTTTCTTCATCTAACACCTGATCAACGACGGTTTTGATGATCTGTGATTCGTTGTCTGTGTCGGATGCAGAGAATGTAACATCAATGCTCTCACCCAAATCATCCTCAATTGATCTCAACTTAAGGTTCAAAGCAGCTTCCACCCCATCTGGATACTTTTGTGTATAATGATTCCACATTAGGGGTGGAACGCTGTTAAAGACCGGTGTAGCATGTGGCTGCTGTGGAACAATCTGTTCAAGGACATAGGATGAAGCCACATAACTCATCAATTTTTTATCAATTCGCTCATTTTCAATTTTAGCTAATTCAAGTTCTTTTTTTAATGAAGCGATCGTGTCAAGATGAAAATTAACCTCAACTTGTTTGTCAAAAAGTGTTGCTTTTACCAACTTTGTTGCTTTGTCATTTTCAACACTCTCTTTTTGGATCATTTTAATTGACCTGGCAAGAGTATCATAAGCCTCTTTGACTTGTCCAAGATCAAATTTTAGCATATCTGCATGATGTTTCAATTCCTGAAACTTAGTGTCTTTCTCAAGACACTCCATGCACGGTTGTAAACACTTTTGGCATGGTGTTTCAGGGATTGAAACGACTTTCTCAACAACCTGTTCATCACAATCAATTGTCACATCCTGTTTACTGACATTTTTCAACTCAGACTCAGACATTTTGACCTCCTCAACTCCAGACTCCTGATCTGACTCCTGTTTGACTGACACGGTACTGGCAGACTCTGACTTCTCGAGTTCTGTGTCTACCTCTTTTAGCTTTCACATGAGGGCTCTGTCAGCGATATCTTTCAACGTGTCTCCGGTCAACTCTTTTGTCACGTCTATCATTTCCTCGACAGCTTCTTTCTTTTCTTCGTATCTTGGACACGATCCAGTCGTCGGTTCTTCGAAAAATCCTGCAAAAGATTCAAAAACTTTAGGAGGCATTATTGATTTCATAGAACTTGCCAATACCTCCTGTTCTGACTGGTAATAGTAAACTTCTGCAGCGATTTCTTCAATGTCAACCACACTATCAACATGAATATCTTCAACAACCACTGGAACATCTTCAACAATCATTTCAGGCTCAGTCACTATATCCGGTACTTCAACTATTTCTGCCATCATGGCCTGCCCATCACTTCCAGGGATGTATTTATCCCAGCTAAAACCTTCGGCTACTTTTTCATCGTCCTGATTCATGATAAGAGCCTTCTCTGGTTTGTTCTCGATTTGTGGTCTCTAAACAGCACGTTGTTGGTCAGGCTGATGATAGATCGCCTGCCTGTAATAATCGTTCGTGAATGGGTTCTGATGGTTGTTCACTTCTCGGTTCGGGCATTCTCTCTTGAAATAGCCACGTTCTTTACACTTGAAGCAAGTAACTTTTGACTTGTCGAAACCTAGCTTCTGATCAGGACCTGAGAGATTTGTTTCGGCCTGTGATCTCCATAAAGCGTTGTGCCCTCCTAACCAGACTTGCCATGCACCATTTTATATCAATCAACTCAAGCTCTTCCGGGACGATCTGATCGTAATCCTCTTTTGTCATATCCGGATTACCGATCCTACCCGCCACTAAACCTTCATACGCCTCTAAAACGGAAGCAAGTAATGCAATGTGTTGTTTCGCGGCTGTTTCAGTAATTTCATTTCCATTCTTAATATTCACCGCGATGTTGCATTGCACCCCAGAAACATAAGCCTGATTGTTGGAACTTGTAGAGCTTTGAGGTGATGTCTGCTCTTGAGCTTTAAAGTTTGGCTCATAGTTTACGAACGGTGAGGGCTTGTTTGATTGTGGAGTGTTTGTAGGAGAACTTGAAGTTGTATCAGCACTAAAACCCGTTTGTATCTTCAGACTCTGATTTGTTGCAACAGGAGTGCTTCCTTTGTAGTAAAGAGATACGTCTTATTGTACATTTGCTGAATTCATCTTCTTGATTTTCAACAACTCCAACTCATGAGCTTCTATCTTCTCGATGAATGAACTGAGATTCAAATTCACGAAATCCGAGTTATTTTTAAACATCATTAAGTATGTGCCCCATTCATCATAAGGTAATGTGTCGGACAACTTGTCGATCCATTCCTCGTTTGTCTTTGTAATCTCCAATCTTTTCATCTCTACCACCAGATGACAATAACGTTCAATCAACTGCTTCGTTGTTTCACCCTTCATCCCGGTAAATATGTCAAACTCTTTCTTGATCAAGGCTTTCTTGCTTTTGATCATAGATACGCTGCCTTGGAACTTCAACTTTAATGTTTGCCACATTGATTGCGAGTTGTCATCATGTTGTAACAGCACAAGAATATCTTCTGTTATGGCCTGTTGGAGGATACTGACCATCTTCTTCTCAGCTTAAAATCATTCTGTTCAGTCTCAGTCAAACTTCCAATGCCTTTCTCTAAGCCCAATCCATCAACCGGTGGAACATATTTTTTCTCTATCTTCATCCAACACTCAAAATGGTTGGCTTGGACCCAATTCTTGAATCGACCTGACCATCCGGCATACTCATCTAAGTTCATAAGCTTTCGCGGTTTCTGCATTGTTCCTAGCTCGTTTTCCATGTTGACATTTTGAACAATGCTTGCCAGACTTTGTGTTGCCGTCATGCCACTACCCGCGAAAAGGTTGTAAAAATCTTGATTTTCCATTTTAGGTGACAATTACTGAAAGATTTTTAACTTTTTTGAAAAACAGGTTACTTTTACTGAAAAACTTTCTACACAGACTGAATTCCCAACACGATATCACGAACGAAATGGACTTAAACCCTTCAAACCTTGATTTTTACACTAAAAATGATTTTCAAGCGGAATCTGTCTTTTAAAATTTCAGGCGAAATCACAGTTTTACACTTGAGCGGAATCAGAAGTTGTTACTTTGGAGCGAAATCAGCAGGTAATTCAAGCGGAATTACCTCTGGAGCGGAATCACTAATGAATCTCGAGCGGAACCCCAAAACTCGAGCAGAATCACTGATTCCGCTTCAAACTTTCAAGCGGAATTAGAACCTTAGACACAAAAACTTTGATTTCGCTTGAATTCAAGTGGAATCACCAAAATCCTTCGTTCGAGCGGAATTAGGTTCTAGGCCATTTTTAACCACTTTTAAGCCGTATTTTATGCTGAAACTCTCAAGGGTTTATTAATTGTCAATTTTACACAATATGTCAAAAGTTCAGTCCATTTTGTCCGTGGCAATGTCCAGAAACTCAAAAAGTGTTGTAAAAAAGCTTTGATTCTGGTATTTTAGCTCATAACTGGCTCTGATACCAATTGTAGGATCATTATTGACGATCAAATGAGTCAATCAGAGCTAAAACACCATTGTTTATGCGGCGGAATCACACAAACAGTTTGAATCAAAGAGAATGGAGTAGAAATAGACAGCAGATCACTTTAAACACGGTTTCTCATTAATTCTTCACAGAAAATTTTGGCAGCAGTTCGGCTACAACTTGGACATTCAGTACAAAATGAGAAACCAACAAACACTATATATAGGGGTGCTAATTCCGCTCCAAATGACATCGTGTCATTTCGGGCGAAATCAACAACATCTGATTTCGCTCCAAATGACACAATGTCATTTCGAGCGGAATCAGCCCATTACAACATAAAACTTACAAACAGCCCCCTACACTATACATAATTGACATAAATGACCCTAGACCCTATACAAGCTTGACTAAGACTAAGATGTAGGCTTTAGACATTCGTGCATCAACATCTGGTAACTCATCAGTTGTTTCGGATTTTAACTTTATATTGACAGCCTCTTTGACTTGCTCCTCATTCGGTTTTCTGGGAGAATAACCTTCCCAAATTGGAGGCGGACACTTGTTGTAACTGACACTTTGTTTCTTACCAGTATCCTTCTCTTTCGGCTTCTCATCTTGAAATGCTTCAAAACCTGCAACAGTAGGATAAATTCTGTCAATCAAATAATCAGAACTAGAATAACTCTGTAACAACCGTCTGATTCTTTCATTCTCTATCTTTTCAGTTTCCAATTCTTGCTTCAGCTTTGCACACTCCTCAATGTAATAATTGATAGCTTTCTGTTTTGACATCATCACAGCATTCATCATTGTTAACGCATCTTCTCTTTCAGAATTTGTCTTTTGTAGACCATCCACTGTTCTGTTCAACACATCATATGATTCTTTCACGTAATTGACATCGAACAATAATTTTTCTTTCATATTTTCAAGCTCAACTAGCTTTTCATCTTTTTCTTCACACTGCTTGCAAGATTCTAAACACTTTAGACATTGTTTAGAGACTTCAACAATTTTTCAATTTCAATTACTTTCTCTGCTTCAACCATCTTCTCAGCGACTTTAGCTTCTTCACTTTGTTCAGACTTTAAATTTTGAGCAACACCATCACATTTCATCTTTTTCTGTTTTTTTGCTGCTCGTCTCTCCTTCAGCTTCTCCAATCTATCTGCAAAATAAAATTGAAAACTTTCAGGAGATAATGAGGTTTTCCCAATGTTTATTTGATTTTCTTCTTCATCATCACTATCTAATGATGATTGATCAAACACTTGAATACTTTCTGAACTATAATTTGAAGCATGGTTGCAAAAGTCGCTAGGCGCTCCCTAGTCGGTCGACCGGGGAGTTGAGAGTACTCGGCCTAGGGGGAGAGTACTCGGGGAGTACTCGGACATGTTAAACTATAAAGAAATTAGTTTTTAGAAATTAAATATATGTCAAATAATATAAAGAAATTAGTTTTTAGAAATTAAATATATGTCAAATAAGATAAATTTACTAATATCTATAACAAAATACGTGAAAATGATATTCATTCTTTAGTATGATAGGCATAGAAATTATGTTCTATTATTGTTTAAGTCAAACTCGGCCCTAGTTGACCTACTAGATACGATTTTGCCCGAGGTTGACCGCGTTTGACCGATTTTGAGTAATTAGGCGAAGTCAAAGAAAGTCGCCTCGGCAGCCTGCCTTGTAGCGACTACACGGGGAGTACTCGGCCTTGGAAACCTTGTTTTACAACCATGATTTGAAGTAACAGACTCTCCATCTTGAATTTTCTCACTGTTGTCAAACACACTCATCCATTCTTTCATCAAATCTGGTTCTTGAACTATTTGTGCAATAAATGCTCCAAGCTTTGTATCAGGTGGAAGATATTTGTCCCAGCTAAAACCTTCTGCCACTTTCTCATCATCTTGATCTATTATGCCATAGAAAGCTTTCTTTTTTGACTCTTCGATCGCCTTCTTCTTTCCATCTTCAATGGTGTTTGATGATGATGGTTGCTGAGCAACTTGTTGATATATAGCTTTTCGATAATAATCATTATTTCCAAATGGATTCTGAGCTCCTCCTGCTTCTCGATTTGTACATTCCCTCTTGAAATGTCCTTTTTCCCTGCATCGAAAACAAGTAACTTTAGATTTATCAAAACCCAAAGTAGAAACATTAGCATCCCTAAAATCATTTCTTCCTGTAATCATCTTAAATTTCTCAGCTCTCCTCAAAACACTCGCTAGACACCATTTAATATCCATAAGCTCCATCTCCTCTGCATCGATCTGATCGTAATCCTCTTTTGTCAGCATAGGATTTCCGATTCTACCTGCAACCAATCCCTCATATGATTCTAACATAGTAGCAAGTAATGCCATATGTCCTTTAGCAACCTCTTCCGAGAAATTTTGACCGTTCTGAAGATGCAACGCGATGTTGCAGTGTAACACATGACCATTACAGCCGTTTGACCTTTGGAACTGATGACTTGAGGTTGACTTAGGATTAACACTTGGATATGAAGATAATCCACTACTGCTGTTTGGACTTTGATTTACAGATCCAGATGAGTTTCCTGCACTGAAAGCAGTTTGAACCTTTGGACTTGCTTCTACATCCTGAACACTCCCTTTATAATACATTTTGATGTCTTGTTGACCACTAGGACTGTTCATTCTAGCAATTTTTGTTGCTCCAGATCTTGTCCTTCAATCTTTTCAATAAACTGGGAAATTGTCAAATTTTCATATTCTCTAGTATTCTTCAAGATCATCAGATATGTACCCCATTCTTTCTGAGGTAAAGCATCAGCTAATTTGTCAACCCATTCTTCTGGATCTTTGTTAATATCTAACAATGACATTGATCGCACTAAATGACAATATCTTTCAATTAGCTTCTTTGAAGATTCACCTGGCAAGCTTGAAAACAAGTCAAATTCTTTCTTTAACAATGATTTCTTACTCCTGATCATCTTCTCACTTCCCTCAAACTTAATTCGGAGTGCTTCCCAAATCGAACGTGAAGTATTATCATGTTGAAGTGAAATGAAGATGTCTTCTTTTACAGCTTGTTGGAGTAGACTGATCATCATCTTTTCTGCTTTATACATGTCTCTTTCTTTGTCTGACAACTCAGAAATTGCTTTAATAACTCCCAAATCAGTACGAGGTCTAACATACTTCTTCTCAATACATTCCCAAGACCTCAAATGATTTGCTTGAACCCAGTTTTCAAATCTATCTTTCCAACCATAATATTCCTCAATGCCCATAAGCTTCGGGGGGTTTTTGCAAAGTTCCGGTTTCATTTTCCATATTCATGCTCTGAGCAATGGTAGCCGGAGTAGTCGGGGCAGTAGCAAAAGCGTTATAAAATTCCTCTTCCATGTTTCGGAACAATTTTACAAACTCAGTCACCTTCAAATGAAATGAATTTATCACTCAACCTGAAAAACAAATCTCACACGAAATGACTCCTTCAAACGGAATGAGCCTTCACACGAAATGACCTTTTCAAACGAAATAGATCCTTTGGTACGAAATGAGTGATTTCATACGAAATGAATCCTTTTGGTGGGAAATGAATGATTTCGCACGAAATGAAATCAAGTTTCAAACGAAATAACAGTTCAAACGAATTGAAGCCTATTTGGTACGAAATGGGTGATTTCGTACGAAACGACTCACGCGAAATATTGATTTCGTAAGAAATGAACTAAATTTCAAGTGAAATGAATCACCATAGGTGATTTTGTGCGAAATGAAAGATCTATTCCGTGCGAAATGCTGCTGATGTCATCATCTCGGCCATATTTTTGTCAAATTAATCAAGTTTTAAGCTGATTTTAGATCTGATTCTTTCAAGGCTTTGTTAAAACACAGTTTCGCTTATAGTGTGAGAAAATCAAGCCATTTTATCCGTGAAATCTTGTTAATTTTGAAAAAGAAGGTGTAGAAGTCATAATTTTGAGCTGAATCGGTAAGAACTCTTCCTCCTGAGCTCTAATACCACTTGTAGGATCGTTCGCACGACCAAATGAGTCGACCAGAAGAGTTTTTGCTCAATACGAGAGGCGGAAACAAACGTATTGAGGTGATTCAGCTTGCAATTCACTTTAAACTGTCTTTTAATTGATATAACAACGTATTGAGGTGATTCAGCTTGCAATTCACTTTTAAACTACCTTAGCCTTTAAACTTCAACTCAAAGGACAAATAAGGGAACTGCTGATGAGGCAACAAAGATCTACAATAATGAAGAGTTTTGGCATTATCTGTTCCAGGGGGAGATTGTTGGGATTGAACCCTGCCAGAGGAACAGATAATTAAAGCCAAAACTGGATTAGGTCAGTGGATCCAGAATAAGCAGATGTTATGCATACAAGTCTCTCCCCTTGAAAGTGGTTTCCACATCTGCTGACCTCCTATCTACTGATCATACAAACTGCTGACCTACAACTACTGATCAAGTCAAAGACTGATGAAGAACTAAAGCCCTGCTGCCCAATCTACTGCCTTGAGTCAAGCACTGCTGATCATGACAAGTACTGATGGGTTCACAGCAGTGGAAGGATGCAGCAGTAGTTTTGTTTACTTTATGTAATGAATTGTAATAACAGTAGTTAGTATAGCAGAGGTTGTATAGATCAGAGGTTAGAGTTTGTTAGGAGGTTAGATGTCACTTTCATGGTGACGTCAGCTTAGATGCTTCAGTAGTTTGTTCGTGCCTATAAATAGAACAGTGCTCTGTACTGTTCTATTAGCTCTTTCGCCATCTTCTTCCTGCACGAACAAATACTGTGAGCTCGGGCTGAGGGGGAGTTTGTATTCATTCATGCATTGTAATCGTTATTGAAATAAATTCAATCTTTCAGTTCTTTGTTGAAAATGTTTGATTAAAAGCAATTCTCCTGTTTGATTGTGTACAAAGTTTGTTTCCATTATAATTCCGCTGCACAACTCATTCATCTTCATCTTATTTCAAACATAAAACATAATCAAAATCAAACTCAGATGCTAACAATTGGTATCAGAGCTTGGACAGTCAAATTTGATTTAACAATTATTTTGACATAAATAGTTCAGCTCACAATCGTTGATACTGATAGTTTGTCCGTTTTGTTGAAAAACGGAGCAAGGTTTAATCACCATTAAAGTTGATTAATCAGTGCCTGTAAAACAACCAGGATGACATCACAATCACAAGATGATAAGAATAACATTGGCTCTCTTTTCAAACCTCCCACGCTTAAAGGTAATGAGTACAACATCTGGGAGAGAAGGATGGGTCACATCCTTGCTCAACAGAATACTGGATGTTGGAGGCCTGTTGTCTTTGGTCCCCATGTTCCTATGGTGCCAAGTGCTGAGGATACAAAGAAGTTCGTCCCTCAATCAACTGAAAACTATACTGAACTGATTTTCAAAAGTTTGAACTCGATGCCAAAGCATTTAGCATCATAGCTTCTACATTACCCAATGAAATCTATGCTGGACTGTTACATTGTAACAGTGCCAAAGAGTTGTGGGATGCATTGAAGGAACAATTTGGGGGAACAGAAGAGGTTATTGAAAACAACAGGGAAATTCTGAATCAGCAGTATGAAACATTTTGTCACATCAAGGGTGAATCATTAACCCAACAGTTTGAACGTTTTAGCTATCTCATTAGTGAACTAAGGCTTGTTAAAGTTACATTTTCAAATGCAACTCAAAATAGCAGGTTTCTTAGATCACTACCTGAAAAATGGGACACAATTGCATTTGTTACTAGAAATTCAGTTGAGTTCAAGGATCTAACCCTAACCCAACTCCATGGTAGACTCCTGACCTATGAAAGGGAGATAAACCAGAAAAGGAGGTTGCAAGAGTCTGGAAAAGTTGCAGATGACTATTCATTTGGCAACACAGCTCTTTTTGGTCAGGAAGAATCTGGTAGCAGCAGTAAGGATCAGAGTTTTGATCGTTTTATTGACATAACTGCTGGTTTTAACAACTCTGATCCTCACTCTGCAAATTATGCTTTCACTGCGAATAGTGAAAACCAGATGTCAGATAACTTGTGCTTTGAACTCAATGATTTGCAACATTTTGATCCCACTGACTTAGAAGAGATGGACATTTTGCATCAATTGGCTTTGCTTAGTGTTAGAACAAGCAAATTCTACAAAAGAACAGGGAGAAAATTCCCAGGGCTTCATGGGAATTTAAAAGTGGGGTTGGATAAGTCAAAAATTAAGTGCTACAAGTGCAATAGGCTAGGTCATTTTGCTAGGGAATGCAGGAGTCAAACCACTGGTCCAATAATTACTCATCCCAGCTCAAACCCTAGACCACAACAACAAAGCATTGTGCACTATACCCAATATACCCCTGCAGCACATGTTAACACTGCTCACTATGCTGCAACCCCTGTGCCTGTGCATTATGTTTAAACCACTGTTCCACAAATTCAGTATGTTCAGGCCCCTATTCCTCAGGCACAAGTGCAACCTGCTGCACCTCAACAAGTTACTCCAACAGTGACACAACCAGATCAGCAAAGCTTTTTCACACAAGGCTTTGTTGATTGGAGCAGCATGCCTGATGAACTTGGTGATGAAAATTTTGCTCTCTATGCTTCTAGTGATACTTTTGATAATGAATTTTGTTTGATGGAATTAGAGTCAATACCAGAAGGGGTAGAAACTGAAGGTGAACAGCTAAGTGCTAAAACAGTGGATGAAGTTGCTGAAGCAGTGGTTACTACAGTTGCTGGTGAACTACTGCTGGGAGAAAATTCAGAAACCCTGATTGAACCACTGTCTGACCCTTGGTCCAAAGAAGACAAAGAGAAAGAAGAGTTAAAGAAAGCTGGTGAGGTAGAAGAGAGAGCTGATGAAGAAGGTGATCATCAATGTAATTGTGCCATGTTGGCTGCTGCCAAGGTAACACCTCAAGTTCTTGAAAAACTGTGTTCAGACAAATGTATTATTGCATTTGCTAATATTAAAGAGGTAAATGAAAACCTTAGGGACAAAATCTTGTCTGATGAAGTCAAATTTGAAAAGTTATTAAAAGAGCTTAGAAACAAATTGCCTGAAAAAGATAAAGTGATCAGCACTCTCAAAGAAGAGCAGAGCATAACCAAAACTCAACTCCAAACTATGGTAGAAAAATACCAAGTTTGCAAAAAGGAGTTGGAGTCCACCCAGATCACTTGTGAAAAATGGGTGGAATCTTGCAAAGGTTATGAGGTCATGCTTGAAAAATAGATTAAGAGCAATGTAAAATTTGGTGTTGGTTTTAGAAAACATGATGAAATTGAAAATAATGCTCCTAAAGAATCTGTTCAATCCATTGTTGAAGTTATTCCCACAAACAAGGATGGCCAAGAGGTTAAGATAACTGACAAACTTGGTAACAAGATCACTCTGGAAAGATCTATGGGATCCTCAACCTTTGAGGAAATTGAGAAATACCAATTTAAACCCACATGGTCTGATGAGTGTGACATCCTGGAAAACTTCAAACCAATGGATTTCACAACCACTGATGGTGTAAAAGCTCCAAAAGCAAAGGTCATTCCTCTTAAAGATATCCCAACAGTGGTTCAAAACTCTGTTGCAAAGGAATCTAAGAAGAGGAAGAAAAGAGAAAAGATCAAAAACCTGTTTTGTGATTTTTGTGAAAAGAAGAATCATCTGACAAAAGATTTTTTCATCTAAAAGCTTATGATCTAAACAAAACAAGTGTCACTGTTACTGCTAAAAGCTGCACCATCTGTGGTAAAATAAACACAAAACTAAGGAATGTGTGTATCTCAAAAATTTTGATGAGAAAAAGAAGGAGTACATAGCAAAAACATCCTTAAGTTCATCAGCATCATCTGTCAAATTCACCAAAAAACAACCACTGTTTGTCCCAGTCCAAACAGCTGTCACAAAACAGCTGAACCAAACATCTGTTCAAAGAGATGTTCAAGTGACTGATGCACCTCCTGCCAATCAATTCAGGAGAGGTAAAGGACAACAATCATACCAAAGGATCCCACATGTTTATGAGGTTTACAAAAAGCCCTCTAAACCCAAAGTGAACAGACATCCTTTTGGTTATCAACAGGTAATTGGCCAGGACCCCCAACAGTGGTTAGAGAAAAACATTCCCAAAAATGTTCAAACCCCTGAGCTAACCACTGTCCATGCATCTGCTTCCATCCCAGACACTGTTGAGACCCCATCCAAAGCCTTATTGGCTTTGGAGACCTTTGTGAACTAATCCTTTTACTTCATGTGCAGGGAGCTTCTGCATGCTTAGATAGTCTTTGGTATGTAGATAGTGGAGGCTCCAGGCACATGACCGGATGTAAAGCCCTTCTTCAAGATTTCAAAATCCATGGAGGGGGTGATATATCCTTTGGTAATAATAGTAAAGGGAAAGTTCTGGGGTCTAGTTCAGTGAAGTCTGGTAATGTAAAATTTGAAAATGTCAATCTTATAGACAATCTAAAATTCAACCTCCTGAGTGTGTCACAGATGAGTGATAAAGGGTTTGGCTCATTCTTCATAAAGGATTGTTGTAGGATTGTTGGACCAGAAATGGCTGATAAGATTGAAGCAATAATCAACAAAGGCACAACTAAACTTGTTGCTCAAAGAAGTGGCAATGTTTATGTTGTTGATATGTCAAAAGAGTGCCCCAGAGCTGATGCCTGTCTGTTCTCAGCTGCTTCAAGCAAAGAGACAGAACTATGGCACAGGAGATTGGGGCACACAAATATTAAGACAATCACTGCCATTTCAAAACAGGGACTGGTAAGCGGTTTACCTCAAAAACTGTTCTCCTGTCCTGAGCATTGTATTTCCTGTCTAAAATGAAAACAACATAAAAGCTCCTGCAAATCAATTGATGAGTCCAAAACAACCAAATGTTTGCAAATGCTTCATATGGATTTGTTTGGCCCAGTTAAAGTCATGAGTCTAAAGAAAAAGAGATATTGTTTGGTTATTGTTGATGACTTTTCTAGGTTTACATGGACTTACTTTTTACACTCAAAAGATGAGACTTCAGGCATTCTGCAAGACTTTGTGAAACAGGTTGAAAAGCAGTTTGACCTTCCAGTGAAAATCTTTAGAAGTGACAATGGCACAGAGTTCAGGAATAAGGAGTTGGATGATTTCTGTGTGTCAAAAGGAATTGTGAGGCAATACAGCATTCCAAGAACACCAGAACAAAATGGGGTTGTTGAAAGAAAGAATAGAACTTTGATTGAGGCTGCCAGAACCATGCTTGCAGATTCATGTTTGCCTTTAACTTTTTGGGCAAAGGCAGTAAACACTGCTTGCTATGTCCAAAACAGTGTTTTGATCAACCCCAGGCATCAAAAGACTGCCTATGAACTGCTGTATAAAATAAAGCCATTAATCTCATATTTCAAAGTTTTTGGCTGCCCATGCTTCATTTTAAACTTAAAAGATTCTATCTCAAAGTTTGCAGCCAAAATTGATTGTGGATATCACCTGGGATACTCAACCACTGCCAATGCCTACAAAGTGTTTAATACACTGACCAAAGCAGTGGATGAGACTTTGAATGTAAAGTTTAATGAACTTTCATCAATGAAAATCCCAGCAAATCCTGCTGATTTGTTTGATCTTGATAAATTCACTTTTGAAAACACTGCTGTCAAGACTAACAGTGCAGGTCCATCAGAGGATTCCACACCAGACTATGGGTATGAAATCATCATCCCTCAAAAGTCTGTCAAAATGGGAAGAGCAGCAGATGTTCAAAACAGCTATCAAAGCTCAACCACTGCTACCTCAACAGTTGTTGACCAAAGTAGCCCCTTAACCCCTGCTTCCACATCATCAAACACTGTTGATAAAAGTCCTCAAACAGTGGATCAAAGTCAGCATGTGTCTACACCTTTACCCCCTATTCCACCACCTTTTGAAGCCACTGCTGGATCATCAAAGTCACCAGTAGTGGCTAGCTCAGATGATTCACATTTGCAGCCTTCACCACAAAATGCCATTGTTCCATACCAAGGAGAGTTAATCTTCTTGAAATCTCATCCACCAGATCAAATTATTGGCAACATCAATGAAGGGGTGCTCACAAGAAGTCAATCCCAAAACATTTGTCTCTTTGCTGGTTTTCTATCACTCCATCAGCTAGTCAAGTACCAAGAGGCACTGAAAGACAACAGCTGGGTAGAAGCCATGCAAGAAGAGCTCCAACAGTTTAAAAGACAACAAGTATGGGAGCTTGTACCATTGCCAGAGAATGCAAGTCCTATTGGCACAAAGTGGGTCTTCAAAAACAAAACTGATGAAAGGGGTATTGTTGTCAAGAATAAAGCCAGGCTTGTGGTTCAAGGTTACAGACAAGAAGAGGGCATTGACTATGATGAAACATTTGCCCTTGTAGCAAGACTTGAAGCTATCAGATTATTTCTGGCCTTTGCTGTCAACCACAACATCAAGGTGTATCAAATGGATATCAAATGTGCATTCCTCTATGGTAAGATTCAAGAAGAGGTTTATGTTTGTCAACCTCCTGGTTTTGAGGATCCATTTAATCCAAATCATGTCTACAAGCTGAATAAAGCTTTGTATGGCCTGAAACAAGCACCAAGGGCCTGGTATGAAACTCTTTCCACCTTTCTACTTTCCATTGGTTTCACCAGAGGCAGAATTGATAAAACACGGTTTTTAAAATGGAGAGGGAAGGACTTGATGATTGTCCAAATTTATGTGGATGACATCATTTTTGGAAGCACATGTAACAAAATGTGTGAAGAGTTTAGGCAACTCATGACAGCTGAGTCTGAAATGAGTGCAATGGGTGAACTCCAGTGTTTTCTTGGTCTCCAAGTAAAACAACTGCAAAATGGCACTTTTATCCATAAAGGCAAATATGCCAGAGAACTTTTAAAGAAATTTGATATGGATGATTGTAAGCCATGCAGTACACCCATTGCAACCAATAAACTAGTCATGTCTGATGAGAAGGAGGAATTGGTTGATCATAACTTATATAGAAGCATGGTTGGGTCTTTATTGTACCTAACTACATCTAGACCAGACATCATGTTTGCAACATGTGTCTGTGCAAGATCCCAATCAGCCCCTAGAAAGTCAAACCTTATTGTTGTAAAAAGGATATTCAGATACCTCAAAGGTGCTCCCACACTTGGTATCTGGTATCCAGCTGATGGTAAAATTGAGCTTTCAGGTTTCTAAGATAGTGACTTTGCTGGATGTGACAAGACAAGGAAGTCCACTTTAGGAGGGTGCCAATTCCTAGGCAATCGCTTAGTGTCTTGGCAAAGCAAAAAAGCAAGCAGCTGTTTCCACATCCACTGTTGAGGCAGAATATATAGCTGTTGCAAGCTGTACAGCCCAACTGCTTTGGCTTCAAAATCAGTTGCTGGATTTTGGTATCACTGCCTTGAAGACACCACTCATGTTGGATAGCCAGGCAGCAGAAAATATCATCAAAAATCCAGTTTCTCATTCTAACACCAAACATATTGACATCAGACATCACTTTGTGAGGGATTGCTATGAAAAAGGTTTGATTTCTCTGCATCATGTTCCAACTAAGGATCAGCTGGCAGATGTGCTAACCAAAGCATTAGACACATCCACCTTCGAAAGCTTGATCTCTAGGATTGGCATGCTAAACATGGAATAACAGGCAAAATCCTGTTTTTCTATGAATAACAACATTAAAATGTTTTCAGAAAATCAAAATTCCATCCTTAAAAATAGCTAAAAATGATGTTTTCATTAAAATCCTTAAAAGTCTGCCATAACCACTGATGGGTTCAAAAGTCTGTTCTACTTCAAAAGTATGTCCACTGCTGAAAACCATCCCCTGCTCTCTCATTACTTTGATAAACACTGTTGTTCAAAAGCAGTGTTGTATCCACTGATGGGCTATCCACTGATAGCAACAATCATCCACTGCCTTCAGTACCGTTACATCCACTGCCTTCATCAGTAATTTTCATAAAAGTACTGTCCTTCACTTCATCAGGGGATAGTACGTGGACAGTACATAGTGGTCAGTCCTTTTGTAACCGCTGCCACGTCAGCATTCACTTTTTCTCCATAAAACCCCCTTTCAAACCCCACACAGGGTTCTTACTGTCGAATTGAATTCATAAAAATTCTCTTCGCAAATTTCTTTGATTGCCTTCTTCAAAAATGACTAAATCGAAGTCCTCCGCAAAATCTACTTCATCTTCAAAAGGGGCCTCTCAAAAGGCTACACCCACAGAAATTCCACACAAACCCTCTCATAATCTTCTGGGTCTTCTCACAAAACCCGGCACCATAGACACATTTGATTCCATCCTCGATATGATCACTGCGTCAAAGTACAAAACTTTTCTTATAGCAGATGCTCATGTCTACCTGCAAACCCAGAGAGATTTTTGGAAAAAGTGTACCCTTGACAAACAAGGCGAAGATGTCAAAGCCATTAACTCTACTCTACAGGGAAAAGCTGTCGTAATAACACCACAATCCATCTCGGAGGTCTTTCAACTCAACGATCAGGAAGGTAAAAATTCTTTTCCTAAAAATGAGTTAAAAATTGACTTCACTGAAAGAGGGTATACAGAGACAATGATGAAGAGGGATACCTTACAAAAAGGTTTCTTCCCTCCTTCAACAAGGTTTTTATTCCATACCCTCCTTATGTGTGTTTCAAACAAAACCACTGCGTTTAATGAAATACCATTAAAGATTCAAAACCTAGGGTATGCTATTCTTCAAGAAGAAAATTTTAATTATTCCCAGGTAACCTTTAATGCTATGATTAAAAATGTTGAAACAAAATCATTCTTACTGTTTCCAAGATTTCTAAGCTACTATTTTGAAAAGAAATTTAGTAAGGATGATCTTTCTTTAATAAACCAAGGTGACTCCTTTCAAATGCACAGCTTAACTGCTTAAACTTTTACAAGAATGTCAACACCTTGCAAAACACAAGCAGAGGTGCCTGAGTAGAATTTAGCAGTAAACACTGCTCCTCAGGTATCTGCTGCTGAGCCTACTGCTCAAGGTGATCAAAGTGGCAAAACAACTGCTTTGAAACCCACACCTACAATCACCAAAAAGCCACAAAAAAAGAAAACTCAACCCCCCCCCCCCCAAACCCATCAAAAAGGCAACTCTGGAGGATGAGATACCAGAGCAACTGCCTGTGACAACACAAAAGTCACAACAAACCACTGCTGCTACTTCCTCACAGCAGTTGGTACAAATATCTCAAACCATAGCTGAAACTCCTCCTGTCTCTTCTGAAAAAGAACAGGTTGTACAACAAGGGACACCGCGCTATGATGCTCTGGAATCACTCGTTTCCATCATCCACAACCCATTGCCTGGGGAAAATTCTCTTTCTACACCCAAGAGGGTGTTTCGCTGAGGCAAGTCATGACGAAACAAAAGGGTGTTTCGCCAAAAGGGTACACGACGAAACCAAGTGTTTCATCAAAGGGGATTCACGACGAAACAGGGGTGTTTCGTCGAGTGGGTAAACTGCACAGTAACTTGGTTAGGTCTGTTAAAAGTTAACTGGGTTAGTTAACTGTTATTGATGATGACTTGTATGAGCTTGTGTAACTGATAAATGCTATGTGCTAGTGGTTACTTGTATGAACGTGATGATCTTGACTGCTAGTCGAACTTTGTGAATGTCAACTGATTATGTATACGTGCGTACTCTAGGCCTTGACTGATTATTTGTGAGCATATACCTTAGCATACCGAGCAAACCAAGGTGAGTTCACACTTCCTACAAGGCATGGGATTCCCAAGGGTTGGGAATGGGTAAATAAACTAAACGGTAATCTACATATCCTCCTTGGGTAGGATATGTACGGCCATCCTCCTTGGGTAGGATGCCACTATAATTCCTACGTATTCTCCTTGGGTAGAACTACGTACGTTCGTCCTCCTTGGGTAGGACAACAACCTCAACTTACTAGACAAAACTCTATCATGAAGTCCCTCCTCTTTATATCGACTTAATCGTCGAGGCCGATGGCGAGCGGGTCATTAGTTAATAGCGCTATTAGGTTTAACAAACCTCACACCGTGTCGTTCGAACGGGCGTGTACTAATGGACTATGGCAAACTGTCAGTGATGATAGACACTGATGTAGGGCACCACTTATGTTTCGCTAGTAGTCGATATGGTATGGTCTAGTGGTTCACAGGGGAAGCCCCCCCACTGATTATGGTCACGGTTTGGGAAACAAAAGAACTGGTTAACTCGTGATTTACGACATGACTTATGATTTCAAAACGAACGGGTAAAACTAAACAACCAACTATGAACTCGCTCAACTTTGTTTTTGACTCGTTGTTACATGCCTTGCAGGTCTATAGGTACTTATGGAGCTTGCACAGGGAGGCGCGGTCGTTGTGGGACATGGACAGTGGGTGCCATGTTAAAAAAACAATATAACATTTCAAACTTGATACTTATGTTGGGTTTTTACATTTATGCTTCCGCTAAACACTGAACTATGTTTTGTTTGGACATCTTTCATATTGTGTGGTTGAATTTTATTTATTACTTACTATGTTGAATATGATTGGTGGCTTGGTCCTGGTCAGTCACGCCTCCAAGCGGTGATACTTCGCATGTGGATTTTGGGGGTGTGACAGATTGGTATCAGAGCCATTGGTTATAGTGAACTCGGTTTTAATAAGGGAAAAAGTTTTGTTAAAACCAGACTATAACTTGTACAGTGCTCAACAATCCACAACGACGCCTCGCTCCATGTGCAAGACTCCACATTCTAGGTGGTATGGTTTATGTTAGTGTTGCCTACTTGTTAATTGCCTAGAACTTTGCTCATGATATGCTTAGACAAAACGTAGCAACTATTGTTTGAGACACATGTGTGCTTACTCTCTTCTGTCATCGCATTTTTCACAAACCTCTCTCACTTATGTTTCTTTTGATATGAAGATCATGAGTGGACGCATCAACATGACTCAAGCCCAGCTGACGGCTTTAATCAATGAGCAAGTAGCTGCAGTCCTCGCAGCCGCTCAGGTAGGAGGTATAACCTGCCATTGCAACTTACTCTAGGATCTTTAGATCCTACTCTCGTGAACCAACACTTGTGCTTAACTTTATTTATTCTTGCACACACAACAGGTCAACATGCTCAGCCTCTTGCATGTACCTTCAAAACTTTTATGGACTGCTGACCCACTACTTTCAACGGCACTGAAGGAGCTGTAGGCCTCCTCCATTGGTTCGAGAAGCTCGAATCTGTATTCAAAATGTGTGAATGCCCTGAGGCACGTAGGGTGAAGTATGCTATTGGTACTCTTGAAGGATTAGCGCTCACGTGGTGGAACGCTCAGGTTCAAATGTTGGGGATTGTTGCTGCAAACGCTACCCCATGGAATGATTTCAAGGAAGAGTATTGTAGTCGCGACGACATCCACAAGCTAGAGGTGGAGTTTTTCAACCTAAAGATGACAGGGTCGGAAATCGAAGCGTATACGAAAAGGTCTAATGAGCTGGCAATTTTGTGTCCTACTATGCTGGATCCCCCCATCAAGCGAACTGGGTTGTACCTCAAAGGTTTAGTACCAGAGATCCAGAGTCATGTGACATCAGCAAACCTCGCCACCATCCAGCAAGTCACTCGACTTGCTCATCGTCTCACTGACCAGGCAGTCGAGCAGAACAGGCTGCCTAAGCGTATTGGTACTACTACAGTCACAGCTACTTCCGATTCTCCCAGCGACAACAAGCGTAAATGGGATGGGATTTCAAGCAAGGGATCGACATCAGCTCAGTCTCAGTCTCAGCAGCGAAAGACCGATGACAACCAGAGTCCTGGTCAGCAATCGTCTAGTAGTCAAGGGCAGGGTGGATACAGGGGAAACCACCCCAAGTGCAACTGATGCAACAGGCATCACAGCGGGCAGTGCAGCAAGGGCCGTTGTCTGAGGTGTAACAAGTTTGGGTATGAAGCTAAAGATTGCAGGAGCGCGCGACCTGCGAATCAGAATCGTCAACAGCAACAGTAAGTCCCGCAGAATCAGCTGCAGCAGCAGCAGGGTAATAGGGATGCTTTCAGTGTGGTGCTGAAGGCCACTTCAAGAAAAATTGCCCTCAGTTGAACCAGAACCAGAATAACAACAACAATAATCAGGGAAACAACAGGAACAATGGCGTCTGGGGCCGTGCATTCGTGATTGGTCAGGGTGATGCAAGGAATGATCCTAATGTGGTGATGGGTAAGTTTCTTCTCGACGACTTCTATGTTACCGTTTTATTTGATTCGGGTGCCGATACCAGTTATGTGTCTCTAAAAGTTAGTCAAATGTTAAAGCGCACACCAACACTTTTTAGCACCAAGCATGTCGTAGAGTTAGCAAATGGTAAAAGTTTAGAGGCCACTCACGTAGTCAAGGGTTGTAATCTTATCTTAGCTGGTCAGACCTTATCTATCGACCTCATTCCTATCGTTCTGGGTAGTTTTGACATCGTTAGTGGTATGGATTGGCTATCTCAACATCGAGCAGAAATCCTTTGCAAGGAGAAGATAGTCCGCATTCCTAGTTCAAATGGAGAACCTTTAGTGATACATGGCAACAAGAGTGGTGCTGTTGTTGGCATCATTTCTTTTCTCAAGGCCCAGAAGTGTTTATGAAAGGGGCACACTGCTATTTTAGCCCTCGTTACTGACGCTTCGAAGAAAGAGAAGAAGATAGAAGATATTCCAGTTGTGCGTGGTTTTCCTGAGGTATTCCCTGAGGAATTACCTGGTCTCCCACCCGATCGACAGGTTGAGTTTCAAATCGAGCTAGCTCCTGGAGCAGCACCAATAGCTCGAGCACCTTATCGTTTAGCCCCATCAGAACTTGAAGAACTATCTGCGCAACTACAAGAGCTCTTGGATAAGGGTTTTATTCGTCCTAGCTCTTCGCCCTGGGGAGCTCCGGTGTTATTTGTGATGAAGAAAGATGGTACTTTCAGAATGTGCATCGACTACCGTGAACTCAACAAGGTGACTGTGAAGAACCGCTATCCACTCCCACGCATTGATGACTTGTTCGACCAGCTGCAAGGGTCGAGCTACTATTCAAAGATTGATCTGAGGTCAGGCTACCATCAACTGAGAGTCTGGGATGAAGACGTCTCCAAAACAACATTCAGAACACGTTACGACCACTACGAGTTTCTGGTCATGCCATTCGGGTTAACAAATGCGCCTGCAGTCTTCATGGATCTTATGAACAGAGTGTGCAAGCCTTACTTGGACAAGTTTGTTATAGTTTTCATCGACGACATCCTGATCTATTTTAAGAGTCAGGAGGAACACGAGCAGCATCTAAGACTTATTTTGGAACTCCTTCGAACAGAACAGCTGTACACCAAGTTTTCAAAATGCGACTTCTGGCTTCGTGAAGTCCACTTTCTAGGCCACGTGGTAAACAAGGATGGGATTCATGTTGATCCATCCAAGGTAGACTCGATCAAGAACTGGCCTGCACATCGCACACCAACGGAAATATGCCAATTCTTGGGTTTGGCGGGTTACTACAGGAGGTTCATCAAAGACTTCTCGAAGATTGCGCAGCCGCTTACTCTACTGACGCAGAAGGGCGTCACTTATCGTTGTGGTAATACACAGGAATCTGCATTGCAGCACCTAAAGGATAGACTTTGCAGCGCACCTATTCTTTCATTGCTAGAGGGCACAGACGACTTTGTAGTTTATTGCGACGCATCAATTCAGGGTCTTGGTTGTGTATTGATGCAACGGGATAAGGTCATCGCTTACGCCTCGCGCCAACTAAAGATTCACGAAAGGAATTATACTACACACGATTTGGAGCTGGGAGCTGTTGTATTCGCACTTAAGATATGGAGACATACCTGTACAGTACCAAGTGCACTATCTACACCGATCACAGGAGTCTCGAGCATATCTTCAAACAGAAGGAATTAAACATGCGTCAACGTCGATGGGTCGAGCTTTTAAACGATTACGAATGCGCAATCAAGTACCATCCGGGCAAGGCTAATGTTGTGGCCGACGCCCTCAGTCGAAACGATACTACACGTAGGCGTGTACGAGCATTGCAACTCACTATTCAATCTAGTCTTCCTGCACAGATACGAGATGCTCAGGTAGAAGCATTGAAAACAGAAAACGTCAGGGCTGAAGCCCTACGCGGCTCAAGGAAATGGTTAGAACAAAAGGAAGACGGCGCCTACTATGTGACATGATGCATTTGGGTCCCACATTATGGAAACTTACGCGAGCTAGTGATGGATGAAGCACATAAGTCTCGCTACTCAGTACATCCAGGTTCGGATAAAATGTACCACGACCTCAGAACTACGTATTGGTGGCCAAGCATGAAAGCCCACATAGCAACTTACGTCAGCAAATGTTTGACTTGTGCGAGAGTCAAGACGGAATATCAGAAACCATCAGGCCTACTTCAGCAACCAAAGATACCACAATGGAAATGGGAGGAAATTTCCATGGATTTTGTTACTAGCCTGCCTAGATCTCAATGTGGGAATGATACTATTTGGGTGATCGTGGATCGACTCACTAAGTCTGCACACTTCTTGGCTATCAAGGAAACAGACAAGTTCTCTACCTTTGCAGACATTTACTTATAAGAAGTGGTTTCGAGGCACGGGGTGCGAACCTCTATTATTTCCGATCATGATGCACGTTTTACCTCTGAACTATGGCAAGCTATGCACAAATCTTTTGGCTCATGATTAGACATGAGCACAGCTTACCACCCGCAAACAGATGGGCAGTCTGAACGCACCATCCAAACTCTAGAAGACATGATCTGGGCATGTGTAATCGATTTCGGAAACAGCTGGGAAAAACATCTCCCTTTGGTGGAGTTTTCGTATAATAACAGTTACCACACCAGCATTCAAGCCGCTCCATTTGAGCCATTGTACGGGCGTAAATGCCGATCACCTCTTTGTTGGGCAGAGGTGGGTGATAGTCAGATCACGGGTCCAGAACTTGTAGTAGACGCAACGGAAAGAATTGCTCAAATACGAGAACGAATGGCGGTAGCTCGTGACCGTCAGAAAAGCTACGCTGATAAGCGCAGGAAACCACTCGAGTTCCAGGTTGGGGATCGAGTGCTACTCAAAGTCTCACCTTGGAAAGGTGTAGTTCGTTTTGGCAAACGAGGCAAACTCAATCCGCGATATGTTGGACCGTTCAAAATCATCGAGAAAATAGGCAAGGTGGCCTACAAACTGAATCTACCAGCAGAACTCGGTGGAGTTCAAAACATTTTTCACGTGTCAAATTTGAAGAAATGCCTGTCAGATGAGACCCTCATAGTTCCTTTGAAGGAGCTCACTATCGACGATCAGTTGCGATTCGTCGAGGAACCAGTTGAAATAATGGACCGAGATGTTAAGGTCCTCAAGCACACCAGAATACCTCCTGTTCGAGTTCGTTGGAACTCCCGTCGTGGCCCAGAGTTCACCTGGGAACGAGAAGATCAAATGAAACTCAAGTATCCCCAGTTGTTCGAGAACAATGCAACCACTACTGAGGCTGAAGCTACTACAGAATTTCGGGATGAAATTCCAAATCAACGGGGGGATGATGTGACACCCCAGGAAAACCAGTAAACTACACAACACGACTAGCTTCCTCAGTAACCGCATGCTAAATTTCGGGACGAAATTTCTTTCAAGTTGGGGATAATGTGACAACTCGAGTTTCCAAGATTTCCACTTTCGCATTTATTGCACGTTAATTGTTAAGTTGTTAGTTTGCACGACTTGTTTACCTTGTAATTGTACACGTGTCTGATATATGTTGAGACGTTTGTGATTGTTGCATCTATAAGTTTGTTGATATAACATGTGACCTGTTTGGAAAACTTAAACTGTTTAAACATGATTAAGTTCGACGAAACAGGGCGTTTCACCATAACCCTCATTGACGAAACAAGGCTCGATGAAACAGAGTTGTTTCGTCACCCACACCTCCAACGAAACAGAAGTGTTTCGCCGGCCCAAGTTTCGCTGAAGCCCATTAAGGGCCCAGTACGTTACGCAACTACTTATTGAGTATTACGGTTCCATTCGTCACACTTTTAGCAAATAAGAAACCCTAGAGTTCTCCCTCTAAGTGACGGCAACCTTGTGTTCTCGAAGCCCTCAAGATCGACCAATTTATTATTCCTGTTTATCGCGGTTAGTGGTTAACTCTTATTGATAAATGAATTGAGATTATTGTAAACTGTTTCATTTAAAATCAGTTGGATTGATTTCTGAAGTAATGCTTATGCTCATGTGTAGATGATGAATTGATGTTGATAAGATCTAGATTGTAGGTTACAGACTTCATGACGAGCTTGGATGGTTGAATGATTTGTTTGATTAATAGATAGGGCTTGATGTTCTATGTTCTGTCTTGAATCATTTAGGATGAACCCAATGCCTATGAATGATATTGTAATGCCACTGTTTGGGTTTGATTTGATGTTTGTACACCATGATCTTCACTGGATTGAATGTTAAACGAATGCATGTATTAACCTTACGGGTATCAATGATTATAATGTTGTATGATTGTATGATTGCTGTGTGATGGAATCGGCGGTTAGGGTTTCTGGGTAATCATCAGTTACGCGACGTAACTGATCTAGTGGACGAAACGCATTTCATGATGAAACTGGCACTACGAAACAAGAGGGTGTTTCGCCGAGGCCAGTCACGACGAAACAAAAGGGTGTTTCGCCGAAAGGGTACACGACGAAACCAAGTGTTTCGTCAAGGGGATTCATGACGAAACAGGGTTGTTTCGTCGAATGGGTAAACTGCACAGTAACTTGGTTAGGTCTGTTAAAAGTTAACTGGGTTAGTTAACTGTTATTGATGATGACTTGTATGAACTTGTGTAACTGATAAATGCTATGTGCTAGTGGTTACTTGTATGAACGTGATGATCTTGACTGCTAGTCAAACTTTGTGAATGTCAACTGATTATGTATACGTGCGTACTCTAGGCCTTGACTGATTATTTGTGAGCATATAGCTTAGCATACCGAGCAAACCAAGGTGAGTTCACACTTTCTACAAGGCATGGGATTCCCAAGGGTTGGGAATGGGTAAATAAACTAAACGGTAATCTACATATCCTCCTTGGGTAGGATATGTACGACCATCCTTCTTGGGTAGATGCCACTATAATTCCTACGTATTCTCCTTGGGTAGAACTACGTACGTTCGTCCTCCTTGGGTAGGACAACAACCTCAACTTACTAGACAAAACTCTATCATGAAGTCCCTCCTCTTTATATCGACTTAATCTCCGAGGCCGATGGCGAGCGGGTCATTAGTTAATAGCGCTATTAGGTTTAACAAACCTCACACCGTGTCGTTCGAACGGGCGTGTACTAATGGACTATGGCAAACTGTCAGTGATGATAGACACTGATGTAGGGCACCACTTATGTTTTGTTAGTAGTCGATATGGTATGGTCTAGTGGTTCACAGGGGAAGCCCCCCACTGATTATGGTCATGGATTGGGAAACAAAAGAACTGGTTAACTCGTGATTTACGACATGACTTATGATTTCAAAACGAACGGGTAAAACTAAACAACCAACTGTGAACTCGCTCAACTTTGTTGTTGACTCGTTGTTACATGCCTTGCAGGTCTATAGGTACTTATGGAGCTTGCACAGGGAGGCGCGGTCGTTGTGGGACATGGACAGTGGGTGCCATATTAAAAAAATAATATAACATTTCAAACTTGATACTTATGTTGGGTTTTTACATTTATGCTTCTGCTAAACACTGAACTATGTTTTGTTTGGACATCTTTCATATTGTGTGGTTGAATTTTATTTATTACTTACTATGTTCAATATGATTGGTGGCTTGGTCCTGGTCAGTCACACCTCCAAGCGGTGATACTCCGCATGTGGATTTTGGGGGTGTGACATATAACACCTCTGATATCTGCTAGTGAGTTTGTTCTGACCACTGGTTCCATCAAAAGATTATCAAGTGTTGAAGGAAGAAGACCCCAGTAACAAGAAAAAGGGGCATCGGTGGTTGATGTTTGGAGTACACTCCCTACCTCAACCTCTGATAAAACCACTGCTAGTGGGAAATCAGATGATCCCATTAAATTGGGTGATGGTTTAAAGTACCAAGAATTGACGGAACGTGTTGAAAAACTGGATACTTCGGTTGCAGAAATCAAAGAAATGCTGCAACAGTTGTTAACAACACAAAAGGTACAATCCCCTGCTGCTACAACAGTTGTTCCACCTCAAACATCTGCTCCACAAGCATCTGTTGCAAATGAGCTCTGGAACTTTTTTCAACCTTTTCTCCAACAACAACAACAACTGGCTGATCAGCAACATGAAAAACATGTCCAAGAGCTGAGAAACACAATGGAGTCTAGGTTCAAGAACACACAAGCTGACATCAAGGCTATAAAGGCCCATCTGTTGACAACCACTGGCACTACTTCTCAAACAGTTCTCTTTATTGATCAACTTCCCCCAAATAATGCCAAAAATGGGGAGAAAATTCAGGAGTGGAGGAAGAAGGGGATTGATGATGGTCTATATGTTGAGACAGAAAAGGATGCTATGCTCAGAAAAATTCCCTTGCCAGATGGTAGCAAGAAGGTTGATGTTACCCAAAATGCACTTGATGAAGGAGTAATAAGTGTAAAAAGGGATAGAGCAGCAAAGGATATATCAAGGTGGAATGAGGAGAAAAGAGCTTACATGGAGCTGAATGAGCAGGGTTGTTCTGGGCTAAAGGATGTTCAAAATCCGGTGCCAAAAAGAAATCCTACTAGAAAAGTAAGGGAACCCAAGTCCACACCATCCAGACTCACAAAGCATACTCCAAAACCACCATCCAAAAGCCACCAACATCAAACCTCCACCCAAACAGTTGCTGAAATTCCTGCTGTATCAACATCTGCTGGTACTTCAGTTGTTTCAACAACTGCTATCACTACAACACACACCACTTCAACACACACTACAACCACTGCCTTACCACCACCACCATCACCACTTAAAACAACATCTCCACCATCACCTCCTGTCAAAAAGCAGAAGACAGCAGATGTTACAACATCTATTGTAATGACAACAATGGTTGAAACACCAGTTGTTTCAACAGCTGTTAGTCAATCACAAACCACTGCCACTCAAGTCACCACCACTGTTCCACTCAAAACATCATCTGCCTCTCCTAAAATAAAAAGGAGAAGGATTATCATACCAGATGATGATTCTCCATCACCACCACCAACATCTTCAAAATCTCTATCACTTGTCACAATACCCAAGCTTGTTCCTCTCCCAACAGCTCAAATTCTAAAGCCCTTACCTCCTGCAGGTGTTCAATTTCCTCTTGAACTCATAACAGTCAGAGAAGAAATCAAGTCCTTTTATTATGAGGATGACCTATCAGTTGAAGGATATCCAAGGCCAAACATGTCACACCCCAACCGATGGCCAAACATGTCACACCCCACCGTAATACATGCAAGTAATTGTCCTTAACAACCCCCGTGTGAACGGGTGCTGAGTCCAAACTATAGTACTACGTCGTTAAGGCAGGTAGACAGCATTCCACGTGTAAACATAACAACAAGCATTCATTTAGTCACGTAATACATGCAGAACGGTTAACGTTTAAATAATTGAGTAGTGTGTTCGATTGTGATTTAGATAAGTAACGTATGTAACACCCAAAAGTGCTAAAGCAAAAAGGGTTCGAGTATACTCACAGCGATTGATTGATGGATTGAAGGGAGCGCTTGAGAGTAGGGTTAGCCTGAGTAGTTCGATAGCATAACGATGAGTAACGCATAAAATGGAAATAAGTGCTGATGGGTCGAACAGCCTGGTCAATCGAACTGTAGGTTCGATCGAACGGGTTGTTCGTTCGGTTAGACAGTCCGTTCGGACAGCCTGTTCGATCGGCCGGTAGGCTCGATCGGTTGGACTGTTCGAGTGGATTGTTTTTTTCCTTTAAGTAGGATGTGTTTGTGTATGACGGCTTGTCCTTTTGAAGTTTTCGTTGTAGTATTTGAGAGCATTGAAGTGTTCTTACCTTTCAAGTCGATCGATCGAACAGCCTGTTCGATCGGCCGGCTTAACCGATCGGTTAGACACTTCAGTAGTTAGTCCTTAGCAGGATGTCACCTGATCGAACAGCATGTTCGATCGGGTGGCACTCCAATTCGTCGAACGGGTTTGAAAAATCGATTAAGGGTTGAAGCATAGTATCTCATGATCTGAAGAGTAATTCAACCCAAACTGTAGTTCGATCGAACATCACTTCGTTCAATACTATACTTCATGAAATTGTCAAAGTGTGGGGCCATGTGCTAGCCGATCGGCTGGCCTGGTCGATCGGCTGACATGTCCGATCGGTTGGGCTGTTCGTTCGAACAGCCTGTTCGATCGGTCAGCATCCTGACCTGGTTGGCCTGTTCGTCTAACACTTGGCTATTCTGATCGTTTGACGTTATATCGAGGTATTTTGACAATGAGCTGAACCATGGAACCTTCGTTCTTGCTTGCTTCTCTTGCTCGGACAGGAACCACCCAAGTCCGGCCGGTGAACGGTTCGGAACGGAGTTTATAGTTTAACCCGAAATCGGTGAACCTCGTAGATAGAATCCAAATCTTGAACCACACCACCATTAGGATTACTAGTGAGTTGGCTCAAGCTCCATTTCTACCGGTTTGAAGGCATTGAGTGTAAAAGAGTTGAAAGAAAGTTGGAAATCATTCTTTCAATCCTTCACATCATGTAAATGTTCAGATCTGTGATAGATCTTAGTTTGTTTATGTGGAAATCGGCTAGATCCAAGTGATTCTTGGTGGATTGAGGCCAAAACATGAAGTTCTTGAAGAACACCATGATGACATCATCCTAGAATACTTAGATCTTGATGATTTCACTGTTAGAAATCAAGATTTGAAAGATAGAAAGGTGTAGGAGTGTGCATAGATAAAAAACGTATAAGATTTAGGATGAAATCTTACCGGGATTGAGAGAAATCTGAGAAATAGTGAAGAACACGAGTTGGTCGGTCAGAGGGTTTCCAAAAGTGGAAAGAATGACAATGACAGGCCTATTTATAGGCTTCCAAAAGGGGAAAGAGCCAGCCGATCGGCCAGGCATCCCGATCGGACAGCTGCTCAATCGGCTAGGAGCCTGATCGATCCACAGCCTGTTTTGAGTGTTCGGTGCGACAATTTCTGATATTTCGATTTCGATTGAAGACGATATGAGTACGATAGAGTTTCCTATCCAAATTACTTTTAATCCCAACTACTATATATACATACACGCATCTATATTTCACACTATCCTTTCGCTACCATTCACCATAATTCGATTTCGATTGAGTTCGATTAAGTTCCGAGTTTCGATTCGATTGATCACCACACATAACATAAAGTAAACATGCACAGGTAACACGTAAGGCACACACACACGTTATATAACACCAAGTTTGCATAATTCGAGTTTCGAGTTCTATTGATGATTTGATTAGCTTAATTATTGATTGATTAACTTTATCGCATTGTTACTTCTAACTATTCACAGTCGTAAAGCGTTTCGCGTCGATTAAACATTCGATTACTTCGATTCCTTTGATAAACAACACTTACTCCACATAATACAAACAATAAAACATAAAATAGACTAATTACAGTCAAAGAAGTTAAACTTGACTTGGACTTTGACTTTGACGTTCGGTAACACGGGGTGTTACAGCCTCCCCTTGTTTAGGGAATTACGTCCCGAAATTAGGCTCGAAGCTGCAGAGCACCGTGAATGATTTTACCAATTTCTTGCTTCAGATCTTCATTTGAACAACTGCGGGTACTTAGCCTTCATGTCGCTTTCGAGTTCCCAAGTGAACTCTGCGCCTCATTTGCCTTCCCATCGGACTTTCACGATAGGGATGCGCGAGCGTCTGAGTTGCTTGGTTTGGCGATCCATGATTTCGACAGGCTTTTCCACGAAATGCAGCGTTTCGTTGACTTGAAGGTCGTCGAGGGGTACAATCAGATCATGATCAGCTAGGCATTTTCGGAGGTTTGACACATGGAAAGTTGGGTGGACGTTACTAAGTTCCTCCGGTAGTTCGAGTCTGTGGGCGACTTTGCCGATCCTTTCCAGAATCTTAAAAGATCCAACATATCGAGGCACTAGTTTCCCTTCCTTACCGAATCTGACCACACCCTTCCAAGGTGATACCTTTAGGAGTACGCAGTCGCCAACGTCAAATTCAAGGGGTTTGCGTCTTCTATCGGCGTAACTTTTCTGTCTATCCCTGGCTTTAAACAAGTTGTCTCGAATCTGGAGGATTTTGTCAGTCGTTTCTTGTAGTAACTCGGGACCGGTTAATTGCGAGTGACCGATCTCGTGCCACACAATAGGCGAACGATATCTTCTTCCATAAAAGGCCTCGAATGGTGCCATTTGTATGCCGGCATGATAACTGTTGTTGTACGAGAATTCGACTAACGGTAGGTATTTGTTCCAACTACCACCGAAGTCTATGACACACGCACGGAGAATGTCTTCAAGAGTACGGATCGTTCTTTCAGTTTGTTCGTCGGTTTGAGGATGGAATGCGGTACTCAGGTTAAGCGTCGTACCAAGAGCTGCTTGAAACGTTTCCCACAATCACGAGGTAAACTGAGCGTCACGGTCTGAAATGATGTCACGAGGCGTACCATGATTACAAATGATCTCGTCGGTGTAGATTCGGGCTAGTCGTTCTACCTTGTAGTCTTCCCGTATTGGCAAAAAGTGGGTTGATTTGGTCAGACGATCAACAATAACCCAAATGCTGTCGTGACCTGATGGCGTGGTTGATTTGGTTATGAAATCCATAGATATACTCTCCCACTTCCATATGGGGATTGGAGGTTGTTCGAGTAAGCCAGAAGGTCATTGATGTTTAGCTTTAACTCTCGCACAAGTCAGGCAACTTCCAACATAGAGGGCAATATCTCGTTTCATGCCTGGCCACCAGTACTTGTAGCGAAGATCGTGGTACATTTTTTCGGCACCGGGATGAATAGAATATCGGGATTTGTGGGCTTCGTCCATTATAATCATTCGCAAATCGGTCCGCTTAGGGATCCAAATTATGTCCAAATAATAGAAAATCCCATTTGCTTTGCTTACCAGCTGAGCTCCATCGTGATAGATCCTCTCTTTCTTCAAAGTGCGTTCGTTAAAACAAGCATGCTGGGCTTCGCGGATGAGGGTTTCGAGATCATGCTGGGCTTGGGTATTGCGAATACTGAGCAAATGACTCCGTCTGCGGAGCGCGTCGGCAACAACATTTACCTTGCCTGGGTGATAACGAATCTCACAGTCGTAATCGTTAAGAAGTTCTACTCATCGGCGTTGACGCATGTTAAGTTCTTTCTGATTAAAGATGTGTTGTAAACTCCTGTGATCGGTGAAGATCGTACACTTGGTACCATACAGGTAGTGTCGCCAAATCTTCAATGCAAAAACAACTGCGCCTAGCTCGAGATCATGGGTTGTATAGTTCTTCTAGTGGATTTTGAGCTGACGAGATGCCTAAGCTATAACCTTGTCCCGTTGCATGAGAACACAGCCAAGACCAAGGTTGGAAGCATCACAATAGACAATGAAATCGTTGTTTCCGTCGGGCAATGTGAGAACAAGAGCATTGCAAAGCATATGCTTGAGGGTTTGAAAAGCAGACTCTTGTTCGGTTCCCCAAACAAAAGGCTTGTCTTTATGAGTAAGGGCGGTAAGCGGCACAGCGATTTTAGAGAATCCTTCGATAAATCGTCGATAATAGCCCGCTAGTCCGAGAAAAGAACGAACTTCAGATGGGTTCTTAGGCGTAATCCAACTCTTAACTGCTTCGATCTTCGCGGGATCGACATGAATACCTTGACTATTAACGATGTGACCCAGAAATTGAACCTCCTCCAGCCAGAATTCGCACTTGGAGAACTTGGCATAGAGTTGATTCCCCTGGAGTAGCTCGAGAACCAAACGTAGATGTTGCGCAATTTTGGCTTTCGACTTGGAATAGATCAAGACATCGTCGATGAACACGATGACGAAACGGTATAGAAATGGCTTACACACGCGATTCATCAGATCCATGAAAACCACGGGTGCGTTAGTTAAATCAAAAGGCATAACAACGAATTCATAGTGGCCGTATCGAGTACGAAAAGCGGTTTTGGGGATGTCTTCCTCTTGAATGCGCAATTGATGATAGCCTGAATGTAGATCGATCTTCGAGAAACACTTAACAACTTGCAACTGATCAAACAAGTCATCGATTCGAGGCAAAGGGTAACGGTTCTTGATGGTTAACTTATTCAATTCCCGATAATCGATGCACATCCTGAACGACCCATCCTTCTTTTTAACGAAAAGGACTGGTGCGCCCCAAGGAGAGGTGCTCGGCCGAATAAAACCTTTTTCGAGTAGTTCCTGAAGTTGGTTCAAAAGTTCCCGCATTTCGGATGGCGCGAGTCGATAAGGGGCATTGGCAACAGGGTTAGCTCCAGGAATAAGGTCGATAGGAAAGTCGATATCATGACTTTGCGGTAGTCCCGGAAGATCATCAGGGAACACCTGAGGAAATTCACGAACCACTGGAACGTCTTTGACTTCGACCTTCCTTTTCTTTTTCTTCTCCGCTACTACAATGTTGGCCAAGAAGGCTCGGTATTCCTTGCGGAGATACTTGCTAGCTTGGATGCATGACATGAGTTTGAGACCTTTCGAAGCTGTTTCACCGTACACACATAATAGATCACCATTAGCGAGCGAGAATCGAATCATCTTATCAAAACACACAACTTCAGCATGGTTTTCGCGAAGAAAGTCCATGCCTACTATGATGTCGAAGCTTCCGAGTTGCATGGGAATAAGGTCGATGGGGAAAATATGATTGTTGAGCTCGAGGGTACACTCACGGAGAACAGAATTAACAGCGACACTTCTTCCAGTAGCGACTTCAACTTCGAATGACGAGGGGAGATAAGAGCGCTTACGACTAAGGAGCTTCTCGAATTCAAATGACACAAAGCAGTTATCGGCTCCAGTATCAAACAAACATGATGCATAAATACCATTCACAAGGAACGTACCATTAACCAAGTTGTTGTCAGCCTAAGCTTGACGGGCGTTGATTTGAAGGTTCTGGCACGGGATGCTTGCTGCTGCTGCTGAGGCTGTTGTTGCTGCTGTTGCTGCTGGGGCTCTTGTTTCACCACCCTGTTTGGGCACATGTTTGCAAAGTGGTTAGGGTCACCACATGCAAAGCAGAATCGAGCATTGACCGCGGGTGCTTGAGTTGCGTGTTGGCCTTGAGGGGCTGGGAATAGAGCTTGATGAGCGGCGGCAGGAGCTGCGGTGTTACGGGGACTACAGCGACAGTTCGTAGTGAAATGACCGTAGAGATTGCAGTGAGCGCAGAAACGACAGGCGATTCCCACCAGATGATGATATGAGCATGTCGGGCAGAGCGGGTGGGGACCTGTGTAAGCACGCTTTGCTGGCGGTGCATTGGTCACTAGAGCTGGTGGTGATGAGACTGTTGCTGAACCGGAACGACTTGCAGTGGGGCAGCAGTTGTTGTGATGGCACAGTTCTTGTTGCCGGAGCTGCTGTTGTTGTGCTTCTTCTTTCGACGTGATGACTTAGATGGCTGAGTAGTGGAGTCGGAGGTCAGTGCAGTAGTAGCTTGATGCAGAGACTTGGATGGTTTATCCCAGAAACCAGATTTTACCCGCTTGACATTGCTCTCGGCGGCAAGCAAGTATGTTTCCTCAATTGATGATGTCTTGGCGGCATGAACAAAGTCGGCAACACAATCAGGTAAAGCTCGAATGTACTTCTTGATGGCCATGTCTGGCGTCTTGACTTGGTCGGGACAGATAATGCTAAGCTGCTTGAAGCGAGCAGTTCAAGCAGCGTTGTCTCCATCCTTCTACTTGATGTTCCAAAACTCGTCCTCCAGCTTTTGACGTTCATGGGGAGGGCAGAATTCGTCCATCATGATGGCCTTCAGCTCTTCCCAAGTCAGCTCATAAGTTGCGTCATTCCCGTGTTTGCTTCGTTCGGCCATCCACCAGTCTAAATCTCGGGACTGGAAAACGCCGGGTGCATTTAGGGTACGGAGATTTTCAGGACAGCCGCTTTGGCACAGAGTGACTTCAGCCGAATCAAACCACTGGAACATGGCGGTAGGGCCATCTTCTCCGGTAAACTCTTTTGGTCTGCATGCCTTAAACTGTTTGAAGCTGAAAACAGTCTTGTTAGCATCTTTAGGAGCATCGGTTCGCGACTCCTCAGACGATTTGCCGACTTTTTCATACACCTCGCTCACAGCTTTTGCCACTTGCTTGGCGATGATAGCAGTGAGACGCTTGTCTCTCTTTTCTTGGCGAGTAAGAGGGATTCGGTGTCCAGATGACGACATGGTCTGCAACAGACATTGTCGTAGGTCTCAGACACAACAATTCGAATCTCACCTCACACGTCTACTACTTACTAAAGCTTAGGAACACGATAAGACATGAATCATATAAACACATAAGCACAAAATGACAGATTCACGTAATCACAGAAACACAGAAGCACATAGAACACAGAATCACAGAAGCACATAAGCACATAGGCATTTAATCACAGATGCAGTTAATGTCACGTAATTCTCCTATCCGCACACAGTAGCACCTACAGTATCCTGACTACCTCCAAGTTTGCGAGTTATTCGAATATAGCGGTCGTGTATAGCATATTGATTAGTATAGCATATCGTATGGCATGTCGAGTATAGTATAAGCATACATCGTAGCATAATGTCGTCTAGATTTGCAGCGACTTGTTAGCGTATTGAGATAGAATAGCAATGCGAGTTGTGTGTGTCGATTGAAGTGATAGCGAAAATAGAATAATCTTCAAAATTAAAACACGTAAACAGACAAGTACACTTAAAACACATAAAATCAACGAGTTATTAGAGTTGGCAGTTGCGGGCTCAGAATCGAAACACACAAAATCGGGGGATAGATTGTCTGCGGCTACTAGACATCGACTACCCAAAGCGATTCGACTATTCGCAGTGGACTTGTCGTCACTTTCTGACTTTCGGGTTCGCGTTGCTGCCTCGATTCTTGGGCATTCAACACGTATTCCCTAGGTCATACTTGTGAGTTCATGTCGTTGGAGTCCGTCGAGGCTTTGGTGAGATAAATAAAAATCCAGAACAAGTTGACAAGGTTAGGGTTTCACCCCTAGCTTAGCAACTTCTTCCTTGTTTTAGTAAAATTTGAGGAGATTATTCATCAAAATATGGATTTCACTCCTGATTTGGTATAATTCTCCTCGTTGGTTCTGTAAAATTAATGAAGAAATCATTGATGAATTGATAAAATCAGCATTGACCAAGCAATTTAGTCGAGAGTTTGCGGTTTTCACACCTAATCTTGACTAAATCGCTTGACTCTATTCGAAAATTCGAGTGCAGTGATAGCGAAGAGTAACAGGATATGACACATAAGCTTGGTCTGTTGGTTCCTATCTATAGTCTAGGTCTCTAAGATAGCAAACCGGAGTAGGTCGTGTCTTGCCTGATTCCCTATAGTTATGGCTCTGATACCAATCTCTCACCCCCAACCGATGGCGGAATCATCGGGGCATGGCACTGAGCGAAACAGATTGTCCAGAAGTTTCCATAACACTTATTATCACTATTCAATTTATATAATGTGACACATGTGTCACTGCAACCATCAAACAAATACCAAATCAATGAAATATTGTGTTTCATACTTGGAATTTGTAAAAATATGTGTATCGTTTGCATATATCAATTCTTGTTTGATTTCGGGCTTTAAATCGCTTTCTGGAAGGTTATACGCGATCTGATGCGTAAAGATAACCAGATTAATGCAACAAACACTCCGGTACAGTGACATAGGCTTAACATACCTTAAATAACCTTTACATAACTTATAAATAAGTTTTGGATGGTTTGGTATGCCAAAATCAAGTTTATTCGTTTACAGGGACTTAATTCGACAAACTGCGAAAGCATGTCAATTTGTACAGTAACAAACATTTTGGAACTTGATCATAAGTTAAACATACCCTAAATATCCTTTACATAGCTTAGAAATAGGCTTTGAGGGGTTCGGTATGCTAAAATAAACTTATTTGATCAATAGAGACTAAAAGCGTCAAAAAGTGCATAAGTTTGCATTTTCACGCATAACTTACGTCCTGAATATATTCGGACATCCAAAAATTTGTGTAATCATTAAAATATTTTATTTTAGTGATTGGCAAGATAAAATTCCATTCGTCGCGTAATTTGGATCGCTTTTGTGTTCATTACGATTTCCGTCGTAATTAACCGAACAACACAACTGTACGACCAAACGAACCGACATCCGAGATGTTTTTGAGCATATTTTAAGTTCTCTATACTTTAAGTTTATTTTAAAGCCTTGAAATGGGGTTAACGGGGCTTAAAAGTGCAAAAAAAAATCAAGTTTTACAAGTGCATGGACCATTTTTGAAATTTCTGGCAGATACATTGAACTTGGTCCACTTTTGAGATTTGATGGTTTTTGTGACACCCCAGGAAAACCAGTAAACGATACAACTTACCTAGCTTCCTCAGTGAGTGCGTACCAAATTTCGGGACGAAATTTCCTTTTAGTTGGGGATAATGTGACAACTCGTATTTCCAAACCGATCTTTGTACTTTGATGTAACGTATGTGTTCGATATGTGACTTTTATGAAAGTGAATTTTATGTGAATGTTAAGTTAATGCGTGCTTGTGAATGTATGTATGATAAGCGCACAACACACACTCGACCGCACAAGCCATTTGGGCTTTACGCTTGTACGCGGACCCTTAGGGCAGCCCAAGTGGGTTCGGCCCATCCCCCTTTGTTCGATTAACAATTAGGGTGTTAGTAACCATCACTCATTGTTACCAAAACATCTTCACACACAACTCTAGTGCTCTTTTTTCCTCCTCTCAAACTTGACAGCAAGCATACCCTCCTCACCGAAGATTCCTTGTAATCGGATCCCCCCCTCTAACAAATCGGTTAGTGTTTTGATATTGATATCTTGTTGAATGATGTTATGATTATATGATTTGATTAAAACAATTAGGGTTGATTGTTATGATGAACAATATGAACCGTATATGGGTGTTCTTGTGGATAGGATTTGCATGAGAATAACTTCAAAACCGATTCGATGATGCTTGTTAAATTGCTATTACGATATATGTTTCGGATTGATAGCTTGTTGATGTGCTAGTGAATCGGGTTATGCATGTAATCGGCTTGTATGTGGTTGTTATGTTTTAAAGTTTGATCCGATTGCATATTGATAGGATGTGTTTTGATTATATTAGGGTTCATGAGAAATAGGTATTTGATTTCCTTGTTTGATCGAAAAATCATCAAACAAGAAACTGTTAGTTGTTAATTGATTGTGTGCAAGTTTGGAAACCAATGAATGATTGTAACCGATTGGCAAGAAATCCGGAAATTTTAACTGATCGCACAAGACCTCCTGTCGCACAAGAGGTCCATTCGCACAAGCAGTCTTATCGCACAAGATCAGGTCGTACAAGACCTGATCCGATCACACAAGTGCCAACCGCACAAGCGGTTCCCCGTCGCACAAGGATCTTTGAGTCGCACAAGATTGTTGTCTGTTTATATAATGGGCTGATTTAATTGGATCGCACAAGCGATGTTTCTTGATAACTATTGGGCCTCAGAGCCCAAAGGCCAATCGCACAAGTTGACTGTATATTTGCATGTTTGGGCCAATATGTTAGGACTGTCATGTTATTATTTGGGCCGAGTACTTTATGTTTGGACTCCTTCTATGCTGGGTTTAATTATCTATTGGGCCGGGTCATTACGGATCGCACAACATGTTGTGGATCACACAACATGTTGGGCCGACTATTATTTGGGTTTAGACATGTAAATCGCACAAGCTTGATTATGTATTGTTTGACTGTTATGTGGTAACCATGATCTTCACATGTTCGTAACGTGTTAACTCGTGTGAAACATACGTGCATTACTTGAGTCAAAACCTGACTTGTGTGGTAACCCTGTTAGGACGTGGTTGACCACCCTTAGTTCAAGAACCTTTTGTGTATCTGCCGAGCAAACCAAGGTGAGTTCACACAGCCAAGGCATTGGATTCCCGGGTTGGGAATTGGGTTGGAATATTGGAAATGGATAATTACTCGTACTTACGCAATCGCTAGACTATAGACCATCGTCCTCAGGTTAGTCAGGACACTTACGTAAAACCTACGTAAACTAGTATCTACCATTGTCTCCCGGGTCGGGAGGACACTTACGTAAAACCTATGTAAACTAATACCTACTACTGTCTTCCGGGTCAGAAGGACACTTACGTAAATCCTACGTAAACCCCACACGTACCACTGTCCTCGGGGAAGGGCACTCACGTAAATCCTACGTGACCTAGTACGTATTCCTGTTCTCGGATTAAGAAGAACACATGGTTGCAAATAGTCCAGTAAGTACAAACATGGGAAGCCCCCATTAGTAAGGATAAACGTGGGAAACCCCCACTAGTAATACATATGACCATGGGAAACCCCCACTATTAGTACATACTTACATGGGAAGCCCCCACTAAATGCATATATGATTTGTTATAACGAACTTACTTTCTGTGAACTCGCTCAACTAGTTGTTGACTCTCTGCTGCATGCCTTGCAGGACCTTAGGTATTTATGTAGCTTGCACAAGGAGGGGCAGGTCGTTGTGGGCATGGATCATGAATGCTTATTAAAACACTTATGACATTTCATACATTATTATTTATGTTGGGTTTACTTACATGCTTCCGCTACTTAAACAAAGTTTGGTTTGAACATCAATCGTGTCGTGATGAATTACATTACCTACTTCTATTACTAAATGCTATGTTTGATATGATTGATGGCTTGATCCTGGTCATGTCACGCCTCCAAGCGGTAGTACTCCGCGGGTGGATTTTGGGGGTGTGACAGATTGGTATCAGAGCCATTGGTTATAGAGAACTCGGTTTTAATATGGGAAAACGTTTTATTAAAACCAGACTATAACCAGTACAGTGCTCTCAACGATCCACAACGACGCTTCGCTCCACGTGCAAGACTCGACATCCTAGGTAATATGGTTTATGTTTATTACCTGCTTGCTAGAATTACATAGAAATTTGCTCGTAGTACGCTTAGATACACATGACACTATTGCCTGAGAACACCTACGTGCTTACACTTTTCTGTCATCGCACTACTCGCGAACCATTCTCACTTACGCTACTTTTACTTTGAAGAACATGTCTGGACGAATTAACATGACTCAAGCCCAGTTGACGGCTCTCATTAACGAACAAGTTGCTGCGGCACTTGCAGCCGCACAAGCAGGAGGTATATCCTGTAGTCTTAGCACACACTAGGATCATTAGATCCTACACTCCTAAACCAGCTTTCGTATTTAAACTTTGTCCTATTCGTACACAATAGGTCAACCCGCACAGCAACCTGTCTGCACATTCAAGAACTTCATGGACTGTCGTCCCAGCACATTCAGTGGCACAGAAGGAGCAGTGGGACTACTCCATTGGTTTGAGAAGCTCGAGTTAGTGTTCGAGATGTGTGAATGCCCTGAGGCTCGCAGGGTCAAGTACGCCACTGGTACTTTGGAAGGAATCGCGCTAACCTGGTGGAACGCGCAAGTACAGATTCTCGGGTTGGCAGCTGCTAACGCCACCCCATGGAACGATTTTAAAGAACTCATTAAGAGGGAATACTGCACGCGTGATGACATCCACAAGTTGGAAGTGGAGTTTTACCATTTGAAAATGACGGGGTAAGAGATTGAAGCTTATACAAAACGGTCGAACGAACTGGCTATCTTGTGTCCAACCATGGTAGACCCTCCGATCAAGCGTATCGAACTGTACCTCAAGGGTCTAGCCTCAGAAATTCAGAGCCATGTTACATCGGCTAACCTCGACAACATCCAAGACATTCAGCGTCTTGCTCATCGCCTCACGGATCAGGCGGTGGAACAGAACAAGTTGCCCAAACGCATCAGTGTTACTACTACTGCAGTCACTACTTCTGCTACTCCCAGTGACAACAAAAGAAAGTGGGATGGGGATTCCAGTAAAGGTTCAGCAACAGTTCAGTCTCAGGCTCAACAGCAGAAGGTTGATCACTACCAGAGTCCTAGTCAGCAATCCTCTGGTGGTCATAGACAGAGAAGATATCAAGGGTTTCACCCCAAGTGTCACAACTGTAACAGGCACCATAGCGGCCAGTGCAACAAGGGTCGTTGCCAAAGGTGTCTCAAGATGGGTCACGAGGCCAAAGACTGTAGGAGCCCACGACCTGCAAATCAGAACCAACAACCGCAACTACCAGCTCCACAGAACCCACAGCAGCAGCCACAGCGTGGAAACCGGGGGTGTTTCCAGTGTGGGGCTGAAGGTCATTACAAACGCGATTGCCCTCAGTTGAACCAGAACCAGAATCGCAACAACAACATTCACCAGGGCAATGGGAACCACAACAACGGGGGAAACAACAACAATGGCAATGAAGCAAGGGGACGTGCTTTCGTGCTGGGGCGAGGAGACGCAATGAATGATCCCAATGTGGTTATGGGTAAGTTTCTCCTCGACGATATTTATGTTACTGTTTTATTTGATTCGGGTGCGGATACAAGTTATATATCTGTGAAAGTCAGTAAATTGTTAAAACGTGCATCAACACCCCTAAACACCAAGCATGTAGTAGAATTAGCTAATGGTAAGAGTCTAGAGGCCACGCATGTAGTCAAGGGTTGTAGTATTGTCCTAGCCGGTCAAGCTTTCTCCATCGACCTTATTCCCATAGTCTTGGGAAGTTTCGATATCGTTATCGGGATGGACTGGTTATCCCAACATCAGGCAGAAATCTTATGCAGCGAGAAGATCATTCGCATTCCCCGTTCTGGCAAGGAACCTCTCGAAGTTCAAGGCGACAAGATTGGTGCTGTGGTTGGCATTATCTCTTTCTTGAAGGCTCAGAAATGTTTGCGGAAGGGTCACACCGCCATTCTAGCACTTGTCACTGACACATCGACGAAAGAAAAGAAATTGGAGGATATTCCAGTGGTACGCGACTTCCCTCAGGTGTTTCCTGAAGATTTACCTGGTCTACCGCCTCATCGTCAGGTCGAATTTCAAATCGAGCTCGCTCCAGGAGCAGCACCCATAGCTCGAGCACCGTATCGTCTAACTCCAACTGAACTGGAAGAGCTGTCAAAGCAGCTGCAAGAGCTCTTGGAAAAAGGCTTTATTCGTCCAAGCTCTTCGCCTTGGGGAGCTCCAGTATTATTTGTGAAAAAGAGGGACAGTACCTTCAGGATGTGCATAGACTACCGCGAACTGAACAAGGTGACGGTGAAGAACCGTTATCCTCTTCCGCGTATAGACGACTTATTCGACCAGTTGCAAGGGTCGTGCTACTACTCCAAGATAGACTTGAGGTCAGGATACCATCAGCTGAGAGTCCGGGATGAGGACGTCTCCAAGACCGCATTCAGAACTCGCTATGGCCACTACGAGTTTCTTGTCATGTCGTTCGGGTTAACGAACACGCCTGCCGTATTCATGGATTTAATGAACAGGGTATGCAAGCCGTACCTAGACAAGTTTGTCATCGTTTTCATCGACGATATTCTGATTTACTCCAAGAGTCAGGAGGAGCACGGGCAGCATCTACGATTGATCTTGGAACTCCTTCGAAAGGAACAGTTGTACGCCAAGTTTTCGAAATGCGACTTCTGGCTTCGTGAAGTCCACTTTCTAGGCCACGTGGTAAACAAGGATGGGATCCATGTCGATCCATCCAAGGTAGATTCGATCAGGAACTGGCCTGCACCACGTACACCAACGGAAATACGCCAATTCTTGGGTTTGGCGGGATATTACAGACGGTTCATCAAGGATTTCTCAAAGATTGCTCAGCCGCTTACACTACTGACACAGAAGGGTGTCACCTACCGTTGGGGCAACACTCAGGAAACTGCTTTTCAGCACTTAAAGGATAGACTTTGCAGTGCACCTATCCTCTCATTGCCAGAGGGCACGGACGATTTTGTGGTCTACTGTGATGCATCCATCCAGGGTCTTGGATGTGTGTTAATGCAGCGCGACAAGGTCATTGCTTACGCTTCGCGCCAACTTAAGGTTCACAAACGGAACTACACGACGCACGATTTAGAGCTGGGAGCTGTTGTTTTCGCACTTAAGATATGGCGACACTACCTGTACGGTACCAAGTGCACTATCTACACCGATCACAGGAGTCTCGAGCATATCTTCAAGCAGAAGGAATTGAACATGCGTCAACGTCGATGGGTTGAACTACTTAACGATTACGAATGCGCTATCAAGTACTATCCAGGCAAAGCCAATGTTGTGGCTGATGCCCTAAGTCGGAAAGATACCACACCTAGGCGTGTACGAGCATTGCAACTCACTATTCAGTCTAGTCTTCCTGCACAGATACGAGATGCTCAGGTGGAAGCATTGAAACCCGAGAACGTCAAGGCTGAAGCCTTACGTGGCTCAAGGCAACGAATGGAACAAAAGGAAGACGGCGCCTACTATGTAACAGGACGTATTTGGGTCCCACTATATGGCGGATTACGGGAACTTGTGATGGATGAAGCACACAAGTCTCGCTACTCGGTGCATCCAGGTTCGGATAAAATGTATCACGACATCAGAACTACATATTGGTGGCCTAGCATGAAAGCCCACATCGCTACTTATGTCGGCAAGTGTTTGACATGTGCAAAAGTCAAAGTGGAATATCAGAAACCAGTGGGTCTACTTCAGCAACCCAAAATACCGCAATGGAAATGGGAAGAAATCTCCATGGATTTTGTTATAGGCCGACCCAGATCCCAGCGTGGGAATGATACCATATGGGTGATCATGGATCGACTCACCAAGTCTGCACACTTCCTGGCTATAAAGGAAACGGATAAGTTCTCCACTCTCGCAGACGTTTATCTTAAAGAAGTTGTTTCGAGGCACGGGGTGCCCACCTCCATCATTTCGGATCGAGATGCACAATTCACGTCAGAACTATGGCAAGCGATGCACAAATCTTTTGGCTCACGATTAGACATGAGCACAGCATATCATCCTCAGACGGATGGGCAGTCTGAGCGAACGATCCAGACTCTTGAAGACATGCTTCGGGCATGTGTTATTGATTTCGGCAACGGCTGGGAAAAGCACCTCCCGTTAGTGGAGTTTTCATACAACAACAGTTATCACACCAGCATACAAGCCGCTCCATTCGAGGCATTGTACGGGCGTAAATGCCGGTCACCTCTCTGTTGGGCAGAGGTGGGGGATAGTCAGATCACGGGTCCAGAGATTGTAGTGGACGCCACGGAAAAGATTGCGCAGATACGACAACGTATGGCGGCAGCTCGCGACCGTCAGAAAAGCTACGCGGATAAGCGTGGGAAGCCTTTGGAATTTCACGTCGGGGACCGGGTTTTACTAAAAGTCTCACCCTGGAAGGGTGTGGTTCGTTTTGGCAAACGAGGCAAACTAAATCCACAGTATGTCGAACCATTCGAGATCATTGAGAAAATAGGCAAAGTGGCCTACAAGCTAAACCTACCAGCTGAACTCGGTGCATTTCACAACGTTTTCCACGTGTCAAATCTGAAGAAATGCCTGTCAGATGAGACCCTCATAATCCCCTTGAAAGAACTCACTATCGACGAGCGGTTGCAGTTCGTCGAGGAACCAGTTGAAATCACAGACCGGGATGTTAAGGTCCTCAAACACAAGAGAATCCCTCTTGTTCGAGTTCGTTGGAACTCCAAACGTGGCCCAGAGTACACCTGGGAACGCGAAGACCAGATGACAGAAAAGTATCCCCAGTTATTCGGAACCAAGGCAACTACTACTGAGGCTGAAGCTACTACTGTGGAATTTCGGGACGAAATTCCAGATCAACGGGGGGAGGATGTGACACCCCAGGAAAACCAGTAAACGATACAACTTACCTAGCTTCCTCAGTGAGTGTGTACCAAATTTCGGGACGAAATTTCCTTTTAGTTGGGGATAATGTGACAACTCGTATTTCCAAACCGATCTTTGTACTTTGATGTAACGTATGTGTTCGATATGTGACTTTTATGAAAGTGAATTTTATGTGAATGTTAAGTTAATGCGTGCTTTTGAATGTATGTATGATAAGCGCACAACACACACTCGACCGCACAAGCCATTTGGGTTTTACACTTGTACGCGGACCCTTAGGGCAGCCCAAGTGGGGTTCGGCCCATCCCCCTTTGTTCGATTAACAATTAGGGTGTTAGTAACCATTACTCATTGTTACCAAAACATCTTCACACACAACTCTAGTGCTCTCTTTTCCTCCTCTCAAACTTGACGGCAAGCATACCCTCCTCACCGAAGATTCCTTGTAATCGGATCCCCCCTCTAACAAATCGGTTAGTGTTTTGATATTGATATCTTGTTGAATGATGTTATGGTTATATGATTTGGTTAAAACAATTAGGGTTGATTGTTATGATGAACAATATGAACCGTATATGGGTGTTCTTGTGGATAGGATTTGCATGAGAATAACTTCAAAACCGATTCGATGATGCTTGTTAAATTGCTGTTACGATATATGTTCCGGATTGATAGCTTGTTGATGTGCTAGTGACTCGGGTTATGCATGTAATCGGCTTGTATGTGGTTGTTATGTTTTAAGGTTTGATCCGATTGCATATTGATAGGATGTGTTTTGATTATATTAGGGTTCATGAGAAATAGGTATTTGATTTCCTTGTTTGATCGAAAAATCATGAAACAAGAAACTGTTAGTTGTTAATTGATTGTGTGCAAGTTTGGAAACCAATGAATGATTGTAACTGATTGGCAAGAAATCCGGAAATTTTAACTGATCGCACAAGACCTCCTGTCGCACAAGAGGTCCATTCGCACAAGCAGTCTTATCACACAAGATCAGGTCGTACAAGACCTGATCCGATCACACAAGTGCCAACCGCACAAGCGGTTCCCCGTCGCACAAGGATCTTTGAGTCGCACAAGATTGTTGTCTTTTTATATAATGGGCTGATTTAATTGGATCGCACAAGCGATGTTTCTTGATAACTATTGGGCCTCAGAGCCCAAAGGCCAATCGCACAAGTTGACTGTATATTTGCATGTTTGGGCCAATATGTTAGGACTGTCATGTTATTATTTGGGCCGAGTACTTTATGTTTGGACTCCTTCTATGCTGGGTTTAATTATCTATTGGGCCGGGTCATTACGGATCGCACAACATGTTGTGGATCACACAACATGTTGGGACGACTATTATTTGGGTTTAGACATGTAAATCGCACAAGCTTGATTATGTATTGTTTGACTGTTATGTGGTTTAGACATGGGCAATTTACATTGGTGGTTTGTTTGGGTAAGTGATTTAAGTAACAAGGCGTGTGTAACGTGGTACAAGCATGGTGGATACGCCGCTGGTACTTCCTATATATAAGTGCTTGTATTATATTACATGTCGTAGCGTTATTTAAATCATTCAATTTGGACTTATACATTTTATACAAATAACATATTTTTCACAAGACATTGTTTTACAAATAACTTATTCTTATACAAACTCATTTTTACTTGGTTATTCATTTATCCTTTCATTATTCTTTTAGATATACATATCTATCATCGCTTTTCAAATCATTTATAAAACAAAACATTTTACAAGGATAATGACTGACTTTTGTTAAACTACTTTTTCTAAACTTATAAGTCATGAATCCTAAATCAATAAAACCTATGTACTCGCCAGCATTTTTATGCTGACGTACCTATTTTCACATGTGTTTCAGGTACAATAGTTGATGATATTTGATGATGATATTGATGCATGCTCACATAGGATTGGACGAGGCCTTAGTGACATTAAAAGATGCAAGACTAGTTAACTATGTTATATTTTCTTTGTTGTTAAGACATTGTAATACATTTAATTCAATAAAACGAAATTGTTTAATCCATGGTTGTGAAACAATGATTCTGTTACAACACTCCGCGACGTTTCTGCCACGATTTGTTGTTTTATGTGGTCGGGGTGTGACAGAAAAGCTGGTATCAGAGCCAATGGTTATAGGGAATTAGGTTATTAGTAATGCTTTGACCTAGTCTATAACCTTCCTAGGACCCTAACGCGAGTTTACTTGCGTTTAGTCATAAAACAATACCGTCACTTATCTTTAAGTCACAACCACAATAAGAACATAAATTCGAATCTACTTTGAAAACTAATCATCTGTTCTAGGATGATTTATTATAAGGTTTCGAACCTTCAAAGTTTTCAAAATCTCGTCAAGGTTTGGGTCTAAATGATGTGAACACGTGCAAACTGGAAGGGTGGATGCCTGTACCCTGAGTTTTCTGTCTAAGGCTAGAGTGTTCGTACAAATCCGCAGTATCGGACCAGTCACTCTTACCTGGGAACTCTTGGGGTGAGTGTCCACTTATAGGCAAGCATGTCTTCGCGATACATCATGAGGACCTATTTACTTTGATTCAGCCTTTGTGTGTCGTCTGTTTGCTTCGTGGTTCAAACAATTGACCATCACCCATGCTTTTGGTCGGTGTTTGTAACATCCTATTCTTACCCAATGCCATTTCACTTGTTTCCTCTCTTGTTTCCCCGTTCTCCACGACGCGAGAATCAAATACCTATTGAAGATCGGGCAGCTGTCATTACACAGCAAATGACTGCTGCAATCCCGAACATCGTTGCTCAATGTAACCAAGCTCTCAACAACAACGCCCCCTGTAACTTCAAGACGTTCAACTCGGCTAAGCCATCAAAGTTTTCCGGGTCTCAAGGAGCGAATGCACTTCTGCAATGGTTCGAGAGTCTAGAGAGCACCTTCAGACATGTTCAATGCCCAAATGAGCGAAAGGTAGACTTCGCTTCTAGTGTCTTTAAGAAACGAGCTTTGACATGGTGGAATGGTGTGATGAGAGATAGGGGTGCCGATGTGGCACTGGCTCAAACATGGGAGGAGCTTCGAGCTCTGATGATGAAGGAATTATGTCCTCGTCACGAGATCAGGGCCTTGGAAAGGGAATTCGATGACCTTAAGCAAGTTAGCGGTGAGCATCGAGCCTACACGGATCGTTATGAGGAGTTAAGTCTGTTATGCCCAAATATGGTCACGCCTTTAGATAAGGTAATCGAAAAGTACATTGATGGCCTCCCTGACTCGGTACAAGACATTGTGACTGGTAGTAATCCCACTACAGTTAGACAGGCCATTGAGCTATCCGCTACCTTGACTGAATCTCAGATCAGGAAAGGTAAACTTTTCTGAAAAAGTGACAAGAAACCAATCGAGGAATCAAAACCCAAGGAGGAACAGACTGAATCCCCTAAGAAGTCAAAGAAGCGAAAGGCTTCTCAGAACTTCGCCGTGGTCGCTCACAATGATCAAGTTGTCCCCAACCAACCAGCTCAACCCCCTTCTAGGAAGCCCTACAACGGAACTACACCCTTGTGCAACCAATGTAGCCTCCATCATCATGCCAAGGTAAAGTGCCGCAAATGCCAAACTTGTGGACTCATAGGCCATACAGCAAGAGTTTGCCCAGCTGCAGCTGCACCAAATCAAGCTGGCAACAATCCTGCTCAAGTTCGTTTTCTACCAAGTTCTTGCTTCAACTGTGGTGAGATGGGCCATTTCCGAAGAAATTTCCCAAAGCTTGCTAATGCGAATCCAGAGCAGGGATGAGCATCTGACCAATTGGAAGACGACACTGTCTAGAAATAATCAAGCCTTATGTATTATTTTCTTTTGTTGTCATGGTCCATGAAACAGTTGTTGATGTTGTTTATAAATAAATCTTTCATCTACATTGCAATATGTTAATGTGGTTGCATGTATAAAACAACATATCCCCTACAATACCGACAATCAAGGAACCGTATTCCTTGAAGAACAGAGTACCCCCAAATTTCTTCCATTTTATGATCTCTTGAGTCTTCCACGAAAATCCTAAATACCCGTTTCTTCCAAGGAAAACGAAGTACAAGGCGCAAGTTACAACTCTGGACGAATACCCAATAGGGTACCTAAAGGTATCTCCGTAAGTCCTTAATTGTTGTATACCTTAATTCGAATGTGGTGATTCCTTGTAATCAAAAATCGAATTTTTGGAAGATCATCCTATCTTTTCAGATAGATGCTTGAGGACGTTGAAGTCCATCGACTGGGTTCCTAGTATACCTTGAATACTCATGTTCAAATCAACGTCAAGTTAATGGCAATCAATAACAAGATAATAACAATTAATAATCAAGAAAACAATTATGTGATTATGTGCTTATGTGCTCCCTTTTTATGTCATTGTATGATCCAAATTTTTGTTATCCAAATCCTCATAGAATCTTCCATATCTTCGTATAAGGGATTCATAGTAGGATACCCAAAGGTACTATCTTAAATCCTTAGTGGACCTCTACGTTGTAGTTAAGTCCCTTGGGTTATTCCATAATTGGACCCCTTGAGTGGTCTAGTTAAACAGATTGATCCAAAAATCTGGTTAGGAATATCACGTGATGATATAGCTGAAAAGACTCCTTTGTGGTCTAATTAAAGAGATCATTTGTCGACCTAATTAAAAGGACCCTATGGTAGTCTAGCCACACTCATCACAGGTTTGATTTCTTCCCCTACACATTATGAAATGCACTGTGCGGACTGTGCAAGGAATTACGTAATTATGGACGCGTACATAATTATGGAATTTAGTGCACATAAACCACAGCAAGTTTTGTCATGTGTCTAGAGTTAACCCTTTTCATTTCCGTTTCTGAGGAAGCAACCGTTGAAAATGACTCCGTCCGTTCATTTTCGTTTCTGAAGATTGTCCGTTGAGGAAATGAATATCCGTTTGTTTACCCTTTTCATTTCCGTTTCTGAGGAAGCAACCGTTGAAAATGACTCCGTCCGTTCATTTTCGTTTCTGAAGATTGTCCGTTGAGGAAATGAATATCCGTTTGTTTACCCTTTCATTTTCGTTTCTGAGGAAGCAACCGTTGAAAATGACTCCGTCAGTTCATTTTCGTTTCTAAAGATTGTCCATTGAGGAAATGAATATCCGTTTGTTTATCCTTTTCATTTCCGTTTCTGAGGAAGCAACCGTTGAAAATGACTCTGTCAGCTCATTTTCGTCTCTGAAGATTGTCCGTTGAGGAAATGAATATCCGTTTGTTTATCCTTTTCATTTCAGTTTCTGAGGAAGAAACTGTTGAAAGTGACTCCGTCCGTTCATTTTCGTTTCTGAAGATTGTCCGTTAAGGAAGTGAATCTCCGTTTGTTTAATTCCTTCATTTCCGCTTCTGAAGAATACTCGTTAAAGAAAATGACTCCATCCGTTCATTTTCATTTCTGAAGAATGTCCATTAAGGAAATGACAGGATTATGCCTTGCATATCTCTGGTCGTTATTTGACACAAAGTCACAGACAGACTCCTACGAATAAATTTCGGGACGAAATTTCCTAAAGTAGGGGAGACTGTGACACCTGTGTCACTGCAACCATCAAACAAATACCAAATCAATGAAATATTGCGTTTCATACTTGGAATTTGTAAAAATATGTGTATCGTTTGCATATATCAATTCTTGTTCGATTTCGGGCTTTAAATCGTTTTCGGGAAGGTTATACGCGATCTGATGCGTAAAGATAACCAGTTTAATGCAACAAACACTCTGGAATAGTGACATAGGCTTAACATACCTTAAATAACCTTTACATAAATTAGAAATAAGTTTTGGATGGTTTGGTATGCCGAAATCAAGTTTATTCGTTTACAGGGACTAAATTCGACAAACTGCGAAAGTATGTCAATTTGTACAGTAACAAACATTTCGGAACTTGATCATAGGTTAAAATACCCTAAATATCCTTTACATAGCTTAGAAATAGGCTTTGAGGGGTTCGGTATGCTAAAATAAACTTATTTGATCAATAGAGACTAAAAGCGTCAAAAAGTGCATAAGTTTGCATTTTCACGCATAACTTACGTCCTGAATATATCCGGACGTCCAAAAGTTTATGTAATCATTAAAATATTTTATTTTAGTGATTGGCATGATAAAATTCCATTCGTCGCGTAATTTGGATCGTTTTTGTGTTCATTACGATTTCCGTCGTAATTAACCGAACAACACAGTCGTACGACCAAACGAACCGACATCCGAGATGTTTTTGAGCGTATTTTAAGTTCCCTATACTTTAAGTTTATTTTAAATCCTTGAAATGGGGTTAACGGGGCTTAAAAGTGAAAAAAAAATCAAGTTTTACAAGTGCATGGACCATTTTTGAAATTTCTGGCAGATACATTGAACTTGGTCCACTTTTTAGATTTGATGGTTTTAACCCATGGTTTTGCAATACCATGGACTAATATTCAATGGTTTTTATTATACCATGGACTCATTCTAGGGGCTCCCATGGTTTTACAAAACCATGGGCACATGTGTACGGTTAAGATAAAGCACGTTATTCGACGAACGATCTTAACGGTTCCATGAAATCTATAAATACCCCCCCCCCCATTCTCATTTTGCAAAACCCACATTTGAATCTGATTTTGGCCCTCTAAGTTGGATTTTATACTTCATACCTGAGGGTAAATCAGATCAAATCTTGCGGGGACCTTCTGTAAGTATTCTTTCGTGTTTTTCTTTCGTTTTAGCGTTAAAGTCAAACTGTGTTTGACTTTATGCATTGACCAGTTTATGGTCAATACGAAGTTCGTTTGAACTTCATAACGTGAGCGTAATCACGATGGTTATAGTCCCTATTGACTATACCTACTGATTACCACGTTATCTAGGCTCAGTGACGAGTCGTAGTTTCGGCCAAAATGCGTATTCTTGCGTATTTCGTAACCAAGCTACTTTTGGGTATCAAGACCCTTTGTCTTGATACCAAACCTGTTTTTAAACTTTCTTAAACATGTTTTAACATGTTTAACTCGTCACTTTTGGAATTGTGCTTGTTTAGGGTCGTAAAGGTAAGCGATCTAATCAATCGCTTATACTTACGAACCCGACCCATTTGGTTGATCATTAGGATCCGACCAAACACTTTAGGTGACCATAGTTGTATAGGGAATAACCTTCCGAGGTTATACCTTATGGTCACTTGGTTTAAGTAGTTGTATGATAGGTAGTTTATATGCCTTAGAAAAATTACCAAAATACCCTTTTTGCGCCAAAATTCATTTTAAACATAAATAACATAACTTTTGACATCTAAACTGATTTGGCAACTAAACTGATTTGGCAACAATATTAAACATGTTAAGGCATATCTTACTTGTCATAGGGCTAGTTAGGCGGTCCAAACGCGTTTTACGCGAACGACGCGTTAAAGTAGCGTAAGCTACCTAAACGGGTAGTAATGGGTCGTAAGCACTTAGGTTAGGTTTCATTTTAGTATGTGGGCTTTGTTAAACCATATCATATGAGTTCCAATACTCATTTGGTATATGAAACCTCATACTATCCGATCTTCCGAGTTAGGTCCGGTTATTAATGTAGTTACCTATATTAGGTGCCGTTTGATTTCCGTCACCCCTCTAGCTTTGCTTGGTTGTTGTTCAAGACTTCTAAGCACCCTCAAGTGAGTACATAGTCCCCTCTTTTACTGTTTTTCAAACGTTTTGGGGTGAAACACATGTGACTACTTGTTACTTTCATGCTTTTCATGTTTTCATATCATATACTTGCTATGTTCATTAGTACACTATTAGTACATGATTTAATTATGTTTTTATGCTATTTATGTCCATTGTGTGCATACTTAGTACATTGTTTACATTACATTTTGCTGCACATGCTCATCCAGCATATGGACACATTGAACTACATTTTGAACCATTGTAACTATTTGACAATGAGAACCGTTTGTAACCATTGAATTATGTGAACCATTTGTAACTGTTGAACCGTGTGAAACATTTGTATCTGTTGATTGACATTCGACATAGATATTTTAATATTGATATACACATTCCATTGACTACATTTTGACATAAACATTTTGACATGGTTTTCACAAAGACATTTGACAAGTGGTTTAGACATGGGTAATTTACATTGGTGGTTTGTTTGGGTAAGTGATTTAAGTAACAAGGCGTGTGTAACATGGTACAAGCATGGTGGATACGCCGCTGGTACTTCCTATATATAAGTGCTTGTATTATATTACATGTCGTAGCGTTATTTAAATCATTCAATTTGGACTTATACATTTTATACAAATAACATATTTTTCACAAGACATTGTTTTACAAATAACTTATTCTTATACAAACTCATTTTTACTTGGTTATTCATTTAACCTTACATTATTCTTTTAGATATACATATCTATCATCGCTTTTCAAATCATTTATAAAACAAAACATTTTACAAGGATAATGACTGACTTTTGTTAAACAACTTTTTCTAAACTTATAAGTCATGAATCCTAAATCAATAAAACCTATGTACTCGCCGGCATTTTTATGCTGACAAACCTATTTTCACATGTGTTTCAGGTACAATAGTTGATGATATTTGATGATGATATTGATGCATGCCCACATAGGATTCGACGAGGCCTTAGTGACATTAAAAGATGCAAGACTAGTTAACTATGTTATATTTTCTTTGTTGTTAAGACATTGTAATACATTTAATTCAATAAAACGAAATTGTTTAATCCATGGTTGTGAAACAATGATTCTGTTACAACACTCCCCGACGTTTCCGCCACGATTTGTTGGTTTATGTGGTCGGGGTGTGACATATAATACGTCCCATACCGTACCTCAAATAGCAAACAAATTACTACAGATAACATCAAGTCAAATATTCTGTTCTGACAACTCAGATTTAAATATAAAAATTGTTTAAATGCTTCTAGAGACTCGATCTGCAAGATCTACAGACAACTATGCTCTAGACACTTATTCTAAGCTCACCTTCCTAGCAGATAAGCATCCTAATTGCCTGCCACATACGTTAAAATAAAGTCAATACATAAAATGTAAAGGTGAGCATACAAGTTTGATAATAGCATATAGAGTTCGAAATAGTTTACGCATAACCAGCACGTACACAGAGGAAAACGATGCATGTTAATTATCGACATGGATCTATCGGTACCAATGACTACGGGTTGACTGTCTGAGACAGTTCGCAATACATGATTACCACCGTGATCCATGCAAGTAATTGTCCTTAACAACCCCCGTGTGAACGGGTGCTGAGTCCAAACTATAGTACTACGTCGTTAAGGCAGGTAGACGACATTCCACGTGTAAACATAACAACAAGCATTCATTTAGTCACGTAATACATGCAGAACGGTTAGCGTTTAAATAATTGAGTAGTGTGTTCGATTGTGATTTAGATAAGTAACGTATGTAACACCCAAAAGTGCTAAAGCAAAAAGGGTTCGAGTATACTCACAGCGATTGATTGATGGATTGAAGGGAGCGCTTGAGAGTAGGGTTAGCCTGAGTAGTTCGATAGCATAACGATGAGTAACGCGTAAAATGGAAACAAGTGCTGATGGGTCGAACAGCCTGGTCGATAGAACTGTAGGTTCGATCGAACGGGTTGTTCGTTCGGTTAGATAGTCCGTTCGGACAGCCTGTTCGATTGGCCGGTAGGCTCGATCGGTTGGACTGTTCGAGTGGATTGTTTCTTCCTTTAAGTAGGATGTGTTTGTGTATGACGGCTTGTCCTTTTGAAGTTTTCGTTGTAGTATTTGAGAGCATTGAAGTGTTCTTACCTTTCAAGTCGATCAATCGAACAGCCTGTTCGATCGGCGGGCTTAACCGATCGGTTAGACACTTCAGTAGTTAGTCCTCAGCAGGATGTCACCTGATTGAACAGCATGTTCGATCGGGTGGCACTCCAATACGTCGAACGAGTTTGAAAAATCGATTAAGGGTTGAAGCATAGTATCTCATGATCCGAAGAGTAATTCAACCCAAACCGTAGTTCGATCGAACATCACTTCGTTCAATACTATACTTCATGAAATTGTCAAAGTGTGGGGCCATGTGTTAGCCGATTGGCTGGCCTGGTCGATCAGCTGACATGTCCGATCGGTTGGGCTGTTCGTTCGAACAGCCTGTTCGATCGGTCAGCATCCTGACCTGGTCGGCCTGTTCGTCTAACACTTGGCTATTCTGATTGTTTGACGTTATATCGAGGTATTTGACAACGAGCTGAACCATGGAACCTTCGTTCTTGCTTGCTTCTCCTGCTCGGACAGGAACCACCCAAGTCCGGCCGGTGAACTGTTCGGAACGGAGTTTATAGTTTAACCCGAAATCGGTGAACCTCGTAGATAGAATCCGAATCTTGAACCACACCACCATTAGGATGATTACTGAGTTGGCTCAAGCTCCGTTTCTACCGGTTTGAAGGCATTGAGTGTAAAAGAGTTGAAAAAAAGTTGGAAATCATTCTTTCAATCCTTCACATCATGTAAATGTTCAGATCTGTGATAGATCTTAGTTTGTTTATGTGGAAATCGGCTAGATCCAAGTGATTCTTGGTGGATTGAGGCCAAAACATGAAGTTCTTGAAGAACACCATGATGACATCATCCTAGAATACTTAGATCTTGATGATTTCACGGTTAGAAATCAAGATTTGAAAGATAGAAAGGTGTAGGAGTGTGCATAGATAAAAAAAAATGTACAAGATTTAGGATAAAATCTTACCAGGATTGAGAGAAATCTGAGAAATAGTGAAGAACACGAGCTGGTCGGTCAGAGGGTTTCCAAAAGTGGAAAGAATGACAATGACAGGCCTATTTATAGGCTTCCAAAAGGGGAAAGAGCTGGTCGATCGGCCAGGCATCCCGATTGGACAGCCTGCTCGATCGGACAGTCCGTCCGATCGGCTGGGTTGTTCGATCGGCTAGGAGCCTGATCGATCCACAGCCTGTTTTGAGTGTTCGGTGCGACGATTTCTGATATTTCGATTTCGATTGAAGACGATACGAGTACGATAGAGTTTCCTATCCAAATTACTTTTTATCCTAACTACTATATCTACATACACGCATCTATATTTCACACTATCCTTTAGCTACCATTCATCATAATTCGATTTCGATTGAGTTCGATTGAGTTTCGAGTTTCTATTCGATTGATCACCACACATAACATAAAGTAAACATGCACAGGTAACACGTAAGGCACACACACACGTAATATAACACCAAATTTGCATAATTCGAGTTTCGAGTTCGATTGATGATTCGATTAGCTGGATTATTGATTGATTAACTTTATCGCATTGTTACTTCCTACTATTCACAGTCGTAAAGCGTTTCGCGTCGATTAAACATTCGAATACTTCGATTCCTTTGATAAACACCACTTACTCCACATAATACAAATAATAAAACATAAAATAGACTAATTACAGTCAAAGAAGTCAAACTTAACTTGGACTTTGACTTTGACTTTGACGTTCGGTAACACGGGGTGTTACAGCCTCCCCTTGTTTAGGGAATTTCGTCCCGAAATTAGGCTCGAAACTGCACAGCACCGTGAATGATTTTACCAATTTCTCGCTTCAGAGCTTCATTTGAACAACTGTGGGTACTTAGCCTTCATGTCGCTTTCGAGTTCCCAAGTGAACTCTGCGCCTCGTTTGCCTTCCCATCGGACTTTCACGATAGGGAGACGCTGTGACACCTGTGTCACCACCACCATCAAACAAATACCAAGCCAATGAAATATTGTATTTCATACTTGGGATCTGTATAAATATGTGTATCTTTTGCACGTATCAATTCTTGTTCGATTTTGGGCTTTAAATCGCTTTCTGGAAGGTTATACGCGATCTGATGCGTAAATATAACCAGTTTAATGCAACAAACACTCCGGAACAGTGAAATAGGCTTAACATACCTTAAATAACCATTACATAACTTAGAAATAAGTTTTGGATGGTTTGATATGTCGAAATCAAGTTTATTCGCTTACAGGGACTAAATTCGACAAACTGCGAAAGTATGTCAATTTGTACTGTAACAGACCTTCCGGAACTTGATCATAAGTTAAGTATGCCCTAAATATTCTTTACATAGCTTAGAAATAGGCTTTGAGGTGTTTGGTGCGCAAAAATAAACTTTATTGATCAATAAAGACTAAAAGCGTCAAAAGTGCATAAGTTTGCATTTTTGCGCATATCTTACGTCCTAAATATATCCGGACATCCAAAAATTTATGTAATCACTAAAATATTTTATTTTAGTGATTGGCATGATAAAATTCCATTCGTCGCTTAATTTGGATCGTTTTTGCGTTCGTTACGACTTCCGTCGTAATTAACCGAATAACGCAACCGTATGGCCAAACGAACCGACATCCGTGATGTCTGTGAGCATATTTTAACTTCCCTATACTTTAATATCATTTTAGAGCCTTGAAATGAGGTTAAAGGGGTTTAAAAGTGCCAAAAAAAATCAAGTTTTACAAGTGTAGGGACCATTTTTGAAATTTCTGGCAGATTCAATGAACCTAGTCCATTTTGAAGTGTTAATGGTTTTCACCCATGGTTTTGCAAAACCATGGGATGGTATTCAATGAACATAGTCCACATTAGGGGCTCCCATGGTATTTGAAAACCATGTGCCCACATGTAAGGTCTAGATCAAATCACGTTTTTCGACGAACGATCTTAACGGTTCAAGGAAATCTATAAATACCCCTCACCCATTTCATTCTTCCTCACATTTGAATCTAATTCTACACTCTCTAAGTGGAAGTATATGCTTCCTACCTGAGAGTGAATCGGGTTCGAATCTTGCGGGGACCTTCTGTAAGTATTCTTTCGCATTTTTCATTCGTTTTAGCGTTAAAGTCAAACTGCGTTTGACTTTCTGCATTAACCAGTTTATGGTCAATGCGAAGTTCGTTTGAACTTCATAACGTGAGCGTAATCACGATGGTTATAATCCCTAGTAACTATACCTACTAATTACCACGTTATCTAGGCTCAGTGACGAGTCGTAGTTTCGGCCAAAATGCGTTTTCTCGCGTATTTTGTAACCAAACTACTCTAGGGTATTAAAACCGTTTGTTTTAATACCAAATCTGTTTTCTAACTTTACTAAACATGTTCTAGCATGTTTAGCTCGTCGCTTTTAGATTTGTGCTTGTTTAGGGTCGTAAAGGTAAGCGATCTAATCAATCGCTTATGCTTACGAACCCGACCCATTGGTCGATCTTTAGGATCCGACCAAACACATTAGGTGACCATAGTTGTATAGGGAATAACCTTCCGAGGTTATACCTTATGGTCACGACGTTTAGTTAGTTATATGATAGGTAGTTTATATGCCTTAGGTAAATTACCAAAATGCCCTTTTTACGCATAAATTCATTTTAAGTCTATGTAACGAAATTTTGACATCTAAACTGATTTAACAACAATATTAAACATGTTATGGCATATCTTTCTTGTCATAGGACTAGTTAGGCATTCCAAACACGTTTTACGCAAACGACGCGTTAAAGTGGCGTAAGCTACCTAAACGGGTCGTAATGGGTCAAAAGCACTTAGGATAGGTTTCGTTTTAGTACGTAGGCTTTGTTAAACCATATTACATAAGTTCCCATACTTATTTGGTTTACGAACCCTTATACTACCCGATCCTCCGATAGGTCCGTTTATTAATGTAGATACCTATATAGGTGCCGTTTGATTCCGTGATCTTCTAGCTTTGCTTGGTGGTTATCCTAAGACTTCTAAGCACCCTCAAGTGAGTACATAGACCCCTCTTTTACTGTTTTTCAAACATTTTGGGGTGAAACACATGTGCCTACTTGTTACTTTCATGATTTCATGCTTTTATATCATATACTTGCTATGTTCATTAGTACACTATTAGTACATGATTTCATTATGTTTTTGCTATGTATGCCCATTGTGTGCATACTTAGTACATCGTTTTACATAACATTTCATGCTATGTATGTTCATCATGCTTATTACATTTTACATCACATGCTATGTATGCCCATTGTGTGCATACTTAGTACATCGTTTTACATAACATTTCATGCTATGTATGTTCATCATACTTAGTACATCATTTTACAAGACATCTTATACTTGGTATCATGCTATGTATGTCCATCCGTCGCATACTTAGTACATTGTTTGTGCATTCTTACCTATGGTTTGGTTGTTACATATTTCACTTGCCATACATGACATTTTGTTTACTTACACAATACTTGATTGACATTTGACAACGGTTTAGACATGGGCAATTTACATTGGTGGTTTATGTGGGTAAGTGATTTGAGTAACGAGACGTGTGTAATGTGATACAAGCATGGTGGATACGCCGCTGGTACTTCCTATATATAAGTGCTTGTATTATATTACATGACGTAGCGTTATTTAAATCATTCATTTGGATTTATACATTTTTACACAAATAACATATTTTTCACAAGACATTGTTTTACAAAACAGTTTGTTTTATACAAACTCATTTTTACTTGGTTATTCATTTAACCTTACATCATTCTTTTAACTATACATATCTATCATCGATTTTCAAACGTTTTATAAAAGCAAACACTTAAACTGGATTCATGACAAGTTTTTGGTTAAACATTTTCTTAAACCTAAGTCATGGGTCCTATTTTTCATAAAACCTATGTACTCGCCGGCATTTTTATGCTGACGTATTTTCACATGTGTTTCAGGTACAATAGTTGATGATATTTGATGATGATATTGATGCATGCTCACATAGGATTGGACGAGACCTTAGTGACATTAAAAGATGCAAGACTAGTTAATTTTTGTTATGTTTCTTTATTGTTAAGACATTGTAACTCATTTAATTCAATAAAACGAAATTTGTTTAATCCATGGTTGTGAAACAATGATTCTGTTACAACACTCCCCGACGTTTCCGCCACGTTTTGTTGTTTTACATGGTCGGGGTGTGACATGCGCGAGCGTCTGAGTTGCTTGGTTTGGCGATCCATGATTTCGACAGGCTTTTCCACGAAATGCAGCGTTTCGTTGACTTGAAGGTCGTCGAGGGGTACAATCAGATCATGATCAGCTAGGCATTTTCGGAGGTTTGACACATGGAAAGTTGGGTGGACGTTACTAAGTTCCTCCGGTAGGTCGAGTCTGTAAGCGACTTTGCCGATCCTTTCCAGAATCTTAAAAGGTCCAACATATTGAGGCGCTAGTTTCCCTTCCTTTCCGAATCTAACCACACCCTTCCAAGGTGATACCTTTAGGAGTACGTAGTCACCAACGTCAAATTCAAGGGGTTTCCGTCTTCTATCGGCGTAACTTTTCTGTCTATCCCTGGCTTTCGACAAGTTGTCTCGAATCTGGAGGATTTTGTCAATCGTTTCTTGTAGTAAATCAGGACCGTTTAATTGCGAGTGACCGATCTCGTGCCACACAATAGGCGAACGACATCTTCTTCCATATAATGCCTCGAATGGTGCCATTTGTATGCTGGCATGATAACTGTTGTTGTACGAGAATTCGACTAACGGTAGGTATTTGTTCCAACTACCACCAAAGTCTATGACACACACACGGAGCATGTCTTCAAGAGTACGGATCGTTCTTTCAGTTTGTCCGTCGGTTTGAGGATGGAATGCGGTACTCAGGTTAAGCGCCGTACCAAGAGCTGCTTGAAACGTTTCCCACAATCGCGAGGTAAACCGAGCGTCACGGTCTGAAATGATGTCACGAGGCGTACCATGATTACAAATGATCTCGTCGATGTAGATTCGGGCTAGTCGTTCTACCTTGTAGTCTTCCCGTATTGGCAAAAAGTGGGCTGATTTGGTCAGACGATCAACCATAACCCAAATGCTGTCGTGACCTGATGGCGTGGGCGGAAGTTTGGTTATGAAATCCATAGCTATACTCTCCCACTTCCATATGGGGATTGGAGGTTGTTCGAGTAAGCCAGAAGGTCGTTGATGTTCAGCTTTAACTCTCGCACAAGCCAGGCAACTTCTAACATAGAGGGCAATATCTCGTTTCATGCCCGGTCACCAGTACTTGTAGCGAAGATCCTGGTACATTTTATCGCACCGGGATGAATAGAATATCGGGATTTGTGGGCTTCGTCCATTATAATCTTTCGCAAATCGGTTGCTTAGGGATCCAAATTCGGTCCAGATAATAGAAAATCCCATTTGCTTTGCTTACCAGCTGAGCTCCATCATGATAGATCCTCTCTTTCCTCAAAGTGCGTTCGTTAAAACAAGCATGCTGGGCTTCGCGGATGAGGGTTTCGAGATCATGCTGGGCTTGGGTATTGCGAATACTGAGCAAATAACTCCGTCTGCTGAGCGCGTCGGCAACAACATTTACCTTGCCTGGGTGATAACGAATCTCACAGTCGTAATCGTTAAGAAGTTCTACCCATCGGCGTTGACGCATGTTAAGTTCTTTCTGATTAAAGATGTGTTGTAAACTCCTGTGATCGGTGAAGATTGTACACTTGGTACCATACAGGTAGTGTCGCCAAATCTTCAATGCAAAAAAAACTGCGCCTAGCTCGAGATCATGGGTTGTATAGTTCTTCTCGTGGATTTTGAGCTGACGAGATGTGTAAGCTATAACCTTGTCCCGTTGCATGAGAACACAGCCAAGACCAAGTTTGGAAGCATCACAATAGACAATGAAATCGTTTTTTCCTTCGGGCAATGTGAGAAAAGGAGCATTGCAAAGCATATGCTTGAGGGTTTGAAAAGCAGACTCTTGTTCGGTTCCCCAAACAAAAGGCTTGTCTTTATGAGTAAGGGCGGTAAGCGGCACAGCGACTTTAGAGAATCCTTCGATAAATCGTCGATAATAGCCCGCTGGTCTGAGAAAAGAACGAACTTCGGACGGGTTCTTAGGCGTAATCCAACTCTTAACTGCTTCGATCTTCGCGGGATCGACATGAATACCTTGACTATTAATGATGTGACCCAGAAATTGAACATCCTCCAGCCAGAATTCGCACTTGGAGAACTTGACATAGAGTTGATTCCCCTAGAGTAGCTCGAGAACCAAACGTAGTTGTGGCACGTGTTCGGCTTTCGACTTGGAATAGATCAAGACATCGTCGATGAACACGATGACGAAACGGTCTAGAAATGGCTTACACACGCGATTCATCAGATCCATGAAAAACCGCGGGTGCGTTAGTTAAACCAAAAGGCATAATAACGAATTCATAGTGGCCGTATCGAGTACGAAAAACGGTTTTGGGGATGTCTTCCTCTTGAATGCGCAATTGATGATAGCCTGAACATAGATCGATCTTCGAGAAACACTTAGCACCTTGCAACTGATCAAACAAGTCATCAATTCGAGGCAAAGGGTAACGGTTCTTGATGGTTAACTTATTCAATTCCCGATAATCAATGCACATCCTGAACGACCCATCCTTCTTTTTAACGAAAAGGACTGGTGCGCCCCAAGGAGAGGTGCTCGGGCGAATAAAACCTTTTTCGAGTAGTTCCTGAATTTGGTTCGAAAGTTCCCGCGTTTCGGATGGCGCGAGTCGATAAGGGGCTTTGGCAACAGGGTTAGCTCCAGGAATAAGGTCGATACGAAAGTCGATATCACGACTTGTCGGTAGTCCCGGAAGATCATTAGGGAACACCTGAGGAAATTCACGAACCATTGGAACGTCTTTGACTTCGACCTTCCTTTTCTTTTCCTTCTCCGCTACTACAATGTTGGCCCAGAAGGCTTGGTATTCCTTGCGGAGATACTTGCTAGCTTGGATGCATGACATGAGTTTGAGACCTTTCGAAGCTGTTTCACCGTACACATATAATAGATCACCATTAGCGAGCGAGAATCGAATCATCTTATCAAAACACACAACTTCAGCATGGTTTTCTCGAAGAAAGTCCATGCCTACTATGATGTCGAAGCTTCCGAGTTGCATGGGAATAAGGTCGATGGGGAAAATATGATTGTTGAGCTCGAGGGTACAATCACGGAGAATAGAATTAACAGCGACAGTTCTTCCAGAAGCGACTTCAACTTCGAATGACGAGGGGAGATAAGAGCGCTTACGACTAAGGAGCTTCTCGAATTCAAATGACACAAAGCAGTTATCGGCTCCAGTATCAAACAAACATGATGCATAAATACATTCACAAGGAACGTACCATTAACCACGTTGTTGTCAGCCTAAGCTTGACGGGCGTTGATGTTGAAGGTTCTGGCACGGGCTGCTTGCTGCTGCTGCTGAGGCTGTTGTTGCTGCTGGGGCTCTTGTTTCACCACCCTGTTCAGGCACATGTTTGCAAAGTGGTTAGGGTCACCACATGCAAAGCAGACTAGAGCATTGACCGCGGGTGCTTGAGCTGTGGGTTGGCCTTGAGGGGCTGGGAGTAGAACTTGATGAGCGGCGACAGGAGCTGCGGCGTTACGGGGACCATAGCGACAATTCGCAGTGAAATGACCGTAGAGATTGCAGTGAGCGCAGAAACGACAGGCGATTCCCATCGGATGATGATATGAGCATGTCGGGCAGAGCGGGTGGGGACCTGTGTAAGCACGCTTTGTTGGCGGTGCATTGGTCACTGGAGCTGGTCGGTGATGAGACTGCTGCTGAGCCGGTACGGCTTGCAGTGGGGCAGCAGTTGTTGTGACGGCACAGTTCTTGTTGCCGGAGCTGCTGTTGTTGTGCTTCTTCTTTCGGCGTGATGACTTGGATGGCTGAGAAGTGGAGTCGGCGGTCGGTGCAGTAGTAGCTTGATGCAGAGACTGGTTTATCCCAGAAACCAGATTTTACCCGCTTGCTATTGATCTCAGCGGCTGTCACACCCCCAAAATCCACCTGCGGAGTATCACCGCTTGGGAGCATGACTGACCAGGATCAAGCCACCAATCATATCGAACATGCAATTAATACCAAATATAATAAATGTAAACAATTCATTCAATATGATAGGTGTTCAAACATAATCATAGTTTCAAAGTATAGCGGAAGCATAAGTAAGAAAACCCAATGTGTAATATAAGTTCAAATGTTTAAATGTTTTAACATGGCATCCACGATCCATGCTCCACAACGACCTGCTCCTCCCTGTGCAAGCTCCATGTATCTAACGACCTGCAAGGCATGTAACAGATGATCAACAACTAGTTGAGCGAGTTCACAGTTTACAGTTCAGTAATAGTATAGTGTGAGTAGTAGTATGTTCGTTCGTTATGTCGTGTATCGTATTAGTTTTCATCGCGGCCTCCCAGGCAGGTATGCGAAGATATTAGGGGGATGTTCATCCCGAGTATTCTAGACTAGGTTTATCTGTATCGCGGCCTACCAGGCAGGTGTGCGAAGATTAGTAAATTCCAGTTCGCGGCCTTCCAAAGGCAGGTGTGCGAAGTCAGTCATAAGATCGCGGCCAACCCTTGGCAGGTGTGCGAAGATCAGTTCAATAAGTGTTACTAGTCTAGTCGTAGTTCAATCAGCGGAGTATGTACCATAGTTCATCAAATCACATCACTACGTTCCAGTATAGATAAGTACCAGTAAATAATCAAATCCCATTCCCACCCTGGGAACCCCATGCCTTGGCTGTGTGAACTCACCTTGGTTTGCTTGGTATGTTATTGCTTCTAGGGTTTATAAATCTCTAAGTCCGTAACACACGACCTATGATGTGTTGCACATGATACGATGTAAGTGTTTGCATCAAACTAGGGTTTACAAATCATTGACATTCAAGTAACTGTGTTTTGTGTGTTTATTGAGTACACGACGATATTACATATAATGTTCACACATGCAGAATCATACCGTTGCACACAATTATTCACATAGAATCATACGTCATACAGGCTTAACAGGACTAACATAACATATCATGCAGCTACTTGTTTCAATTTGACAATTACACAGCATCATACAGTTACACAATATCAGACAAGTGTGTGTGGGGGGGGGGGGGGTTTCCCTGTTTGAAACTCGGATAACACCTGACATAGCATACAACCTCGGACATATAATCAACATACAAATTCGGACATGTATGATCATATTAAACTCGGACATGGATGATCATGTTAAACTCGGTCCATAGATAATCCATTAAACTCGGTCCAATAGTTAGTCCATTAAACTCGGACAATATATAATCCATTAAACTCGGACAATATATCATCATTAAAGTCGGTCCACCATTGATTCATTAAACTCGGACCATGGAGCATTTAGAAAGTCGGACAATGTGAACTTCTTAAAGTCGGACATGTGAACTTTCTTAAAGTCGGACCATGTGAACATCATTAAACTCGGTCCAAAGGAAATACATTAAATTCGGACCCAAGCACATTACATAAACTCGGTCCAAACACATTACATACTCGGACCTTCAATAATCAATAAACTCGGTCCATTCATTAAACTAACATACTCGGACTAGGTGTTTAACAAACTCAGACATGTGTTTCATTAATATACTCGGATCCCATATAAGAGCATTAAACTCAGACCAATATAAATCAAGAAACTCGGATCATTATCAATCACATGAAACTCAGACAAAGAATCAAACTCAGGCAAATAATCAAACTCAGACTAATCAATCATGCGTGAATTTCAATTATTGCACAGAGTCAAAAGGATCGAATCAGTTACGTTTCTATTGTTCAAGCTATCTCAAAACCCTAATTCATATGTGTTGACGGCAGAAGCATAACAAATCATCAATTGCTAATCAACAACAACCATTGTCACAAGAATAATCTACCGAGTATGCACTAATCATCATCATAATCACAATTATCAACATCAATTAAAAACACAGAACCCTCATATTATAAACTAGGGTTTTTCAAGAATTACAAGAACCATACATTGATAACAATCCATCAATCAATAAACAATCATTAACAATTACCTTGTGTTGATCCTAGGAATAAGAGAAATAAATCTTGTGATGACTTGCCAATGATTTGGTGATGATGATTGCTAGAGAAAATGAATGTACGTGCTTTGGTTTTTGTGAAAGTGATTAGTGAAGTTGAGATTAGGGTTAAGTATCTAGGATTTCACTAATTACCATCTACACCCCTAAGTATTATATTTTACACATGCACACCATCTCATAACCATTTCCTAATTTCACCACCAAGTTCATATATTTACCAATTTCACAAATAACAAACAACTATGCACAATCCAATAATCAAAACATATATATAATCCCATGGCAATCAATTGTGCAAATACATGAACGTGCAATAAATGCGAAATAGAAATCTTGGAAATTTCGAGTTGTCACATTATCCCCAACTTAAAAGAAATTTCGTCCCGAAATTTGGTACGCACTCACTGAGGAAGCTAGGTAAGTTACATCGTTCACTGGTTTTCCTGGGGTGTCACATCATCCCCCCGTTGATTTGGAATTTCGTCCCGAAATTCAGTAGTAGTAGCTTCAGCCTCAGTAGTGGATGCATTGGTTTCGAATAACTGGGGGTACTTTTCTTTCATTTGGTCTTCGCGTTCCCAGGTGTACTCTGGGCCACGTTGGGAGTTCCAACGAACTCGAACAAGAGGGATTCTCTTGTGTTTGAGGACCTTAACATCCCGGTCCGTGATTTCAACTGGTTCCTCGACGAACTGCAACCGCTCGTCGATAGTGAGTTCCTTAAAAGGAACTAGGAGGGTCTCATCTGACAGGCACTTCTTCAGATTCGACACGTGAAATACATTGTGAACTGCACCGAGTTCAGCTGGTAGATTCAGTCCGTAGGCTACTGGGCCTATTCTTTCAGTGATTTCGAACGGTCCAACATACCGTGGATTGAGTTTGCCTCGTTTACCAAATCGAACGACACCCTTCCAGGGTGAGACTTTTAATAAAACCCGGTCCCCGACCTGAAATTCCAAAGGCTTGCTACGCTTATCCGCGTAGGCTTTCTGACGGTCGCGTGCTGCCGCCATGCGTTGTCGTATCTGCGCAATCTTTTCTGTGGCGTCCACTACAATCTCTGGACCCGTAATCTGACTATCCCCCACCTCTGCCCAACAGAGAGGTGACCGGCATTTACGTCCGTACAATGCCTCGAATGGTGCGGCTTGTATGCTGGTGTGATAACTGTTATTATACGAAAACTCCACCAAAGGGAGATGCTTTTCCCAGCCGTTGCCGAAATCAATAACACATGCCCGAAGCATGTCTTCAAGAGTTTGTATTGTGCGCTCAGACTGCCCATCCGTCTGAGGGTGATATGCTGTGCTCATGTCTAAACGAGAGCCAAACGCTTTGTGCATCGCTTGCCATAGTTCTGACGTGAATCGTGCATCCCGATCCGAAATGATAGAGGTTGGCACTCCGTGCCTCGAAACAACTTCTTTCAAGTAGATGTCTGCTAAGGTAGAAAACTTATCTGTTTCTTTGATTGCCAAGAAGTGAGCAGACTTTGTGAGTCGATCAACGATCACCCAGATAGTGTCATTCCCGCGCTGGGATCTAGGTAAGCCTGTAACAAAATCCATGGAAATTTCTTCCCATTTCCATTGCGGTATCTTAGGTTGTTGCAGTAGACCTGCGGGTTTCTGATATTCAACCTTGACCCTTGCACAGGTCAAGCACTTGCCAACATAGGTGGCGATGTGGGCTTTCATACTTGGCCACCAGTATGTTGTTTTGATGTCGTGGTACATTTTATCCGACCCTGGGTGTACCGAGTAGCGAGACTTGTGTGCTTCGTCCATCACAAGCTCTCATAAACCGCCATAAAGTGGGACCCAAATACGCCCCGTTACATAGTAGGTGTCGTCTTCCTTTTGTTCCATTCGTTGCCTTGAACCGCGTAAGGCTTCAGCCATGACGTTTTCGGGTTTTCAATGCTTCTGTCTGAGCAGCTCGTATCTGTGCAGGAAGACTGGTCTGAATAGTAAGCCGTAGCGCTCGCACGCGCTTGGGTAGGGTGTCTTTCCGACTGAGGGCGTCAGTCACAACATTGGCCTTGCCTGGATGATACTTGATGGCGCATTCGTAGTCGTTCAGTAGTTCAACCCATCTCCGTTGACGCATGTTCAAATCCTTTTGCTTAAGAATATGCTCGAGACTCCTGTGATCGGTGTAAATCGTGCACCTGGTACCGTACAGGTAGTGTCGCCATATCATAAGCGCGAAAACAACAGCTCCCAGCTCTAAATCGTGCGTCGTGTAGTTCCGTTCATGAATCTTGAGTTGCCGCGAAGCGTAAGCAATAATCTTATCCCGTTGCATCAATACGCAACCAAGACCCTGTATCGATGCGTCACAATAAACCCACGAAGTCATCTGTGCCCTCCGGCAATGAGAGAACAGGTGCACAGCAAAGCCTATCCTTCAGGTACTGAAAAGCGGTCTCTTGGGAATCTCCCCAACTGTAGGTCACACCTTTCTGTGTCAGCATAGTAAGCGGCTGCGCGATCTTCGAAAAGTCTTTAATGAATCGACTCTAGTACCCCGCCAAACCCAAGAATTGGCGTATTCCCGTTGGTGTACGCGGTGCAGGCCAGTTCCTGATCGAGTCTACCTTGGATGGGTCGACATGAATCCCATCCCTGTTCACCTCATGGCCTAAGAAGTGGACTTCACGAAGCCAGAAGTCGCATTTTGAAAACTTTGCGTACAGTTGCTCCTTTCGAAGAAGTTCCAAGATAAGACGTAAGTGCTGCTCGCTCCTCCTGACTCTTGGAGTAGATCGGAATGTCGTCGATAAAGACAATGACGAACTTGTCAAGATAAGGTTTGCACACCCTGTTCATAAGGTCCATAAATACGGCAGGTGCGCTCAATAATATCAAACCATCCATCATATCAAACATAAAGTATAGCAGTTAAAATAATTCATAAAACCCAATACAATTGATGTTCAAACCAAACTTTGTTTGAGTAGCGTAAACATAATAATGAAAACCCAAGATAAGTTATAAGTTCAAATATCGTTCATTGCGTCTCCTCGTCCTAACACGAAAACTCGACCTCTTGCCTCGTTGCCATTGTTGTTGTTTCCCCCGTTGTTGTTGTTGTTCCCGTTGCCCTGGTTATTGTTGTGGTTCTGATTCTGGTTCAACTGAGGGCAATCGCGTTTGTAATGACCTTCTGCCCCACACTGGAAACATCCCCGGTTTCCACGCTGTGGTTGCTGCTGCTGTGGGTTTTGAGGAACTCTTGGCGGAAGTTGCTGATCCTGGTTTGCAGGTCGAGAGCTTCTACAATCCTTAGCCTCATGACCCATCTTGAGACATCTTTGACAACGTTCCCTGCGACATCTTCCGCTGTGGTGTCTGTTGCACTTATTACACAGTGGGTGAATTCCCCGATATCCACCCTGCCCCTGACTGCCAGATGATTGCTGACTCGAATTCTGGTAGTCATTTGTCTTGCGCTGCTGAGACTGAACAGAAACCGATCCCTTGCTGGAATCCCCCTCCCATTTCCTCTTGTTGTCACTGGGAGTAGCAGCAGTGGTAGCCTTGACACGTTTTGGCAGTCTGTTCTGATCAACTGCCTGATCTGTAATACGGTGAGCGAGGCGCTGAATTTCCTGGATGTTGTCAAGATTAGCCGAGGTAACATGGCTCTGGATTTCTGGTGCCAACCCCTTGAGATACATCTCGATGCGCTTGTATGGAGGGTCCACCATAGTTGGACACAGCACGGCCAGTTCATTCGACCGTTTGGTATAGGCTTCGATCTCTGACCCAACCATTTTCAAGTTATACAGCTCGTCTTCCAACTTGTGAATATCTTCACGCGTGCAATATTCCCTTTTGATAAGTTCCTTAAAATCGTTCCAGGGTGTGGCGTTAGCAGCTGCCAACCCTAAGATCTGTACTTGCGCGTTCCACCAAGTCAACGCGATTCCTTCCAAAGTGCCAGTGGCGTACTTGACCCTGCGAGCCTCAGGGCATTCACACATTTCAAACACAGATTCTAGCTTCTCGAACCAATGGAGGAGTCCAACCGCTCCCTCAGTGCCACTGAACGTGCTAGGACGATAATCCATGAAATTCTTGAAAGTGCAGACAGGCTGCTGCGCGTGTTGACCTATTGTGTACGAATAGGACAAAGTTATATACGAGAATTTATGTAGGATCTAAAGATCCTAGTGTGTGTCTATACTGCAGGGTATACTACCTGCTTGAGCAGCTGCAAGTGCCGCAGCGACTTGAGCCTGAACAAGAGCCTCTAGCTGGGCTTGAGTCATGTTGATACGTCCGGCCATTGATCTTCACATCAAAGGCATCATAGGTGAGAAAAGTTCGCGGATAGTGCGATGACAGAAGAGTGTAAGCACGTAGGTGTTCTCAAGCAATAACAAGTTGTGAGCAAAGTAATGTAAGCATACTACGAGCAAAGTTCTATGCAAATTCTAGCATGTAGGCAATAAACATAAACCTTATTACCTAGGATGTTGAGTCTTGCACGTGGAGCGAAGCGTCGTTGTGGATCGTTGAGAGCACTGTTCAGGTTATAGTCTGGTTTTAATAAAAACGTTTTCCCATATTAAAACCAAGTTCTCTATAACCAATGGCTCTGATACCAATCTGTCACACCCCCAAAATCCACCTGCGGAGTATCACCGCTTGGGAGCATGACTGACCAGGATCAAGCCACCAATCATATCGAACATGCAATTAATACCAAATATAATAAATGTAAACCATTCATTCAATATGATAGGTGTTCAAACATAATCATAGTTTCAAAGTATAGCGGAAGCATAAGTAAGAAAACCCAATGTGTAATATAAGTTCAAATGTTTAAATGTTTTAACATGGCATCCACGATCCATGCTCCACAACGACCTGCTCCTCCCTGTGCAAGCTCCATGTATCTAACGACCTGCAAGGCATGTAACAGATGATCAACAACTAGTTGAGCGAGTTCACAGTTTACAGTTCAGTAATAGTATAGTGTGAGTAGTAGTATGTTCGTTCGTTATGTCGTGTATCGTATTAGTTTCCATCGCGGCCTCCCAGGCAGGTATGCGAAGATATTAGGGGGATGTTCATCCCGAGTATTCTAGACTAGGTTTATCTGTATCGCGGCCTACCAGGCAGGTGTGCGAAGATTAGTAAATTCCAGTTCGCGGCCTTCCAAAGGCAGGTGTGCGAAGTCAGTCATAAGATCGCGGCCAACCCTTGGCAGGTGTGCGAAGATCAGTTCAATAAGTGTTACTAGTCTAGTCGTAGTTCAATCAGCGGAGTATGTACCATAGTTCATCAAATCACATCACTACGTTCCAGTATAGATAAGTACCAGTAAATAATCAAATCCCATTCCCACCCTGGGAACCCCATGCCTTGGCTGTGTGAACTCACCTTGGTTTGCTCGGTATGTTATTGCTTCTAGGGTTTATAAATCTCTAAGTCCGTAACACACGACCTATGATGTGTTGCACATGATACGATGTAAGTGTTTGCATCAAACTAGGGTTTACAAATCATTGACATTCAAGTAACTGTGTTTTGTGTGTTTATTGAGTACACGACGATATTACATATAATGTTCACACATGCAGAATCATACCGTTGCACACAATTATTCACATAGAATCATACGTCATACAGGCTTAACAGGACTAACATAACATATCATGCAGCTACTTGTTTCAATTTGACAATTACACAGCATCATACAGTTACACAATATCAGACAAGTGTGTGGGGGGGGGTTTCCCTGTTTGAAACTCGGATAACACCTGACATAGCATACAACCTCGGACATATAATCAACATACAAATTCGGACATGTATGATCATATTAAACTCGGACATGGATGATCATGTTAAACTCGGTCCATAGATAATCCATTAAACTCGGTCCAATAGTTAGTCCATTAAACTCGGACAATATATAATCCATTAAACTCGGACAATATATCATCATTAAAGTCGGTCCACCATTGATTCATTAAACTCGGACCATGGAGCATTTAGAAAGTCGGACAATGTGAACTTCTTAAAGTCGGACATGTGAACTTTCTTAAAGTCGGACCATGTGAACATCATTAAACTCGGTCCAAAGGAAATACATTAAATTCGGACCCAAGCACATTACATAAACTCGGTCCAAACACATTACATACTCGGACCTTCAATAATCAATAAACTCGGTCCATTCATTAAACTAACATACTCGGACTAGGTGTTTAACAAACTCAGACATGTGTTTCATTAATATACTCGGATCCCATATAAGAGCATTAAACTCAGACCAATATAAATCAAGAAACTCGGATCATTATCAATCACATGAAACTCAGACAAAGAATCAAACTCAGGCAAATAATCAAACTCAGACTAATCAATCATGCGTGAATTTCAATTATTGCACAGAGTCAAAAGGATCGAATCAGTTACGTTTCTATTGTTCAAGCTATCTCAAAACCCTAATTCATATGTGTTGACGGCAGAAGCATAACAAATCATCAATTGCTAATCAACAACAACCATTGTCACAAGAATAATCTACCGAGTATGCACTAATCATCATCATAATCACAATTATCAACATCAATTAAAAACACAGAACCCTCATATTATAAACTAGGGTTTTTCAAGAATTACAAGAACCATACATTGATAACAATCCATCAATCAATAAACAATCATTAACAATTACCTTGTGTTGATCCTAGGAAGAAGAGAAATAAATCTTGTGATGACTTGCCAATGATTTGGTGATGATGATTGCTAGAGAAAATGAATGTACGTGCTTTGGTTTTTGTGAAAGTGATTAGTGAAGTTGAGATTAGGGTTAAGTATCTAGGATTTCACTAATTACCATCTACACCCCTAAGTATTATATTTTACACATGCACACCATCTCATAACCATTTCCTAATTTCACCACCAAGTTCATATATTTACTAATTTCACAAATAACAAACAACTATGCACAATCCAATAATCAAAACATATATATAATCCCATGGCAATCAATTGTGCAAATACATGAACGTGCAATAAATGCGAAATAGAAATCTTGGAAATTTCGAGTTGTCACATTATCCCCAACTTAAAAGAAATTTCGTCCCGAAATTTGGTACGCACTCACTGAGGAAGCTAGGTAAGTTACATCGTTCACTGGTTTTCCTGGGGTGTCACAGCGGCAAGCAAGTAAGTTTCCTCAATTGATGATGTCTTGGCGGCATGAACAAAGTCGGCAACACAATCAGGTAAAGCTCGAATGTACTTCTTGATGGCCATGTCTGGCGTCTTGACTTGGTCGGGACAGATAATGCTAAGCTGCTTGAAGCGAGCAGTTAAAGCAGCGTTGTCTCCATCCTTCTGCTTGATGTTCCAAAACTCGTCCTCCAGCTTTTGGCGTTCATGGGGAGGGCAGAATTCGTCCATCATGATGGCCTTCAGCTCTTCCCAAGTCAGCTCATAAGTTGCGTCATTCCCGCGTTTGTTTCGTTCGGCCGTCCACCAATCAGTGCATTTAGGGTACGGAGATTTTCAAGACAGCCGCTTTGGCGCAGAGTGACTTCAACCGAATCAAACCATTGGAACATGGCGGTAGGGCCATCTTCTCCGGTAAACTCTTTTGGTCCGCATGCCTTAAACTATTTGAAGATGAAAACAGTCTTGTTAGCATCTTTAGGAGCATCGGTTCGCGACTCCTCAAACGATTTGCTGACGTTTTCATACACCTCGCTCACAGCTTTTGCCACTTGCTTGGCGATGATAGCAGCAAGACGCTTGTCTCTCTTTTCTTGGCGAGTAAGAGGAGTTCGGTGTCCAGATGACGACATGGTCTGCAACAGACATTGTCGTAGGTCTCAGACACAACAATTCGAATCTCACCGCACACGTCTACTACTTACTAAAGCTCAGAAACACGATAAGACATGAATCATATAAACACATAAGCACAAAACCACAGATTCACGTAATCACAGAAACACAGAAGCACAAAGAACACAGAATCACATAAGCACATAAGCACATAGGCATTTAATCACAGATGCAGTTAATGTCACGTAATTCTCCTATCCGCACACAGTAGCACCTACAGTATCCTGACTACCTCCAAGTTTGCGAGTTATTCGAATATAGCGGTCGCGTATAGCATATTGATTAGTATAGCATATCGTATGGCATGTCGAGTATAGTATAAACATACATCGTAGCATAATGTCGTCTAGATTTGTAGCGACTTGTTAGCGTATTGAGATAGAATAGCAATGCGAGTCGTGTGTGTCGATTGAAGTGATAGCGAAAATCGAATAATCTTCAAAATTAAAACACCTAAACAGACAAGTACACTTAAAACACATAAAATCAACGAGTTATCAGAGTTGGCAGTTGCGGGCTCAGAATCGGAACACACAAAATCGGGGGATAGATTATCTGCGGCTACTAGACATCGACTACCCAAAGCGATTCGACTATTCGCAGTGGACTTGTCGTCACTTTCTGACTTTCGGGTTCGCGTTGCTGCCTCGATGGTTGGGCATTCAACACGTATTCCCTAGGTCATACTTGTGAGTTCAGGTCATTGGAGCCCGTCAAGGCTTTGGTGAGATAAATAAAAATCCGAAACAAGTTGTCAAGGTTAGGGTTTCACCCCTAGCTTAGCAACTTCTTCCTTGTTTTAGTAAAATTTGAGGAGATTATTCATCAAAATATGGATTTCACTCCTGATTTGGTATAATTTCTCCTCGTTGGTTCTGAAAAATTAATGAAGAAATCATTGATGAATCGATAAAATCAGCATTGACCAAGCAATTTAGTCGAGAGTTTGCAGTTTTCACACCTAATCTTGACAAAATCGCTTGACTCTATTCGAAAATTCGAGTGCAGTGATAGCGAAGAGTAACAGGATATGGCACATAAGCTTGGTCTGTTGGTTCCTAACTATAGTCTAGGTCTCTAAGATAGCGACCCGGACTAGGTCGTGTCTTGCCTAATTCCCTATAGTTATGGCTCTGATACCAATCTGTCACACCCCAACCGATGGCGGAATCATCGGGGCATGGCACTGAGCGAAACAGATTGTCCAGAAGTTTCCATAACAATTATTATCACTATTCAATTTATATAATACGTCCCATACCGTACCTCAAATAGCAAACAAATTATTACAGATAACATCAAGTCAAATATTCTGTTCCGACAACTCAGATTTAAATATAAAAATTGTTTAAATGCTTATAGAGACTCGATCTGCAAGATCTACAAACAACTATGCTCTAGACGCTTATTCTAAGCTCGCCTTCCTAGCAGATAAGCATCCTAATTGCCTGCCACATACGTTAAAATAAAGTCAATACATAAAATGTAAAGGTGAGCATACAAGTTTGATAATAGCATATAGAGTTCGAAATAGTTTACGCATAACCAGCACGTACACAGAGGAAAATGATGCATGTTAATTATCGACATGGATCTATCGATACCAATGACTGCGGGTTGACTGTCCGAGACAGTTCGCAATACATGATTACCACCGTAATCCATGCAAGTAATTGTCCTTAACAACCCCCGTGTGAACGGGTGCTGAGTCCAAACTATTGTACTACGTCATTAAGGCAGGTAGACAGCATTCCACGTGTAAACATAACAACAAGCATTCATTTAGTCACGTAATACATGCAGAACGGTTAGCGTTTAAATAATTGAGTAGTGTGTTCGATTGTGATTTAGATAAGTAACGTATGTAACACCCAAAAGTGCTAAAGCAAAAAGGGTTCATGTATACTCACAGCGATTGATTGATGGATTGAAGGGAGCGCTTGAGAGTAGGGTTAGCCTGAGTAGTTCGATAGCATAACGATGAGTAACGCGTAAAATGGAAACAAGTGCTGATGGGTCGAACAGCCTGGTCGATCGAACTGTAGGTTCGATCGAACGGGTTGTTCGTTCGGTTAGACAGTCCGTTCGGACAGCCTGTTCGATCGGCCAGTAGGCTCGATCGGTTGGACTGTTCGAGTGGATTGTTTTTTTCCTTTAAGTAGGATGTGTTTGTGTATGATGGCTTGTCCTTTTGAAGTTTTCGTTGTAGTATTTGAGAGCATTGAAGTGTTCTTACCTTTCAAGTCGATCGATCGAACAGCCTGTTCGATCGGCCGGCTTAACCGATCGGTTAGACACTTCAGTAGTTAGTCCTTAGCAGGATGTCACCTGATCAAACAGCATGTTCGATCGGGTGGCACTCCAATACGTCGAACGGGTTTGAAAAATCGATTAAGGGTTGAAGCATAGTATCTCATGATCTGAAGAGTAATTCAACCCAAACTGTAGTTCGATCGAACATCACTTCGTTCAATACTATACTTCATGAAATTGTCAAAGTGTGGGGCCATGTGCTAGCCGATCGGCTGGCCTGGTCGATCGGCTGACATGTCCGATCGGTTGGGCTGCCTGTTCGATCGGTCAGCATCCTGACCTGGTCGGCCTGTTCGTCTAACACTTGGCTATTCTGATCGTTTGACGTTATATCGAGGTATTTTGACAATGAGCTGAACCATGGAACCTTCGTTCTTGCTTGCTTCTCTTGCTCGGACAGGAACCACCCAAGTCCGGCCGGTGAACGGTTCGGAACGGAGTTTATAGTTTAACCCGAAATCGGTGAACCTCGTAGATAGAATCCGAATCTTGAACCACACCACCATTAGGATTACTAGTGAGTTGGCTCAAGCTCCGTTTCTACCGGTTTGAAGGCATTGAGTGTAAAAGAGTTGAAAGAAAGTTGGAAATCATTCTTTCAATCCTTCACATCATGTAAATGTTCAGATCTGTGATAGATCTTAGTTTGTTTATGTGGAAATCGGCTAGATCCAAGTGATTCTTGGTGGATTGAGGCCAAAACATGAAGTTCTTGAAGAACACCATGATGACATCATCCTAGAATACTTAGATCTTGATGATTTCACGGTTAGAAATCAAGATTTGAAAGATAGAAAGGTGTAGGAGTGTGCATAGATCAAAAACGTACAAGATTTAGGATGAAATCTTACCGAGATTGAGAGAAATCTGAGAAATAGTGAAGAACACGAGCTGGTCGGTCAAAGGGTTTCCAAAAGTGGAAAGAATGACAATGACAGGCCTATTTATAGGCTTCCAAAAGGGGAAAGAGCTGGCCGATCGGCCAGGCATCCCGATCGGACAGCCTGCTCGATCGGACAGTCCGTCCGATCGGCTGGGCTGTTCAATCGGCTAGGAGCCTGATCGATCCACAGCCTGTTTTGAGTGTTCGGTGCGACGATTTCTGATATTTCGATTTCGATTGAAGACGATACGAGTACGATAGAGTTTCCTATCCAAATTACTTTTAATCCCAACTACTATATCTACATACAAGCATCTATATTTCACACTATCCTTTCGCAACCATTCATCATAATTCGATTTCGATTGAGTTCGATTGAGTTTCGAGTTTCGATTCGATTGATCACCACACATAACATAAAGTAAACATGCACAGGTAACACGTAAGGCACACACACGTAATATAACACCAAATTTGCATAATTCAAGTTTCGAGTTCGATTGATGATTCGATTAGCTTGATTATTGATTGATTAACTTTATCGCATTGTTACTTCCTACTATTCACAGTCGTAAAGCGTTTTGCGTCGATTAAACATTCAATTACTTCGATTACTTTGATAAACAACACTTACTCCACATAATACAAACAATAAAACATAAAATAGACTAATTACAGTCAAAGAAGTCAAACTTGACTTGGACTTTGACTTTGACTTTGACGTTCGGTAACACGGGGTGTTACAAAACAATATTGAAGAATATTTGAGAGTCAAAGCCAAACAAGCAGAGGATATCTCAAAAAGAAATGCTCAAGGAAAATCTGATAGAGAAATTCCGCAGAATTACCAATTCTTGCTCACACAGGTTAGTTCCTTAGAGCAATTTGCAAAAAATGTGTGTCAACGAATCTTAGAGAGTGCTGATGAAACTCTGAGAAAAGACTACATTGAAAGCATCATGGCAACCAAGAAGTACTAAGGAGAAAAACACATGTACAAAGAATAGACCATTCCTGAGCTTGAAAGTGAAGCTTCCACGATCCAAGAAATGATCAAGAATAAGGTCAAGCATACTCCTCCAGATTGGGCAAAGTTCAAAAGTAATGTACCTGATAAAAAGGTAGAGCTGAAAAGGATGAAAGAGGAATTGGTTGCTGCTAATTATAGGTCTTGGAATCAGGTGATAAGATGGAAAGAAGATAAAGTCAGGGCTACCTACAAAAGTTTGGAGAAATTAAGAAAGACAGATCCTACTGCTCCACAAAAGCCTGACTATCCTGAAGCAGAGGTTTCAAAAAGACCATCTAAGCTACAAATCAGGAGATCCACTCCTCCAGCTGGTGCAGCCATCTTTAAAAGAAGGCCACAAAAATAGTTGGGTGCTGAAACAATCCAAGATCTAATAGTTGGTGATGACCTTGTAAAAGAGGGCATTAAGATAATGATTAAAGAAGATCTTGGATTGGAACAATCTACAAACACTGCTCAGACAGTCATGAATAGGCCTGCATCACCAAACACCTCATCCAATAAACATCTCCCAAGAAACCCACCTGACTCAAAAGTACTAAAGTGGAAAACTGACAAACAGACCCACGTACTGACATTGCTCAACTCTAGTGGAGAAGTGAAGAATATATCAAGGGAACAAACTCTTGGCCTGAGTCTTGAAGATTTGCAGGATCTCCTTGATCTTCCACTTAGCAGGGATGATGATGACACAGATGCCTTAGCCTTTGAACTTCAACTCAAATGACAAATAAGGGAACTGCTGATGAGGCAACAAAGATCTACAATAATGAAGAGTTTTGGCATTATCTGTTCCATGGGGAGATTGTTGGGATTGAACCCTACCAGAGGAACAGATAATTAAAGCCAAAACTGGATCAGGTCAGTGGATCCAGAATAAGCAGATGTTATGCATACAAGTCTCTCCCCTTGAAAGTGGTTTCAACATCTGCTGACCTCCTATCTACTGATCATACAAACTGCTAACCTACAACTACTGATCAAGTCAAAGACTGATGAAGAACTAAAGCCCTGCTGCCCAATCTACTGCCTTGAGTCAAGCACTGCTGATCATGATAAGTACTGTTGGGTTCACAGTAGTGGAAGGATACAGCAGTAGTTTTGTTTACTTTATGTAATGAATTGTAATAACAGTAGTTAGCATAACAGAGGTTGTATAGATCAGAGGTTAGAGTTTGTTAGGAGGTTAGATGTCACTTTCATGGTGACGTCAGCTTAGATACTTTAGTAGTTTGTTCGTGCCTATAAATAGAACAGTGGTCTGTACTGTTCTATTAGCTCTTTCACCATCTTCTTCCTGCACGAACAAATACTGTGAGCTCGGGCTGAGGGGGAGTTAGTATTCATTCATACATTGTAATCGTTATTGAAATAAATTCAATCTTTTGGTTCTTTGTTGAAAATGTTTGATTAAAGCAATTCTCCTGTTTGATTGTGTACAAAGTTTGTTTCCATTATAATTCCGCTGCACAACTCGTTCATCTTCATCTTATTTCAAACGTAAAACACAATCAAAATCAAACTCAGATCCTAACACTAATCTTGTCTATATGAGTCTGCTTTTTAACTTATAATCTCTAAAAATATGCAGCACGATTCACTATGTGTCTAGTCAAGTTGGTAAAGAATTCTTTTTGAAACTAACTAATATTATCTATAACAATATAGTTGAAGTTATAGTTCCTAAAAATTTGCAACACAATTTAGTATTTATTTAGTAAAGATTATAAATTTTTGGAGTATTTTATTATATTGCTTGTTACAAAAATGTTTATAAAAGAATTATTCTTTTTTTATAAAAACAAAATGATTTGTTTATAAATAAAGTAAAAAAAACGGTTTTTACACATGTAAAGTTTTGTTTTTTAATAAAAAATAATAATCAAATGGCAAAAAATAAAAGATAAGTTGTTATAGTTGTAAAGTAAGTTTATTTTGTTGGTTGAATGATAAAGTTTATAATTTTATTCTTTAAAGTTCATAACTTTTTTTAAATATCCACATGGTACTTATCCAATAAACTTTAATTTTAAATTTTTTATTTTTATAAAAATAAAAATAGTAGTTGTCTCGTAAGTACGTTTTACACCTTTAACTTTAATTGTTAAATTTCGTTTATATATATAATTTATATTTTTTTAAATTTTTAAAACAGTTTTATAAAAAAAATAGAATGTTAAGAGTTTATATCTTTATTAACTTTATATCATTGTAATTCAGTTTTTTTAGTTTAGCTTTAAAGTTTATTACTTTATTATTTTTTAATTAAAAAATACAAATTAGTAGATTAATATCCAAGAATAACTACGATAATTTATAATTTTAGCTTGACTATATTTAACTGCAATATCTATTTATTGCAACTTTAGAATATTACCTTATATAAGTTCAGTTGACTTGTAAAGTTTGGATACTAACTTTATTTTGAACTTTATTAGTATGGTCAATAACTGCATTATATTAACACCAAAAATAAAATTTAAATATAAAATAAACTTTATTCATACGTTTAGATCAATTATAACAACTGAAAAAGAAAAAAAAACAAACATAAAAACACTTAATAGATTTCATATTAGACTGCATGAAATCTGTTCCGCTTCTGAATTGACACTCGAGGTATTTTTAATCGGGTTTTCCAGTTTTTGCTTGAATCAGCAGTATCTTCTAATTCCTCTTCTTTGTCATTATCCTCAAAATCGTCTAAATTAATAACCTCACTTCATTTCCATTCAGAGAGTCTCTTTGATCTCTTCCTTTGAGTCTCAAACTTCCGATCCTTAAAAAGAACAAAAATTGAATACAAAAGTTAAAAAAAGATTAAATAAACCTTAAAATTACCTCTTCACTAAATTCACATTGAAGATTAGACTTGTGTGGACTAAACATTGCACCATAAGAAATAATGTCAACACTTTTATCACCATCATCCAACAATAAAACACACATATAATAACATAACGAACATGTTAATATGAAAGATATACGTAAAATAATACTTAAAATCCAGCAAAATTAATACCTTAGAAACTTGTTCGACAACTAGGTTGTTTAAATTGGCATGTTCATCATGCAACTGAATCTGAAAAATCAAATAAGTTAATATTCACATAAAAGAACACAATTATTCACTGCTGCGATATAACAGAACTGACCTTAGAATTTTCAATCTTACATGCTTGGTTCTTCGCAACAATTGAATTCAGAATTGGATCCATTTTTAACTTTGATTAGCAATGGATATAGGGTGTCCTGCTATGTATTTATAGTAGTAACTATAGAAGTGCATTAGGGTTTAATTTTAGATTTGCCACCCCTTTATTTAGGAAGTTTGTTGTGGTTAGTTTTAAGTTTTTATAAGATAGGAAGTTTGTTGTGCTTAGTTTTAAGTTTTTATAAGATACTAGTCTAAGTACCCGTGTGTTACACGGGTGGCTAATAAGAAAAATAACTATTTTAACATTGTTGACGTAAATATTTTAATTATATGTACGTTGAAATATTAAGGGAAATGATAGAGAGTACACCAAATAATTGAGATTCTTTGTTGTAGTTCCGGTACTTGCTCGAAAAATAAAAAAAAAGGCAAAAGATTTAATTTTTATACATTGGCCCAATAGGCCTAATTGGGTCAGATTGTCTATTGATCCATCTTGGGTCACATAAATGGAACTGTAACATCCGATTTAATGCACACATACATACATAGTGGAGGGTTCAAATGAGAAAAAATTTTTGTAAGAAGAAAAAAGAAGAAGTTTCAACCAATAAGAATGCTTCATTTTACTTCATTTAATATTTGCATTTAGTTTTAATATAAGGGTATATTGGTAAACTTACATAAATCATTAATTTGTATTTTTCCCCTTTAATAACTAACTAAATTAAATTTGTAGCTTCTTTTCAAAATATATACTTTTTTCCAAATTAAAAAAAACAACTTAATTTAAAGTGTATAATAAATTAGTAGTTGTGTAGGATAAATTACTAGTTGTGTAGGATATATTTCGAGGTGTGTAGAATAAATTTTGGTTGTGTAGGATAAAATTCTATAACGTGTAGGGTATATGTAGGAAAATTTTGATATGTGTAGGTTTTGTAGATTATATGTAGAATAATGAATGATTAGTTGACTAATTAATTAAAGAGAAAAAAATTAATGATATGAGTTATAAATGAAATTGTACTTTACTAATATGCCATTTCTTCTTTTTCTTCTCACATTAGATTTCTTCTCAAATGAACCTTCCCCTACATACATAATTACATACATAATGGAGACATGCCTTGTATCTTACATACATATACATACATAGGAAATTATTGTAATGGGCTTGGGCTAAAACAAACAATCAATCAAAACTGATATGAACACTTTTCTCAGAATCCCATATGTAATTTAAAAAAAAAAAAACCTTATTTTTTTTTGTTTAATAAATGTAAAAAAAAAAAAAAAGAACCAAAGATGTATGCTAGAAATTTTTCTAAACAGAAAAGGTAAAGATCCTATAACTTCAATTTTCTACCACTTGCTGCTCATTTCTATAATAAGAAACCAAAAGAACTAAGACTAAAAAGTCAAAAGTCAACCTCATGTTCTTGCCTAAAAAATTCAGCAGCATCTCTAATCTCTATTATTCGGGTTGCCTTTGCTGCTCCAGTACTCCAAACATCTGTGCTCTGGATCGAGAGCCTCAATAGCCTGAAACAAACAACATTATTGAACAACAATATTAGTGAAATAACACAATTTTTGTTATCATTTTTCAAAACTAATTATTCATTTAAAACTTCCAAAATGTGGACATATAAGTGTTTCAAAAAACCACATACCTTCATAATGGGGGGAGAAGATAATCCAAACATTTCAAGCCCATTAATGCTACGTAGAGGCTTTAAGGCCCGAAAGTAAGCAACATAAACTCGCTGAGAACTTATCATCCTTTCTCAATTCTTGTTCAGATAGCTCCTTAGAAGCATGTTCTTTTACAATTTTTAAGATACTTGTCACTTTGATGATCACGAATAGAGGTGTAACCCTAAATCGGGTTAGAAACCGAACCTGACAACCCTATCCAACCCGAACCCGGATTGTACCCGATTTATAGCCAACGCGGGTCGGACCCTTTTCAACCCGTAGAGTAGTACTCGGTTTGGATGTTTTTCAGCCACACCGGTTTCAACCCGACAGTTTGTAACCCGCATGAAACAGCCCGATTTGTCAAATCTGCTTAAACCCTATTTAATGAACCTGCTCGATAAATAAGTAAACAACTATTTTACACATGTGCATCAATAGTGATGAAGAAGAACAAATGCTAAACTACAAAAAAAAAAGATCAAATGCTAAACTACAACTACGTAAGGTGCAGTTAAAAATGTAAGGTGCACCCGGTTATGAGTATATTGCAACAAAAAGAACTTTTAAGAACAGAGTTTTGATATGTAATGAGCTGTTTCTAAATGAAGTATGTTGAGAAAAATATTAGGTTGTTTTTTGATGTGAATCTTTAAGTTATAAATATATCTGCAAATGCAAGACTTTTTTAATGTTTTATGTGAAAAAAGAATAGAAATTGACACTCACAAATGCAGCAACTGAACCTGTAGGATGCAACTAATCAAATTATGGTTACCTTCTAAACAATCTTCCTTGTAATGGAATCCAATTCAAGACATAAAAAGCTTTTTCATGAGTATATCAAAGCGTTGTTTTGTCATCCTCGTCAGCGTTTAGATCCAGCTCGGGATGTGAACCGTTGATCCGATCTTGTAGGCTACCTCCTCGTGGCTAATGTTATCACAGAGTTACAGCCTTAGTCACTTATGATAATTCAACATAGCGAAAAACTTGTAAAAATTAACTACATTACCTTGATATCCGTTTGCCCCTGTATATGTGGACCCATTGCAGAGCTCCGTTGTTCATTGTAACGATGTCGTCCCAACGAAGCATTATGCGCGGATGCGGCAGCAGATGCATCTGGCATAAACTTTGTGAATTCGTCGAGAAGATCGGGTTGATCGTCAAAAAGTGCAGCAACTTCATGGTAAACTTCATTGATGCCCTTTTGTTCTTTCCAATACATGTTTAACATGTCCAAAAACGACTTGTATACATGATCATCGTTTTGGAAACGTTTCTCCAAAAATGACTTGTGAAATTTAAAAGCAAAACCTAACAAAATATACGAATGGGATATAAAATTGATAACATAAAACTGAGATAAATCTGAACAAAAAGGAAATTCATGGTTACATACCGGTCAAATGTTGATTTTTATTTTTTGCCTAACAAATTTGAAACTCTTGATTCCTAAAACATGCAGGTTCTATTAATCATTTAAAACATCTACATATCAAGCCAATTTCACATTCAAAAGCGTAAATATTAACTGCTCTACACTTTTATATGACAACATGTAGTACAAAACTGCATTAAATAGTACAAAACCTTATACCTTATACGTGTATAAGAGCATGACCCTTTCACTATTTCATGTCCGAAAAATCAATTTTAATTTTAGTTGATAGAAATAAAAAGATGATGAAAGGACAGGAGATACCTTTCAGATGCGCCAAAACAACATCCGAGATATCATTAAATCCTAAATCGAGCGCTTTATACCCTTCAACCCGGAAAATACCAAAAAAGTAGAGTTATAAACTGAACATTTTAAGGGAAAAATATGTTATAAGGTAATGCAAGTTAACAAAATAAAAATCACATAACATGAGCATGCCTGTGTGAATCCGTTCATTCCAGCTTTCCTTCATTTGGGCAAACCTAGTGACCGAACGAAAAAAACAAAAAATAAAATTCTAAAAGTGGATTAACAGCAGAAAATGGAGACTTGAACTTACCTTACCACCAAAAGCATAAAATCAAGGCCAACCTTATCTTCAAGAACTTTGAAAAGAATAGCATGGGGTTGACAGAAACCATCAACCCTGTTTTATTTGACCAACCATCTAAATACCTAGTTTATACACCCATGCCCTTTTGGCATACCTTAACTCCACATTTGATAGTACGTAAAAATCAAAGAATATAACTATCTTTTGTTATCAAATGAACAATAAAAAGTGCCAAAATAGAAGTCCAACTTGAACTTGATTTAAACTTGGGAAACCTTTCATGAAGATGGTAATAATAAATTGAGAACCACAGTGAACACTATTGGAACTAAAAAAGTTTTTGGTGCCAAAAAGACGCAACCAAATATTTAATCTCTATACCCTCCTTCCCAAAATAAACTGGAGAACAAATAAACACTTCTTATATGCAATTCACCACAACTCATTGCCGAAATATTTTTATTTATAAAATGGGCTTTCGTTTTTCATTAAACATCCAACAAAAATACTTTTTAGTTATAGGGAAAATTCAGCTATAAGTCTAAGTGTGTAACAAATGAAAAACTGCAAAACAGGATGTACATATTGCTTAAAAATGAAAGATTAAAAAAATAATATTTATAGCCAATAACAATGCATAGTATCTCAAAGATAGCTTGATATTTTAGAAGAAAAAAAGTGGTTATGCCTTTCATAGCAATCTTTAGTAGAACATTTAGGAGGTCTTTAACCTACCAATATTTGGAATTAACTATCTTCCTTATATCCAAACTTGGAAAATACTAAAATCACATAATCACAGTGGATCAGGCAGAATAATTTTTTTCCTATAGTTTTATAAATTATTTAAAATGTTATCTGTAGAATAATAAATAAAGTACATACGTAACCTCTGTTCGAAAAGGAATCGATGAGTTTTTTGCAAGTATGTTTTTTAATCTTTGTTCAGTTCATTAAATAGAAGCACACCATACTTGTCAATATCTTTTCGAAGCCAATGATCACGCGCAACTTTAGAGTGGAAATGGAAGGGTCAAAGTTAAAGCTTACCTGAACATTTTGGTGAAAGAGATGACCTCACTCACATTCTTTGATCAGATTCCCTCTGAAGCCATGATCGCTACTCCAACAAAGTGGCGTTCAAACAATTCAATTGATATAAGTCATAATTACATAACTCTATAAATGAGTGTTTAAAGACTTGAAACGCAAATAACCTAAACGAAATAAGTAAACCTAAGTTATATAAACTATAAACATGTCATATTATGAACCTTTAAAGTTCTGTCTAAGCATAAATGGCGACATAAAACTTACTCGTTCAATAGCTTTAAGCTCCTATAGTGTGACTATTACCACCAACCGCATCCCTGCTGTCAGCTGTCCAAATGCATTCTTGATATTTGAAGGCCATAGCATATAACATGATCAGATGTTATAAGATAAACAACCAACCACATGGAAAGTAATTCGGGTATAGACTATAGAGTTTCTTAAGATCTAACACCGAGTGGATAAGGGTTTTGACGTAGTTGAATCATACAAAATTTTAGCCATATATCATTCAAATTTAGCATTAACCATACTAATTTAATACGGTCAACAACATATGAAAGACAATCAACAAAGTAGAGTTGAGCAATTGTTTTTCACCTGCTTAAGTTGAGGTTGTTTTTATATTTGATTTAGCAAAGACAATTGTTGCATTGTCCCCTGTTATCTTACCATTACCATCTACACCAAAATAACATAAGCAAATAATTAAAATTCGATGAAATCTTCAACCAAATCTATACATCCACATGAATACATGAGTGTAAAATGATGAGATTGATAGGATTTGTATAAAAATAGAACCTGAATCAACATAGTTGAACCACTACTGATAGATTGTGTTTTAATACCCTTTTTATATGTAAAATCAGGTATCGGAAACAAAAGGAATTGAGCCACAACTCACCTGAACCATAAACCTTGTTCAGATTTTCGCTTCTTCCTCAACCGGGAGTCCAAGACCGAGGAAGCCGCTGCCGAACGCCGCTGCCGCAAACTCTGTCTCTTCATCGAGCCACAACTCCACTGCCGCAAACTCCGTTTAAGCTTGGCTTAATTCATGCTTTTAATTAGCTGATGTCGAGTGACTCACGTATCATTTGACTTGTTTATACCCATGTGTTATCATCCGGACTTGCTGATCATGGAGAACCCACTTTAAAACGTAAAAAAAGACCCCATTTATATCCCAAAAAAAAACCCATCATTTAGAAAGATGATCTCAAAATAACCCCATTTATTCCGAAAGAAATCATCACCAGACTTCAAAAAGCATCTCAACCTCCGGACATCGGATACAACAAACCTCCGGACAAAAGCCGGAGTCTTAACGTGGTATCACTGTCATTCGTTAAAGCTATAAATAACAATTTTATCTCCTTCATAAGTGCAGCCTCATAGTCACCACTTCAATCATTTTCATAAGAGCCATCAAAAGTGCATCCTCAACATTGCCCAAAGCCCATATACTAATCAAAACCCTCAGTTTGAACACCAAAAACTGATCCCTAAGACCATACCAGTTACACTGTAGCTTCCTCCTCTCTATATTCCTTCCAAAATTCCAAAAATAACCCTAGCTCTGTATAAACATTAGAACTATTTGATATGTCCATAAGAGCAGCAAAACACATCTATATTGACCCAAAATCCGGTCAACACAATTATTTTGACCCCAAACGTTACTGGCAAGAAAATCTTCAGTATTCCCAAAATGCCCCTGCCTATTATCACATCACATATCTTCAAGCAACCCCTTAGACCATTTTAGCAAAATATTATGGGCTTCACACAATTGACTAATGCAGGTCTTCAAATAATCCCTTAAGAATCCCTTGATCTAGTCTCTCAAAACACTATAAACCTCAGACTGTTTATCAAATTTGAATATAAAAAACTGCCCAAACTTCCCCTGCCAAAGAATGATCCCAAGATATATCGGACTACTGGACATTACCTTCTCCATCATAAAGGTTTCAAAGATATGCAACAATCTAATGCATGTTCTTGAAACAAACTGATATAGCTATGCATGCATCCCCAGACCACAACCTGTAGACCATCGAATAGCATATACATGAATGATTATGTACATCTTTCTTATATAACTTTTCAAAAGTGGAAAAAATGGCTAGCTGGGTATCAGATGAAAGTAGGTAATTTGGGTATAGGTGTTGGTGCACTACATCTGCTGATTTCGTCTTGTATCGAGTCACTGTCTTAAAACGTTAGATCTGGGCACGTAATACTAGAAATAGTGAAAATGTATAGGTTTTAGATGTTGGATCGCTTATAGAGTCAAATTAGATAGTTGGGCCGCTCATTAGTCGTTTAGATACATGGACCGCTCGAATGGTCATGTTCTGGACCGCTCTTATGACGAGATGGTTGGACCGCTCGAGTGACTGTCTGGGCCGCTTATTGGACCTGTCCAATAAGCGGTCCCAAAGTCCTATATATACCTCTAGAGCGGATCCCATTTGTAACATTGCGTAGAAATCGTGCCGAAGCTCTGCCGGTGCGAGATTTGAGCTGTAAACGTTTGATATCAGTAAACAAGTAGTTAAAGTGATTTGCCTGCTGTTTCTACCTTAGTTTCTTGTAATTCCGCACCTGAAACCCAGGAGAAAGCCTCTGAACGACTCGTTCGGGTCAGCAAACGATCCTACAATTGGTATCAGAGCCAAGGAGGAGGAGATCTCACATATACAGCTCGTTTTCATCACTTTTTCTGCTTCTACACCTTTCTTTTTCGAAAAACTGAACTTTTTACGGTCAGAATCGCGTCAAATTCACATAGTGTATGCGGAATCATGTTTTAACATAACTTTGAGGTTTTCAGATCTGGTACCGAGGTATTGCCGGTTTTCCTTGTGAATGTAAACAGTGTAAAATCAATCTACAAGAGGTTTAAAGTGTGAATCTAGCTGTGTACGCATCCGTTTCCTTGTTTCCGCCTCTGAAACGGAGTAGAGCTCTTCCGAACGACTCGTTTAGGTCGAAATCCGATCCTACTAAATGTACAAAAACCTATCGTCACATCATCAGTGAGACCGTTTATCACATTTTGCATTACATTTCTTTAGCGTGCTGTGATAGTCCACTGATTTACTATCATTTCCTCTTTTTCGCAACAAAACTCATTTTTTAAATTTTTCAATGTCTTTGACATTTTCAAATTTTGTAATTTTTTTAAAATTTTACTCCCCCTAAAATCAAAATATGTCTCAATTTTTATTTTCTGGGAAATTCGAAACAAACTGTACAAACTTGACAACATGATGAGAATCATTTCAATTCTCCATCCACTTGGCGTAAACAATCAGAACTCCCCCTCACAACAAACTATTTTCCCATAATGATTTCAAAACACTTAAGTTTGTTTTAATCAGAATGGTTTTTCCGGAAAATAAGTTTAGTTGTTTTTATCTTTTGTAAAATGGGGTTCAAATCATCACTTTGTTTACCAAATTCTTGAATGATAATTAAATCAAGTCCAATTCAATGACCTTGATTTAACCACTTGTAAGATCTACACCAATCATACAACCACTTGTAAGTTTAGAAATTCAAGCTCTTCAAACCTGTTTTTCAACCAATTACCATCTTTAGGTTGAATTCTCAAGATGCCGATTCCTACTCCTCGCTTACAAACCTGGGAGTTCCGGCAAGTCCTGCAACTTCACAAACAGATTTAGAAAGATGCCGATTCATGATCCGCAATACCATCTTGGGATCTCCGGCAAGTCAGGGTTTTTCATTTAAACAGATTCACCCAAGCCTGACGATCCTTGGGTGATTTCGAATTCTTGTTCAACAATGGTGGAAAATTTGCATCATCCATTGTTAAACCTGAATTCTCCTTTTTTACCTCAACCAATGGCTCCTCTGTTTTTAACAAACCAGAATCATTGCCTGAATGTGGCTTGTCTGATGTTGACCTATCAGATTCATCGCCGACATGTGGCTCCTTTGTTTCCGAAGAAACAGATTCATCGCCAGGAAGTGAAAACTTCACTTTTTTCTTTTTCTTCTCCTCTTTTGTCCTCAGATTTGCATCTGATGAATTCGACTTGCTTGACTTTGCAGTTGAGGGAGTTGATTCATCAGCACTCTTCTTCGATCTGTTGGATGAACCCGAGGACAAAACCTTTTCAAGATACTCTCTCGCTTTCTTTCTTTTCTTCCTCAGTCTGTCTTTTTGCCCCTGTGAAAGCTTGACTTTCTTTTCTTGAATTTTCTGTTCTTGAACTTTAGGTTTCAGAACCTTTTGTTCCTGGGGCATGACTTTGACTGGAATTTTTGCCGATTTCTGAGAATTAGCCCTCAATCTTTCATTCGATCTCCTTGGGCAATCTCTGGCAATGTGACCTTTGATGTTGCAGTTATAGCACCTCCTGGTCTCATAACTCCAATATTGGCAGTTAACAGCAATGTGTCCGTGATATCCGCAGCTGTAACACACTCTGTTATCGTACCTATCACCATTTTTAGTCCAAACACTCAGATCAAAACATTGTTTGGCTTGGTGATATTCTTTTATCAAATCTGATGGATTTAGCTTTTGAGCACTATGGTTGGATGATCGATCTGATGACTTTTTACTATTTTTTTGTTTCTGTTCCACTTTCTTCTTCAAAGGTTTATGTTTAGAACATTCACCTTTTTCAGTTGATTGTAGAACAGATTTCTGAGATTTTTCTTTCAAATTTAAAACCAATTTTTGTTTTTCAATTTTAACCTTTTTATCATCAGATTTTCCATCACAACCTTCAACTTTGACATGATCAAAGTTTGTGACTTTGTCACTCATTGGAACAGAATTGATTGGTTTTGGACAAGAAAACTTCAAACTATCTGATGAAGCCACAAAACCTATCAATTTCTTCTCAAGTTCATCAATCTTGCTTCTGGAATTCTCAGCTTCTTTTTCAAACTGAGATATTCTTTCAAGATGAGACTTGATTGAATTTTCATTTTCATTTTTCAAATTTTCAAGAACATATTTTTCATTCATCAACACTTTTATCTGTTCCTGAAATTTTGATTCACTTGCTTTCAAGTTTTTGTTTTCCAGCTTAATCCAGAAATCCTCATCTTCTGACGATTTCTTTTTGCTTTCAAACTCAATTTCAAGCTCTTTGATTTTCTTTCTCGCATTTTCACATTCTTTCTCCAAATTTATGATTTTCTGAAGATGAGAATTGATCAGTTTTTGCTTCTCAATGTTGTTTTGACTAAAAACATTTCTCCCATCTTCAAGAATTTTCAGTTGATTTTGAAATTCTTTTTCATTTTTTGATTTTTCAATTTCAAAATCCTTAATTTTCTTTTCAAAGATCTTTTCCTTTTCTTTCAATTTCTTGTTTTCAAATGTCAAACTGTTCAAACCATCCAACAGTTTGTCATTTTCAGTTTTCAACTTCTCACAATTTTCCTTCAGAATACGAATCTGTTTATCATCAGTCTGTTTCTCATTTCTCAACTTCTTCATCTCCAATGCCAAACTTTCCGCATCTTTGACAAGTTTGTCATTGTCGGTCTTCAAGTTGTCACATTTGAAACACACTGATGCAGAACTTGAAATTTCATTCTCCACAGATTCTACATCCTTTGGAGTGTCCTTTCTTTCCATCTTGTATGTACCTGCACAAACAATTTTTACAAAATCAAGAGGTTTTAGATTTTCATCAATATAACATCCTCTTTTATAATCATATTTCATGTTTTGTATTGCACCAAAACATATGCAAATTCTGTTATCAATTTCAGTAATTACATCCAAATTGATTTTATCTAGATTTCCCAGATTCAGTTTTTCTAGATTCTCTTTTACTCTATTCATCAATATCTTCTTTTTATCAAAATTTTTATAATAACGTTTTTGAAGTTTACTGATGAAATCAGATGGATGTAATTTTGAGAATTTAGGTTTTTGTTTTAACTCCTTTAAAACATCATCCCATTCAGCAGGTAAAGCAGCCTCCAACTTTAATGTCTTTTCAGTATCTGTCAAATTTATATCAAATGATTTTAACTTCTCCATCATATAATCAAATCTTTTTTCCATCTCTTTCAAACTCTCATTCTGTTGACAAGCAAAATTTTCAAGTCGGAGAATCCAAATATGTTTATCATCTTGATCAAATGAATTCGTACGATATCTCCCAAATCCATTTATCCTTCCAACAAAATCATTTTCTCTTTCGTCAAATACCATCGTCATTTTTCACAACAATCCAACAAGTATTTGTTGACTAATAACGGATCAGAACAGCAATCAGATGCGACAGTGGACCAGATACAATCAACAACCAAATAAGCGGTTCAAAGAAGTTGTCAAATAAGCGAATTGACTAAAGAGCGATCCAAGTACTTGACTGGATGAGCGACTCAAACACTATCCGTTCGAGCGAATCAAAATATGTTCATTCGAGCGATTCCAGAACTTGTTCGGATGAGCGGTCCAGAAAGAATCTATTTGAGCGATCCAAGATCAAACAGTATGAGCGGTCCAACTCTGTCTGAAAAGCGGTCCAAGAACTATACAATTTCGAGCGACCCAGATCAATAAACCTAATAAGCGGTTCTCAAATGTACAAATAAGCGGTCCATAAACAATTAGTTTCGAGCGGTCCACAATTTCAAAACCAATTTTGACCCACTTAAACTTTGAATTTTGATCTGAAACTTTCCAGGGTTTGTCACAGTACTATTTCGCACAATCCCTGAGATTTTGAGACGATTCCGACCGTTAAAACTACTCGAACCAGAAAAAGAAGGTGTAGAAGTGAGAATTTCAAGCGAAAATCGAGCTAAACAGTAAGAACTCTTCCTCCTGAGCTCTGATACCAATTGTAGGATCGTATTCTGACCCAAACGAGTCGTTCAGAAGAGCACTTAGACTAGTTCAGAGGCGGAATTCATTGAATTAGTCTTCGTAAAGCTTGATTTCACACTTTAACGTCTCCTGTATTGATTATATATCAGATTACAAGTTCGTGGAGACAATCGGACAAGGCTTCGCCTTTACACCTTGGAAAACACACACACACGACTCTAGACTACTCTGGAACCGCTCATATGTCATACATATATATAGGCAGTATGGGTCGCTTATGTGACTAGCTTGGTTCGCTTATATGGACATGTTCATATAAGCGATCCTAGCATTGTACACATAAGCGGACCAAGCACCAAATGACGATAAAAGCGGCCCTAACACACTAAACATGTACACAATATGATCTGCCCTGCCCTAAGACTCGAACTAAGATGTAGTCGACAGACAACTGCACCAACAATAGGACTATAGGAGAGGTCCAGATGACCCAAAACACAGTAAATGCCCACATCTTTTGAATTTTATGGACTTCGTGTGTCAAATATGGTTAAAAGTATAATATAATTAAAATGATAATCAAATTTTGGAATAATATATGTTAGTTCAACTAATATTTTTTTAGGTAAAAAGTATAAGGAGACTACCTAGCTATTTAACTTTTTTCATTAGGTAATTTGGGTATAGGAGAGGTCCGGTTGACCCAAAACATAGTAAATGCCCACATCTTTTGAATTTTATGGACTTCGTGTGTTAAATATGATTAAAAGTATAATATAATTACAATGATAATCAAATTTTGGAATCATATATGTTAGTTCAGCTAATATTTTTTTAGGTAAAAAGTATTAGGAGACCACCTAGCTATTTAACTTTTTTCATTAACGCCTCACAACTGTTAAAATTAATTTAAAGACCACCCATACACGTACCTGATTTCATTTATACCGGATTCAACAAACAATAGCCTGGATAACGAATATAAGTTTTACGAAAAATTAAAACTTTTAGTTTCCATTTTCCATTTCGTTAAGTTATAAAAAATAAGAGAAAGTTGCCATTCAGCATGTTCTTGGCTAGATTTGGTATAACCTGATGTATACTTGATGAGTCATCGTAATCTCCCCTAGAAGCATCATCGTAATCTCCCCTAATCATCTGCCTAATAACATCATGTACACTTGATAAATCACAATTTATCATCTCATCCAACAACTTATGGGGGTCATCCCATCAGGATACATAATTGACCCGTTATCTCCATAAACACCTTTGTCATTTACATGTCATAATCAACAAAAATATAATAACCCGACGAAAAAATGTAATAATATAAAAAAAGATCTTACATGAGACGCATCAACTACATCAGGGGTTACGTATCTCGAGTAATCATCCGAGCCATTGCCAATCGCATCATAACCTAACATACATTTTTCATCAGAAACTTCAGTAACAACTTTTATTTGATTATTTTGAACTACTGAATGTAAGCTATTTAAAATAAAAAACATAGACAGAAAAAAGTACATACCTGAATAAGTTTAAAATAAAAACAGACAGAAAAAGGACATACCTGAATAAGAGCAGCAGGCAACCACCTTCAAATCAAACTAACACCACCGAAACCTATCAAAGATATATACTTGAATAAGAGCAGCTACTGGCTTGCAAATTTAGGCCTTTTATATCAATAATGGACTGCTTTCAAAAAAATCATTGATTTTAATTGGTTTTTTTCTTCCAAATTTCGCGATTGTGCCATGCTATTCTAACTATATAATATTAAACTAATTTCATAAACCTAATATAATGTTCAATTACAAAATGATATAAAGAGACTCAAGAGATATTCTAATATAAATTCATTATACCACCCTCTAGTTAGGGTCACAGTATATGTAATTACAGTTGACATCTATTAGAACATGAAGTAGCTGAGCCTAAAAAAAATTATAACCACAAGATCTTCTAAATGATATATAACATTTACGGTCGGCTTAGATTCCCCCCCCCCCTGATTAAAAAGCGTGATAAGCTCTAACAATATTAGGTCCCTAAAGCCAAGGTGAGAGCTCCAAATGCACGATACATTTTGTAGTAAAAGATACTGATAAAATTATATATAGATAATATTATAACTTGATGATTTTTAAACACTAAAGAAAATAAGATAATACATACCAAAGATGTGACAACTCGAACTTTAGACTTACTTTGTGTAACGACACGTGTTTATGAGAACGTTATTAATTGAATAACTATGTGATTATGTTATTATGTGCATTGTGCTATATGTTATGTGATTGTATGTATGTATGTATGTTATAAACGATCCGACCGCACACCCACACTTGATCGCACAAGGCTTAACCGGTCACACAAGGCCCATTCGGGCCACTTCTTGAAATCGGATACCATTGGGCAGCCGAGTTGGGCTCGGCCCACTCCCCTTGCACGCAAACAAACACCCTTAGAGGGGGTTGTTCTCTCATTTGTTACAATTCTCATAACACACACAAAACCCTAGACAACTTTTGCTCTCTCTCTTGTTTGCTTGGAACCCGACGGCACACACACCCTTACAACCGAAGATCATTCTCATCCGGATCATCCTTGTTTCTTCTCCAATTCGGTTAGTATGATTAAGTGTTTGTTGTTGTTGTTTGATGATGTGTTATAGCTAATGTCAAGATGAATCGGCTTATATGTGTTCTGCATTAATAATCGGATTGTTTGATATATGAAATTGAATAATTGTTAATCGGCTCACATGTATAGTTACTATGATTTATTAGGTTATTGCGTCATGATTAGGATGTATGAATGTGATAATGTTGTTCATGTTGTTATGGATTAGGGTTCATAAGAGTTCTTGATGAAATTGCCATGTTTGATCGATATTTGGGTTAACTGTTTTGGGGATTCTGTTAATTGATTTGATAAACATGGAAACTGATAATGATAATTGATTTGCATAAATGCGTGTAACCGATCTGCATGAAATCAGGAAGATGGTTACGAGTTGATAGACTTAGCACGGTTGCGAGTCCAGTTGCGACTCGGAACCTCACACACAGCAGCACAACACGGGACCGAGGTTGCGAGCCTGGATTGCGACTCGAGACCACAGCAGCACGAGCCGCAACCACGGTTGCGAGTCATGTTGCGACTCGTAACTGGACCATGATGAGCCGAAACCACAGTTGCGACTCGTAATCTCATGTTGCGACTCGTAATCCCTTGTTGCGACTCGAGATCGCTGGTTGCGACTCGAGACCGGCTATGCACGTACACTGTTTTAGACCTACACTATCACGGGCCCAATTGATTGGGCCAAGTAATTGGACTTGTTTACATATCTGCTAATTGGACTGCTTATGTTAATTGGGCCGAGACCTTTATGTTGGACCTCTTATAAGTTGGGCCGGGTATAGTTCGGGCTTAGGCATTTGAATCGTACAAGTGGTGTACTTAACGTGCTGACTGTTTACGTGCATACGTGTTTGTTTTGATGTATACGTGCATTACTTGAACCGAACCTGACTTATGTGGTAACCCTGTTAGGACGTGGTTGACCACTGTTAGTTCAAGAACTCTCTCTCTCTCTTTGTGTATCTGCCGAGCAACCCAAGGTGAGTTCACACAGCCAAGGCATGGGGTTCCCAGGGTGGGAATGGGATTGAATGAAATATACGTACATACTTAGTTAACGGAACTTAATGATATGAGTCCTCAGGGTGAGGATGGTGAATGATAAGATACGGCTAGACTAGTATACCTACTTGAACAGATCTTCGCATACACGCCAAGGGTTGGCTGCGATAATTATGACTGATCTTCGCACACATGCCTCGGGAAGGCTGCGAACTAAACATATTAGAACTTCGCACACATGCCAGGGTGGCCAGCGATACAAATATACATAGTCTAGGATATTTGGGAGTATTAACCCAAATCTTCGCATACATGCCGAAAGGGCCCGCGATGGAAACCATTACTATACATGAACAATGAACGAACTAAAACAATGCATGATTAGATGAACGAACGCAATGCTTGCTATACCATTTCTATTACTGAACTTACTTTCTGTGAACTCGCTCAACTAGTTGTTGACTCTCTGCTGCATGCCTTGCAGGACCTTAGGTACATTATGGAGCTTGCACAAGGAGGAGCAGGTCGTTGTGGGCAAAGGATCGTGAATGCTATTTGAATACTTATGATGTTTCACACATTAATACTTTATGTTTGGGTTTACTTAAATGCTTCCGCTATACTTAACTATATTACACGTTCAATATGATTGGTGGTTAAGATCCTGGTCATGTCACGCTCCCAAGCGGTGATACTCCGCAGGTGGATTTTGGGGGTGTGACAAAAGAAGCTCTCTGTACAACCCAAAGAAGCTCAATACGTAGCTCCTACCACCAAAGAAACTATAGAGAAAGATAAAAACATCAGAAAAGTGGTAGCAGGTTGTTAATCTACGTTTGATGTGAAAAAGTGAAAATTATACCATAAAAAAACAAATATATCCAAAATCAAAGATCAGTAAGTTGTAAGGGAGACAACTGGCCTCTAAGCTACAATCTTGGAAAACATGATCATGTAATCTTCTAGATACACAATATGCCAATAATTAAGTTAATGCGTTATTTACTTCATAACATATTTTCTTAAAGCATTCTTGCAATTTATGTAACTAAAAAAACAAACAGTAACAATTAGCTAGTCGAACTAAAAGCCATTTTTAGCAAGATAAAATTAGTCCATTCCTTGTCGTATTGTCTATCATCCTTACATAAGTTTATTACATATCGCTTTTAGAACTTTACAATGCCTTGAGTGCAAGTGTAAAAATCAAACACCACAACTAAAGTTATGCCTGGCATATTATTTGCATGTTAGCCAAAGCAATGTTACAATAACTTAATCATAGATTGTACAAATCGTGCCATCTGTCGCTGCCAAGTGAGCATAGCAGATCGAAGCAACTGCAGAACTATAGTGATTTTGATCGATAATAAGTTTGTGTATTTCAATACCTTCTTTTTTTCCTAGTAGTGACTGTTGCAATGTCTCAATAGCATTCTCTTTGGGCAGAAAATAACATTGCAACTCTTCGAGATTGTCCCAGAATCGAAAAGAAAGTGAGATAAAGAAGTCAAAATTCAAAAAAAAAGCACACTAAAACTAAGGATACTTGCAAAAGACTGAATTCCAAATATAGTTACAAATAAAAGATCCTCTTAATGTTTGCTGAACCATAACAAATCTGAAATTTTAGCAACTCAGCAGCAATAGTGGCGTTATCCTATCATTGAAGCAGATTACCAACAGCAACAACAACCACAAGCACTGCTCCACTCATCTTCACAACTTAATTTCAAACTACAACATGAAATCCAGTTCATTAGATCCATAATCCAAACTTCCACACAGAGTAACACATACACAATACAATACAAAATAGATCAAACAATTAAATTGAAATAATCTCACCCAAACATAACCTAGAACTAACTCCTATTCAGATTCACATAAAAAACAACCAACAATTCATGCTAATTTAACAGATAAACTTAAAAAAAAAAAACCTAATCTAAGAAGAAATGGCGAAAGATATAAACGGGAAAAAGATGAAATCGCCTGAATTGTTGCTATGAAGATCATGTCTGGACGAATCAACATGACTCAAGCCCAGCTAGAGGCTCTCGTTCAAGCTCAAGTTGCTGCGGCACTTGCAGCTGCTCAAGCAGGTAGTATACCCTGCAGTATAGATTCATACTAGGATCCTTAGATCCTGCAGTAACTCTCGTATTTAATCTCGTCCTATTCGTACACAATAGGTCAGCACGCGCAGCAACCTGTCTGCACATTTAAGAACTTCATGGACTGTCGTCCAAGTACCTTTAGTGGCACTGAAGGAGCAGTTGGACTCCTCCACTGGTTCGAGAAGCTAGAGTCAGTTTTTGAGATGTGTGAATGCCCTGAGGCTCGCAGGGTGAAATACGCCACTGGCACGCTAGAAGGAATAGCACTAACTTGGTAGAACGCCCAAGTTCAAATCTTAGGGTTGGCAGCTGCTAACGCCACACCCTGGAACGACTTCAAGGAACTCATTAAGAGGGAATACTGCACGCGTGATGACATCCACAAGTTGGAGAACGAGCTTTATCACTTGAAAATGACGGGGTCAGAGATTGAAGCCTATACGAAACGGTTAAACGAAGTGGCCATTCTGTGTCCAACTATGGTGGACCCCCCAGTGAAGCGCATTGAGTTGTATCTCCAGGGACTTGCGCCAGAGATCCAGAGCCATGTTACATCGGCAAACCTCGATAACATCCAAGACATTCAGCGTCTTGCTCATCGCCTCACGGATCAGGCGGTGGATCAAAACAAGTTACCTAAACGCATCAGTGCTACTACTCCAGCTGCTACTTCTGCTACACCCAACGACAACAAACGGAAATGGGATGGGGATTCCAGCAGGGGATCAGTTTCCGTTCAGTCTCAAGCACAGCAGCGCAGGACGAATGACTACCAGAATCCGAGTCAGCAATCATCTGGCAGTCAGGAGCATGGTGGATACAGGGGAGTACACCCACTATGTAACAAGTGTAACAGGCACCACAGTGGAAGGTGTCGCAAGGAACGTTGTCAGAGATGTCTCAAGATAGGGCACGAAGCCAAAGATTGCAGGAGCTCACGACCTGCAAACCAGAATCAGCAACTTCCACCACCAGCTCCTCAAAACCCACAGCAGCAGCAGCCACAGCGTGGAAATCGGGGATGTTTCCAGTGTGGGGCAGAAGGTCATTACAAACGCGATTGCCCTCAGTTGAACCAGAATCAGAACCACAACAATAACCAGGGCAACGGGAACAACAACAACAACAATGGCAACGAGGCAAGAGGTCGAGCTTTCGTGTTAGGACGAGGAGACGCAATGAACGATATTTGAACTTATAACTCGTTTTGGGTTTTCATTATTATGTCTCTGCTACTCAAACAAAGTTTGGTTTGAACATCAATCGTATTGAGTTTTATGAATTATTTTAATTACTATACTTTATGTTTGGTATGATGGATGGTTTGATATTATTGAACGCACCTGCCGTATTTAAGGACCTTATGAACAAGGTGTGCAAACCCTACCTAGACAAGTTCGTCATAGTATTCGAGAAGTCCACTTCTTAGGCCACGTAGTGAACAAGGATGGGATCCATGTCGATCCATCCAAGGTAGACTCGATCAGGAACTGGCCTGCACCACGTACGCCAACGGAGATGCGCCAATTCTTGGGTTTGGCAGGTTATTACAGACGGTTTATCAAGGATTTCTCAAAGATTGCTCAGCCGCTTACGCTACTGACACAGAAGGGTGTCACCTATCGCTGGGGAGAGCCCCAGGAGACTGCTTTTCAGTACTTAAAGGATAGACCTTGGTGTGCACCTATCCTCTCATTGCCAGAGGGCACGGACGATTTCGTAATATATTGTGATGCATCCATCCAGGGTCTTGGATGCGTGTTAATGCAGCGCGACAAGGTCATTGCTTACGCTTCACGCCAACTTAAGATACACGAACGGAACTACACGAGGCACGATTTAGAGCCGGGAGCTGTAGTTTTCGCGCTTAAGATATGGCAACACTACCTGTACGGTACCAAGTGCACGATTTACACCGATCACAGGAGTCTCGAGCATATTTTCAAGCAGAAGGAATTGAATATGCGTCAACGACGATGGGTCGAGTTACTGAACGATTACGAATGCGCTATCAAGTACCATCCGGGCAAGGCCAATGTTGTGGCTGATGCCCTCAGTCGGAAAGACACTCTACCACGGCGCGTGCGAGCGCTACAGCTTACGATTCAGTCTAGCCTTCCTGCACGGATACGAGATGCTCAGGTAGAAGCATTGAAACCCGAAAACGTCAAGGCTGAGGCCTTACGCGGCTCACGACAACGAATGGAACTAAAGGAAGACGGCGCCTACTATGTAACGGGGCGTATTTGGGTCCCACTTTATGGCGGACTACGCGAACTTGTAATGGACGAAGCTCACAAGTCTCGCTACTCGGTACATCCAGGGTCGGACAAAATGTACCACGACATCGAAACTATTTATTGGTGGCCTAGCATGAAGGCCCACATCGCTACATACGTTGGAAAATGCTTGACCTGTGCGAGAGTCAAGGTTGAATACCAGAAACCAGCGGGCCTACTTCAACAGCCTAAGATACCTCAGTGGAAATGGGAAGAAATTTCCATGGATTTCGTTACAGGCCTACCTAGATCCCAGCGTGGGAATGATACCATATGGGTGATCGTGGATCGACTCACCAAGTCTGCACACTTCCTACCTATAAAGGAAACGGATAAGTTCTCCACTCTCGCAGACATCTACCTTAAGGAAGTTGTTTCGAGGCACGGAGTGCCCACTTCCATCATTCCGGATCGCGATGCACGACTCACGTCAGAACTATGGCAAGCGATGCACAAATCTTTCGGCTCACGATTAGACATGAGCACAGCATATCATCCTCAGACGGATGGGCAGTCTGAGCGGACGATTCAAACCCTTGAAGACATGCTTCGGGCGTGCGTTATCGATTTCGGCAACGGCTGGGAAAAGCATCTCCCTTTGGTGGAGTATTCATATAATAATAGTTATCACACCAGCATCCAAGCCGCTCCATTCGAGGCATTGTACGGACGTAAATGCCGGTCACCTCTCTGCTGGGCAGAGGTGGGGGATAGTCAGATTACGGGTCCAGAGATTGTAGTGGACGCCACAGAAAAGATTGCACAGATACGACAACGCATGGCGGCAGCACGCGACCGTCAGAAAGCCTACGCGGACAAGCGTAGAAAGCCATTGGAATTTCAGGTCGGGGACTTTTACTAAAAGTCTCACCCTGGAAGGGTGTGGTTCGTTTTGGCAAACGGGGCAAACTAAATCCGCGGTACGTCGGACCATTCGAAATCATAGAAAGGATTGGCAAGGTAGCCTACAGATTGAACCTACCAGCTGAACTCGGGGCAGTTCACAATGTCTTTCATGTGTCGAACCTAAAGAAGTGCCTATCAGATGAGACCCTTATTATTCCTTTCAAAGAACTCACTATCGACGAGCGGTTGCAGTTCGTCGAGGAACCAGTAGAAATCACGGACCGGGATGTGAAGGTCCTCAAAAGCAAGAGAATCCCTCTTGTTCGAGTACGTTGGAACTCCAAACGTGGCCCAGAGTACACCTGGGAACGCGAAGACAGGATGACAGAAAAGTACCCCCAGTTATTCGGAACCAATGCAACCACTACTGAGGCTGAAGCTACTACTTCGGAATTTCGGGACGAAATTCCAGATCAACGGGGGGAGGATGTGACACCCCAGGAAAACCAGTGAACGATTGAACTTACCTAGCTTCCTCAGTGAGTGCATACCAAATTTCGGGACGAAATTTCTAATTAGTTGGGGATAATGTGACAACTCGAACTTTAGACTTACTTTGTGTAACGACACGTGTTTATGAGAACGTTATTAATTGAATAACTATGTGATTATGTTATTATGTGCATTGTGCTATATGTTATGTGATTGTATGTATGTATGTTATAAACGATCCGACCGCACACCCACACTTGATCGCACAAGGCTTAACCGGTCACACAAGGCCCATTCGGGCCACTTCTTGAAATCGGATACCATTGGGCAGCCGAGTTGGGCTCGGCCCACTCCCCTTGCACGCAAACAAACACCCTTAGAGGGGGTTGTTCTCTCATTTGTTACAATTCTCATAAGATACACAAAACCCTAGACAACTTTTGCTCTCTCTCTTGTTTGCTTGGAACCCGACGGCACACACACCCTTACAACCGAAGATCATTCTCATCCGGATCATCCTTGTTTCTTCTCCAATTCGGTTAGTATGATTAAGTGTTTGTTGTTGTTGTTTGATGATGTGTTATAGCTAATGTCAAGATGAATCGGCTTATATGTGTTCTGCATTAATAATCGGATTGTTTGATATATGAAATTGAATGATTGTTAATCGGCTCACATGTATAGTTACTATGATTTATTAGGTTATTGCGTCATGATTAGGATGTATGAATGTGATAATGTTGTTCATGTTGTTATGGATTAGGGTTCATAAGAGTTCTTGATGAAATTGCCATGTTTGATCGATATTTGGGTTAACTGTTTTGGGGATTCTGTTAATTGATTTGATAAACATGGAAACTGATAATGATAATTGATTTGCATAAATGCGTGTAACCGATCTGCATGAAATCAGGAAGATGGTTACAAGTTGATAGACTTAGCACGGTTGCGAGTCCAGTTGCGACTCGGAACCTCACACACAGCAGCACAACACGGGATCGAGGTTGCGAGTCCGGATTGCGACTCGAGACCACAGCAGCACGAGCCGCAACCACGGTTGCGAGTCATGTTGCGACTCGTAACTGGACCATGATGAGCCGAAACCACAGTTGCGACTCGTAATCTCATGTTGCGACTCGTAATCCCTTGTTGCGACTCGAGATCGCTGGTTGCGACTCGAGACCGGCTATGCACGTACACTGTTTTAGACCTACACTATCACGGGCCCAATTGATTGGGCCAAGTAATTGGACTTGTTTACATATCTGCTAATTGGACTGCTTATGTTAATTGGGCCGAGACCTTTATGTTGGACCTCTTATAAGTTGGGCCGGGTATAGTTCGGGCTTAGGCATTTGAATCGTACAAGTGGTGTACTTAACGTGCTGACTGTTTACGTGCATACGTGTTTGTTTTGATGTATACGTGCATTACTTGAACCGAACCTGACTAATGTGGTAACCCTGTTAGGACGTGGTTGACCACTGTTAGTTCAAGAACTCTCTCTCTCTCTTTGTGTATCTGCCGAGCAACCCAAGGTGAGTTCACACAGCCAAGGCATGGGGTTCCCAGGGTGGGAATGGGATTGAATGAAATATACGTACATACTTAGTTAACGGAACTTAATGATATGAGTCCTCAGGGTGAGGATGGTGAATGATAAGATACGGCTAGACTAGTATACCTACTTGAACAGATCTTCGCATACACGCCAAGGGTTGGCTGCGATAATTATGACTGATCTTCGCACACATGCCTCGGGAAGGCTGCGAACTAAACATATTAGAACTTCGCACACATGCCAGGGTGGCCAGCGATACAAATATACATAGTCTAGGATATTTGGGAGTATTAACCCAAATCTTCGCATACATGCCGAAAGGGCCCGCGATGGAAACCATTACTATACATGAACAATGAACGAACTAAAACAATGCATGATTAGATGAACGAACGCAATGCTTGCTATACCATTTCTATTACTGAACTTACTTTCTGTGAACTCGCTCAACTAGTTGTTGACTCTCTGCTGCATGCCTTGCAGGACCTTAGGTACATTATGGAGCTTGCACAAGGAGGAGCAGGTCGTTGTGGGCAAAGGATCGTGAATGCTATTTGAATACTTATGATGTTTCACACATTAATACTTTATGTTTGGGTTTACTTAAATGCTTCCGCTATACTTAACTATATTACACGTTCAATATGATTGGTGGTTAAGATCCTGGTCATGTCACGCTCCCAAGCGGTGATACTCCGCAGGTGGATTTTGGGGGTGTGACAAAAGAAGCTCTCTGTACAACCCAAAGAAGCTCAATACGTAGCTCCTACCACCAAAGAAACTATAGAGAAAGATAAAAACATCAGAAAAGTGGTAGCAGGTTGTTAATCTACGTTTGATGTGAAAAAGTGAAAATTATACCATAAAAAAACAAATATATCCAAAATCAAAGATCAGTAAGTTGTAAGGGAGACAACTGGCCTCTAAGCTACAATCTTGGAAAACATGATCATGTAATCTTCTAGATACACAATATGCCAATAATTAAGTTAATGCGTTATTTACTTCATAACATATTTTCTTAAAGTATTCTTGCAATTTATGTAACTAAAAAAACAAACAGTAACAATTAGCTAGTCGAACTAAAAGCCATTTTTAGCAAGATAAAATTAGTCCATTCCTTGTCGTATTGTCTATCATCCTTACATAAGTTTATTACATATCGCTTTTAGAACTTTACAATGCCTTGAGTGCAAGTGTAAAAATCAAACACCACAACTAAAGTTATGCCTGGCATATTATTTGCATGTTAGCCAAAGCAATGTTACAATAACTTAATCATAGATTGTACAAATCGTGCCATCTGTCGCTGCCAAGTGAGCATAGCAGATCGAAGCAACTGCAGAACTATAGTGATTTTGATCGATAATAAGTTTGTGTATTTCAATACCTTCTTTTTTTCCTAGTAGTGACTGTTGCAATGTCTCAATAGCATTCTCTTTGGGCAGAAAATAACATTGCAACTCTTCGAGATTGTCCCAGAATCGAAAAGAAAGTGAGATAAAGAAGTCAAAATTCAAAAAAAAAGCACACTAAAACTAAGGATACTTGCAAAAGACTGAATTCCAAATATAGTTACAAATAAAAGATCCTCTTAATGTTTGCTGAACCATAACAAATCTGAAATTTTAGCAACTCACCAGCAATAGTGGCGTTATCCTATCATTGAAGCAGATTACCAACAGCAACAACAACCACAAGCACTGCTCCACTCATCTTCACAACTTAATTTCAAACTACAACATGAAATCCAGTTCATTAGATCCATAATCCAAACTTCCACACAGAGTAACACATACACAATACAATACAAAATAGATCAAACAATTAAATTGAAATAATCTCACCCAAACATAACCTAGAACTGACTCCTATTCAGATTCACATAAAAAACAACCAACAATTCATGCTAATTTAACAGATAAACTTAAAAAAAAAACCTAATCTAAGAAGAAATGGCGAAAGATATAAACGGGAAAAAGATGAAATCGCCTGAGCTCGAGCTAGGGTTTCTGACTGAGAATTGTGGGAAGATAAAAGAGAAAGATCTGACCTGAATGGAGATCATACGAATAAATTAGAATACATAAAAACATTATTATACAAAATCCCTCCACGATTGAGAGAAGCGCTAAACATACCTAATCCAGATCCTCTGGTTATGATTTGGGGTTGAATAATCCCTTCCATGATTTAGGATTGAATAATCGTAGATAGATATATGGAAAGAAAACACCTATCACCACTACCAACAACATGATTTTCAGATCTGAAAACGTTTTTCCGGCCAGATCTGCACTACCACAGCCCCACGTTTTCCTTCATCGATTTTGATTGCCAGTGTTGAATCGAAGACGGTGATGGATTGGAGGATAAGATGAATGATACGTAACATTTAGGGTTTTTCTATTAGAAATACATTTGAGAAAGGAAACTATTGCATAATTTTGGGAGAATCGATTGGAGAGAGAAGCTGTATAGCCATTGCCGCTCGTGAAAGTGAAAGAGGATTGAGGAAAAAGAAATTGCCGCCCAAAATCCCAATTCTCTGGCCAAAGAGAATAGCCACATCAAAGTCAAAAAGTCAACCATTATTTTGCTTTAGTATAAGAGATAGATATCTAAGTATAGATATTAGGCAGGTTTAGTAAAATAAAATGTGACACATAATATCTTCATTTTATGTTATGGTACTTTTAATTCTTTTTGTTTTTGTTTGCATAGATGGAGCCCATCTTTGTAGATTAGGCGCATTAGATCACAAGTATTAATTACTTGTATATTAAAGCATTATCGACTTGTACATTTTAATCCGTGCGTCGATATTGAACAAGACAACTACCGAATCGTCGACAAAATGTGTAGGTCATCATGCTATCTTTCGATTTTTTTTTTAAAAGTATAGTTTATAAGATATGTCAAGAATAAGAATACGTAAAAAAATTATAAGTTTGTTGTGGATGGGTGAATTGTAACTACTTATCTTTAATTTTGTTAAAACCCCAGGGATTTAAGTATAATAAGTTTAGGGGCTAAAAATAAATATTGTTTAAAAGACCAAACTACCCTCATTTTAGGGGTCTTTCTATAAATAAAGGGGGGGTTCTTATTTTTTTGGTATCTTAAAATACCCCTCCCTCATGCATTATAATATAGTATAGATATAGATCAAAATATAAATTATACCTTATTAGATTAGTTGGTAATTGTGTGATGGACATAATTACCCTTCCTAGCTAATCAAGGGTTTCCCCTTTGGTGTATATAAGTGAGATAACTAGAGAGATAAAAGGTTATTGACATCATCATCGTCGTCGTCGTCGTCGTCGTCGTCGTCGTCGTCGTCGTTAACTCAGGGATATCCAAAAAAAAAAAAATTACCGTACAATCATACAATATTAAAAAAACAACAATACATAAATAAAGTAAAACAAATACCTAATAGATTTGTCCTCTTCTTTTTTTCATAGCTTGAAATCGTTCCATCATATCGTTGTCTTTTACTTCACGTAAAAAATCCTTTTCGACCGCACAAACCATAGTTAACTCTTCAAGTTAACCAAGTTAAACCTAGCTAATTAGTTAACTCTTCAAGTTAGAGGGTCTTTTACGCCATTTTTGAAACTTGGAATCTCATTATGTAAATTAAAACAAAAGAATTGGAAAGTAAAAATAAATAGTAGACGGTGGGATTCGAACCCGAGTCTAACTGTAGGAACTGAACACCGTTAACCACTCCACCAATTGCTTGTTTGGTGATCACAACCCGCGTGAAAATCACTTAAGCCGAAAATGCCGCTGTTTGATTCCTTCCAAATTGCCGCCAAACACGTAAACGCGTAACAGCTCCAAACTTGCCTTCTTTCTTTTCTTCCTGATTTCTTGTAATTGATTTCCTTCCTTATTATACATCCTAAGCACCTAGACCCATTTCATCATCTCATACAATCAATCACAAATCATTTCCTTAATTCACGAGACTTCCGAACATTATAAAACCGAACCTCTCAACCTCATCACCAAACGCATCCTTTTCAAAGAAGTCGCACACTCGTCGAAGACAACCGGAGTTTACGAAGGAACCCAACTCGTTCTTTCTTTCGTTCCGTTCATCGAGCACGTCGTCGGAAACAAGTCGGAGGAACCAATCGTCGCCGGAGTTACATCGGAGCAACCGAGTTCGCTGGAACGTCTCGAGTCGTCCCCACTGTTTCGGTATAATTTTATCTTGCTTTTGTTTCGGTAATCGTGTGTTCGAGTTCGACAGCAATTCCGCGATGATGAGCCGATAACAATCTGTGATTCTGTTCGAGACTTCGACTGTTCGTGTCTTCGTGATACTGATATGATATCCCTTTGTTCGACTTCGACAACAATTGTCGACAATTGTGATTGACGTTTGATATCCTTGCATAATTCAATCTGCCGCCCAAATTCCCAATACGCTGTTGGGTTATTTTTTTGGTTATTTGTGCTAACTAATATTTGGCTATCATTTGGTTATTTGGGCCAATATATTCAGAATTATTTGGGCTGAATATCAGTTTCTAGAATTTTTTTAGGGGTGTCCTAGTAGTTGTTGAGCGGTATCCTTAGTATAAAAATCGGAAAAAAAAAAAATTTTACACTACCGGTTAGAAGTTGAGCCGTAGCCCGGGCTACACCTCCGAGTACACTAGGTCCGCCCCTGTTCTACATTTTCATTAGTAAAATGGTCAAAATTAAATGAACATATAAAACATCTGTAATTTTGAGTACAACACATTTTTATTCGACTTACTTAAATTAGATTAGAAGATCTGAATTAGAAAAGAAAGTAGATGATTACATACACAATCAAGTAAGTTAGAGACATCAACCATAGTTTTGTTACCAATAAAAATCAAAACAAGAAGAAAAACATCATAAACATAACATAAGTTTTCATAAGAGAGCGAATCCGTATAAAGATGGAAAAACATACTGATAAGAATTATACAACAAACCTTTTAAATTTAATAAAACCCCTCAAAGTCATATTAACCAAAGTGAAGAACACTAATGAGCTTATGTATCAAATGATAGTCAATCACATATCAACCCTTAATTATTAACAACTTTCTCAAATTAAATGTTAATCCTATACTAATATTCCTATGAGTTTAAAAACAAAAGAACTTAATTAAGTGGCAAATCATAATGGACGGCTATGATGAGGTGTGTTGTACTATTCCAGCTGATGCCAGTTATGGAGTGGATCATAATTTACACAACACAATAAATACCTCTCTTCCTCTCACTCTCCTTCCAGCTCATTCCTCTTCATTCTTTGCTTCTTCCTTTTATTTATATATATTCACGAGATCCCCATCTTCTTCCCCTTTTCTTTCTCTGTAAATTCATGTAATTTGTTCATCTAAGTCTCAATTTTTCTTCTGTTCTTTCATCAAAGTTCCAATTTTTGCAGCATTTTCATAACCCCACTTGAAATCTTGCATCCAACTTGCAAAAAACAATCTTTTGGTCCAACAAATTGGTTCAATTTTGAGCAATGGAACATGCCCAGAAGGTGTTCGACGAAATGTCGCTTCCAAATGTGCTTGAAAAAGCGTGTTCTCTTGACCAGAACAAGCCTGATTTCAAAGAACTCGATCTGGGTATTGGTGGAATGCGTTCAATTAACAAAGAACAAGACCAATTTCGAAGAAGATCTAATAGATCTCATTCAGGTGAGCTGAATGCTACTAGTATCCCCAATATCACCACGCCGGAAAAGGTTCGATCTGGGTTTGGGGATGTGAATCGGAAGCTGGGTCACCGGAGATCGTATTCTACTGGAGCTCCGTTGATATATTCCGGCAGTGGAACCGGAACAATGGGTTACTTTAATGGAAGTAGTAATAATACTGCTAGCACTAGCAGCACCACCACTACCACCAACAGTGGCGGCAGCGGCAGCGGTGGTAGCGGTGGCAATAGTTCGGTTAATTCTCCGAACACGAGTTTATACCCAGCCGGCAATATCTGTCCGTCAGGTAATAAACAAATTAGTTTAGTAAAACTTTTATACATTAATGTTTTTTTTTTCCTTCTAAATATGAAAGTATAAGTGTATGACTCTAGTGTGACTAAGAAAAACAAAACAAGAATTACTAATAATAGGGATAGGCTATTGATAACTAAAAGTAGTTTTACAACTGCTAATAGTAATAGTAATAGGTAACAGGGGCAAAGCTAAACTTGTCCCTCTAGGATTAATCGTCCTATACGAGTAAAAGTAGAGATCGTGATGGTTAAGTGGCGTGCTGTACAGCCAAAAGGTTGAGAGTTCAAATCCTGCAGAATGCAGCAGGTGGTGTATTTATCGTAGAAAATCTAGGAATTGTTGTTAAAAAAATTTAGTGATCTAGTAGGGGGATGGGGTTTGGTTTAGTAAAAAGTACCATAGGAAGTGGGTACGTTTAGCTAGCGGTAGTAACATTTGTCCATCATGTAACAGAGAATCCCTAAAAGTAGTTTGTACAGCTACTAAGACCAAGCGTGGTCGTAGCAAAAGGGGGCGGCTTTTTTTTCCCAAAAACGCCAAACAACGCCCGAATCTCGGCCCCCCGGGGCGTTTTTCTTGGATTTTTTTGAATGGCGTTTTAAAAACAACGCTCTTGCCCCATTTTGAAGATGTTGTTGGCCCAATCACATGTAACCCTTTTCTTCTTTGGCGAATTAAATTTTTTCATGGTTTTTTTTATTTATTTAATTCTTTACACCCCTTTTAACATAATGCCCACTTCCCCACTACACCCATTTTAGAAAAAAACGCCCCTTTGCTGACTAGGACGACACGTGGCGGACAACACCCAAGGGTGGGGCATTATTCACCATAACCACTACGCATGGTCTAATAGTATGAACATCTGTCATCAGGTAAAATCCTTAAATCCAATATGAACACTCGTAGCTCCACGACCCGACCCGAGAAGTTGGGTTTGGGTATGGGTACGGGTAATTACGGGCATGGAAGTATAATTAAAGGCGGGGGGAGATCAGTGGAATCGAATGGCGAAATTGGGATGATCATTAAGAAGGCTATGATTAGTCATGATGTAGAAGAAGTTAAAAATGCTGGCAATGAGTTGTATAAAAGAGGGAATTTCACAGAAGCTTTATCGTTGTATGATCGTGCGATTACGATATCGCCGGAAAATGCAGCTTGTCGGAGTAATAGAGCGGCGGCGTTGACCATGTTAGGGAGGTTGGGGGAGGCTGTTAAGGAATGTGAGGAGGCTGTGCGGTTGAACCCTGGTTTTCAACGCGCTCATCAACGATTAGCATCTCTTTATCTCAGGTAACTTCGTAACAAGTTGACCGAGTTGGAATTAGTCCCTAAATAATCAGGAATATATAATCATTATCATAATCAATTTAACAGGTTAGGACAGGTGGACCGCGCCTATCACCATCTTTCTCATGGTCAACATAACGATTTGACCGAGTTGCAAAAGTTGCAAACGTTGGAAAAACATATTAACAGATGCTCGGATGCTAGAAAGATCGGTGATTGGAAAGGAGTACTTAGGGAATGCGAAGCAGCCATGTTAACCGGAGCCGTATCATCTCCTCAAGTACTCATTTCGATACCTTTTTAATTACTATTTTTCAAAGTTTAATCAGTGGTTGAAATTAACATCGAGTCAACTTGATGGTGTGCATCTACAGATAATTGCTTGCAAGGCGGAAGCGTTTTTGAAGCTCCATCAACTTGAAGATGTGGATTCTATTCTTGTTGAGTTACCAAAAGTCGAGCCTTTTCCTGCTACATGTACTAAAGTCAAGTTTTTTGGAATGTATTGTGAAGCGTATGTGTTTTACGTCCGAGCTCGTGTTGACATGGCGTTTGGAAGGTTAGCTTTATTAGAACGATTTGTTTATTTAAATAATCATAATTATTCTTTCGTAATTATGAAAACCGGTTAGGAAAAACTGACATATCCCACCAATATCCTGCTAGCCAGTGGGACCGGTAAAGCGAAGCTTACGTTTGTTAGGTGGCCTTCAAGGGGTTAAGGCATGATTCAAGTGGAAGCTAGATTCGAATCTAAGACCTCTGTCAGAGGGGAATCAACGGCTTACCACTGCGCCCCTTGAAGGTTAAATAATCATCATATTTAATAAAAAATGGTTAATTGTATTTACTCTTAAAAGGCATGGTCAGTGGGGTTTCTACCGGCCATGCCACCCCCTTTAACTTTCTGGGTTATACACATTTAATCCTTTTAATTTCTAAAAGATTTGTAAAATGTCGCTTTGACCCCTTCATGTTTCTAAAGCTTCGTGTTTAACCCCTGTACATTTTTACTTCAAAAAATTAATTTCTTACTTTCTTATTTTTGTGTACTTATGAGTATAAATTCAAAAGTTCGTTCACGTTTTCACATAAATTTTATTCAAGAATGAGCCACGTCAATTAACGTTTTCGTGTTTATTTTTTTGTACATTGCGAGGTTGTCTACATTTCGACGTAAATTTTGTTTGGAAACAAGTCGGGTCAAATATGACACATCTTCATTCGACGATATAAATTTGAGTTACTCTACTTTTCGTCGTAAATTTAGTTCTAAACGAGTCAGGCCGATTGTAGTCTACTTTATCACGACGCGTACGACCCTGCAGCAATGCGCGAACTAGTTGTAGCAAAAGTAACAAGTTTTATGTCCATTTCTATTTTCGGCCTCCTATTTATAAACATTACAAAGATTTATTTACCCAAGTAAACCATGGGCAAATCGTTAATAAACCGACCAATTTATGATGAGCTAAAGAGCGCGATAAACATATGGTAATGGCAGGTTTGAAACAGCAGCTGCATTTGCGGAAAAGGCGAGCTTGATCGATTACGGAAACATGGAAGTTGGAACGTTACTAAAACATGTTAACTTAATAAACCGAGCGCGTGTTCAAGGCAAAGATCTTTTTAACTCGGGGAGATTTTCAGAGGCGTGTGCTGCGTATGGTGAAGGGCTTAAATATAACTTGTCAAACTCGGTTCTTTATTGTAATAGGGCTGTTTGTTGGTCAAAGCTCGGTTTGTGGGAGAAGTCCGTTGAGGATTGTAATCTAGCCCTTAACGTTCACCCAAATTACACAAAGGCCCTTATGAGGAGGGCCGTCTCAAATGCAAAGGTGGTTAGAGTTACTTTTTTTGTATTTATTTATTTTAATCTCTAAATTTCTAGTGTTTAAAGTTAAGAGGTTAAAATATTATCGATAAATAATTTTTTAAATAAAAAACGCCTTGCATACATGATGCGCACGCATCACGCATCGGCTTTTGGGATTAAAAACGCATCGGAGCGCAAATTAAAACCAAGTGTTTATCTATTGTTTTTTATTACCAATTTTTTATTGATCCACAAACACTTTATTTATTGTTTTTTGGAATTTTTATATTGAATAAATAATGTGTTACATATGATTACAAAACTAAATTGTTACGGTAACAATCTAAATTTAAAAAAAAAAAGTCTAGGACGTTGTATGCTCTAAAATACACTTTCTACAACTATGGACCCTTTTTTTGTTCAAATGCTTTTACTCAACCTTCTTAACACACTTGAGATAATACATAACTCATATTAACTCACTCATCAAAGGTTAAAATTGCCATTTCTATTTTTTGGATTATTTATGATATAGTGTGTTTTTAATTTTGGAAAATATTGTTTTTTTGGATTTGTAGCTTGAGCGATGGGGTGAAGCGGTGAGAGACTATGAAATATTGAGTAAAGAACTTCCGGGAGACAATGAGGTGGCAGAATCACTATCTCGAGCTCAAGAAGCATTAAGATTGGCCCGAGGGGAACCTTCGGGTGTTAATCGTGTTAGAGCTTCGACATATTCATCGGGTAACTTTTGAACCTTGGCCTCAGTTCATTTTTTTGTACATTATGCATAGTAAAATTACTTAAATAATCTAATTTGTATTGAGAAGTAGGTTTTAGGAGGTATTTACAAAAAATAATCTGATCTGTATTGAGAAATAGGTTTTAGAAGGTTTTATGCATTTGACGACAGTTTAGATGACTTTTAACTTACTTGACCTTTTGACCCGTTGACTTGTTTTGCTTTAGATTAGTCCTTTAGTTTAACCCATTGATAAATACATAGCACTTATCGGCCCATTTGTATATTAATCGGTTGAAATTTCACTTGTAATTCTTTAAAGGCTATGTAGTGAAAATTAGGTTTTAGACGGTATGGTATCTGGTGATAAACACCTGAGCCCATACCACATCGTAACCGAATGTATTAGCATATTATATAATCTTATAAGAATAGTAAACAGTAGACTGAAGTTGTTAGAAGAGTAAATTGTCATTTTAGTCCCTGAGTTTTTGTCCAAATTGTCATCTTAGTCCAAATAGTTTTTTTTTTCTCCTTTGGGTCCCTGTCTTTTCCTTTTTCTTGCCATTTTGATCACATTGCCTAACTTAGTCTAAAAACCGGGTTATAGTCAGGGGTATTTTTGGCTTTAAATTATTATGAGGTTTATAAATTATGTTGTAAACTACCTCTGGTTATCCCTACACAACAGTTATGCTGCCAAAAATACCCCTGGTTATAACCATATTTTTAGACTGAGTTAGGCAATGTGATCAAAATGGCAAGAAAATAGAAAAGTCAGGGACCGAGAGGAGAAAAAAAAACTATTTGGACTAAAATGGCAATTTGGACCAAACCTCAGGGACTAAATGGCAATTTACTCTTGTTAGAAACTTGAAATTATAGAATTGTTAAAAGTCTAGTTTAGTATATGCTATTTGAAGTTGGTTTTTGAGGTAAATTTAAGTTTTGGGTAATGGGCATACCACTGGTAATTTTTAATCATATAAGATTATAATACATGATACGCAAAGTCGCGAACCGATTGGTAATGAGTAGAACAAAGCAATACAATTGACCTCAAAAAGTCAAAACTTTGTAAATGTCATTTTTTTTTTGCATGAAACAGAGCTTCCCCCTAGCAGTATCAGGAGCCGGAACCATTGAGCGGCATTCACATGGCGATTCTTGTGGACCCTACATACGCCAGTATGGCAATTTTCGATGACCGAATGTTCTCAAGCACAAGTGCAGCAGTACAGTTTGATGAACAGAAAGGCTTGTTTCAAATTTCAAGTACCACTGCTACACCTTGATATCAAAAAGGGGACCAAAAGCAGATTTTACTTGAAATAAACTCATATATAACAATTTTTTATCATTTTTCATTTTAGTACAAAAATTGTGGAAAATTGAATATTGTGATTACTTTTTTTTATTTTTATTTTTTATTTTCCATGGACCTCAGTTGCATTGGAGCTATTTATTTGTTTCCCTCCTCTTAATGAAGAAAATATTGGATTCTGTGAGATCCTTTTTTATATATACCATTTCTGTTAATGTTTTTTTTATCTGTTTGTGGTATCTATCAGTTTTTTGTGTCAACCTAGAAATATTTGTATATAATAATTCTTATATATCTGACTTAAAATAAAATTACTAAATAATTAGAAGTCTATTTTTCAAAATAATAATAATAATAATAATAATTAGAAGTAATTTATCACTTTTAGTGCATTCCTTAGAAAAAACGGACGGAGACCAACACTCGTTCCTCCATCACCGTCGCTTAGCTCTTTCTACCTGTCTAATCTGTCTCTCTCTTGCTCCTCTCTATCTCCCTAATCTGTGTGTTGATACTGGAGAAGAAAATGGAATGGGAAGCGGTGGAGGCTGAGGAGACGCACAAGTGTCTTGGGTTAAATACCTTAAATGCCCTAACCTAAAATCACTGTTCATTCACTTTGGTTAACCTAAAATCACTGTTCATTCACTTTGGTTTTTAATATAAGGATAATTTGAAAAGCATCTCATTTCCAAGAATGGATAACAAATTTAGGTACTCCCTATTGATTTTCTATATTTACAAACTCACTGTTGATTTGAGCTAAATGTTGTTTTGCTTTTTTAGTATTTATAAATATAAATATTGAGAAATAATAATGAAAGAGGGTATAGCATAGCATGGGTGACGTAGACAAGTGACATTGGATTGTTATGGGCAAAGCATGCTATGAGAACATGATTCCAACCCACCTCAGCTGTCCCATAATTTTGGGGGCATGCCCACACCAGGTACAACTCAATAAATATATATACACCATATATTATATGATATTTTGTTAAAGGAATTAAGTTGATGTAATACCATATAGTTTTATTTATTAAATTAAGAAATGGAAATGAGATTAAACAAATCAGTGAGATGCACAACTATAAAGTGGTCATGTAGCTTGGTATCGATACTGGTATCAAATTTCGTCAAATATGGGTACCACTGTCGGTATCGAAAATGTTCGGTATGATACTGGTATTTAAGGGTAAAATACCGGTATCGAACCGAAAATCGGTACCGAAAACTCCAAAAAATGGGTACCGATAAAAATAGGTACAAGAAATTCGCTACCGGTAAACCGGTACCAAGTACCAAATGCTCATCCCTACGTATATGCTCCTGACTTGTATTTATTATTATTATTATTATTATTATTATTATTATTATTATTATTATTATTATTATTATTATTAAAATAGTGTAAAATTATGAAAATAGACTACATAATTTGACCCTTTAATTACATCCCTATTTCGGAATCTATTTTTCAATTTTTTTATAATATCATTTATTTAGTTGAAACTTTCATTGCACTATTTGAAAATTATTAAAATAGTGTAAAATTATGAAATAGTGTAAAATTATGAAAACTAGTTTTTTATATCGCGCATTCCGGCGAATCCGAGCAAATGATAATGTAAAACAAACGTGATTTGAAAATAAAGCATGTTGTTTAGAAAGTCAAACCATTAGAACAATTTAGTTTATTATCGTATCTTTTTATGATAACAAATAAATACTTTAGTTTGAGTATAACCTCGTTCTTACAACGGAATGTCAGGGAAAGAAATTAAGCACAACTACGTACTTAAGTTTTTTGAAAAAAAGTTATAAACGTAACTTATTAAAGAAGTATCAAATTAATCGATAAACTAATATATGTTCAGAAAAAGAAAAAAAACAATTGTTAAAAAAAGGTAAAGGAAATATATGTTTAAAAATATATATATATATACTAGGCTATCACCCGGGAACATCCCGGGTTAGGAAAATTTAGTTTTCCATAATAATAAAATGTACTAAAACAACATTTTAAACCTCTTAAGTTTCTTGTTTCCCTTCCCACCACAAATTTTTTGTTCGGTTTCATCAGTATTCCAACTTTGCCTCCATATGTATTCAAAGTTTTCATGTAAAACTAATTCCATTTTAATTCATAATGAGATCTCTGTATAAAAATGTTTTCGCAACCCATACGCCAGTGGTGGCTTTGATGGTGTTCGGAGAGGACCTCCACATAAGGCCCATGATTTTAAGGGGCACATGATTTGTAAAAAAATCCGATATATGTATATGTTAATATTTTTTTTAAAAGAGTAAACACATAACAATTCCAATATATGTCCATTTACAAATCGTTTATCATGGTTTAGAATTTAGCCCACTTGGCATCAGGTTTATTAAGCCCGATAATAATTTGATTTAAAAAAAATAATAAAACATTACGGAAGGGCACGTTTCTTCAAGCTCAAACAGGGTATGTGAATTCTCAAAGAGGCCTCTGCCAAATGCCTAAGAAGACGCGACATGGTGGATGAATAGCCAAAGGGGCCTATTACCCATAATTTTTTTGGATCACACCAATTGTGTAACTCAACAACATATTTCACCTCATCATCTGAAATAAATAACTATATATGAACTCAAACTTTATCATAATCACAAAATTATAAAACTAAGCTGTTAAATGAGCATCACATGTAAAAAAACTTGTAGAATTATAAGTACTAAACCCCCAATTTGACACATTTTCCTTCAGGTGCGTAAATCTTTTTATTTTTCCTAAAAAATTATAAACCCAAATCTACCCAGCCATAATTAAACAGGTCATAATTACAACCTCAAAATCATACCATCACATGATCACAACATTAACATATATACTTAGAATTTTATCCACTTCTAATTAATTTAATTATATCTTTAAGTATTATCACTCCTTTGAACTTTATAAATCACATAAGAAAAACGTTGGTAATTATGTGGAGAAATAAGTTTTGAACAAAAAAATCAACCAATAATTAGAAAGAGTCGAGCAGCTTAGACTTAGCATTGGTATGTCTATTATCTATGGCTAACTACATGAGGTTGGTCTAGTTCAATTTTTTATGGGATTGGTTTAATTTTGGCATGTAATGCGCCTAGACAGAAGTATAGAACCATGGTGCTCGCCCCACCTATATTGTCCCTAGACCAAGATGCTCTCATCACTTGCGCCTGATCACAAAGGTCGCCTTGTGTCTAGTCAAGGCGCCAACCCTCGCCTCGCCTAAGCCCCTAGGCACACCGGGCATTTGCTTTTGATTACATAAATTTAAGGATGACCCGAAACATGATACGGATAAGACACAAAATTTATTAGCTTTTGGGTTGTCATGTCTAACATGTTAGATAAAAAAGTTGTGTTTGGTTGATACATTTAACCCTTTTATTAAACATGGGGTGTCGGGTTGATGTGTTTAAGCGTACAATTAAACACGGCTACCCATCAACCCGTTTAAATTTAGAATATAAAAAATATATATATCATAAGGCAAGCCCCCAACACATTTACAACTTCATTACCACCAGTTTAGAACTCGCCAACCCGTTTTACTCGATTAGACACACGTGTAGTTTTCTGGTTACTTGATGTTAAGAGTGTTCGAGTAATAAATCTGCTGCCTTCGGGTTCATAGATTATCTGTTAACCCAAACCCGTCAACCCGCCTGTTAGTTTGAATTACTAAAAAAATGATACAGGTTCAGAGATGTGATTAATAAATTACCCATTGAAGAGCAGAGACTAATACAAGTTCATATTGCGGCATTGCGCTTTCTTTGGCTTCTCGTCTCTTGCTTCACCTAATTTGATCATATTGAATTCAGCATGTTGAATGGGATTCGGTTACACACAATGGAAGATGTATATGTGGAACAAACCAAGTATTAGGCTTTCAGTAAACATTGAAAGGAAGTGTAAAAGCTGCATACATATAATTAAGATAAATCAAACTTCAAATAAAAAGAAATCTCACTTGCTAGTGAGAATGCCTGCACGTTGCAGCGGGTACGTCTGCTTTATGGTTTTGTTTTTTGATAGATAAGAGTGAAGAGACAATCTAATCTCTAAGAGGATGGATAACATGTGAAAATAATATGACTAATATGTACACCGGCAACTTTTAATAATACACGAGTTTTAACCTACTTATAATTCTAAACATACGTAAAAGTAATAACTAATGCATTTAAATATAATAATTCTAAATATTAATAAATAATAAACAAATCTAGTCCACGTCAAACTCAAATTTGAAAAAATTATTATATTATATTACAAATCAAACTTGAGCTTTAAAAATGAAGCTCTAAATGAGTCTAGCTCGAGACATCTTAAATTATATAGCGGGTCGGCTAACCTCATCTACACCCTATTTTGTAATTACTTTTCTACTTATACATATGATCCACAAATATAAGATATTAGGAATAGATTACACCAAGTCATAGAGAGCGCATAGAACCTATAGCACTAAACAAGTAGACATTAAGCTCCAACTCTCCATGTGGATATCAAGATCCAAATCTCCATCTACTTTCCATGTGCTCCATCGGGATTCCTGCATCTGTATGTACAATTTATACGTCTTGGATGCTAATGTTTTTGTGGAAGTGATAACTTTGACCCATTTGACAAATGTCCCCAAATTACTATAGTCAAATGAACAAACATGTAAATCATGGTTTATTTATTTGAGTGCAGCTATCATGGCTTTAATAAAGAAGGAAATATATGATGTTTAGTAATGTGAGCAATGTGGGACATAAATAATTGTAGCCTTGAAATCTTCCTATTCTTGATGTATGACTTCAGATTAGAAAGTTTCACTTTTTATATCTGCATATGATCAAAGAATTTAAGTTTTTTTTATATCCATATTTACAAATAAATGTTACCTGTAAACCTTTTATTTGATCAAACCTTTTATATTATAATAATTGTCTACACAAAAGTATAATACTAATTTATTTATTAAATAAGAAACTTGATTTCGCAAACTGGATCACAAAAAATTAAACAAAGTTAACATTTTAGATACAAATATCAAATATTTATGGACACAAATACCTATTTCTTAAAAACCAAAGATTTTAAAAACCAAAGATTTCCATGTCAACAAAACAGAATATGATTTAGATAGGTTAATTTTTTGAAAAGGTAACCCATTGGTAACCAGGCAGTGAAAAATCATCGAAGTTTTCTTTTAGAAAATGACTTAAGGTACCTTTCAAAATTTTAGATTTAAGGTAATCTGACTTGGTAACATGTCAAATTAATGAACTGGCATTATCGTCAACTATTTTGACTTCTTTTTTCAAAAGCCGACCCCAGAAGCTTCACCTTATAGCTCCAGTGGCTGCTTTGTGAATGTAAGCATGAGCATGAAGTCGATCTTGGAATCATGGGCGAAGCTTTTAAAGGGCGGGAGGGGGCGGCCGACCCCAGAACATTTCGCTCAGTAGTGGAGAGTATTTAGTTTTCGTATAGAATTTTTTTAGTATATACGTTTATGACCCCCGGTTTTATAGAAATTTTTAGGTCCAGTGACTTCCGCCTCCCCGGTCGGAAATCTCAAGCTTTGTCACAGCTTGGAATCTTAAAATTTCTATATAGGAACGCAGAATTTTTGTAAGAGAACATTAAAATTAACTTTGTAATGATAGTTTTTGTAACCATCATTTACAAATTACTTATTTTTAGCATTTAAAAAGCCGTTAGAAAGTAAGCCAAGCCTGATCTAACTGAATCGCTCGTTTCAACCATACTATTAAATTACCCTTTTCACCCATTAGCCACCCCTAACTCTGCATGAAAACAAAAACAGAGAAACCTAGGTCTAGTCTAGAGAAATTTGAACATCTAAACAATATTTCAAAGGAATGTCGGTACCTGCAATAAAAGTGGCAGTTTCTCTCACTTTTCTAGCACAAACTTGCATTTGAAGTTGTATTCTACATGTAGCACAGGCAAACATTATACTCTTGCAAATGTTATCTGCAAACAAAGAAAAACAAAGTCAGGATTGTTGAAAAGTATGGTGAGTTTTTTGTTTCTTGCTTTAGATGAATTCACGAAGGGCTTAAGATGATATAAATTAGCTGTTAATGAATTACACCTGGTAAAAGTATACTTTTTTATGTTAGATAAACGCATAGAATAGTAGTAGTATCACAAGCGGCTCCCCTGGTTTCCGAACAATCGCAGCTTTCATTGGCAACAACTACGAGTGTTCATTATTCGGTTTCAAACTGATTAAACCGAATAAACTGAATATCAAATAGTGCTATTCAAAAGGGTTGCAGCGCATTGACGAAAAAAAACTTTAAACCGAATTGATTAACTTGAGGTTTAGAAACTTACTAACAGATAGGCTTGCTGGCGGTATTACTGGAGCTATTTCTGACCATAGTGACAGTTTGGCACTGGTTATTTTCTTGTCTGTTTGTCAAAGTCAAAACAAAAAAGGGAAGAAGAAGGTCCAAAAAATTAAATAGTGATCAATAATCAAATCTTAACAGTTCCCTTCAAGATAACCTCACAAGTGATCTCCCACACTAATCAACAATAACAACTTACACCAAACAGAACTTAATTAACAACTTAAACTTCAAAAATTGAATACAAAATCTCCACGCTTACTTGCGGATAACACCGAAGATGCGAAATTCCTCCTTGATTTCTTGCTCACTAACCCTTGGATCCAAATTCCCATTATCATCATAAAACATAACTGCATCATTCATTGATTAATATTATATATCAGTAACTTACATAGAAACAGCTTCGTCATTGACCTTATAATAAGGGAAAAAGGCTCCAAGAAAAGTAAGAGTTCCAACTGCCATAGCCGATTTTGCTCGTGTGAAAAAGTAGAGATCAGGGACAATAGCATTATGCCACTGAGCCCAAACAGAAAGAAATAGACAAACACCAATGTTTTATCACTGTACTGAAACAGTGTGCCCATTGTGCACACAGTGATGATTGCTGCTGTAATCGCAAACTGTAAAAAAATCATCAGAAACAGATAATGCTCAGGCTTTGCAATTGCAGGTTTTTAATGCTCAGGCTTTCCAAATGTGTACTGATCCATCCACTGGTGAGATTATCATACAGTTAATCTTTTCGATGACAACTAACACTTGTTACCTGCCAACACAACATGAACTTTATTCAGTACATTTTGAAATTAAGAGAAAAGGCTATTAGGTGTCTTGAGTTCTGATAACGAATCTACCACTTCTAGACTTTAAATTTGAAATACACTATCCCACACTACCATTTTTCTCCACTCACTAATTTTACATATAGTTCATAAAACTATATTGTTAAAAGAGTAGTTAAGCTTTTATAATGAGTAATTTAGAAGGTTTTAAGTATATGAAAAAACCAAGGCACCTTTTTGCACTTTTGACCAGCTTAACCCCATATGACCCGTTGGAGATAAAAGTTGCGCCAATAACAAACGACCACTTTCAATAAAGTCCCTTCTTGTAGGGGCCAATTTTATAGCCTTTGATAACTCTTCCAATGCACTCGCTTTAGAACCACACGACTTCAAACAAAATTCCATCGATTCTAACACTAATGCTAAGATAACTTCTGAACCTTTCGAGGCGTGTTATTTTTAAACATGATCTAATAATATATCAACTAAATTAACGGAAAATATTAATCGAGCATACCTGCAGGATACTAAAGGGCAGAGGCAGCACAACAAATGGAAGAAATTGCAGATGGATCCCCTGAAATCCATAGTAGAATTACTTAAAAATGAACATATTGTCATTATAGACCCCCATGTACACCACACAACACTCAAAACATTACACATGAGAACTCTACTATTCTATAATCTCTATAACACTTTAGCGGCGGTTTTTTAATAATCACAAACTTCTATTCCTTTGTCTGATAGTAAGTGCCCTAATTCCGTGGTCAAGTGGACCACTCTTTTACTTAAATGATAAGTTTAAACCAGTGACCCAACTCGCCAAAAGTTCAACGAATGGGCATCCAGCTACCTAACAACAACAAACCCAAATAAATTTCTCAAATGAAAGAAAGTTAGAAACAAACCTCAGAAGCAACTTTAGAGTTAAAAAATCCACACATGAAAGTTAAACCCTAGATCTGCAACTTTAGATCAACAAAAATCGGATTCAAGAACTAAAGCGCATGACCTAATAAAATCAAAAGAAGGTCGTCGGAGATACCTCTGTTTCTCGGGGCCTACCTCAACCACCATCTACACCTGGGAACTCGTCTTTATTTCCACCGATCTGCTTGAGTTCTACCACCGGAACCCTAGACTACAAAACAACAAAGGTATCTTGAATTCTTATAAACCCTTATTGCAACAACTACAACATATGAAAGCGAAAACAGAAAATGAAAGAGTATACCTGATGCTTGAATGTTTAGATTTAAGAGGCTTCATCGAGAAGGACGATGTATGCAATATCTAGGGCTTCGAAAACAATCCTACACAGATCATACAAAGAAAAAATATCAAAATAATATAAATGTAAATAATAAAGTGTCATCAAGGATGGATGATTGTGTACCGCGAAACCCTAATCAAACCCTAAATTAATCAAATAAAAAATATTAGAATGAAGAATCATAATACAATGAAAGTATAAATTTCACAAAAGGAAATCACCTAAAGATATCTTCGGATTGCATAGGGTTTCTGAGATTTGAAATCGGATTGAAATGAGGAAATGGAAACCCTATCTACATATTCACAAACACAAAATACACTTAGAAATCAGGATCGAAAGATAAACCTGACTGGATTACACCAATATCCCCTAGAAATCGAAAGACCCAATGATGTTCCAATTGTTGTTAGGAACAAAAGTGATACCATTTAGATTGTTATTGTAATCGGAAGTGGTACCTGGTTTGTTTAACCATTGGAGAAGAGAAGAGAATGATGATTCATGATGAAGGGGAAGGAAGGTTAGGGTTTACAAAAGAATGGTGATTTGATATCGATGACTGATGATGAAAGAACAAACGATGGAGGCGAAGGAGATTAGGGTTTCTGAAACATAGGGTGAAAGGATGATGGATTCTTACATGATTTATACTCCGGGTCATATTTGCGGGTATGGTTATCTCCATCTGGATCCCGTGTAGAAATAACATGTCTCCCACATTTTCCCGCCAAAACCCTATTGAAGTTGCACCACAAAGTGACACGTGTCCCAAACTTTATTCATATATTATATATATAGATGTTATTAAAAGTAAACATAATAATAAACTATTATATTAGAATATATTAAATAATAAAATAATAAAAAACTATATATTATTATAAAAGTAAAGTTACTATTCATCATCCATCGAAAACAATACATATAATAGACTACATAATTTTTGACCCTATCCCTATTTCGGAATCTATTTTTCAATTTTTTATAATAACATTTATTTAGTTGAAACTTTCATTGCACTATTTCTTTCTTTTTATTTTAAACTAGTTACCCGTCACGGCGATGGACGCGATTCGTTTTCGAACTACGTTTACGTCGAAACATATAATAGATGAGAAGTATTGACCAAGTCGAAACATATTATAGATGAAAAAACATTGACTAAGTCGAATTTGGCTGTTCAACGCCAAGTTTTCATCATGGTTACACTTAAAGGATCTGATGAGCAAACCTCTTATAATCTCATATAAATGAGTCAAAATAAAAAGTATACATGTATGCATTGGACGCAGGTTGTAACAAACCTTGAAATTAAAGCATAAATCTGAAATAAAGTTGTAACGAACCTAAGAGTTTCCAATTGAATATCCATCGGAAAAGGGGTATATAAACATCGGTATCTGACAAAAGAAAAATTGAAACTTTACAAGTTAGCAACACAAACAGCCCCAGGAGGCACATGTCCATCTTCTGCTGCTACTGCAGGAGATGACAATGTACCTTATGAAATTGACACTGATCTTGATGACGAAGTGAATGTGAATGTAAGTGTGATAAATTACATTAAAACCTGTTGTATGTATATTGAATAGAAGAAAGTAAATGGTGGAATAACAATTACGTTTCTAAAATGCATATAACTTACTTTATAAATACTTTTGTTAGTTGTATTCTTAAATGTACTAACCATAGCAGCAAACTGAACAGCAACCACAGAGCATATAGTTATATAAAAGTAATGAGCACATAAATTAAAGACCAAAACCGATTTGATTAAGTAAGCTTTATTTTCACTTCGAGATTCAAAGACTCTATGACCTGAAATCATGAAGTCTGATTTAAAATCATTTACAAAAGTCATGGCCTTCCCATTTAATAATAATAATAAAAATAAAACCGTCAACAACAACACACTTTCAATATCAATTTTAAATTTTAAATATGTAAATCATCTTTGTTTCTAAATCAAATATCTACCAATGATTGGAACCCGTTAGGCTACACGGTATGGGGACGTCCCCACACCGTCGAGGTCCGGCGCCGCAGCAAACACCATGCCGTCCCCTGCGTCCTGAGCTCCGTCCCCGTCTTCAACGTCCATTCTTCGCCGTTCAGGACGATCCTCCAGGTGGGCCCCCGGTCCGTCACCGGAGCCAACACCATGCCGCCCACCCCCGTCGAGCTCCGTCCTCCATCTTCATCCCGTCTGCATACCGTGTAGCCTTAGAAGTAACATATAACATGAAAAGAACGAAATAATAGAGCACATAGGTTAACCATGAAGGCGGAGAACTACATGAAGCCCTAGACACAACCCCAACCGACAATAATGGTAATCACACACATGTATAAATCATAGTAAATATATATTATTTGTCTAAGGGTTTAATGATGATGAGATGGACCAAAAAGAAATATTCAAGTACCAAAAAGACATCTAGAATTAGAATACTTACACGTGGTTATGTTAAAAGCATAGATTAAGAAATAATATGAAAGAATAAGTTTTTTTAATATATAAACAGGTAAGGTCATAGAGTAGCAAGGTACTTCGGATGATAGTCTATTATGGTAATTATATACTCGATAAACTGGTCTGGTAATTATATACTCGATAAACTGGTCTAGTAATTAGTACAAAGTCTGACACTGCAGTTAATAAAGAGGAGAGAGACTAATTGGCCACGGGGCCGTATCAGGCGGGCACGGGCTGTGTTGGACGTCTGATTTTCAGCCATAAGTAGGGGCAGTGACGGATCTTGACCTAAAACTCAGCATGGGCCCAATGTTTTTTGGAGATAAAATCAGCCTGGGCCGAACCAATACACATTTAAAAAAATTCTCGAAAACCTGAAATTTAACACTACTGGGCGAAAAAACCGCACGGGCCGAGGCGCCTCCTTTAAGCTCCTCCCCTGAGTAGGGGTGATTGATTTCATTCCAAACTATCCCTTGGCAAACCACTTCTCTCCCACTTGCCATCACTCCACCACCACTACAACACCATCATTCACCACCATCATCCATGTTCCATCATTTAGAGTGTGTAGTAATCTCGGGATCCAAGATCGATCGTAAGAGTTCTTATCAAACAAATGTCATGCTTGACTATACTCTTACATCACTTGGTGAAATCAAATTTTTTATGTATTTCTTTTTAATTTTCAATCTTTGGCTTCTTTTTAATTGGGTATGTATTAATGACTTTAATAAGTAGTTTTTTTTATATTGAAGGCGAATTTATCTTACCATTCTTCATATGTTGTTGATTTACATATCCGTGTCTTTATGGTCTATATAAAGCGAGTTAGCTACTTGGAAGGGGGTTAGAAGGGTGGTTGGTTAATTCTATGTCTCGTTCAGTGTATAGATCCTGCGAGAACCTGGTTCAAGCTTAGTACTACTCCATGGATTGGTCGGGAATGACTGGCCCGACTGAGAGTAAGAAACCGCTTGAATCCCTTATTTATAAACTGGTATTAAAACTTTAAACCAACCCTGCGAGGACTGTATCCCTGCTGACTCAGACCAAAGGATTGAGGGTAACGCAGCCTGGAAGGGGGCCTGTCACTTTTCGCATTAATAACTTACTTAATCATCTTTCAATAATCCGACCTTGCGAGACTGTATCCCTACGATTCCGGGTTCTTTTTCTCAGGTCCGGGTCGGGTTTTGTGTGCACCACTAGTCGTTGGCTCTCTTCCTACATGGGATGCATTACACACACATAGAGAGATATTATGTTAATTTTCTTTCCACGTGCCACCACAATCATACTCATGTCACTATAGCTTTATTTTCGTGTCTCTTACCGTCGCTACTCAAGACTTGTAATGAACTCTGCCTTTTGCCACCACAAAGTTTTCTTAATGTTTATGTATTTATATATTCATTGTATTTCACTCCACCATTAGCATCTGATATCCTTTCGCTCCAAATGCAGATGACTGGATATAATATAATCTTTAGGGTTTATTTGTAATCATACATCTTACAGTTAGAAGATATGGTTATAATAGGTTTTCTTTCTAATCATTGTCATTGTATTCCTATAAATAGTTAATTAATAATAAGGTACTAGTAGAAAACCCTGTGTGCAAACACGGGTAGTTATTAGAAATTTTGCATACCCCATTTTATTAAACGACGAATGGTTATACATCACTTAAGCCATTTTGTATCAAAAATTCAAAATATGAAAAAGATTTCTTAACAATAGAAGGATTGGAGTTTCTCAACAATACAATGTCGACAATAATCACATGATAAAATACAATTATTACAATGCAACTCGTGGTTGGACCAAGCCGAGGATAAAGAATGTACAATTAGTCGATACGTTCATTTTTATACCCAGATAGATAGATGTGAAATGATCATGTGGTTGGACCAAGCCGGAGAGACAAATCTTGACCCTTTAAAGTCTCATCACTGTTTCTAATTTTAAATGTTTTATTTTCTCCAATTTACTTACATATACATTTACTTAGGCGGCAGTAGTTCTGCCACCCAATTGGTGGAAAATGGGCGGCTGCCCTATTTTTTTAATGCTAGTATATAATATAATATAATTATAATTGCCCCTTTTAAAAATTACGATTTCGTCCTCAGTTAAAAATTACGTTTTTACACTCAGTTCAAAATAAATTTATGCTTTTGTCCTCAGCTAAAAACTACGATTTTGCCCCAGTTCAAAAAAAAATTCTGGTTTTGCCCCCTAGCTAAAAATTATGAATTTGCCCTCAGTTTAAAATTATGAGTTTGCTCTATATTCTTCCCATTGTTTTAGTTTTTTTTTTCAAAACTATAATAGTTTTTATTTTACTTGGTTGACTCAATTTAACTTTTTTGTCAAGTAGGTGTCTGACACTCACTCATGGTTTATGTCAATTTACTATTTTGCACCCAGCTTAGGCATGCCATCTTTTTTTTAGCAAAACTATGGCAGTGTTTTGATTTAATTAGTTGAGTTGATGTAATTTTTTTGAATCGTTTTATGAGTAGTATGCACAAGTAACTAAAATACATGCGTACATGTTATTAAACTAAGAAATATTCGGCTTAGCACCCCGCAACGCGGGCGGGGCATCCAACTAGTTGTTTCACATATAGTCCCCTAACTTTTGACTTTGTTTCATATCAACTTGTAGTTTTTTAAATTAAAACAAACCAAAGTATGCAGTTAGTTATCTCCCAAGTTTGGGGCTCAAATTGGGATTCTAAACCAAACCAGTTTACATCAGCCTAGTTTTTTGTTTCGTTGTTTTTCGGTTCCAGTTCAACTTCGACTCGGGTCTAGTCTCATTCGGGGTCCAATCTGAAGTTCTAAACCGATCATTAACACCCCTTTAAGTCATCAAACACTATTATCCAACACTTTCAAAACCATCAATAATTCTTGCAACACATGATATGTTAATACAAGCAATAGACATAATGTCAACACAAAAACTAAAAGTTCATATAACTTTATTATTCCAACCATTATACCTATGCAATATCAAGTTATATTACACTCATTAGAGTTGAATTATTAAACTAAACCTTGATCCAAAGCCATGCTTCACCTTGGACAAGCCTTAGCTTAAATATAGTTAAATCAAATGTTAAATTTTGTAGCATACTTTTGAGTCAATGTCAACTTATCAGAGTGTAATGGTCAAACCGAAATGTTTTGACTTTTTTTTATAACCAACGCAAACTCTTTATAGTTTAGCAGGGCTGCACCTGTGATAGCTATACGCTGCTGAATCCAAGCACGCTTCCGCAATTGACTTGTCATCGTCAAGAATTTGAGCATCCGTCAAAGGATTTTGCTGCAAATCATGTAGGAATTATTTAAAAGCAGCTTAAAAATAGAAAAAAAAAAATAAACGAACAATTTATAATAACCCTTTAGTACTAACAAAACAGATAAACTAAAATCAAATAAATAAGTTACCATGGTTTGAAATCCCCTGATATAACCGACAAGTGCCACTTCAATTTGCTGATCACAGATTTGCTCATTGCTTCCATTGATAAAACAAGCCTGCTGAAGCGAACGCTACACGTTACCAATTTCCCTAATACCATAAACGGTAAATCGACTGCGATTTACATCAAATGCAACATTTGAACATTATATATATATATATATATATATTATATTTGACGCTAAATAAAAGCCCAGGTGGCATAATAACTCTTTCAGTATAATATATTCCTGACGGTATTGTAAATCATTGAGAACATTCTCCTATTAACCCGCAAAAACTTCTCTTTGAATTTTAAAAATAACTAACTTATTAAATATAATTACTAAAACTTGATCCAGTTTTATAAAATAAAGCAATTTAGGAGATTGTAAAAACTTGAGTAAGCTATTAGCTACTTTTAAACCATTTGACATGTTTCCTTTTCAGTTAATTTATTTATTTTACCGGTTTGGCCCGTTTAATTGATATTTCATAGAATTTAGAAGTATTGCCGATGTTTAGATTCTCACAATGTTTCTCCTGAAAGAGCCAGAGCTACAGTCCCATCGGATGCTAACCACAATCTTAAATCTGTCAGGCGAGTCAAAGTCAACCCAACCAAAATAGACACCCCAGGCTTGACCCGGAATATCAGAAGCATCGTTATCTGTATAATCAGTATAGCATGAATAAACATTGCTATGCATAAGAGGGTCGCAATAAAAAAGGAACAAATGATAGAGGTGGTATTTGAAACGTAAATGCGTAGAACGGGTCAAAACTCGCCCCAAGTGGAATTTTGAATGCATACAACCTTAAATATTGCTCTATAGAAAAATTAGATAATTTAAGAAAAAAATTATTAATAAAATATAAGAGTAAAATGCCAAGTTCATCCCTGAGGTTTGGCCAGTTTTGCGACTTTCGTCCAAAGGATTGTTTTTCCGCATCTGGATCCAAAAGATTTGAAATCTTGCCATTTTCATCCGGCTCGTTACTCCATCCATTTTTCTCCGTTAACTCAGGGGTATTTTTGTCTTTTTTGTTAACTTAAAGGGCAATTTGGTGTTTTTCATTTTATGTAAAAAGACCAAATACCCCTGAAAAAACCCGAATTGCCATTTAAGTTAACAAATAAGACAGAAATACCCCTGACTTAATGGAGAAAACGGATGGAGTTAATGAGCCGGATGAAAATGGCAAGATTTCAAACTTTTTGGATCCAGATGCGGAAAAACAAACAAGCCTTTGGACGAAAGTCGTAAAACTAGCCAAACCTCAGGGAGGAAATATGCATTTTATACTCTAAAATTAAAAAAAAAAAAAAGAAGTGTTTCGGTCGGCCAATCATGAGTTGAGCCCGTTTTAACAAGTACCAAAAATACCCATCACCCGACCCGTTCATTTGGCCACCTTTCCTTTTACAATTACAACAATAAATGTGATTAAAATGGGGAATGCAACAAAGCAAAGCAAAGCAAACTCTAAAGTCTAAACCTGAAATTTCTTCAAGAAATCCATTTTTGTATGATCCCTTAAAACGAATAGGATCAATTGGCAACGCTTTCATCACCCCTGCAACCATAAACGTTATATGAACTATTTGAATAAAGAATGAGTGATTTTCTAGTAAGAAAACAAGACACATACAATCATCAAACAGCGGGAGTCCCCATATTTGTGGCTGAAAATCAAGGAATGAATGAATCACATAATCAGCAATCGAGTATTCATCGGATTCAGTTTGAATAGATGGCACCGCAACCACTTGCATATTCGCAGCTTTTCCAGCTTTAATCCCTACCCTGTTGACATAATTACCTCATTAACCCTTCCAGAATCTTAAATGAAGAACTCCAGTTTAAAAGAAGTCTTTAACTAATTATTAAACACCTAAACGCCCCACATGTTGTATCTAATGGGAAAATTCAAAAATTAAAAAGGAATTTTCTCCAAAAAAAAAAAAACTATTATACATCTATAAGAATTTTTCTGAGATGTAAGAACATGAAGATCACAAATATTTTGTATTTACTTACAGAGAATCTTCTATGACAAGACAAGAAGATGCATCCACACCCATTCTACTAGCAGCCTCCAGAAATCTGATGTTTAAAACAATTTCATCAATGTCAAAAAGGAAACTTAGACGATATTTTTATGAAGCTGAAATAGATGGGTCGATTTGGGCTATATCATGGTTTTAAAAAACGGTTGAGACGTGCGCCTCAAGGCGAAACGGCCAAAAAACGATTCTGAGGCGCGCCTCAGGGGGTTTATACTGTATAAGCGCCTCAGAGGGGCTGAGGCGCTAAAAAGGCTGCGTCTCAGGTGCGCCTCATGGGTTTTTGATATTTGTTTTTGAGTTTTTGTGTCAATTTCAAGCAATTTATGTCTTTTTTATGTGTGTTTTTTATTATTTTGATGAATTTGATGATGAATTTAGTTAGTATTACTATTTTATAAGATATATAATATTTATATTTATTTTTTTAACTCCTCCTCGGGCTTAGGCCTTGGTTTGCCTCGAGGCTTACGCCTCGTGAGGCGAAGGGAAAACGCCTCGAAACTCGTTTCCGTTTGTTTAAACCTTGGGTTATATTTTATCTCCAACGGGTCAAACAGGTTAGGCTAAAGGATTTAATCAAAATAAAATAAGTTAAACGAGTTGAAAGTCGTCCAAAGTTTATTCATATGTGCAAGTTATAACAACCTCCGATCAAAAAATAAATGTTTCGTAGTATTAGGTGTAAAATTCAAAATATACATATAAAAGCTACCAGTTTTGACCCGTTACCCAACCCGCCTAGTTTGTCAATATAATTTAGGCCCAAAATGGTCAAAAATTACTCTTTTGAAATCATGTAAAGGCACAAACATTAATATGCACAAGGAATCATTGTATTAAGAGCTTACAGGTCCGGCGAAGGTTTCCCTGATTTGACCTCGTCACTTCCAAGAATTACTGAAAAGGACTCTCCCCAACCTTTTGGAATAAAATCAAACTGAATTTAGTAAAAAAAATATATATATAGATTAACAGTAATAATAATGCAAAAAATAACTCTTTATTCTTTACTTTCTCCATTAAACTTAGCCACTGAATATAACACCTCTATTGAAAGGCCGACGGTTGTTTTGGAATTTGAAAGGGTTAAAACCCTAAAAATAAATAGAAACGTCCCTGAAACGTTTTGGAACCGTCCCCAATAACACGGAAACGTTTTGGATCCGTCCCCATAAACCGGAAACGTTTAGGACACGTCCCCATGGCGTTTCCATCCCCAAAACGTTCCCGGGACGGGTACTCCCTCTAAACAGGCGTCCCCGTGCATTTATAGCAATGATGTTCTAACTTTTCAACTGAAACAATTTACGAGGTTTAGGCAAGCGACTTTCATTTCAAACTGTTTGAGACGCTTGACTCGATCAACTTGTTTCCATTTAGCTAATAAACTACATTAGTAAGTTATAGCAATGATGATCTAAATTAAGACCTTAACATGAAGGATAATCCGGATATATAATATGAAAAGACTTAACAGTAGAAAAGAAGGAAACAGGATGACCTTCTTGGGAAGACACTTTGACTAGTACATTCTTCTTTACAGAATTTGAAGCAAGTGCAAATGGAATCCCATGTTTCTGGAGATGCTTCATGAGCCGATTAACACCGGGAAGCGGTTTGGCTTGCAGCCACCTACAGTAATCAACAACACAAATTGCAACAAGATTTCAGTAAACCCCACCAATAACAAGGCTAAGGTAAGGTCTGAGAAGGGTAAGATGTAGACACCGTTACCTCTACCACGTAGGAATAGAGAGGCTGAGACCCCCAACTCGATGCAACAAGATTTTAGTAATTTTTGTGTTGTTTTTACTTGGCCACACTATATGTTATCCGTACGTTACACTTTGTACTAAAAACAAAACAAAAAATCGACCTGCGGTCTCAACGGGATTCCAGTGTGTATGTTTGTTTGGTCGTAAAACATGTAATGATGATTAAAATTAAGACAAAGTATGCTTAAACATTAAATTGAATGCTAAGTTTGAGATAGAAAGAGAGCTCCTCACCTTTCATGATACATTGGCATGATACTTTGAGAGTATTGTTGGGGTGTGATTGGAAGATCATAATCCTTAACAATTGCAATTGCTGACTGATGGTGTATCATCCCCATCCTCTTGTTCTCCTTCTCCATATCCACCACTTTCCCATATCCAACCAGAAATTCCTTCAATAGATCCTTTGTCACTTGCTCTTCATACCCAAAATCCCAACAAATCACCATAAAACCAACTTACAACTCCCGGACCCACAAATTATTTGCTGGGGGTGCCGATGAGGTGTTCAACCATATTTTCAAGAGGTGCGGTCGGGTTTTTTGCCTAAAATATACACTAAATTTCTTTTTCAAGGGGTGCGGCCGCCCACCCTGGCCAAAGGGTAGGTCCGCCGACAACCACATTACCATGCCCCTCAAGTAACCAAGTTTTCCAACTAAAGTTACTCAAAGTTTTTATTTTGCTTTACTGTCACTCAACTTTTATTAGTTGTTAAGTCTTAGTGAAATTACTTTTACATGTTTAAACTTTATATAATCAAACTATGTAAATGAAACACATCTCAATCTTGTTTACTAAAGTGGTTCAAAGTTTTTTTTTCTTTTTTTTTTTTCTTTTAAAGTCACTCAACTTTCATTATCAGATGTTCCGATCTTAGTAAAAGAAATTTTATAAATGTTTAAACTTTTTAGGGGTAACTTTGTAGAATAGTAACCAAGTTTTAAAAATGTTCCAATTAGGTCACTCAAGTTTCAAAAGTGTTCAAATCAGGTCATTCAACATTCCTTTTCACTAAAATTAAGGGTTTTTTCATCTATTTTATAGGTAACCGTGGTAATGTGGATGTTTGTTTCTTTTTTCCCTTTTATTTGATGCTAACATTGAGTGATGACATGGATTTTAACTAATTTTTTTAATTTTTAATGTAATTAAAGTGTTTTTATTTTTAATAAATACAATTTCATATATTAAAACAATCCGACCCGACCCCAGCATCTTATGCTCCATTTTTTTCTTGACACACTGGAAAAAAGGACATGACTCGATTTGAATGTTAAGTTATCTAATTGGGACAAAAACGATACTAATAACCTAATTTTAAAACACTTTTAAAACTTGGTTATTATTCTATTACATTTTCCCTTATAATCAAACTATGTAAATGAAACACATATGAACTTTGTTTACTATATAGTGACTATTTTTTTTTTCCGAAATAATAACCAAATTACATAATTGTTCGATGGAAGTCAATTTATAAAAAAAAAAAAAAAAAATCATCAAATAATAACCAAGATTCATATATTTCATCCAACTCATAAAAATTTAAACTTTAAATTTAAAAAAAAAAATCACTAACACTAATAAAGTTATTAAATTAGATCATGAACAAACAAAATAAACTGTCGAGTAGAGGAACACAAGAGTACCTGTGTTAAGAAGGGTGCCGTCCAAATCAAAGATGACGGCAGAGATGCGACGGCCGGCCATTGCTCGGCGACGGCGGCGGTGGTGGTGGTGTGGGTAGAGATCGTAAATGGGGTTGAAGAAGCAATCAACGCATCATGGTTAGTTATAAAAGGGATTGTGATGGGTGATTCGCATAATCGCATGGTACAAACTACAAAGATTTTATTGGGTGATTCGTTATATTTTAAATTTAGAAAATAATAATAAATTACGAAGATTTTATTGGGTGATTCGTTATATTTTAAATTTAAAAAATAATAATAAATAAAACTAATATAGTTTTTAGTTTTTATTTTATAAAATAAAACTATGGTCATAATATAAAGAAAGATTGTTTGGGTAGGAAGTTTACGAAGCAATCATATTCGCTTCTTACCGTTCGAGTTGGTTTTAGGTGGTGCTTTGGATGGAGTGGGTTCGACGATTGGTTCGGTGGTGGCTTGATGGACGATTTTGGTAGAACATTTGGGTTTTAAGGTTCCATCTAAGACCTTGTTGTGGGTGAACTTGACGGCTAAGCGATAGGTTTCCTCGAGTGTTTTCGGTCGGGAGGGATTCCACGTAATTGGAAACGGATGGTAGGAGCGCACGGATGTACTTTGCTATGGCTTTGTCGGTGGTGCTAACTTGGCTAGGGCATAAGGCACTAAGTTGTTTGAACCTAGCGGTGAGTTTCGTGTTATCACCCTAATCTTGTTTGAGGTTCCAAAACTCGTTCTCGAGTTGTTGGAGCTCGTGGGGCGGGCAAATTAAACTCATCGCTCATGAGTTGTTTCAACTCGGCCCAAGGTAAGGCATATGCGGCATTGTCTCCGCGAGCATTACTTTCAGCGGTCCACCAATCGAGTGTTATTGATTGAAAGACGCTAACGGCGTTGGTGGTTCGAAGATGCTCATGACACCCGCTCTGACAGAAGGTGACCTTAATGGAGTCAAACCATTGAAGCATCTTGGTAGCCCCCTCATTACCCGTGAAATGCGTTGGGTTACACAAGTTAAATTGTTTGAAAGTAAAGGTGGACTTAAAGGGTCAACTTTAGAGTCAACCGAAGTATTAGGGCTAGGGGTGGCGTGGATTTGATTCACAATGTTGGGTATGACTATGGCCATTTGTCTGGCCATAAACGCCATCATTTTCTTGTTGGAGCTTGATCTAGAGCTCGACTTGGAGCTTTTCTTGGAGTTGAATGATCGGTTAGAAGGCATCTACAAGATTAAATAAGGGTAGAGGATGGGACTTAATCATAAAGTGTTAGAAAAATAAAGTTTTTTATTGGTGCATACGTCTGTCGACTTCGTCTTGTATCGAGTCTTGTATGTTTGTAATTAGATCAGGGCACGAAAATCGAGAAATCATGTAATTTCGCATGAAACAGCTAATTCCGCATGAAATGATGATCAAGTAATTCCGCACGAAATTACCTTGTAATTTCGTACGGAATTGTAATTCCGCTTGTACCTGATTTCGTTTGGACTGTTTGGCGCGGAATTAGATTGCCTATAAATAGGGGTGATGTAATTTCATTTGAATCATTGGTGTATGTGTGTTTCCGGAGCCGAAGTGCTGCCGAAGTGTCGTTTCGCTGTAAACCTTTGTCAAATCAATCAGAAAGACATTTAAAGTGAATATCTAGCTGAATCCAACTCAATATGTCTGCTTCCGCCTTTCATATTGAGTAGAACACCTCTGAACGACTCGTTTCGGTCGGTAAAACGATCTTACAAGTGGTATCAGAGCTCAGGAGGAGGAGTTCTACCATTTTCAGCTTGATTTCATCTAATTCTCTTACTTCTACACCTTCTTTTCTAAATTGAACAAGTTTTATGGTTAAAATGGTTTGAATTTCACACATCATAAGTGAAATTGTGTTTTAACAAATCCTTGAAAGAATTGGACCTAAAATCAAGCTAAAACCTGATCAATTTGACAAAAGTTTGACCGAAATGATGACATCAGCATAATTTCGCGTGGAATTACATTCTAATTTCGCACGGAATTACATTTTGAGTTTAATTTCGTTTGAAATTACACCTAATTTCGCACGGAATTACAGTTTGATCTTAATTTCGTTTGAAATTACTACTAATTCCGCACGGAATTAGAATTTCGCTTGAGATAATTCCGTACGAAATCACAATTACGTTTCAAAGTTGTAATTTCGTTTGAACTTGTGCGTATTTCCGTATGAAATTAAATTTTGTTTGGTCGGTTCAAACGAAATTCCTAATTTCGTTTGAAAATTCTGATTCCGTTTGTATTGTGATTTCGTTTGAAGTTGTTGTGCAGGTAATTTCGCTTGACGGCTAATTTCGTTTGAAAAGTGTCTGATTTTGAAACTTGCTACCGTATCATGGAAAAGGAATTCTATAACGCATTTGCTACATCTCCGACTACTCCGGCTACCATTGCTCAAAACATGAATATGGAAAATGAAGCCGGAACTTTACAAAAACCCCCGAAGCTAATGGGTATTGAAGAATACCATAGCTGGAAAGAAAGGTTTGAGAACTGGGTTCAAGCAAATCATCTGAGATCTTGGGAAAGCATTGAAACCAAATACGTTAGACCACAGACCGCTTTGAATGTTGATAAAATTATCTCAGAATTTTCAGACAAAGAGAGAGATAGTTATAAAGGAGAGAAAATGATGATTAGTCTTTTGCAACAAGCTGTCAAAGAGGATATATTTGTTTTGCTTCAGCATGATGGGAGTGCGTATTCGATTTGGGAAGCACTTAAGAAAAAGTTTGAAGGAAGTGCAGAAATGATTAAAAGCAAAAAATCTTTGTTGAAGAACGAGTTTGAGTTGTTTACGAGTGTGCCAGGAGAGACTACAAAGAATCTCATTGAAAGATATTGTCATCTTGTGCGCTCAATGTCTCAGTTGAAGATTACTAAAACTCCGGATGAATGGGTGGAGAAGCTTGCTGATGCTTTACCACAGAAAGAATGGGGCACATATCTCATGATTTTAAAGAATTCTAGAGAGTTTAGTAGATTGTCTATTAGACAGTTTATTGAAAAACTTGAGGGACAAGATCTCGAACAGCAAAAGATTGCTAGAATGAACAGCTCAAGCAATCAACAAGACATCAAACTGTACTATAAAGGAAATGTTCAAAATGTTGAAGCAAGTCCAAAGATCCAAACTGCTTTCAGTGCAGGAAATTCATCAGGATCAGTCAACCAGAGTTCAGTCAAGTCCAGTGGATTCTCATCATATCCGACTGTCAATCCAAGTGTTCAAAGTTCAAGAAATGGTGACGATCATGTATTACATTACAACATTGCATTGCATCTTCAGAAAGGTCAAAATTTCTCTGAAGAAGTTGCAAAGGGTCATATGGGATTGCTTGTTACAGTGTTGGAATCTTATGAGAGTTTGGTTGGAGGGAGAATCGGAAATCCTATGCTCACGAAAGAGGATTACGATCAGATCGATGGAGAAGAAATGGAATTGATGGATATTAAATGGTGTTTGGCTAGTGTGCTGAGGAGAGCTGAGAAATTTAAGCAAATCACTGGAAGAGATGACTTCTGTGATGCTAATTTTCTACTTTGGGTTTTGATAAATCTAAAGTTACTTGTTTTAGATGCAGGGAAAAAGGACATTTCAAGAGGGAATGTACCAATCGAGAGGCAGGTGGAGCTCAGAATCCATTTGGCAACAATGATTACTATCGAAAGTCAATTTATCACCAAGTTGCTCAACAGCCGCATCAACAACAACCGCAAACTGCTCATGCTAAACAGATTATAGAGGCAAACAAGAAAGCCTATCTAGTAAATCAAGATGATGAAAGAATGGCAGAAGGATTTAGCTGGGATAATTATGTTAATGAGAATATGGAGTTTAAAGCTTTCATTGCACAAATTGTTCAAAAGCCAGAATTGATGAAAGAATGGATAGCTGTATTAGCTGATGAAGGAAAAAGTCAAGATGAAGAATCTCTTTCTTCATAAAACAGTTCAACAAACAGCAGTGATGAAGATGAGGAAATTGAACAAATAAACATTGGAAAAACTCATTTATCTTCTGACAGTTTCGAATTTTATTTTGCAGATAAATTGAAGAAACCGAAAGAGAGAAGAGCTGCATGAGAAAAGAAAGAAGTTAAAGTTGTAGAAAAAATTGTTGAAGTAGAGAAGGTGATTGGAGTTGAGAAGTTTGTCGAGGTCGAGAAGATTATGGAGATTAAAAAGATTGTTGAAGTCACAAAACCTTGTCTTACTTGTTTGGAAACCTGCAAACAGTGTGTAGAAAAAGATGAGAGATTTAGTGAACTAGATAAGTTGAAAGAGAAGTTATTGTTTGATGTTAAGAATTTAAAAGAATCATACGATGTGTTGAACAGAACCGTGAATAGTTTGCAGAAGACAAACTCAGAAAGAGAAGATGCTTTGACCATGATGAATGCAACAATGATGTCCAAGCAAAAAGAGATAAATTACTACATTGAAGAATGTGCTAAGTTGAAGCAGGAGTTGGAAATTGAAAAAGTTGAAAATGAAAGAATCAGGCGATTACTGAAAAGTTATTCAAGTTCTGATTACTTGACATAATTTATCCAACTGTTGCAGCTTTTGAAGTGTTTGACGACAAGAAGCCGAAGAAAAAGGATACTGGTAAGAAACAGAGTGTCAGTTATAACAAGTGTCCGCATCCAATTTGGGAAGGGTATTCGCCTAGAAAACCAAATGAGGAACAAGTAAAAAAGGCAGTTAATATAAAATTAGACTCCGAGATAACCGATGAATTACCAGACAATATTGACATTACATTCACAGCGTCCGACACAGATCATGAGTCTGAGTTAATAAAAAAGATGGTCGATCAGGTGTTGGATAAGGATGAGGAGTCCGAGTCAATGTCTGAGTCCGGGAGTTCGAGTTCGTCTGTCAAGAGTTCAAAGTCATCGGGAAAACGGGTGTATATACTTTGAATGATTCTGACAAATTATATTTTGATAAAGATTTTCCAATAAGAGGTGTTAAACAGAAATGATAATAAAGGTTTTTAAAGTAACAGAAATTAATATTTCTTAACTAAAAGATGAAAAACCAAGACCTTACACCTTAAGAATTAAACAAGAAAATGGGTTACAGTTCTGGTTCAGGTTATCGAAAGAAACCAAACCATAACGGTAATTTCAAAAAGAAAGGTCTGGGTTTTATTCCACCAGAAAATCATAAAAATGAGAAATTTCTAAAACAAATACAAAATTTGTATCAGGTACTTCTGCTGAGGATGAAAAGAAGAGCTCATTCTGGAGACAGTCAAATCAGGAATTTCTTGCTGAAAAGAAGAAAAATGAAGCTCATCAGAGAAAAGAGACAAGAACCTGTTACAGATGTCAAGAAGTTGGACACATCGCCTGGAACTGCCCAAAGGCAACCAACACAAAACAGGGAGTCTCAGAAAAACTCAAAGAAATAGTTGTTGATAAAACTAAACCACCAATTGAGAAATTTAAAGTGTTTAAAAATTCTATATATGAAGTTGGTGAGTGTTCAAAAAGCTTTTACAATCGAAGGGGAAATCTTGACAACCAAGCATGGGTTGTTAAGAAATCAGATGTAAAACCCGGCCATGAATCTGATTCCACAAAATCAGAGGAGTCACAAGTTGTTAAAATGGGTGAAAACTCAGTTCCTCCATTGGATGATGAGAACTTTCCACCATTGCGGACTGAGAATTTTAAATCAAAGGTTGGAAAAATTGAAATCTCAAATCAATTTTATTCTGAAAAGAATGAATTTGATGTTGAGAAAGCGTTTAATGGAAATGTGAAAAAGATTTTTGGGAAAATGGTCAAGGGAAAGGCCAAAGGGGTAAAAGATTTTTATGCTACAAAGAAAGCAACTTACACCCCAACTAAAACTGAGGAAGTCACACCCAAGGACGGTCAGGCTTGGATGTCCGTATTCTTTGTTTGAAAAACCTGACTTGTCGAAGCTCCCAGGTTGGTAAGAGTGGAGCAGGAATCGGCATCATTCTTTGTATCAGGTTTGATTGTGCATATTTACAAGTGGTTTGATCTACAAGTGGTAAATCAGGGACATTAATTTATATCTGATTTCCTACAAGTGATAATTGTGGGTAAAATCTAAAATTGTTAAATTTTTCAAATGGTTGAAAGAACAAGATGATGAACCCCAAACCTACAAGAGGTTTTAATAAAACTAATTTTCCGGAAAAAACCATTTTGATTAAAACAAACTTAAGTGTTTTGAGATCTAAATGGGAAAATAGTTTGTTGTAAGGGGGAGTTCTGATTGTTTATGCCAAGTGGATGGCGAATTGAGGCGATTCGATATCAGTTGTCAATTTTCTTGTACAGTTTGTTTTCAAATTTTCTTTAATGATTTTGCATTTTAGGGGGAGTAAGAATTCAGAAAATCCAAAAACATTAGAAAATTTGAAAAGCCAAAAACATGATAAAGTAAAAAATGAGTTTTGTTGTATAAAAGAGGAAATGATAGTACATCAGTGGACTATCACAGCATGCTAAAGATATGGAAAGTTTAATGTGATAAACGATCTCACTGATGATGTGCCAGTAGGTTTTATACATTTAGTAGATTGTTTTTGAGATATAAATCTAAATTTCAAACTTACTTATATCGTGGGGAACATCTCTCGGATATATGGGTAACCCCCGAAATCTTGTTTGAAAGGTCCCTCTTTCTGAGATACTAGGTCTTTATACTAGTGATATCTGGGGTATTATCCCGGGACTTCTGATTTTGCGGAAGCAAAAATGGCCTAGTCCCCGCATAATACTTTCTGCTTGCTTGAAACATAGCGCCGCCCTCAGTACAAAAAATGATGAAACATTGAAAAATGCTAATCATGTGCTGTTGAAGAAAAGATTCTCTAAAGGGAACACACCGAAAGTCGAGCCATAATCTCTCTGCTGAACGGAAGTTCTGACGTGAGCTCTCATGGCCTCGCATTTACCCCTTTACAGATATCATCTAGGTATACTCACCTGTAAGACTGAATATTGGGATCTGGATATGAGAGTATATTCAAGTGGTGGGACACGCGAACAAGTTTAAGTGCTTAAAACACTAAATTCGTATCTCAAATTAGTTGAAATTTGTGTGAAAATTTAAATGGATCAGTATACTGACAATCTATGTGAATTGTTTAGAACTTAAAATGTCTAAAGCTTAACGGTGTTAGTGATTTGTCTCATTAATTGATATGATCCTCTTATGCAAACTCACAAAAATAGTGTCTGTAAATATTTCTTTACTGAATTTTGTTTTAAATTCTAAATTCCAAAAAGATTTTCAGTGTGTTTTAGCATAAAATTTGAAAAATCTAAAAAGATTTTTGACAACTGGTGCTGAAAAGTTGATGTTCAAAATTCCAAGTGCTAAACATGATGAACATTTCGTGAGGGGGAGTTTGTTTAAACTGTATATAAAAATGTTTTGTTTACAAGTGGTTCATAAAAAATTAACATTGTAAAATCATTCTTTAATTGTTTTTGTTTCTATAAGTGGTTAGTAAATAGAGTATAAATTTGTGATATTTATTGTGAGGTAGAGACTGTGCAGGACAGCCAGGTTTCAGATCCTGATTCTGAATGATAGAGAGCCAGGTTCCGATACTTGAGGACTTTGTGATTTCAGAAAGCCAGACTGCGATCCCAGCATATCGAAAGGGGGAGTCTGAAGACATACAAGGAGCGATTATTTGTTCGAAGGGATCTGTTGGTGCTGAGAAAAGAGAAAAGAGAAGATTGAAGAAGTTTTACACTATCAGATACTTCAGAGAGAGCAGATAGACTGATAAAGACTGAAGACGTTGAAGACTCGACACTTAAGACTCGTCAACATCCGAGGGGGAGTCTGTTGGTGCATACGTCTGTCGACTTCGTCTTGTATCGAGTCTTGTATGTTTGTAATTAGATCAGGGCACGAAAATCGAGAAATCATGTAATTTCGCATGAAACAGCTAATTCCGTATGAAATGATGATCAGGTAATTCCGCACGAAATTACCTTGTAATTTCGTACGGAATTGTAATTCTGTTTGTACCTGATTTCGTTTGGACTGTTTGGTGCGGAATTAGATTGCCTATAAATAGGGGTGATGTAATTTCGTTTGAATCATTGGTGTATGTGTGTTTCCGGAGCCGAAGTGCTGCCGAAGTGTCATTTCGCTGTAAACCTTTGTCAAATCAATCAGAAAGACATTTAAAGTGAATATCTAGCTGAATCCAACTCAATATGTCTGTTTCCGCCTTTCATATTGAGTAGAACGCCTCTGAACGACTCATTTCGGTCGGTAAAACGATCCTACATTTTCTTTGCATAAATAAGCATGGTATTTTGTCACATAGCACGTAAGTTTCACGTAGTTCACATAAGCATATCACGCATTATCATGTGCATAATAAAAACAACACTGAAAGAGTTGTAAATTTCGTGTGTTCTCGAATATTATTATTGTTTTAGATTGCGAGTAACGTGCGATTCGGGTCTTTGACTTTGAAATGTACAAGGTATCAAGTATAAAAACACATTAAAATTGACAGGACATAAAAGAGATTCAGTGTAAAATCTTGGAGTGTCTCGGAACGAAACTAAGACTATTCCAAAGTGGTCGAAAATTCTTTTGAGTTAGGGAAACATGCTTTGGCCTAATAGGTAGAATACTCTCGTCAAAATTTTGATTGACCCACTCAATTTTCAATCTTCGAAGAGTGGGTCTAGTTATCAAGATGTGGGTTCCACCCTAACTTGATAACGTCGTACCCTAAGTGTGGTTAGTACTTACCGAGCGAGATAAGGAACAAATTCCGACTCGTCGGTAAGGGTCCACTAGAATAGGTATGAAAAATTTCTCCATCAAGGTGTGAAAATCACTCCTAACTTGATGATACAGTTTCGTGAAAAATCGGTAACGTGGATTGAGGGATTGAGGGATTTCGCCAAAAGGGAGGTTTTGCACGCCTATTTTGGTGAGATTGTCTCGTTGATGATATAAGAGTGTCTTCATGTGTGTATTATGGTTAGTCTTAGGGAAGACTTGTATACTTTAAGACAAAAGATAAGATAAGAAGCAAAGTAGGGAGAATTTAGGTATTTTAAGCATGTACACAAGAATGGTCAAGTATCGGTTCTTAAACTATAGACTAGGTCAAATCATGGCAATTTTCCTACTCCCTATAGTTATGGGTTTGATACAAATCACTCCTAACTTGATTGTACAGTTTCGTGAAAAATCGGTAACGCGGATTGAGGGATTTCTCCAAAAGGGAGGTTTTTCACGCCTATTTTGGTGAGATCGTCTCGTTGATGATATAAGAGTGTCTTCATGTCTTCATGTGTGTATTATGGTTAGTCTTAGGGAAGACTTGTATACTTTAAGGCAAAAGATAAGATAAGAAACAAAGTAGGGAGAATTTAGGTATTTTAAGCATGTACACAAGAATGGTCAAGTATAGGTTCTTAAACTATAGACTAGGTCAAATCATGGCAATTTTCCTACTCCCTATAGTTATGGGTTTGATACAAATCTGTCACACCCCAACCGATGACGGAAACATAGGAGTGAGACGAAAACAAGATTGCAAGAGACTTCATAATGACTAATTGTGACCAACTGACAAGTATTTAAAATAATGATTTTTCATTTCATGATAAAGGCATTACATCATTTCAAAGGAAAAATACAACATGTAGAAAATAATAGATTAAACAACAAAACATGAATTTAACTAAGTGCGTTTCTAGTCCATCCTACTAGATTTCTTTCAACGCATCAACATCAAGCTCCTGCTATATATATTAAAGTAACATGTCAACACAAAAGCATTGGTGAGCATACAAGTTTAGTGTACTAGCATATGTATAAAAGAGTTTAACGAGATCCACATGGAAAAAACATATACTAAGGCATAACATATCATGAACTAGCATGCATCATATACGTGACCCAAAGATTCCACTAGTCTAATATTGTCGTTGACGTGGTGCGGTGTGTATATATTTTTAAGATATATTTTAGCTCTTTTTACTCGCAAATCCATGTTTTAAATTTATAAAACACGATATAGTACTATCACTCTACACACAGTTAGGGCAAGTACACCAATCGCGGACGTAGTATAGTGATGGAAAGATACCGAGGTCGTTCTAGGACACAAGAGCTTTAATTACCGCCTTATCGTTAACGTCTAATCTAACCAAATTTTGATGAAAAAGGTTTTAAAGTTATAAAAATGATAAACTAAAAAGCAAAAGTAAAATATAAGAAAAAAAACAAATAAACAAGAAGGAATCACTTGATTCCAACTCCTCTTTTATGTATTCTTTAATGATTTCCGCACTTTGGGCATTTTAAGAGATTATCTTTAATTTATAGTAGTAGGCCCCCTTCCAGGCAGCGTTACCCTCAACATATTGGTCTGAGTCAGCAGGGCTACAGTCTGGCAAGGTCGGATTATTGAGATAATTAAGTTATTAATGCGAAAAGTGGTAGGCCCCCTTCCAGGCAGCGCTACCCTCAACCCTTCGGTCTGAGTCAGCATGGATACAGTCCTCGCAGGGTTGGTTTAAAGTTTTAATAGTAGTTTATAGATAAGGGATTCAAGAGGTTTCCTACTTTCTTCAGGGCGAATAATACCGCCCAAACCGTGAAGTAGTACTAAGCTTGAATCAGGTTCTCGCAGGATCTATACACTGAACGAGACATAGAATTACCCAACCACCCTTCTAACCCCCTTACAAGTAGTTAACACGCTTTATATAGACCGTAAAGACACGAATATGTGAATCAACAACATATGAAGAATGGTTAGATAAATTCGCCTTCAATATAAAATAAAAGATTTGTCTTCACCAAGTGATGTAAGAGTTTAGCCAAGCATAGCCTTTATTTGACAAGAACTCTTACGATCGATCTTGGATCCCGAGACTACTACACACTCTAAATGATGGAAGATGGATGATGGTGGTGGGTGTTGGAGTTGTAGTGGTGGTGGAGTGGTGGAGTGTGAGAGAAGTGGTTAGCCAAGGGATGTATTGGAATGGAACCAAGCACCCCTATTTATAGCTGAAGACAGACGATCAACACGGCCCGTGCCCGCCTGGCACGACCCCATGGCCATCTTTCTCTCTCTTCCTCAATAACTGCAGTGTCAGGTCTTGTATTAACATGGACCCGTGTGTCAATGGCATTGCTCGTGGCCAATGTGCTTGTTGTACTATCTCAGATTCTAAGAATCTTATAGTTGACCATGCCCCGTGTTGCCTTAGCACGACCCCGTGTTGCCTTAGCACGGCCCCGTGTTGCCTTAGCACGGCCCCGTGTTAGTTGTCTGGTTTGTCCTTTTCTCTTGTCTTTTCTTCTGCAGAGAATCTTGTCTTGGGCCCGGCCCCGTGCCAGATCTTCTAATCTTGCTATTTTATTGGTTTGGATGTGGATGGGGGCTTGGCGAGTTGTGTCAATCCTCCTTCATTGTATTTATGTTGGTTTTTGCTGTTAATTTGTTCCTTTTGTACGTTTAAGCTCTTTTGACCCTGTAAATTAAAAAGGAATGAAGAAACAAGCTTTTTCCAACATTATTACCGATTTTACGTTGTATTTGATATAATTTCTATGTTGTATTTTACGCACATCAGTCGTCGCATCGACAAGGCCGTTTGTATGATTACTTAACATAGACCCAACAAGGGCGGTTTGCTACTCCTATAGCGCTATACATGTTAAGGGAGGCTTGTGCGAAGTTATTGACAAAGTACAGTGCAAGAATGGCTTTCTAGCATGCATGTATTTCTAGAGTATAAATGTATAAAGCATGTATATCGGGTTCGTTTGTATGAATATGGTATTTGCATAAGTGTGTTTGTGTGAGTTTTTATATGGAATATATATTGCACCCAAAATTGTAAAAACTCATGTATACTCACGGTTTGCGTAGAGATTCCATGAAAGTGAGTTGGATGAGTCTTGAGTTTGGAACACTGAAGTTACCCTAAGAGGGAAACAAAGGTGTGTGAGTTGCGGTTTTTGTTCAACGGATCGGATTGGAAATTACAAGTTAACGTGTTATGAATTAAATTAAAGTATCATAAGAATGGTCATGCAAGGAGGTAGCATGAATTCCATCCATTTAACCTCATTATATGATTCACCAAAGCACAAAATCATCAACTTAGTTGATGATTTCGGTTGGTCATGAATATAGACTAAAATGAATACTACATAAACTACTAAATCTTGAAACAACCAAGTGAGCAAGCTAGATGCATGCATCCTAAACATGGAGAGTGTTTAGGGACGTGATGTAGCCTTGTCCCTTTGTTCGAAATTGTTTTGAGACTTAGTGTATGAATCTAACTAAAAGTTTGAACAAGTGAGGTAGTGGAACAAGGTTGGAGAGCCAAAGCTTCCGTGGTTCACAATTTTACCAAAACACAAATTCAACCATATTGAAAATGATGAACTTGGATGGTTTCAACACTTGTAGGTTGCTTGGAACCTTGTTAAAACAGAATTTTAGGGAGGTTTTTGGGCCTTATTTCTTGTGGAAATCACCCAAGCACAAACCCATAACTATGAGCTTAGTTGGGAGCAAGGTGGGTGTAAGATTCCATCAAGTTTCAAGCAACATATACAAGTTTTAAAAAGATAAGTCAAAACAGAATTTAGAAGCTACTTTGGACCTCAAATGTAGTGAGGTTCCACCTTAGTTTGCCATGGCAAACTTGTGGAAACCTTCCTAGAGGTTATCCAAGTAGTTTGAAAGAAGAAATGAAGAAGAATGGTGAAGAAAAGTGACTGAAAACTCACTTAGAACACTTGAACTTTCTGCCCAAAATGGAGAAGTTCTTGATGATTTTAGGTGTAATTGAGAGTGATTTGGAGTTGTGGGAAGTGAAAATGTGATGGGGAAGGCTTGGTTTTATAGGGAAGGATTAGGGTTTGGGTTTAAAGGAGGTTGGAAGGGGATTGGAGGAGAAAGGAGGTGGAAAAGGGTGAAATCCAGTTGGCTGAAAATATCTGCTAAAAATGGGCATCTTCGCGCCACGCGACAAAACATTTTTTCCCGTTGCGTGCCGCGACAGTAGCTGTTTTCTGATTTTGAGTTTTGTTCAATTTCAACCCCTGCACTTTGTTTCTAGGTTATTTTATGTCGTTTTCTTGTATTTTAAGTTGTTTTTAGGTATTCAAAGTGCATCCAAGTACTGTATGAGTATGATGCATGTATGATTGATATATCCAAGTATTTCGTGTCTCGGTTTTGCGTATAAACACGTATTCAACAATTGGGTGCGTATAACACAAGTATGTAACAGGTATATGTATGAAAGTGAATTCCATTATGATCAAAGTCTTGGATTACAATATTGGAAATGAAATAAGAATACAAGTTTTCAAAAATAGAAATACGAATATAACTTTCTAAATATGGAAAGTACATGAAAACCAAGTGTTACAACCGATCTCTCATCCTACCGATTTTTTTAGAACGACTCGATCCTACCAATACCAGTTTTCTGGTTCGACCTCCGGCCAACGGCTAAACCGGCTGGCCATGTTATAAAGCGGTCTTATACCTGAACCGGGCCGGATGATGTCGCGGTTACCGGTCTAACCGGTCCTGTTGGCCGGTCTAGTCAAGCCTTGAAAACATTGGATATAAGACTAATTTGTGTTTGACTAAAATGTTCCTCCCTATATATTTTTATCTTTGCCATATGTCCCTCTATTATTGCTTCTTACCTTTCTCACCCAAAACAAACTTCCTATTTCATCCCTTCCCAATAAAACTATTAGGGTAGCACTATATAGTAATTTCATAATGATAATTACTGGATTATCATTTTGAAAGGGTGATAAGATCTGCATCTTAAAACTTATTATTTGATTGTTGCGAGTTAACAAAATTATGTGACTTCTAGTTAGGTCTCACAAAAGCAAGTCTTACTTTTAGTCTTTGCTCCACTTGCAATTGTGGAGACCCTGTCCTTTGATTATCGATCTTGATTAAAAAGGATGATTATCGTTGGGCATGTATTTGCTATTTCTTAAATTCGCAATGTCTTGGGAGTTAATATTCATAGCATTTATTAATGTAGAGACCTCAGTTTCAACAATTTCAGTGGTCACATCTATGAGTTCAGGATCCAGCGGGTTTAGACAGAAGTTTGGGTAGAAAAGAACTAATTCGGTAGAATATTATTAAGAACGGAGTAGAAGAAGAATGATTCATTCATACCGAAAGAGTACACATCATTTACAAACTAGAGAAACAAAATTTCTCCAGCATTTCCCATCTAGGAACTCCAAAACTTAAAAACTCATGAACACACAACTCACTATATATACTTGAGGTTTGGGACGGATGTACTTCTGTGCGAATGTACTAGTCCGTGCAAAGGTAGTTACCTTTGCACGAAGATGTTACTTTCATACGAAGGTGTTTCCTTCGTACGAAGTTACATCCGTATGAAGTTTACATCGGCATGAACCTTTGTCGACCTATCCAAAGTCATGTGTTCGTATCTCAACTATACAATATTTAACACACGCTCTATCTAGCCTATTCGTGTAGTGGCGGACACATAAAATATGCACTAACAATTTCCCCCTTATATGTCACTGTCGAAGCTTGATCTTTGAAAACAAGAGCCGTGTTTGAATATTTGCAACTTCAATCAAGCATTTGATATCTTTAGATAATTCCCCCTTGATTGATGATTCGGGCTTGTTTTCCCCCTGAAATGAATCTTCGGGTCTTAGTTTGCATGGTTCCCAAGCTTCTCTGATTTGCTATACCGCAATCTTCACGAATAATCACTAACTTGAAACTAATTGATGCAGCATATCTGTTTCAACGTTAAACACATCTGTGTTCAGTTTTTTATTTACCTCTCCAGCTTAATCTTTTAATCTTCAAAAACCCAACCGGCAATTGATAGAAACTTCGAATCACCACACCGGTAAACTTCAAGTCTATGAATACCCACGAAAATTTGAAATCCCATTTTCGGTAATCATCTTTAAGCACACTCCTGAAAGATTGATCAGTGTAAACGATAATCTCCACAATCAGCAAATCTTCATCGGATAACAAATCATCTGGTAATGCACTGTGACCTAAGAAACATTCTTTCACGATCAAATTCACATTCTTCTTCTTCAGTCACGAAAACAGATATATATTCTTCTTCGTTAGTCCCAGTAGCAACTTAATCGACAAACCTAGTCATTCCCCGGCTGTTGGTCCAGAAAACAATTCATCTGCTTAAAGATTAACCATTATGACACTTTAGACTATCACAAAGTTATGTTATCTTTTAAGTATCGATAATACTAATGCATCTCCTGACGCTAATCCTACTAACTGGCTTGACGAAGACCTGAGACTCAAACCCTAAGACATCAATCTGACCATGATCTGTTGCTAACCGATCGAGTGACATCCAGCTGAGAACTACTTCTGAAGTTCCTAACCGATCGGCTAAGCCGGCCGATCGAACAGACCATTCGATCGATCGACCTGAAGGGTAAGAACACTTCAGTGTTCTCAAATACTACAACGAAAACTTCGAAAGTTCAAACCATCATACACAAACACATCAGAGGAAGAAACAATCCACTCGAATGGTCCAGCTGATCGAGCCTACCAGCCGATCGAACAGGATTATTCAAACGGACTTTCAAGCCAAACGAACAGCCTGTTCGATCGAACCTGCTGTTCGATCGACCAGACTGTTCGATCCATTTACACTTGTTTGCATTCCGCGTTACTCATTGTTGTGCTATCGAACTATTCAGGCTAACCCTACTCTCAGCGCTCCCTTCAATCCATAACCAACCACTGTGAGTATACTCGAACCCTTTTTGCTTTAGCACTTTTGGGTGTTACATACGTTACTTATCAAATCACAATCGAACACACTATTCAAACTATTTGAACGCTAACCGATTGCATGTATTACGTGACTAAATGTATGCTTGTTGTTATGTTTACACGTGGAATGCTGTCTACCTGCCTTAGCAACGTAGTACTATAGTTTGGACTCAGCACCCGTTCACACGGGGGTTGTTAAGGACAATTACTTGCATGGATTACGGTGGTAATCATGTATTGCGAACTGTCTCGGACAGTCAACCCGCAGTCGTTGGTATCGATAGGTCTATGTCGATAATTAACATGCATCATTTCCCTCTGTGTATGTGCTGGTTATGCGTAAACTATTCGAACTCTATATGCTATTATTAAACTTGTATGCTCACCTTTACATTTTATGTATTGACTTTATTTTAACGTATGTGACAGGTGTTTAAGGTATTTGCTTGCTAGGGAAGTGAAGCTAGAATAAAGCCTTAGAAGCCCCCAACAAATAGTTGTCTGTCAGGAGCAAGCAACTAGGGCATAGTTGTCTGTAGATCTTGTCAGTCTGGGTCTTTAGGGGCATTGAACAATATTTATGTTTAATTTGAATCTGAGTTGTCGGAACAGGATTAATTGTTTGGATGTTATCTGTAATAACTTGTTATTTATTCGGGATACGGTATGGGACGTATCATTTTAAACGGAATTTGTATTAATAGTTGTTGTGGAAACTTCTGGACAATCTGTTTCGCTCAGTGCCGCGCCCCAATGATTCCGCCATCGGTTGGGGTGTGACAGATTGGTATCAGAGCCATAACTATAGGGAATTAGGCTAGACACGACCTAGTCCGGGTCGCTGTCGTAGAGACCTAGACTATAGTTAGGAACCATCAGACCCAGTTTATGTGCCTTATTCTGCAATTCTTCGCTATCACTGCACTCGAATTTTCAATAAAAGTTAAGCAATTTGGTCAGGAATAGGTGTGAAAACCGCAAACCCTCGACTAAATTGCCTGACTAATGATGATTTTATCCATTTACTCATGCTTATCCTGATGTTTTCACTAACATACGAGGAGAATTATGCCAAAACAGGAGTGAAATCCATATTTTGATGAATAATTTCCTCAAGTTCCCTAAAACGAAGGAAGAAATTGCTAAGCTAGGGGTGAAACCCTAACCTTGGCAATTTATTCCGGACATGTTTTCATCTCACCAAAGCTTTGATGGACTCCAACGACCTGAACTCACAAGTATGACCTAGGGGACGCGTGTGGAATGCCCAAGAAATCGAGGCAGAAGCACGACCCTTAAAGTCGAAAGTGACGACAAGTCTACTGTGAATAGTCAGATTGCTTTGGGTAGTCGATGTCTAGTAGCCGCAGACAATCTACCTCTCGATTTTATGTGCTTGATTCTGAGAACCGCAGTCGCGTACTCTGATGACTCGTTGATTTTTTTATGTGTTATGTGTGCTCTATCTGCTTAAATGTTTAATTTTGGCGTTCACTCGATTTTTGCTATCACTTCGATTAACCTACGCAACTCGCATTGCTATTCTATCTCAACACGCTAACAAGTCGCTGCAATTCTAGACGATACTATGCTACGATATACGCTTTACTATACTCAATGAGCTATACGATTACGTGGTACTATTTGATATACTATACGCGATCACTATATACGAACGACACGCGAGCTTTGAAGGATAGGTTTCTGTTTTCTGACTGCTTCTTTGATTAAGTGGGTATGTGCTTTTGTGTTTATTTAACTCTGTGCTCTATGTGCCTACGTGCTTATGTGCTTCTGTGTTTTCGTGTATCTGTGGTTATGTGCCCATGTGTTTGTGTGTTATGTGTTCCGACGTGTTCCTAAGCTTTAGTAGTCTAGACGTGTGAGCTACGACTCTGTTGTGTTGAGTCCTGTGACGATGTCCATTGCAGACCATGTCGTCGTCTGGATCCCGACACCATCTGACTCGTCAGGAAAACAGAGATAAGCGTCTTGCCGCTATCATCGCCAAAAGCATGGCAAAAGCTGTGAGCAATGTTTATGAAAACGTCAGCAAGTCGACTGATGAATCACGAACAGACGTACCCAAAGATGCTAGCAAAGCTGCTTTTAGCTTCAAGCAGTTCAAAGCATGCGGACCCAAAGAGTTCACGGGCGAGGATGGCCCTACCGCCATGTTTCACTAGTTTGACTCGGTCGAAGTCACTCTGCGCCAAAGCGGCTGTCCTGAGAATCTCCGCACACTCAATGCTACTGGCTTCTTCCAGTCCCGTGCTCTAGACTGGTGGACGGCCGAACGAAACAAGCGCGGAAATGACGCAGCTTACGAGCTAACATGGGAGGAATTGAAGGCAATTATGATCGACGAATTCTGCCCTCCTCATGAACGCCAAAAGCTGGAGGACGAGTTTTGGACCATCAAGCAGAAGGATGGAGACAACGTTGCTCTCACTGCTCGCTTCAAGCAGCTTAGCATCATATGTCCCGATCAGGTCAAGGCCCCAGATCAAACCATCAAGAAGTACATTCGAGCCCTGCCCGACTGTGTAGCCGACTTTGTTCACGCCGCCAAGCCAACAACGATTGAGGAGACTTACCTACTCGCCGCTGAGATCAATGATAAGCGAGTGAAGTCTGGTTTTTGGGATAAGCATACCAAGTCTCTGCACCAAGCCACCGCAGCACCCACCGACTCATCTGCTCAATCCTCCAAGTCATCAAGAAGAAAGAAGAAGCACAACAACAACAGCTCCAGCAACAAGAGTTGTGCTGCCGCAACAACTGCTGCCCCTCTACAAGCTGTACCAGCTCAGCAGCAACAGCAACAGCGCTCAGCTCCAGTGATCAATGCACCGCCAGCGAAGCGTGCATACACAGGCCCTCACCCGCTTTGCCCGACATGCTCGTATCATCATCCAGTGGGTCTAGCCTGTCGTTTTTGCGCTCACTACAACCTTTACGGTCATTTCACTGCGAACTGCCGCTATGGTCCCCGTCAAGCCCCAGTTCAAGCTACTGTCAATCAATCTCTACTCCCCGCCCCTCAAGGTCAAAAAGCAGCTCAAGCACCTGCAGTCAATGCTCGAGTCTGCTTTGCATGTGGTGACCCTAGCCACTTTACAAACAGGTGCCCGGACAGGGTGGTTAAGCAAGAGCCCCAGCAGCAACAACAGCAGCAAGCAGCCCATGCCCGAACCTTCAACACCAATGCCCGTCAGGCTCAGGCAGATAACAACGTGGTTAATGGTACGTTCCTTGTGAATGGTATTTATGCATCATGTTTGTTTGATACTGGAGCCGATAACTGCTTTGTGTCGTTTGAATTCGAGAAGCTCCTTAGTCGTAAGCGCTCTTATCTGTCCTCGTCATTCGAAGTCGAAGTCGCTATAGGAAGAACTGTCGCAGTTAACTCTGTTCTTCGTGATTATACTCTCGAGCTCAACAATCACATCTTTCCAATCGACCTTATTCCGATGCAACTCGGAAGTTTCGACATCATAGTAGGCATGGACTTTTTTCGCGAAAACCATGCTGAAGTTGTGTGCTTCGAAAAGATGATTCTATTCTCGCTTGCAAATGGTGATCTTCTATGTGTATACGGTGAAACAGCGTCGAAAGGTCTCAAGCTCATGTCGTGTATTCAAGCCAGCAAGTATCTCCGCAAGGAATGCCGAGCCTTCTTGGCCAACATTGTAGTAGCGGAAAAGGAAAAGAAAAAGAAAGTTGAAGTCAAAGATATTCCAGTGGTCCGTGAGTTTCCTCAGGTGTTCCCTGACGATCTCCCCGGACTACCGCCAAGTCGTGATATCGACCTTTGTATTGACCTTATTCCTGGAGCTAACCCCGTTGCCAAAGCTCCTTATCGACTCCCTCCATCCGAAATGCGGGAACTCTCGAACCAACTCCAGGGATTACTAGAAAAAGGCTTTATTCGCCCAAGCACCTCTCCTTGGGGCGCGCCAGTCCTTTTCGTAAAAAAGAAGGACGGGTCGTTCCGGATGTGCATCGATTATAGGGAATTGAATAAGCTAACCATTAAGAACCGATACCCTTTGCCCCGAATCGACGACCTATTTGATCAGCTACAAGGTGCCAAGTGTTTCTCGAATATCGATCTACGTTCAGGCTATCGTCAATTGCGGATTCAAGAGGAAGACATCCCCAAAACCGCTTTCCGAACCCGATATGGCCATTATGAGTTCGTTGTTATGCCTTTCGGTTTAACTAATGCACCCGCGGTCTTTATGGATCTGATGAATCGCGTGTGTAAGCCTTTCTTAGACCGTTTCGTCATCGTGTTCATTGACGATGTCTTGATCTATTCCAAATCGAAAGCCGAACACGCGCAACATCTACGTTTGGTTCTCGAGTTACTTCAGGGGAACCAACTGTGACAACCCTCACCAAATCAGGTATCCGTACGACTTAATTAATATTTAATTACTGCTTAATTACTGTGCTTGCTTGAAATTATGGATAAACTGCTACCTGAATACTGATACATGTACTTACTTGCATCATACCTTATTTGCTGTCACTCTATTATTACATACTGAACTCTAGTGACAACCTTGATGCACAAAAGCACAGTAGCACAATGAACGGATAACCTATTTAACATGCTGATATAGCCAGCACCAGGCATGCACTGCCTCTAAGGCCTGTATGAGCCAGGGATAGATCACTACACTAGTAGAGAGTGTAGGGATATGAGGGTTGTAGAACTGCGTCACCAGGTATAAGTTATAGTGACCGGATGTGCCTAAAACGTACTTTATGTACAAAATTCAGCACTTTAAATAAAAATTCAGCATTTAGCCAACTAATAAAGTGCCAAAACATGAGCAAAATATTACTAGATACTTTCCAAAGTGTCGGGAATAAATTGTGTCACTAAAAATAGTATTTACGACACTTTAAAGCTTTGTTAAGCACTTTAACGGATCACTATCCAACCGAACAACCGGACTTTACCCAGAACATAAAAATATTGTCATCAACATTGTTTTTCTTTTTCTGAGCCAGTTAGGGTCCCCGAATACCCTAACACCCGTCACAACTCACTACATGCTAGTAACCGGGTTAACCCCCCTAATTAACTAACTATATCCTAACCATCTAGTTGAAATCGAACCAAAGACCCCCCCTCTTAACCGAAATCGTCCCCAAGGGGACACCCCTTGTCCTTTGTTGATTATTATAATCACTTTGCTTAATATCTAGTAGACACAAAATCATTTGGTCAATTAAGCAAGAATTGCCTATAAGTAACAACTTATGACCATCATTCTTTCACAAACACACATTACACAAAATCACTCTCTCTCCCCTCTCTTTGATTCTCGGCCGAAGACACACGCACACACACACTCACCTTTCGATTTTGATCAAGTCATTCCAAGCACATACAAGGGTTAAGGATCGCGCATAAGGAAGCCCGGTGCACTCGGATTGTCAAGGACCTCGCTACATTGCTTTTATCCACCCGATTTCTGACTAGTTTCTTCCCTAGCCTCGAGCTAGTAGTAAGTGACTCTAAACGCCTTCTTGATCTATTCTAAAGTGGTTAAAATGAACTTTGTCGGTTAAAAATCATGAACATACAAGATGACATACTAAAAGTTTACAAAAATGATAAACATGTTGGATAAAAGCTATAGAGTTGTGTAAAACTAGTAAGACTTGTTTTGTTGTGATTATTTAGTGTTGATCTATGCTAGTGTTAGTTCGGATCGTCATCTAACCCGACTGAGTCATGTTCATGGAACATGACCTAGTGTATGTTATAGGGTGAAAAGTGGTTAGATGAAGACCACGACTACATATCAAACATGAACTTGTGTAAAGACAATCTATCTTATGAAATAGACTTGTAAACTAGTAGATCTACGGATCTACAAGTGGTATTTTCAAAGGACCAAGCGTCAAAAGAAATCACATTTTCTAAACCGGATCTTACATGAACAAAAGTGATTTTTTTTAACACACAAGTGTGTAGACACTTGTGTAACACAAAGTTTTGACAAAAGAACTATTTTTGTAAGTGTTGACAAGAAGTTGTGGAAATTTATTTTCTATAAAAACAAGATTCACAAGAAACCGGTTTCATTTATAAAAAGGTCTACTAAAAATATGGGGAAATTACTACATATTTTACACAAAGCCACAAGTTCATGTATTTATGCGATTTATATCTATTTTGACTATTTTGATGAAAAAACTTTGTTGATTAATGTTGAGAAAATTGTTGTTTGAATTTTAAAAGAAAATGATACGCTTGAAAGCGTGGCCACCTCCAGTTACAGGGGAAACTCTGGCGAAATTTTTCCAAAAACCTAACACTTGGAAATATTTTCACCACAGGTGTTATGAATACATTTCTAACTTGTTTTCAAAAATGTAAATTTCGCCACGATTTTATTTACAACATTTCTAAATGTCGGAGGTGGGATTTTCACAAAATGAAACTTGATAAATATATATTTGATATATATATATATATTTCATAACAACACTTGTGAGATTTTTATGATTGTTTTGTGAACTATACAAATATTATTTTTAGGGTAAAAATAATATTACCAAATATTAACGATTCCAAAATAATACGAACGCCTTCACAATAAATAATAAGTTACAACGGTATTATTAATACCACCCGATCTTTAATCGTAACTTACGCATTTTCGGAAGAATACTAGTGAACGCGTAATTTGACAAGAGTATTATTTTGAGGAAAAATTATATGTAATAAAATATAATATTTTTGGAAAAAATATTTATATTTTGGAGAAGGGATTAACATATATTTTTAAGTGAGACTTAATAATATATTACGAAAATTCACGAACGCACATGTATTGAAGCCCCCATCCTTGGGAAGGAAAATATTTAACAAATATTTGCGAAGTGTAAACACGAAATAGTTGTCTAACTATTTCCCAAAGAACTTAAACCTTAAGCTAAGGCACGGCCGTCTAATAGAAATTAGTACGTGTAGGTCGACGCTCAGCAGATTGACCAGGAGATTTTCTTGTTAGAGACGCACCACTATGAGTTCATGTCCCCCTTTTCTCTTAACTGTTTTCAGTTTTCTAAACTGCGGGGGTGAAATACATGTTACTATGATTACAAGTACTTTTTTTTACATGGTATGGTTAGCGTAAGGAGGGTTACTACTTAGATCATGTGAGTGGGTAGGCGCAACTTGAGGCCATTAATCCTCATTGTAGGACCGAGGGACAGTAGCGGTAGATCTATCTGGGTATAGCGAGCCCAACCCCAGGCCCAGCATAACGGACCTCGGGGTGACTTTGTACCCAACGCAAAATCCGCTAGGTTTGAGTCTTCCTACTTGCACTTCACACATATCAATGGCCTTGCAAACCATTGGTGATCTCTTTTTCCTTATTTGCTACATACCAGGATTTCATACATACAAAGGTTTTATTACTCACTTACACATGAACTCGCTCAACATTATTGTTGATTTTTCCAACTTACGTGTATTTCAGGGAACTAAAGATCTGGCACGGTATGCTACGTTTTCCCGCTGCATAAGAGTTTCGAGGTCATCCAAGTTTAGGGGATGTGACTTTTACCTGGACGAGTCACAGTCCTTAAAATGCGTTTATTTCATGTTGATGTTTGTGTCTTCTGAATAATGTTTTTATGTTATCAGGTTGTAGTGTCCGTTGCTTGAGTCAATGCCTTAAGACAATGTTGTGTTACTTATGTTTTAAAACTTAATTCAATGGATGATCTTGCATGGTTTTATTTTCATATAGCTTTGTTATGATTAAGCTATGGTATTAAAAAGTCACACCAAATTAACCACGCTTCCGCAAAGCCAGGGTGTGACAGCTTGGTATCAGAGCTCTGATCATAGCGAACTAGGATTCCTTCTCGAGTCTAGACTATGATCACTAGGGCTCTCACGAAAAAATTTTTACACTGCATACCACTTAAGTCCAGATCCAAAACGTTTTTACAAACAAATGTTGAGCATATTTTATTTATTATTTATAGGCTCAGTCTGGGAGGCTGAGGCTCGGTCTGGGAGGCCGAGGCTCGGTCTGGGAGACCGAGGTAGTTGTCTAGTAGGACTAGGGAGTCAGTCTGAGAGGTTGGGAGAATTGTCTAGTGGGACTAGGAAGAGCAGTCTGGGAGGCTGGGAGGCTAGTGGGACTAGGAAGAGCAGTCTGGGAGGCTGGGAGGCTAGTGGGACTAGGAAGATCAGTCTGGGAGGCTGGGAGGCTAGTGGGACTAGGAGAACTATTTGATTGTATAATTGGTGACTAATGTGTTTAATTGATTGTACGATTGATTATTTGTGCATATTTGTGTTTGTGTTACAGACACCATGGATTCATCAGGCACTGGTGAGTCGGACACTACGGGTCCTATGCCCATCGTATCAGACGACCGAGAGTCATCGGAGCATGAGGTATACACTTCAGATGTTACCAGCACGGATGAGGATGATTTTCAGCCCTTCTCGCTACCCAATGTTGCCGCCGAGCCCGCTGATGGCCCTTTTGCTGGGGATTTACCGCTCGTGGAGATCCCTGCCCCTATCCCTCTTGCCGCATACCCTGTTCTTGATATGCTCCTCGACGCCGACGCTGATGACGACGTCGATTTGTTTGATGACGAGCCCCTGGAGGATGATATTGAGGGCGAGGCCCTTATAGCCGACGGCAGTCTTTTGCTGCTCGCAGATGCTCCTGCTGAGGAGTCACCTGCTCATTCATCCGTCCCAGACTCTTTCGAGTCTGTGGCCTCTGCACCGTCACACGTGCAGGGTGCGCAACACTACTCTCATGACTCAGATCCCGATAGGGCATCCTCTGCTGCACCTGCCCCGAGCTTCGCCTTTGATCACGACATTGATGAGGATTCCGACCCTGTCTTTCCACCTGGGTTTGATCCAGATCAGGACATTGAGTTTATACCCCTGGATCAGCCTATGGAGGACCCCGTTGACCCAGTTGACCCTGTTGACCCTGCGTTTGCTGATCACGCAGATTTCGAGATGGCATTTGATGACCCAGAGCCTGCTGTGGCCCTTGAGCCAGTAGCCGCTCCTGACCATGTGTTTGAGCATGACCCTATTCATGCTGGCATACCCATTGTTGACCCTGTGATTGCTGATCAACCCGTTGATGATCCCCCTGTTGATGCTCCACTATTGGAGGGTGATCATGTTGTTGCTGATGCTCAGGCTGATGCCCCTCTCATCGCTGATGTACCCGCCAAGCCTGTTGTTGTCGCTCCTCTTCCTGATCCTGTTCCTTTGGAGCCCGACCATGCCCTCTTTGCTACTCATATTGATCCCCGTTATGCGCACACCCAGAATGGGTGGATTGATGCTAATGATGAGCTCCCACCTTTTCCCCCACATACCACCGATGCACGTCACATGGATTTCCCTTTTTCGTTCGCTCAGTACACACCTCCAGCACGACCTGGAGAGGGTTCCTCGACTCATCCTTTCGGCCATGTGCCGACATCTGTCCCAATTATACCACAGTTTTCTTCTGCTATTCCCCCTGTTCCACCATTTTCTGTGCCACCATCCGACCCCTACCATCCTTTTCATATGGGGTATTCTATTGAGGACATTCTTATGTCATTTGTTGTCCAGCAGGAGGCACTCACACGGCGCATCCAGGAGCTCGAGAGAGCTCAGCCACCGCCATGCCAGTGTCAGGGCCAGACCCACCCTGCTATTTCGCAGCCCCCTCGACCGTTGTCACCAGACTCTACTGCACGTCTTTGGGCACTGGAGCAGCAGATGGCTTTCTGGTTGCGTTCCCAGCGAGCCATGGAGGAGGACTGGATCCATTTGCGTCGTTTGTTCATTCCCATTTTCCCCCTCCTCCACCGCCATCAGTGTAGGGCATCTTTAGTACAGCACGGGTGGACTATGGTGAGAAGACGACGATTGCTCTGACCGCACAGCTTTTTGGAGACTGCATTCTGATTCTGACTTTTGTTGATATGTATATGGATGTATTGACACTGATTTGATATATTTTTGGACTGGGGTGATGTAGCCCTTAGTCGTTAATGTTGTATGTTACAGTTATGTACTTGTACACTTTACCATGTGGTCTCGATTTATGGCAATGCAATCGCAGTATTCTCATCATATATGATGTTTCATTGATTATTTATGTTTTATGACATGGGATGTTGTGTGATTGATATAATTGTAACATGGGATGTTATGTGATTGGTCTATTTATAACATGAGATGTTATGTACTATAACTATCGTTATATACATACGCTTTACTATGGCCTGACCCACGTGAACACATCGTTTAGAAGATGCCGCCGAGACGTTAAACGCAAATGCCTACCAATGAGGCAGAGCTTCAGCAAGTCATCGCTGCTGCCATCGCACGGTACGCCGCCTCTCTAGGAGGGACTAGTGGAAGTAATTCTGGCAATACTGGCAACAACAATCCGCCTCATGGTAATACCAAGTCATTGAGACATACCATGATATAATTGGATATCTCTAGCAAGGATGCTAATGCCATTCATGTGTTGTAACGTATGTGCAGGGTGCACCTACAAGCAGTTTCTAGACTGCAAACCTGTCAACTTTGATGGCACCGGAGGCGCTGTTGCTTTTGTTCGTTGGGCCGAGAAGACAGACTCAGTTCTCCGCATGAGCAAGTGTGCTCCAGACCAGCAAGTTACCTACATCTCCGGGCTATTCCTGGACGGAGCCCTGTCCTGGTGGAATTTACAAGTCCAAACACTTGGTGAAGCCGCTGCATACGCAATGACATGGAACGAGCTGAAAGAGCTCATGCGCCGAAAGTATTGCTCTCGTGCAGAAATTCAAAAGTTGGAAACTGAGTTTTGGCACCTGAAGATGAAAGGTCCGAAGATCGCAGAGTATGTTCAAAGGTTTCACGACTTATCTCATGTGGTACCTTATATGGTCACTCCAGAATTCAAGCGGATTGAGCGCTTCATTTGGGGTTTAGCTCCTCAAATCATAAGTATGGTAACCTCATCCAAGCCTGCAACAATCACTGAGGCGATCGATCTGAGCGTAGCTCTCACAGAGGAGGCTATACGCCTAAACAAGTTCTCTGACACTGAGTCAAAGAAGAAGGAGACTCACGTCGAGTCGTCTGGGGGAGCAAGGCACAAGCAGTGATGGTAGGAAAGGAGAGTCAAGCACGCCAGCTCAAGTTACAGCTGGTACTGGAAGGAAAGGAAAAGGATATATGGGTACCCATCCCAAGTGCAACACCTACCAGCGTCACCAGTCAGGCCGATGTGGTTTAAAAGTATGTGAAGCATGTGGGAAAGCTGGTCACTCGAAGGATTCTTGTTGGGCTACTGTGGGCCGGGAAGGCCAAGGAGGATTTGGAAATAGAAACAATAACCGGGGTGGAAATGGAAATCGCCCACAAGGAAACAATGGAGGAAATGGGAATCGTGGCAACAACGCAAATCAAGTTGGTACTGGTAATGCGAACCGAAACAATAACAATCAAGTTGGGAATGGAGGTGGAAACGGGCAAAGACCAGGATGCTTTAACTGTGGTGACATTGGGCACTATAAGAGGAACTGCCCAGAATTGAACCAAGCCCGTGGAAGAGTTATCAATATCGAAGCAAGGGAAGCGCGCCAGGATCCCAAGGTCGTTATTGGTACGTTCCCTGTAAACCAACGCTTTGCATCCGTTTTATTTGATACTGGTGCCGATTATAGCTTCGTATCGTTAGAGTTTAAGAATATGCTTGGGTTAGCCGCTAGTAAGTTAGATATTCCCTACTCAATCGAATTGGCTAATGGAAAGTTAGTAGAAGCCAATGAAGTTGTCAGAGGTTGTGTAATCGAATTGGGAGAGTGTGAGTTTGCTTTGGATCTACTACCAGTCCAGCTGGGAAGCTTCGACGTGGTAGTAGGGATGGATTGGCTATCGAGAAACAAGGCTGAGATTGTTTGTCATGAAAAGGTCGTTCGCATCCCAACCGAAGATGGTGAAACAATTGTGGTTCATGGAGAAAAGCGTGATACGCCTTTGAGAATTATCAGCTGCTTGAAAGCGCGAAAGTGTTTGCAAAAAGGGATGTGCTGCCTTCTTGGCACACATCGTGGATAAGAAGGCTGCTGAGCCGAAAATCGAAGACATCCCTGTCGTAAGGGAATATCCAGAAGTCTTCCCAGAGGACTTGCCTGGATTGCCACCTCAGAGGCAAGTAGAGTTTCGCATCGATTTAGTTCCAGGCGCCGCGCCTGTGGCTAAGGCACCTTATCGACTTGCCCCATCTGAGATGCAAGAACTGTCAACACAACTTCAGGAGTTGTTAGACAAGGGATTCATCCGACCAAGCTTCTCGCCTTGGGGAGCTCCGGTCCTGTTTGTCAAGAAGAAGGACGGTAGTTTTCGAATATGTATCGACTATCGGGAGTTGAATAAGCTGACTATCAAGAATAGATACCCTCTGCCAAGGATCGATGATCTATTCGACCAACTGCAAGGTTCAAGCTTTTATTCAAAGATCGATCTTCGATCTGGATACCATCAGTTAAGGATACAAGAGGAAAGTATCCCGAAGACAGCCTTCAGAACTCGCTATGGACACTACGAGTTCTTAGTTATGTCGTTTGGGTTGACAAACGTGCCTGCAGTTTTCATGGATCTAATGAACAGAGTTTGCAAGCCATACTTGGATAAGTTCGTGATTGTGTTTATCGACGACATTTTGATTTATTCAAAGACGAAGGCTGAGCACGGACAGCATCTAAGAGCTATTTTGGAGTTGCTGAAGACGGAACAGTTGTATGCCAAATTCTCTAAGTGCGAGTTTTGGCTACGTGAAGTCCAATTCCTTGGACATATAGTAAATGGAGATGGAATTCATGTGGATCCCACCAAGATCGAAGCGATCAAGAATTGGGAGACGCCAAAGATGCCAACCGAGATTCGACAATTCTTGGGTTTGGCTGGCTACTATCGAAGGTTCATTGAGGATTTTTCAAAGATCGCTCAACCATTGACGCTCCTCACACAAAAAGATAAGAAGTTTGATTGGGGAATCAAACAGGAAGAAGCGTTCCAGCTATTGAAGGATAAGCTCTGCAATGCGCCGATCTTAGCACTACCAGAAGGTACTGACGATTTTGTGGTATACTGTGACGCCTCGCGTCAAGGACTGGGTTGCGTGTTGATGCAACACCAAAAGGTTATAGCTTACGCATCGCGTCAACTGAAGGTACACGAAAAGAATAATACCACGCATGATTTGGAACTCGGCGCAGTGGTATTTGCTTTAAAGATCTGGAGACACTACCTATATGGTACGAAGTGTACAATCTTCACAGATCATAAGAGCCTACAACACATATTCAACCAGAAGGAGTTGAATATGAGACAAAGACGTTGGATTGAGTTGTTGAACGACTACGACTGCGAAATTAAGTATCATCCAGGGAAGGCGAATGTGGTCGCCGACGCCCTAAGTCGAAAAGAAAGGATCAAGCCCATAAGGGTTAGGGCTTTAGAGATGATTATCCAAACCGATCTTTCCTTGCGCATTCGTGCCGCGCAGAAAGAAGCTCTTAAGGAAAGAAACCTTGAAGAAGAATATCTCCGTGGGATGGAGAAGCAATTGGTGCCAAACGAGGAAGGAACGTTATGTTTCATGAAAAGGATTTGGGTTCCTCTGTTTGGTGGTTTAAGAAAGGTTATTTTCGATGAGGCACACAAATCACGGTACTCTATCCATCCAGGAGCGGATAAGATGTACCAAGATCTTAAGGATTACTATTGGTGGCCTAGGATGAAAGGCGATGTTGCTGTTTATGTGAGCAAGTGTTTAACGTGTGCCAAGGTTAAAGCTGAATACCATAAGCCTTCGGGACTTCTGCAACAACCTGAGATTCCCAAATGGAAATGGGAACAAATTTCAATGGATTATATAACAAAGTTGCCAAGAACGCCAAGAGGTCATGACACTATTTGGGTAATAGTGGACCGATTAACAAAGTCTGCGCACTTCTTACCTATCAGAGAGAAGGATAACACGAGCAAATTAGCTGAAATTTACATGAGAGAAATCGTTACGCGCCATGGAGTACCTCTCTCGATCATCTCTGATAGAGACGGAAGGTTCGTATCAAGGATATGGCAATCCTTCCAAGAAGCTTTTGGCTCACAATTGAATCTGAGCACTGCGTTTCACCCACAGACCGATGGACAAAGCGAGCGAACGATTCAGACTTTGGAAGATATGCTGAGAGCATGTGTTATGGATTTGGGCGGTAGCTGGGATAAACATTTTCCATTGGTCGAATTTTCATACAACAACAGCTACCACACCAGTATTGGTGCCGCGCCATTTGAAGCTCTATATGGCCGCAAGTGCAGATCACCGCTTTGTTGGTCTGATGCAGGTTATAGACAATTGGTTGGTCCTGATGTGGTACAGGAAACCACAGATAAGATTGCACAGATCCGAGATCGCATCAAGGCGGCTCGTGATCGTTAGAAGTGTTATGCGGATCGAAGAAGGAAACCTCTAGAGTTCGAGGTAGGTGATATGGTTTTATTAAAGGTATCACCCTGGAAGGGTGTGGCACGCTTCGGGAAGCGTGGAAAGTTGAATCCGCGGTATATTGGTCCGTTCAGAATTTTGGAAAGAATTGGGTTAGTAGCGTACAAGTTGGATTTACCTGCTGAACTGAATGGTGTTCATGATACATTTCATGTATCAAATCTGAAGAAAAGTCCAACTCAAGATACTGTTGTCATTCCCACCGACGAGATTCAGGTTGACGACACGCTCCATTTTGTGGAAGAACCGGTTGAGGTTACGGATTGGAAGGTAAACAAAACCCGCCGGAGCAGCATCAAGCTCGTCAAGGTTCGATGGAATGCAAGACATGGTCCGGAATACACTGGGAGCGTGAGGACCGAATGAAAGAGAAATACCCCCACTTATTTCCCAAGAACCCTGCATCTAGAAGCAGAACTTAAAATTTCGGGACGAAATTTTTCTAACAGGGGGAGAATGTGACAACCCTCACCAAATCAGGTATCCGTACGACTTAATTAATATTTAATTACTGCTTAATTACTGTGCTTGCTTGAAATTATGGATAAACTGCTACCTGAATACTGATACATGTACTTACTTGCATCATACCTTATTTGCTGTCACTCTATTATTACATACTGAACTCTAGTGACAACCTTGATGCACAAAAGCACAGTAGCACAATGAACGGATAACCCATTTAACATGCTGATATAGCCAGCACCAGGCATGCACGGCCTCTAAGGCCTGTATGAGCCAGGGATAGATCACTACACTAGTAGAGAGTGTAGGGATATGAGGGTTGTAGAACTGCGTCACCAGGTATAAGTTATAGTGACCGGATGTGCCTAAAACTTACTTTATGTGCAAAATTCAGCACTTTAAATAAAAATTCAGCATTTAGCCAACTAATAAAGTGCCAAAACATGAGCAAAATATTACTAGACACTTTCCAAAGTGTCGGGAATAAATTGTGTCACTAAAAATAGTATTTACGACACTTTAAAGCTTTGTTAAGCACTTTAACGGATCACTATCCAACCAAACAACCGGACTTTACCCGGAACATAAAAATATTGTCATCAACATTGTTTTTCTTTTTCTGAGCCAGTTAGGGTCCCCGAATACCCTAACACCCGTCACAACTCACTACATGCTAGTAACCGAGTTAACCCCCCTAATTAACTAACTATATCCTAACCATCTAGTTGAAATCGAACCAAAGACCCCCCCCCCTCTTAACCGAAATCGTCCCCAAGGGGACACCCCTTGTCCTTTGTTGATTATTATAATCACTTTGCTTAATATCTAGTAGACACAAAATCCTTTGGTCAATTAAGCAAGAATTGCCTATAAGTAACAACTTATGACCATCATTCTTTCACAAACACACATTACACAAAATCACTCTCTCTCCCCTCTCTTTGATTCTCGGCCGAAGACACAAGCACACACACACACACTCACCTTTTGATTTTGATCAAGTCATTCCAAGCACATACAAGGGTTAAGGATCGCGCATAAGGAAGCCCGGTGCACTCGGATTGTCAAGGACCTCGCTACATTGCTTTTATCCACCCGATTTCCGACTAGTTTCTTCCCTAGCCTCGAGCTAGTAGTAAGTGACTCTAAACGCCTTCTTGATCTATTCTAAAGTGGTTAAAATGAACTTTGTCAGTTAAAAATCATGAACATACAAGATGACATACTAAAAGTTTACAAAAATGATAAACATGTTGGATAAAAGCTATAGAGTTGTGTAAAACTTGTAAGACTTGTTTTGTTGTGATTATTTAGTGTTGATCTATGCTAGTGTTAGTTCAGATCGTCATCTAACCCGACTGAGTCATGTTCATGGAACATGACCTAGTGTATGTTATAGTGTGAAAAGTGGTTAGATGAAGACCACGACTACATATCAAACATGAACTTGTGTAAAGACAATCTTTCTTATGAAATAGACTTGTAAACTAGTAGATCTACGGATCTACAAGTGGTATTTTCAAAGGACCAAGCGTCAAAAGAAATCACATTTTCTAAACCGGATCTTACATGAACAAAAGTGATTTTTGTAAACACACAAGTGTGTAGACACTTGTGTAACACAAAGTTTTGACAAAAGAACTATTTTTGTAAGTGTTGACAAGAAGTTGTGGAAATTTATTTTCTATAAAAACAAGATTCACAAGAAACCAGTTTCATTTATAAAAAGGTCTACTAAAAATATGGGGAAATTACTACATATTTTACACAAAGCCACAAGTTCATGTATTTATGCGATTTATATCTATTTTGACTACTTTGATGATAAAACTTTGTTGATTAATGTTGAGAAAATTGTTGTTTGAATTTTAAAAGAAAATGATACGCTTGAAAGCGTGGCCACCTCCAGTTACAGGGGAAACTCTGGCAAAATTTTTCCAAAAACCTAACACTTGGAAATATTTTCACCACAAGTGTTATGAATATATTTCTAACTTGTTTTCAAAAATGTAAATTTCGCCACGATTTTATTTACAACATTTCTAAATGTCGGAGGTGGGATTTTCACAAAATGAAACTTGATAAATATATATTTGATATATATATATATATATATTTCATAACAACACTTGTGAGATTTTTATGATTGTTTTGTGAACTATACAAATATTATTTTTAGGGTAAAAATAATATTACCAAATATTAACGATTCCAAAATAATATGAACGCCTTCACAATAAATAATAAGTTACAACGGTATTATTAATACCACCCGATCTTTAATCGTAACTTACGCATTTTCGGAAAAATACTAGTGAACGCGTATTTTGACAAGAGTATTATTTTGAGGAAAAATTATATGTAATAAAATATAATATTATTGGGAAAAATATTTATATTTTGGAGAAGGGATTAACATATATTTTTAAGTGAGACTTAATAATATATTACGAAAATTCACGAACGCACATGTATTGAAGCCCCCATCCTTGGGAAGGAAAATATTTACCAAATATTTGCGAAGTGTAAACACGAAATAGTTGTCTAACTATTTCCCAAAGAACTTAAACCTTAAGCTAAGGCACGGCCGTCCGTCTAATAGAAATTAGTACGTGTAGGTTGACGCTCAGCAGATTGACCAGGAGATTTTCTTGTTAGAGACGCACCACTGTGAGTTCATGTCCCTCTTTTCTCTTAACTGTTTTCAGTTTTCTAAACTGCGGGGGTGAAATACATGTTACTATGATTACAAGTACTTTTTTTTACATGGTATGGTTAGCGTAAGGAGGGTTACTACTTAGATCATGTGAGTGGGTAGGCGCAACTTGAGGCCATTAATCCTCATTGTAGGACCGAGGGACAGTAGCGGTAGATCTATCTGGGTGTAGCGAGCCCAGCATAACGGACCTCGGGGTGACTTTGTACCCAACACAAAATCCGCTAGGTTTGAGTCTTCCTACTTGCACTTCACACATATCAATGGCCTTGCAAACCATTGGTGATCTCTTTTTTCCTTATTTGCTACATACTAGGATTTCATACATACAAAGGTTTTATTACTCACTTACACATGAACTCGCTCAACATTATTGTTGATTTTTCCAACTTACATGTATTTCAGGGAACTAAAGATCTGGCACGGTATGCTACGTTTTCCCACTGCATAAGAGTTTCGAGGTCATCCAAGTTTAGGGGATGTGACTTTTACCTGGACGAGTCACAGTCCTTAAACTGCGTTCATTTCATGTTGATGTTTGTGTCTTCTGAATAATGTTTTTATGTTATCAGGTTGTAGTGTCCGTTGGTTGAGTCAACGCCTTAAGACAATGTTGTGTTACTTATGTTTTAAAACTTAATTCAATGGATGATCTTGCATGGTTTTATTTTCATATAGCTTTGTTATGATTAAGCTATGGTATTAAGAAGTCACACCAAATTAACCACGCTTCCGCAAAGCCAGGGTGTGACACCAACTCTACGCCAAGTTCTCCAAGTGTGAATTCTGGTTAGAGGAGGTTCAGTTTCTGGGTCACATCGTGAATAGTCAGGGAATACACGTCGATCCCGCGAAGATTGAAGCCGTCAAAAGTTGGATTACGCCTAAGAATCCGTCTGAAGTTCGTTCTTTTCTCGGACTAGCAGGCTATTATCGACGATTTATTGAAGGATTCTCGAAAATCGTTGTGCCGCTTACCGCTCTTACTCATAAAGACAAGCCTTTTGTGTGGGGAACCGCACAAGAATCTGCCTTTCAAACCCTCAAGCACATGCTGTGCAACGCTCCGATTCTTACGCTGCCCGACGGAAGCAACGATTTCATTGTCTACTGTGATGCTTCCAGCCTTGGTCTTGGTTGTGTCCTCATGCAGTGAGACAAGGTTATAGCTTACGCATCTCGACAGCTCAAGATCCACGAGAAGAACTATACAACCCATGACCTCGAGCTAGGCGCGGTTGTCTTTGCATTGAAGATTTGGCGACACTACCTGTATGGCACTAAGTGTACAATCTACACTGACCACAGGAGTTTACAACATATCTTCAATCAAAGGGAACTTAATATGCGTCAACGCCGATGGGTAGAACTCCTCAACGATTACGACTGTGAGATTCGTTATCACCCAGGCCAGGCGAATGTTGTTGCCGACGCACTCAGCAGAAAGAGTTATGTGCTCAGTATCCGAAACGTTCAAGCCCAGCATAACCTCGAAACTCTCATTCGCGAAGCTCAACATGCTTGCTTTAATGAGTGTACATTGAAGAGAGAGAGGATCTACCACGATGGAGCTCAGTTAGTAAGCAATCAGATGGGATATTCTACTATCTAGACCGAATTTGGATCCCTAAGCGGACCGAATTGCGAAAGATTATCATGAATGAAGCCCACAAGTCCCGATATTCTATTCATCCTGGTGCCGATAAAATCTACCAGGATCTTCGTTACAAGTACTGGTGGCCGGGTATGAAACGTGATATCGCTCTTTACGTTGGAAGTTGCTTAACTTGCGCAAGAGTCAAGGCTGAACATCAAAGACCTTCTGGCTTACTCGAACAACCGCCGATACCTATATAGAAGTGGGAGAGTATAGCTATGGATTTCATAACGAAACTCCCGCCCATGCCATCAGGTCACGACAGTATTTGGGTTATAGTTGATCGTCTAACCAAATCAGCCCACTTTTTGCCAATACGAGAAGACTACAAGGTGGAGCGACTAGCCCAAATCTACACCGACGAGATCATTTGTAATCATGGTACGCCTCGCGACATCATCTATGACTGTGATACTCGGTTTACTTCTCGGTTGTGGGAAACGTTTCAGGCGGCTCTTGGTACGTCGCTTAATCTGAGTACTGCATTCCATCCACAAACCGACGGATAGACTGAAAGAACGATCCATACTCTTGAAGACATGCTCCGAGCGTGTGTCATAGATTTTGGTGGTAGTTGGAACAAACACCTGCCACTAGTCGAATTCTCGTACAATAACAGCTATCATGCCAGCATTCAAATGGCACCATTCGAGGCTTTGTATGGAAGGAGATGTCGATCGCCTATTGTGTGCACGAGATCGGTCATTCGCAACTAACCGGTCCCGAGATTCTACAAGAAACGACTGACAAAATCCACCAAATTCGAGACAACTTGGTAAAAGCTCGAAGTAGATAGAAAAGTTACGCCGATAGAAGACGCAAGCCCCTTGAATTTGACGTTGGCGACTACGTACTCCTAAAGGTATCCCCTTGGAAGGGTGTAGTCAGATTCAGCAAGAAAGGGAAAGTAGCGCCTCGATATGTTGGACCTTTTAAGATTCTGGAAAGGATCGGAAAAGTCGCCTACAGACTCGAACTACCGGAGGAACTCAGTAACGTCCACCCGACTTTCCATGTGTCTAACCTCCGAAAATGCCTTGCTGATCATGATCTAATCGTACCACTCGACGATCTTCAGGTCAACGAAACCTTACACTTCGTGGAAAAGCCTGTCGAAATCATGGATCGCCAAACCAAGCAACTCAGGCGCTCACGCATCCCTATCGTGAAAGTCCGATAGGAAGGCAAGCGAGGCGCGGAGTTCACTTGGGAACTCGAAAGCGACATGAAGGCCAAGTACCCGCAGTTGTTTAAATAGATCTGAAGCATCAAATTGGTAAAATGACTCACGGTGATGTGCAGCTTCGAGCCTAATTTCGGGACGAAATTCCCTAAACAAGGGGAGGCTGTAACACCCCGTGTTTTTGAATGTCAAAGTCAAAGCCCAAGTCAACTTTGACTTCTTTGACTGTTAACGTTTCTTTTTGCTTTTTGTAATATGTGGAGTAAGTGTTGTTTAAATAAAATGATCGAATGTTTGATCAATGCGACCGATTTACGACCGTGAATAATAGGAAGTAATAATGCGATAAAGTTAATCAATCAATAATCAAGTTAATCAAATCAATCAATCGAACTCGAGACTCGAACTATGCGAAACTGGTGGTAATACTTACGTGTGTGTGTGCCTTATGTGTTACTTGTGCATGTTTACTTTATGTTTTGTGTGGTATTCAATCGAATCAATCGAAACTCGAATCAAAACTCGAAAGGCAATCAAACTCAATCGAAACCGACATCGAAACGTGACTTATAGATGATTGTATGTTAGATATAGTAGTTAGGACTGAAAGTAATTTGACTAGGAACTCTATCGTATTCGTGTCATCGTCTATCGAAATCGAAATATCGAAAACCGTCGCGAAACATTCGAAAAGAGTTGCTGATCGAACAGGAAGCATCCTGATCGAACAGGCCAGCCGATCGGCTAGCACTTTCCTGGCCGATCGAGCAGGCCATTCGATCGGAGATCCTGGCCGATCGGTTGACACTTTCCTCTTTGGGAGGCCTATAAATAGCCCTGTCATTATCACCCTTTCTATTTTTGGAAAGCTCTGACCGAACCAGCCTTGTTCTTCACCTTTCCTCAGATTTCTCTCAACTCCGGTAAGTTTTCACTCTAATTCTTGTACATTTTCGATCATTACACGATTCTACACCTTTCTATCTTTCAAAACTTGATTTCTAACCGTGAAATCACCAAGATCTAAGTGTTCTTGGGTGACGTCATCATGGTGTTCTTGAAGAACATCATACTTTGGCCTCATTCAACCATGAATAGCTTAGATCTGACCGATTTCCACATAAACAAACTAGGATTTGTAAGAATCTTAACATTTTCATGGAAGGATTTCCAACTTTTCTTTAACATTTTACACTCAAAACCTTAAAACCGATAGAAACGGAGCTTGAACCAACTAACTAATCATTCTAACGGTTAAAAGGTTCAAGATTCGGATACTATCTACAAGGTTCACCGATTTCGGGTTAAACATCAAACTACCGTTCCGAACAGTTCACCGGCCGGACTTGGGTGATTCGTGTCCGAACCGGTGAAGCAAGTAAGAACCCACGTTCTATGGTTTAACTCACTGTCAGAATACCTTAAAATCATGACAAATAATCAAACAGCCAAGTGTTAGACGAAAGGCCGACCAGGTCAGAATTGTTGGCCGAACGGCTAGGCTGTTCGAACGAACAGCCCAGCCGATCGGCCGGGCCAGCCGATTGGCTAGCACATGGTTCCACACTTTTCGAATTTCATGAAGTATGCTATTGACGAAGTGATGTTCGATCGAATATGCCACTCGATTGGTAAACATTACTCTTCGGATCATGAGATACTATGCTTCAACACTTAATCGATTTTGCAACTCATTCGTAGTAAGGAGTGCAAGCCGATCGAACAGGCTGTTCGATCGAGTGACATCCAGCTGAGAACTACTTCTGAAGTTCCTAACCGATCGGCTAAGCCGGCCGATCGAACAGACCGTTCGATCGATCGACCTGAAGGGTTAGAACACTTCAGTGTTCTCAAATACTACAACGAAAACTTCAAAAGTTCAAACCATCATACACAAACACATCAGAGGAAGAAACAATCCACTTGAATGGTCCAGCCGATCGAGCCTACCGGCCGATCGAACAGGATTATTCAAACGGACTTTCAAGCCAAACGAACAGCCTGTTTGATCGAACCTGTTGTTCGATCGACCAGACTGTTCGATCCATTTACACTTGTTTGCATTCCGCGTTACTCATTGTTGTGCTATCGAACTATTCAGGCTAACCCTACTCTCAGCGCTCCCTTCAATCCATAACCAACCACTGTGAGTATACTCGAACCCTTTTTGCTTTAGCACTTTTGGGTGTTACATACGCTACTTATCAAATCACAATCGAACACACTATTCAAACTATTTGAACTCTAACCGATTGCATGTATTACGTGACTAAATGTATGCTTGTTGTTATGTTTACACGTGGAATGCTGTCTACCTGCCTTAGCAACATAGTACTATAGTTTGGACTCAGCACCCGTTCACACGGGGGTTGTTAAGGACAATTACTTGCATGGATTACGGTGGTAATCATGTATTGCGAACTGTCTCGGACAGTCAACCCGCAGTCGTTGGTATCGATAGGTCCATGTCGATAATTAACATGCATCATTTCCCTCTGTGTACGTGCTGGTTATGCGTAAACTATTCGAACTCTATATGCTATTATTAAACTTGTATGCTCACCTTTACATTTTATGTATTGACTTTATTTTAACGTACGTGACAGGTGTTTAAGGTATTTGCTTGCTAGGGAAGTGAAGCTAGAATAAAGCCTTAGAAGCCCCCAACAAATAGTTGTCTGTCAGGAGCAAGCAACTAGGGCATAGTTGTCTGTAGAGCTTGTCAGTCTGGGTCGTTAGGGGCATTGAACAATATTTATGTTAAATTTGAATCTGAGTTGTCGGAACAGGATTAATTGTTTGGATGTTATCTGTAATAACTTGTTATTTATTCGGGATACGGTATGGGACGTATCATTTTAAACGGAATTTGTATTAATAGTTGTTGTGGAAACTTCTGGACAATCTGTTTCGCTCAGTGCCGCGCCCCGATGATTCCGCCATCGGTTGGGGTGTGACACCGGACAATCTGAATTCGGAACCACCCGAATACATTTGCACGTTTGAATTTCAAAAATACCGGAATTTCAATATATTCTGATGAAATTTTAATTCACCCTCAAAATAGGCAAATTCAGTCCTCTCTGTTCATAGAGAAAACTCAACTATATGGAAAATATGTCATTTTGGTACACAAAAGTGTGTTTTTCATCAATGCGGATTTTTCGATTTGGCCCATTAATAGTCACTTAACCCAGATGATAAACATTCCACATAGGTATCATGACTACCCCACGAAATTCAACATTCTGTGATCGCATCATCATATCTGTTCTCTGAAACTCCCGACGGTGTCCCCGAACAACCCGTATTTGTCGTTAAAATCTCAAAAAAAAATCTATCACCAAATTTTTTCTCGACATTCGTCTCGTTATCACGATCAAAAAATGCTTTTTTAAGGCATTTTAGCTCATTCGCGCGGATGTAAAGTCTACATTTGTGCGAATGTCTCCTTCGTGCGGGTGAAGGGTGTATAGTTATATATATATATATATATATATATATATATATATATATATATATGTAGTTATTCCCTTATAACTTTTAGAATATAATGTTTTCTTAAATTTCAAATATACTTTTACGATATACTTAATTTTATATACCTTTTGATATAAATTTTATTCGAAACTAAATCGGGTAAAATATGATACATTTGTACCTTTTTTAACTTTTAGCTTTTTAAATTTTGCAAAATATGATGTTATCTTAAATTTTGAATTCGTCGTTGCTATTATATTATATTATACTATATATTAAAACACATCATTAGCTACAAGAAACTTTTTATGTTTTGTTTTTAGTCACACTTTTTTATACATTTTTGATTTACCACTAAACTAACATGCTTGTTTTGGTCTCAGTTTTGCTTTTAATTACAATAATGTCTTCTACGCTCATATCTTTAACTTTTCTTTTATATAGCATTTATGTACTTTACTCAATTTTTTGTGGCATTTATAACCATCCTACAAAACACTATATTTTTTTAATGTTTTGACCACAAGGTTTTGGTTCTTACACTTTGACCCTTCAAATTTTGTTAAGTTTTTAAACCAATTTACATTCTTGCCCCCTGGGTTTTAATAAATTTATCAAACGTCCCATGAACTTTAATAAAGTTATTTTTACTCTTTTAAAACCGCATTACACTACAACCTCCGAATTTTAAAAACTTACTGCTTAAACTTTTAAACGAGTTTTCGTTGTGACGTCATGATTTTTTTACATGTTTCATCTTTTTATATATAGTTTTAAATAATATTAATTTACGTTATTGTACTGGAAATTTGTAACCAAAACATAAATCGTTATCAATAACTAGACTTATAATTACTATGATTATTTTTGCTTTCCAAAAAAGGTTGGTTCCCGCCACAACGCGCGGATGGGAACAACCTAATATATATACAATTACCAACTTGGGTTTATACACTTTTGTTTAAAATTCGCGTTAGTTAGAAAAGTTATATATTTTAAAAGTCGCGTCGGTTAGAAAATCTTTATACAATTACTGACTTTTGTTATACCCTTTCATTTAAAAGTTGCGTTGGTTTGAAAAATAATATACTTTAAAAGTCACATCGGTTAGGAAAGTTATATACTATAATATATACTATACAAAAAACAACAAAGTGACGTGACCTGACACTACGATTATGAGCCGTGTCTCCTTTCGTTATTAATATAATGCAAATACTAATGAGAGCTATCGCCGATGTATTATCCACACGTAACACCGCCGCTTGATATTTCTTATCGAGTAGTTCACCAATGAGTTCTTTTAGCCAAACCGCCTGACACGCGACTGCACTAGCCGCCATATACTCCGCCTCACACGATAAGAAAGCAACTATACTTTGCTTTTGAGAACACCGAGTAATTGGGTGTAACACCCCGTGTTTCGAAAGTCAAAGTCAAAGTCAAGATTGAAGTCAAAGGAAGAAAAGATCGCTGATTGCGATCTATCACTCCTTGCTCAATTCCTGTTTTGACCTCCTTGACTTGTAGATAATCTATTTATTTTATCGCATTAGTTATATTATGTGGAGTACTTGTTCATAATCGAGGTTTATTCGCTATTTATCGCATGTTTTATCGCTTATCGCAATCGCACTCGCAACCCGAATTATGCGTTCTGGATATTGTTTTACATGCGTGTGCTATTTATGTGTTACTTGTGCATGCTTACTTATATTATAATGTGGTGATTAATCGAAACGCAATCGAGACTCTATCGCAATCGAATCGCAGACGCTAAACGCAAGTTAATTATAGTGATTGTATGTTAGATATATTAGTTGGGATTAATGAGAAATTCTATCACATCGCAAAACTCAACGCACGACACGAAAACGCCGAAACTCGGTCATCGAAGCCACTCGATCAAGTGACAATGCGATCGGATGGTCACCCGATCGGATTGCCATCCGATTGGAGTGCTACCTGATCGGACAGCCACTCGATCGACGACCCACCCTATCCAATGCGCTTTCCTTTTTGGGAAACCCTATAAATACCCAACTGTCACATCATTTGATGTGACAGCCCCTCTCACTCGACCCAGCCGCTCTCAAGCCTCTTTCTCTCGATTTCCCGCGATTCTTGTAAGTTCTCAACCTAAATCTTGTACTTTCATGATCTACACGCACTCCTTCACCTTTCTATCTTTTGAATCTTAACTTTTAACCATGAAATCAGCGGATTTGAGGTGTTCTAGGATGATGTCATCATAGAGTTCTTATGAACTTCATGTTTTGGCTTCAATCCACCAAGAACAACTTAGATCTGAACGATTTCCACATGAATCAACAAAGATCTTGCATAGATCTAAACATATTCACGGTGAAAAGGATTGAGAGATGGTTTCTAACTCTCTTTCAACTCTTTTACACTCAATGCACTCAAAACCGATAGAATCGGAGCTCGTTCTGATCTTCTACTCTTTCTTAGTGATGTATCGGTTCAAGATCTAAATTCTATCCAGTAGACTACTGATTTCGGGTTAAACATGAAACACCATCCCGAACAGTCAACTGGTCAGACTAGGGTGGTTCCTGTCCGATCGGTTCACTCGAGTCTGGACGAGCTTCTGTTGCTTGGCACATTATCACACCGTCTCGATAAAACTACAAACTTTTAAAACGAACAAGTGACAAGACGATCAGGCCGCCGGGACGGATTGGCGTCCGATCGGATTGCCACCCGATTGGACAGCCACCCAATCGGACAGCCGTCTGATCGGCTTGCCACCCGATCGGACAGCTTGCACTTGTTTCCACACTTAAACATTTATTCAAATATTTTAGAGTTTTAAACATTGAACGGATTACTGTCCGATCGGATTGCCATCCGATCGAACGACCATCCGACTATGTGATGATTTGGAACTTCCACACTTAAACAATTTTCAACATGTGCAATGCATGAACAAGACAAACGGATTGCCACCCGATCGGACTGTCATCCGATCGAGTGACAAACTGCTGTGAACTTGTTCTCACTAAGTGTCCACCAATCTAATCGTCACCCGATCGAACCGGCGTTCGATCGATCGACCTGAAGGGGAAAGATACTTCTCTGTTTTCAAAATGCTACAACGAAAACTTCAAAAGGCAAACCATCATACACAAACACATCCTTCCCAAACAAGGTAGCAATCCAATCGAATGGTCACCCGATCGGATTGCCATCCGATCAGATTACCGTTCGATCCATTGACATTTCGCACCGTTTTACACACCGCTTATCGTTTATGCTATCGTTAACTGTTCAAGCTAATCTCTCTCAGCGCTCCCTTTCAATCCAAGGCTGTGTTTATTATTAAACACAATCAGTGAGTATACTCGAACCCCTTTTGCTTTACGCACTTTTGGGTGTTACATACGTTATCTATATTCAAATCACATCAACCACACAACGCAAACACTATTTATACGCTGATCGCTATTGCATGCTACGTGTTTCCGATGAATGCTTATATGTTATGTTAACACAGTGATTGTTGCCTGACACCTTAGCAACGATAGTACTATAGTTTGGACTCAGCACCTGTCGTGGACAGGGGTTGTTAAGGGCTTTACTTCACGTGTCCCAGTGGGGATATGTGTTGCGCATTCTACAACTCGCAGTCACGTCTGTGCATATTTCTCTGTCGATAACCTACTTGCCTTCACTTTATACATGTTACATGCTGGTTACGCGTAAACTATTTCGAACTCTACTATGCTATATCAAACTTGTATGCTCACCTTTACATTTTATGTATTGACCTCTATTTTAACGTATGTGACAGGTGTTTAGGATGCTATCTGCTAGGATGTGGTGTTTTCCTGCTTTTGTGGAATCAAGTAGGATGGAGTCTAGAAACAAAGACAATTTATCTCTTATTTAAATCTGAGTTGTCGAAACAATTTAATTTTTCTGTGAGATACTATGTCTATAATAACTTATTTGCTAAGTATGTTTTGGTATGGGACTTAACTTAAATATTTGGTAAAATTAGCTGTTATGGATGTCTCCTGGACAATCTGTTTCGCTCAGTGCCGCGCCCCGATGTTTCCGTCATCGGTTGGGGTGTGACATTGGGGATGGCCCAAAATAAAACACATGTCCTGTGGTACTTCTTCCATCATCCAGATCTATGTTGTGACTACTATGGATGTAACTGACCAATATAATGCCATAGCTTGAAGTACCTTATAAATAGCGAAGAATTTGCTTTATGAGAGCTGCATGAGATTGCTTTGGGCATGAATTTACCGACTGGCTACTCCGACCGAAAACACTAAATCCGGTCGAGTCTGTAAAAGGTACAGGAGACACCTGATACTCTTTTGATATCTCGTTGCATCAAAATCTTCTTCATCTTCAAATTTTAAAACTTTTATATTCAGGTCCATGGGAACATTAGTAGGATTGCAATTAATCATACCGGCTTTTGTCAATATTTTCTTCGCATACGCCTCTTGCTTAGGGGCTGTTTGGCAACATATGAATGGTTAAGTGTCGAACCAGTAAGAGGTATGAACCATTAAGTGCTGAACCAGTAAGAGGTCTGAACCATTAAAAGTCTGTATAATGCTTAACCGTTCAGAGGCAAATGTCTAACCAATTCAGATTAGAGGTCTTAACCATTCAGACTTTGTATAGATCTTAACCATTCAAAGGCAAATGCCTAAACCATTTAGACATCTGCTCATGAAACAAACAGTCTGAACCATTAAGTGCTGAACCAGTAAGAGGTCTGAAGCATTAAGAGCCTCGTTAAGAGGTAAACAAACAACCCCTTAATTTTTAATCTCGTCCTTGCTCTGTGACACCACCAATTCCAAGATAATAAGTAAGCTTTCCAAAATCCGACATTCAAAGTTTTTTGTCACACCCCCAAAATCCACACGCGGAGTATCACCGCTTGGGAACGTGACTGACCAGGATCAAGCCACCAATCATATTGAACATGTAATTAATATTAAGTAAAATAAATGTAAACCATCCATTCAATACGATAGGTGTTCAAAACATAACCATAGTTTCAAAGTGTAGCGGAAGCATAGTAAATAAACCAACAATAGTTAATAGTTTTAAATGTCATAATAGTTCAACGTAGAAACCACGATCCTTGCCCACAACGACCCGCCTCTCCAGTGCAAGCTCCAAATACCTAACGATCTGCAAGGCATGTAACAGAATGATCAACAAACTAGTTGAGCGAGTTCACAGTAAGAAAATGCGTAACAGTAAGTAACGGGTGGCTCTACAGGGCCAATAGTAAGTTATACAGGTGGGGGCTTCCCATGTTATGAGACCACTAGACTATTCGTATTATCCCTGTTCTTCGTCCGAGAACAGTAGCGCGTATGGGGTGTGCTTAGGTTTTACGCACGTATCCTTCATAACCGAGGATAGAAGTAAGTAATGCGTACACGTAGGTTTTACGTGCGTGCCTGACATCCGAGGCAGTAATTGACATGTGACCACGTAGGTGTTATCCCAACCTACGGAACCGTCCTGACATCCGAGGACCATGATAGGTGATAGTCTAGGAAAAGCATATATACGTTCTTAGTCAATGATAACCTTTAACCCATTCCCACGACCCGGGAATCCCATGCCTTAGTAGGAGTGTGAACTCACCTTGGTTTGCTCGGTATGCTAGGTTATGCACTCACAAGTAATTAATCACGTCCTATTGTATGCACGTATAACAAATCAGTTCATGTTCGCAATGATACGCATGCAATCTAATGTCACATAGTGCTTGATAGCCAATATCATGCATCAATCATGTATCACATAACAGTCAGTTTGCATATCGGCACAACACGTATCATTTCACATTTAATCATCAGCCAGTGTACACGAATACAAATGTTAACATTCATCACCAAGCATGGCATGCCAAATAAATCAAGCATACATTCCATCATTCAAAGTATGTTTATAACCCCCCATTATCTTTCGACCCAACTGTTATCTTTCGACATATTAGTTATCACAGTTATCTTTCGGACCAATTGTTATGCTTCGAACCAAATGTCATCTTTCGACCAAATGTCATCTTTCGACCACGCTGTTATCTTTCGGTCAACACTACTATGGTTCGGTCAATGCTATCCTTCGGTCAACACTACTATGGTTCGAAGGACAAGTATCTTTCGGTCACAACAACTATGTTTCGACTAACAAGTATCTTTCGGTCACAACTATGTTTCGAATAACTAATATCTTTCGATAAATATCAGTTACGTTTACTCAAAGTTTCCAAGTTTATCCGTGATTATCAATTAACACAAATTCAAGTATTCGGTTACCTCAGAATCGATCAAACAGGGAGTTTCATATTAAACCTCATGAACCCTAATTTAACCACATGAACAATAATAACACTTAATCATATTATGTTCCGGTTCCATGAACAATAAAAATTCCGAATTGCATAATATCACAGCCGATCCACAAAACATTATCATTAAACATCATCACAACAGATCCGATTAACATACACATCCGATTAACATCCATATCCGATTAACATACATATCCGATTAACATCCATATCCGATTAACATACATATCCGGTTAACATACAAACAACATATTGCAAGACAATTGATAAATCATGAAATCATATACACTCAAAGCATCATCTATTAACATAAACAACATCACACACTAACCGAAAATCTGGATTACGGAACGAGATCTTCGAACAGAGAATGGGTCTGCTATGCCGTCACACACACACAATGGAACTAGGGTTTTTGAAATAACTGTCGACTTACATGCATTCACGTATATAAAACGTATCACAGGAATGGGCCAAGCCCATTAGAAAGACTGGGCCGAAAGATGTCGAAGGATCCTATCTTTGTTCGAAGGATAGAGTCCTTGGTCGAAGGATATGTTTCGTGATCCTTCGAACCGAAAGTTGATCCTTCGAATCGAAGGTTATCTTTCGTGATCCTTCGATCTGTAAGTCATGTTTCGTGATCCTTCGAAGGTTGGACCTATCCTTCGAAGGATCTTTGTGTTTCACACTAACAAGTTCACACATTTGACAAGTTTCACAAATACAACCAAACAATCAAACCATAAATAACTTCATGGTAATCAATACATGATCGTGCAATAAATACGAAATAGAAATTTTGGAAATTTGAGTTGTCACATTATCCCCAACTTAAAAGAAATTTCGTCCCGAAATTTGGTACGCACTCACTGAGGAAGCTGGGTAAGTTACATCGTTCACTGGTTTTCCTGGGGTGTCACATCATCCCCCCGTTGATTTGGAATTTCGTCCCGAAATTCAGTAGTAGTAACTTTAGCCTCAGAAGTGGATGCATTGGTTTCGAATAGCTGGGGGTACTTTTCTTTCATCTGGTCTTCGCGTTCCCAGGTATACTCTGGGCCACGCTGGGAGTTCCAACGAACTCGAACAAGAGGGATTCTCTTGTGTTTGAGGACCTTAACATCCCGGTCCGTGATTTCAACTGGTTCCTCGACGAACTGCAACCGCTCGTCGATAGTGAGTTCCTTAAAAGGAACTATAAGGGTCTCATCTGATAGGCATTTCTTCAGATTCGACACGTGAAATACATTGTGAACTCCACCGAGTTCAGCTGGTAGGTTTAATCTGTAGGCTACTTTGCCAATCTTTTCTAAGATTTCGAATGGTCCGACGTACCGCGGATTCAGTTTGCCTCGTTTACCAAATCGAACCACACCCTTCCAGGGTGAAACTTTCAATAAAACCCGGTCCCCGACCTCAAATTCCAATGGCTTTCTACGCTTGTCCGCGTAGGCTTTCTGACGGTCGCGCGCTGCCGCCATGCGTTGTCGTATCTGCGCAATCTTTTCTGTGGCGTCCACTACAATCTCTGGACCCGTAATTTGACTATCCCCCACCTCTGCCCAACAGAGAGGTGACCGGCATTTACGTCCGTACAATGCCTCAAATGGAGCGGCTTGAATGCTGGTGTGGTAACTGTTATTGTATGAAAACTCCACTAAAGGGAGGTGCTTTTCCCAGCCGTTGCCGAAATCGATAACGCACGCTCGAAGCATGTCTTCTAGAGTTTGGATAGTTCGCTCAGACTGCCCATCCGTCTGAGGATGATATGCTGTGCTCATGTCTAATCGTGAGCCGAAGGATTTGTGCATCGCTTGCCAAAGCTCTGACGTGAATCGTGCATCGCGATCCGAAATAATAGAGGTGGGCACTCCGTGCCTCGAAACAACTTCTTTAAGATAGACGTCTGCGAGAGTGGAGAACTTGTCCGTTTCCTTGATCGGCAGGAAGTGTGCAGACTTGGTGAGTCGATCAACTATGACCCATATTGTATCGTTCCCACGCTGAGATCTAGGTAGACCTGTAACAAAATCCATGGAAATTTCTTCCCATTTCCATTGCGGTATCTTAGGCTGCTGAAGTAGACCAGCTGGTTTCTGATATTCAACCTTGACTCTCGCACAGGTTAAGCATTTTCCAACGTACGTAGCGATGTGAGCCTTCATACTAGGCCACCAATAAGTAGTGCTGATGTCGTGGTACATTTTATCCGACCCTGGATGTACCGAATAGCGAGACTTGTGAGCTTCATCCATTACAAGTTCGCGTAAACCGCCATAAAGTGGGACCCAAATACGCCCCGTTACATAGTAGGCGCCGTCTTCCTTTTGTTCCATACGTTGCCTTGAGCCGCGTAAGGCTTCAGCTTTGACGTTTTCGGGTTTCAGTGCTTCTAACTGAGCAGCTCGTATCTGTGCAGGAAGACTGGACTGAATAGTAAGCTGTAGCGCTCGCACGCGCTTAGGTAGAGTGTCTTTCCGACTGAGGGCATCAGCCACTACATTGGCCTTGCCTGGATGATACTTGATGGCGCATTCATAGTCGTTTAGAAGTTCAACCCATCTCCGTTGACGCATATTCAAATCCTTTTGCTTAAGAATATGCTCGAGACTCCTGTGATCGGTGTAAATCGTGCACTTGGTACCGTACAGGTAGTGTCGCCATATCTTAAGCGCGAAAACAACAGCTCCCAGCTCTAAATCGTGCGTCGTGTAGTTCCGTTCATGAACCTTGAGTTGCCGCGAAGCGTAGGCAATAACTTTATCCCGCTGCATCAATACACAACCAAGCCCCTGTATCGATGCGTCACAATAAACCACGAAGTCATCCGTGCCCTCTGGCAATGAGAGAATAGGTGCGCTGCAAAGCCTATCCTTTAAGTACTGAAAAGCGGTCTCTTGCGTATTACCCCATCTGTAAACGACACCTTTCTGTGTTAGCATAGTAAGTGGTTGCGCGATCTTTGAGAAGTCTTTAATAAATCGCCTGTAGTAACCCGCCAAACCCAAGAATTGGCGTATTTCTGTCGGTGTACGTGGTGCTGGCCAGTTTCTGATCGAATCAACCTTGGATGGATCGACATGAATCCCATCCTTGTTCACCACATGGCCTAAGAAGTGGACTTCACGAAGCCAGAAGTCGCATTTTGAAAACTTTGCGTACAATTGTTCTTTTCGAAGAAGTTCCAAGATAAGACGTAAGTGCTGCTCATGCTCCTCCTGACTCTTGGAGTAAATCAAAATGTCGTCGATGAAAACGATAACAAACTTATCAAGATAAGGTTTGCACACCCTGTTCATAAGATCCATGAAGACTGCAGGCGCGTTCGTAAGCCCGAATGGCATGACAAGAAACTCGTAATGACCGTAGCGAGTTCTGAAAGCGGTTTTGGAGACGTCCTCATCCCGGACTCTCAGCTGATGATACCCTGACCTTAAATCAATCTTGTAATAGTAACACGACCCTTGCAACTGGTCGAATAGGTCATCTATGCGCGGAAGAGGATAACGGTTCTTCACCGTCACCTTATTGAGTTCGCGGTAGTCGATGCACATCCTGAACGTACCGTCTTTCTTCTTCACAAATAACACTGGAGCTCCCCAAGGCGAAGAGCTTGGACGAATAAAGCCCTTTTCCAAGAGCTCTTGTAGCTGCTTCGACAGTTCTTCCAGTTCGGTTGGAGCTAAACGATACGGTGCGCGGGCTATTGGTGCTGCTCCAGGAGCTAACTCAATCTGAAACTCGACTTGACGATGAGGAGGTAAACCAGGTAAATCTTCAGGAAACACTTGAGGAAAATCACGCACAACTGGTATATCCTCCAGCTTCTTTTCCTTTGCTGATGCGTCAGTGACAAGTGCCAGAATGGCAGTATGTCCCTTTCGTAAACATTTCTGCGCCTTTAAGAAAGAGATGATGCCAACCACAGCACCACTCTTGTCACCTTGTACTTCGAGAGGTTCTTGACTGGAGCGAGGAATACGAATAACTTTTTCTTTGCATAAGATCTCCGCGTGATGTTGGGATAACCAATCCATACCGATGACGACGTCGAAACTACCCAAAACTATGGGTATGAGATCAATCGAGAAAGTCTGACCCGCTAGAACAATACTACAACCCTTGACTACCTGTGCGGCTTCTACACTTTTACCATTGGCTAGTTCTACGACGTGTTTGGTGTCTAGGGGTGTTGGTGTACGTTTTAATAATTTACTCATTTTCAATGACATATAGCTTGTATCAGCACCCGAATCAAATAAGACAGTAACATAAATATCGTCGAGAAGAAACTTACCCATAACCACATTGGGATCATTCACTGCGTCACCCCGACCTAGCACAAAAGCACGACCCCGAGCTTCGTTGCCATTGTTGTTGTTGTTTCCCCCGTTATTGTTGTTATTGTTCCCGTTGCCCTGATTGTTGTTGTTGTTCTGGTTCCTGTTTAGCTGAGGGCAGTGTCTCTTGATGTGACCTTCAGCACCACAATTATAGCACCCCTTGTTGCCCTGTTGCTGATTCTGCTGTGCCGGTGGCTGCTGCTGATCCTGATTCGCAGGACGAGGGCTTCTACAGTCTTTGGCCTCGTGACCCATCTTGAGGCATCTTTGACAACGGCCCTTGTTACACTGGCCGTTGTGGTGCCTGTTGCAGTTGTTACACTTTGGAAGATTTCCTCGGTATCCACCCTGCCTGTGGCTACCTGACGACTGCTGGTTAGGGCTTTGATAGTTGCCAGTCTTTCGCTGCTGATTCTGGGACTGAACCGAAATTGATGCTTTGCTTGAATCCCCCTCCCATTTCCTCTTGTTGTCACTGAGGGTAACGGGAGTAGCTGAAGGAGTGACTGTAGCAGTAGCGCTGACGCGCTTAGGCAGTTTATTCTGATCCACTGCCTGATCGGTGATGCGATGAGCGAGACGCTGGATTTCCTGGATGTTGTTGAGGTTAGCCGAGGTAACGTGGCTCTGTATTTCTGGTGCCAAACCTTTGAGATACAACTCAATACGCTTGTATGGAGGGTCCACCATGGTTGGACATAACACAGCCAACTCATTTGATCTCTTGGTGTAAGCTTCGATTTCCGAACCAACCATTTTCAAGTTATACAACTCGTCCTCCAACTTGTGAATGTCTTCTCTAGTGCAGTATTCCCTCTTGATCAGTTCTTTGAAATCATTCCAGGGTGTGGCGTTAGCAGCTGCCAACCCTAAGATCTGCACTTGTGCGTTCCACCAAGTGAGCGCAATCCCTTCAAGTGTGCCAGTGGCGAACTTCACCCTGCGAGCCTCAGGGCATTCACACATTTCGAAAACCGACTCGAGCTTTTCAAACCAGTGGAGGAGTCCAACTGCTCCCTCCGTGCCACTGAACGAGCTAGGACGACAATCCATGAAATTCTTGAAGGTGCACCCAGGTTGTTGCTGAGCGGGTTGACCTATTGTGTACGAATAGGGCAAAGTTAAGTACGAGAATTAATGTAGGATCTAAAGATCCTAGTGTCTACACTGCAGGGTATACTACCTGCTTGGGCGGCTGCAACTGCCGCAGCAACGAGAGCCTCTAGCTGGGCTTGAGTCATGTTAATTCGTGCGGCCATTGATCTTCACATCAAAGGCAACATAAGTGAGAAAGGTTCGCGATTAGTGCGATGACAGAAGAGTGTAAGCACATAAGTATTCTCATGCAATGACAAGTTGTGAGCAAGGTAATGTAAGCATACTACGAGCAAAGTTCTATGCAAATTCTAGCATGTAGGCAATAAACATAAACCTTAGTACCTAGGAAGTTGAGTCTTGCACGTGGAGCGAAGCGTCGTTGTGGATCGTTGAGAGCACTGTTCTGGTTATAGTCTGGTTTTAATAAAAACGTTTTTTTTTTCCATATTAAAACCAAGTTCTCTATAACCAATGGCTCTGATACCAATCTGTCACACCCCCAAAATCCACACGCGGAGTATCACCGCTTGGGAACGTGACTGACCAGGATCAAGCCACCAATCATATTGAACATGTAATTAATATTAAGTAAAATAAATGTAAACCATCCATTCAATACGATAGGTGTTCAAAACATAACCATAGTTTCAAAGTGTAGCGGAAGCATAGTAAATAAACCAACAATAGTTAATAGTTTTAAATGTCATAATAGTTCAACGTAGAAACCACGATCCTTGCCCACAACGACCCGCCTCTCCAGTGCAAGCTCCAAATACCTAACGATCTGCAAGGCATGTAACAGAATGATCAACAAACTAGTTGAGCGAGTTCACAGTAAGAAAATGCGTAACAGTAAGTAACGGGTGGCTCTACAGGGCCAATAGTAAGTTATACAGGTGGGGGCTTCCCATGTTATGAGACCACTAGACTATTCGTATTATCCCTGTTCTTCGTCCGAGAACAGTAGCGCGTATGGGGTGTGCGTAGGTTTTACGCACGTATCCTTCATAACCGAGGATAGAAGTAAGTAATGCGTACACGTAGGTTTTACGTGCGTGCCTGACATCCGAGGCAGTAATTGGCATGTGACCACGTAGGTGTTATCCCAACCTACGGAACCGTCCTGACATCCGAGGACCATGATAGGTGATAGTCTAGGAAAAGCATATATACGTTCTTAGTCAATGATAACCTTTAACCCATTCCCACGACCCGGGAATCCCATGCCTTAGTAGGAGTGTGAACTCACCTTGGTTTGCTCGGTATGCTAGGTTATGCACTCACAAGTAATTAATCACGTCCTATTGTATGCACGTATAACAAATCAGTTCATGTTCGCAATGATACGCATGCAATCTAATGTCACATAGTGCTTGATAGCCAATATCATGCATCAATCATGTATCACATAACAGTCAGTTTGCATATCGGCACAACACGTATCATTTCACATTTAATCATCAGCCAGTGTACACGAATACAAATGTTAACATTCATCACCAAGCATGGCATGCCAAATAAATCAAGCATACATTCCATCATTCAAAGTATGTTTATAACCCCCCATTATCTTTCGACCCAACTGTTATCTTTCGACATATTAGTTATCACAGTTATCTTTCGGACCAATTGTTATGCTTCGAACCAAATGTCATCTTTCGACCAAATGTCATCTTTCGACCACGCTGTTATCTTTCGGTCAACACTACTATGGTTCGGTCAATGCTATCCTTCGGTCAACACTACTATGGTTCGAAGGACAAGTATCTTTCGGTCACAACAACTATGTTTCGACTAACAAGTATCTTTCGGTCACAACTATGTTTCGAATAACTAATATCTTTCGATAAATATCAGTTACGTTTACTCAAAGTTTCCAAGTTTATCCGTGATTATCAATTAACACAAATTCAAGTATTCGGTTACCTCAGAATCGATCAAACAGGGAGTTTCATATTAAACCTCATGAACCCTAATTTAACCACATGAACAATAATAACACTTAATCATATTATGTTCCGGTTCCATGAACAATAAAAATTCCGAATTGCATAATATCACAGCCGATCCACAAAACATTATCATTAAACATCATCACAACAGATCCGATTAACATACACATCCGATTAACATCCATATCCGATTAACATACATATCCGATTAACATCCATATCCGATTAACATACATATCCGGTTAACATACAAACAACATATTGCAAGACAATTGATAAATCATGAAATCATATACACTCAAAGCATCATCTATTAACATAAACAACATCACACACTAACCGAAAATCTGGATTACGGAACGAGATCTTCGAACAGAGAATGGGTCTGCTATGCCGTCACACACACACAATGGAACTAGGGTTTTTGAAATAACTGTCGACTTACATGCATTCACGTATATAAAACGTATCACAGGAATGGGCCAAGCCCATTAGAAAGACTGGGCCGAAAGATGTCGAAGGATCCTATCTTTGTTCGAAGGATAGAGTCCTTGGTCGAAGGATATGTTTCGTGATCCTTCGAACCGAAAGTTGATCCTTCGAATCGAAGGTTATCTTTCGTGATCCTTCGATCTGTAAGTCATGTTTCGTGATCCTTCGAAGGTTGGACCTATCCTTCGAAGGATCTTTGTGTTTCACACTAACAAGTTCACACATTTGACAAGTTTCACAAATACAACCAAACAATCAAACCATAAATAACTTCATGGTAATCAATACATGATCGTGCAATAAATACGAAATAGAAATTTTGGAAATTTGAGTTGTCACATTTTTAGCCATCTCGCGCTTAAACTCCCTTATAAGTTTCAAATGGAACCACCATAATTAAACCGTCCATGTACACACCGATTAATAACACACACGTTCCAACTTTTCTTCGGTATACGACTTGTTCTTGCGAGCACCTGTGAAATTTCATATTTAACAATATATTGTTTAATTTCGTATTCCACGCATGTGGAGATTGCCTTAACCCATATAACGCCTTCTATAATTTGTAAACTTTATGCTATTCATCTTTTTTAACGAATCCTTCCTGTTGAACGACCTAAACTTCTTCTTTTAATTCGCCATGTAGGAAGGCGGATTTAACATCTTGATGATGCAATTCCCAACCATCATTTGCTGTGAGTGATAAAAGTAACTGAACCGTTTCGAGTCAAGCTACCAGCACGAACACCTAGTCAAAATCAACTCCGGGTTGCTAAACATAACCCTTTGCCATGAGTCTCGCCTTGCGCTTGTTTAGTGAGTCATCCGCGTTTCGTTTAACCTTGAAAACCCACTTCAATCAAATCTTTTTTGCACCACGCGGTAACTTGGTTACCGACCGCGTATTGTTTTTATTTACTGAAATCAATTTTAACGTACACTGCTTTCATCCACTCCAGTTTAGATTTTGCATCACCAAAATGAACCAGTTTATCATCCGCAAGCAATAATTTTTTTTTATCAATAACACAAGAATTTAGTATATAGTCGTTAAAACGTACCGGTCTAACCGTAATCCGATTGGATCTACGAACAACCGGCTCAGCAAAGATACCTATGTCACGACTCGTATTGTAGGAACAATGTACGTTCTCTAATTGCTCTTATTGTACTTTCATGTTTATCTATTTATTTTTTTTTTTTGGTCTCAAGGGGTTATATGGTTCCAAAGTATGACACTCATGGTTACCAGACTCCTAAGTTAGATGTTTATAGTTTTGGAATTGTGACACGAGAAATTGTTAGTAGAATAAGCATCTACAAGGGCTTGACCGACGTGAAAGGCTATTGCCTTATAGATTGGGTGAGCAAAATCTACATAAATATGGTTCATCAACTTTTAGGGATGTTTGGATCTAATTATTGTGGGTTTGTTCGCTACATTTAGTCTTTTTATCTATTGCCTTTCTTGATAAATCAGAGTTTTCCACAACTATATATGACCTTCACATAATCACTTTTAAAATAATATCCAAGCATCACCAGATTTTCATTTCTGAAAAACCATCTCTATCTCTGTCTTACTCACATCTCTATCTCTGTCTTACTCACAAACACTTATTTTATTGTTGTCTCAATTCAATGCACTCACAAAATTATGTAGACCGATGAATAGTGACATAATGAGATTCTAATTTTTTTCCTCTATACTTGTAGACCTAAATGAGTTTTAAAGGCTCAAATGTGACTCCTCTCACAATTTACAACTAGTATATGATTGAACAAAAGCAAGTTATATACACTTAAGTGGGACACTATATTCATATCGATTCCGTACCTAATACAAGTCTTATGGAAACACCAACAGTGTTGCCTTTGGCATTTGTAACACATGCATAAATAGTTGTACCTACATTACACACTTTCCCATAAATACAAGTCTTACAGTACACACCAACTGTGTTGGCCTAGCCTGCTGCTGGTATGAGAACCCGGGACCGAGACACCATGTTAGCATCTTACGGAAAAATGACTCGTTTGGCGCATTTTTAACCGATTTGAGCATCATCACTCACAACAGTAAACGCGGCTTCAATCGCTTGACTGAAGGTGGCAATCTTGTATGTGAAAAATCCCACAAGCATCGGGATCAACTCTAGGTGCATTAATCCATATTCAGGAACTACGATCCTGCAGAAAACGAAATGAATATCAGCAGTCACTACATTAACCGAAGCAAGCCGGACAGTTTCGCTGGTTTAAGATCCTAACGGTTTGGTTTTTGCGGTTTAAAGCTTGGAAACGTCCGTTAATATTAATAACTGAAACTAATGTATCCAAAGGTACAACTTTTAACACACGAGGTACAATGAAAGAGTCATTTTTAAGTGAAAATAGTTTTTTAATTTCAAAGTAGAAACAAAGGCTTACCCGTTCCACCGGTTATAGATCATGACTAAGGCAACAGGGACCAACAATCGCGGCTGCCCAATTGCTCCCCTGCAAGCAATTCCTCTCATAAGTTTAAGTAAACATATGAAAATTACAACTTTCACTCAACGATGTTCGACTGTTGATCAAATGTTTGAAACATCCTTCAATAACGACATGTTTAAAAAAAAATTGTGGGTCAAAAGCAATAATGGTCAAACACGTAATATAAGCTTGAAATTTTGTAAGAGAAGGTGCCATCCATGTACACGGGACACGCTTGGGCTGGCAGGGGCCTCTTAAGGAACGTGTTGGTCGGGGGGTCATTCTCTTCCAACCGACTATAACTAGATTGTGCAACTCATATTTTTCATTAAAAAATATTTTAACAAAAAGAACCCGACAAATTCAAATGACCAAAGGTAGGCCTGTAAATGAACCGAACGTTCATGAACTGTTCGGCGGGAAGTTCGTTTATGTTCACTTATTTTTGTTCATTCATTTATGTTCATGAATGTCCGTTTAAGTTCGTTAATTTATGTTCGTCCATTTAAGTTTAAAAAAAATAGATAAGTAGTTATATGAACATATAAGGGGTTTTCTAACTACTTATATAAACTTGACTATTTAGTAAATGGGCTTCTACTTTAAAAAAAAATGGGCTTTCCAAGTTTCCAATGGAATGTATCGTAATTGATGACCAATCTATATAAAATAACTATGTAACTGAATCATGTTCTTTTAAACCACTAATTTGGTTGTGTTTTTGGATGAATTATGAGGTATTAGACTTGTTCGTTTGTATTCATTAGTGTAATTTATGTTTGTTTAAGACTGTTTGTATCCGTTTATGTTCGTGAACTAGGTTTAAAAAAAACGAACACGAACACGCCCATTTTCTTAATGAACGAACATGAACAAAAAAAATTGTTCAATTATATGTTCATGTTCGGTTAAAGTTAAATAAACAAACACGAAATTGCCTATGTTCGTTCGGTTCGTTTATAGGTCTAACCAAAGGGCCAGTCAATAGACCCTTTTGACCCCCTGGTTCCGCCCCTGCACATGACCTCTCTTTTTTCAATGCACCGCAAATGAAGAAAGTGCATGATCAAATTGACTTGCCATAAATTTAAATATATCAAAGAAAAGAAGAAACATATGAGCTTACTTGATAACCCCTCGAGCTCCATCGGCCATCCCGTCGATGCTATTTCCAAGCATCCGCATATATACCAAAGAGCCAACTAAACCAGCACCATAACTGAATACATATGATAACCATTAAAATTAAACACTAACTTTTTAATTCTTCAATTTGTATTAGAGTCTAAAACAATTTTTGGGCCTAAATGATACCATCACAAGGATCGATAATAACAACGGGTCACAAACACGTATATTGTGCGAAATCCAATACACCAAAACGTGTTACAATCAGTTTATACACACTAGTAATCTGATCTTTCAAAACACTCTCTCTAGAATAAAGCAATTTCTTCAAATGGCATCTATATATTTATCACTTATGCATAAGTATTCAAGCTAAAACATAACATGCATAATATCATATTTATCCAATCCACAAAATAATATAATAAAAAATATACGCATTCAAACTACTTAAAATTTCACATCATCATCATCATCATCATACTCAGTAAATCCCACCAATAGCAAAGCAAAGGTAGGGTCCGAGGAGGGTAAGATGTAGACCGCCTTACCTCTACCCCATAGGAATAGAGAGGCTGCTTCCAGTGAGACCCCCGGCTCGATAGTGGTTTTGCATCAAGCCTTGGACATAAGGCTCATAACACTCAGCAATCGGGACAAAGACCGATTAGTGCATGTACCCTTTTATCTTTCAGCTATCAACGCCACCACATAATGCATGATTAACCGTCCTCAGCTTTTAACGTTATTTTCACGAAATTAGTAAAATAACATTAAAATTAGTGCACTTTCATATCTTAATACATTTACCGATTTCATCAAACACAATTTATAATGTTACTCCTCTTACCCTCCAAGCTCTCATATCTTAATACAAGTATTAGGATTCGGTATATTTGTCATAAATTTTTAAGAAAGGGTATACTTGATATTATGGATTTATTTGTTGGGTTAATACGATATTATACGAAGCTTTGAGGGGTATATAAAGCAAATCACCACCTCGGCACCTAGAAAAAAAAAAAAAAAAGAACAAAAATCTCGAAGAAAAAAGCCAAAAAATTTAAAGAATGCTCCAGTATTTTTGGATCAAAAAACACAATTTTTGTTACCTTGCTGCAATTTCCGGAGTGTATGAAACATAAGCCGACACTAGCCCAACACCTCCTATGGCCAATGTCAGAATCTGCATCTTGTTCTTTAACTGCAAGTTTCATACAAACGACGAAAAAGCAGCTGTGTCAGATTATAAAATCATATTTAGGTTACTTAAAAGAACTTGACAATTTAAAACATTATAACCTTGATATATTGTTCCCTCGATTTAGCAGCCAGCAGTTCCGGGTCCCCTTTAGGACGTCTCAGTTCCCTGAACATCACATCCTATATACAACAGGATTACAATCACAAACATTAATATCGTAATAATAATGTTTCCGTATTCACAATTAACACATCAATGTTTTTTAAATGGTAAATAAAGAGCGAAAGTGGAAAGAAGGTATACACTGCCACCGGTTGCAGCTTTAGTTGCTCTATCCCATTTGTCTTGTTCGCGGCGTGTGGGTGCTGGTCTCCATTTTCTTGACATGGCGTTAGTACCCTAACATCATTTCAAGAATATGTTGAGAGCTACGAGACTCGTATATTGCACACTATCTCATTAAATCATCAATGCACGTACAAGTGCTTTATGCGGTTCTCAACATAATAAAATCGGTTCTGGAAAGAACGGGCCTATTATAGGATCAGGTTCAATTAAGAACCACCTTGAGTTGTGAGAACTGTGAAAATTCCCACTTCCCATCGAGTTTTGCCACCTTTTTTTTTTTTTTTGCAAAAATGTATGTTACAAACACATCTGTAAAAAAAATTGTCGAGCACTGATGTAAATTTGTTTTACATAACTGATGAGGTTACCCGTAAAAAAAAATTACGGTGATGTAAATTTTTGCAGGTGTAGTTTTTTTTTTTCTAAATCAGTTAGTTTTTTTTTTTTAATTTTGGGATTTTTTTTTGAAAAAAACTTATTTTGGCATAGTTCTCACCGTTCTCATTTTATCCTTTCCCTATATATATACATATGGTTGGGTTTATGCTAAAAAAGGAGACTTTGCCTAAAAAGTGTAGAAAGAAAATTAACACATGGTTTATTAAACTTTAGGCACGGTGTCAACGCTTTATTTTGTGAATACGGTGTTCAGTTATTTTTTTCACATGGTGTTAGCGTATCACCGTGAATAAAATTGAAGACATTGTGTGTTAGTTTCCTTTTTACACTTTTTAGGCAAAATCTCATTTTTAGCCGATCCCAAACCTATATATATATATAACATGTGCATATTCGATCCCAAACCTATATATATATAACATGTGGATATTGATATTAACTTACCTGGGAAACCTTAACTTGCTTCTCTATGATTGGATTTGAAGTTGTTAGCTTCTTGCTCAAGTCAACTTCCATACTATAAATCAATAAGTAAGATTATTTCAAATGGATCAATAAAATAAAAAAAAAAAAAAATGACACAAGGAAGATTTCATGCCTGTCTAGACTCATGGCTCTGTTTAAGCTCAGAAATCCCGATGGCTCTTCCTAATTACATATAAAATCAACGCGATGAGACATACATACAAAACACCTAATATATACACCTCGGAATGGGTCGATTTGGGTTACGTTTACCCTACCCTCTATTGGTTCAAACAGGTAAAATGGAAAACAATAGCTTGAAAGGGAACGGGTCAAACCGATCAAAATGGGTTGACCCAGTTGACCAAACAGTTTTTGTAATGTCTTAAACATCTTAAATCATTTCATTGAAAAGATTAGTTTTCATTACTATTAATTTGAAGCATATAGGTTTGCATTTACAAGATTATGTAGTAACAAGTAAAAACATAGAAACCTGAACAGGAGGGGACACAGGAGGGGAATCGTCAACGAATCGTTTCATGTGAGGCATGAAATCTCTGTTCCAAATCAAGTCATCGGAGGTGATGGGGTCTTCTTTCTCGCCGCCCCAATACTTCCGGAGCTTGGTGGTGGTGGGTGGTCCGCCGTAGTCACCGGGGGCGACGCCGGTGGACCATTTTTGGGGCTTTTTGTTGGGCAAGATGATCTTGGTGGGTAGAGTGGCATCCTGATTCATGGGTGCTGCTGTGCAGCTTACTGAAAGATAGTGGCAGTTGATTCTTGCCATTGTTGACTGATTGTGATTCGATTGGCTGGTTGGTTGAAATACAGAGTTCCAAAATATCTTCTTTGTTGGTGAACAAATTGGGGAGTTTTGTGTGGAAGAACAGAATCCACACGCACAAAAAATATGATTTATTTATTTATTTATTGTTATTGTGATCATGGTCGGTTCGGATGTTTATTCGGTTTTGTTTGAAATTATGTGGTACTCGACCCGAGTTACATTTGGGGTTTTGGTTATTCGACTTTTAGTTGGTTCGATTTAGTCCTAGACCATCTCCTTTCTTCTTTATCTGTTGTCATAGAGTAACTTTAATAAATATAATAATTAATATAACAATCTTTAAGATGGTAAATTTACATCTTGGGTTTTGTTCAATCGTGAAGACATGCGTCTCTTCAACGTGCGTTCGGTATTGGTTGGTAAGTTTTGTAAATAATACATTATTGGATAAATATAACATCAGTAAACAGCATTACTAATAGTTGTAAAAACATTAAATTCTTATATGTGTTAAATTAAAAATGAATAATTTTAATACTTTAGCAAGTACTTGAGTAACAGTTCTACCTTCACCTACAGACACAACTTCTCCATCCTCATAGATGTCCTGGTCAACATTAATGAAATCATTAATATAATGCTAAAAAATTAAAACTTTTATTGCTAAAGCTAAATACTTACGTACCTTGAATGCATTCTCAACATAATCAGCCTTCGATATCTCAAGTACACTATCATCGTCAGATTCAGGTTTCTTCAAAAAGCAAATCTCAGTCTCATCTCTATAAACTACTACCTCAAAAACAACATCATCAATTCTGCTAAACACAAGCAAATCATCCTCCAGTATCCCAACATCGTTGCACATTTCCGGCCATCCTCTAGCAAATACAAAGTTGGTATCAACCATAGACGCCTCAACATTCCAATAGGAACCCTTATAACAGATTTGAAATTTGCCACTTGGTGGGCTGTTTACGTAAAATTGTTTAATGAAGCAGTCTTCGTGTGGTACCTGTGGAAGATCCACAGTCATCCTGATTTAACATTTAGCCGTTTTGGGAGAACTTGGTAAATTTCGGGACGAAATTTCTTTCAAGTTGGGGATGATGTGACAATCCATAACTTCAAGGTAGAAACCGTTTATTTCGCTTTTATAAATTAGATCATATGCTTTTATTATTCGATGAATTAATCCACATCGTGTTGAACCGAACCGACCCGAACTATTGGAATCCACTCACGTAGCTCGGAATTTATGAGACCGAACCATAACTTGATTATTACCCTTTACATTAGTTTAGTTGAGTTGATTAATTATAGTTTTACTATAACTAGTTGATTATGTGTAAAAGGAAAAAAAATAATAATATTTATAGTTAACGGTTGCTCCTTCTTTGCATATTGTGGGTGCAGCCCACATCCTACTTGTAGCCCAACCTTCCCAACCAAAGTTCCTTTGTATCGGCCCAGGAGACCAAACCGCCCCCAACTTCCTTTATTAATTGCACATATTAATATTATTAACGCCATAACTTCTTTGATTAAACCCTAACCTGCGCACAAGACATACGATTCCTCCCATTCCTTCTGCCTCTCTTCTGTACACGCGATCAGGATTCAAGAACGAGTCAAAACCAAATTCCTTATTGACTGCTAGGTATTATACTTGTTAAATTGTTTTCTTGTTTTTTTTTATGTCTTGCAAGAAAATAAGTTATGCATGAAATCACGGCTAATGTTATGTGTACTGTGATAGTATAGAGTAAATTGTATGTGATGATATGCACGAACGTGTCGTATGAATGGGTAACCGGAACTTCTTGAGCTGAGTATTAATACAAGCATAACCGTAGGTTCATGAATGTGTGTGGACATGAAATGCGTTGACGACATCGAATATATACGTGAATATAGTCGTGCTCGGTTGAACATGTACTGCTTGATGATGGGAGTTTGGTCGATTCTTTTGATTTCATGGGTATAGTCGCTTGATGGCATGATTAATACTAATAATTATAGGTGCCTCGATTGTTAGTAATCTGATGAAGACGTTGTCTCGATTAAATAAGAACCTGGATAGCATGATTGATATCGATAACTATAGCTGCATGAACACTAGGATTTTGTTAATAAAACATGAGCATTATCTGAAGGATAGGGCTGTCGATGATATTGAAAGGGTTGGTTATAGTCAAATTACTAGAAGAATATTTGCAAAACAAACTGTTGAGTTAAGGTTAAAGGCAAATTGTATGGCATAGGAGAAGATTCAATATGATCGAATTCATATTTAAGTGGTAACTGTTAATTGGTGAAACTAATCTAATTAATTTATAGTGATGTTATAACTAATAGCACGCCCCTAGTCGCACACCGGCATATCGGACACTTGGTAGATTATACACTGATTCGCATAACGTACAATCCGCGGATGCATGACCGCACACCACGGTGTAGTCGCACACCTCCACATGGGACGCACACCGTGGTGAGCCGCACTTTTTGGTTGGGTTTTGGATCGGGCGAGGACTAGGCCACGTTGATGTTGGATTACGGGCCCAATACGAGTCATACACTTCGGTCGCACACATGGTTGTGGGCCGTGTTCTTTGAACGGGCTCATAATTAACGGGCCGCACCCTTTTTGGATCGGACCGTACGGTTAGCGGATTGCACAGTGAAGTGTGCGACAGGTATGATGTTGGTTTTGTAAAGATTATATTGAACTTGAAACATGATTAATTGGTTTAGTAATGGAATACTGTTTGTGTATATAAATATATATATATATATATATATATATATATATATATATTTTATTTGTTTATATATGAAACGTGTTTATTAGAGTTTGTAATAAGATATGTGCATGACTAGGTGATTTGCATGCAAATTGGTTTGGTGTGTGTTCAACTTTAAATGTATAAACATGACTTTATTGCTAGAATATGTAAAGATGTGTGACTGATTGATTATGCCAAACTGATTGTTGTATGATAACCACATTAGGATCAGTTGATTATTATGGAACGAGTAACATAACATACCGAGCAAGCTAAGGTGAGTTCATTACTTTTGAGCATGCGTCCCGGTGGTTGGGACAGTCAGTGGGTATCTCGGGAAGGGATATGTCTTTTGGGTAAAAACGGGAATGTTGGATAATATACTCTTCCTATCACCTTTAAAGTCCCTCCGTGTTGTTTGGTTACCAGAGAGGTAACATGGTATTAGTTAGTAGCGCTACTTAGGTTTGGCAACCTCACCCCGTACATGGGAGGACGGGTGTTGAACTAATGACCTAGTCATGACCAATGTTTTGATAGGAGCATTGGAGAAAGGGCAAAATAATCAGAAGCCGTCTTGTATTCGGGTTATTTTCAACATTACTTTCGGATTTAAATTCAATGGATTAACTAAACACTTGGTAACTAACGTTTTCGTAAAACTATGAACTCACCAGCGTTGTCTGATACACCTGTTGCATGCTCGCAGGTCGTTAAATATCTTGGATTTGGGAACTTGCTGTCTGGAGTAGCTGGAGTGGTCATGGGTCGACTGGGGGATTCATGTGATCGAAATCTTGATACGATATATTGGTTTTTAAACAATTTAACTTTGGTTTACTATCTGCTTCCGCTGAACATGTTGGTTTTCATTTAAACTTGATGTTGGTATTTTTATTAATAATTGAGGATTTTTTATTAAAACTTGTATGGGTTCAATGTAATTAGTGGCTCATTGTTGGTACGTCACACGCCTAACAGGGACATTCCCTAGGTGGTATTTTGGGGGTGTGACAGTTTGGTATCAGAGCCACTGGTTATAGTGAACTTGGTTTTAAAACGTTTTTATAAAACTAGACTATAACCGAACAGTACCGAAATCGACCATGACACTCAGCTCCAGATTGCAAGGTTCGTTTCTCATTTATTATTGCATAGCATATCTAGTGTTTGCTTATGAATAACATCACACGTGAATGCACACTTGGCACAGCAGTATGAGCCCTTATGTTACCAACCCCTGTTATGTGATCTGTTAGTGTGACATTACCCATTGACTATTATGATTCTTAACCCTGTAATACCTTTCGTTTGCTGTTTGGATGAGGGGAAACTTTTTGCGCGAGCTAAGAGGCACTGAGATAAGCATGCAAATTGCCTTATTATTATGGGTGCACACATAATAATAATGTGGGGTGCATGCGAGTCCCAGTGAGGCTTAACAAGTGAAAAAGGGGGTTCCGTTCCGTTATTTGATCGATGTGAAACACAACAGTCCATAGGAGTCATAGCAGTGATTGTCCCCTACTCGAACATGATCTTTTCACTCCTTTCTGAATCCTTACAAATCTCGATGCTATCGAGTATTATCTTAATACACATAACGCCTAGCGAAACGTGTAGAATGTTAGGTGCTTGCACGAACGTTCTTGAGCTGGTCTATACCTTTCTTGCTTCTCTTCGTTTGCTAGAACTCTATGTATTGACGTCTTAGACTCCGAAGTGTGATCACTTCTGCAACACTCTCGCAGCATACCGTGTATTACTCAGTCAACTTGCAAGGACGATAGACAAGAGGGTAAACGTAGTACTTTACCGACCTCAGTAATTGGACGACCCTGATTACCGGCAACGAACACCAGCGAATTGACTTTGATCGAATTCTTAACTCTAGTCAGCGACTCGTGGGAGTCAACTCTTACGAATCAACCGGGACATAAGCGATGACAACATATTATAGTGTGAAATATGTGGCTACCAGCACAGTGAGTAGCGCGTGGCACAGAATGTGAAAAGATGGATTTTGATGGTGAAAGATCGTAGGGTTTCGTTTCAAGCAACGACATTAAAGGCAACAGTAGCGACAAGATCAAGGTACTCGTAATCGTAGTCTACAGCATGGAAACGAAGGTGACATTGACAGGGATTGACTGTTGCTAAGTCAAGACGTCAACAACCAAGGGAATAATGATAGTAATGGGAACCCTCGCAACCGTAACAACAACACTGGAAATGATGCTCGTGGAAGGACATTTAGGATTGGCGTAGGCGACGCCAGGCATAGCAGCAACATGATAGCTTGAATGGGTAGCTGTTCGCTTCGTCTCTATTCTGCTTGACCCTGATACTTCTTGTAACCAAACCTGATGTGGAATCGGCTGATGGCAAGTCAAATGAAATCTCATATGTTCGTTGGGGTGTAAACACGACCTTGTGGGACAAGTGTTCGACGTCGACCTTCCTTCTACTATCCTCGATGGTTACAAAGCAGTAGTTAGTGTGAGATATACTCGGTGAGGAGAAAACTTTGTGTGGAGAATTGTTAATTGTTCTAAAGCATCAGAGTAGTGCAAAAGTTAGCGCCATTTCAGCTATGAAGGCCAGAAGTGTCTACGGAGGGATTACTCCGCTGTGTTAGCAACCGTTACTGATGTTAGGGCTGAGGAAAAAGAGGATCGAGGATCCACCCATTTGTTTGTGATCCCTCTCGGTTTGCTACCCGAGGAACTTTTGGGCTTACTTCCACAACTGTTAGGCAGAATATCAGTTTAATCTCATGCCAGAAGCAGCCTTGATCACTCGTACTTCATACTGTCTTGCACCAGGAGGGTTGCAAGAACTGTCTAATCAACTTCATGAACTACCGGGTGGGAGTTTTAGCGATCTAGCTCCTTGTCCTGGGGAGCCCGAGCTCTATTGTGGAAATGAAGGACGAGTCCTTTCGTACGTGTACAGAGTACCCCAAGGTGGCAATCATAGATCGTCACCCTCTATCTCGCATCGACAACCTGCTTGACCCGCTGCAATGATCAAGCTTCTATTCGGAAACCGACTTAAGATCAGACTGTCACTTGATGGAAGACCCAGGGGAGGATGACTTCTAACACGGCGTTACAGGCCCAGTACGGCCACTACGATTTTCTGTTCTCGTTGTTTAAAGTTACCCAACACACCAGCAGCCTTAGGGATCACATGAGTAGTGTGTGCCAACCCCATCTTGCCAGATTCGCTAACCGTGTTTATCTATGACGTTTTGAATCGCTTCCAGGAGAAAGGAGCACCATGAACGGCACTTGTATTTCATCGTAGAGCTTCTAGGGGAGGAGCATCTACGTGCGAAGTCTACCTAAGTGTGACTTCAGGATTCGGGAAGTACACATTTTTGGTCATATAAACAACAAAGTGGGAATACATGTGGATCTCGCTGAGACCCATTTTGGTTAAAAACTGATCGACACCAAAGATTCCTTCGGGGATGCAACAATTCCTTGGTTATGCTAGACACTATCACAGATTCATCGCGAGATTTTCGAAGATTGCGCTGATATAACCTCTTTAGCACAGCGGGGTGCGGTGAATTCAGGGGAGACCAAACAGGAGGACGTCTTTTCAGCTTTTGAAACTCAACTCTACAATGCACTGGGTATTGTCTTTACCTGAGGGTACGGGTGATCTAGTGGTATACCATGATGATTCGAATCAGAGTCCCAGTTACACGTCGATACAACACGAGAAAGTGATGGCTTACGTAGTGGAATTACAAGAAGAGTTGCACGAATCGCAACCTGCAATGGAAACCATGGTCTTTGGATTTAAGTTGGAGGCATTACTTGGACGGTACCGGATGCGTTACTTAGACCGATCACAAGGGCCTCCCGTGTACCGTTGTTTTGGAGGAGCTAAATCATGTAATGACATCGCTGGATGGAACCTTTGAATGATTTCGACTATGGAACCTGAACGTGTACGAGCTTTACAGCTCACTATCGACTTTAACTTGCATGATCAGATTCGCTCTGTTCAAACTGGAGAACTGAAAGAAGGAAATTTTCAAGTTGAACCCATGCGGGGCATGGGGAAGCAACCTTTGGCAGGTCGGACGATATACGCTACCTCCTGGAACGAATGTGGATCTCATTTTACGGCAACAGTATGGAAATCGTGTTGAGCAAAGCACACCGGCCTCGATAATCTAGTCGTCTAGGTTTTGATGAGAGATATTGGGATCTATAAATCCTGCACTGGTGATCGGGCATGAAGGCTCGCCTAGCTATGTATGTGAATGATGCTTGACTTGTGGGAAAGTCAAGGTGAAGCATCAGCAATCAGAAACACCCATATGGAAATGAGAACAGACTGCCATGGATTTTGTCTACTTACAGCTCGAAACGGAAACAATACCACCTGGGGGATCGTTGATTGTCTCCCGTTACCAGCACACCTTGCAATCAAAGAAACTGACGAGTCTCCACAAGCTTGTGAATATTCCTCTGAGAGAGGCGGCTTTTTAGGCACGAGGTGCCAACCCCTGTATCTCTGGTTTTGATCTATACCTGATTTATGACAGGCAACACACAACAATCTTGGCTCACGTCTAGACATGAGCATTACTTATCACTGTAGGACGACTGGACAAAGTAATGAACCATCCTGGCACACGAAAACATGTTGCGAGCATGTACGTGATTGACTTTAGTATATAATTGGAAGGACACTTATCTTTGGGTGAGTTCGCTGCTGGCGAACATGTCATATTGGAAGTCTCACCCTGGGAGGGTGTGGTACACTTTGGGAAGCGTGTCAAAGTCTTGGAACGGATTGGTAGAGTGGCATACAAGCTCGAGTTAGCTGATGTGTGGGGTAATGTTCATGATGTTTTCCATGTTTCGCAGTTGAATAAGTGTTTGTACGATAGAAAACTTGTAGTACCGTTTCAAGAACTAAAGATCGATGACAAATTGCAGTTCGTTGAGGAACCAATAGAAATTATGGATCAGGAAGTCAAGGTTCGTAAGCACTGTCAACTTCCAACTGTGAGAGTTCGTGGGAACTCAAGACGTGGACCAGAGTTCACGTGGGAGCGCGAGGATCAGATGAAGCTCAAGTACCCCCCCCACTTATTCCCAACTGACAGATCTAAATCTGAAGTAACTGGTGAATTTCGGGACGAAATTCCTTTCAAGATGGGGATGATGTGGTACCTGCGGAAGATCCACAGTCATCCTGATTTAACATTTGGCCGTTTTGGGAGAACTTGGTAAATTTCGGGACGAAATTTCTTTCAAGTTGGGGATGATGTGACAACCCGTAACTTCAAGGTAGAAACCGTTTATTTCGCTTTTATAAATTAGATCATATGCTTTTATTATTCGATGAATTAATTCACATCGTGCTGAACCGAACTGACCCGAACCATTGGAATCCACTCACGTAGCTCGGAATTTATGAGACCGAACCATAACTTGATTATTACCCTTTTCATTAGTTTAGTTAAGTTGATTAATTATAGTTTTACTATAACTAGTTGATTATGTGTAAAAGGAAAAAAAATAATAATATTTATAGTTAACGGTTGCTCCTTCTTTGAATATTGTGGGTGCAGCCCACATCCTACTTGTAGCCCAACCTTCCCAACCAAAGTTCCTTTGTATCAGCCCAGGAGACCAAACCGCCCCCAACTTCCTTTATTAATTGCACATATTAATATTATTAACGCCATAACTTCTTTGATTAAACCCTAACCTGCGCACAAGACATACGATTCCTCCCACTCCTTCTACCTCTCTTCTGTACACGCGATCAGGATTCAAGAACGAGTCGAAACCAAATTCCTTATTGACTGCTAGGTATTATACTTGTTAAATTGTTTTCTTGTTTTTTTAAGTCTTGCAAGAAAATAAGTTATGCATGAAATCA